>NC_138767.1:31687498-33148331 GCF_965113315.1 Podarcis vaucheri
TCCTACATGCCCTCTTTTCTTACTTGTTTTATGAACAATAAAAATTTTCTTAACAAAACCTAAGCAAAATTGTTTGTCTCATCTTCTAAACGCTTATATCTTGCGACATAAATTCTTCTTGTCATCCCTGTGGCAGGTTGCGGCCTGCACCACCACGTGGTGCATTGGGCCAAAACCTTCGGGTGGATTCAAAGGATTATGGGCTATACAACAATGGGAATGAATTAAGGCCAAGCAGCAAGACTGGAGCATTTCTTATGTTTTCAGAATGAATCTCTGTGCTCTTCTCCATGAGCCAATGTTCGTGCTGAGTGTGAAGCTGCTCCAGGTAGCGCAGCTGGACCTCCTTCTCTTCAGGCCTCCCTCTTCTCTGGAGGTGCCCGTAGATAAAGGAAGCCATGGATGTCAAGCTGGTCCCCGAATGCTTGTTGGAGAAAAGTGTGCCAGTCCTGGTAAATTGCCCACTCAATCTCTGCCAGGTGGCCAATCTCAAACAGGTTTTTGGCAAAGACGTACCTATCACTGTATATAGATCTCTCAAAAACTCGCAGGTGGTCCCACATCTTCAGGGGCTTGACAGACAGAGGCTCCTCCAGCTGCGCCTTCAGCCGACTCAGGCATGAGTAAGTCTGGAATGTGTAGGACCATCGCGAGGGTTCCTGATACATCATTTGAAGCAGGTTTGCAGAGCTCTGAGAAGGAGAGGCCTGGTGGGGACCAGCAGCTTGAACTTTCTGCCACTTGGACACTGGCTCCGAGGTCATGGACCATTCTGGAAAGGCTTTTCTGAGCACTCTCACAAACGTTGACTTCCCCACCGCAATGTTTCCTTCGATGGCGAGCCTCTTACCGGCCTTTTAAGACCCTTCTCAACAAGCAATTGGGAGGTCACTCGGCTACTGTTTCTGAAATACCTAATATTGTACATCAAGAATTGTTTACCTTAAATCATTTGTTGTACCCTCACGGAAGGAACTTTACGCCTGCTGAACTTCATTTCAGGAAAGAAGAAGTACTGCAGCACCCTCTAGTGTCTTACAGGTTGCTTCCAGATCCACAGTGGAAGGGTCCAGCTTCCTTGATTTCCTGGGGTCGCGGATTCACTGACATTGACGTGGACTGAGAAATACAATGGGTTCCAGCCAGGTGCGTTCGACCTTGGCGCTCTTCTGTTGCCTCGTCTTCGCCCAAGGAGACACCAACGCCTTGACCTCAATCCGCATCACAGCTGGAAACATCGCCATATTGATGCGCCCTGGACAGAGTCACCTTCCGCAGCTGTTCCAGCGTTTCCTGGCACGTTGGAAGACCATATTCATCCCTACCGCATTGGCCCTCCTTCCCCCTGGGAAGTCACCGTGACTACCTATTACCCCTCTGTGAACACTGTGAAGCGCCGCCTTCGTCGTGCTGCTCTTTTGCAGAAGACCCAGAGACCTGAACTTTATCATCAGATTTGGATCAACAATATGTATGTTAGGGACATAAATCATTTTGCTTCTATACTTAATCTTTCTGAATGTTGGGTATGTATGCATATCCCTCCTCAATCAAAGAGGTCTGGTATGTTATTGCATGGTATTCCAGTAAATGCTTCATACAAGATTAGTAATGATATGAAAGATAATCGTTTTTGTGTTTTTGTCGCTTGTAGAAATGGCGTCTTATTGTTTTCTTTTCAATCATAACTGTAGTAAATTTCCACCCCTGCGCCCATTTTACCACATAGGCATTAACAACCATTTTCCTACAAATAATAGTCTGCAACAGTTTATACACTAATGAAAATATCAATTTAAGGAGCAGCAATGTGGATGAGGGTTCTGAGTCGCAAGAGCTTCCCTATTCAGTGCAATTGAGTGTCCAGGCAATTCCTTTATATAGCAGTTTGGCAAGGAGAATTATGTATGCTGCCTTGAGCTTCTTGGAGGAAACAAGTGATACAAGTGCATTTTTTTAAACTAACAGGATCAATAATAATATAAATCTTAGCAGCCTGTGTTAAGTCTAAAACTACTGCTTAAGACAAATAGCTATTTACAAAATAACTGCTGCACGACACAAGTCAGAGACATTCTCTGCAATCTCAACCAGCCAAGTTCTTTGAAATGTGTAATATTTTCAAATATACACTGAATATGAGGACATAACTGAAGGCCTAAGGATACAAAATAAATACCTGAACTTTGAATAAATGTGTGTGAAACTGACACGTGCCAGTTGCTGTTCTGTTCTTGTTTAGAATTTAAGGCAGTATCATTTCCCTGCAAGGAAGAAAAATCTAGAAAGAACTGTTGAGGTAATGAGGGATTTATAGCAGCCACAGACCCTCTATGTTGTCCCTATTTTCCAGGGACATCCCTGATTTTGAGAAGCCATCCTGGTTTCTGATTTAATCCTGGAATGTCCCACTGTCCCTCAAAATGTCCCTATTTTCATTGAAAATATGTTGAAGGGTATGGAGTTATCCAACCCCCAAGCTGTCTGAAAGCAATTCTGTATAGGGAAGCTTTTAAATGTTTAATGTTTTGTTTTGTTTTTATTTATGTTGGAAGCTGCTCAGTGTGGCTAGAGCAACCCAGTAAGATGTGTGGGGTATAAATAGTAAAATTATCATTATGGAATGGGATGTCCCTATTTGCATCAGAGAAATGTTGGAGGGTATACAGCCATCCATGCATATTCTCTAACTGGTGTCTGGAGAAGTATGAGTAGAGGTTCAGTCTGGAGAGCTCACCTGTATTGTGTAGGAGACAGGGATGGCTGACCCATGAGAGAAGGTGAGGGGATTATCTCAGGAGATAGAATCCACAGATAGAATTTTGAGGTGTCAAAATTTATTGGACTAGTAGAGGTGGGAGAATTCTTTTATTGTCTTCATGTGTTGTATTGTTTGGTGGATTGGAGTGTTCTTAACACAGCGGCCTTTGCTTGTGATTGCTTGCTGGCTTCAGCTTGTATTTCGTATCTGTTTATACCAATGCCAATTTCTTTGGGTTTAACTGGGTTCTCCTTATAATCTTTAATTTGGGATTTATAATCTACTCTTTTGGTCATTTTTTCTGTTCTTTTTGAAGACAGACAATAAAGTTTTCAACTAGCTTCGACCTGGTGAGTCCCCTAATCCTTCCATGAGAGTGTTCAAAACAAAAAATAGCTCAGGATCACAATACCTCAAGGACTGCCTCTTTCCATATGAACCTACCCAGACCCTGAGGTCATCTTCGGAGGCCCTTCTTCGTGTGCCTACTCCTTGAGATGTCCGGAGGGTGGTAAAACGAGAACAGGGCCTTTTCTGCAGTGGCTCTCCATTTTGGAATGCTCTCCCCCGGGAAGTTTGCCTGGCGCCTTCATTATACATCTTTAGACGCCAGGCAAAAACGTTCCTTTTTAACCAGGCTTTGGGTTGATTTGATTGACATCCTATGCCCTTTTAAAATGTGGATTTTTTGGGTGGAGGGGCTATTGGGTTGTTTTTATTTTGATTATGTATTTTGTGGTTTTATATTTTGATTTTATATAACATTACTTGGTTAGCAGAGTGCCCTCCATGAGCTCAATGGTTATAGAATCGGTCCACTAATGGTTCTCCAAGAATAATGGTATACAAACAGACAGTTATTTTGAAACTCGAATTGACTGTTCATGAAGGGATCAGAAAAGGCAGCTGTTCCTGATTTTCAAATGTGAACCGGTAGGGAAAAAGTAGGAAATCAGGCAAGAGGTAATTGACCAAACTCAATTATTAGGATTATTATTCATATGAGTAACAGACTGAGGAGATCATTTTCCACAAAGAGCACATTCCATGGATGTGAAGAGAAAACCATGAAGGGGGGGAAATACCCTGAAATACCTTTCGTCCATTTTCTAGCCTAACTCAGCACTAAATAGTCTTATCCAACACATATCTTCCTTGTCAGCCTTAGATATCAGAAGTGGAAAACAGATATACTACAATTGGACACCACTAATGTAATAGACAAGAACAACACACCAATGTGAGGAAGACAGGAGTCAGATGCTATGGCCTAAACATTGTGACAGCAATTTATTCATGGAGGAAAAGAAAGAAGTTTCTGAGAGGATACATCAAGTCATTGTCAACTCATCTCTCAGGCATCACTTTTGAGGTTAGCGTATCTAGGGCCAAAATCTTTTAGTACATTCACAAAATGCTTCAGGGACACATTCAAATACTGAGAGTTTATATGACCACATTAAAATATCCTGAAGACTGCAAGCACTATTTAAAATCCTATGAGTCCAAGGCATTAACGAGGTTACAGTCAATTAGTGGGAGGAATGCTTTTCTACAATTTGCCTTAGAAATGTGGGAATTGCATATAAAAATGGGTAGAACTCATAGTGTGCTACTATTACACCTACAAGTCTTGTGGATGAAGCCAACAGTTCTGCTATATTCAGATACATTGTACAGATGCAAGAAGAATGAAATACAGTAAAATAAAACGTCTGCAGAAGAGGACTGTGAGCTATATCTACATTTATGAATACTTGTATTAGAATCAGTTAAGTTTTACTCAGAATAGATCTACTGAAATTAATGAACCTAACTTAGTCATTAACTTCAGTTGGGTTACTTTGATTAAAACTGTTGAATACCACCTATCATTTCCACAAAGGAATGTAAAAAAAGGACAGGCTCACTGAAAATGTGAAAAGCTACTAATATATGAATCACACTTCCCGGACTCAACAAACTTAATAATATTTGTATTTCCAGTTGGGATAGAATAAGGTTTTGGTTTCCATTCTGCAATAGCTTTTCCAGTTTCTGTCAGTAGCTATGAGAAGTGATCAATTTAACTTCAAGGTAATTTCCAAAGCTTAATATATGAATACAATCTACTCAGTAATCAGATTTGATAGGGGAGATCACAGGGTCCTACACATGTGACCCCCTCCCCACATTTATTCTATACCTGGGGAAATCCCACATTGTTGTCCTATCAGTCATGTACCACACTTTTAAGTGCTCAAAATACTCCACAGACATTATATATCAGTAATCTTCATGATATAGCCCTAATCAATACTGTAGATAGACTAAATCTGAGGGAATAATGGGCTTGCCACAAGGCCTCAGTAAATTTTGGCTCAGAATATTTGAACTACTGGGCTCATCCGGACTTGCACTTGTCCCTTGAGAACGTGCTCACTTATGGCTTATGTGTGTGGTACGGAAGCTGTACTACCCAGGACAGGTTGGGGTTGTGCAGAGTTGTTAAGGCAGCAGAGAGCATTGTTGGCTGCCCACTCTCCACCTTAGAGCAGATTTATGCCACAAGGTGCCATAGGAAGGCACTGGACATAGTAAAAGATCCATCACATCCTGGTCACTGTCTCTTTGAGCTCCTGCCGTCGGGACGGAGATACAGGACGATGAAGACAAGAACAAGCTGTCTTAAGAACAGCTTCTTCTCCAGAGCGATCTCGGCCCTGAATGGGAAGCCCGGACTTTGAAAGTCATCTAATCTTCCTTGCTGTATTATAATGTATTGTTTTAATTAGTGTTTTTATAGTTGTTTTGATTTTGTGTGGAGTGCCCTACCTGGGTGGATGGAGCAGCCAAGTAATTTCGTTGTCCCCGAGAGGGGGCAATGACAATAAAGATATTATTATTATTATTATTATTATTATTATTATTATTATTATTATTATTAGCATGGATCTGAGTGATTTTCTCCTTTTCCTGTCATTTCTAGGCATAGGTCCAAGTGGTTTTGCTCTTGCCCCATTGCTTTTCCCACTCTTTAGCGATAAATTGGAACAAACCTCAACCCAGAGAAAACCCAATTGATGCTTGCTCCAGGTAAAACTAGAATTTCCCGGGGGGGGGGGGCAAGAAGGCAAGGGCAAGTCTGAATGAACTCAGAATTGAAACAAAATGCATTCCAACCAACTCATTTGCACACAGTGAACTAGGTGGTGGTGGGTGGTTCAGTGTGGAGAAGCAAAGTTTTCAAAAAGGTTCACTAATTGCCTACTGTTGTTCAGCAGTTTTTTTTATTTTTAACTGTTCTTTCTTTAAATGATTTCCCTAGTCTGCTGCAGCTAGTTACTGACAGACAGTTTTCATAGCCCAGAATGCTCTGGCTGTAGGGTCATAGAATCATAGCAACATAGAGTTGTAGAGTTGGGGCATCTAGTCCAACCCCCTGCAAAACAGGATTCTCAACTAAAGCATCCATGGCAGATGGCCATACAACCTCTGCTTAAAAACCTCCAAGGAAAGAGGGTCATTTGCATCCACTTGGGTGGCGGGGGGAGGGGAGAGAAACAGAAGTCTTCATTGAGTGCTGCCATTCCCCCCCCCAAGTTAGTCCCACAACATCCCTTAAATCCAGGGCATTCTGAGTAATAAAATTACTCAGAGCACTCTGCTATGCCACTACAGTCAGTGGCAAAAATAATAATAGTTTTTTTTAATTTATTCATTTATTTATTTATTTACAAAGATCAGTAAAAATCCCCCACCACATTTTGAGCTGAAAATTTTAAAGGAAGTACTTTTGGCTTAGCTCTAATTGAACCTGGCCCAGTTCCCACTTGGTACTCTTAGCCATTGTGCTATATGAGTTCTCAAGAGACCTTGTGTCCTTTCATGATCTAAGATCAATGATATTTTTTTAAAAAAAAAAAACGAACAATTTAAGGGCTTGCAAAGGTCTTTGAGGGCAATCGCCATGTACTCACAACACAGTCTAATAGCAGGAGCTTCCTGAAGTTCGTTGTCTGGTGATTCACGAGCTGACATACCTGCTAAATTTGGAAAATCACTTATCTTCCCATTTCTCTATCTTGATCGATACTCGTGACATCCCCTGTGAAAAAACCTCTAAATATGGGAATTTTCTCTTTCTGCATGAAACTGCTGACAGTGCCTTGATCCTTGTCACATCACTATTTACATTCCAATATTCATTTAGATATACCTAATGACTAATGAACCGCGTCACCAAATCTCTTAAGATTAATTCTTTCAGGGGAGGGATGTTCTTCATCAAACTATACTTCTTTGTGGCATTATTTATGACGCCAGTAAATTATCTGCCCCTCGAGAATCCCAAATCTTCCTTATAGCCAGGTGCTGGAGATTTCTGAATGTCCCTAAACCATGGGAGGGTCTTGGCATCTGTTGAGCACCAAAGTCAATGGACATCCCAGGTGCTCAACAGCTTGAAGGGCTAAATCTAAGTTTCGCATAGGTGCAGAGGGGGAGTAGCAATCTTGACAGAAGAAATTAGTGAATGTCTGTTTAGCACAGATAGAGACTCAGCCTATAAACCTGAACACTTTCAAATACTTCTACAGCTACCCTGAAGGACCATTTTGGTGGGAAGGAAGTCTAGAGGGGCATGGCCATTGGATGCATCAGAGGTATGACTGACAGGTATCTGGTTGGCCACGGTAAAAACAAGATGCTGGACTAAATGGGCCATTGGCCTGATCCAACAGGGTTGTCTTATGTTCTTGTGCTGCCAGACAATCATGGGATGTACTTTACCTATGGCAAGCCAAGCCAAGCCATAATTTGCATCACTGTATCCATAGCAGAATATTAGATTCAGCTGTAAACAATTTTGCTTTGCTATACAAATTTTCCAGTCCAGCGTGCTCCCCCTTTTCCACATTGAGATTTTGTAGACGTGTGAAATGTGGCAAGATAATGTGAAAAATAACAGATGCATAGAAGTTACTGGGCAAGGTTTTTCATGTTTGGCTATTCCAGTATTGTGGGAAATAAAGATGATGGAGAAACATTTCTACAAAGAAAAAATAATGTAGTAAGAATGCAAACTGGCATGATCTTGTACATTCTGCGGATGATAAATGTATTAAGGATGGAAATAGTGTGCACACATCATTGTTATGTGAATGCAAAGTATGTAATCTGATTGTTATCTTGAGTCCCTCTTTGGATGCAACCTTAAAGGCATGACTGAATGCAGATGTTGGAATCTGAAAAAATTATTAAATGCTCATATGCTCTATGGTTTGCTCAGCAGCACCCATTTCCACTTGCTACAGACATCTGTGTTAATGCTTCTAGGACCCAAACAATAACGCCTGTCCCTTCTGTTTATTTCTACTCCAGCTCACAGCTTTCCATGCTATCTTTCTAAGTCTTTTCCAAAGGCAGCTGTTGGCAATGATAAGGATTCCTGAGCATCCCTCATTGACTGTCTATTTTGGAAAGTTGTTTTTTATGATGTATTGCGACACCTCCTAAGATAACCAGCTTTTTCATGATGGCTCCTGAGATCAAGGAGCAGATTCTTGTCAAGGTTTGGATACAGTTGGATGCCATATTGAAACAAGATGGTGGACTAATCTTTCCAAAACTGCACTGATATTAGCCACGTTTTGCATGATGCCACCTAATTTGAGAGGTTCAGTCAGGGACTGGGCAGAGGAGGAATGATGGAAACCGCCTCCCCATTCTGACCCTTCAAGAGAAGAAGAAGACAGTTCAGAATTACAACTGGGATTTGAGGGAGGTCACAGCTCAGAGGAAGATGAGGGGAAAAGATGGGTAATAATGGGAGAGGAGGAGGCAGAGCCAGAGCAGCAGCTGGCTGACACATTGTCACTAGAAAGCATTCCAGACCCACCATCTCACAGAATCCAGTGAGCCTTAAAAGTAGGAGAGCAAAGAGCTCAAAGACAGATGGCCCTAAGCAGCAACTGTAGGGGTGGGGGTGCTGTTGACAAATGAGGAAGCGGGAGAGAAGTGGGGGTGGAGATTTACTCGGGACAATGCCATTATTCCAAGAGGCTGCATTCCCAAACCTCTCTCTGTAAATATTGAATAAAAAGCAGATGGTAAGGACTTTTCCTTGCCTTATCCATTCCTGGCAACCTGCCATGGGGATTGGTTGCTCTGCCTCCTGACAGGTTCCACTTTTAAGCTCCCTTCTTTCTAATACGTTTTTTGTCAACATTATTTATTTCTTTATTTTATTTCTATACCACCTTTCATCTGGGGATCATAATGCACAAATATATACCAAAGTAACAAACAAAAACCCCAACAGTTTAAAAGGCCATAGACTGTTTAATTAGCCAAAGATCTGGGAGAAGAATAATGATTCTGCCCGGTACCCAAAGATATGCCCCAATGGAGCCAGACAAACCTCCCTGGGGAGAGCATTCCACAAACAGGGATCCACCGCAGAAAAGGCCCGTTCATGTGTTGCCACAATCAAGACATATTGCTGAGGAGACACACAAAGAAGGGCCTCTGGTGATTGTAAGGTCTGGGTCGGTTCATGTGGGGAGAGGCGGTTCTTGAGCTGTTTAAGGCTTTGCAAACAAGTCACAGCCCACTACCATCAGTTCTGTCACCTCACTCAGGCAGACTGCAAAAGGCCCTGTACTACCCAGACAAGCTCTGCTGGGCAGCACAACAAGGATGCTACAGAGGCAGCCGAGTATGCATTCGTTGCTACCTTCAGAGCCCTCACCTGTGTTTGGTTTCATTTATACAGAAGGACAACAGCACAGCCAGATGTCTGGAATGTGCTCTGTGAATAACTTTTTATGATTTCTCCTCAAAATCATATTTGGTTTGAAGAACAGAATTCGTTTGACATGGGATAGTTCAGTTGTCTAGAATTCCTCTAGGTGACAAGTATTTGAAAGATGATAACGCAGTAGGCCTTAGCTGACAATGTGGCTTGTGCTGGGTTAGCAATAAAATATCTTCGTTTTCCACTTCCAAAACAGTATAACTGTAGTCCTCTTGCATGGAGAATGCATTTAACTTTCTTCCCCAAAGAGCATTATGTTGTTGATATAATATATATATATATATATGCTCAATACACTGACCTTCATTCTAGAGATACTTCTAAAAGGTGCTTGAAGAGGTTAAGTGGTTGGCTAGACATCCAGAGGAGAGAGAGGGAAAGGCCTTTGGGAGCTGACTGCTTAAATCTACTCAGATGTTTAAATTTGATTCCTACCTCCCCAAAGTTGCAGAGGAATCTGAACAATTTTGAGAAACCCTGAACCCAGTGGAGTTTACACAAACATTTTTAACATGGACGTGTCACTACAAGGTGAAATATTCTTGTGATCTCTTCATGATCACCTCTTGAGCCATTTTGCTTAGAAGCCTGACCGGCATATAACTAGCCAAGGCCAACTACAAAGGTGAGGGTTAGGAACTGCCGTTCTGACTAATGGCCTTATATGAGCAATGCCTCCTTAGCTCTAAGCCCTTGGAACAGTATTCCATTCATGGAAAGTATTGATGACTGAACCTGAAGACACACCTCTCTTCTCTGGTGTTTGGAACCTCAGGGTGTGTGTTTTTAGGGCCAATGCTTCCTTTTTTACTGTAATTATTTTTAATAGATTAGGTGGTATTGAATGCACTTGTTTAATCAAAGTAGTTCCCCTCCCTCTCTTCTCCCTGTGCACCCCTGTGTACCTCCTAAATCTGTTTTGTGGGAACATGTCACATGTGTGGAGAAGGGGGGGAGCTGAATTGTGCAAATAGATAGTCTTGTGCAAAGAGAACAAATGCTTTGGATACTGCCTACTGTTATTAATTCAAAGCTCACTGTTGGTAAACTAATTCAGCTATAAGACCCAGCCTTTGATTTCCTACCACAAGGTAGCATTGCAATAGATGTGTTGAGTCAGCAGATAAGCTGATTAGTCAGTGGATTTGTTCAGAATAGCAGTAATTATATTTAAGAGACACGCTACCATATGTTGGGAAATGTCCCATAGTAAAGGACCTAGAGCTCAAGAGCTAATTTCTGATGTAACTAACAGAATTATTTATTATCTTTATTCCTCATTACACAGAAATAGTTGGTCCCTAAGGAAATGGTTATCTTCATGATTCCTGCTGCAAGAATGAAGACAGCAAACAAATGGAAGTCATGCTCTATGCATACATTCAGTGAATGGATCTGGCACATTGTCTTAGCAGAAAAACTGACATAGTTGTGCAATAATAATAATAATTTGTTATTTGTACTCTGCCCATCTGACTGGGTTGCCCCAGCCACTCTGGGTGGCTTCCAGCATATATAAAGATATAGTAAAACATTAGAACAGGGAATCCAACATGGTGACTTTCATATGTTATTGGGCTCCAGATTCCATCATTCCTGACCATTGGCCTTGGTCCAACAATATCTGAGAGCACTGTGTTGGATCCCACTGGATTAGAGGAATAGCCAAGCAGGACACTTTTTTAGACATATGGTTTCCATCTCGTATATAAATGAAAATGCCACCACACTCCAACCACTGGCTTTGGAAGCTTCCTTCCCAACTGACATGTTTATTTTATGGAGGCCAACAACTTCTGAACACTAAACTGAATTAGTTGGACTAGCAAGTATACTGAGATTCTAAGAGGACTTTAGATATTTTGATAATTGGTACAAGTAACACATAAATTGTTTTATGTTTGTGTGTTCATCCACAAAATGCAATATATGTATATATTTAAGGAATAGTTACTTATGCCTGTTCCAACTTGGTTAGTCAAAATAAATATCATAACATAAACCCATAATTAGTAAGACTGGAAGCAGAATATGAAGGCTTTGTTCAGTGAATTAATTATCCCTTATAATCTGGGACTATTTCCAAGACTAGCCTACTACTAAAGCAAGATTGCAATCATTACTTGGGAGTAGGAAGACTGAACTCAACGGGCTGTACTTCTTAGCAGACATCTGTAAGATTGCACAGTGACATACCTGCACATTGGAGCCAAATCTTCAAAGTGACTCATCATACACAGTGCCCACAAGAAGTACTAGAAGTGGTGCCATGGGCTGGACGTCATGAACCCTGGATGCAATTTTCAAGACAACATCAGAATTACAGTTTCTAAACTCTCTTCCTAAAGTAAGCCAACATGCAGTAGCACAAGATTGCTTTTTTCCATGCTTCGTTCCAAAAGGAAACCCTTTTCTAATAAGGCTGGCCCAAAAGGCTTAAGCGTAGCAGGATCCTCGTTCATATTTTCAGCAGAGTCATTCTTCATAAACATATAAACCTTTAATCATCTTTGCTGTTGGCAAGACATCTGTTGGAGGTTTTGGAAACCTGAGTATGAAAAACCTCGTAATTATACGGTATTTGTTAACTGAAAGTGAGAAATAAAAACCAGCACATTATTTGAAACCTCTGATAATAAATGGAACTTGGCTAGAAAAGAAATGGAAGCCGAGCCCTTTCGATGGCCTCCTTTGTGCATGACCATCATCAACCAAAGAACTGACTCCGTTTTTCTAATCCTTTTCCTGAAGGATCAGAATTCAAAACTATTTTTATGATTTAAGCACAGAAAGCAGCATTGTGTTGTCTAAATCAAACACAGTCTTGCCAATGCAACGAAAGGCTGGCTGCATAGACATTCACCCTGACCTTTTAAATTCACATAACTGTCCACCCATTGAGGTGGGTTCTGAATATGATTGGATCCAATCTTCATAATAAAAAAGGAATAAGGCAGAATAGCTACAGGGATTTTGGGCATGGCACTTTGAGAGCCACCCCCCCCCAAAAAAAAAGACCATGGAAGTGGTAGGACATAAAAAATTCTCACTGCAGTGGATCTTATTGAATACTCTGCAAATTGGAAAGGGTTTCACTGGCAGATGGTGGGCCCTCTACTGGCCTTGAGGTTCTGACAATTGACTAACTTTACCATCCTCAGAGCCAGAATTATATTTACTGTTGCATCATCTTCGATACTTATTTAATTAGCGTCTTTATCAGAATCAACTCAGGGTATGGAGAACATTATGATACGAATGCAAGGTGCTTGAATTTAGAGATGGAAACACAGGACCTTTGTATTAACCTAGCTCAGAGATGGGAAACCTCTGGTCCTCCAGATGTGGCTGGACTGTAACACCCACCAATCCAAGCCAGCATGGTCAGTGGTCAGAGATCATATGAGTTGTAGTTCAACAACACCTGGTGGTCTTCAAGTTCCCCATCTCTGGTTTAGCTAGAACCAAGAAAATGTTCTAACAAATAAGACGAAACATTTTGCCACCTGCACATGTTTGAAAACAAATGACAGGACTTTCAAGTTCACTCTTTTACTGGAAATTACAGCAAAGCTTTTTCTGACTGCTTAAAGCTTGGTTCTCTTGAGACCTATATCCTCAGAAACAACAGTATTCAAATTCCAATGGAGCCTGATCAAACAACATAAGAAATGTCTTCTCGTTGGTTTATTATGTGTTTCTCTTTTATATAAAGCAAGTGCTAACACAAGAGTTTGTTGTATGTCCTTAACTCAATCCATTTTCTTTCCATGATCAAACACAAGCGAAGAAGCCCAGGCACAGTAAGTAAGCCATTATGTTGTTTTTCCAGAGGAACATGAACTGAGCAAGGCACACACATGCACTCATTTCGCAGCTACAAGAGGAGTGTCATTGATTTCAATGAGATAAATCACACACAGAAAGCATTTTAAACATCAAAAACTCTTTCCACCACCCTCAAAACAGAATCTGGAGTAGTCTTATGACAGTCTTATATTTCTTTGTCTTAATTAGAAACACAACAAACCATCTGATGTATCAGTGACCTATTTGAAGAAAGGGTTCCGAAAATAAAACAAAAATCTTGTCACTGACACTTTAAGTACTTTATGTACATCTATTTCTAAATAAATTCCATTAATCCATGGGAGCATATGTATGAGACTGAAGCCTAAGGAGTACTACTAGATCCATCAGTACTGGGAGTTGGGCTGAATCCTGGCATCAGTGGTTAAGAGCAGTAGACTCGTAATCTGGTGAACCGGGTTCGCTTCCCTGCTCTTCCACATGCAGCTGCTGGGTGACCTTGGGCTAGTCACAATTCTTTGAAGTCTCTCAGCCCCACTCACCTCACAGAGTGTTTGTTGTGGGGGAGGAAGGGAAAGGAGAATGTTAGCCGCTTTGAGACTCCTTAGGGTAGTGATAAAGTGGGATATCAAATCCAAACTCTTCTTCTTCTCTTCTTCAGCACTAGGACCATAACACCAAATACTTAGCTTCATTGATCCAACACAAGAAGGCTTAGTATTTGATTATTAATATAAAACAGTACCCTTCTGGCCATGTTTTGTTTTAAATTGTTGGAACTTCGAGATTTCTTTTAATGTAAGCAAGCAGTACAGAACAATTACAGTGGTGCTCCGCAAGACGAATGCCTCGCAAGACGAAAAACTCGCTAGATGAAAGAGTTTTCCGTTTTTGTGTTGCTTCGCTAGACGAATTTCCCTATGGGCTTGCTTTGCAAGACGAAAACGTCTTGCACTTTTTTGTTAAAGCAGCTTGAAGAGGCGCAGTTGCGACGGACCGTGCTTCGCAAGACGAAAAACATCGCAAGACAAAAAGACTCACGGAACAAATTATTTTCGTCTTGCGAGGCACCACTGTATTTAATAAAGGAATAAAGCCTGAATTCTTTTCTTCCATTCCCCTGATTCCTTTTCAAATGTTCAATATCTTTTGAAAAATGAAATGGCCATGCAAAGGATAAAGTATTATCATAATCTGCTCACCAATTGGATGCAAAGATGCATGGACCAATGAAACAAAGCGCCAGAGCAAAACTAACAAACAGCTGTCATGTCAAGTTATGATTTAGCATCACCCAGATAACTCTGATGTGTGCTCCCGCCCCCTTCTCCATTGCCACAACATGCAACAACCTCTTGGTTAGATGAATTTGAAAAGTAGGATAGGTCTATCTACAGCAAATATCAATGGAAGTTAAGGGAGAACCTCCAATTTTAACCTCTGCATCCCAACCACCAGCCGCAGTTAGGAGCACTAGTCAGAGCAACTGCAAAGCAGGTAAAACTTTTGTCAACATCTTCCTGTTTTGCCTTGAAGGATTATTCTACAAGCTAGGTGCCACAACAGAAAAGGCTCTCCCTCTGTGGGCTGCAGGTGAACTTCTACAAGTTTGGGCATAAACAGAAGGGCCTCATCCTGGTATCTCAAAAACTCGGCAGGTCTATTGGGGGGAGACATTTCTTCTGGGAACCTGATCCAAGTTTGTTAGGGCTTTGTAAATCAGCAGCAAAACCTTAAATATGGGTCGATAGCAACTGGCCACTGTTACCGTTCTTCAAGCAGTGGTGTCGCATGTTCAGGGCAGACTATTCCAGTTTGTAGCGGAACTACTGCACTTTGCACACCCTGCAGCTTCTTGTTAAGGAAAAGTTAGCAGACATAGAATTATAGAATGGTAGAGTTCGAAGGGACCTTGATGATCATCTAGTCCAATGCAGGAATATGCAGCAATGTGCAGCTGTCCCATATGGGGATCGAACTCACAACCTTGGTGTTATCAGCACCATGCTCTAACAAACTGAGCTATCCAGGCTCTTCTGTGTACTTCTATGGATTGGGGTCAGAATATAATGCAAGATGTGGAGTGATACAAAGAAGTATAAAGGCATAAGAGAAGATGCTGTTCTTGAAAAGCATCAGGGATTGAAGTTGTGAAACCAAAGGGAGTCTGTTGACTGGGATAGATGTAGAGGGTATATAATGATGTTCCAATTTGTTTAGGAAAAGAAAGGACCTGAGTCTTTCCTTTTGTGCCAAGAGCACATGCAGCAAGGGGAGAAAAGCATGAGATTATACAGCTTAAAAAAATGAAACTGGAGGATTATTATGAAAAGAAACATAAAATGCAATTTATGGGAAGTTACGAGGCTCATCTCAAGTCATATTCCTCTGTGAACCAGACCGTGACAACTTGTCCATTAGCCAGCATAAATAGGAAAATTGTAATAATTGTGTTTCCTTTTGCTGCTGCTGCATTGGAAAGCTTTACTTGTTTCGAATGCTCCAGACTTTGCAAATGTTCTAAAAGCGCACATAAAATGAACCCTTCACTGGCAGGGTTTGTGCATCACTGAACATTCAGCCCTGAAACCTAGACATATCCGCAAATGAACTAGGGCGTTTTAGCTTATGGGAAGGTGTAAAACCTGTAAGCTGCTATAAAAGCTATGTCCCATGAAACTGTGTTATGGCTGTATGAGAAACAACCAGGCAAACAGTGTTCCATATTCACTCTGTTTATTTTAATCGGTTTCAAACAGAAAACTGTATAGAATCAGAGAGACATTCGGGTTTCATTTTGTTTTATTTTTACTGCAGAAAATTTGAACAACCTGTGACTGCTTCAGGAAAATGATTGTTGCAAGCAGTTCATATTTATTATTAATACAGACCAGAGCAAGTTCTGTCATGGACCTCGGTAGTGGGAGAGAGAGGTGGAACTAGCCAAAGAGAAAACATCTCTTTCAATAGTTTATTGATGAAAATAAGAGACATTTTGTACGGTTGGTAACACCCTTATTCTCACAGTGAGGATCACTGTCTAAGGACCCCTTTCAAGGTTTTTTCTGCATGCTGAACACTGTATTAATTTACTCTGCAACAGTCAATCCTAGTATTGGTTATCATACATCAGAGATGTGGAAACCTCTCTAGATGTTGTTGGACTTCAGCTCCCATCAACAATAGCCAGAACAGCCAATAATATCAAATGATGAAAGCTGTAGTCCAACAACATCGGAAACAGCCACAGATTTCCTCATCCCTGCCATACCGACTAATTCAAGAGCAGCCTCACTGGCTTCTGCATGTGAAATGGCAAGCATGCACTACTTGGTGCCTTACCGTCCATAACTTTGTATTTACATGCATGCATTGCCGGGGGTTGAACTAGATGATCCTAAGGGTTCCTTCCAACTCGACAGTTCTATGTTTCTATGATTCTATGTGAATGAGAACAAAAGGCCTCCAGCCCCACTCAGAGCAGTTAATGGAGAGGGCTGAAATCCTAAGAAGGACACTAATAATAATAATAATAATAATAATAATAATAATAATAATAGGCATTACACAAATCTCCTCCAGAGCAACATGGTGAAAAATTAGGGTCAGTGTTTGATCAATGTCAGTCTTCTCTGATGGAGTCAGCTGATAATTCATTTTTGGATGTAATTTTCACTAATACGCATTTGTATGCACACTTAACCCTAGTAAAGTCATACCTTGGATCCTGAAGGCCTTGCAACTTGTATGTTTTGGCTCCTGAACGCCGCAAACCTGAAAATGAGTGTTCCAGTTTGCAAACGTTCTTTGGAAGCCGAATGTCCGGCGTGGCTTCCGATGAGTGCAGGAAGCTCCTGCAGCCAATCGGAAGCCACGCCTTGGTTGTCAAACATTTTCGGAAGTCAAACAGACTTCTGGAACAGACTCCATTTGACAACCAAGGTACGACTGTATATACATTTTTGAACACATTAGTTGGCTGGAGAATTGCATTGCAAAATTAAGAGAAGTGTGAATTTCTAAAAGTGCAAATTTGATAGGTTATTCTTGAATTTGCACTTTTTGCACCGATGTGCAAGCCAAAACACAATCATCCTTCAAAACTTGCACTTTTCCAGATTTTGCAATGCAGTTTACATAGCTAAGTATGGCTTATGAAGATGCATATACTAGGGTCATATGTGCATAAACATGCATATATTCCTGAACTTCACATACAAAAAAATGCATTCTATTGAGGAAAGCTTGCAAAAATGTCTATCATAGGCAAAAGTGCATACCAAAATATGTATACTGGAAGAAATTCACACTAAGATGCTCTTGAGTTTTCAACAGGACTTTTTAAAAAAACAAACCAAATCAAACAACCCATAAACATGTTGGGAATTCCATTCCACCCTTTGCTGCAGACATAGGATTGTTGTGTGTCACATGTCTGTTTACATGCCAGCACAGATTGCTGGCGTGAGCGGACCTTCCACTCTGTACTGCTTTTCTTTTTCAGTCTCTCTCCGAGAAGACGGCAAGGAGAGATGCCATGTTTTCTTTGTCCTGATTTATTTATAATAAATGCGTAGTTTAGTATGTGTCTACAGCCTCAAGCCTCTTCTGTTGCGCAGTTTACACTGCTGAGTAAAGTGTGCTCAAGTCTGCAAGCTTGAGTCACTGATGCACACCGGATGAATCTCCGCAGTGGCAAGGCTGAGGGGAGACGCTCCAGCTGGGGCTGGGCCAGCTGGCCTTTCGACGCCCTGTTCCGACAAAACTGATGTGGAAATGTGGAGAACTGAAGAGTGGGGAAATGACAAACTGAGACACAACAAAACTGACATTCACCCATTCCTACCCACAAGCCTCTATATTTGACTTCCATCGCCATCTTTAGGTACATCCCCTGCAGTCTTCCTTAACAGTAGCTAAGTAAGGCATATCAAGTTGTTACCATGAGATCAAGGATTTCCTCTTGCAACAAGGCTTTCATTGCTTTCAAAATACACTTGGCCTGTCTTGTGCCAATGGAGGCTATACTACTGATTTTTCAGCAAGAGGGATCCTTGAAAGGAGAGGGCACAAGCAAGAAAATGAAGCCAGCTGCTTCAAAAGCAACACAGTATATAAGGAGTGGTTTAGGAGAGCAATAACTTTTGATTTATTTAATAGAGGCATTTGGCAAAGCTTTATGATGAAGTTGCTCTTTCTTTTGGCTGTATACTATTGCCAGAGAAATAAGGTTTCTCTCGCCTTTGCCCCACATGCAGTGCTCTCCTCATAGGCCCCCTTGTCCTTATACAGTCAGGTTTCCATTTCCTTATCTCAATAGTCAAAACTTCAACTCTTTGCTTAACTGCATCCAAACCAGTGTTAACATCCATGTACCAAATGATGAAAGTATATTCTGTCACTCGAAATTCATAATATTTCTTGAAGATGAGAAATGCCTGAATGGCAACTTTCCGTGAAATGAACAATAAAAGTTTACATTCGATAAAAAAAGAGAGAGAGAACATGAGAGCACTGACATGTTGAAAAATGGTTACACTCCACATTAATTAATTCTGAAAATATAAAAATTGTCCATATGTCAAAAATTAGACAATTCTAGCTAATTTGACACAGTCATTTCCAGTTTGAAGCATTCTTTTGCTTGCTCTTCTGTTCAGTGTACATTAATAGGCTGCCAGAGCAAGAGAGAAATGCCTGATGATTGCTAAAGCCAAACAACTGCTCTTTATTGGAGAGACTTCAGCATAAATTGCATGCAGCCTTGTATGCTATGAACACATCAGCTCAACTCCTATTTCTTCACTTTTGTTTGAGCAAGCGTTGTATTTGTGCAGATCTGAGAATTTCACTTTCTCTGAGTTTCTCATTTTTCCAGCCTTAAGTTTACTTCTCCAGAGTTCCACTTCAGTTTGCAATTCTTTTAAGGCTCGCTGGGTTCTGGGAGAGGGAGGGTCTGGAATGCTTTCTAATGATGTGTCAGCTGGGTGTTGTTCTGGCTCTCCCATGATTTCCCAGCTTTTGCCTCCATCTGCCTCTGAGCTGCTACCTCCCTCAAACCCTTGCTGTCAATCTATACTGTCTTCCTCTTCCTCCTCCCTGGAAGGGTCAGGATGGGGGAGGCGGTCACCACCATTCCTCCTCTGCCCAGTCCCTGACAATGCCATACACTAAATCTACCATGGTAGATAAGGCCATGCTAGGATGGAGACTCCCTAGGCTGCTGCCCAGTCCGGTGCACGCATTCTACAGCTGGGGGCGGGGCAAGCCACCGATGGGGGTGGGGCGTGCTGCGTGGAGCCTCTCTGCTGCCTCCCCCTCAGCTGTAGAGCGGCTGAGGGAAAGGCAGTGGGCAGACGCGAGTCCCACACTGGCGTTTCAGGCAGCACGGAGCCTGCAGGCACCCAAGCCACCACATCACTCCCAGGAGAGACACATAGCTCGGGCACGCTGCAGGCCCCATGGTAAGTGCTGGTCCCTGCAGTGTGGTGCCCAGTGCCAGCTCCGTTTTGTTGCGTTGGTTGACTGAACTAAAGAGTTTCATGAGCCCAATTTTTTAAATTACTTTTTAAAATTCATATTTTTGTCATTTTGTCACACACCCCTCAGTGATGACACCTGAAGCAGTCTTCACCCCCTTCCTCCGCCACTGTCCCTAGGTGGCTTCTTTTCAAGAGACCTAAAAAAAAACCTGGAAAGATATTCTGCCTACCAGCAGACTTCCCAATACATACTTCAGCAAAATCCACTGAGGCTGTGCACTCGCCATACATTTAAAGCTCATTGTTTCCCCCCCCCAAAAAAAAAATCCCATGAACTGTAGTTTGCCCCCCACAGAGCTACAATTCCCAGCACCCTTAACAAACTACAGTTCCCAGGATTCTTTGGGAAAGTCATGTGCTTTAAATTCATGGTTTGTTTGCAGCCTGATAAGGCAAATTCAAAAAGGAAGACGTCCTCTTACGTGAAAATGGCCTGAAATAAAGCATAAGCATTGCCCTGCCATGCATTGTTTAAACGTTGTTCATTTTTATTATATTCTTTACTTCAAAGAATGGACATAGTAAATGAACTTTTTAAACAATTTCCCTATTTCATTTTTTGTTATTAAAGTAAAGATATAGCATATAAAATAAACAAGTACTCTTGGCATTAATGAACCTTGCAGCACCTAAGATTGTACATTATCCTGAATTTTGTTAATTCAATACCAACCCCCTCCATTTCTGTATAACAAAGTTGTGTTTAAAAGTTTAAAACATGTTTCTTGATTAATTTTCTTGTTAAAACAAGTAAAAAAGAGGGGTAGAGTTGCATCTACCAACATTCTGCATTAGAACAAGAACAAATGAAAGGGTATTTTCTAAGCAGAGGTTAATCTAAAAAACAGACATGTATTTCTCTTAAGAAACAAATTCAAGCCAACTGGCATTTACAACTCTCTCTCTCTCTCTCTCTCTCTCTCTCTCTCTCTCTCTCTCTCTGTGTGTGTGTGTGTGTGTGACTACTGAATGTGGCAAGTTGAGGGAAACCTACAGGCAATATATTTAACTATCCTCATCGAAGATGCAATGAGGAGATACCGCAGTCTTGTGAGGAAATAAAGCAAGGCAGCCTGGGCAGACAAACAGAGCAGCCATTCAACTATGTTTAGGCTGCGTTTTGGAGCACAAAACCCACCAGGGCATGCAGGCATGACCATTTTTTACTACTGTGGGTGCTGCTAATGAAATCAAATATGCATCTGGCAGGTGGATAGTTAGGCTTCTGGAGGCAAATAATGTTTTCTCTGGAAAATACTGAATAGTGACATGATGAACAATTAGCTATTATCTGGAGTAATTGCTCTGCAAATTGGTAACTGGTGGCAGCGTGTGTCAAGGGACAAAGCTGTTTCCACACTGAGGCTACATAGACACCATATATTTAAAGCGTACTTAAAGCTAAGAATCCCAGGAACTGTAGTTTGCCCACCACAGAGCTACGATTCCCAGCACCCTTAACAAACCAGAGTTTTCAGGATTCATATGTGTGTGTGTGTTTGTGGTGTCTGCGTGTGTGCGTCCTTTAAATGTCTGGTATGTGTATGCAGCTTAGGTCTGCAGTCCTGACTCCAATTTACCTAGGAGTAAGCCAAACTGAGTTCAGTAGGCCTCATTTCTGAGGAAACATGGTTGTCGATTATACTGGTAAATTGCTGTATTTCTTTGTTGATATCATTCCCTTATATGTATTGAATGCATGTTGCAACTCTTGTTTTACCTATCTAGTTTTTGAGGGGCAGGATGCAATGTTGCAACATAAACCTACAGAGTTTTTAGTATCCTTCATTTTAGAGGACGCTAAATTCATTTTAGAGTAGCCGACACAGTGCCCTCCAGAAGTTGCTGGACTTCCACCAGTCTCAGCCAACATGACCATTGATGAGGAATGATGTGCCTGCATTTTAATCTGTTTTATTGGTCTGCTCTCATGACTGAGGCAGCAACAAAAAGAGATTCACCAAATTCACTTCAATGGACATGCTGTTGTGACAATCCATTGGTACTAGGAAGTGCACCAACATCCTGCTGACCCTCAAAGGGGTGACATCTTTTTTCGTATTCATCATGAACACTTGCAAATGGTGCAAGCTTTTTGCAAGTGTTTGATTCTGATGTTCACAAAAAGCAATGAGGGCACTAGACAGCATCATCTTCCATTTCCCAGTCCCCAAATCTTCACAGGGGTCCCTCCACCCTCTGGAGCAGATTTTAAGACTATGTGGGGGCTACAGGAGAGACGGGGTGAATTGCCCAAGTGGAAGTCTGTTGCAGAAACATTGGATACAACCCCTAGTCTCTGGTGAGTGCAGAAAATATTCAGATCCTAGTTTGGTGACAAGTCACACAAAAATATTTTAAAGAAGGTGTCAGTTTGGATGTAATAAGGAATCATAATTTGATTTTACATTTGAATCATTCCATTAATTTATAATTCAAATAAATGTGTGGATTTGAATGCCCTACACATTCCAGTTTTTTGTTTTCTGCTATCATTTATTATAAAACAACCAGTTTACATTAAACTAAGTACCAAGCTAAGTACCAGGCTAAGTATCCAAACAAAACTGCTGGTTGGATAATCTGTTGTGTTGAAAAATAGATTCAGCAAATACTTGTAACAAAAGCAGCTGATCTGAAAACCAATTATTCTGGATTAGCCCCAATGAAGTGAGTATGTCTACTCCATAACAAGAGAATTGTGGCTGCCTGCCAAGATATTTCTTGTCTGCATGGAAACCCATAAAATGTAGTGATCTTGGTTAGCTGAGAATGTGCCAAATTTCATTACTGAGAACAGCATGTTGAAATCTGTCTTGTGCTCATATAATGGGTGTTTATTTATATATCGCATCAGTAATTTTAGCTTGAAATCAAATGCATTAGATAGGTCTCTTGAGAAGTCTAGATAATATTGCACTAAATTCTAAATTTCATTTTAATATGCCACATTCTTAAAGAACAAGGATTGATCCCAACATTGTGTGTTTGTGTGTGTGTTGACCATCAGGAAATGGTTTGTATAGACACAACCTTGAGAGAGCAATGGTGAGGAGGAGGAGAAAGCTTTTGCTCAAATGCAAATTCACATATCACACTGATCTGAAGAGAGCTGAAAGCACTTTGCAGAGAAACAATGTGCAACTACTAAATAAGTTCCAGTGTCAAAATAGTGAGTGCTTTTCTCCAGATATCATATGCCTGTTTGAAAATTCCCTGTATAGAATTGTAGATTGGTGGTGGGGATTATAAGATATGGAGGTGATATTTGGCACATTTAAAGTTACTACACTTGGTCTCCCAAATTTGCTACTGGAAACAGTGCAGTCCTAATATTTTTGGGTCAGTCAGTGCTCAATGAAGAAAACAGTTGGCTCCCAAAAGAAAGAAGCAAATCCTGGTTATTAAGAGTCAATGAAGACAGAAAGCAAATATTAAGAAGAAGGCTGTATTCTGCTGCCAGCTTACACAAGCCCCAAACGTATGAGAACAGAGTCTCTAATCCACTATGCGTGTGCATGCATATGGATCACTCTGCCGCTGATGATGAATAGAAATGTTTGTCTGTCGTTTCTGAAAAGACATCAGTTATTTTTGGCTCCGAGGTCAGGATGTCTGCTATTTAACCTTTCTATTCTTCTCAAGGGTGCACCTGATGGATGCATGCTGAGGTCCATGTGGATGCAGCAGAACAGCTTTAATACAGCAGTGTTTGAAAAAGTCAGGATAGCAGTTGCTGATGACAATGTTTGCGATTTTGCAAAAATGTTTTCTGTTGTTGTTCTTTGTTTCCTTACTCCAAATAGAGGTGGGTGCAGAAAAACAGAAGCAAGGCACTGACATCAAATTCAATTTGAATTTTAAAGTATGCATATGTGGGTATTGAATGGGTAAGCTGAAATAACAGTGACTGACATATTAAAAACATTTGCGTAATCTATAATCTTCTTTAATGGCTTTCACTTATTTGCAAATGTTAAAGAAAGATATAGATGTCCAACTGTGTTTCCATAATAATTAGGCAGTTTTATGGTGCTACCCAACAGCTCAAAAACACATCAATGGAAAAAGATGGCTGTTGAGCACTTTGGCATTTCATGCCACATGTTTGAGGAACTCACTGTGAACTGACTCTCTCTCTCTCTCTCTTTACGTATATTCTTTGTTGTTGTTTTGTTTAGTCGTTTAGTCGTGTCCGACTCCTCGTGACCCCATGGACCAAAGCACGCCAGGCACTCCTGTCTTCCACTGCCTCCCACAATTTGGTCAAACTCATGCTGGTAGATTTGAGAACACTATCCAACCATCTCATTCTCTGTCGTCCCCTTCTCCTTGTGCCCTCAATCTTTCCCAACATCAGGGTCTTTTCCAGGGAGTCTTCTCTTCTCATGAGGTGGCCAAAGTATTGGAGCCTCAGCTTCAGGATCTGTCCTTCCAGTGAGCACTCAGGGCTGATTTCCTTAAGAATGGATAGGTTTGATCTTCTTACAGTCCATGGGAATCTCAAGAGTCTCCTCCAGACCCCATAAATTGAATGGGGATTTTTCAGGATACAATGAGCGGAGCACTGAACATGTGATAGACAATTCAAAAGACTGGATGTAAGACTATAATGAGCAGATGCAAAAGCTAAAATGCCTCTTGAAACAGCCATACTATCATGTACAAACATCTCTTTCACATATGTTGAATATGAAGATGTCTTCCAGATAATTTAGGAAGCTATATGTTTATGTAATCTACAAATGTGAATGTAGAGAATCCAAAACCCAGACTGTAACTATTTTCAGCGATGATTCATTCAAATACCAGCAAATTCAGGTTGCATAATTAAAGTTGTTTTGGAGGTCTCACACAAAAAACCCACTTCCCCTATAAGTAAGAGTAAGGGAAGAATTCAATTCAGCTCACGCTTCCCAGAACAGTATGCAAACTGAAACACAGCCAACCTGCAAAATTCATGCGACTCCAAATTTTGTGATGCGGTTCTCTAAATAATGTCTTTATACTGGGGAAAGTATTCATAAATACAAATATTAGCAAAAATAATACAGGAAAAGGTACCGTATATGGGGAAATTGCTCAGGAAAATTTGTATAACAGGGAAAAGTGCAGATAAAAAGTGCATTTTAGAAAAAATATGTGCTAAAATGCTGATGAATTTTCAAGAGTACTAGTGGGGAAGGGAATCTCTATTGATGTCGAAATGTAGAGAACTGAATTTAAGATTGGAAACATGAGAAACTGACAGAATACAAAATTGACAAATATGTTCATCCCTACCTATGGCAATGTAAGTCAGCAATTCTAACTATTAATTAGCCTTTGGGTTATTAAACAATCTGTGGCCATTTAAACTGTGTTTTTGTTTGACGCGGATGGCGCTGTGGGTTAAACCACAGAGCCTAGGACTTGCCAATCAGAAGGTCAGCAGTTCGAATCCCCACGACAGGGTGAGCTCCTGTTGTCCGGTCTCTGCTCCTGCCAACCTAGCAGTTCGAAAGCACGTCAAAGTGCAAGTAGATAAAGTACCTTCAGTGGGAAGGTAAACGGCGTTTCCGTGAGCTGCTCTGGTTTGCCAGAAGCGGCTTAGTTATGCTGACCACATGACCTCCCTCGGGCAATAAAGGTTGGAATAACCAATAAAGGTCATGACTGGACCTAATGGTTATGTTATGTATATTTGTGGTTTTATATTGTAAATCACCCTTTAATCTTCGGAACAACAACAACAAAAACAACAACAACAACAACACTCAGAAGTCCTACTGAATTCTATAGGGCTTGTTCCCGGGTAAGTGGAGTTTGGACTGCAGGAAAATAAAAGTGATGGCAACTGAAGGCTACAGTGGAAGGGCTGTCAGGATGGGAGATGAAGCAGACTGGGAGGAAACCACATGGGGGAGATTTGGTTCAAAGGTTCTCCATGTAGCCCTGACAAGCCCTGCCCTGTCGGATATGTAGGAAGTCTAGGATCTGTAGGATTTGGTGCAGCATTTTGATAAGTTTGCCTCGTGTCAAAATTCCCTGCTTAGAACTCCAAACCATATTGCTGTGTGAGCTGATGCCGATTATCTCGTTCTTTCCTGCCACACAATATTTGCTGAACTTTAGCCAACTGTCATTTGTTACGATGTACAGTATCTACATTCCAGGTTCTGATTCCTTGGAATGTCTGCATGGAAGGATGAAGAGCAGCCATAAATCATCTGAAATGGACACTCACAGATGGTTTCAATTGACATAAAGATGTTGTTTATAAAAGATTTACAGTGACTGGATTTAAGTCCACTGATTAACCTTCCTGCAGTATCTGGGCGTAAGACCAACAGGGATACCCAGCAAGCCAGCATGCTGAGCACCCTAAGGACAAATTGGTAAGTCTCCCACTTCAAAATAGAGAAGGGATGAAACTTCCATCTTGTATTAATCTTTTCAAAGCCCTGCATGCTGAGAAAATGATTGGAGACAAATTAGCCCACTAGAATTACATTTAATTTTTTTAAATTAAACCCAGAATTCAAAAGCCTTGTACAAAACCAGCCCTGGAATGTTAGTAATTTCCATCATAAATGGAACTATGAGTGATATAGACAGACAGATAGCTAGATACATACATACGTAGATGATAAATGTGTAAATTGACACTTGCAATCTTCATTCCAGACTACTATTCACAATATAAACTTGTAAGCCATTTTCACAAAGACCAGCCAGTTTTCCCTTTATAAATTGAGCAAAACACACACACTATAAAATGGCCATGAGGTCCCAATGTTTGTTTGCTTTTATTGTTCTCTTCTTTTTGATACTACATTAACAAAAGACATTTATATTGTATTTTATGTTGATTTTTTGTAATTATGATGTGTATTTGCATCTATGCTTTTTTTGTATCTGCTTTTTAAAAATGTGTAACAGTATATGAACATTTGCAATGTCATAGAAGGACTACCCCGTGGGACTACCTGCGTGAATATTGTACAATAAAAAGTGCAAGGAGGAACACACTTGTTTTTATTACGTATATATTTTGTGTTTTTATCCTGTGAGTCACCCTGAGATCTTCAGATGAAGGATGGCATACTACTTTAAATAAATAAATAAAATAACAATACACTTTTGTCCCCCACTAAATTGGATGAAGGTTAAGGTGTCACAAGGCTCTTTGCTGTTTGTGCTTCAACAGACCTGGCAACTACATCAAGAAAAATATCACCACTGACAGTACATTGGAGATATCTTGTTCTGGTTTTAGGAACAAAAGCTCTCCCTTTAGCTTGTTTTAGAAGCTATTTTTCCAGAATCAGCTTAGAAGCTCTCTGTGGATGTGTAGGGAATTTCTGCAGGAGGTACTACAGTTTTCCCTTTTGAAATTTTTCCTGCAGCTTACATTACTAGGGCCAAAGGCAAAGTGATAGCCCACTGTCAGTCCATTTGAAATGCAGCAATAAAAACATAAGTGGGGCCCATTCATTAGGTTGATTGTCAGTTATGGAAATCAATGAGTCGTCTTGCTTCACGTGGATTTCTCAGCAGCATGGCTCAGCTTTGTGCTATTTGTTCTCTCCCTCCCTCCCACAGCTTGTCCCATGGCTAACGGGGAAGATTGAGAAGCACCAAGCAAGATAACCTGGCTTCTTTGTTTTGTCTAAGCTGAAGCACTTATTGGCTTGGCTTAAGGAGGTTCATGATAGCAGTCTTTTAAAGTGTAAGCCAACACATTAGGAAGGGGAAAACGCTTGTGAAGCTTACAGAATTTGACTGGAATTCCTGCATGCAGTTCTGCAGTGCGTCAGTCTCACTGAAGTGAGCACTGATTTGTGTGGTTGTTTTTTTATAATTTGTAAACTGCTTAGAATGCTATTTTGGCATTATGCAGTATATAAATTACTTAAGCAATAATAAACATCATCATCATCATCATCATCATCATCATCATCATTATTATTATTATTATTATTTCCAGACAATAGACTTGTAGTCTATTAACAGCAGGTAATAAATTCATCACCAGAAAAAATGCTCTTCTGTGTATTTTCCCAAAGATAATAGTTTTGATCGCAATGTACTTTAAAAAATGCTTAGGTTGGGCTACCATTAGTATAATGCAGCCATAAGTCTTATTTATCATTATTTCCTTTCCCTTGCTGGCAGCAGTTAAACAAGAATGGCAAAAGTTACCCACACACGTTAAAAGGATTATGCATATTTAGTTCCTTGGTTCAAAGGTTTCCTTCTAATTGTTTTCCAGTCGTCTACGTTTTCTTTTATCCTGAGTGGAAACTCCTGCCAAACATTTTTTTTTAAAAAAAAAAGTCTTGGCAAATAGAAAAAAATAATTTAGAGAGACTATTTCCCAATTAGAATATTGCTGGCAGGTTTCACTTTTGGAAAGTGATGAGAAGAGATTCATTGTTGCATCCTCGATCACTTACTGCAGACACTTTCCTATGCTTTGTACCCCTCATGCAACATCTTGGAAAATAAGGAGGGGGGAAAGTTGCATGCATTCCTTAAAAACAAGCAAACAAGCAAGCAAACAAACAAACTGATGTCCTTAAAATAAAACTGTTCAATTCCTAGCCCTCTGTTGGGCAATACAATTGAAACCTATGCATACATATGTTTGGTTTTTTTATTAAGCTCAAACCCATGCCTAAATTCCGACAGATGTCACAGAAGTCAGGCTAGTAGTACTCACCTTTAAAATCCAGCTTTTCATGCCAGTATGTGTGTGCAAGAGAGATACACAGCATGTGCAATCCTGGTGCCAGTTCACATATATAGTTGTTGAGATTTTTACCATATGTGAAGGACTTGCAATAAAGTAAAAGCATTTTTGGAATTGATCTACAATGAAATAAAAAAGATGTTTAGATATACTTTCCCCAAAATACCTGAAGCATTTTTGGTGGGTTTCATGGGAGAAAAAATTGCAAGGTAGATTAAAGACTATTTATGTATGCCACAGAGGCGGCAAGAACTCTACTAGCCCAAAGGTGGAAATTACAGGAATTACCAACGATTGAGGAGTGGCAGTTGAAGATGATGGATTATGCGGAGTTGGCCAAGCTAACTGGTAGAATCCAGAATCAAAGCAACCAAAAATTTCAAAGAGACTGGAGTAAATTTATTTGGTATATGAACAATTATTGCAAAAATGTGAAGACACTGGCAGGACTGAAATAAATCTTGCAACGATAAACTGGAAACTGTTCCTGACCAGAGAGAAGGAGGTGACTTTAAGATAAGAAAGGCCAGAAAGTGACGATTTAAACTGCGAATACAACTTTCTGAAAACAAAAAATCAGTTGAAGGGATGGAGGGAAGTCATGAGCCTGGCAGAGCAAAGAGTATATTGTTTGTTAATGTATTGTTTGAAATACTATGTCAAAAAAGAAAATAATAAAAATTATATATTTATTAAAAAAAACATATACATGGTTATTATTTCTTATTATTTATTGGAGGAGAACGCTGTATGAATAGCAGGGACAAGATCAGGTGCAGGGTCAAGGCTCAGCTTCATGCAGTCTCCCCAGGCGAGTGCATAACTGTGTACTGACATAGATTGCCATAGGCATTTGTGCCAGCAACATGCCATGCAGTGTAGCGCAGAAGCAACAACTGCACACAAGTGGAAATGGTTACTAATTTATTTATTTATGAACTGCCTTCCCTGTAAGGCGATTTACATTCATCCAATAAAAACAAGTAGAACTAGGTTCAAAAAACCCCATTTGAAATACAAACTTTTCTAAAAATAGGTCTATAAACAATACATATAAACTCTGAAGATAGAGATGTAAAATACTTTTATTATTATTATTAAATTTTAATACCACCGTTCATCCATAGCTCTCAGGGAAGTTTCCACCTGTGATATCTTGACAGGGATGCTGATTTACAAAAAAAATGGCAAAGCAACAATGAACTTTGTTGTGAAGCAAACTTCTGATACCTTAGGGACTCCTTGTGCAGTGACCTCCTAGAAATATGCTTGTGCACAGCCCCCAAATTGACCCTGTGGCTTTGATCTAGAAGACATCAGGTTGGCATTCTCTAGATCAACTTGTGGACCAGCACCCCATCCCAGATCTGGTCCCAAATAATTGCAGGGGTGGGGTAATAAGTAGGGTTTTAATTAAACAGATAGTGGGAGAGAAGTAACTTTTTCTGGCCCTCCTGACTCCCCCTCTCCTCGGGATCACTCAAAAGCTGTTGAGTGGAGGGGCCAATTGGTGGGTGCATCAGGCAAAAAGAAAAGTGCCCAATAGCCAGGAAATACCTGCAATCTCCTTTAGTTGATCAGAGGAAAAGAGACTGAGTACACCTTTCTGCCATTTGAACAAGCAAGTTAAGGTACAGTGGTACCTCAGGTTAAGTACTTAATTCGTTCTGGAGGTCTGTTCTTAACCTGAAACTGTTCTTAACCTGAAGCACCACTTTAGCTAATGGGGCTTCCTGCTGCTGCCGCGCCACCGGAGGACAATTTCTGTTCTCATCCTGAAGCAAAGTTCTTAACCTGAAGCACTATTTCTGGGTTAGTGGAGTCTGTAACCTGAAGCGTATGTAACCTGAAGCATATGTAACCCGAGGTACCACTGTACTTTTTATTCTGTAATTAATAATTGTTTCTACACAATAGTTCACAGAGTAATCTCCAACAATGTAGCTACAAAATTGCCTTGTATGGAACAAAACCATCCTGATGTACTTTAAACAGCTGTAATCCCATTATAAAAAAATAAATCAATTGCCAAATATGCAGGCATGCAAAATTGCATCAATGGAGCTTCTATGAGAGCTTGTAATGAGCCAACCCAAGCTCTACTTTTCTCCGCAAGACTTATCCTCGTATCATTCAGCTTCTGCTCCTTGCACTGATGATAAATGCTGGTTTGGCAGCTGATATACATTGTCATGGATTGTGACACTGGTCTTGGGCAGAGCTCATTGTGCTTTGTGCTGGATCCGTATTTCCTCGTGTAGCTTTTGCCAACCTGGCAACTTCCAGATGTTTCGGAGCACAACAGTTCTCAGTCCTGCATATGAGGAGAGTCACACTCCAAAACATCTGGAGATCACTAGGTTGGCAAAGGCTGTGCTAGTGCAATGACCCATAGCAAAGTGCTGTGAGACAATCATTCAGATTTATTTAGATGTATAGCTGCATGTAACCAGCGTCAGTGAGTGAGATTACAAATTACATAAATATGCTGTGTCTTGCCAACCCAACCCAACAAGGGAAGGGATAGAACAACGCAATTCTTTCTCTAAAAATTGGCAACCCTTTCTTAATTATGGCAAGAGCAAAACCTATCCTTTCTAAAGCAGTGACCATGTGTCTGATTTGTTATGATGGGTGTTACGTTTTGTATTTGTGCTTGAGTGTGTGTGTGTGTATCTCAAGAATTTTTCCTTGGCACATTTCCTTGGCACATTCGCAACTGCTGGTGAATAAAGTCACTGTCATCCTTATTTTACACAGAATGGTGACTTGACTAAGGCTCCAATACACCCCGCCACCTTATGCCAAGCTGTGGCAGACTATGGTTGACTGGGTGCATCCCTTTGCCCCCTTCTGCCAGCTATCTGGCCTCCTGCCAGTTACCACTGATGAAATGACACTTCCATCATTCTGCTGGAACAGACCCTTTCTGCCCGTCAAATTTATGGGGAGGCTGAAAGGCTGCTGCAATATTCCCATGAATGGAATGTGGAAGAAATCTCTAAGGTGGGGCATTCTGAGGACAAGGCTGATGATGGCCAGTACAGGACAAGCCTCTCTCACAGCCGATGGTGACCAGCATAGGGCCTTTTTCCTGTGCCAGCCTGGAGCACAAGCAGCCTGTCCTTCCCACCTTCTGCTGCCACCACCGTGAGTAGTCATAGTTCTGCTGTGGATTGCTCTGTTAGACCATTCTGAAATAGCTCACTAATTGTCTTGTTCCATCCCATACTGCATTCAAAATTACAGCCACTCATGAGGGAGGGGGAAATCCCACTGAATATTGCTGCTGTTTCACAAACGATAACTTGTTTTGTAGTACCTGCCCTAGGACCTTACTGTGAAGGTTGAGTAAGAAATCACCCATCACAATATGATTTTTGACGATGTCAGACAAGGCCATATGAGTAGGCAGCAGAGCAAACAATGCTCTTAGGAATGGGGAGGTATTCATTTGATCCGCTGATCCCGTCCAATGCTCTTGAACTTGCTTGCGGATCGGAATGCACCTCCCAGTTGGACTGCACACATTTGCAGATTTTGCACTGCAGTTTGAGTATGTAAAAAGTGTGGACAAAAAGATGTACTTTCCACAAAAGAGCTGTACAAAATGTGTGCTTTATTAATAAATGTATTGAAATGCATTGAAAGGTGCAGATTTTACTTATTTTAAAGTGTGGGGTTTAAAGGCTAGTTCGTGTGTGTGTGTTTCAAAAAATCTGCACAACACAGGACACCACTGACCCATGACTGAATGCCAGCTAGACGGAATTAGCTACTCGGTCTATCCCAAAATATTCTGTTTTGTTTTGGTTCCTTGGCAAAAGTCCTAACAGTGTGCATTACCAGAGGTTATCAGTGTATTAGTCACTTGTATTGTCTTTCATGATTATTTCAAGATTACTATAAATCATTTGATATGAGAGTTCCTGGCACCTTTTTGAAAGTCTGTGAGAACTGCAGGAGCTGAATGGCACCTAAGTGAGACTTTGCAGAAACCTCGTGTGTTTATATCTTCAGCAGACCATCACATCCAGGCAATATTTTTGGTCAGTTTAATAATGAGACTGGTAACAGATGTTACACCACCATTAGTTAGAATATGTGCTTCTGCTTCATGGTGATCTTCAAGGGTTTGGGAGCAGTGGCTGTGTTTAATATACATTATGCTACCAATTTGATGGTATCGTGACTTGTGCGTGGTCCTGCTTTCATCGCCACATCCATAACACCCGTTCTATGTGTCAGCTTCAATATCCAGTTACACGCATGTATATTTGCTATAGTTATATGATAGCTTGAGATCTGGAAAAGGCAGCATGGTCTCTGCAGTTTGCATGCTTCTTTTGCTTTTCACTTAAAAGATCTAGGGCACACAAGGGAAACCTCAGGACTGGAAGCTGAAGGCAGCTCTCTGAGTCTCTTTAACTGCCCTCAGTCCATATCCGCTTCCCAGGTCATGGTCCTCCTACCTAAGCCAGCCTTTCATTGTGTCATCTGCTTCTGCTTTTCCTGATATGTGGTCTTGAAGTATAATAATAATACTTCTTGCTTGACTGAATCAAAAGATATGTGACTTTTAAGTGGCTCGAATCTAGCCTACTGTGCAAAGGTAAGAGCTGTATTAGTTGTTCCATGGCCTTTGGCCTCTGCCCCATCCACTTTTTGACTCTGTCCCTGACCAATGTGGCATCCAGAAGGTTGCCTATAAGGGAATGCAGCCCTCACACTGAAAAATACCCTTGATATGAGGGATGATTTGCCATTTCCTGGACCAATGGATGAACTGCATTAGGTTGTACAATGGGATATTGCTGATATTGCTTCAGCAAGTAACAAGGTAAACCTGAGCCCTTTCCTAGTAGTAACTGTAGGCGTAGCCTAGTTAGCACCACCTGTGTTGCAAATATTTGACTGAAGCGCCATCTGCACTAACATTTAAAACAGTATCATGCCACTTTAAACAGCATGGGTTCCCCCAAAGAATCCTGGGAAGTGTAGTTTGTTAAGGAAACTGAGAGCTACAGTATTAGGAAACCTGTATTCTTCTCACAGTGTTACTATTCCTGGCATAGTTAAACATCAATCCTTCTTAACAGGGAATTCTGGGAATTGTTCTGTCAGGGGAATAGGTGTCTCCCAACAAATCTCAGCACTCTTAATCAACTCCTGTTGCCAGGATTATTTGGGGAAAGCCATTCCTAAATTTAACTATGTGCTACTGTGTGACGAAGTATCCTTTTGTCTGCCCTGACTGTAAGGGCAGTGCAGCAAACTGATTCATGTGATTTCTACCCACCTGCGCCCACCTTCCTTCACTGGCTTATAGCACACCCATTCTTTAGCACTGTATTTCTTTCTACAGCTACAAAAAACTGAGTCTTCTGTAATTCATAAAAGGGTACATGTGTATGTGCGCCTGTTCCCCAATCTGAAACAGGATTTATAACTTGTAATTTAAAGGGAACCTGGAATATTGGCCTTTTAGACCTATGATCCAATCCAAAATTTCTCTGGCCCCCTGTCATCCTTCTATAACAAAGAATCATCCACATCCTTAAAAAAAAAAAAAACCAAAAGAAAAAGAAAAAAACCTGGCACTTCATTTATATGCTTGGGAAACACAAACTGAAAACAAATTCTACAAGCTGAAAGCTGAGTGAAAACAAAAGCTGCAGATCTCAACAGAAAGGAGAGAAGAACATGTTTTCCCTTTGTTTTATTACATAAACGTGGAAGTGACAGGGGTTGTTTCCAGGGCTCACATCACGCTCCAGTGAAAAGAGTTCTGTTCTGCGAAGAGCACACTGCACTATGCGTATCAAGGCAAACCAGCATGACAACAAACCCTATTAAAGCTTGCCTTTTTCAAAACAACAGTGCTGAGGAACACTCAGGCAATTGTGGACATGAAGTGGTCAAGCGTAGGAGCAAAAGATACATTTAGGCATGCCAGGAGGAAAGGATGTGGTGTCCATGGATTGCAGTTTTTTTGGGATGTATGTCCACACCTGGCACACATTAGTGGAATAGCTCCACTAATTTAACAGAGCAATGCTGATTACACGGAAACAGAGCCTAGCCCTGGTGAACAAAGGTGAGCAGTATTGAACCCTGCTGTATGCACTGTAGATTGGCTTCAGTGAAGTTCACATTTTATATGCAGAAATATCTGGCTTCAGTGAAGTTCACATTTTATGTGCAGAAATGCATCTGTAATTTCTACTCAGAGGAGGAACAACTTGTGTGAAAGTATCCCAGCATCTCTGTTCTGTGTTTCCCTATAGTTCAAGAGTATGGAACCTCAGGACTAGAGCCAGATGTGGCCCTCCAGGCTACTCTATCCCGGCCCCCGTGACTCTCACATAGACATCACTGCTCATGTACCTTGCTTCATAACCTCCTTGAGCCTTTTTGCCTGCCTAGAGTATATCTTTCAAGTCCATTGATGTCTCCGGTTGGCTAAATGGAGCATAGAGAGAAGTGGGCAGAAACTAGTGAACTGTACAAGAGAAAAATTACATCTGCTCCTTCACCTACTTACTTTTGCCTCTGGCACCAACCATCAGTGTCATGTGTCATTCCCATCACTTAAACCCCTTCCAAAGGTTTAAGTGATGGAAATGTGACCCTGGGTTTGAAAAATGATTCCTCGTCTATGTCATAACTCCTTGAAAACCCTCATGGATCGCACCCTGTTGATATATATGGACACTGTAGCCCACATTCTGTTTTTATGCCAATATTTTCACAAACGTACAGTTCTTATTCCTTCTCAACCTGACTCTTTTTCTTCAGAAGAGTATTCAGTGGTTAGCCTAAGCTGAGGAAATAACTAGAGAATGTGGTTTAAACTTACAGACTTTTGCTAATGACTCATGCATGGCTCTTTTGATATTTTGCAGTCACACAGATTGAGATAACAATCTACAGGCGGACTGACAAAGTGGACTTGGGAGAAAATGCCAGTCTGTATATTCACATTATCACCATTTCTTAAATCCAATCAACTACTATTCCAATGTTAAGTTATACTGGATGCTGAAGTGACGGGGGCTTGATTTGAGAACACCCTTAAAAACAGCTTCTTGGATTTTTCTAGGGGCACAAAAGGTGTCCATGTCATTGTGCTTCCCCCCCCCCAATGAATTCAGCATTCCCTTCCCTGGTACATGGCATAGTGAGGACAATCCAAATTGACACTTCAAAGCCTCGGCTGCTTTTTAAGATCAACCCTCACCTTCCATCAACTTTCCTTTCAGTTGAAGCGACATACACACTTATTCAGATTTGTTGGCAATTGATTAGAATTGCAAACAGCATCAAACTATTAAACTTTGGAGAGGTCTGCTGGAGGAAAAGGTCAGACCTCATCAACTTATCTTTCACACTAATATACCCCACTCAATGCACTAGAAGGTATATGACAAAGAAAATGCAACAGCATTTATGTAGATCATAAATTTAAGGTAAGTTGAATTTAACTGAATGCCAAAGAAATTAATTATTTGCTGGTGGAAAGGAATGGCTAAGGATATCTTACTTTAAAGCTGTTTTATTCATTTATTGAAAACATTTCTGTCCCAATCCCCATGGCAATGGCGATTCTAGAACAAGTAGCAACAAAAAAATACAAAAAACCAAAAAAACCATGTGATCAACATATTAAGCCATAAAACAAAGCAAATGAATATGCCCACGCTGACCAGGGTGGGCATGCTCCTGAGGGGCGCAGGTGCCCTCCCAGGTACAGGATAGCTGCTTGGGTACACAGAGCGGCACGGCCCTGCAGCCGGGGGAGGAACGAGCTTCCCACGGTGGAGGAGCGAGCTGCCGATGGCGGACATTCTATTCCCCCACCGCATCTCCTACAATCATCTTGCTCTGGAAAAATGTGTGATGCCACACATATGCCAATATTCTGTGATTTGTGGCTCTCTTTTGGAAAGGGTTAATTATGTTATCCTCACAAACCAAAATTAAGTTGAACAATTGGCAGAAATAATGATGGTACTCTCTGTTGAAACATCTGTCCTCTGATTGGCAAGATAGTGCATAGATTTGGCTTTGGATTTTACTAGTCATTGATTGACTAAGAAAGCCTCCCACCCGTGACTCCCAAGCCTCCTTCAGCTGTCAAAACAAAGAGGGAAGGGGGGGATGCTGCTGGCAAAGCGGCGCAGCTTCCCCCTTTCCCCGACGACTCATAGGCTTGGGAGTCGCAGGCGGGCGGCCCGCCAAATGTCACCCCCCTCAGTGAAGACACCCGGGGTGGTCCATCCCCACCGCACCCCCTTCCACCACCCCTGGATGAATTACAACCACAGAAACACCCAGTCATGCTCCACCAAGGGTCTGGATGACGAATCAGCCACCAGATACATCTCATAAGAAAAGGAGTTCCAGGGCAGGGTGCCCCAACCAAAAAGGCTCTCCCTCATCTCTCTGCTAATTGAACCTCAATTATAAGGAGGCAAGAGAGCTTTCCCAGCGAATGTTAATAAACATGCTCATCTACAGAAGGACAGGCTTCTCTCAGGAGAATTCTTTGTGAATTCTATTATGAATGTATCTCATCCACAATCTGCAGACTGATGAATGGATCAGAATGCAGCATGTGAATTTCACAGTTCTCCAAGTGCTGTGATACATTCTTAACCATACAGACATAAGCAAACAAACACACATACACAATCATTTAAGTTTCATAGAAAATGCATTTAAAAACACACATTGATATGCTATTTAAATCATAAGCAACTGTGTCGCTGAAAGAAAGAAAATGCAACCAGTAATAGACTTCCTCCAACCATGAATGTAGATTTTTCAAGATGCTTTCAGTATCTTTTTATAACCATTCTAACATATGTCCACTTGAAGATAGAATTCCTTCATGTCTGGTACAGAACAAATTTGATTATTTCAGTTTATAGGATAACACCGTCAAGAACTATCTCAGAATGTCAAATAAAGAAAATGTATTACACAGATCACGCACAACACAGAGCCAAACCATTACAAAGACTTTATTTCCCCATAGCTGTGAAAATCCAATCTGTCTTTGTTTGCTCAGCAAGACAATGGACACAAGAGGTTCCCTGGTAGAGCTTACCTTGGAAATGAGGCCTGAACCTTCATGCAATATGGATCTATAAACACAGGCCCCATAATACATCTGAAAAGCAATGGAATTGGAGCCAGGAGGGCATATCTACAAGTGAGCACATTAAGTAGCATACTTGATATTTTTCTCTGGCAAAGTGCTGGCATTGCTGACACAGCCCAGCAGATGACTGAACTTGGATTTATGATATCCATCATACTTTCCCCTGAAATTCAAACTACTGATATTACTAAATCATGCTTATCATTTTAGATCTTTAGCTTGTATATACAAGCTGAAACCAGTGGAAAATGGCATGCAATTCTGCATTTGGTTAGAGAGAATTGCTTTGCAAAAATGGGCATGTTGGAATTGTCAGCATTTTTGCCTTCAATATTTCACCTTTAAGAAACTCCCATCTATCTTGAACTCCTTTCTCTTTGAGTATTTCTGACCATGGGATCCAGACCCTTCAAGTGCCCCTATTTGCCAGGGACGTCCCTCATTTAGAGAAGTTGTCCCGGTTTCTAATTTGATCCCAGAATGTCCCACTTTTCCTTAGGATGTCCCTATTTTCATTGGAGAAATGTTGGAGGGTGTGGAGTTACCCAACATCCAAGCTATCTGAAAGCAATCCTGTATAGGAAAGTTTTTTAATGCTTAATGTTTTATTGTGTTTTTATATATGTTGGAAGCTGCCCAGAGTGGCTGGGGCAACCTAGTAAGATGTGTGGGGTATAAATAGTAAAATTATCATTATGGAATAGGACATCCCTATTTTCATCTGAGAAATGAAATTGTCAGTGAGGCAATTGAGGAACTTGTTACACCTTACATTATTGGCAGTGTTTGAGTTCAAAAGATATCATGGTAGTTGAAGTCTCCCATGATTACTATATCTCTCATTTTTGAAGACATCATCTAAGTCTTTAGACTGGTTTGATGGTCTACAGCAGATACCCACAATCACTATTGTTTCCCTTTCCTACAATTTTTACCCATATACTCTCAATCTGCCTTCAATCTCTTTACTATGTTTACCTTTCTTTTACATATAATGCTACTCCTTCTCCCTTCCCATTGAGTCTATTCCTCTGCAGGGAGTCACCTGCCACCACCATACGTCTCTTCCTTCTCTGGAGAGCAGCAGGAAACCAAGATGAACATCACTCAGAAATAACTCTTATAGTGGGAATGCATGCACAGTGTGCAGATCTAGGTTTGGTTGTTGCATATCCTATTAAATAGTTTTATAAGCTGTGACCCATTTAACCCCCCAGAAGTTTGTGTCTCATCTCTTTGTTTGTCACTTAGCCTGCAGCAACCTAATCTTCAGCTCAGCCTCAGTCTCCAGTATTTATTTGGCAAAACTCCTGTTAATGAGATGTATGTGCCCAGGCGCATGCATCTAAATGAAAGCACATGCTTGGCAGCTTGTTATACAAAGTCTAAATCTGGCTTGGCCTGAGTACACACCAACAAAATAGGTCGTGTGTGTGACAAAAAACATATTGACATGTTGTTTCAGTTTGATGTTTGCTTCCTATTAGTTGTTTGGAGAACATGTGCCTACCTTTTCTTGTTTTGCTTTTCAAAATGAGAGCAATAATGTTCTAAGGCAGCAATACCAACATTCACCCTGTAGTAACACAAGGGGATTACCTTCTGAGTCTGTAGGATTTATCTGTAAAGAGTGATTTCTGTACAAAAACATGTGTGCATATCACAGTTATGACAAAGATTATTTTCAGTCTAGAAGAGTCCATGCTGTGGTCTTCAACAATCATCGTTTTGTTTGTTTCTACCAAGCACAGAGAAACATGGCTCAGCTGACTGTTTGCTTTTTATAGTATAGTGATCGTTACATCATCTCGGAAATCAGCTTTTGGGTCTTCCCTAAGGATGCTAGAGCATTTTGTTTAGTCAACAGCTTTAAGCAAACTGGTCTGCTTCACAGTTCCTGGATTAATATTTGGGTCCAAATGTAACTGTGTTCTGATTCATGTATTAGTCCAGGATATGTATTATGTTAAATATATCATACTTTTATAATAAATTCTTTTTAAAAGTATTTTAGAGTACAATGTGTACAAAGGTTAAAATGTAAGGTTAAAATGTGCAAAAAATAGTACCTTGTTAAAAATGCACATTTTAATCTTTGGGTTGTTGTTTTTTTAATGCAGGTTATGGGGTGCAACAATCTTCTGAATGAGCACATGCAAAGGTGACACTGAATGGAAATAGACAAATCCATCCAACTCTGCTCTTGTGTACATGAATTTAACAAACATACCGGTAAATATTGTTCAGGATCATGCGTAGAGTAGGACCTACTGAAATAAATGGCCTCCAATTAGTCATAATTTCATTAGATTTACTAAAAACAACAGGCAGAGTAATCCTAAATGAAGCAATCCAACAAAAGATCTACCACCTCACAGCCTTGATGGAAGGTGTCTTGTGTTGTTTAGATTTTGCTACACTAGATGCTGATTGGTAGAGCTAAATGGCCTGAGGATCAGGTACCTCAGGGAATCTGTGGGGTTTTAGATCCAGGTGCTTGAAACCACGCCCCATCCTGCCAAGAAATGCTCTATTGTGAGGCTTAGTGTTGGGTACAGCCTAATAGGGAACAACTGGTGCCAGTTTTCTGCCACCTTCAATGAAGCTGGTGTCTCTGCCATGATGAAGCCTTCCCCACCAGTAGGACTCCTCTCTGTTGGCAAGACCAGCGTGAGGAGACACATCCGTGCCATCCCACCCCAAGACATGGGGCAGTGTTACAAGTCTGAATGCAACCCATTTTAATTGGGAGAAGTGTCCAGCCAACGTTAAGCCCTTGATTCTTAATGGAGAAGACCAAGCATTTGTTTAACTTTCTCCAGACATCTTCCTAGCAGCTGAAGGATAACGAAACATGCTAGTGCTTATTTATGAATTATTGAACCCACTCTTTCCCTTCAGGTCCAGAGCTGAAACAAAATAAGCAATTAAAACTACCTGCAATTAATGAATAAACATGTAGCGCAATATGACGCATGCTTACACAAAGTTAGTCTCTTTGTGAGCCATGGAAATTAGACCCTTGCAAGTGTGCACAGAACTGCAGTGAACAAACATTCCTGCATATTTATGAAGACCAAATTGTCACCCCCAATATGATGGTCTTGATTCACTTCTGGAATATATTATGCTTCATCCATTTTTGTTAACTTCTACAACTATAATAGCTCCTCCAATCCATTTTTCTATTTTTTATATTCTCATGTAATCAGAGGGCAGAAAATACTTGGGTATTTACTCTATTAATGACAATAACCTAAGGTCAGTAATGTTAACAGGTCTAATCTGAATAAAGGTTAGTTGGATACAACCTTAAAAAACAAAAACTATGGTTGCTTTTATTCTTAACATTATCATTATCATTATTATTACTACTACTACTACTACTACTACTACTACTACTATAAAAATCAAAGAAAAGCAAATGAGGATTGAACATGCCCTTCTAATGATTATTATTTTGTACAAAAACAAGTCTTGCAATATTTGCCCTCCTTTGATCAGAAGCTTAACAACCCAATGAGTTGTATTAATACTTCTAACAATTAGGAACTTGAGATTTGAGTTACAAAGGTTGTGAAGAGTCACTAAAAAGTTGCATACTATTCCCCCACCCCATCTCCTACAATCATCTTGCTCTGAAAAAATGTGTGATGCCACACATATGCCAATATTCTGTGATTTGTGGCTCTCTTTTTGGAAGGGTTAATTATGTTATCCTCACAAACCAAAAATAAGTTGAACAATTGGCAGAAATAATGATGGTTCTTTCTGCTGAGACATCTGTCCTCTGATTGCCAAGATATTGCATAGACTTGGCTTTGCGTTTTACTAGTCATTGATTGACTAAGAAAGCCAAATCGCTCCTGGAGGAGGAAGTGTCAAGAGAGAGAACCTTTTTTCATTTTTGTTATTTGGGCCAAGAAGCCTGAAACAGAGGCCACTGTGATCTTTCTCACACCCACTATAGAGTCTGGTTCTTTTATAAATATATAATGGATAGAAAATATATAATGGATTAGAAAGAGACATGACGCACATGTGGCTTTCACTCAGACTCTGGCTTCCACTAACGTGATTGTCTCCATCTGTATAGAGGCTGTTTCCAAAGCTACATCCTTAAAAAAAACTGTCGCTAAGGGGCAAAATTTCACCCCAACATAGAGAACCCTTGGAGCAAGAGCCTCACATTTGCCTCACAGCAGTAGTTTGTCCAAGCATAGCTTTTCAAAGCCAGAAAGGGCTCTGTAGCATATAATCAGCTGTGCACACAGATGGTGCCAGTTTGAGTCCTTTGCATCTCCAGGTAGGGCTGGGAGAGACCACACCCTGAAACCCTGAACAGCCAGTTGGTATAGACAATACTAAGCTAGACAGACTAACAATCTAACTCTGTATAAAATAGCTTTCTATGTTCCTAAAGTAGACTGGGAAGATTCTTCTGGATTAGAGACTAATCCAAACCAAGAAAGAATCTGCATTCACCAGATGCACTCCCTAGCCAATGGACAAATGGCTTTCATTTGAAAGAATCATTTTACTCATGCATAGAGTTCCCAACAACAGCCATGGGAACTTTTTCTTCTTTGGCAATCACTTGTATCCAGGTAAGATGTCTTCCATGAACACAGTCTTAATGGTGTGTTCCTAGGTGGCTGTGGAGCACAATTCTGGATCCACATGTCCTTCCACAGTGGGGACATAGGTTTCCGGGAAGGAGTTGATCACGCTGAGGGTTTGCTAAACATGCCTTCCTTTTAGCACATTTCTCCCCTTGGGCCTGAGTTGGAGCATCTTCAAAGAGTTCCTAACAAGGGCCATGGTAACACCAAAAGACAAACAAGTATGCTTGTCATGTGAAATGTCATTAAGGGAAAGTGCTCCTCCTGCATGCTCTTCCCTGCCCTTTTTAATGTTCAGACTATTCCCATGTTCCATGTTCAGAGAGATTATATGTCTTAGACTAAGAGGTACCCTTCTTCTCTCATGATTAAGTTCATGAGATTTCCTGAACTTCTTTTAACAGGCTCAGGATCAAGACTCACAGTGGCATTGCTACTTCAAGAAACTGATGCTCCTTCTTCAAGTATGAAATCAGAAACAGATTAGGAAGATAAGAAGCTGCCTTTTACCAAGGCAGACCACATTTAGCACAGTATTGTCTACACTGACTGGAAGCAGCTCTCCATGATTTATGACAGGAGTCATTCCCAACCCTACCTGGAAAGGCCAGGAATTGAACCTGGAACCTTCTGCTTGCAAGGCAAATGCTTTACTACTGAGCTATGGCCCTTCTCAAATGCCCTTCCTTTGATCATTTGATCAAAGTGATAAAATGACACCCCATTCTTTAAAAATGGGAGCTGGTCTTTGATGGTTGTTGTTGTTGTTGTTGTTGTTGTTGATCCCATGGCCAAACTAGAATGTAACTATAGCAGGTCTCACAAGAGACCTGAAACCATGGTAATGGCTTCCCCAGTGTAGGGGCAAAGTGTTAGCTGCATCATCAGCATGTCTGTTAAGGGTGGTTCCAGACTGCCACGATTTTGGGGTAGGATTCAATCAAATATCAAAAAATTCAGGTTGTGCAATCCAAGATGATTTGGTGCTCCTACACACCAATTCTGCTTCCCCTCCCCCCCCCAAAAAAAACCCTGGACTTTTTGTGATAAGGAAGTGATTGGGAAATGCACCAGAAAGTGTTGGAGAACAATTGCTGGATGTAACATTGCACAACCTCCCTTCAAACAAAATCAGAATCAACGCTCAGTAAATAGCCAACATCATCCAACCTCCCTGCAAACTTTGTACAAGGAGATTCAACAAGATGGCTCAACAAAAAAAGCCATCTGTAAGTGACCTATGAAACGAATATGAAAGGTGAAATGTAAAGGTAACCTTAATTGTGGCATTTCTAGCATTTTAGGTAAAGGTTTCCATTGTAAATCCCTAAAGTGCATAAAGCACAACTTTATGTTTCCTCTATCCAACTACATTGGACGAGCCATGACTTGAAATCAATAGAAGTACTACCTTGGAGTTCCTTGATGTCTATCAGTTTTATGACAGTTTTACTCCCAACACAGTGTTCCAGACAAAAACCTGGAAGTGCACATAGAGCAGCTGTCCCCCTTAAAAGAGAAGTCTGTTTTGTTTTTTTACCTTCAGGTCTTGCTAGCTTCCCACTCTATGATGGGAGGCTGCTCAGATTTCAGTGTCCATCAAACTGAACTTTGCATACCTCTATGAACAATTCAGGTCTGCAAATCGTTTTCCTTTGGAGAGGTTATGAGAAATGTACCTACTGTAGAATTTGCAGCCCTTGTTACATTCTTGGAGTTTTGACCCCCCCCCCCATACTCCGCCTTCCTCCTCCCTTCTCCACACACTTACTCCCTAGCCACAGATAGATATCTAAACACAGGGAAGGCTGGCTGTTTTCACAGCTGCTGTTACAGTGTTGTACCTATGTTCTGCAGGCCACACAAGGGGAATGCAGTTGTGGAGCTATTAAAATAATGAGATGCCGTTTGAGTCAGTAGTATTTAATTGTATGCTTCTTTACATTCAGTTTGGTACATAGAAAAAAGCAGCCATGAAATAAAAGTATCTCTAGATATCACTGGGGATTAGCAAGAGAGCAGAAATGATTGCAGTTTTATGAAACCACCAACACTGTGCTGCTCTGTGTGATCAAATGACTGCATATATGTGATGAATAACCTGTTCGGAGCTTCAGAAAATGTTCCTGCTGCTATAAATCTAAATTTATAGTAATCCAAAATGAAACCTTATAAACTCAAGAGCAATACTTTCCCCTCAAATGATCATATTATTTACCAGTTTGAAGCCAAAAGTTAAGGGAATACAGAAGGGTTTGAATACAATCTCTACCGTAGAATTTTAAGGCTTCCCATAAAGGGAGGGCAAAGGCCGGTACAAGATGGATTGGGCTAGATCCAAAGAACCATGATAGCCACACAGGGCCAGCCCTACCATTAGGCAAAGTGTGGAGATTGCCTTGGGCGACACTTGCTGGAGAACAGCAACAATAGGCCCTTGGGTTGACTCATGTATGCTAAGCAACCTTTCTTGCCCTCCCGTGCCCCAAGCGATTTAGCTGGCAGTCAAATCAGCTTCTGTATATGGAATGGAACAGGAGGGCATCTTGTCCTTTATCCTTGGCAACAAAACATATTGGATCAGCCCTGTAACCAGTACTGTGGAAGCACAAGTAAAATGATTTGTGCATTGCTATAGTAGCTCAATTTTATAGCCAGTTTCATGCTTCTGCAAGAACATGTGCAAGCAGAAGAACATCTGCGGGTTTATTTTTCTTGTATAATACTCTAGCATGAGGTGTAAAACAGCCCTTCTGAGAGTGCAACAGTCCATCGACATGCATCAACCCCACTGTCTTCATTGGAAGTTTGCCCAATTTAGGTTTCATTGCAAAGCAACATTTCCTATGACTGCGGGTTTTGGCAGCAATCAACATTCAAAGCATGGCAATTCCAAAAGATTTGATTCCCCCCAAATCTAAGACAGAGGAAAAGTTTTCTGCTCCTGGCATTCATCCATTCATGGGAAATAAACAGAGATGCATAGCAGCTTGGAATGGGACCATGATTTTCCCATTTTACAATCCCATGGTTCTAAATTAAACCATGGGCTGAAGAAAAATTAAGGTTCAATCAAATTCTGAATTAGACTAGATTATTTTTCGAGTGATGCAGTGTACATTGGTAATAGATCTACCATGCTGCACAGAAAACCCATGGCCCAGTTGTATGGGAAATTTGGATTACTGACATTTTGATTAGTGTGTGTATAATAATTTTGAGCTGCTCATGTACTTATTCCTCTTGGATGGCACTAATCCATCTGCAAATAATGAGTGCTAAACTTGAACTATATTGCACTATAGTTTCACTACAGTCCTGGAAGTAGCTTTTACATTAGCTGCATCCACATGACAGTTTATTCCATTTTCATGATGTTTCCCTAACTGTTAATTTCCACCTTATATTTAAGCTTTCCCACAATGTAAAAGCTACTTCTGGAACACCTGTTTCCATATTATTGCCTTTTTTTCTGGAAGCAAATAACAGGAGATTCAGCACTAATCTACACTATATTCTACAAATTGGCTTTTACATCATTTGAAAGCCTTATGTTTCAGCTTTCAAATGACATAAGAGCCACTTTTTTGTAAATTAATAGTTAGGAAAACATCATAAAAATAGAATAAACTCCCATGTGAACGCAGCCTAGGTGAGGATGTTATTTTGGGTTAAAGATTTCGCTTTGCCTTTCCGTAGCCCAGTTTTAAAGGATCTGGTCCAGAGTAATTCATAACTGTGCTTGGTCACCTTTTTTACTGTTTTGGACTTGTTTTTTTCCTTGTCTCTAACTGGCTTCAACAATGCAAGCCCACAGCTTAAATAAGTCTGCCAGTTGTTATTCCAGAAGAGGTGGTTTATTAGAAAAACAGGCAAAACCATGTCTCAGATTCAGAGACAGCACATTTTTTTCCAAGAGTCAACAAAAAAAAAGAAGATAAATTTTCATACTTGGCACTTCAAAAATATCATGGTTGTTAGACCAAAGTCTCATTATAAAAGGATACAGCAGCAGTTTCAATAAATCCAGAGCTGCCATCTATTTGACTTTGAATTGCAGTTGTCACAGGTCTTATTTCACTGACTGCCTTCCTCCATTCCCCTGGAAAGCATGCAGTCGTGGCATTAAGGAGGTGAGTCACAGCACAGAATGCTTCTCCTTTTTGCAGACACATTGGCTCTTCACTAGTTTGAGGGGCAGACTCCGCATTTTGATGTGGTAAAATGGCAGCACTGACATTTGGGGAACATTTCTTCTCACTCAAGTAGCAACATATGCATATGGTCTGACATGCCACTCCCCCACTATGGAAGGGTGAATATATCAGTTATGGATCCTCTGTGCTTCTCATTTTTTCTGTCCTCTACATCTGTTTATGAATGTTCTTTTTTTTTTAACCATCAAAAGCATGAATTTGTCCTAATATACAATGCTTGTCCTCTTCGTGGATCACTGCCTTGTCATGGCGAAGGGGCTTGAATAACTCCAAGAAGCTTTGAGCTATGCCATGCAAGGCCACCCAAGACGGACAGGTCATAGCCTAGAGTTTAGACTAAATGTGATCCACCTGGAGAAGGAACTGGCAAACCACTCCAGTATTTTGCCAAGAAAACTCCATGGGCATAAAAAAGAAGGTTTGAGAAGAAAGTGAGAGTTTCCAAGGCATGCTCTGGTTCATGGGGTCACGGAGAGTCGAACACTACTAAACAACAACATTTGTATGCAATTTTGCCTAATATTCACTTTTTGGGAAAGTAGTTTTCCCTAATACATTTTTCAATACTGTTTTCACTAATACAGGACTTTGTGGGTGCACTGCAAAATTCAGAGACGTGTCAATTTCAAAGCATAGTCTTTTCAGTTCACGTATTGTTTCAGAAAGTGCAAATTATGTAGGTTCTTCTATAAATGAATTGATTTTCTTCAATTGGATCAAAGTTTTGTCACATCTCTATGCCCACTTAGGGTGAGATGTGTGTTAAGGCATAAATCTTATGACAAATACATTTTAGGTGGTATGCAGATGTGGGAAGCCCTATAAGTCTCTAAAATATGATAAAATAGTGTCTGAAATTCTAACCCTTTAAAAAAGACTTTCACTCATTTTGAACAGCATATGCATTTTAATAAGGAAAGGCTTTGCTGCCTGTTTAAATAGCTTAAATATTACAGTGTACTCTTAAATTAATCTGTGCACCACTAATGTAAATCAAACAGCGCTTAATTGCAATCTGTGTCTGCATTAGTGATGCAATAGTGACCAAAGACAAATACTCTTTATATCATGTTGTCTCTACAAATTAACACAGCATGAAAGCAATAAAACAACAGACCTCTTAATTAGCATTGTTCTGCGGGGCACACATTATTGTGTCCACAAAGTTGGAAACACAGAGAGTTTCTTTTGTCTGCTATAGCTTTAAGGCAATATCCCCTCTTCTTTCCATTCATGGTCCAGTTCCTCTTTCTTCTAGATTCATTGCATGTGCAAAGCTCCCACTGATGTCAGTGGGGCTCCAGGTGTGGAACAGGTGCAGTTAACATAACGCAACAGTGCACATCCCTACAGTACAGGGGGCAGGGTAAATTCTGGAGGAGTTTTAGCATTTGGTTGGAAATTGCTTTGACATCTGTTCTTCTACATTCTTAACCACTAAAGTCTGCTATACAATGGATGCATCAGAAAGCAAAGAGTATTTGAAAGCGAAAAGAGGCCATAGATGCTTTTACTTGAGAAACAAACATTTTGTGTGAAAGTGGGTGAATTATTATAATCTCATGAAGCAGAGAGTGACATTATCATGTTAAACTCGCTTATTGGTTTAATACAAGGGACCCCATAGCTACTGCTTATTGCATCTTATTTGTTTCTGTGGTTTAAATGATGCTTTCCTGACATATGGTTGTGCTTTACTATTGTGCTGTTTGCTGCATTGCATGCCACACCGGAGAAAGGGCACGATATTAAAATGTTAAAAGAAATACTAGAAACAAAGAATGCTGCAACCATCTGCTTTCGGATCATTGACACACGCAGGTGTGTTTTGCTGTTCATTCTCTGCAGCTGAGTCCTATGTATGCCTACTCAGAAGTAAGTTCCACTGTGTTTAATCAGACTTACTACCCTCTATATTGGACTGCAGTCTTAAGCTACAAATTTATGCACAAATTACAACTTATTACTAAACTGAAAACTATGGAGAGACCTGGTCTGAATAGAGATACTGGATTCTTGTCTCATCTCATTACATATGCTAAAGCAATTTTTTGTCATCTGTATACTATCCCTTGCTTTTTCCTGAAGGACTAATTGCAGTTGTTAACAATCGTCAACAAGTTTACCATACCCATTGAGTCAATCACCCATCTCCTACTACCCTTCTGAGGAAAAACCCCAGCCCACCCTCCCACTATATATAAGGGTCTGGTGACTTCTGCTTCAGTGTACCTGAAGAAGTGTGCATGCACACGAAAGCTTATACCAGAACAAACTTAGTTGGTTTCTAAGGTGCTACTGGAAGGGACGTAGGTGGCGCTGTGGTCTAAACCAGTGTTCCCCAACCTTGGGCCTCCAGCTGTTTTTGGACTACAACTCCCATCATCCCTCGCTAGCAAGACCAGTGGTCAAGGATGATGGGAATTGTAGTCCAAAAACAGCTGGAGGCCCAAGGTTGGGGAACACTGGGACTCTAAACCACTGAGCCTCTTGGGCTTGCCGATCAGAAGGTCGGCGGTTCGAATCCCTGTGACGGGGTGAGTTCCCATTGCTTGGTCCCTGCTCCTGCTAACCTAGCAGTTCGAAAGCACGTCAAAGTGCAAGTAGATAAATAGGTACTGCTCTGGCAGGAAGGTAAATGTCATTTCTGTGTGCTGCTCTGGTTCACCAGAAGCAGCTTAGTCATGCTGGCCACATGACCTGGAAGCTGTATGCTGGCTCCCTCAGCCAATAAAGTGAGATGAGCGCCGCAACCCCAGAGTCATCCACGACTGGACCAAACTGTCAGGGGTCCCTTTAACTTTACCTTTAAGGTGCTACTGGACAATTTAGTGTGTGTGTGTGTGTGTGTGTGTGTGTTATTATTATTATTTTCAACTGCGTCAGACCTACCTGAATCTTATGCATACTTAGCTATAACAAAGTCCCTATGGGTACCAAGACAAAAGTTTGGATGAGTATTTATTAAATTTGTAGACTGCCAAAGTTCTCAGGACAGTTCACAACATAAAAATACAAAATAAATCCACAAAGCACACAATAAAAACAGGAACAAAACAAAACCAATAATCCCAATTTCAAAATAATAGTTTACGTGATCCATCATCTGTGCTATTGTTCCATATTTCTAAGTAGTTCTTGAAGGTAGATACATTATGGTGTATAAAATAAAGCATGAGCTATAAGACACAGAAAGGATAAGCAACTTGGAAAAACAACAACAGAACAGCAACAACAATCCACCCATAAATTCTGGTAAGAAAACACAAATAGAAAAGTTGTTCAGTGTTGCTTTGTCTCCATAGTTTACTGTATTTCAAATGCAAAAGAAGAAAAACAAAAAAAAACAGAAGAACTGTCTTCTTTCTAATGGCATGATCATAAAGTTTTAATTAGCTAAGTTTCGAAAACATGACAATCACATTGACGAAAATCAACCACAGTTTTGATTAACAAGCCTGCAAAAGATTACTTGGTAGCAATCAGGAAGAATCTCAGTGCTTATGCCCAGAGCTTTCTCATGTCATATAAACACAAACAAATGGTGTGGTTATTGTCCTTGATTGCAAGAGCACTTTTATGCAGACAACCCAAAGGAGCTGACATTTATCAGCAACACTATTATATAAGAAGCAAGAAGCCATTGCTAAATTCCTGTTTTCCTTGCATTTTACTATTTTGACAATGAAGAGGAAGAAACAGAAGAGTGTGTCATTTATGTGCAGGATACCTTACAGAGTACAAGAGACCAGGTCCCTACCCCAAGGATCTTACAATCTGAAATTCAGCATGGGGAAACAACAGAGGAAGGGGAAGCAAGAGTGAAGAAAGAAAGAAAGAATGAGCTATTATTTCCATTACAAGTACTTGGCTTAGCTGCCATGTTTTAAACATGATTGCTATGAAACTCTGAGGATGGATCGAGGAAACAATTTGTTAGAGGGCTGGCTTTCACACAAACCATAGAATCATAGAGTTGGAAGAGACCACAAGGGCCATCGAGTCCAATATTATCAATACAAGACTTCAATACAAGAATATTATCAATACAAGACTTGTATTATCAATACAAGACTTCAACATCAAGTGTTTTGTTTTTGTCGTTGTTGGAAGTGCCATAGCGGGGATCATTTTGTTTGGAACTTAAGGGTTAGAATGCCCTTTTAAAATATGTTGGGGAGTGGGGTTATCAGGTTGTCTTTGTTTTTATTCTTTCGGGACATCTGTGGCCTCATCTTAAATTATCATGCCACTTTAAACAAACTAGCTAAGGGTTCAGAGAGCTGTTGGAACCCCCTTTCGCCCTCACAGAGCTACAATTCCCAGAGTTCCCTGGAAAGAGAGATTGGTTTAACAATCAATCAATCTCTCAAAGGAATTATGGAAACTGGAGCTCTGTGAGGGGAAAGGAGGTTCCTAACAACTCTCAGCATCCTTAAGAAACTACTTCCCAGGATTCTTTGGAGGTAAGCATGACTGCTTAAAGTGGTATGATACTGCTTTATTTTTTGTTTTGTTTTGTTTTACAGTGGACGCTCGGGTTGCAAAAGTGATCCATGTGGGAGGCATGTTCGCAACCTGCAGCGTCTGCGCACACGTGGGTTACGATTTGGCACTTCTGCGCATGCGCAAAACGCAATTTAGTGGTTCTGTGCCTGCGCGAGCACCAAAACCCAGAAGTAACTTGTTCCAGTACTTCCGGGTTAGGCGTGGTACGCAACCCAAAAATGCGCAAGAAGCGTCTGTAACCCGAGGTATGACTGTATAACTTTTTTATTTTTCAAGATTGTAAAGAAATTAAAACAAAAATAAACTTTAAAAAACCAATTAAAATATCTATTATACTCTTGATATTAATGCCATATTTTGGGATTTCTCTAACCCCCTGACTTCCCTCCCCTCCCTCCCCTGGTTCTTTTGTATTATTTGCATTTAGGCATGTCAACAACAACAAAACTTTATCTATAACAAGTGTTGTTGTTTTTTAAAAAAATCCTGCTAATGTATTGACTTCCTTACATTGCTTGTGTGTGTGTGTAAAATAAACATTTCCCATTCTTTTTTATATTTGCTGTCATCTTGATTTCTGAGTTTTCCAGTTAATTTAGCCATCTCCACATATTCCATTAACTTTGTTTGCCATTCTTCTTTAGTTGGGACTTCTCGGCCCTTGTTGAGTCCACAATGTGGCTGCTTCCCATGCTAATGTTTCCCAAAGTTGAAGATGCAGTTTATTTAACACTGATCAAAGTGATTCTTCATGAGAAAGGAGAGGCATGGTTATTAATGGTGATGACTGGTATGGAGTGCATATTAAGAGGCAACGCTTCATTTGCACATACTGTATATGCATTATAGCACTTAGATAGATGTCTGTGAACATATGATTTGTGTAAATAAATGCATAATTCTCCCACATTCCTCTCAATGTACATAGACTCAGTCCTTTCAGTTATCCGTTGCATATATATAGCAAGCTCATTATCCAAGCATGGATCCTTATTAAGCCAAAGCAGCACCATCAAAGCCCAAGAGGGAAGTATCAACTTGGAAGTATCCTATAGTGTGCTAAATGAGTGGATGAGCCCAATGAATACTGAACATGTTCAGAGGATGTGGAAAGCTGGCCGAGACTTGTGGGGCTGGAAGCAGAAGGCTAGGAGGAGAGGGAGCATGGAAAGTCAGATGAATGAGAAGAAGACATGGCTGAAACCCTGAATAGATGCTCTCACCATCTCTGCAACATTTTATTGCAGGTCCCACTTGTGTAAATGAATAAAAAACTTCCTGGAGGCAAGTAAGGTCCATGTACAAATTTGAGCTCTTGCACCAGTAAGAATATTGGGCAATAAATTATTTTGGGCAATAAATTATTGGGCAATAAATTATTTTCTCTGTGAACGAATCATTTGGTTTTTATAATATTTCCCCCAGACAAAAGTAGAAAAGGACCAGGGTCTTTCTATAAATGATGGCTCCATATATGGATGCCATAGAAACATGGGCTATATTACTTCTTAATGATATGTATACTATTTATGGACACTTCTTCCATTATTTGCTCAGTGCAAGGAATGTCATTTAACATGTGCATCTGAGCCTCGGCTGTGCACCAAATGAAAAAGGGAAAATGAGAGAGGATGCACGTCTTTAAAACTCCTCTTGTGTTCTTCCAGTGTAATTTAGAACAGTCACATCTGTCAAAGCAAAGACACAAGTTTGCAGAGAGCTCATTTCCCCTGCGGCAAAGCATTCCTGTATATAATTAAGCACATTCATTACAGTTTTAAATGACTTGAAGTACTAATATGAAAACATAATAAAACTAATATATTTTATACGTGATATTTAAGGGTAGGATTATGTGGATTTTTACATAGCATGGGGTGTTGCTGAGAAAAAACACATAAATGAGACTTTTAGTGAAATGACTCCAGTCTATTTTACATTGCAGTATTAGCTCAGGAATTATTGCTAAGGGGACCGTGGTGGATTAGTTGATTCACAAAGCCTTGATCATTAGGAGTTGTTTCAGATTACTTTATTTCTAATACTGAAATGAAGCACTGAATATATTCAGAGGTTTTGTTTTTCAGCCATAATCTAAGAGTCTATAATCAGACATGACTGAATAAGTACACCAATCAAGGACAAAGTAGAACCTAAAAAAATGGAATGTGGATATTTTCACTCCTTCTCATTGATAATCAGTGACTACTGATGCCACATTCTGGACTCAGAGGAATGGTGGGAGCTGGGGAACAACCAAGGGGAGGAGGCTAAGAGCCCAGGAAGTGGGCATGGGATAATGATGAGTGGTGAGAGGGAAAAGAGGGGGAAGACTGGGAAGAAAAGGTATTGGAAGCCGAAGAGATAACAGGGCTTAGTGAGCTGGGAGATTGTTGGTAGAAATAAGTCCAGAATTAGAGGCAGAAGCTGAAGCAGGAGTGTGGGGTGATCAAAGTCAAGAGGCAGATATGAGTTTGGCTGGTGAAGAGTCATAGGTGTCTCCCCCTCCTGCTGTATGTTCCCCTCCCCGCTTTCCTCCCAGAACCAGTAACGTCATGAAAAGGGTGGAGGATAGGTTGGCTTCACGTAGGCACAGTCTCCAATTGCTTGGGGAAAGCCCTGGAGAGGAGGGGACTTAGACAGCTGTGAGGAAGCAGGGACTTTCAGTCTTGGCAACTGATTTGTATAGAGGAAAACCACTGGCAATGAGCTGCTGTGCTCATTAGGCCTGACAATCAACCAAGTCTGAGGAGATCATGTTTTAGCTAATGAATAGTTTACTCCAACTTTGAACTGTGTGATCACTGACCAGCACGCTCTTGTGATAACCATCAAGTGGTGGCTAGTGCCCCTTAGTAACAGTAAGACACAAGGCAAGACCAACAATAGGTGGAGCCAGAGTGATGACAGGCAGAGCCAACTAATTCTACTTATCTCCCCTTTCTCTTCCTTGCTTTGTTTAGCTAGGGCAGGACTGTTTGTTTATCTTCCTTTGTATACGTGGATCAGGGTCCATTGAGGATCTTGTACACTGTATTTTATATTGCCCATTGTATGATTTACACAGAGCTAAATTTATCTCCAATTTTCAGATCACCTTAGATCAACAAGATGATTCGAAAATTAAACGGTTGTTGGCAGATGTTGATAAGTGCATCAACTATAGAGTGGCACTATTTTCACTAGCAGCAAGATACATAAGTGCAACCTTTCTGGATGGTGCAAGCACCAAACCAAAGGGATGCTGACTAGAAGGAAAGTTCCTAAATTTTGGACAGTGTAGATTTGTCCTGGTCTGGCGCATGAAATGTCTTTTGTTTTGTAGCTGTGTGATTTGTGCTCATACTGTATTGTCGTGGCCATGGACTATAAACAATAACATTTATTGATAATTTGTAGCAAACTTTGTTGAAGAATATGCACAACAGAAGTTTTATTATCCATGCTCCTCTGTGTGCATGTTAGTCTTCTATCACAAAAGTTGTAAGGTTCTAACATATTTCCAGCCATTTTCTTTCTGGGCCATCATCCAACAACCCCTTCAATAAATGGTTAAAGGGCTTCAGGAACTGACCCGTGGCTTTAAATCTTCTCTTCCTTTGATTCTGTTAATCCAGCAATCTTTTTCTTTGGGGAAAACAACATTTGTACTGCATTTTAACACTGTTGAATGCCATTCAAGACAGGGAGCTGCAGACAATCACTTTTCCCCCCACATTGAAGAAGTCTAGCTTTGTTTGTCTTGCGGTTCTGAAGAATTCGCTTAGAAACTGGCTAACCATTTGGGAAGGGCTACTCAATGGAAACACTCAACATCTCGACACATATTTGCTTTCAAATTTGTCTCTCTTAGGACTAACACAACTGCAAATGATAGAAAGGGAATAGCTTAATTATAACCTAGCCAAAATAAATAAATAATTGCATCCCCCCTCCTTAAACACTATCATTATATTTACTTTCTTCCTTATTCTTTTTTATTTTAAGCCATTTGCAGATGTTCATGGGGGTAGAATGAACAACAGAAGGAGCAACAACAATGTGGTTCCATGTTCTGCCTCTAACCTATAGACAGCTACAAAATTATCTATAGAGAGTAGGGATAAGAGATAAATTCACAGCTAAAGTTGAATTTACCTATAGACAGCTACATTCTGAACCAAACTGCGCACCAAAACACAACCACTCTTTGAAATTCACAGGGTAAAATGTGCATATATTAGTGAAAACAACAGAACAATGCATTTTAGGATTTGGCAAACTGCCTGTTTCCCCATACCCAGTTCAAAATCTGAGGTCTTTCCATAGGTCGCACAACAAGAGAGACTATGAAAGCTATGTGTGAGTGAATCATAGAACTGTACCATTGGAAGGGACCACATGGGTCATCTAGTTCAACCCCCTGCAATGCAGGAATCATTTGCCCAATGTGGGGCTCAAACCCACAACCCTGAAATTAAGGGTCTCATGCTGTACCAACTGAGCTATCCATGAGCTATCCATGGTTGTTTTAGTAATGGTACCCCTTTATGGAACGTTCTCCCTAAGCAGACTTACTTGGTGCCCAATTGAAATACATTTTGATGCCAGGCAAAACCCAGTTTCTTTATCCAGCTTTCCAAAACATGATACTGCTACCCCCTGTTTTTAACAGCTGGTTTTATTATGTACCTGCCCTGCTGTTTCAGTATTGACCTTGTACTTTTCCACTGTTTTGCCATTTTGAACTCCTGCCTTGGATGTTTTTAAAACGAAAAGACAGAATAAATGTATTTGGAATAAATGATAATGAAATCAATACATATTCTCTCTACAGCAAAGCTCCACATCTGTTGGACCCAGGTTCCCTTCCTCCTGTTCTATAGATGTCTTATTGAGGCAGGGCTGCAAAGATGCCCTTTCATCAATTCCTTCCTATACCTTCATCATCACTTTTTAAGCCCCCTTTGGCCTTGTCAAAAGGAAAGTCTGTCTCGTTCATTTCCTTTTGCAGGAGCATATTATAACCAAAATAGCCACTAAAAATAAACAAGTGGGCCTTAACTCCCTAGCATAACGATCACCAATTAAAGTTTGCCCTCACCAATTAAATTGCCACCAACTAATTACTCAACTAAAGCTTTCACTGATTCGTCTACAGATTAATCTGATTAGAAGTTGCAATCTTCCTAATATACATATTGCCTGCTAGGGTTAATGAAATGAAAATAAGACCTGTTCATTTCCTATTTTCTCTCTTTCATCAAGTAACAAAAGTAAATTTAGGATCATCCATCGAATGCCCCTTTGTTTATGGTTCAGTTCTACTTGTATAAAATTTTAGGAGAGATCTAATTGATGTAATGAATATCATTTCCAGCTGTAGCAGGCCACATTTCTATGACTTTGCATTTTCTGTGTCATGAAGCATATCTAGCTGAAAAAATAATGGGTTGTTTCAAGGAATGATTAGTTAGTAAGGCTAAAGAGACAGAAGTTAAAGACCATCAGATCCAGCAAAAACACAAAGGAATATTTTTTTGGGGGGTGTTAAAGTGGTTCACTGTCAGAAAGGGACCATTCATTTTGCAATAGGAACAGCTCTCAATTGTGTAACTTTGTGTTTCATATGCATATGAATGGAAGAGAGCGCCAGTGTGTCGGTGGTGATTAGAGAGTTAGACTAGGACCATAGAGGGCAGGGTTAAAATCCCCCCTAAACCATGAGGTCCTGTAAAATCACCACCTCCCAGCCTAACCTACCTCACAGGACTGTTGTGAAGATAAAATGGGAAGTGGAGAGAGCCATGTAGACCTTCTGGGAGAAAAGGGGAGTGAATGTATATAATATTAAATAAATAATAACGGCGCTCCCAGCTTGTGAAAAAACAAAGCACATGAAAACATGCTGCTTGCATATTCATTATTTGGAAAAATGCAGAGATAAATCAATTTATCTATGGAAGCACCGCTTTGCCATTCTGTGCAGATTAGAATTTCTAACGCTTGATTTACAAGTGTGTAAGTCGAGCACAGATGAAGGCTGATTCAACACAGCAGGTAGTTTAGGACCTGATGCTGCTTGTGTAAGGAAGTTTTCCCAATGCATGTGATGTCATCTTCATGCCAAGCCATATTATTTTACTGTTAAATCCAGATTTGCTCATTCCATTGACAATCCAGTCAAAGAGTACGGTGGAGCAGTAAATCAGGATTAATTGTTTGTGGAATATGGGATGGATTTTTCACAAGGATGTCATATGAGAGCTGTGATAAAGTTGCATGCATAAAGAGCGCTAAACCCACAGTAAACTGCTTTGAGGAAGCCCCTGGAGGCATGCTGTTTACTCACTCTTACCAGGCTGGCTGATCTACATTCTCACCTCAAAACTTTAGAGGGAGGCACACCGCATCCCTCTAAACTCCTAGCAATCTTTTATGCCCCCCGCCTTTCTGTCTATTCAAGTATTGTAGTCCCCCCCCTAAACACTTCATCCAAGAAACTTCTCTCAGTAAAAATACCGAGTTGTTTCCTATTTGCTCTCAATCAGAAAACATCAACCATCCATCTCATGCATCAGCCAGCAATCTCCCCATTATATTGTTATGGCTGCATAGCAATAACAATATAATAAACCACTGGTAGACAACATGGTACCTTTTGATGTTGCTGTAGCTCCCATCATCCCTGATCATCAGCCGTAGAGGCCAGGGCTGATAGGAGGTCTAGTACAACAATACCTGGAGGGCCACAGGTTCTCCCTCCCTCCCAATTATTTACTAAAAATAATGCAATAAAACAAAGAAAAAATTCTAAAGAAAACAAAATCTCTTTTCCCAACACTAGTGACAACTGATGGTTGGCCTCTGAGGATGATCTCAGGCTCTAAAGATATATGGATAGGCTCACATGAAGAAAGGTAACTGTACAGGCACCCTAGTGCAAAACCCTAAACATCTTTAAAGGAAAGCATTGGTACTTTGAACTGGGCTCAAACATGCCTGAACAGAAACCCTGGAGCACCTGATGCTCTGCTAACTAAAATATGCCACTCTGTCCAATTTCCTGTAACCTGTTGCTTCAAATTCCCGAGAAATACCTGTCCTGCTCCAACTCTTAAGGCCATGAGCCTGACATCTGACTAGTCAATTTATAAATCCTGATATCAATCTTGTTTTGCATGTTGATTTCTGATTATATCCATATATTATAGTCTTGACTTTCAACACTGCTTTTCTCTGTGACTCTAAGAGGGCTGTAAGTCGGTAGTAGAACAGCTGATTTGCAGTAGTTCCCAGGTTCAAACCTTGGCATCTCAGGTAAGGCTGGGAGCAAACTCTGTCTGACATCCTGGAGAGCCCCTGCCAGTCAGTATTAACCATACTGAGCAATAGTCTGACTCGGTGTAAGACAGAGTCCCATTTCTTTCTTTTGGTCCTAACATGGATTCCTGGGGATGAGCACTTTGCCAGCCCTGCAGAGGTTTCTCTACCCGTTGATCTGTTGTGGATTTCATGGCGATAAATGCCACCTTCCATCTTCAACCACTGAAATAGTTCAGCATGTTGTTTCCATTTCCATCCTCATGGCAACCCCGAAACAGTAATAAAAATGAGGCAATTTAAAGGAACTCCATGCCTAATTGCTCTGCATTTCTTGATGTAATGGTCTGGCCTAAAGAAGTGGGTGGAGAAGGAGAAGAAGGATGAGAGCAGGACACCAGTTTTCATTGCTGTTTTATGCGACTGGGAAGTATTTGCCTGGAAGGGTTATATGCATCTGCAACTATAGGTACATCACTTCCTTCTATTCCCCCCAAGACTCAAATATGTCTGACTCAAAATAGCTTTAATCAAGTCCTTGGCTCCAATTAAAGCTAACTTGCAAAGGACTATTTTATTCCTTTCACAGTAAGTGTTACATCTGCACAGAAAAAAACCAGGATTAACAGCTGCTGTTATTTCTTAACTGTGGAAATGCTACATAAATCCTCCGAGTTTGTAAAGTTCCTGTGAAGACCTCCAAATTTAAGGAATAAAGATCTGGATTTGACGTCTAGTGTTTAAGCCCAGTCATTCTTCATTATAATGAGAATAGCAGTATTCTCATACCTTCCTGTGACTTATCCTAATTTTATTGGTGGTCTGGTTTACTGTCTATGCAGTAGGGTCACATCTGGTCAAATGTGTAGTTGGTCGGGCCAGGCCTTCTGCTCCCAAGTATGTATTGAAAAATTCAGTTACTTTTTGTCTAATCAATAGATGCTGGAAAGAAATGTAAAATTAAACACCATACATTCATATCCTTGTAGCTGGTTCTTTGTCTTGGGTTTTCGGGCTACATCATGACACATAAAACCCTGATATCTTGAAAGGAAAAAACTATTTCCATTTAATATCCCTCATCAACTACTGTCAAAGTTAAACAGTTCATAATCAGCTTTGTTTAGTTTATTGCACAGACTGCATTAATGGATTCAATGGAAATTAAAATTAAAAGAATTAAAAAAATGTTTATCTTCAAATTATGGTTAAAAATATATTAAAATATGCATTTATAGTATATTGTTTCACAAGAATTTTCCTTGATTTTGTTTGTACCAAATGTTGCTGAAGGGTGGCTCCTAATGTTTATGGAAAAATGTCACACATATTAACATTCTTATGTGAATACTGTAGATCTCAGATACATTTCTGACATACACAAGTGAATCCTAGCAATCGCTTTTCTGTGACTACTGACGTTCAGTGGTATTACCTGGGTGCCAGTGTGGATTTGTAGTTCAGCATCTCAGCTTAGCTATGAAGGAAGTGGGCTTGGTAAATGGTTCAGGCATTATAGATAGTAGACTGCTACAGGTTTACTTTCTCAGAAACCATCCAGTAATATCTCTAGTGATTCCAAAACACTGGGGGGGGGGATGGAATCTGATGAAAGGGAAACACAAAGCAGTAGATAGGGATGGAAAAGTAGTGGGCCTCAAGGCTGAAGTTTTGGCTATACTTGTTTAAAGCCAGTGGCTAAGGTTATATGCCTGAAGTGTTATGTTTTCTCTATTAAGTCAAGTGTTTGAAAAGATTCCAAAAAACATGAAATGTCATTGACTGCCATTTGCAGGCCTAATATTAATGCTTTCTTATAACTCCTTCCAAAATCTTGCATCCAAGATAATCAGGTTTTATTAACAATGAAAGCTGATTTCATGATCAAAGATAATTTAGTCACTGAGAGTAGTTTTTGGTGCAACGGTTCAGACTACCTAGAAGTAAAAATATTGCCCCTGCTTAGGAAAAATTACAGTACTGAGACCAGTAGGGGGTTAATTTAAAATCTACTCATTTCTATATAGCCATTAGCTTTTAGAAAATATATTGCACAATAAAGTAATCATAGTTTTTATTAAAAGGGACCCATTCCATAGACTCCAGCCATTACAATTTACCAGGGGCAGGCCCTATATTCTTACACTTGCTCATGGTAAAGATCCATTCCTCTTTCATCCCTATACTGTATTGCCTTATTAGAACTTGCTTAGCAAAACTTACTGGAGTTGTTACGTATTTCAGGATTTAGCCCAAGGCTGCTCACTGTGTGAGGAGACTTTGCAATGGGTCTCCCCTAATACGAAGAAGCAGCGGGACTCAGAAATACTTCAATATCGGCATTTATTTGCAAACAACAGATCAACAACTCAGTCTTGTTACATATGGTAGTGAAGACTAAGGTTCCAACTAGTTCCCACAGAACTATGGAGGGAAGCACACCCAGGGAGGAGAAATTCTATCACAGACCAAGCATGTCTCCTAAAGAGACAGTCCACAGTCACTATAAAGGCTAGGCTTAGCCCTCTATCCTGCAATTAGCTGTTAAATCTGAGGAAGTAATACATTAGGCCATGCCTATTTGCTCTCTTCCTTTCAGCCATTCACTTGCTCTCTTGCCACAGCCAAGCCCCCAAAAGTCAATTTCAGTTCAAAGAACTAACTTCTTTCCAAAAATGGAAAAAAGGAAATGGGGAAAAAATACATTAAAATAGATAAATCCATTTGGTATCAAATATATATGAACTATTGATGGGATATTATAAAATAGAACAAATGAAAAAGAAAACCCATCAGGATCACTTAGGCACAAGACTTAGGTCATCCTATAAAGTTTATAATTATAAACCCTGGTGTCTGGGAAAACATCTGGAAATACAGTATTAATTTCTCATATTGAATTAATTTAAGAAAGGGCTGTTATAAAATTATGATGGTACATAACTCCTTAAAGATTACATAGAACTACAGACAGCTATAATCGTCAGTGCTGGAAATGCAAAAGAGAAACAGGAACCTGACTCCATTTATGGTTGGATTGGCCCCATGCTAAGATTTTTTTGTGTGTCTAATATTAACAAGACTTTCAAAGGAGTTACTGGAACAGAAATACCTCTTGACCTTCTAATACTTTACTGACATATAAAAGCAATAAATAACAGTCACTGAAAATTGTTGTACTTTGTGATAGCTACAACTAGAATACGCCAAAGTTCTGAGGGATCATGAGACTCCTACAATTGCAGAAAGAGAAACCAGGGCAGGAAGAATCATAATTTTTTAAACGGCAAGACACACCTTCAGTTAGGGGTGCCATATTCGAAAGATCAAAAAAGAGTGGGCCGTCAGAGGTTTGGAGCTGTTGGGACTTCCAATCTTGGAGGGAATTTGAAACATGTTTTAAAATACCACATGGAGTCTAGTCTGGACTATGAGAAAGGGGCTGATTTGTTGAAAAGGGTCAAAAACACTACCAAGCTGGAGTTCCCACGAGTGAAAGGAAAATATGAAGAAGAACTGTGGAAGGGACATGGAAGAGATTTGAAGGCCTCGGATATAAGATCACCAGGTTAATGTGCCAGACTAATGGGATAAAAAGGACTGACAATCCTGGGACCGGGGGGAGGGGACGCTGGAAGAAGATTGGATTGTTTTTATTCTCTTTTTTATCATCAGAAATGTTTTATGAACGTTGCAAAAATGTTGAAATGAACTCGGGGAGGCTTATTAAAAAGCCTGAACAATAAACAGATGTTCCCTTGACCCTAACATACCATAAATCAAGACTGAACATTGACACTAAATATGAATGGCTTTAATCAGAAAATAATTCAATTATTAGTAACACTATCAGGCTGCATAGTGAATCCTTAGATGGGAAATACTTAAAGAAATGCTTTGTGGTGAGGATACTTAGGGGCTGTCACTTCTCTATTTTTATCTGCAAAAGTGATTATTGGTACACGTGTTGTAATGTCTCAAATACCCACTGGGTCCTATAGTAAATTTGTATTTCACTTGTTGAAAAATTCAGATAGTAGTACTGTCTAGCTAGCAGTTATAGAAGAACAAATATATTTTTAAAAAAAATCAGTTCAAGCAGAAAGAAATGAACAGCTGTGAGTGAATGTAAATGAAATCTTGGTTTTCTAATGACTCCGTCCCTGGAATCCCACATATACTCCTTCCCATGCTGAAATTAGGCTGGAAAGAAGGATTCTGTTGTAGCCCAGAGAATAGGTTGTGGTGTGTGTGTTTTGCCTACAGCGCTTTCCCAGGTTTGCAAATGGGCCCGCAGGTCTGAAAAAGTGGGTGGTCTCTTCTTTATAAGCTACTTCTGAATAGATTGTTTGATGGATTCATATAGCTACTGCCCATGATCTTCCCTATCCAAACAGAGATTCGCTAGCTATAATATGTTTCTCTATTCAAACTGGTTCTCATCAGTTCCCCATTTAAGGCACAGTCTAGCTACTGTAAAATTATTCTACAACCGTTACCAGCACCACCACTTTCGACCTTAGTTTCTATTTTCATTTGGCAGGAGCACATTGCCACCGGGGGGGGGGGCTTAATGAAAACTCAAATTAGTAGATAAATCTGAAGCTTTGCAGTTATGCAGTTTCTTTAAAAAGAAAATAAAAGGTATGTCTGTATTGGGTTTTTATCAACCCCCAGCCTTGCGTTACACAGTACGTTTTACTGCTGAGTCTGAAGCCTTGGAATGTAATGATATCATCAAGTAGGGACTCTGGAGAATTCTGTGGTCTGTCAATCTCTCCAGTTAAACATTTCTCTTTATACTAGCATTTCTTTATAGCAATATCATTTTCTCCCTCATGCAGGGTATGACAGTTCCCAATTGTTCAGACACATAAATAAAACACCAGATTAGAACAATATAATCACCAGCCCCTTCCATTACACAGACATGGTCTGGGGGGAAAGAGGCCACCATGCCGGGATAAACAAAAGTACATAAATGTCTTTATCCTTTAGCCTGGCCTGCATTTGGGGTATAGATGTCTGTAGAAATGAAAATATGGACCAGATTCCTCCCCCACACCCAAATCCTCACTTTTTGTGGTGGTAGACCTCAAGGCAAACTGGATTCCACTTTGCATCAAAGAAGGCATACAGAAGGTCAATTTTAATGTCACCCGGAAGCTTCAGTGTCAAGGTGTGTTTGTGTGTGTGTGTTGGGTTTGAACTGACAGGACAGAAGACTTACTATTTGCAATTTTTCTTAGGGAATTATTAGGGCATCTGCAGCCTATCAATATAGGGAGGAAGGGATTGAAGAGCATGCTGGGAAATTTAGGGTTACACAATTAAAGTCTATTTAAATGCTCTGTTGTGCTGCTGAAAGTGATGGGGAAATGCATTCAAAAGCATGGGATGGAAAAAAAAGATTAGTGAAAAGAGGTATAAACTGCCTACAAGCAAATAAAGATGAATGATCAGTGTCATATAACCTCACTGCAAACAAATCAGAATGGACTCTCAATAAAGACAATCTAACCTTTGTGTAAGCTTTATGCAAGCAAATCAGGTTGAATGATTTCCTCGCACAAAGCTTACACAGAGGTTAGATTGTCTTCACTGAGCATGCATTTTGATTTATTTGGTCCATATTTTGATTTCTACTGACATCTCCACCCCAGCTGGAGGTGTGGGTGTTTTGCCTAAACAGTAATCACAACATTTATGTATTTTTGTATATCCCCAGTTTCTACTTTCATTTGGCAGAAGCACATTACCCCAAAAAGAAAGAAAAAACATGGGACAATTCAATGATCAGTGGTAAATTTCTACTCCCGTTTCCATTTCTAATAGAATTCTGCATTATCACTATTTGCCATTTATTTGTGTGCTGTTTTGCAGATCCATGATAGCTGTTTGCAAACCTGCTGCAAGATTCAGACCATTTAGGAAGACATAGTAAAGGGGTAGTCTCTACAATATATAAAATACTGCTCCAAGACACTGCAAACCCCCTTACCATGGTTAAAAACAAATGGGAGCATGACATAGGATACAAATTAAACCCTACCCAATGGTCTAGACCAGGGGTAGTCAACCTTTTTATACCTGACGCCTACTAATGCATCTTTCTTGATGGTAACATTTCCTTACCACCCACCAGTGCTCGACGGAAGGAGGATTCAGCTTGTGCCATAGAATCCCCTGCCACCCACCTAGAATCCTGAAACGGCCACTTGTGGGCAGTAGGGACCAGGTTGTCAACCCCTGGTCTAGACTGTGGTCTAAACCACCATTTAAATCCATCTCAGCCAAAAGAAGAGAACTCGCCCTAAAACATATATTGATGGTACCCAACTCCATGGAAGCTGTCACTGACATACCCAGGAGCCTCATCTAAATGCTAGGGGGCGCTGCACATCCATAGGCACATAGCTCCACAAGTGATGGGAGTGCCCCATACGACAATCCTTCTGAGTATCAGTGCTGCAGGAAATTTCCAAAATAACAAAACAGGTAAGCAGCTCCAGAACTAGCCCTCTTAAATCTCTTCCATGGCAACAACAACACACACACACAAGGCAAAAATTTCCCACAGATTTCAGTAATTTCGCAGCCCAAGAACCTTCACCCCTAGATCTGCTCTGGAGGGTCCTCTCTAAAGCAGATTTGGGGGTGCAGACTACATGGAGCAGGGTGAACATATGAAAATTACTTCCTTCCCTGTTTCACAGAAGTTCAGATGATAATCACCACTGGATCACCCAATCTTTTCAGTCCGTATTCTCCCCTGACCCATGCAATCACACTGGGAAGAAGTAAGGTCATACCCTGTGGAATCACATCTAAATCATTTGCCTTCCTCCCACACCTACACTTCCAATCTCTTCCAACTCATAATTTCCCAATCTTTCAGCTCCAGCTGATTTCTCCATAACTAAGAACATAGCATATTGTTTCACAGAACACAATTTACCATTCCTTCAATGCTAATGCCAAAGATACTTTAGATAATGAAACAGAGTTCAGCTTTACAGGAGCCTATGGCTCCTTTCAAGTTGTTTTGCTGTTTCTCGATTATCTGTGGTTAAAAATAAATCTATGCCTGTAGAACAATACCAGCTACCAATCAAATCTTCATATGAAGGGTACTCTCTTTTTAAAAAACGTTCATTAGAAACAGCAGTGCTGGGCCAGCTGGTGTTCAGTTCTTCAATAAATATTTCTTTTAAAGCCATATCATGTTACCTTCTGGGTTTGCTAATTATGACCTTTTGGGCTAATTACTCTGAGGAGTACATCTGGTGATCACATGATTTTAATTCCCCTTTATTCATATAAAGCTAAAAGTATGCCGTGAATTGTACCAAGTTTGTTGTAACATAGAAAACAGGATGTTACCTGATTTCACATGAGGCAGTCATTACTTCCTTTTGTCCTAAGTAGACAAACATTATTCTCCAACTTCCTACACTTTCTGTTGACTCTATAACATCGAACAATAGTTTAGGCCCTGGTTTTGCAGTATGGAATATAGAACTTCATTGAATTTGTAACATAGCATGGGTTGTCAGGTAGTTCATCCACTGGTCATGCTGACTCGGGCTGATGAAAATGTATACCCAACAAGTTCTGGGAAGCACCATGTTGCTTACCTTCAGTCCATCATCCCGTTTCCCAATAGTGTCCAGACAGATGCTTCTGGGAAGCCCATAAATAGGGTATGGAGACAATAGCCTTTCCCCATTGTTGTCGTGGTTGCTGATATTGCCCATGAACCATGGAAGCTCCACTTAGCCAATCATAACATTTAGGGATTTATAAAACTATGCCATGATCTCTTGGCCATATAGTTTTGTTTTGTTTCTTTTTTAACCAAAAAGACCTAGATGCTTAACTTATGCCTCACAAGGACAACACACTTGGTTGTGTTGCCCTTTTATGTATTCTGTTAGGGAAGGGATATCCAAAGTGTTTCCCTCCATATGTTGTTGGTTGCATCATCTCTGAACATTTACCATGCTGGCTGATAGGAGTTTGAGTCCAACAACACCAGGAGTTCAACAACATCTAGCTCGTTTATTCTGCCAGTACTCGATTGTTCAATACAATTAAAGCCCTGTAGAGATTGCATTACCTTTCTCAAAGAACAATTTTGCATTCTTAATTATTCTGCTGTTATGTAACTGGTCACAAAGCTCACTTTTTCTCCCATTACTATTCATTTGAATATAACTTTAACTGGTTTTAGTTAAATAATTAAACAGCCACTTTGATGGCATCTGTTCTGAAGGCACTGACTTGCAATTTCTCAAACTTTAGAAGAATTAGTCTTGTCTTGTTACTTTGGTCTTTTATTCCCCACCCCCTCCAAGTGGCCGAACAAAAGAAGCAGCAGTATTTTCATGACCTGCAGTAAAAGAATAAAGCTTATGAGCTGGCAATGACTTTCCCCCATAGGAATATCTGCCATTCGTTCTTAACTAGAAACATCTCTTTAGAAAGGAATGAAAGAATTAAGAGGTCATAGCCCATTGGGTTATGTATAGAAAAAGAGCCTTTAGACATCGGATTAAGTCATTTTCCAGTAACAATTTGCAGACCTGGGACAACTTCTCTTGTGTTTTTCCATTATAAAAACATTGCTCTGTGTCGGTGTTTTGAATATATTATGAACCATTGTAAACAACAGTTGTAACAATAGTCCACTCTTAATGAACACATGGATTCCTTGGCTCTGAAGGTACAAACTGAGATCTGCCAACAACATTTTTCTTAAAGTGAAATTCAAAAGTAAAATTGGAGGTTTTTATCTGAGCAAAATAACTGAGGAGCTTTGAGGGAATTTGGCAGTGAAATAACAAAACTGCCTGTCCCAAACATGCTTACAAGAGGAGAGCGTTCCAGAGATGAGGTGCCACAACACAGAAGGTCCTTTCTCTCATTACCACACAACAGGTGGTCAATACTGTCATGTTAAGAGGAGTCTCCAATAAAAGTTTTGAGTACAGGCAAGATGATAGAGCAAGAGATAGCCCTTCAGGTATTTGGGTCTCAATCTAAGGGTGCAATCCTAATCTCAGTGGGATTAACAAAGTGCATATGCAGTCCTTCTGTGGACCATGTTGCAGGTAGGCCAGGCAAACTTCTGTACCAGTTTGGAGCCAGGGCAGCGATCAGACCCAAATTGGGTCCAATATCATCATGTGACAGCAATGGGATTGGCTCAAATCTGCCTTCCCACCCCTGGAATGTCTGGCTTGGGGGCTTTCCATGATTGCCACCAGCAGAGAGCTTTCCAGTGGAACTTCTGCTTGCAACACTGAGCGGGTGAAATGTGGAGCTCTGCACCAGTGGAGTGATAGTGGTGTCATCTTGCAAGTAGAGGCTGGCAATGAGGTAAAGCGGGGTTGGATTGCACCCTACATAAAATAAAGTTTTAATGCGGTTAACTAATTTTTTTCTAAGGAGTTCCTTATATCCATGTTCCCAAATTCCATCTAATAAAACATTCAAGGTGACTTGGGAGGTTATTGCTCAAGCATGACATTTGAGGAATTTTGAGAAAAGCTGTAAAAAGTGTTGCTAAGAGCAGCTGAGTTTCTCAAAGGAGGTTTGCATATCCCTGTTTAAAATTATATCATTTACTGGACAGCTTTGGTTGGTAAACTATACAAACATTCATGTTTTATGGATGGAAGCCATTTTGAAAAAAGATATACTGTACTTGCATTCATTTTGAATCTTCTATGCGATGAGCCCAGAAAAAGAAATCAACAGCTATTTTAGCAATCAACTGTAGTTTAAGGTAGTGACTGTCTCTCTAAGTTTTAAACAATCACCCTTCTCAATGGAAAAAAAATCACTGGATCCGTTATGCAATTCCCAAATACTGTAGATTCAAGAAGGAAAACAAACAGAAAATGTGCACTATTTACAGCAACTGCAAAGAATGGGGGAAGTTGCACAACTGAATTCATACTAATTTAGTAATTTTATCTTTCTTCCATGAACTTCTGGAATAGCTTTTATAAGATTATATTAGGTGATATCATACTCCATCTTGCCTCAGCCAAATATGCAACAGTCAATGTTAAGTGCTGGAAATATGGCACTAATAGTGCCAATTGGTTCCATATTTATATAGAATGTCCTAAGTTTTTATCCTAGTGGAAATCGATTATGAGCCATATAAAAGATAGGATGTCTTATGAACTACATTTACTTTTATTGATACTTTTTTGTTATTTAAGAATGGACACTCCTCTTAGTGGCATGAGTCTTCTGTCTTCTTTTGATGCCCCGCCTCTCTGGGTGACATCATTGAGCATGCCTTCTCTTCTGAACGACTCACTCTGTCACAGCAGGCTGTGCCCCTGAGTCCTACTCAGTTTCCACAGGCTAAGAAGGGGCAACACCTGGATCACTTGCCTTGTCAAGCCTAGATGCATCTGGGGGCAGCAGGAGGGATTCATCAAGCATACTACATGGTCTTATTATCCTCCCACTTCTCCAATTTCTAGCCCAATTCCATTTGCCTTCTCTCCTAATAAAGCAATAGACTGAATTGTTCTGGCACTTTTTGACATCATTCTTTGGCCTCCCTGCACCAAACCCCTCACACATTTCCTGTGGATCAGCGTGCTCTTGCACTCAGCCCCTCTTTGTTGGCTTGTCACAGGAATCTGGTCGGCCACTGTAAGAACAGGATGCTGGAGGAGATGGGCATTTGAGAATTCATCCAGGCCCGTCTGGATGCATTGCCATGCATTTTAAAATCTTAGTAGTTTTCACTCTTGATCAAAATGCATGATACTATTCCTCCAAAGGCTGGTGTGCTATGTAATATCAGCAATAGGTCAGTACAGAGTGTGCATCTTGTTTGCAATATAATATAAATGCAAGTGTTCATATTATATTAGAAACAGATGCAATTTCATGTAATCCATACTGATCAGGCCTTTCAATTACTTTTTGCTTTAGCCTTTCCAGAATTACTTCTGACATTTTATTCACTGGCATAGTAATCACAGGTCATTTTAAGTGACCCATAACTAGCCCTTTGCCAAAGAGGCTTAGAATATATTTTCTTTCTTTCTTTCTTTCTTCATTTGTGGAACTGGAAGTTTTGGAGTAAAGGTTATCCAGGAAAGGGTGAGTTAAAATTCCACAGAGCAAATTGCATGGACATATTTCCATACAATCATATGCACAATAGAAGACAAAATAAAAAATGTGATTGAGAGCAATGAATAGCAGGCTCCCCAGCAGAATGTTGCCTCTCTCTTTTTTTGGAAACTTCTTGTTCCTTTATTTTTGAACTGGAAGTGACAAAGGTGGGGAAACACTTCTCCAACTTTTAGAGAGGGACCATAACACCCACTGCTGAGAGCCCAGTGCCAGTCCAATACTTACTGCTGCCTGAAGCAGAGCCCAGATGGTATCCTCAAACCTGCAGCTGAGCAGATCAAATCCAACCACCTGCCTTTTGCTTCAGGCAAATTTACTGCACAAAGAGCTATAACTGCTCTATACAAACAGGTGTAAACCACCGATCTGGGCCCACATTCTGTATCCAAGTCATTAAGCACATTTGGAAAAGGTGAGACACACTGGCTATTCACTGGAACATTATTGCCCTCTCATAAAAACCTGCAATGCTTCGGTGACTTTAACAGAAGAAGCGACTGTGCATTGCTACCTGGAAAAAGTAATGGTTCCAAGTCCGTATCAGTTGCTTTTTCTCAAAAATTAGGACACAGTATTGTTCCTAATATTGGTTAACTTTCTATCGTCGTGGCATAGAACTTACTTAAAAGTTTATGTTGGTTTATACTTCAGGCCTGATCCTGAATCTGAGCAATTATGCCTGCTGAAGAGTTGCACGTCTACTTTAAAGGAATGTTAATGTCTATACACAGTGACTTCAAATTCACCTTGATGCAGCTAGGTTTAGGATCAAGTATTATAAGCAGACACAATATGATGAGGAAAGGTAAGGGGATATTGTTAAACTGTATTCAAGAGGAGAACTTTTAGGAAGCACATCTTTGTCCATAGCTGCTCTCCTCCTGCCCAATCAATGCATGCCCCCTCTTTATGAATCTTTGACAGATAAACTTTTTTACAAACTTTTTTTACAGCACCTAGTATGATTCGCTAACATGACACAACATGTTGTAGCTCCATGATAAAGAGCATATGCTTTGCACACAAAAGCACCATGCATCTCTGAGTATTAGATACAGGTGAAACTTGAAAAATTAGAATATTGTGGAAAAGTTCATTTGTTTCAGTAATTCAACTTAAAAGGTGAAACTAATAAATGAGATAGACTCATGACATGCAAAGCGAGGTATGTCAAGCCTTTATTTGTTATAATTGTGATGTTTATGGCGTACAGCTGATGAAAACCCTAAATTAACAATCTCAGAAAATTAGAATATTAAATGAAATCAGCAAAACAAGGACTGCAAATAGAGCAATATTGCACCTCTGAGAAGTAGAAGCATGCGTATATACTCAGTGCTTGGTTTGGGCCCCTTTTGCATCAATTACTGCCTCAATGTGGCGTGACATGGATGCTATCAGCCCATGGCACTGCTGAGATATTATGGAAGACCAGGAAGCTTCAATAGCAGCCTTCAGCTCTTCTGCATTGCTCGGTCTCATATCTCTCATCTTTCTCTTGGCAATGCCCCATAGATTCTCTATGGGGTTCATGTCAGGCGGGTTTGCTGGCCAATCAAGCACAGTAATCCCATGGGCATTGAACCAGGTTTTGGTACTTTTGGCAGTGTGGGCAGGTGACAAAGTCCTACTGGAAAATGAAATCAGCATCCCCATAAAGCTTGTCTGTGGAAGGAAGCATGAAGTGCTCCAAAATCTGGTAGACGGCAACGTTGACCCTGGACTTAATGAAGCACAGTGCACCAACACCAGCTGATGACATGGCTCCCCAAATCTATTTTCTGATGAGAGCAGCTTTTGCATCTCATTTGGAAACCAAGGACCCAGAGTCTGGAGGAAGAATGGGGAGGCACACAACGCCAGATGCTTGAAGTCCAATGTGAAGTTTCCACAGTCTGTGTTGATTTGGGGAGCCATGTCATCAGCCGGTGTTGGTCCACTGTGCTTCATTAAGTCCAGGGTCAATGCAGCCATCTACCTAAAGATTTTGGAGCACTTCATGCTACCTTCTGCAGACGAGCTTTATGGGGATACTGATTTCATTTTCCAGCAGGACTTTGTCACCTGCCCACACTGCCAAAAGTACCAAAACCTGGTTCAATGCCCATGGGATTACTGCGCTTGATTGGCCAGCAAACCCGCCTGACATGAACCCCATAGAGAATCTATGGGGCATTGCTAAGAGAAAGATGAGAGACATGAGACCGAGCAATGCAGAAGAGCTGAAGGCTGCTATTGAAGCTTCCTGGTCTTCCATAATATCTCAGCAGTGCCATGGGCTGATAGCATCCATGTCACGCCACATTGAGGCAGTAATTGATGCAAAAAGGGACCAAACCAAGTACTGAGTACATATGCATGCTTCTACTTCTCAGAGGTAAAATATTGCTCTATTTGCAGTCCTTGTTTTGCTGATTTCATTTAATATTCTAATTTTCTGAGATTGTTAATTTGGGGTTTTCATCAGCTGTACGCCATAAACATCACAATTATAACAAATGAAGGCTTGATATACCTCGCTTTGCATGTCATGAGTCTATCTCATTTATTAGTTTCACCTTTTAAGTTGAATTACTGAAATAAATGAACTTTTCCACAATATTCTAATTTTTCGAGTTTCACCAGTAGCTACCTATCATTTGCAATAAAAAACAAAAAATTCCAAACCCCAAAATTCGAAAAATACCATGGTGGTGAACAACAAAACTGAAACAAATACAGAATGCATCCTAAAACAACAGATCAGTATACTACATAAGCATAGCTAGATCTCCCTGCAGAAAAAACCCCTGGGTGAAAAACAGGGTTGGGAAAAATTCATTTCCTGTTTAATATAGCCATTGGCTGCTGCATATGGCTGCTTGACCACTGTGCTACAGTTTTTTCCCTACCTGCTACACCAGTGGTGGCTTCATCTCTGACCCTCCAGATGTTGACAACATGGACGTACTGGCCAAACCAATCCAGTGCTGCTGCTTGTGGTCAAACCCCAGCCCCACTACCAGTGGCAGATCTTGCAGTCTCAAATTTCAACAGTGCCCAGTGTAATGCCAGAATTTGGTGCACACCCCTAGCTCTTGTCTTCTACACTACATAATAGTTATGGTGCCCCTGAAACTCCATGCACAGTGTGACCAAACTGGTTGCACTTCCCCATATCTGCCTCTGCCACTACCCTGCTCTGCCCCAGCCCTGCCCAGGTAGGCTGCATCAGCCCCAGAGATGGGAGGGTAGCTCCACAGCTCTGCCCCACCACACTGGCCACTACTGTTTGGATACTACAACTCCCATCATCTCTGACCATTGGCCATACTGGCTAAAGGCAGCCCTGAGGGCACAAGTGAGCCACCCTTGTTCAGAACTATCTGATAGTATAGAAAATAGGCTAACTTGGCAAATGAATCACAGAAGCTAGATTCTTTCTGAAGTACAGCTTTTCATCAAATGCACCAAGAACAAGAGATAGCATTGCAATGGCAGACTGTCCTGAACCCCAGTCCTGCCTGACAGCAAGTCAGTATGCCAATTCCAAACTTCAAAATCCAGGGGTCAATACACACAAGCAAAGTTCAAAACCCAAAGGTCAGGAAACACAGTCCAGAGTCAATTTAAGTAGCCCAGTTTAAAGTCTAGCAGTTGGGATACAGTCCAGAGTCAGACCCGAAGCACAGTCCTATAGAGTATCCTAGTCAAGGTCCATCAACACAGGCAGTTAAGCAGACCCAGCACTTCAGCTCTGCTTCCCTTTCGTACTTTGCCTGGCGATTGCAGCATCTGGGCTCGATGAGGCATGGGACTCTCACCTGTTCCAAGCCTACTCCAGCTGAGGAATCACACAGCTCCTCCCAGAGCTAGTGAGCCCCACCTGGCCAGCTAAAGAGCTGGACTGTGAGCCCTTGCCTCCTTCAACCTCCTGTAGTGCCCCTCCTGCTATTCCCTATGCCTCAGAGCCCGCTGTCTGCTGTAGACAGGGGTCCCTCTGGCTCTTGTGGTGGGTCCTGCAGTTCTGGTTCCTGTGCACTGACCCCCATCCCTTTGCCATCCTCCATCACCCTTTGAATACTCCCTTCCCCATTCCCTGCTTGCCACAGTATTTCCAAGACCCAGATACACCCCCTCACCAGGATCTTCTTCTTCCTCTTCCTCCTCCCTGTCATCCTGCCAGTTCACGACACAGACTTTCTCCTCCACACTATGTGCCTTTCAGTGTGAGCTTGTAATGTACTGTATGCACATAGGCACATTGCATAAGCACAGTGTAGATGTGTGTTGGGAATGGGGCAAAGTGAGTCATAGCTATCATAGCTGGGGCTTGACATTCTCAGGAACAAGTGGATAGTACCACAACCAAATGGCAAGCAACATGTGACTAATAATAATTAATAATAGTAATAATAGATTACTGCTTCTAACAATAAGCCTCACCAGCAGTGTAGGTAGGCACAGTCAAAATTTCTGCGCATTTGAGTGCTGAAACCATATTTGTCTTGGGCATCTGGCAATGTCATTTATTATGTTCACATGGCCTTGCATGCAGTTAAGCATGCACTGTGTATTATTTTATGATGTTTGAATTGGAATCACACTTTCTGGGTTCAAGTATTCATGCTTTTGCAGATTCTTATGTAAAGCCGGAGAGAGCCTGTTTCCAATTTCATTACCGTTTATCGCTAATCCAAAATGACTGCAGCGTTACCTACAGTCAGGAAGCTGGATAGGGGCTTGTGTGTTTTGGAGATCTCAGGCTCTTCCCAGGAAGTACTATGAAACTAGTGATTTGGTTACATGAAGGGAAGGCATAAGTCAATTCGTGGACATGACAGCTGCCTAATCGGCATTTACTTTGCAAACATTTAAGGGGTATCATAGATAGATACTGGTTGCCTAACAAGTCCTCGTCCATTTAAGGTCAGCTCTTCCATTCACATGTTTATAAAATGTTGCTCAAATTTCAACAAAACTAAGAACATATGATTTCTCTCTCTCTTTCCCCATCCCTGTTACATTTTGCTATGACTGAGTGGGATTAGACTTCAAAATATTATATGAGCCAGTTATTGTCATGCAAACCAATTAGGATGACTCCAGAACTCTTGGTGTAAGACTCCTAGAATGTGAAGCGACAGATCTTCTGTGACTGAGGGATCTACTTTGATAATGGCATAGAAGTATGGGGTGTTAGGGGAGCGGTAGGATCTCTGATGGGGAACACCTGGCAAATGGCCATCCAATCTCTGTTTTAAAAAATCCAGTGAAGGCAAGCCCACCACCTTCTGAAGGAGTCCATTCCACTGTCAAACAGCTATTACCAACAGAAAGCTCATGCTTTCTATCAGAATCTCCTCTTGCTATGTTTTTTTCTTCTTAGTTATCTACCACAAGGTTTTTTTTACAAAACATTTGGACATAACACATTATGAGCTGCAGTTTATTGCTGAGATTTGTTAGGACCTCCCAGACCTATAATTCTCAGAAGGATTATTGTTAAATCACTTTATTTCAGTGAGGGGAATAGAGGTGTCCTAACAACTCTCAGCTTCCAGTATTTATTTTTTAGGGGGCATGACTGTTAAAAGTGGTATCATAGTGCTCTGAATGTATGAATGTGGCCTGTGTGTTGCTGATATTAATTGCTTTTATAGTTTTAATAATGTTTTTGATATGCTGTATTTTATTGATTACATCTGTATACTCACCCACCTCTGGGCTGAAGGGTGGTTTAAAAATAATTAGTGAAATATAACATTCATCATATTCAGAATAGATCCATTTAAATCAATAGGCTTAAGTAAGTCCATTAATTTCAATAGGCCTACTCTGAGTATTTCTAGTGTTGGATGATGATATATGAAGAACAATAATAACAATGTATATATCCTGAACGCAGGTCAGCTTTGAAACATTTTATAATATTATGCATGGAGAGATATTTTAAATGTATACAATATTTTTAAGCAAGTGTCTAAAAACACAGAAAACCATATAGGATTTCCATATGGGAATGAATTGCCCCCTTTGTACCCATTTTATTGTTCGCTGCAGATAGTTAAATGACACAGATTGCATTCATTTTATTTTTCTCCTAAAAACTTAGAGGCATTTTTACAGATCCCAAGCATACAGTTCACCCAATAACTGAACCCTGTCACAGATGTACTGTAACCACAGCGGAAATGTTTCTCCAGAGTATTTCTGACTACTCCATGTTTTAACACAAGGTCTATGAAAGCTAAAGCAAAAATTATCCCCAGCTTTTCATGACCTTGATCTTCAGGAATCCATGTCTCTTTATACTTCATTCTGACATCTTTCAGAAGGCTTAGCGCAATGATATCACACATTTTAGCTTACTCAAAAAAACCTCAAAGGCTAAAATCATATGCACACTTAAGTTGTTTCCAGTCACTATTTTGTGGATGGGATTCAGTCATATACTGGCAAATGTAAGTTGAACAATTAAAGTGGATTTGCTGCTCTTGTACAACAAACTAGGTAACTTCCTCTCTTATTCTGTGCCTTCTGAACACATTTGAAAGGCAGATTCAGATACAGTGCGTGTCAGGTGTTTCTTCATGTATAGAAAATTGTGGCCAGATCATTTCTCCAGGAAGGTGCGTCAACTGAAGTTGATGAAAAGTACTATGAGGTATGGGTGTCACTTGAGCCAATCAACAATGTGGAATCTTATTTTTAAGTGAAAACTTTCCCATAAATGACAGAACTTCCATTTTTTGATAAACCACCATAATCCAACAGTACTTCTGTTTGTTCTACTCAGTTTCAGTTTATCACCAAAGGTATTTTATTTCTAGAAGCCAGACTAAAACAGAATTTATATATATATATATATAGAGAGAGAGAGAGAGAGAGAGAGAGAGGAATGCCAGGAAGTCAACCACCATCTTGTGTTTTTTATAGGGAAATGTCTCACTGAACATTACAAAAATCAGAAGAACCCAAGTGATGTTTTTTAAGAGCCTTGCTTTCATTCTCAGCTGTGACAGCACTAATGTCTACAAACAGAAATTGTGTCTGGAGTAGGTAAATAGGAGGCAAGACAAAAGTAAGTGGGCATGAAGTAGGGCCACATATTATTCAGTTATGATGTCAGTGGAAGGTAAATGCTATGGAAGTAACCCAATTCAACTTGAGCAAGCCACCTTGCTCAGGACAAGGGAGTGACTAGATCATAAACGCTTACCTGAGCCCCACTCTTAAGATGAGTCCCAGCCCTGGAACATACAATTCCTGGTGGGTGAGACTAGTTAGTCCCAAAGGCATTCCATATTCAGCCCCACAGATCACACAGTCCGGAGGGGCTTGCATCTAAATACACCTCTAACCTCCCAAGGTCTACAGATAATGATGTCATGACTCCCAGTCTACTACAGGAAAGCCTCATCTGTCCATTCCAATTGCTAATCACAGCTAATGGATACAGAGAATGCTAAACAGGCTAAATGTTATGTAAGAATTGGTGTAGTACTCTTCTGTAATGTGTTACTGAGTTTTTAACTAATATTTTACTGAGTAGCTACAACCCTGCTGAGGAGTCTAAGGAATAGTCTCATCATGCACAGCTTTGCAGATCATATTCTACATGGATGAAAAGTGTGTAAGAGACTTTGGACACACACAATCAGAAACCAACACTGTTAGAGCTCCATGAAAAAGACATGCACCTCAGAGCTTATAACACTAGTATATGTAGCATATGTACCATTTTAAATATTTCAGTAGCAGCCAATTCCTGTTATTTCCAAGATCTAGAAAATAATGACAAAAGTAGATGCACATGACGCATACAGTATCAATGAAATACTATGGATAACACTGGTAGGACTGACAAGTAGATGTATTGTCCTGCATCTAAGCAACCCACTGCGAAGTCTTTACAAAAATGGTGGAAAGCTCTCCATTATTTGAAAGCATCTACCATCTTAAGGGAAATGAAGAGGCAGCACAAGCCCCCAAACTGGCCTTAACATGCAGCAAATTCACAGCCGGCTGCACAGCAAAGCTGTTTTTGGTTTGGTTTGGTTTTTACATTTTGCAGCCAGAACCATTTTCCCCCTTTTTATGTTTGAGCAATTATCATCGTTTTCAAAGTAATGGAAATTGATTTGACCATGGAATGGGACAATCTAGTTGCTATGTCACGTGATTGTCAGCTATGAGAAGATCCACAGTACCAACTTGATTGAAGACTCTTAAGAGACAACAGAGAAAGCATTTCAGTTTACCTTAATAGATGATTTGGTACAGCCCTTGGGATGCATTGGTAGCACATGTGACTCCAGATGGAAGTCTTTGTGTTGAAATCACACCAGGGTCATGCATCTGCCTTTGGGGAGAGGGCATAGATCAGGAGTAAAGTACACATTTAGGCTATGGAGGAAACACCTCTGTGTAAAAACCTGGAAAACTCTTGCCTCTTCAAAGTAGACAGTATTGGACTATATGGGCCTGGGAGACAGCAACTTCCTATGTTCCCAGTCATCTAGATTAGGTCTGAATAAAGGTCAAGAACAGCATTTTACTTTTTAAGATTATCTTCCACAGGCTCTACGTTATAGAAGTACACAAATCATTCTGGAAACAATTTCATTTTAAAAGTTACATTGAAACTGGCTGTGCAAAGTGCATATATAGGAATGAAAATTTATTTGTATGCAAATAGCAATATTGGCACATGTATCTATGTATTGCATTTCTAAAATGAATACATATGTTCCAAATGCAAGTGTATAGGCAGCCATTTTAGGCACAGACATGACCTAGCACAGAAATGGCTTCAGAAAAATTGATCGTAAAGTCTGCTAAAGTGCAAATAATTTTGGTTTATGGCTTCCTCTGCTCATCTCTGAGGAAGAAGAACTCTGAAAATCTGGTGTCCAGGTATGTAAAAGAGAACAGGAAATGATTCTTTATATTTCCTTCTTTCCTAGGCCTCCTTCTTTCCTTCTTTCCCCATTTTCACCCTCATCCCTTGGATATTTTATACACTATTCATCCTCAGGCATCCTCCTTTAATGCATAGTATCTAATCAAGAAATGAAAAGCCATGAATACACTGTATACTTTGACTCAAAACACATTTGCTCAGATGTATGCTCTTTCAATTTTGAATTAGTTCTATTATGATCACAGTCTGTACCACTTTAAATCCAAGAATTACACTTGACTTGCCCATTAATAATAATAATAATAATAATAATAATAATAATAATAATAATAATAATATACCGCCCTACACCCGGAGGTCTCAGGGCGGTTCACAGAACAAAATCTGTTACTAGCTGGTTCCCTCACCTCCCTGCATTCCTGCTCCAAAGCTTAACTTTCTTTTGGTGTTTGTGGATGGATGACTTCTCATTGGGTCCCAGTTCAAAATAGGGAAAAGGTCCAACACTTCTCAAAGAGATGGCAGTGTGTGGCAACCCCACCTGCAGGGAAAAGCGTGTTCTCCCTAACAGAGAGTACGTGTTGCGGTTGGGGAACAGGCCGCCCAGCCATGACTAGGCAAATTAATCTGCAACCCTGGCCTTTAGGGTTAATCGGGTTGCTGGGGGAATATGATTGTTACCAATTTGGAGGAGGAGTCAGAAGTTATAAATAGAAGGGCCAGACGTAGGGACGTCCTCTTGGCCGTTTTGCATCGGATCACATGGAGCACTTGGACAATCTTCTCATTGTCTGGTTACATTTCTTTATTTTTTATTTTCCCCCCTTTTTTAAAAATCCTCTCTAGTCCCTTAAATAATTTAATTCCCCCCTTTATTTCCCCTTTCTTTTTAATCCTCTCTAGTCCCTTAAATTGAAGCCTTATTTACCTAGGGATCCATTAGCCACGCCATCCCCTGGACCTCGGAGGGAACAAAAGTACCAGGAAAGCAAAAATCTTCTTTGGAGAAAAGAGTTTATTGAAAATCTGTGCACAGAGACAAGGTCTGTACTCAGAGACAACCAGCTGGATAGTTCCTGAAAATACACTGGCTGTAAAGCAAGTCACTTCAGCACACTTTCTTATACCCGCAGACTTCCCCAATCGGCTAGCAAATATTGCTTGCTAAACACAAAATATTGCCTGCTAGACATTCCTGTCTTTCTGCTAAGCCAAGCACTCCCTTCCACCTCCTTGTACACGTGTCTTCTTTTGCTAGCTAAGCTTTCCCTTCGTATCTCTTCCTATTCTTGCATTACTAAGCAGAAGTAAAGCAGGAAACATCTTGCTAGTGGTTTTCTAGTTAACAGCAGTTTCTGGCTAGGCAGGAAGCGACCTTCTGACCTGTAGCTAACATCAGCAGTTTCAAATAGCTGGTTAGGCAGGAAATGGACTTTTGCCCTGCCAGCCAAATTTAGCACAGTCACTGGCGGCGTGCTAACTGTCTGGCCAAAATTTGCAGAAGTTGCAGAAGTAAGATTTCTTAGGTACAGAATACAAAGCACAGAAAATATTGAGAGAAACCTTTCCCATCTTCCTTTACTCCCTCCTCTTCTTTTGAACAATCTATTACTTAGATTCGTTCTGGGGTAGGGGTCTATATTCTCTCATTACAGCAATCACGCGAGGTCCCACCATATTCTGCAAGCATTGCATCAAGCAGGGAATACAAAAGCAAAGAAGCAATAGAAGCATTATTGGGCCTATTCTTCCCACAAATACGAGCATCCATATGACAAGGGCGGTACATATCACTCCTACCCACCAAACCCAATATCTCCATGGTTCCTCCCACCAATATTCAGGGGGTGTGCTCATTGTTGAAGAGCCCACTGATATTTGTGCCCGACTACCTGTTGAGCCTCAAGGATGAGAGCCCACCGGTGAGCTGATGCTCCCACTATGTGGGTCAATTTTTCTACTAGCCCTGTTGGGTGGATTGAACTCTCGTGCTGCCTCCCTAGTGACCAGAACATATGGAAGCTGAAATCCTGGGGTGGCAATTCTTACTGGCACTTGTTTAGTAATTTCAATGCACACCTGGCTAAGGCTCCCACCCCTGCAATACTTGCATTAAGATAGGTTCTGTCCCATCTATCACCTGGGTTAAGAGTAGGACCTGGTTTATCAAATGAGGTTGGTACAGTGCTCTACCTTCCGGATAACAGTTGACTACCCTCCCACAACAGCAAGAGCGGTACAGAACTAGATAGATTTCGATCGTCTCTGCAGCTTCCCGTAAGTGTACTGTCCACGCGTGCTGGTCAGTGGTGTGGGAGAGGAGCCACAACGGGGTAGTGGGGTGTCTCAATACGGTAATCTCATCAAACCCCAGTTTCCAATAGCCAAGGAGCACGCCATCTCTTACCACCAGCAAGACGAACCAGTCGTAGCAGAGGCCAGCAGGCCAATAAGGGCGGTATGGTTCGGTAGGGTCAGGGCAATAAGACATAGAGCAAGTCAATAAAGAATATAAGAGAGAAAAGAGAAAGTCTTTGTAACTGTCCTTGTGATGATTAGTCGTTGCCCGTGGCCTAACGCTTTTTCCTGGTAGCGTCAGACACAAGGTGATGATCAACTTCAGAGGGTCAGCAGGATTTCTTTTGCAAGTCCTGACACCCTTCTTCAGATGCGTGTGATGTACCCAGGGGATCACCTCGATTACTTTCACTGCAGTTGGGGATGAGGGGGTCGCCAGACGCTGTCACTCAGAGGAACTGGTGAACCGGCTCAGCGAGACTGCCGCGGGACTGCAGGTGTACGCTCGAGGGAATACCTGGAAAGAAAGCAAACACACACAACAAACACAGGGATTGCACTTGTTCTTGGGTGATGTGATCTCCCATCTGCCCCAAACTGGCGGGGATGCCTCGGACGAAAGGGGTTGGCCTGCCATATAGAAGTTCACAGGGTGATAGCTCTCAGTCTCTTGGTTGGCGCACAGGGCACATATTGGGATATAGAATATTCTCCCAAGGTGTGCTTTAGCAGCTGGGCCTCCCAAATGGGTGGACTCGTGGTAATTCTTTACAATTGTGCTGGCCAGATGTTGGGGCACAAAAACATGGCTGTCTGGTCCTTCCTGGAGCGTTGCTCCTTTTTGGCTGGTCCACTGCTGTTCATCAAGGGTGTAACGTGGTTCCACATCATCTGGAGTGAGTTCTGGTACCAATATCAAAAGTTCTGGTGGTGCCTCTAAATTGGCTGGAGAACAAATGTCTACGTTGGGGGCGCTGCCTGCGGGCGCCCCTCCCATCCAATTCTTCACCGTGCGTAGAGATATCAGCCTCTGGAGTGATATCAGCAAGGCAGTCGTCACTGGAGGGGATCCTCAGGATGCTGAGACACAGTCCAATCTGAAGCAGCTTTCCTCCTTGAATGTGGTGGACCCAAGGGGTGGTGCCAGCGATCTTCACAGCTGTGGGTGTGGAGAGCAGATGGGCCCTTCCAGCACGGTTGCAGTGGTGCCTGGGACCAGTCTTATCCACACCTCGTCACTTGGCTCAAACTGGTCACGCAAGGAGTTCGGGCCTGGGTCCACCTGTTGAGAGAGAGAATCTCGAGAGAGAGACTGTACATAATTGTTCAATTCCACATCTTGAGCAGGTGAAAGCATGCACACATAAGGAACCGGTCTCCCAAACATCACTTCAAAAGGGTGACAAGTGAATACGTTTCAATGGGAGGCTACAGACTCTAAGCAAAGCCAAGGGCAACATGAACACCCAATTAGACCCGGTTTCCTGTGTCAGCTTGGACAGCTGATTCTTTAGAGTCCTGTTTATTCTTTCCACCTTTCCATAACTCTGGGGTCTATAAGCAGTATGCAGCTTCCAATTGATCTAGAGCGCTTTAGCCAGTCCCTGTAGGACTACATGAACGAATGCTGGTCCATTATCAGATCCTATGGACCTTGGCAATCCATAGCGAGGGATGATTTCCTTAAGCAGGCACCTGGTTACTTCAATTGCCTTTTCAGTCTTTGTTGGCCATGCTTCGACCCATCCGGTGTAAGTGCACACTGCCACCAGCAGGTAGCGACATAATCCACAACGGGGTAATTCAGTGAAGTCTACCACAAGATCTTCCATTGGTGCAGTTCCACTGTGCTGAACTCCCGGGGGAGCCAGTGGTCCGGTTCTGGGATTATTCTTTTGACATAGCAGGCATTTTCTGGAAACCTGGGCTGCCAGTTGATAAAGGTGGGTTATATAGAAGCACTTTGCCAGCTGCTTGGTGGTAGCATCTGGTCCCATGTGGGTTGACTCATGGTATCTCTGAGTTATCTGCCGAGACAGGGACTCTGGAATCCATATCCTGTCATCAGGGGTGAGGTACCATCCTTCTTTGGTCAATGTCAGCTCCTAGGCATCTGCAGTGTCCCTTTCCTGTTGTGTGTAAGCCGGCTTGTCAGCGGTGCTTAAAATTTCTTCTGGGATCAGTGCTCCAATGATCGGAGCTGGGGCCAGTTCCCGGGCTGCTTCCTTGGCCACCTTGTCTGCCAGTCGATTTCCTCTGGCCACTTCCCCTGGTCCAGTTGTGTGTCCATAACAATGGATAACCGCTACTGCTTCGGGCTCCCATACAGCATCCAGAAGGTTCAATAAGGCTTGTGGGTGGGCCACCTGGTTTCCTCTGGAGGTAAGCAAACCTCTTTCTTTCCATAAGGCTCCATGGGCATGTAAAGTCAGGAATGCATACTTAGAATCTGTATAAATGTTTATTTTCTGATCCTTCGCCAGGCTCAGGGCTCTGGTAAGCGCAGTTAGTTCCGCCAGCTGGGCCGATGTTCCAGGTGGGAGTGACTTTGCTTCAATCACCTGGTCTTCCAGGGCTACCACTGCATAGCCTGCCTTCCGCTGCCCAGCCTCGTTTGCCTCGTCTTTGAGATCAGGCCTGCTGGAATATACTTCGTCCATTACTTCAATGCAATCGTGCATCTGCTCCTCACCTTCTCCTACCGGCAACAGGGTAGCTGGGTTGAGGGCAGTGGTGACTTGGAACTTCAAACGTGGGTGCAACAATAACATCTGACACTTTCTCATCTTTGCTTGGGAGAGAAAATAGGTACCCTTCATGTCAAGCAGTGCTGGGACTGCGTGTGGAGTCACACAAACAGTGTCTTGACCAAAAGTAAATTTGTCTGCTTTGTTCAGTAGGGTGGCTACTGCCACAATCACTCTCATACGGGGGGGGCAACCTCTGTTCTGTTGGGGTTAGCTTCTCTGACAAGTATGCGACAGGTTGCTGCCAATTTTTCAGTTTCTGGCATAAGACTCCCTTGGCTACCCCTTGGTCTTCATCTATGAACAGGGTAAAAGGCTTCTTGGGGTTTGGATGCCAAGCACTGGGGCTTGTTAGCAATGCTTCTGTAGTTAGTAGTGAGTCCAGGGGATATTGTTCATCATCACAAGTGGGATTATAGGTTTTTTTAAAAAAAATCCCTTCAAACAATTCTACAATCTTTGCTGGATTCTCCTCAAAAGAGGGGTTCTGATCTCTCCAATTACAGACATCTGCACTTGAAAAGGGTATATGCTGTCTGTGGTGCCTTCGCTTGTCCAGCTGGGACAGGGGCTGGTGGATCATAAACTCTCCGAAGGGGCATTTCTCCGGCTGCCTGATCCTTCCTGGTTTTCTCATACTGTCTGTGAGACATAACTCTCTTCGCCGCCTGTCCCCACTTCCTCTTTTCAGGGGTGTAGCATTTCTGTTGCCTCAACTAACAAGGGACTCACATCCAACTTCTCCCTCAAATGGCTTTACAAACTCCTTTAGTCTCTTTTTCTGTTTTTCTGTCCACATTTTCTTTCCTTGATTCATATCATCTAGTGTCTTCCTAAACTCTTCGTTATCTTCCTCATCTTCCTCTTCTTCCGTCTCACTATCTTCCTTCGCAGGTCCTCCTCCCCCTACACCAGCACCTCCCTGTGCTTCTTGATCTTGGCCTGGGGGGGGGTTGGAGGGGGCTGTTGGTGGAGTGTAAGGTGGTGGCTTAATTACTCCCCTCTCCTCATCTTCTGGGTCTTCTAACACCAGAGGCTTCACTGTACAAATCCTGTTCTGTGTGTTGCTGTCACAGCAAGACTTTAGCCATGGTAGATTCTTTTCTTTTACATTGGTCTTCCATGTAGAGATATAGGGGATCTGGTTTGGGTGGACATTTAATATATTTTGCCACAGGGGGTTGATTTGCCACAGGGGGTTGATTAATTGCAAATCAAAGCCACGCAGTTCCCTGGGTTGGCAAGTCCACCTCACATAAAGTTCTGAGTCTCTGTTCTTTTCAATTTGAATCCCCAAATCATCACTCTTCGTGGCCGCTTTCCAGTTATTTAAAAAAAAACATTCAGATACTCTGCTCCTAACAGGGTTTCAAAATTCTCTCACACTCCACATGCTACATATTGTCAGAAAATGCACAACCTTACAATCGCTCGGCCAAGGGGACACTAAGCCTTGGCCCACACTTGACAATTCAGTCACTAGAGTATCTGACATGCAACATACAACATACAAAACACATCAATATAACACACTAAACACACCAAAATAACTCCAGCATGCAATACACCAAAATAATTCTGACATGCAACATGCCAAAAAAACACACACACACAATTCCCTCTGCCCCATTCCCTTTCCCAAACCTTACTGGCGCCCCATTCCCTTTCCCAAACCTTACCAATTCCTTTCCTGGTGGCACTCTTACTGCACGGGCACTGTACTGCCAACTACCAGGTGAGGCTGATCAGGCCTCTCGCCCTTTCCATCGGGCCCCTAGCCCTTTCCCTCGGGCCCCTAGCCCTTTCCCTTGGGCTTACCTTTTTCCGCTGCGGACCTGTCCCCTTGGCGCCGTTCTGTCCTCTTATTCTCCCTCAACTAGATGTCTCCGCTCCAGGACGGTGTGGCAATCTCCCCCTACAAACTGGCAGGGTGTGCACCGGAAATGCGAACGCCGATTGGAGCTGTTCACCTTGGTTGAGCCTGGCCCTCCGGTCCATATTGGGGAGGGGGCTTATCCCGGACGAGCCCCCAGAGAGATGAAGCCTTATTTACCTAGGGATCCATTAGCCACGCCATCCCCTGGACCTCGGAGGGAACAAAAGTACCAGGAAAGCAAAAATCTTCTTTGGAGAAAAGAGTTTATTGAAAATCTGTGCACAGAGACAAGGTCTGTACTCAGAGACAACCAGCTGGATAGTTCCTGAAAATACACTGGCTGTAAAGCAAGTCACTTCAGCACACTTTCTTATACCCGCAGACTTCCCCAATCGGCTAGCAAATATTGCTTGCTAAACACAAAATATTGCCTGCTAGACATTCCTGTCTTTCTGCTAAGCCAAGCACTCCCTTCCACCTCCTTGTACACGTGTCTTCTTTTGCTAGCTAAGCTTTCCCTTCGTATCTCTTCCTATTCTTGCATTACTAAGCAGAAGTAAAGCAGGAAACATCTTGCTAGTGGTTTTCTAGTTAACAGCAGTTTCTGGCTAGGCAGGAAGCGACCTTCTGACCTGTAGCTAACATCAGCAGTTTCAAATAGCTGGTTAGGCAGGAAATGGACTTTTGCCCTGCCAGCCAAATTTAGCACAGTCACTGGCGGCGTGCTAACTGTCTGGCCAAAATTTGCAGAAGTTGCAGAAGTAAGATTTCTTAGGTACAGAATACAAAGCACAGAAAATATTGAGAGAAACCTTTCCCATCTTCCTTTAAAATAATTTAATTCCCCCCTTTTCCCGTTCGATTTCCCACCCCACCCCTTACCCTGCCCTGTGGGAAGATTCTCCCTGTATCTGTGGCTTGCCTTTCCCAATAGTGAGAGAGCCCCCCGTTAGGGGCTTTCTTTCGCAAAAAGGTTTCCCCCATTTCTCTTGTTGAAATTGTGTGGCTAGTCAGGGCTGTTCCCAGCTTAGCTGGTATCACTTTCGTTTATAGTATCCCCGAAGGTTGGCTTTATGGCTCTCTGTGCCTCCAAGGACTATGAGCACTCTGTATATGCTCTTGAACTATGCTGTTTCTGAACAAGTTTATTTTCCTTAAGCGGCCCATTTGTGATAAAATAACTTTGGGTTTCTTGAAGGGGTGCTTCCCTCTAAAAGGGCAAGCAGGGGTACCTGGACAAGCTAGGGGCTACCTCAACTCTGCTATTTCACTGGAAACATTTATGCCTGGCCTAGCAGGTGATCCTAGGGCTTTGCCCTAGAATTCGATGGCCTGGAAGTGTTTCTGGCCTGAATAGTGTCCCCATGTGGTCCATGAAGCATTGGTTTCACTGGGTCAGCGGATAGTGCCGGTAATGCCTAGGTTGCAGGATTGGTCCCTGTATGGGACAGCTGCATGCTCCCCCATTGCTCTACCTGGACACTTAGGTCCTTTTGGTGGTTACCTCACTGCGAGGGATGTAACAGGCGCCACATTTGCAATATGCAACTGGGAGAAAGCACCTTTGCGTGCCCGCATTGCAGTTTGCGTTGCAGAGCACGGCGCTGCACGGGCTGCAATTGCATTGCATTGCTAGGAGATTTGCAGTTGCATTGCACGGAGCGTGTGTGCATTGCATGGAGGGTGTGTGTGCATTGCACAGAGTGTGTAGTCGCATTGCATGGAGTGTGTTGTTGCATTGCACAGAGTGTGTTTTTTGCATTGCACGGAGTGTGTGTGCATTGCACGGAGTATGTAGTTGCATTGAACGGAGGGTGTGTGCAGTGCACGGAGTGTGTAGTTACATTGCATGGAGTGTAGTTACATTGCATGAAGGGTGTGTGCATTGCAGGGAGTGTGTTTTGCATTGCACGGAGTGTGTAGTTGCATTGAACGGAGTGTGTAGTTGCATTGCACGGAGGGTTTGTGTGTGCATTGCACGGAGTGTGTAGTTGCACTGCACAGAGCGTGTTTTTTGCATTGCACGGAGTGTGTAGTTGCATTGCATGGAGAGTGTGTGCACTGCACGGAGTGTGTTTTTTGCATTGCACAGAGTGTGTGTCTGAAAAGGAAGCTGGCTCGGCGGCAGCTTGGTTGGGACTTCTTTAGGGGTTCTGGCCAGCGTCGGCCCTGTAAATTTACATATCATGTTGGCAGCACAAGATGCCCACTGCCCAAGCGGGGGCTGGAAGCTGGCAAGCAATAGCTCAATACCTTTTGCCCATATTCCCATTTTATTTAGGGATCCAGTTGGATATCGTTGCTAAAACATACCACTTGCCTATGGAGAAGCTGTCTGCCTTGAAGGAAGTTATTTTGTAATACTTCCTCTGTAGCAAGTGATGCTTCACCAGATCCGATCTTGCTGGGTCACTTAACTAATCTTCCCACTAGGCCAGGCTGCCTAGATTTCACCCCTCCCATATCCAAGAATCTCCTGAGGAGTCTGCTGATTCTCCAGAGAGGAGGAGGCGTGTTCTGGTCTCTACTTATTCTGCTCCAGCACCAAATCAGTCAGTCAGTCAGTCAGTGTCGGAGAGGGAGAGAGGCTGAGTGTTAGAGATCATGTGTAGAGATAAGGTTGCTGCTAAGGGCAGCTGCAGACACTCAGTGCAGTGCAGCATTTATTTATACTTAGACCTATTAAGCTCTGTATATAGTTTGTATAGTTGTAGATAGAATAAAGAAGATATTCTACAGAGCTGCTCTCCGAGTTGTTTATATGCTCTGCTAGACTCTGCTGTGCGACGACTGTCTTCTTGTGGGAGTGAATCTGGTGCTCACAACTCTAAGCTGTGAGTCCACAGCACTTTGACCTGTTCCTGTGCAGAAGGTGGTCTCTGGAAGTGCTACCCAGCTCGCCTAGCCCAGTTGGGGCTGAAGTGGATGAGTCCAGTTGGTGGCACTGGCTCAAGGGCGATGCTGACAGAGGTCCCCTTACCTTTGTGTATGCCTACCAAGTGTGGTGAAGGCAGATATCAGGCGATGGTAGCAATTCCTGAATGTATGCAATAGTAGTTCGCCATGGCAGGATACCTTGAACCCGCACAGGGATTTTCAGGTTCATGCTGGTGCTGCTGGATCTTTGCCCTTTGGTTTTTTATTTCAAGGGCTGCTGGTGTGCAAAGCTATGGCCTCAAGCCAGGTGTGGTGAGGCAATCATGTGACATAACTTTTCTTGAGTTTTCCCCATTGTAGTAGCAGTTCACATGTGGCCCGAGGAGTTCAGTGACCATCGGATCTGCTTTTGGTCTGATAACCAGGTAGTGGTGAGGTCTTGGCAAAACAGTCCTCACACTCTAGCACAGTTTCCGCCCCTCCGCTCATGCTTTCAAGCTGCGCCACTTAAGGTTTAATATTGTGCTTTCTACGCTCCAAATTACACTGACACACTATCCGATTTTCAGATGAAGCGCTTCAGATCCTGGGCTCCAGACTCAGCTATTGCCAGACTTTTCCAGACCACCTGTGGCATTTTGACAACAATTAGTAATTACAGAGAGCGGCAGTTTCCATTTCCCCTTTTGCTTTTACCCCTTATGGGAAGGCCTGGATGGATTTCTTAGCCTTAAGCTGGCAGTTCTCGGCCATTCAGAAGAATTGGCCCCCATCCTCTGAGCAGATCCTGCAGTATTTGGTCCACCTGCTGCAGATTGGGCATGCGGTTATAACTATCCGAATTCAGTCCGCTGCAATGTCTGTTACATTGAAGCTTTATTTTTCAGAGACCCTTGTATAAAGTTTGCAGTGCGCAGGGCCTTGGAAGGTTGGAACCTCCAACCTCATAGGACAGTGGGCGGGAAGTCGGTCAATTTTTTACCTATGCAGTATCTGCAACAAGTTAAAACTTGTCTGCTGGTTAAAGATCAAGGTGAGACTCCTTTCAGCAGTCCATTGCATTTTCGCACTGAGGGTTGGAAAAACGGTTGTTGGAGCCAGCACGGGGCTGAGAGTCTGGAGGCTTATTGCTTCTGGACTTTTCCTTATCCTTTGGAGCTTGTCATTAGAGTTGGTAACTCTAAAACAGACTTAGTGGGCAGGAGTGCTACAATCAGGCTTCCCGCCACAGGTGAGGAGGGCCCTTGCTCGGATAACAGAATATTTGGCTTTTTATTCCCTGGGGGCTTGCCCGCTCCTAGTGCATGAAAATGGGTTCCCGTTAGCCAGGCATCAATGTGCTTACGTCGTGTACCAGTTATTACAGCCTGCGGCTTGCTTACCGCTGAACACTCCTCATTCCTTACGATTAGGTGCTGCTGCAAAGGCTGCACACTGGGGGCCTGCCAGTAGACAGGATTGTGAATACGGGTCATTGGAAGTCTGACGCTGACAAGGGTTATATCAGGAAGTGTCACAGTGATGTCTGTGCTGATGCTTGTCTGTTATTTTCCTTTTTTCATAAGAGCAGCTGTGCACATTTGGGCCACAGCATTGTACACTAGGCTGGCAAGCATGTTGACGGGTTTGGACTGGGGCGCCATCTCAGTCTTCCTGCCCATGTGAACATATACAGGATGTCTAGATGGGGAATGCTTTGGGAGGAGATCCTTCCTTTGGTGCGGTCGAGTGTGACCTGTGCAGGTCCTCCCGCAGTGCTGGTGGTACAGCTGTGCGAGAATGTTTGCTGTCTTCCTCCAGCATAAGTTTGCATTCCTGCATGCAAGAGGGCTTGGATTGAGTTGATGGCAGCTCTCCCTGGACTCAAAATAATTTAAGGCATTGGTTCAAGGTGGTCTGGAGGGGGGGTTGGAGCACCTGTCCCCTCCAATGCGCAAAGATGTTCCATTAAGGGAATCCAAGGATTCGCCATGCTTTTGTCGACCCCTTTTGAGGGGTAGGGCCATGCAAGAGTCCCTGGGAGCATTTGGGGTGAGCTTGAGTCCGATCCTGGTTCATTGCTCCCCCATGCTGTTTACTGGAACTGACGATATGGTGGGGCCCAGTCGTCAGTGCTGCCCTGCTGAGGTCAGGTGCAGCTAGTCGGGACCCAGTGCCTAGACAAACTACCACCGAGCAGGCCAGAAAGCATGTTAATAAGGCGGTGGATAATAGAATAAAATAAAGAAAATAAATAAAGTAAATAAAATAAAATAGGTCCTTGCTTTAGGTGGTTCTGTAATATTGCACCCTCCTAATTTTCTTCAAGGCTGTTGCCCTCTTTAGGGCAGATGGGGTGCATCTGTCCCCTATGGGGAACGACACCTGGCGGGATGCGATTGCCTTGGGATTCATTGCTCCCCCACAATGTTTGCTGGTACTGACGATATGGTGGGGCCCAGTCGTCAGTGCTGCCCTGCTGAGGTCAGGTGCAGCTAGTCGGGAACCAATGCCTAGACAAACTACCACCAAGAAGGCCGGAAAGCTTGTTAATAAGGCAGTGGAAATAAAATACAGGTCGTTGGAAATCGAATGCATTCAAAGGTTATGTTCGTTAACATTATTGGTGTCTTACAATTTTTGCTTGTTTTATCTTAGGTTTAGCAGCTGTCCGCATCTGGATGGCGGTGCACAGCATCATGCATTGGGCTGGCATCAGTGCACGGCAGTCCGGATTGGGACCGGGTCTCGGCCTTCCTCCATGTGCAGTTGCCTTGGCTGTCCAGACGGGGAATGCGCCGGCCAGAATTCCTGCCGCTGATTCGGAGGCAGGTGCTGCTGGAAGGGCCGCCCACTGCTGTTGGGGTGCAGCTGGGTGAGAATGACCTGTGTGGCCATGGACTGTTTTTCGCTACGTGCTGCGATTTTGGGTGACCTGGAGACGCTGCGGGCAATGGTGCCAACAGCAAAAAATTTTCTGATCAAAGCTTTTGCAACGACGCATTTGGAGGGGCAGTCGTTGCCCAGCTGCCACTGAAAGGGCCAGAAAACTCATCAATTCTGCTGTTTCAAAAGATTTTTGAGCTGGGTGGAGATGTGATTTCCCACCCCGAGATTCTTTTTGAGAGGCCATCCTTTTTCCGAGCTGATGGCGTGCACCTTTCTGCTTCAGGGAATGAGGCTTGGATAGGTGCGGTGGTGGCCAAGCTGAGGTCTTGGTTTAATACAGCTGGGAGAGAACGACCTGGTGGCTATGCGCCGTTCTTCACTGCGTGCTGCAATTTGGATGGACTTGGGGACATTGCGGGCAATGGTGCCTACAGCAATGATATTTTGGTCTCAGCTTTTGCAACGATGCGTCTGGAGGGGCAGTCGTTGCCCAGTCGCCACAGAAAGGGCCAGAAAGCGCATCAATTCTGCTGTGACACACCGGATTGCTGAGCTGGGTGGAGATGTGATTTCTCACCCTGCGATTCTTTTTAAGATGCCATCCTTTTTCCGAGATGATGGCGTGCACCTTTCTGCTTCAGGGAATGAGGCTTGGTTAGGTGCGGTGGCTGCCAAGCTGAGGTCTTGGTTGGGGCTGTGAGTGGTTTGGCGGTGAGCTGGAGGCTCCATGGCGGTTAGGCATTGGTTAATTGGTGCTTGGAGGGGTAAGTGCCTACCCCTCCAAATGATGCGGAAAGGGAATTCCGTTAAAGGAATCCAGGGGCTTGCCATTCTTTTGTCCTTGTCCGTGGAGCCGGACTTGGGCCGTGCAAGCCCCACCGGAACATGAGGGTCAGAAGTGAGGGCTTGTTTCCCGGCCTCCCTTCTATCCAATACTTGTTTCCCACGCTGGCTTCCGGTGGAGTCCGGAAGGGCCAGCCCTGTCCTTGAGGGCCAGGACAGATAGTCATAACCAATGCCTAAGCAACCACTCACAATTTTTTGTATTTTGAATAAAGTTGTGGCCAAAATTATGCCAAAAACCTTAAACAAAATTGATGTGTGAAGTGTGTAATTATTTGGGGGGTGGCACTGTGGAACTCAACACGCAAAGCGTGTTCTCCCTAACAGAGAGCACGTGTTGCGGTTGGGGAACAGGCCGCCCAGCCATGACTAGGCAAATTAATCTGCAACCCTGGCCTTTAGGGTTAATCGGGTTGCTGGGGGAATATGATTGTTACCAATTTGGAGGAGGAGTCAGAAGCTTTAAATAGAAGGGCCAGACGTAGGGACGTCCTCTTGGCCGTTTTGCATCGGATCACCCGCCCTCCCTCCCTTTAATAGGGGGGTTTTTTATTTAAGCTGATCGCTTGACCTTGCTATGCCTGTCATGGTGTCGTTCGCCTTGGTGCGGGGGCACGGTAGGAATTTTGCCATCTGGCTGACTGGCTGGTGCCATTTGGTTTTTGCCTACTGCGTAGCAAATCGTCACAACTTGTAAGGTTGGCGGTTAGGCATTGGTTAATTGGTGCTTGGAGGGGTAAGTGCCTACCCCTCCAAATGATGCGGAAAGGGAATTCCGTTAAAGGAATCCAGGGGCTTGCCATTCTTTTGTCCTTGTCCGTGGAGCCGGACTTGGGCCGTGCAAGCCCCACCGGAACATGAGGGTCAGAAGTGAGGGCTTGTTTCCCGGCCTCCCTTCTATCCAATACTTGTTTCCCACGCTGGCTTCCGGTGGAGTCCAGAAGGGCCAGCCCTGTCCTTGAGGGCCAGGACAGATAGTCATAACCAATGCCTAAGCAACCACTCACAATTTTTTGTATTTTGAATAAAGTTGTGGCCAAAATTATGCCAAAAACCTTAAACAAAATTGATGTGTGAAGTGTGTAATTATTTGGGGGGTGGCACTGTGGAACTCAACACGCAAACAGCAGCCACCAGGACAAGTGCTGGTGGTGTGGGTCACTGAGGGGCCTGAGTTCTAGCTGTGGCTAAAATAAAACAGAAATAGGGTGGAACAGTAAAACCTTAAATGGAACCCTTAAATCAAACTCAACAAATTGACTACAGTGATATTAACACAGAGAGAGTGGTGACACCACCAAGCAAGCACGGCAATCTAGCACAAGACTCTCCTCCCAATCTGTTAGAATTAATCTAAAGAAAGCCCGTAAAACCATCAAAAAGATCACTGAAAATTAAATACATTCGTCTGGTGTGAAACAAGAGCACACAGGGAGTGAAACGGGTTACATTCTCAACTACTTTTCCTTCACTATGAGCTATGGAATTTTGACAGCAGACCATGACACCTGTAAAAATAGTATTTTACAAAATGGGTCAGATGCTAGTTGATAAAGAAAGTATCTCTCTCTCTCTCTCTCTCTATATATATATATATATATTTACAAAAATATGCGCATTGTCTCTTTTTTCAAGTTGTGTTTTCTATGGATCAGTTTCATTTGTTGTGAGACATTAGTGTTATGTACAGTGTTAGGTTAGGGAGTAAAGAGGGGGGAATGGTGAGTGGGGTGGGGTTGGGTGGCAATGCTGCTATTATTCTACTAAGTGTATATGGGGGATTTTGTGGCAGCGTCACTTGTGTGGGTTCTCTTACTATTCACTTGTTGTATTTCCTTGGTGGTGAGAGAGGTTGGGGGTGGCCTAGGGTGTGGTTGGTTGTCTTTGGTTGGCTGTAGTGAGATTTGTTTTTGTGGGTGAGTGGGGTATGTCTGAGTGTTTTTGGATCAGGTTAGCCAGACTGATTTGTATGCTGCTGGAAGATGGAAGTATGTAGGAGACAACACGCTCTCTGATTTAAGGGCAATCATTATTATTATTTTTAAAAAAGGGGAATTATAATTCTCAAGGAGGGTAAGATAATGCCAGAATCATAAAAATTCTACTTTGATAATAATGAAGAAATTTGGCAAAGCCTTCTCATGTAAGAAGCACACATGTGGCATAAGACCAAACTGTGCTGGCAGAACACTGTGACTATGTTCCCTGGAAAATTCTCTTAACACGTTTTCACCAAGACTGCAGATTAAGCAGATAATTCTTGAAGCCACAATACTCTGATTCCCAGAACACTCACAGATCCTCCTCTGCTAACAGTGGAAGACATGCTGGAGAAAAGTCAACAACAGAAAGTTGCTAGGTGTTTGATATTTTAAAAATAAAACAAAACATGTTTATTCTTTTATATACAGAATTGTTGTAGGTCTATCTCAGGGGTAGGCAACCTAAGGCCCAGGGGCCAGATGCGGCCCAATCACCTTCTCAGTCTGGCCTGCAGACGGTCCGGGAATCAGCATGTTTTTTCAAGAGTAGAATGTGCGCTTTTATTTAAAATGCATCTCTGGATTATTTGTGGGGCATAGGAATTCATTCATCCCCCCCCCCCCGAAAAAATATAGTCCAGCCCACCACATGGTCTGAGGGACGGTGGACCGGCCCACAGCTGAAAAAGGTTGCTGACTCCTAGTCTATCTTGAGAGACAATGCAGTGCACCTCTGGGGAAGAAGTGCTGCATTAGCAGCACCGAAGTGACTTACCCAGGGCACAAGCCTGGGCAGTTTGTATGGAGGTCCTAGACTGCCCAGACGAGAAGACCCCATTCTTGGCCTCACTAATGCGGTCCAAAGGAAAGCAGAGCAATATGTTTGGCACAAGCTTGGCAACAGGAGTTGTCAGAAGCAGATGTACAACTTGCCAACCAATCATCTTAGGAATTCCACTCTATATTTGTGTAGCTTTTTCTTCTCCCAAATATATCCCACAAGGCAGCAGAGGTTTAGCATCAGAGTTTTCCTTCTCTTATATGGGCTGCCTTCCCAGGTAGACTAGACCCGTCTGTCCCTCATTTCCCTCTAAAGCACATACAGAAGCTACCTTCTTTACTGTTGGACCCAGGGGTGCCAACTTTAATAAAATATTGGGGGGGGGACTAGGCATAACCGATCACATGATGCAGTGCACACACACCACTTGAATAGCAAATGCCCATCAACTTTGGGGGGTTTTGCCCCCTCAAATATTTTATTGGGGGGCACAGACCCCTTGGGCCCTAGGAGCTGGCTCCTATGCTTGGACCCACTATTGGTCTCACCCACTCAATTCACTGGAGCCTGTCTTTGCATGCAGAGAAAATCCCTAGCTCTCTGAGGGTTTGAGACCCATCATCAACCCTGACCTGGTTTAGCAGGCCAGTTGTTGTTGTTCCCAGGTGTGGCCACTGTCACATGCTGACAGCTTCTAGGAGCCACAGGAGAGAGCTGAGTGCAGGGTGGGGACCAAAGGTGGACAAACTACCCCAAAGGAACATGACGTGTCACACACCAGAGGTACTACACTTCCCCTAACACCAAATATACCCAGTACTAAATATCACAATAATATTCCACTGGATGGTAGAACACACGCACCACTAAACTAAGATACAAAATAGAAGGCCAAGCTCTACCACTGTGTAGTTGTTGTAACACCTGGCAGTGCCGGATTTAGGCCGGTGGGGTTGGTTGCCCTGTACAAGATGCCAAGCCACAGGGTTGCCAATCATCATGATCATTCCTATATTTATATGGGTACCTATTGAAAGTACGAAAACATGAAATATTTGGGGGGCACTGAATTTTGTACTTGCTCAAGGTGCCATATTACCAAAGTCCACACCTCCATCTGGTAAAAGGCACTTCTAGCTATTGAGCCTATCTGGGACTCCAGTGACAAAGTAAGATGCAGAAACAGCCCCAGACTGCATACCTGTTGCCTCACAGGAAGCACAACCCCACCCAAGGCAGGCAACTGACCAATTTCTCGGACACAGGAAACACTCTCAGTGCCTCCACTGATGCACAACTTAGTTTCCCTCACCCGTCGCACCACTGCATCCAGTCACTGTTCCAGGGCCTGCACATCCTTTCCTGATTTAGATGTTATGGAGAAATAAAAGCTGAGTGCCATCTGCATACTGTTGGCACCTTGACCCCAAACCCCTAGTGACCACTCCCAGAGGCTTCAAATAGATGTTAAATAGCATGGGGTATAAAATAGTGCCTTCAGCAGCCAGCCTATAACATTACATGTCTACTCAGAAGCTCATAGTAAATGATAGAACCATCTCAAACAGGAAGCAGTGATAGCTACCAACTTGTATGGGTTTAAAAGAGAATTAGCCATTGTTGCTATGTTCTACCGCCTCTTTCAGAGGTGCCATGGGAATTGCAAGTGGGCAGAGTGCTGTTCCATTCATGTTCAAATTGGAGGCCACTGTGAGAACAGGATACTGGACTAGATGGGCCATTGGCCTGATCCTGCAGGTTCATCTTATGTTTGGAGCGTTGCTCTGCAGACCCTCTTCCAAGAACAAATGTAAAGCCTGGGACTCCTTCTCTCTCTCCCCCCCCCCCCGCCCAATATTCAACACAATTCTGTCCTTTTCCATCTCTAAACCAAATAACTTTTTCATAATTTATATAATCTGATTCATTTGGCCTGTTCAGGGTTAAGTCTGTAGAATGTAGCCTTACCAGATTCTTAATACAATAGTGACTTGCAGTAAATTAAGCTATTTTGGCACTTCCACTTTTTGTGATCTCTTTATTGCAATCAGCTGTTCCTTTGCTCAGGATTGTGTCACTTAGGAGGATTCCAAAACTGAAATTAATTCATCATTTGCAATGATTCTGGGTATGAATGTCATTCATGGTTTGGCTGCTAATAAGACATTATACGTGATGGGGTCAATATATAGAACTCATTCCTTCTGTTGATTACATTTTCCTTCTTCTGATTTGCCTCGATTCTGCTCACGCTCTCACAACCACCAATTTACATGATGTGCTGTCTGTGGAATGTTGTGGTCATTTCATTTCATTTTCTATCCTTTCTTTCTTTGTAATATTCTCTAATTGGTGATTCAATTGGTGATTCAATTGAATTGTATTATTCTCATTTTTTCGCTTGTGCACGTTTTTTTTTTTTTTGCATTTAATTATGTCTTCTTTCTGATGCAAAGTTAAAATGGGGTGTATTATTTGGTCTGGTTTTATTTTTCTGACAGTATTCACTCTGCAGTAGTTTAAGGGGTTTCTATCAGGGCATTACAGAACTGGATCTACCTTAGGTTTTATATCTTGGATTTCATTATTTGCCCAGATGCTCACTAGTGCAAAAAAAAAGAAACTTCTTTTAAAAGTTGTGCTAATTTTTACCAGCTAAGAATTCTGTCTTCTGAGTATCGACTTCCATCCCTCATCAACCTTTTCTTTCAGTTACCTATTCCCAAATTCCAACATATCTTATTTCATTGGTCTCAGGACAGGCAGAACTACAGAAAGGATTATTTGTTATCCACATTTATTCAGAAGCGACTATGTGGGCCAATAATTTCTCCTCTAACAGTAAACACCACCAACACTTGTTCACAGACAAATATCTGAAAAAGAATGGCGGGTTAACTCAGGAAATAACATGATTCTAAACTAAACTAGACAAAATAGAGATATAAACTAGACAAAATCACTATAAACTGCTCGGTCAATAATATGTTTCCATAATGACTGAGTAAAATTTACAGTACTTGTGATGGAAAGCGTTTGGAGATGTGGGCATTCAAGGGCTGATATGAAAGATATTTGGTGGACTCATTCAATAATTAAAATCTTTTGTGGAGATGTGATGAAGACAGTGTCTTTAATGACACCTTATACTTTCTCATTAGACCCCCTGATAATTTCATTAGGATATTTAGATCAACAAATATACCATAAGGAGTTAATATAGAATCTCACAGTAGCTGCTCATCTGGATTTTTCACAGAAATGGAAAACTGGGTCCCCATCGTAAGTGAAAGAGTAGTCAGCAATTTTTTTTCAAGGCAGCAATATAAACTTACGGAATTGATTAGTGTGACAGATGGTAGACAAGAGGAGAACATCTTAATGATAAATGGATTCCACCAATTGAAGAGTAAATAAAATATATATGTTCATGAATATAATCACTTTTCTGTGAGGTAAAATACTAATTATTTGTTGTAATTAATGTATGTTCTTGAGATTTAATAAAGTGTGATAAGAAAGACATTGTACCTTTTTGAATGTTGTTTTTTTTATGTTGTCTCAATTATTCTGCTAAGAGATCAAGTTCCATAGCTTAACTATGTGTTGTGTGAAGTACTTCCTTTTATCTGTTCTTCCAACATTCCACATCATTGGAAGTGTTATAAGAGAAACTTTGGGGAAAAACTCTTTTAAAAAGAGATCAGTTCAATAATGCCCAGATGATGCGTTTTGTCCTCAGAAACAAGTCTGCCATTAAATAAATAGTTGGGGGGGGGTTGCTCAACAGTTTTGAAATGTACTTATTTTGATATGGGCATGTTCCTTTTTTTATTAACATGTTGAGATTTTCCAATCTAAAACAGAATACAGTTCTTTCCTAAAAGGTTAGGCTGCAAGCCTAATGTTTCAATGTTGATGGCAGATGGGGAGGGACCAGAAGGCAGCACAATTGCTTCTCTACCCAATCCTGTCCTCGGAAATGATTGCTGCTGATGGAGAGGGAGAGGCAAGAAGTTGCTGCCTGCAGATATTCTTCTGGCAGAAGCCAATGTTGCTGATATCACGTGATCCACTTTCAATACTGTTTGTGCCTGAAAAATACTTTGGGTGAAGGAAGACATATTGCTTTGTTCTAATTGGTGCATATCCTAGAACTTCCTGCTGTAATCCTGTAACTTTTTATACTACAAATGTTCCATTTTTTTTATTTTGTCCAACTTTTGTAGCATTATAACACAGGAGTGCTCCTCCAGCTGGCAATAATGAAGAAATGCTGAGGTAGCACTGCAGAACAAAATGGAAGGGTGGGTGAGCAGTTCAGCATAACTGCTAAGACACTACAGTGGTACCTCAGGTTAAGTACTTAATTCTTTCCAGAGGTCCATACTTAACCTGAAACTGTTCTTAACCTGAAGCACCACATTAGCTAATGGGGCCTCCTGTTGCCGCTGTGCCGCCGGAGCATGATTTCTGTTCTCATCCTGAAGCAAAGTTCTTAACCTGAAGCACTAATTCTGGGTTAGCGGAATCTGTAACCTGAAGCGTATTTAACCTGAAGCGTATGTAACCTGAGGTACCACTGTATTATTGCATCAATAATATATTGCAGAATACACTTGCAAAAACAAACAAACCCCAAACCCACCAGTTTGGAGTGGCCCTAAGTTAAATGTGAAAGTGGGTCCCATGTTGCAGGCTAGGAGTCTGAGGACTGGATGAAAGCAGCACTCTTCCATCTTCATTTTGCTTATAATATTGCAAAGAATAGCAATCTGGAGTGACCCTGTGTCTTTGTTCCTTGCACACACTCTCTCTCTCTCTCTCTCTCTCTCTGTGTGTGTGTGTGTGTGTTGCAGACTGGCACACCCACATCAAGAAACTTACTGTCAAACAAATCTTTATTTTCCAAACATCAGCACCGCTATGTTACTACTAGCTGCTGCTTTTCATCTAAGAGAAGAAGACTTCAGGATCCACAGTCTCTTAAAACCTGTGGGTTGCTTTGCTATTTTCATTCTTCTTTTATGAGCATAAAAGGAGTGGGGAGGGGGATACAGCTGGTAAGTTGGGATGAATTCTTTTTTCATTAACTTCCCTGTATTTGAGGCAAGGCATCCCATTTCAGGCTAACTCAGCAAAGGGAACTCTGCTGGTTACAGGAATGTATCAGTCATCATAACCGGCATCACTGCATTTTCCATTGCAAGGCAGATAAGTTCATGCCAAACAACGGTTATATAAAGCCAAAATAATGTTCTTGTAAACAAGTCTACGTAAACACAGGGTTAGCAGTCAGGCAGATTTCTCCAAAATTACATATCTAAGAATATAAGAATTGACTTCTTGTATTTGGCCAATATTTATTTAGTCCAGCAGCCTCTTCCCAGCAGTGACCAGCTAGTTGCCTCTGGAAGCTTACAGGAAGGTCAACAGGTAAAGGTCATCTCCTGGGTTTGTTGGGGTTTTTTGTTTTGGTCCCCAGAAAAGAGCAGGCAAGTGAAGAATGTTGATGTATCATGAAGGGATTTGGAACTTGCAGCCCTCCATATGTTGTTTAATGCCAAGTCCCATAAATTGCCAGCCAATATTGCCAATGGTCAGGTGTGATGGGAGTTGTAGTCCAGACACATCTGAAGGGCCACATTTTCTCCTATTGGTAGATATCACTCTTCCTTGAATTTTTTTTATAACCATAATTAGAATACTTCAAATAGCTAGCAGTAGGGTCACACAGTCTTTGTCAACCATTGAGAAACTCTTTGGCTGGCTACACCTCAGGGCAGGACTGCCCACAAAAATCCTGAATTCAAACAGGTCAGTCAGAGGCCCATTACTGAGCAAAGCCTTACTTGTGGACCATGAGTTGGCTGCTCCCACTCCAGTCCACCAGCAACACATAAAAGCCTGACGTGTCCCCTTTTGGCCCTACCAGTGTGGGATCTCCAACGGTGGTATGCTCAGAGACATGGAAGTTACCGTAGCACTGTGCTACTTCACTTGGTATGTGGTGAACCAGCTTCACTTTGCCACTGCTGATTCAAGTATGCAGAGAGGTTCCTATTTTACTCCCATAATCGTACATAAATTTCAGAAACATTCTAACCACTGATACCATATTCCTACGCTATGCTATTTGCCAGTGAATCAAGCTATTACCCAGTAACTGTGCTACTTTAGATATGGTACAATATCATCCAGACTTTAAAATTAATAAGATATCCTCTATTTATTGTTAACTATCAAGTCGTATTAGGGTAAATGTTGTTATCCTTAAATTGGTTGCCATTTCTTTAAGGGTTTTGTTGTTTTTTGCTTTTGTAGGGTTGTTATTATTATTACTAGGAGCTGCCACCTCTGCCTATCCGCCAACTCCACCTTCATATCTGAGCTTCCATATCTTCTTGCCTATCTTCCACCTGTCTCAGCTCTAGCATTCACACTTCAGTCTTCAATCTTCAATCAGTCTTCAAGCTTCTGTAGCTGCTGCTGCTTCTGGTCAGCACTCAAGCAGTCACCATGCTAGAACTGGACTATTTATGTTCCAGCCAGCCTACCATTCAACCAATCAGATTTGAGTGGCATAGAATTCTCTCCCTTCGTTAGACCACTTTTCCCATCCAATGAATGACCAAGAATTTCTACCCAGCAAGTCAACCAGAAGTGAAATTGTACAGTCCCATAACTCGGTATAGAAAGAACCCAGATTTTTCCAGACTAGTTTTATGCAACTAAGTAAAAATCAACTGACCAGCCACCAATGAAAACTTACTATTGGAAACTTCATATAACTTTACATAGCACCCACATACGCAGTAAACTCTTACACATTGTAGAAAAAGATCGTCAAAGTAAATTAAACCCCTTTAAAGGGTGCTTTCTTCATTGACACCAAGGAGAAATGGATCTGTCAATGGATCGGATTTTAACTTCTGTAGCTCCTAGGACACCCTCCCAGGAAATATAGGACTGCAGCCTTCAACACCTAAAATATATCAATAAAAAACCCACTGCTGCCATTATGGGTATGCCAAAGAACTCCAGGGGGAAATATGGAAGTCTTTTATTGTTTGATTGGTAAATCCTGTCTATACTTGGAGAGATTTGCTTTATTTGTCAAAGAAGGACAATGAGCTGAATAGCCTGTGGTAGCTGGAAAATTGTAAAACACTCATATTTCTCAATTCCTGGACTCAAAGTGATGTTTCACAAATTCATTTACAACCATTCTTGTCAGTTGATGATTGACAGCTGAATTTATGAATTATCTCCATTGAAAGATATTGCCTTTGATATGATATGAGGTGCTATGAAAATACTACCTCTAGCAGGTTTCCACATACAAGTTTAATTTGACCTAGCAATATTATTTATTCGGTCCTATTGAGTTCTATGGCCTTTTAAAGCTGTTTTTGAATGGATTTGAAGACTTTGTATTATATGGTGCTACCCATGGTGGTCATTTTGTACACCGCCTTATAAAAAGCAGTTTAAAAATCATAAATTAAATAAGTAAATATTGAACAACAGAAAAGCACAACAGAAGGCTCTCAGAAACAAAAATGAAGCAAGCAACAAAATGGAAAATGGAGGGCAAGACATTTCCTACAAATAGTGGAATAAAACAGTTTATAGACAGCTGGAGAACATTGTGGAAGATTATTAGGAGGAACTGTGAATTTTTAGGCATTAGACTATTTTGTTCCATTCTCCCTTACAGAACTGAAATGTGTTTATAAATAAACAAAGTACATAACCTAAGAGAAACTTGTAGGATATCTGAAACTACAAATGCAGGGAGTTTCAAGAGAAGGAAAAATAAATGGTGAGATAAAATTTTCTCTAATGCATGTGGAGACAACTCCTTAAGCTATCCTGAATAATTGGCATTTGAGAGGAACTTCATATCCATTTCAAGGCTTCTGGCCAATGAAAAGTGTGTCAGAACAATTTTTTTAAGATGAGTTCATAAATTTTGTTTATATTATAAACATGTTGTAGAAATGACTGATGTGTACTATAAATGGTTTTAAGTACATTATTTATAAAGGGTCATTTCTGAGGATTATAAGCTGTAAGTATTTGTCAGCTCCTGCTGGACCAGAACTGTGTGTTGTAGATGGCAGTTTTATCATGGGTTTATGCCTTCTAATAGACTATGGAGCACTGTGTAAGAATCCAGTAATAGCCATTTATTTGATGGATAGTCACTTAAACAATCCTCTCACACACTTTTATTGTTATTATACACTTTATATCACTTGTATTTGTGGTTTTAATCATTGATTTATTGATCTTATGATGTAAAAACACCTGAATATAACAGGTATTATTTAAAACCGATGTCCAAAGAAGTACAATGTATCAATATTCTACAATGTACAATATGCAGAACAGGGTGTTACAGAGGATAAATGACACACATATTGACTTGACTTTTCAGGAAATTAAAATGAAGGACCAGTTTAACCAGAAGGCTATACTTTCCTAAAGATCATTTGTCCTAGTTTAATTTGCAGCTGAATCTGTGAATTGACTCAGTTGAAAAGTACTAGATTTGAAGTGGTGCCAGTAGGAAGAGAGTAATTGTCAGGTAGAACTATGGTCTTATTCTTTCATATAAGTAAAATCAGGGTGAGTGGAAGAGTTGAGTCATGATTCAGCTAATAGCTCTGGCCTCCCTCCATTCATACAGCTGAGGAAGGCCTGAAGAGGTGAACCTTCTCGCAGAATTATTTCCCCCGCAACTGTGAACTTTGTTGTTGTTTTTTTATAATAATATTTATTAGTTTTCCAACAAATTGAACACAACACTACAAAAAACCAAAAAAAGAAAAAACATACAACAATGCAATACAATACAAAAAAAACCTACAAAACACTAACATACAACTAACAAAACAAAACAAAAACCATTTAAAATACAGTCCAATTTCAATATCTTATCTTTCTTTCACTAATTTCCACGACCTCCTCACACCTCGCTTTTTGTATTCCACTTCTATTAATTGTTTCAGCAATTCCTTTCCATCTTAACACAATTGTCTTAACACATTCTAACCTTATTTTTCCCTTTAATGCTCTATTAATCTATTTATACTTAATTCCTTATAACATTTCTACTAAAGCCATATAACTTCATTCCAACATTTTTCTAACATTCATTAATTTTACAGTATTTCTGTAAATAGTCTTTAAACTTTTTCCAGTCTTCTTCCACCGACTCCTCTCCCTGGTCTCGGATTCTGCCAGTCATTTCCGCCAATTCCATGTAGTCCATCAGCTTCATCTGCCATTCTTCCCTGGTGGGTAGATCTTGTGTCTTCCAATACTTCGCGATGAGTATTCTTGCTGCTGTTGTTGCATACATAAAAAAAGTTCTATCCTTCTTTAACAAGAAACCAAGAAGCACAACTGTGAACTTTGATCATGTTGAGTTGGGATACTAAATTCGAATGGATGTCTATAGAAATAATTCATGGGGAGAGTGGCAAGGTCTATGACTTGTAAATCTAGATTGTTTTGATTATCAGCAGTCTATGTTGGTTGGGACAGGAGTGGCGCTGTGGTTTAAATCACGGAGCCTCTTGGGCTTGCCGATCAGAAGGTTGGTGGTTCGAATCCCCGCAATGAGGTGAGCTCCTGTTGCTTGGTCCCAGCTCCTGCCAACCTAGCAGTTTGAAAGCACGTCAAAGTGCAAGTAGATAAATAAGTACTACTCCGACAGGAAGGTAAACGGCATTTCCGTGCACTGCTCTGGTTTCAGTGTTCCATTGTGCCATAACACCATGCTGGCCACATGACCCAGAAAAACTGTCTGCAGACGAACACCGGCTCCCTTGGCCCATAAAGCGAGATGAGCGCCACAACCCCAGAGTCATCTGCAACTGGACTTAATTTTCAGGGGTCCTTTACCTTTACCTTTATGTTGGTAGTAGGGAACAATTTAGTGAGATCCAATAGTTCAGAAAGGCTTATGCTACATAATCAGTGTTTAGTTGTCTTGTCTTGGTTTTTTTAAGAAAAAAAGTTACCTGAACTCACCATGAAGTTGTTACAATAAGTGCCACACTTTTAACCGGTGTGTATGTGCTGATACTGCATACCCTTGAGTAGCCCCCCCAAAAAAAAAACCCTGCACATCATTATTAATGTATTTATTAGGGCTGTACACCAGATCCAGCCAAGTCCTGAGCTAAATCAGGCGTTTTGGGGAAAACTTGGTTGCCAGATGAACTGGGCTGAGATAGCCACATTTCAGTATGTGTCAGTTTGAATAGTCCAGAGTGATTTGTGGCTTTCAAGGGGCAAGACAGGAAGCAGGAGGGAGAGGCAGGTAAGGTGGGAAAACCTTCCTTGCTGCCAGATGCCTCCTCAGCCGCAGGATCATCTTATCCGTCAGCAGTTGTTGAGTGGAGGGGGTGAGCTTGCAGGATACAGGTGATGCTTCATATGCAGCTTTCTTTTACACTTGCAGAGCATCACCCTCCTCCCCTATACCCAACAGCCTTTAAATGTGATGCTGGAATAGGGTTTTGAAGTATGCCCAGGAATAGCTGAAGTCAAAGGGCTCAGGTGAAGAAATTCTGGCACTCTAGCTGCCCTGCCCTTTGCTGATTAAAATGGAATTTGTTGGGCACAGTGGAGAGGGTAGTTGCCAGCAATTGCCTTGTTCTTCTCACTTACTTCTGGGACAGGGTTGCCATCTTTTGAAGAACAAAAAAGAGGACACATTTTTTAACTTTTAACTATAAATCTCTATGACGACTCTCATTTTATGGACCCATGAAAAAGAAGACTTGTCCTGGAAAAAGAGGACATGTGGCAACTCTAAACAGGAGCACTCATGGTAGAGCTGCCTTCACTCGGGAGTCCTGAAACCAGCTTTGTGCAGGCTACGACTTCCAGCCAGACTCCCTTTTCAGGGATGGAAACTGGAATTCTGCCTGAACTGTCAGCTGTTGGCATCTAGCCTGCTTGGACATGACAGGTATGGAGGACCATAAAAACTGAATTATAAAGGAATGGTCATACTGCCTCCTAAGTAGCTTTGTTTTTACTGCTAGAAGATTCAGCAGGAGCAAAAAGCAGATGCTTATTTGGTGACAGAGGAGTATAAACTTTGACAATGCCTATCAAGAAGACTTTATTCATTCAGCTCTGCCCAACCCAATCAAGGTCATCTATATTATTTTTCTTTCTCTAATAGACATATGCAAAGCCCACAGGTGGGATTCAAATTTAAATTCTTTCTGGTTTTCCCATTGCCCGGAGCAGATTTCTGAAGAAAAGCTGTGTACCAATTCAAACCCCATTCAGTTCTGTTTGCAACCTTTAGTGCTGCAGATATAACTTCAGCTAAAGGCTGCAAGTGTTTTGCTTGCAATCACATTGAATAGTGAGTTGTCTCATCTTAAGTCAGCAGAAACCAGCTTTTGTTGGCATGTGCTCATGAGAAAGAAGACTGAATTGTCCAAGTGAGTTTAAATATTGCCCTCAGTGGAGTTTGGTCCATTAAGTCAAATGGGACACTGCCCCACTGACCTTTGTCTGTTTTCAACCATTCCCCACTTGCTGACTTTCTTTCTTACAGCTAGATACCTGGCTGTCAGCTCCTCCTCTCCCCCCCCCTCGCATTTTTGCCCTTGTAAAACACAGCAGTGAGGACAACCAGGACAAAACTAGATTGAGTTTGCTCCTGCTCTCACTGCCTCTGACTCCACTTTCCTGTAACTCAGACTCCACCTGCTGTTGCCCTCCTTTACTTCTAGCCTACCAGTGTTGATGGGCTCCAGCCTCCTCTAATTGCCAGAATTCAGATGAAAGACACCTTGCAAGTGCCATTGTAGACAAGTACCTTAACTGTCAATGACTGCTTGTCTCCTTTTTTATAAAAATATTGTTCCTTCCAATATCTTCAAGGGTTTTTTGCTGTTCTCTCAGCCTACTGAAATTCCTTACTGAGGCTCAGCAAACATCATTCTTTCATTCATTGCACTTTGTGGCACAATAAAATAGATTTGGTTAAAATAGAGGACAAATGCTATAAAGACAGCAATAGCAATCTAGTGCTTGAAATATGGCTCCCTTGAGTAAATGAAAAAAGTTCAACCTGATAGGAAGACAGACAATGGCACAACCCTATTTAGTTGAAATATCCAGCAATATAAATGTAATGATCACAACCCAGCACCAAGTCAAGCCCATTTATTTCAGCATATGTGTTGGATAATGCCATGATACACAAAACATGTCTGACAGAAAAATCCTGGCATTAAAGGCTGCCATGTGACCCTTTTAGCAAATGGGTTCAATCAATCTGCATTTACTGTTCTGCCTATTGTAAAGCAAGACTCTCTGAGCAATGCACTTCAAGGTGAGATTGGCTGATTGTGTTTTGCTCTTCCACAACTAACTTTAACCTGTGTGATTATCCTTGGCTCACCAACATGGTGCCATGGGCACCAGTGTGCCCTCCTGTACCTCCTAAGGCACTCATGAAAGTTATTGGTAAATGTTCTCTCAAAAATCCACAATACATGAAAAACTGTGCTTCCTATTTGTGCTGGCTCAGCCTCTCCCACATCAGCACACACACCCTTGAACATGACACATTTCATGAGATGCGTGGAGTGGACACCCACCTGTTCTAACCAAAGAAGAGATGCAAAGACTTTCTCTCATTCTGAGAAAATGTGTCAGTAGCTGATGTGTATATTTGTTTTCCAGTTGATGGTAGGGGCATCTTCACACCATTTTGTGTTCTGCCACCTTCCCGTGACAGTATTTTTGTGATGGTTGCCCTATCACATTCTTAAAATTCCAAAATTGCCCCTGAAAAGTTGGCAACCCATGGATTATCAACCGTCTTTAAATGCTTTCCATGTTCTACACTTCACATGAAAATGGCATCTCACTTCCAATACCAAACTATCATGTTTGTAGCATCCTCATGTGTCAGGGAACTAGAGGCGGAGGGAAGGCTCTCAAATGATGCTGGAGAAGGGCCCAGCAGGGAGAGAAGCAGCTCAGCAGATGGGGAAGCAAATCAGCGCAACACCAGGGGTAAAAGGGGGCAGATGGGGGAATCGGAGAGAGGGCTCCAGGACTCTTCACCAGACACCAGCAGGGAGAGCACGGGTCCTCCGCTACCCATGCCCTCCCTGCGCAGAAGACTTCCGCGCAGGGAGAGTAGGAGGAGACTTGGCGTCAAACAACTTTTATGTTGGAAAAGGTTTAAGAAACGCCCACTGACGGATTCTGCTAGCGACTGAGGCAGCCACAAAGTGAAGGGCTGTCCAGACAGAAAGGTTTAACAAGGCAACACAGCCAGGAGTGGCGGTAACTTATGCACGAGCAACCCCACACTCATTAGATCATGCAAGCACAATATTGGGAATGTGGGATGCTGTTGTGACTCACTTTGGTTTAGGCTGCAAATTAGTGGTGGCTTCCAAGCTACCATTTAAAGACCAATGTCCTACAAGACTCATAACAGTGTTCAGGATATACTTGCATGACAGAGCTCTGAAGAACATAAGTTTGTATGATTCAGAAATTTAATTAGGAAGTTCAAAGGAATAGGAAAGAAGTCCACAATGTTTGTTTAAAAAACTTTACATTTTCACAAAAATAGCATGTTGTGTTTCAGAAGTATGCAACCAAGCACAGAGTTGATCAAGTGCAATACTATGTGATAAACAGAATCTTTGTCCACAATGTACTAATGATTTGTAAACAATCACAGTGTGTCATCACCATTACAATGAATGCATCGCCTTGGATTTCTGTTGAAATATAGCAGTTTGACAACTCAGAATTTGCAGTAGTGGTATGACAAAAGTGTTAAGCAGCCAGAGAACACATATGGACTGTGAGTTACAAATTAAACTCCTATGAACACTGCAACAACAACAACAACCTCAGCAATAAGAAATTATTCAGAAATGCCCTAAATGCAACATGCTCAATTCAACTCAGATTATCACCACTATGAAGAGCAGTTCAACTCATCGTGTGAATTGGCCCTGTTGTGCTGCAAACTGTGGACAGGATCCAAAGAGGCATGAAACAACTTCTGCAACTCCATGGAGTTTGTGTTTTTGTTGAGCATCAGTTCCCGATGCCACATGCCAAACTTCTTTTGAAACTGGTCAAAGTCTCGAATGTGATTTGCAATATTGCATGGAAGAGAGATAGAGATAGAGATAGAGACAGAGACAGAGACAGAGACAGAGAGAGAGAGAGAGAGAGAGCGCAAAACCCACCAGACTAGCTCAAGTTTGCTATGTGATCCTGGGCTCTAGGCAGTGAAAAAGCCATGCATGTACACAACCAATGTGAACCCTTTGTCTCCATTTTCTTCCTTTGTGTTGTTTCTCTTAGTATCCTAAATGACAAACATAGAATGGAGGTTTAACAGAAGCAACCAAATGAATACAGAGGATGATTAGGAAATAAAAACCCTGTGTGTGTGTGTGTGTGTGTGTGTGTGTGTGTGTGTGTGTGTGCTCTGTTTAAAAAAGGAACTCTAAACCTGTGCATTTCTGGCCAAAAGTCTGCTATAAAAAGGATACCGAAATCAACAGAGCCAATTTGTTCCATGAGTGGCAGCTGGTGCCCTGAAATCAGATAGGATGCAGAGACTGTGCTACAAGCCGCACACAAAACCACTGACCACAGTCAAATCAAGCTGAAAATACACACCCAGTATCCAGTGCAAGAACACATAATGAGTGAGTCATAGACACAAAGAGATTCATTAGAGACACATTCACAGAGTTAGCTGGCTTCGCCACCTCCCACTCTGAGATGACAATGATGGTGATCACAGAATGATTTGCAATTGCATTAATCTCATTTAAGAATGGCATTTTCTGAAAATCACCTCCCATGGATTTAAGTTCCCATTTCACTCCTCAATCTAGACGATAAGAGGGTTGTGTATTGTTGTTGTTTTACTGTTGCACTAAGAATACAAAGAATTCTCACATATTGTATGCATATATACACCCCAGGTTCCCTGAAGGAACTGGTGCATAAGCTGATATATATAGCATTATATAAAACTGTATGAAAATACTCATTACAAAACTATGCTGCAGAAATATAGTAGTTTGGGACTTGACTTTTAATATGTATTATACTTATAACTTTTTATCTATAATTAAATAATATATTGGCCTGCTTGGCAATATCTCATCTCTCCTACCTCAGTTGTCTGGCCCAGAGCACTATCTCAGGCCTAGAATTCTGTTTTTCTAGGTTATCAATTTAGCATCCCAGGCCTAAGTCACGTCACCCCAGGACGGTTCCAGAGAGCAGGCATGCTAACTGAGACAACCCCTTCTTACCACATAGGTAAAGGTAAAGGTAATTGACTCCTGAACGGTCCAGTCAAAGGCGACTATGGGGTTGTGGCACTCATCTCGCTTTCAGGCTGAGGGAGCCAGCATTTGTCCACAGACAGCTTTCTGGGTCATGTGGCCAGCATGACTAAACCGCTTCTAGTGCAACAGAACACCGAGACTGAAGTCAGAGCACACAGAAACACCATTTACCTTCCCACCACAGCAGTACCTATTTATCTATTTGCGCTGGTATGCTTTCGAACTGCTAGGCTGGCAGAAACTGGGACAGAGCAATGGGAGCTCACCACATACAACCAACCAGACACATTCACTGCCTTTCATGCCCAACTAACTTGGATGGACCTGATCCAACAGGCTTCCTTTTAATATAAAAGTTACCATGCACTCTTATAGTAAACACCATTGAATAAGTAAATACTATTGAGTTCAGTGGGACTTACTCCCTGGCAAGTGTGTGTTATGATTACAACTTACTACTCCCATATTAGGAATTGCCCAAGTTCATGCTACCATGAGACACCATTAATTCTCATAAAAAAAATTCTATTAAGTGGACACCTTGTAGACCGGCTCACTACAATGTACCTGAGGGTTGTCTCATGGCAACACTGTCACCTCAGTATATCTGGCTTTAGTTTTAGAGGATCAGGCCCTGAGCAGAACAATACATTTGGGTTTATTTAGGAAATATTCAAGCAACAGCAAAGTTTCCTTGGAAGTGCTGTATACATATTTCCTTCCACTCACCCCCCCCCAAAAAAAAACCACTTTAAACTGGTAACCAGTCAACAGTGGATGATGAATTTTTCCATGCAAGAATGTGTTCATACACTAGTCAAAACAAATAAAGACAAGAGGGGTGTACTACAATGGTTCCAATTTAAAATCTATCATTTTGGCTTAAGCACCAATCCACTTACATTGTTGAGGTTTTGAAAACTTTTAGAGACACAAAGTACAGACAGGTACAGACAGCAGAACAGGCTTCCCTGTATGTTAGTGCCATCTAGTGGTCCTATATGTCTTCAGAGTCTGATAATATCCATTGCAAAAGAGAAAAAATAAGACTGAGGATAAATATTATATTATGTTATTATAAAATGTGCTACCTGCCCTTCACAGTCAAAGGAATAGCACATTATACAGGGTTCTCATCAGTAATATTCCAAGTAATACCCTAATGAACATTTCCCACCTTCTCATCTTTTAAAAAATATATAGACAGCAATCATATATATTCACTGGGGATAAAAATCTTATCGGAAATAACTTTTAATAGATATACATAGGGAAGCGCTGTAAGTTGGTTTTACTCTTTACTCTGTGTCATATTAATTTCCGGTGTTCTGAGCATTAAAATTTGAATGAATGTAAACATGGAAGCAAATTCAAGACAGGATAACATTTCTGTCAACCTTCTGGTCCATCCCAAAGCATTGCATTAGCCAAGAGATCCTATCCATCTGTCACCAGGCAGAAAAATAATGTGATAGCAAATCTGTATATTAATAGACTCTTGGCCCAGTTCATGCAATTTCCTCATCCCTTTTGTTGTTGAGGTGGCAATCCAGCACAATAGCAGGTCTACCTATTTGGTACACCCATGAGCAATTATATCTGTTCTGAGCCTGTTCAGTGCTGTTTTTTGAAGACCACCCCTCCAGAATTGCAAAGCTCAGGGCCAGCCTTGTTAGATCCTTTAGTACTTATTTCAGAAATTTGTGTGCATGAGCACCACTGGACAAACTTTGAGTTTCTTGTTCATAAAACAAATGGGATTGTCTTTTTCTTATTTATACCATATTTATTAATGGATAATTGGGATGACAAATTGTTTGCTAAAATGTTCTTGACACATTTCCTGCAGCAGCTAACTCTCATTAAAGGCTGGTGGAACTAATTATGCTAAGAGGAGATGGAAGGGAAGGAAAGAGAAAAGAAGGGAGTCAGTTTTTCTTTATATCTTTTGTCAAAGGCATGCTGGGACATAAAAAATGTAGGAAGAGCCTCCTGGATCAGACCAATGACCCATCTAGCCCAACATCCTGTTCTCACAGTGCCCAACCAGATGCTGACAGGAAACTCTCATGCAGGACCCAAGCTCAACAGCATTCCACCCATTCCTGGTTTCCAGCAACTAGTATTCAGAAGCCTTACTGCCTCCAGCCATGGCTAATAGAATTTGCCTTTTTCTCAGCTGCCACAATGACCCTGAACAATATATCATGGTCAGAAACCTTCACCTCACTGCTCACCCCTAAATCTAGATTGTTTATGAAGAAATAATAAAACACATGTTCCAACGGTCCTTATGGGACTTCTTACATGCCTCCATGAAGAGACCTGTCCATTTATTCCTACTCTTTGCTCCCTGTTACTTAACAAATTCTTAATCTGCAAGAGGATCTGTCCTCTTATTCCCTGACTTCTAAGGTTACTCATGAATTGTTGGTGAGTTACCATGCTGAAAGCAATTTAAAAGAGCAAGTACACTATTATTCACCTTTAGAAATATGCTTGCCTACACTCTCAAAGCACTTTTAATAGTAGGTTCATTAAATAGGACTTGCCCTTGCAGAAGTCATGCTGGCTCTGCTTCAGCCAGGCTTGCTCTTCTTTATATTTGGTTATTTTATCTTAACAATACTTTCCACCAATTTATCCAGGACAGCAGTTAAGCTAACAGGATTGCAATTTTCAGGATTGACCCGGATCCCTTTTTAAAAATTGGTGTTACATTGGCTTTCCAGTATTACTTCCATTCATCAGGTACAGGGGGGTGATCTGAGCAATATGTTTTATATTTTGTTTAAAGACCAGCAATTTCACATTTGACTTCTGTCATATGATTTCTGGTGAATTAGTTGTACAACTGGAAAAAAAGAAACCCTACAAAATCAATTTTGGATTTATTCCAGGTGCTTTTTGTAAAGACTATTGATGAGGAGAAGAAAGATGACAACTTCCAAACATTGCTGGATATGTACTCAGAGGACATTGATTCTGTTGTTTTTGAAGACAAATTACAACACTTCCTGCATTGTGTCAACAATGAGGACTTTGAATCATCAAAATCTCCTACTGCCTTTTACAAGGTCATTATTAGTGGTTTGAGTGTCTCATTTCCAAATGTAGAGACAACTCTTTAAAGGTTTTAAACCTTACCCATATTAAATGTAACTGGTGAAAGATATTTCAACACCCTTACAAGAGTCAAAGTATATGTGTACTACTATATCTCGAGAATATTTAACTAGTTTAGCATTTTTTGTGATTGAACGTTCTGCATTTTAAGATGTAAATATTAACAAGTTGATTGTTTATTTTGTGTGAAGCAAATGTAAAAAAAAACCACCCCACACACTATAAAGCTGATGGCTATCTATTTAGCTCCATCATATTTTCAAACACATTGCATATTTTTGGGTAGACTAATAATCATCGTCCTGAAGGTCAGTTCAAGAGCCTTGCAAACCATAAATCTGCCACTGTCCTCATAGAGGAACTAGCTGTGAACCTTTCTGCAGAGATCAATGGACACTTCCAATGTTGGATCTCTCTTTCCCAAGGTAAACCTCTTCTGCAAAGACATGTCTGTTTCTCACTCTAATGGTTTTGTTTGTGAGGCATCCAACCAACTCAGATCCCCATTCTGCATCTTTCTTGTGTCGTGGGATGAACCACTTACCATTGTTTTGTGGTGATTGGTGATTGTGGCCTAGTGTAGCCATGGAAGAATCAAGGAGGACTTCTAGTGGCTCCTTAGTCTAGGTAGAGGGGAAAGGCTGGAGCCCAACCTCTTCCCCACTCCAAGGAATTGTGGTAAAGGGTTAGGAGGGGTGCTTCTGTCTGGATGCTCAGACAGGGGTTGATAGGCCAGGAAGCACACACACCCCATGGTGTTCCTGGAGGGATCACCCCAATTTGATGTATGTCATAGGACAATCCTTAACACAGGATTGACCCTGGAAATAATTTGCCAGCAGACGTGTTGGTTGATACACACCCAATGACTCATCCCTTGACTCCCAGTGACTATGGGCTCACTGCACAGTAGGATGCCCAATAATATCTAAACCAAGGGATGTAAACAGTGCAGTGAATACCTCTGTCCCACTTTCTTTCTTAAAAAATCAACTGCTTAAATTTTGATAAAGTTTTGGTATGTTCACACCTTACTCAGCATTAACAATTCCCATACCTAACCAGATCGAAGCTGATAGTTTAAGCCCTTTTGCAGCTGAAGATCAGGAGAGAGGTTAAGTGACTCTCAGCTCCCTATTTTTTACCTTTTAAAAAATGAGAGAGAAATATTTAATGGTCCCATGGAATGGTCTGAGAGCACATAACGCAGTCACCACACTAAAACTGAGCAGGTGTGAGTCTGATCAGTGGCTGGATGTAAAATTTCTGGGAAACTTCTTAGAGTTCTGAGATGAAGGAAAGGCTTGATATTAAAGTACAAAATAAACAGGTACCTCAGTCCACAGCAGCGTAGTTTGGGATATTAGGAAGGGAAGAGGAAATGGGTGTGCTGAACAAATGATTCCAACCTTCAAAACAAACTCCATTCAAACAGTATTCTAGGAAAGACTGGTGTGAATGCTTTTGCTTCTGTTCAGATGCCATTATGAGGTTTGGGACATGGAATTTTGCAAAATGGATTTTTTTAGTTATGATAATAGAAATATTATATGAAGTTTCGAGGGACTATTTGGGTCAATGAAAGAAGCTGATAATATAAAGAACAGGTGAAGCTTGTAATCACAATACCTCAGAAATCACCTTTGTCTTCATAGCTATATTCTCTGACCTTCTGGGAGGTATTACACCTTTCAGTGTGTCACAGAAAGTAATTTATAAGTTTGTACTAAGGGCCAAAGTAAAGTATCTGAGCTACACAGTTCCTAACAGAGAGCCTCATAAAAGATAAATTGGGAAAAACAACCCACTCAGTGCTTTAAAGAGCCCATTCTCTCAAGAGGTCATTGAAGACAAATAAATTTCGTAGGTCTTTCCTAAGCAATATTTTAGGTGTAGTTAATATGTCCCTGAATACCAGTAACAAGTAGATGCAAAGGTCAATTTATTAATATATTTTCAATGGAGTCTTTATTAAGCAGCAGACTCCTTGTTCAGCATCCAACTCATTGTAGGGGGGTTGGGTGGGAATCAGAGCATCAGTTCTAGGGAGGAACCTGTCCCGCCGATTCATACATTTCAGACACCTGGCTAAGCAATATTCAGTTAGCCAAATGTCCTTGGAAGCTATTTTACTTCTAACTCCAATGCAGGCCAAAAATAACTTTTCGACCTGGTGGGAAGCAGGAAAGTCCCACACCCCAGCTAACAGTCAGATGAAGTATGACCTCACAATCTATGGTTCAGTTCAATTTAAAACTCACTTTTTCCATACCTTTATCTGTTGTTCTTTTGTTTGGCCTAGCCATCTCCCAACCTAAGGAATGCAACAAAACCTCAGAAACAGATTTGTGATGGAGACATGTCACCTACTACCAGCTGATAGTAAGTTGCTTGACTTTGATGTGAAAAAGATGCAAAATAGATGATTGTTTAGAATACAGTTACAGATGGGTAGCCGTGTTGGTCTGCCATAGTCCAAATAAAAAAATTCCTTCCTGTAGCACCTTAAAGACCAACTAAGTTAGTTCTTGGTATAATGTGGTGGGGTTGCAAGAAGATAAAAAGCTTTTGGGACCTCATATATAATGAATTTTTAAAATTGTTCAAGATAACGTATAGCAAAAGACCAGAAGCCTTCCTCTTAGGCAGACACCCCCAACCTGCAGCCCTCCAGATGGTTTGGCCTATAACTCCCATGATCCCTAGCTAACAGGACTAGTGGTCAGGGATGATGGGAATTGTAGTCCAAAACATCTGGAGGGCCGAAGGTTGGGGATGCCTGCTCTTAGGTATAATGGCACCAGACATCCCAAGAAAGAAAAGAAGAATCTTTTTATATGCTACAATGGCAGCAAGGATGTTGGTTGCCAAGGGGTGGAAGGGAGATAAAATTCCATCAAAAGAGGAGTGGCAAGTAAAACTGTTAGAGTATATGGAATTAGCATATATAATGGGGGGGAATAGAGATTGATTGACACAAACGTTTAAAGAGGAGTGGGAAATGTATAAACAATATCTAAAAGAACAGTGTCCTCACATAAAAACTTTAGAATGCTTCACATAACTCTCAAATTGAAATAAGGTAAAAAGAATATAAAAAAGACTTAGTACAGATCAAATTTATTGGACTATCAGAGGCAAGGAATCGAGGAAACAAGGACCTATATCAAGGAAGTCGGAAGTTGAAATATTTCTGTGCATTGATAAAGCAATGTTACATATTTTTATTTGTTTGTAAAAGATGTATATTTTTTCTTATGTATAATTTTGCTATGTCTTTGTTTTGTTTTTTTCTTCTTTGATCTTTTTTCTAAATGTTCTTTGTGTGTATGTGTTGATTTTAAACCAATAAAGAGTAATATTAAAAAATTGCCCTGCTCCAAAGTAATCACAGTAACACTCTACACATGAATAACGCAGGGCTGGTGTGTATTTAGATGTATGTATATAGGGTCTGTGCATTGGTTTGCTAAAAGTGTGGAGGAAGGGCTGGGATCAGAAGGCATGTCACTGATCTCTCTCTCACACGCAACCATTCTATCTGAATACATACTTGAACGTGGCTCCTGTGATAGGGAAAAATGAAGAAGCCGGTGTAGAAGTTAGTAAGTCATTTTTGAAAGATGAAAACAAAGCATCCATCAAGAAAATGGCTATTAATTAGTCTTTGGTGACACTTTCTTTGCGGTGTGGGGGGAGGGCCGAATCACCACCTGGACTATGTAGCTCTATGTATGGCCTCACACAACCAACCCAGCACCCTATTTTTAGAGCTGTCTATGATAAAGAGGACAGAGCAAAGTCTAATCAATGGTTATGTCCATATACCAGTGGGAAGAACACCTAAAGAGACATGCTTGATGACCAAAGTCTACCAGACTGGATAATGTGGCTGCATAGTTTCAGAGCAGCTGATGGGAACCTCAAGAGTTTAATTGACACTAAGGGTCTAACATTAAATAATTTTTTTGCACGTAATGCTGCTATCTGTTTCAAATAAATATATTTCCTGGGGGTATGTCCTGGAAGCAGACTTTCTAATGATCCAGCACGAGAAACTCAGTAGCCTGTCAGCTTGGAAATTTATTGTTATTGTCACATTTTTGTAGAGATGTTTGCACAAACAGCTGTTTGTCTTTGGTAAACCACGCCAAGTAGCTGATATTTTAATAGAAGCTTTTTTTATTGTCATCGTTGCTTTCTCAGGAAAGTTGGGCTTATTTGTGAAACCTCAAGTGAAGCAACTCGGGGATGCAAATTTGCAGCATGTGATGTGGGAGCCCTTCAAAGGGAGCCTTTCTCCACAGGGTAGGTGGTTAGAGTCCTTTTGCCAGATACGTACTTCAAAAAGTGCAGAGAGCTGTGAATCAATAAAATGCTTGTGTACTTTACAAACTTGGAAGTATTGCTCTTCTTCATCAGAGTTTACAACTCTTTCCTAAAACAAAACCCAGCCATTATGACAAACTATTCTCAGCTCACCACCTGACGTTTTACAACTCACTCTGTAATTGTTCCAAGGCAGCAGCCATGTGTGGAGGACTGAGAGAGACAAACACATTGAGCAGGTTGTGACTGTTGTGTGGTAATAAAATTTGAAAAGCTAAGAGGGGAAACTTACTTCACGACAGGGCAGAGGGCCACAAGTGGAAGCTGCATTCCCCAATTGGATGCTTCCTCAGCCCACAATATCCAGTTAATTGATTTTCCACATAACAGGAACACAGTAGGAACATAAGTATCTAATATTAATTTATTAAGAGTATTTTTAGTATTATCTCTTTCTTGCTTATTGAGAATATTTTCCATCATGCAATCCCAGAGTGCGATGCAACACAATCAAAACATGGACAAATTTTAATAGCATTAAAATAGAACTAATTACAATACAACCAAGAACAGGTAAAAAATCAACATGTTCATTCACCCACGGCGGCCTTGTTCTAGTGACAGACTATGTATGACGAAAGTGAAAAGCCTGTAAAAAAAAAAATGGACACACAGGTAGGTTTCTACTTGAGTGCTGAAATGCCAAAATAATTGCTGCGTGTCATACTGTACATCAGGAGGGAGGCCACTTCAGAACTGTGGTGCCACCACAAGGAAGGTCTTATCTCACATCACCACACAATGTACTTCTCCCAATAATGGGACAATGAGAAGGGCCTTTTGCTATGTTGGTGAACACGTGACCCTCCAAATGTAGTTAGACCACAATCCCATCATTCCTAACCAACCATTGACCATGCTGGCTAGCTCCTTGATTGGAAACTGGCTCAAAAATAACCTCTAGGAGACACCAGGGGAGGGCTGCTGCCTTAATGCCCTGCTTTTGCTTTGCACAGAAACCACTGATGGAAGGTGATGTTGGACTAGGTGAACCCTTGATCTGATTCAATGGGGTCTTTTTTTATCTGGATATATTAAGAGAGATCTGTAAAACATGTTGTGCAAAATATAATTCATATAAAACAACTGTAATGTCTTCCTTCCTACTACAAAATTTAAGAAAACATAACAGCATTTATTTAGTGTTGCTAACCCATTCTACATCCTAAAAAACAACAGACAATTCACTCTTTAGCACAGTTCAGTAGGACAGTTCAAGCCAAGCAGAGAATGCTATCATTCTAGTGAAATCACAGTGCATTTTCCATAAGGAAATCTTTACGAATAACATGTCTTTCTTTCTACTAATGATTTGGGTGAGGAAGGTAGGCAGCCAAGTCTCTCTTATTTGCTTTGGAAGGTCAGCTCTGTCATTTAGCATCTACGGTTTTTCCCCATTATAATTATGAGGCATGTCTGAATCCTTCAATGGTGGGTGGACAATTTCACATGTCAAAACTTTCCTTTCAGGTAATAACAAAACGGCATGAATGGCAAAGGTGTTCCATGAACCTTCAAATTAAATAGCCCTACATCATATTGGTTGTTCAGCTGAAATAACCAGCTAGGCAGTAGTGCTTATGGAAAGACCCCAGGAAGAGAGAGAGTGATTAAACGGGACTAGTATTTAGTCTTTCAAGCATGGAAACCATACTTTGGCACCCCAAAAAAGAGGGGAAAGAGAACCATTTGTGCAATATTAATATAATAATAAGTGTTATGTGAAAGTATTAATGATGCTTAAAGAAAGAGATGGAAGTAGGGGGGGTGGAGTCTCCTGATTCCCACCACATCTTCAAAAGGCCATTCATTGTGTGCTTTGACTTTTGTTCTAAGAAGAAATTGTGTGGTCTGTAGAAGTCAACGTGAAATAACACTGGAGCCTTGACTGGAGCCAAGGATTTTTTTTGTGCCAAGACTCAGTCTCCCACAGTTGTACAGTAAGACAAAAAGCATTTGATTAGTTATTTCATTCCTAAGAAAGAAGCCACGCTAACACCTTTTACAGACACTGCTGTAGAGCTACATCACAATGTAGCGCTGAACTTAACTGTCCGTCAAGGCAAGTTGAAGATTGCTTTCACAGCTGCAGGTAGGCCTTTTCTGAGCTGCCACTGGGTCCAGAGTCTTTTTAGAGGAGAAGTGATTCTTCTCTTGCAGGCCTTAGCAAGGCAGCATTTTTGTTTTCACAGAGGAGTTGGCCAGATTAAAAAAGGACAATACAGCCAAAATGAATTTACTCCTAAATAAGGTGTACCTCTTTCCCCTGCCCTTGGATCCACTCTGACCACAAATTGCTTTAACTGGTTTTAACATATTTTTACATTTCTGCAACCCACCCTTGGAATGCCTTGGTGAAGGGTGGGTAAGAAATCTAAGTAAGAGCAGCAATAAAGATTCTCCTCAGCATTCTTATCTGGGAATTTACTGTATTATGATAATCCCTGAATACCCAAAACTGAGAGACCTCTTTGGCAACCTAGAGGAGGAAGCTTCAGCCTGTAAAGGGCTCTGACATCTAGCTGCTTCAGCAGCTGTTTCTTGGGGAAGGTCTAATACTCCCAAGGCCTATTAAAGCTCAGAAATACAGCCAGAGAGTAGCAACTGGAGCAGCTGAGAGCTGAGCGGCCTTGTAAACATCTTTTGTCACCTCCACCTATCAGTGACTTTTGCACTTGCCTCCATGAGCCAGGAACCGCAAGAGACATCATCAGCAACTTAGGCAAGGAAACCCCACCTGCAATGAATATGAATCACAGAACAAGGATTGGTACAATCAGTTCTCAAATGAGAATTTATATTGCAGGCTTCCTTTGCTTCAAACAGCTACATGTGACCTGAAGGCGTGTCCACAAATTACCAGTTCCAATCCTAAGGAAAGTTTGCTAGCTCCCAAATTATTGTTGTGGTCGGTGATCAGCACGCAAGGAAACAAAACAGAAAGCAACGCCCATAAAACACATTGTTCAAATGTGTACAAAAGAGTAAAAGAGAATAAAATAAGGTGGATAAAAAGCAACAGAGTAAAATAAGATGGGCATCAACAACAAGAGAATGCCTATAAACTATTACTCTACCACCCAGTGAAGAATTCCAACAGTCTGATTTTTATTGCCCTTAAAGTGTACTCGTGAACTTCAGCTAGAAGGAAAGTAATAAATGTTTTAAATGAATAATGTTTGTGAGATAGTACCTGAGTATTTGACAGCCAAATATATTTTATTTCAATATGCAAGAATATATTAAAAAATGAATATATTCAGTGATTGACAGTACTGTTGGCAATAAATGGAATTAGGAATCTGACAGCATACACAAGATACTATGTAATATTTTTGACATAACTCAGAGCTCAGGAGATGAAATGCCAAAAACTGCAGTGCACTTAAATTTCATGGTAAATTTCGAAGTCAAAATCTGGCTTTGATTTTGAAATTCCACATTCAAAATGTAAATGGCATAATTGGATTAATTGGTGGACGCTATATAAGATAGAATTGTAGACCTGGAAGGGACCACAAGGGTCATCTAGCTCTAGCCCCTGCAATGCAGGAATCACAAGAGGATCAAATGGTTCAGACATCAATTGAACTGCTTGGGTGTGTGGAGGAAGGGTGGGCAGGAGATACGATACAATATAATACGATGCAATACAATACAATAATCTTTCATTATCCCATACAGAACAACAAAATTGAAAATCTACATCAAACATTCAGAAACCAACAAGCCTGCTATCCCAGCCTGGTTAGCCCCCTAAAAACTCTGACACCCCATAATTAAATACAATATACTCCCATAGAGACTGCCTTACACTGCGTTTAAAACCAAAATCGCATTTGGATAGAAACTGTTTCTCAGGAGGCTAGTCCTAGTCTTTATAGACCTTTACCTGCTTCCAGAAGGCAGAAGCTGAAAGAGATCATTTCTGGGGTGTGCACTATCCTGCACTATCTCTGCAGCTTTCTTATGGCACCTGGAAGCATAGATTTGATCCAAGGTAGGGAGAGTGCAGCCAATTATTCTCTCCGCAGTCTTTACAACCCTGGACAACATTGTTAATACATAGGTTAATACACTCTCAACAGTACAATGGTAAAATGCCATCAACTTTTCACCTGCTGGACACCCCAGTCCAAAGTTCCTGGAGGGTGACAGATCAGTGGAAGACTGTATTACATGGCTGGTCTGGTTTTCTTGGAAGATTCAGGTCAGATAAAAGAAAATACTTCTTTATGCAGCACAGAGCTTGCTCCCACAGGAGACAGCAATGGCTACCATCCTAGCTGGCTTTAGAAGAGATTAGACATATTGATAGAGGACAGGGCTATCAATGGCTGCTAGTTATGATGGCTATGTTCTGCCAGCACAACATAGCCATAAATTCATTAAAATTGATTTCAGCATTAATCTTTGCCTTATCAATGAATCAATAATCTGCCACTATGCATAACTTTGCTAAATATTAAATTATTGGGTTAGATTTTGCTGTTCTGGTGGCCCCTGTTGTAAAGATGACTTAAAAGTTCTCTGTATGGTGTCTGATTGGTGAGAGCCATGTCACTCATGGAAGTATTGGCTTAAATATTTTAGGTCAGATCAATAAGTTATTACAACTGCGGAATTGGTGCTAACGTCCTGCTTATTTTATCGCCTCTCTTATAGCATTGATTGTTAAGCAAAGGGGATGGGGAAAACATTGAGCATGGTGACCATAGGACACAGGACAAGTTTCATGTCCTGCTTCATGTTCCACATGTTACAAGTTACATGTTCCACAAAGGGATGGGAAGACTTCTAAATGGGGCTGCCATTTCAACCATAATTAGGGAAGATGGACATGAATGTCTGAATCGGCCCTTAGGGATGTCTTACTAAGGAACCACCCTAGAATATTAATGTGAATGAAATATATTGTACTGATACTGATTTCTGATTATTACATGTAGAAAATCAGTAGAAAGTCAAGCATACTTGCATTTCCTTGGTTTTACTGCAATTTTACTTGGCACTCAAAGAGTACTTTAAGAAATCTACATACTTCTAGATTTGTATGACATGTACATATTGGGCTGTATCCAGAGCATGCTAGTCATGCTTTATTCCCACTGAAACCAATGAGAAAAATTAGTAATGACTATCTGAACGTGACTAACCTATTCTGGATCCAACCCATTGAGATGGAGGCATTCAAAAATCTGTCCAAGTGATTGCCAGCAACCAGAATCTGTAGTAGTCATTTGCTCATTTCACTTGTTCTCTGTTTTAGTATGAGAAACTCACATACTGTAAAATGAGTGCATATATTTTCATCTGACAAATGCTGGAAGGTATATTATTGGCCAGAGACCTAGATTTTGAAGAAATTGATTAGAGTTTTCAGTCCATGGTGCTTGCATTATCAAGATACAAAAGGCTTGTGTTTATTCAAGATTAATACAGAAATTAATGGAGAAACAAGAAGTCTACATTTGTGTCACTGACAAGAAAATTGAGCTTTAAATTGAGCTGTCCTGCACAGTTAATGTGTTTTTCATAATATGGGAATGGTGGAATTAAATCAACCAAGTGAGTATTTCTTCTTCAGAAGGAAATTGGGGTTAGTTTGCCATTGTAAAAACACTGGAAAATGAATGAATATTAAGAAAGGAAAGGAAATAAAAGATAGCCCAAGGCTATAAGGAATTCTGTGTTCCATACAAGGTGCAGTTGCAATATAATTTATTTAGCATTCACCTAAATCAGGCATAGGCAAACTCGGTCCTCCAGATGTTTTGAGACTACAATTCCCGTCATCCCTGACCACTGGTCCTGTTAGCTAGGGATGATGGGAGTTGTAGTCCCAAAACATCTAGAGGGCTGAGTTTGCCTATGCCTGACCTAAATGCACTGCATTGTACTGGAATCTAAAACAACAACATTTTTTTCATTTGTTTCTACAGCACACTGAAGTAGTTTTTGCTGTTTCCTCTATGTGTCCTACAGTAAGGCCCCACGCTCTTGCAGGTATGCCTGTCAACAGTCTTCCTCTGAATCTCATTTGCAAAAGTAGAAGAGGTTCATCTGAGAACTCAGGGATAGGGGAAAGTGGAAAACTTCCTTTGGTGAACCCTCAACCTTTCACCTGCAAAAGAAAAGGCCCCATCAAATAATGCCCCTTCCCTGGAAGAAGTGCAGAAGGAAATGTTCCATCTTGCATTTCTCCCTAATCCCGAACCACAATTATAACACGTTCCTGCATGGCCATTTTAAGCCAAATCTATACAGATTTTGCAAGAGCTCTGAATACAAAATAACTAGTTTTATTATTCTGTGTGAGCATATATCTGTATCGCATATATTAGCTGCTCGTGGTACATTCATATCTTAAAATCTTAATACGAAAAGGAAACCCAGGCTGTGATCCAATGCACAACCCAGGCTGTGATCCTGCTTGGCAGGGGGTTGGACTCGATGGCCCTTGTGGTCTCTTCCAACTCTATGATTCTATGATTCTATGTTTTCCTGGGAAGTGAGCACTATAGGACCCTGATACTATACCATGTTTTTCTTTGCAGCCCCTAAAGCAAGTCATACGTTAGATAAATACTCATTTTCTTTCTCTCTTTCATCTTAAGGGGGATGGAGAATCCTTTTCAATAGAAAGTCTGAGAAGTCTTCAGCCTTATTTCAAGTCCTGCATATCAAGCTACTGCAAACTTAAAAAACAAAGCGTTTTTAAAGCGTTTTGCCTTCAGATCTCGCTAAGCATTATTCAGGTGCAACATTTGATTATTATAGAAGCAGATATTTCAAAACGTGTTTAGCAGTGTTGTTAAATTAACCGATTCAGAGGCAAAACAACAATTCTGTCCTTCTCCCTCTGTACCTTTTAAACTAGGAAAAAAACTTGTATGGACACCAAATTAGATCCTACTCTTTCCAGTGGAATTACTTTATTTGAAATTCAGGCCCTGTCTTTTCTTCTCTCCCCTTCTCCAAGCCCCATGTCACCACTAATCAAAATTATTCTTTCTTATTTATATCTCAAAGTCTCATACATTATTATTTTTTATTTTGCGAAGTCAGAATTCTAGACACACTGTGTGGCCCATGTTGAAAATGAAATAAACTAAAGTTCTGGGGGTTTTGTACAGTTCTAAGAAGACAAATATGTATTGGCAACATTTCAGAACTTCTCATTGAGGAGGCTGAATTTTGAATTCATAATTCCCCTCTCTCAAACTCTGAAAGCTTTCTAGACCTTATTATTATTATTATTATTGCCTAGGACCTCTTTGGGATGCATAGGCAGCTATATTAATGGTGAGATGGGGTGTGTGGGTGTGGGTGTAATTAATGCCTTTTCTATACACCATTCAGAAAATTCATCTCACTATTGGACAAGGGGGTGATTGACTATACCCACTGTAACCAGCAAGCTAATGCAAGTCAAAAGAGTTCCATCCTAGAATAATTCCCTTATATCCTGATGCTGTTCGTTTATTCAAAGCATTTTTACTCTGCTCTTCAGCCAAAAAGAGTGGCTTACATAAGGTAATAAAAACAAGATGGTCCCTGCCCACAGGCTTGTGGTCTGAATGACACAACCCATAAAGAAAGTAGGATGAAGGAATCCAAAAGCAAGCAAGCCTGCAGTACAATCCTTAAATTGAATTCAGCAGGACTTGCTCCTAGGTAACTGTGTATAGGACTGCAGTTTCAGACACTAATTCTGAAAGTTACAAAGTTTATTAAAGCAGAAGATGTGTGGGAAGGAGTGGATTTAAATTGCAATTATGTCACAATTAGCTGCCTCCTTCTCGTACCCCGGGGTGAGTTTCTGGGCCTGAGGGCAGGTGAGAATTGTTTCCAAGGAAGAGGAGGTGATAGTTAAGCTCTTCTGAAAATTGCAGCTCTTTGATGGAGTCTCCTAACAGCTCTCAGCACCTTTAACAAACTACAGTTCCCATAATTCTTTGGGGAAAGCCATGACTGGTTGCAGTGGTATGATACTGCTTCAAATGTATACCACAAATGAGGCCTAGTTCACTTAAGACAGGGTCTGAGAAGAGTTAGCAGACAATTAAATTTGAGTCTACCATGTTCTGTGCATGTTTCGAGTTGCACCTAGGTCTATGACTTTAAGTGTACAGTGCTGATGCAGCCTTACCTGTGAGTAAGTCCAACTGTACACCGTAGGAGTACTTCTGGGTAAACATATGTAAAAGGTAAAGGTAAAGGGACCCCTGACCATTAGGTCCAGTCATTACCGATTCTGGGGTTGCGGTGCTCATCTTGCTTTATTGACCGAGGGAGCCAGCGTACAGCTTCCGGGTCATTTGGCCAGCATGACTAAGCCGCTTCTGGTGAACCAGAGTAGCGCACGGAAATGCCATTTACCTTCCCGCTGGAGCGGTACCTATTTATCTACTTGCACTTTGGCGTGCTTTCGAACAGCTAGGTTGGCAGGAGCAGGGACCAAGCAACGGGAGCTCACCCAGTCGCGGGGATTTGAACCGCCAACCTTCTGATCGGCAAGCCCTAAGCTCTGTGGTTTAACCCTCAGTGCCACCCGCGTAGCACTGAGCTATTGAAATTTTAATCTCTGCTCTCCAGATGCCATTCTATTACATGGGAGTAGGGATAGTCAAATCTGTCAATTTCAATTTCTCTCACTTTTCTCATTTTTCCAATCTTAATTTCAGCTTATTTATTTGTACTGATGATTTATAATGTATACATTTTAATGCAATTTTGCCCAATATATACATTTTGCAAGTGTTTTCCCATAATGCAATGCATTTAAGTATTTCTTTTCATTAATATATGCATGTTTTTGCATCCTTTACCCTAGTATATGCATTTCAGTGCATAACCTAGCTGGCGAACTGCACTGAAAATTTAAAGGAGTTGTGTGTTTGAGTTCACATATTGTTTCAGGAAGTGCAATTTAGACAGGTTTGCCTTTAAATGCTAATTTAATGGGATTTCTCCCTCACCCCTGCTTGGGAATAAACTGCATTGAACAAAATGAGACTTGTTTTCAAGTAAACATGCAAAAGATTGCACTGGAAATAATGTTGATGACACAATAATGAAAAACATGTATTTGCAACAAACCCACATTTTAAATAAAATTGTGACAGTGCAAGGGGGGAAAGGATGTGTTTTTGTTTTCCCTAAAGCACCATCACAACCATCTACCATCTGCAGAGTTGTAGAAATTCACTCTACAACAGCAGAAGCTTTTGTCTGTGACCTTTCTAAAGTCTTCCCAGTTTTAACTTGTGGAGTAATGCTACAGCTGACGAGTCAGAAGGGATTATAAGTGAAATCCCATGTCTCTTACTATGGTATCATGAACCGCGCTGCTATAATATTATTGCTGTAGGTTAATGTGATCCTTTATACACGCCCCCTCCTTTCCTTCCACAGTAGCCTTTTTTCCGAGAAGCAAAATGGTGTCATTTGAATTGCAAATCCCATTGCATATATAGTTTTATTCTTTCAACTCAGGATGAGTGACAGTGCTATATTAGATTTAACAAACCTTACCCAGTTTTAAATACATTTCTGGTATTGAAAGCTAATAGAGCTGAAAACTGAATGGGCAAAGGCTCTGTTCTGGTATTCATTCCTTTATTGGGGCCCATGAAAGGACCGTATGGAGGGAACCTGATAGAAAGTTTGTGGCATCGCTAAATAGAACTCAGTCCAAGGTAGTAAAATAAAAGGTTAGCTCAGCGGTCTTTTATGCCATTTCATTAGTGGTCGCCAACTCTTTCAAAACCAGGGCCAGGGGCTGTACAGACTGTTTGATTCAGCTGGGCCCAGAACTTAATGGAGTACAGGCCTCAAAGAATCACTGAACCAAGCCTTTTGAAAGGTTCTGTGTTTCAAGAGCGCAGCTCCTTTGCAGCACATGGCAGATGAAACAGAGTCATAAGAATGTGTGGCATGCACCGTGTAATACTTGCTCAGGCAGCCTCGTACAAATGTCTGTTGTGGCGGAAGATTCCCAAACACGTCTGCCTCTTTTTATTATTTTAATCTCATTGACTTTTTTTTTTTAAAAAAAAAAACTTCATTATTATAGAAACTCATTTTCATGTACAGCATGTGGAAAGAATATATATTTTTAATGCTACCACCTCCATGGTTCATATATGGTGAGAGCAATTCATTCTCAACACTCTTTTTTTGCCATAAAAGAGTATAGTGGTACCTCGGGTTAAGTACTTAATTCGTTCCAGAGGTCTGTTCTTAACCTGAAACTGTTCTTAACCTGAAGCACCACTTTAGTTAATGGGGCCTCCCGCTGCCACTGTGCCACCGGAGAACAATTTCTGTTCTCATCTTGAAGCAAAGTTCTTAAGCCGAGGTACTATTTCTGGGTTAGCGGAGTCTGTAACCTGAAGCGTCTGTAACCTGAAGCATATGTAACCCGAGGTACCACTGTATCCTTTCATTTTCTATAGTATAGCATTTCCTCTGTCCCAGGACAGGGTGGGTTTGTCTTGGTCTCTTTCATTCTGGAATGGGGTCACATGAGAAGAGCATCAAGGCATCTTGGTGCAAGGGTGATGTCTGACCAGTGGTGTGTGTGTGTGTGTGTGTGTGTGTGTGAGAGAGAGAGAGAGAGAGAGAGAGAGAGAGAGAGAGATCTATTGTCTTCATAAGGTGGTGGCCCCACTTCTCAACTTCTTCAAACAAAGTGTGATAACCCACCCACTTGCCCCACTCTAGCAGTTTGGGATCACTTAAGTCACCCTTTGGAATGGGAAGGGGGAATGGATAGTGTTTATCCTGATTAGCTATGGGGGGGGTGTCACCCTTTTTCACCTACACTGTACTGTCTAGATACACAATGGTGGGATCTTTGTTTTATTTGTCTAATTGGTTACTGTTTCCTTTCCTTGGTCATAATTTGCAGGAATTACAGGCAGGGATGAAGGTAAGAGACATTGCCCTGTTAGCACCCTAAGGCATCTGGGGGGGGGGGTGAAGTCCTGTTTCTGTGCTATCTCTCTATGCCGTCCAGCTAGAAAGGGAAATGTTGTTGTGCCAATGTTGGTTTCAGCCCACTGAAAGCCACCATCAGGAGTGGGGTACAGCAGTCAAGTCCGCCTCTCATTTAAGCCTTTCCATGTTCAAGTGATGGATCAGTGAACTGTCTGAAGTAGCCAGGTTAATATTTCTCTCTTTTTTTGCAAGTAAATTTTTATTCAGAATTTGTAAAAGAAAAAGAAAGAAAAGAAAAAAGGACAAACAGATACAAAAATAGACATTTTAACATAAATTATTCATCCTATTTTCATGCTATACAAAAAGTAAGCGTACAATCATACAAAAAAATAATATAAACATTAGGCTCTACTTAGCCTTTGACTTCCCTTCACCCTTTTGGTAAGTATCAAATAAATCCCGGATTGCGTAATTAGTTTATTAAAGTTTATAATTATTAGCTGATAAAGTTTTTCTAATACCGCCAGTTCCTCCTATATATCCGTTCCAATATATTTCCAAAATTTACTCCAATTTTTTTGAAATTTCTGGTCGTCTTGGTCTCGTATTCTGCCTGTTAATCTATCTAGCTCGGCATAGTTAATCATTTTGACCTGCAAGTCACTTACGTTAGGTATAGTTTCTGTTTTCCAGTTTTGTGCCAGCATAATTCTTGCGGCTGTGGTGGCATAGAGAAATTTTTTTTTATCTTCATTTTTTATTTCCTTACCCATAATTCCCAGCAAAAAGGCCTCAGGTCTTTTGGGAAAAGTGTATTTAAAAACTTTTTTAAGTTCATTATATATTGCTTCCCAAAAAACCTTCACCTTGTTGCATTGCCACCACATATGGTAGAGGTCTCCCTCCACTTCACCACATTTCCAGCATGTCTTATTTTCTGATCTATAGATTTTAGCCAATTTTGCCGGCGTAAGATACCATCTATAGAGCATTTTCCAAACATTTTCTCTCAAACTCATACAGGCCGTAAATTTAATATCTCTATTCCACAATTTCAACCACTTTTCAAACTCGATGTTATAGCCGAAGTCAATTGCCCATTTAATCATTGCCTCTTTGACTTCCTCGTCTTTTGTATGCCATTCCAGTAATATGTCATATAATTTAGACAATGTTTTGTTTTTACCTACTATTATTTCTATATTGAATTTTGATTTCTTGTCCTCAAAGCCCATTTTTCTTTTATCTTGCTTTAACATATCATTCACCTGATGATATTGTAACCAACCGGTGAATTGATCCTTTATTTCCTCATAAGGTTTAAGTTTAAACCCTTGTTCTGATTTTCTTACCAAATCTTCATAAGTGGCTGTCTTCCCTTCCATGTTGGTTTTTTTTATTGTTAAGACCTCTACCGGTGAGATCCACCGTGGTGTTTTTCTTTCAAGAAGGTTCTTATTTCTTTCCCAGACCTGATATATTGGTCCCCTGAAAATATGATTTAAGAAAGCCCTGTGGACTTTCACCTTCTCATACCAGAGATATGCGTGCCACCCGTACCAATTATTGAAACCTTCTAAATCCAATAGGTCTCTGTTCTCCAGTTTTATCCAATCTTTTAGCCAAAGTAGGCACGCTGCTTCATAATATAGGCTCAGATTTGAGGTTTATATGAGTCAGATTTGAGGTTAATATTTCTCAACAGGGAAAACAGGTGGCGTCTCAAGTTATAGGAAGAGCACAGCTGCGGTGAGTGTGTCAGCTACTTGTTGTTTGATCATTATATTGAATAAAGTATGGTGTAGTGGTCAATGTTGAACTACAACCTTGAAGAAGCCTGCTGGGTGACTTTGAGCTAGTCACTATCTTTCAACGTAAGTTGTGAGGATAAAATGGAGCAGGAGAGACGTGTATGCACCACCTTGAGCTCCTTGGAGAAAAGAGGGGGTATAAATGTAATAGTAAATAAATAAAAGTTGTGGCCTTAAAAATATTCTCCTATGCCTTCATTCTAGTTCCAACTTGTTCAAATGTTCTTCTGTTGCAGAACTGCATAAGGTGAAACTAAGGTCAGGATCACTGGTCCCAGACATTCCAGCCTGGCCCCCTACACTGCTTGCATTGGAGGACATTTGAAGCAGAAAGTCTGCTGCACTCATGTAGGGTTGACAAAAACGAGCAAAAAAGAGGACACAGTTTCCAACTTCTACTTTTAACTATGGATCACTATGATGACTCTACCCATGAGAAAGAGGGCATGTCCTGGAAAAAGAGGACACAATTTAGGATCTAGAAACGATCAATGTCATGTTTGCTTTGACACTGAGTGAAAATATCTCTGCCGCAGATGTTTATTCTGCACTGTTTTTAAACCTAGCTTTACTTGTCATTTTTTGCATTGTTTTTAAAAGCTATTTCAGTTCTCTTTCTGTACATCACATTGAGACCCATGTGGAAGGTGATTCATAAACTAAGTAAATGATACAGCACAGGCTACCCTCACATTCCTTATTAGATCAGTGATTCTAAAAATGTGTTTTTGGCAGAATGCGTAATCAGTTATTTTTTATCTTCAGGGCAAAATGTTCATTCAAATGAATATTGATTCTTTGTGTAGTCCACCCAGTTCTGCTGCAACACAAATATCCAATAATTTCAGAGAGATTTATTAGCTCCCTCTCTTTGTTTTAGGGGAATACTGTTACCTAGCCTGTTATATACTAAGATTGCAGTCCTAACACTTATAAGGGAGTGTGGCCCACTTGAATTAATTACTTCCAAGTAAAAAATGGATAGGATTGCACTGCAAATTGCATACAATTTATGATGTGGTAGTTCAATGGCTGTAATCAATTGACTATTAAATATAAACAGACTTGGGAATGAGATTGAATACAAAAAAAAATAGAGCTCATCAAAGCTTTGACAGTAATTAGATAGTGTATTTTTTTCTTTGTTTTCATCTTAAAATTTATCTCAGAAAAACAATTGTACAGCAAGGAGTCTCAAGCAGCATTCAATGTCGTACCAAAGAAAAAACAAGAATATCAAATTTTTGCATATTTCATCTATTGAAAAGAAGTAAGAACACTTTACTAAGAGTAAATTAAGACTCTGCTTAACTATGAATTGGCTTCCAACTTAATTCCCATCACAATTTATTTATTTTTAAAATGGCTTCTTATGTATTTAGAAAGAACAACTATTCTGGGCTTCTTTACAACAGGGGTGAAGAACCTGTAGCCCTTCAGTTGTTATTGAACTCCAGCTTTCATCAGTCCCAGACAGCATGGCCAATGGTTAGAGATCATGGGAGGACTGAGAAATAGCCATTGCTGCTTTACTAGATCAGTTATCAAGAGATAATTATTGTGGATGCTTCATAAATGCCCCTCAAAAGATTTTCTCCCCAGATTTTGGAGTTCCCGATTACCAAGTCTTGTTTCTAACTTAAACAAGAATTTAACTGTAAATTTTAATAATGCACAGTCGTCCATTGATAAAACACTTGAAAAAATGACCTGATGTAGGTATCATTCCATCATAATTGCTTTTGTGTGCACTTTTAGCTATGTGCATTTGTACCAGTGCACCACAACTGCCCACCCCCCGACGTCAGTTTTATGTGATTCCATGTAATGCTGTCTCAGGGTTATTTTTGTGAAGTGTTCTATGAAAAACTGCAGGAACCTTGGAGCTACTTCCTGAAAGCATTCCTATGGCATCTGTCAGTTGTAAAGCATCATTTGTTGCCCCGCTGTTTGGCATCAAGCTAAATTCAAGATTGCTCATTAAGGTGCCTGGAAGAGGGGAGGTCAATATTAGGTGTTTTACTGGTCTATTTTATTAACCAAATGTATCAACTGTCCTTCATTGCCTAGTAATCAGGGGGCAGTTTCCAACACAGTAACTAAAAGCATAATACAAATGAATCAAATCATACAAAACTAATAAGATAAAATCCAGTGTAACACAATTATAGGTAAACAGCAGCAAATCAGGAAGAGTTATTACACAGCTATTCATATCACTGATCCACCATGCTGAAAAGGGGGTCAGATGATGTGGAGCTGTTCCTCAACGCAGCCCTGCCCACTTCCACTAGCCTCTGCCAGCAATGAAAATGGGGGAACACTGGTGAAGAGCATTCGCCCTGAAAGCAGGGAGACAGCTGATAGTAACCATGCCATTAATAGTCACTGGAAGCCCCTGCAAATGGGATGCTTAGGGTGGGTAGGAGGCTTTCTTAGCACATGATCGACTTCACCCTAAACCTCCACTGTTATCATCACATGATGAAAATGGACCCTATCTGGGCCTTTTCAGTGTGCCAGCCAGGGAGCTGGGGCAGCAAAATGAGTTTTTAACCCGCCTCCACATGAGGAGAGGGTGCTGTGGATGTGGCAGCGGCTACCCTGACCCATTTAGTTCCATTGCTGCCAGACAGAGGTTTTGATTGCCACCTAAGACCTCAGGCACAAATTAAAGTCAAAGTACCTTAAATGCGTCCAAAGGTCTGAAACCATTGGTGTGTTGTAAGCAGGCTTCAGAAACTTCTAGGGAGAGCGAGTTATACAGCCAGGATGCCACTACAGAGAAGACCCTGTCTCCATACTACAAAGCATTACCCTTGTCAATTGCAGATTATTGGAGAAATAAAAATTTAATTCATGGTGAGCTGTATTGTATTGTTGAGGACTGATAAAAATTCAAAATCAGTCCAGGGGGGAAAGAGACAAAGATTTAACAACGAGGGCTGTAATGTGTCATACTTTTTGGACATGCCAAGCAGATCTACAATCTTCATCCTCTAAGTAGAAATGAAACAATGCAGACATTTGGACCTCTCTTGGCTGAGATTTGCCTTCATGCTTCTGAGGCTTTTCACTACCATGCAGAGCAATCATAAACCAAGGCTAGTTAAGCAGGCTGGCTTCTGTTTTGCTTTGTCCGAGCAGCAGAGTATAATCCAAAGCAGTCGAAGCATCATGAAGAAACTACTCTGAAACAATGAAAATCAGACCATGGTTTCAAGTCATCCTTTCCAAATTGGGTCACATCTAAGATGGAGCTCTGGATAAGGGGGCAAATATCTATCTATCTATCATCTATCTATCTATTTCTTGTTAACAGTTGAAACAGTTTAGTCACTCTTTTTATATGTATTAAAGCCATATAACCTTAATGAAAACTTAGTAATGATCAGCCACAAAGAGGTGAACAGCAGTTTTGATTTATGAAGGAATCATAGTTTCTGGCAGACCAACACGGCTACCCATCTGTAACTGGAATCATAGTTTCTGCATTAACTATGGACTTGCAATGGCATTTCTGAAAATCAGGAGTTTGATTTGGCATATCTCCCAGCTCTGGGAGTTATCTGAGGCCGTTATCTGAGAGGGTCACATCACCAGAAAAGAGGAAATGCATTACCAAGAAAGAAAGAAAGAAAGAGGGCACTCTCTGCTGAGTTCTACAAGGGTAAAACAGATTGAGGAGGAGAAAGCAGTAAGCCATGATCTCCCCCTGGACTGTAAGAAGTCAAGTGGGCTTGGAAGAATCAAGACTGAGGTTGATAGAATAGTGCCCTGTTAGTGCTAAATGGCTTCTGCTGTTTGTGGAATTACTCTGATGCCATCCAAAGACTTGGCTCTAGAGGGCATGGGTTTAGTACAAGTCAGTGGATGGTTTCAGACTAATTCATACTTCGAACAGATATATTGAAATCAATAGACTCACGTTAGCCATATAGATTTAAAGGGGTCTTTTCTGAGAATGTCTTAGACATATATCACCCGATAAAAATGTATCTCAAGCATAACTCATATCTGACACATACACTTGACCAAGAATTTAGCTGATGGAATTAAGACTCTTACAAGACTCTTCTTGAGCTATGAGCCTAGAGCACACTGATAGAAAGAGTCCTGATGAAGAAATCATTGGTCAAATTGGTCAACAGAGCTATTTAACTGAATGGAAATCAGGCTATTATAAGGTTCTGGTACTAACATGTCCCATCTCTTGATGAGATGAGAACTTAGAACATAGTTGCCCATCCAATTTGACACATTCACAATTGTGCTCTTACATTGTTATGCTGATGATGACCAGAAATGACCTGCTGTTGGTGTGTCACTGATTTGGATAGCAATGGCAGAGGTACATTTGGTTGCAGAGAAGATTAGGAGTGTCTACTGCTCAGAAAAGTTGTCAACTGAAGTGTCATGACTTTTTTATTTCCCTCATGCAAGTCAATTGTGTTAAGCTTTTCATTAAGGGACTGCTTATAACCCTGATTGCTCCTGCAAATTCCATTTCACCAAACACTTCTCTCAGACTTGTCTAAGCTCCAGTACTCCAAAACATGTTTTCTGCTATTGCAAACTACAGTGGTGTTTTGCTTATTATCTACTTGATGGATGATGCACTTTTTAGAATCAAGATGTGGTTCTTGTTCTCCCTTTGATGTTCCAGGAATGGCAAGACTTGTTCCAATGTGGTCTGCCATGATTAATGTGCTCATAAATCCTAAATCTGGAAAGAACAGAAATATACTAAATAATCTGCGAATCTTGCTTTTGTGCCCCAATAGCAAACATCAGAGCAAAGCAACTGCCGTCGTTTTCAAAACTTATGCCTGCAAATCTCTGCTAACCCAATCTTCTTGTCCTAGTGATTTTTTAAAAAATCTATGGTTGGACACCTGGATTCTGTATCTAAGTTATCCAGGAGGGAAGATACCGATATAGTGTAAATGGAATCATGTTAAAATACGGCAACTTCCTGGGTTCCATATAGCAATCAGGGAATTTTATCCTTTTTCATTCTGTTTTTTCACATTCATTCTTTATGATACAAGTGGTTAAATATCTATGTCTTTTGTTATGTGGGCCTATGTGAAAGGCAGAGTTATATAAAACAAATGGCAAATCTACCAATTTTATATTTGTATTTATTGATTTAAACAGTCACCTGCTCTGCACCTTCGGGAACAGAATAGGCTCATAAGAAATCTTGAGCTGCAGCCAATTTATGTTCCTAAAAACAGAACTTAGCCACTCTTTTTACTTTTAAAAACCAAAGCAATCTGGTTCCAAAATTATGTGAAAAAGGAAAGTTATTTGCTGTGGCCATACTCCCTGTCTCCTCTTACATAGCTACTATGGACACTGCTTCCTCTCAATAGCAAGTGATCTCTATGAAAAGCAGGCACTGCGTACGATTTTAAAAATAACACTCTCCTCCCCCTTAATGAGCTCCAATCACTTTGCTCTGTGAAAAGGGAAGTGAAAACTTTCCCCAACTTTTCATTCTTTTTCCTGAACTTAACATTTTACCTCTCCCAGTTGACCTGCCACATGTACAAACTTATGAATGACTTTGCTTGAATGAAAGTAGCCTCCTTGTAACAGAGGAACATGAAGCTTGCCTTGATTTAGTGAAGAGAAATTGCTAGTTTCCTGTATGGAAAAATGAAAAGAAAAAGAAAGTGATATGGGGAAAGGGAAATTTAAAACTGGGGACAGAAAAACTTGAAGAGTTTTATTTGAGATAAAGTGGTTCCACCTACCCCAATAAATAAGTAGAAGACGGTAGGAATGAACTACACTGGCCTAAAAATAGTCAAAAGTTGTGAAAAACAGAGTGAAAAACAGACTCTGCATAGATATCTTTATTTGGAAAGCTGTGCTTGGATTTACAAAGAATGCAACAAACACCAGGTAGAAGCGTTCAATGCTCTTCAAATTTGACATCCTGTGAAACTGACTTAGCTTCACTGAAGCCAGATATAAGAGGAGGAGAAGGAAAGTAAGTGGGGGAAGCGAGCACACAGCGTGTACCAGGTTTATTAACTGAGATTGTTATGCTGCCATCTCTCTCACGTACACATACAGAGAATGGGAAGGAGAATCTTCATAGGTTTCCATGTATAGTACAATAAAAGTATGTTAAGTCATTGAATAGTTTTAAGAATTAAGAATACAAAGTATCTCCTGGAAAAATATTTGGAGGGAATCAGAAATACCCTCAGGAAGTTAGGCTGACACTCCTGGAATGTAAAGTTCAAAAGTCTGCTTTCAGTATTTTCACTGTAAACGAAAGAGCTAAATGCAACTGCAGTGGTAACATGAAGTGAGTGGAACAAAAGAGGAACACTGAAGAGGAACTACAGGTGAAACTTGGTAGCTTTGATTTGATTCTGCCTTTTCCCACTTAACATCTCCCTGATATGCTACTTCTAAACTAGAAGCTTTTAAAAGGGAGGGAAGTAAATTAAATAGTTAAATGAATCTCATTGTGTGAGAAAAACAAGCTGGCCACTTTGTGTTATAAACTTCAGAAGCACCACCCATAATTGGCACCTTGATTATGTGGGCAAGATGCAAGCGTCTTCTTCTTTACATATCCATTAGGAGTTCCCAACAGCTGCAAGAAATAGTTCATTTGGTTTCGGTCCTCCTCTAGGACTTACTTACTAACACAAGGTTATTTATGTTCCAGGAGAAAAAGTCAAAATGCATACTTGTCTCCTCAAAGGGCTGATAGCACAAGAGCAGCCATCAACCCCACAATGCCGGCTCTTTCAGAACGTTCCATGAAGTGATTTCGCCAAGACCATCAGCTACGGCAAGGAAGTGAAGCAATTTTGCATGCTCCTTCAGACCTAACCCCTTTCCCATATCTCTCAATCTGACATGGGGCAAATGAGAGACAAAAGACACTAAGTGTGGGACACAAGCTCTGAGTGGCACAGGCATCTTGAAAAGTCACAAGGTTAATGTCTTTTGCACACAGGGCATTGTCAGGATTCATGGTGTAGGGTTTCAGACAAACGATTTGCTGTACTAAAAGCAGAGAGAAGAGTGTTTCTAAAGAAAGAAAATACATTGGGATGTAAAATGAGGCCTATGCTAAATAAGCCCTTCGGAATAATGATGAACCTTTGTTTTTATTCTTCAGAAAGGGTTCAGTAAAGAACTGGACAGTGGGGGAAGGGGAGAAAAGATGTTTCCTTAGTACTTTAATAAAGTAAACCTATCCTGAGACTGCAGCCTGCAAAAAGAAAGTCAAATCCAATAGGACTACGCCAAAGAAGGTCTGACTTTTTCAAACTAGTTGCAAATAAAGGTCATCTCAAGATTTGCTTTATTCAACATCTTAGTCATCTGAAAAGTTATTTCAGTTATTCCCCACAGTTCTAATAACAGGATTTAAGTGCTTAAGACATTATGAAGAACACATGTCTTCTTACTTAGTATGTTTATATTGTCCCTGGATCTGCCTGGACTCCAACGTCCCTCTGTTTCAACCAGCATGGCTAAAAGTCAGGGGTGATGAGAGCTGTATTCTAATAACAGCCTCCAGCTTTCCCCAAATTATCAGTGCATACAACTTTGACTTAAGACATGGAACTTCATGTCAGCTCTTGGTTCCAAGACTTCACTTGCTGTTTGCCTTCTTTCCAGGTTAAATCTGTAACAAGATGTTGCAGTAGGGGGGTCTGCTGTTCAGGATTCCACCCACTCCATTCCTTCATCTTTCCCTCTGGTTTTCCATCTCTCCTCCTCTCCCAATAATTTGACAGTCTCCTGCAGCCAGCATGGCCAATGAGCACCTTCAATCCTCATTCAGCTATTTTTGAGGTTTCCCCCCCTAGGGATCTTATAAATCTGAGCTTTTTGGAATTCTACAAACCTCAGGATCCTTCCCATGGCAGATGATACTTCCCTCCTGCAAATGGATTTTGGATAGGAAAGCAATTGCTCTCACAACCTAAACTACAGTTGCATGCAATTGATGGCACCGGTGAATTTTTTATCAATATTAATGCATGCTCTTCATCTGTTTGAATGATTTTGCAAGGCTGGAATGCATTTTTTCCATTCTAATTTTTTTTAATACAATCTAAAAAGAAAAAGATTAAAAAGGGAAAAAAACCCATCATATATATGTGGCCCTCATCAGACATTAAAAGTGTTTTCTTTCTGAGCTGGTTTGCAGGTATTCAAGAATGGTATAAATTAAAGGAAAAGCATCTTACAATTACATTGCAGTTCTGAACCTCAAGAACCATTAAACATTCCAAATACCACCATATCTCGTTGGAACAATCTGAGCATTATTTACCTCATTTATATCAAAAATAAAAAATAAATATTCTTTTTCTTTACTTGTCCCGGACTTAATTTTAACTTTTGTATTAATTTTTCCATTGCAACTAGAAAGCAAACCTGGCTATACCATGCCACTTGACAGAATAGGTATACTCTCAAACTGCTTCCAGTTTGTAATAATGATCTTCCATGCTGCTATTAACAAGTATTAGACAAATTCCTCATTTGCTTCATCTTTGAATTGTGATCATGTCTCTTGCTTGCCTGCATGGAGGGCAGAGAGTGGCATATATTTGTGTTATGGATGGGGGTGGGGGTCGGACCTCCATCTTGCCAGGCAGGGATACAGCCTACTGTACAAAGCTAAGAGTCGCACCCATTGTTCCTCCCAATTTTGCCTCTTGCCCTGCCAATCACTGGTACGTGGTCTTCAGAAAGTTGCCCACATGGGAACATGGCTCATGTGCTGAAAACTCTCAGCAATGAAAGAATTTCAACCAATGCATCATTCAGATAACTACTTTGAAATAATTACTGGCACTAAATCAAATAGCTACACAAGGAAGACAAAGGAGATCTTTGTATTATACACACAGACATACACTCCAGAATGAATTCTATTATAATAGATGATACCCATCACAGTTATTATTTTATATCATTCTGAGCTGAGAATCATGGTTAAAATCATGGTTTCCTATTTTACAACCTTTTTCTTCTTTTAAATATGTTCTTGGATTAACTTAAAAGAAAATCAAAGCATATGGTCCATTGGAACACAAGCACTGGAAAAAAGACATCTATGACCAAAAAAAACAATTTATATGTTTGATTTTTGTATTGGCTCCACACATTGGATTCTAATTGGTGGATAGGAATGCTACAGTTTTACTGTCAGTAAGGGATGGATTGTCGGGGATTACTGTAACTGTATCTCTCCCTGTAATGTATATGCTTTTGAAACATCAGTTGTTTCACTTGTTATTTTAAGTATCCTTATTTCAGTTATAATGTATTGTGTTTTCAGGATGTAAACTGGGATGTAACAAGCCACATTTAAAACAGTTAATTCCCAGCTACATTTCAAGAAGGAAGCATTTAATTCATGCCCTCCAGCAATCCCTGCTTACAAGGTAGACACCCAGGTTTTTGGCACCTGGCAAATCAGTGGAAGATGGATGGGTCTGGGAAGAAAAATGATGGCAGCTGACTGGTGACTGTGAAGTGGTACTCTGTCGCAGTTGGCAACAAGTTTAATCCCACTCTCAAAATTTCTGTTCCTCACAACTTTGCCTCCTCCCATTATGCTGCTCACAAATGAAGAAGCAAGGTATTTCCATTTTGCCCTATAAGGCATTTTAGCTTGGCATTATTTTTTCCAAGTATATCTTAAATTACCCTGCTTGCTCTAGTTAATGGGCACAGCATAAACAGGCAGCGAAGGGGATTCACCAATATGCAATGATGGTGAGGTGAATGGGTTGCATTTCTGATATTCTTGATTGACAAGCTTTTGCAGCTGGATGAAAAGGTCCCTGCCACATTTATTCATTTCGTATTGTTGTAAAATAGAGCTCCAGTTATTTTCTGTGTTGTTTTTAAAACTATTTTAGCTGTTTTTTTATTATATGTTTACAGATCTTGAAACACATACAAAAGGTGATTCATCCATTCACAAAAAAATAAATATGAGAGTAGGAATGTTACAACTAGTCCCTGGTTTCCTCAGTGGAATGTTGGAAGGTAACTGTGGTCTCTGAAATAATGTCCACCTACTGTTAGCTAAGGGGACGCGGGTGGCGCTGTGGGTAAAAACCTCAGCGCCTAGGGCTTGCCGATCGAAAGGTCGGTGGTTCGAATCCCCGCGGCGGGGTGCGCTCCCGCTGCTCGGTCCCTGCCAACCTAGCAGTTCGAAAGCACCCCCGGGTGCAAGTAGATAAATAGGTACCGCTTACCAGCGGGAAGGTAAACGGCGTTCCGTGTGCTGCGCTGGCTCGCCAGAGCAGCGATGTCACGCTGGCCACGTGACCCGGAAGTGTCTCCGGACAGCGCTGGCCCCCGGCCTATAGATGTGAGATGGGCGCACAAACCCCAGAGTCTGTCAAGACTCGCCCGTTCGGGCAGGGGTACCTTTACCTTTACCTTTACTTCTTGCATAGGCAAGAAGGTAGATCTTGATCTACTGGTCAATTTACTGTAGATTCAGTTGGATTTCTGGCATTTCGATGTAACAACAGAGTAGCAAAATGAGTCTCTCACATACTGAAATGGGGAAAAAGTGGTAGTCAGTATTGGATTTTATGTGTCTGCAAGGATTGTGAACTCTATTCAGTTCTGGCACTCACTATAGGTTCATAGGCTCCGTGCCTGTCTTTAGCCCCAGATTCTGGTTGGTAGGTCTCAGGATTCCAGTAAAAAAATAAAAAGTAGAACCCACAAGCCTGAAGTCTGCCCACCCTGGGCCACGTGTACTCATTCACCTTACTTGGTGAGTTCCATATTCCGTATCTGCAGTCCGTAAATTCTTTAAAAGCCATTTGCCATGCTAGACAGGAAGAAAAACAACTTAAACCTGTGGATGGAGGGGAAGGTCCTTACTTTCTCTATAGAAACCGTAATTTCAGGAAGCGCCTTTGTCAGTCCCAGTAAATTTTTGACAGTGACGCGTAACCTCTGCCATTGACCCGATAAGTCTCAACTGCATTTTAATTGTCCCATCTGCAGAGCTATGAAGAATTTCTCTGTGTATACTGTAAAATAAAATATATACATTTCACGCAGCTGAGAAACAGAATATCTCCTATATCCAGAACTGCTGGCAGCACAATAGCACTTTTCACTCATGAAAAAACACTGAAGCCATCCCACCTTCACAAGCCCCAAATTCAGGTGTGCTAGAAAAGCCAAAAGTGTAAAAGTAAACATTTAGAGAGAAGAGCATAATCACGGGAAAGATTGAAAGGGCATAAATCATTCCGAGTAGAAGTGCAAAGTTGAGTGAAAATACTGCTGGCTTGACAGGTTTCCTTTTCTCTCTCAAAGCAGGCATTGGCTAATATGACAGAATGTAAGGCTCAGATATCAGCAACTAAAGTCATTAAAAACAGAATAAAATATTGTTTTACTGAATTATCATAATATTTCTGTTCTCTGTGTTGGTAATTAAAAATCACAGCAAGGGATTGAGACAGGAATAGCCTACATGGTGCCCTACAACTCCCATTATTCTTAAGCATTGGCCATAGTGACCAAGGCTGATGGGGGTCCAAAATATCACTGAATTAAAGAAGCTCCCAAAGCTAGTTCAGCACTACTAAAAGCTCCTTTTTCATGAGCAATTATTTATCAGAAGTACACCAAACATTGTAGTAAAATTGTTTTTAAAAACACACTGACGCTCTGATATAATTTACCAAACCACTTGTTACCTGAGGTAACAAGCATTTCATTTATTCAGTCAAAACTCCCCCAAACAGACCTTTGTGTTGCAAAACATTGAAATGTGTCCATGAAATAAATAGTATTTATGTAAAAAAACAAAACAAACATTGAATAGTGAAAAGAAGCAAGCATTGCCAGTGGGTATTTGTCTATTTACAGTTGGACGCAGGATTTGTCAGTTCTTGACAGGGTTGGGCGGCCCTATTGAGAGAGGTGCCTTCCTTATTTGTACTGTCATTGAGATTTAATGGGAACTTGGACCCCATACAAATGGGGGAAAGCTGATAACAGGACTATCAAATCTATGTACGTACGTATGTACGTACGTATGTATGTATGTATGTATGTATGTATGTATTTGTGTGTGAGCTGAAGGTACGTGTATGAATGCACCTGAACACACTGAGAATCCCCCTTCAGACCTTCTAGTGAAAATATCTTATAAAATACATATTAGAGGAAAATTGTTTTGCAAAAAATTGCATATTAGGCAAAATTGTCCCAGGAAACTGCTGATAAATTTTCAGGAGGTGATGGTTTATTAAACAAAATAATAATTGTGAAATGATGAGGAAATGTGGACAACTGAATTTAAGATTGGGAAAATGAAAAACGGAGAGAAACCAAGATGTATGGATTCACGCATCACTACCACCAACCTTGTGGATCAGATTTGAGGAGTGTCTGGGGAGTGCAAGGGGGAGGCGAAATCCCACTGTGTGAGCAAAAGTAACCTGCTCTCAGATGAACCCAATTTGATGTGTCTCCATGTTTCCACAGAAATATTTTTGTTTAGTGATATAAGCAATCTCAGCAGCGACAACAACTTAAGCAGAAATTTCTAAGATCATTTGAGATTTGCAGAACAATCTTCTTGTGGGTTGTTTGCCTTTTATTGATCAGACAGGCATGGAGTAGCAATTGCCCTTGGGGGGCGGAAATCATCTTCAGTTTCCTGGATCATAAACACATACAGAACTCAAACTGTAAATATAGTTTTATAGTGAGCATGGAACAGGTGATAATAACACTACGATGCTCCTTGCTGGGATTCATTTTCTGCTGTCAAGCACACAGGTGTAAGTCATTTATTGCTATCTACTGCTTTCTGGTAATTGAGAAAGGAAATAAATTCTTCAATTTCTCAACGATGGCATGATATTAATTGGATAAAGGGTTCAAAAGTGAACCTGAAAATGAGTTTCATAAGGGGGGGGGAGTCTCCCAAACTACCTGGAAGTATTCTATAGCATTTACTTTGTTGTATCAATTTACAAAGCCAGCTGTTGTGACCAGATGTCAAGGAATTGTTTTACATAAGCCACGTTTAACAATTATGTATTCTCCCTTTATCACCTCAGATGGGAACACTTAATTTGACTATGAGTGTTTTGGTTATTAGCCAGTTCTAGCATTAGCACTTGGTTTGAAGATCAGATGTTTGACAAAACAGCCTACAGTGAGAAAGCTGTGATTTACTTCTACACCTTAGAACTTACAAGGCCTCCACACATGCTGCAGGCTTCCATGAATGCATTTCATACATATGGTCTAGGGAGGGAAGGGGAGATAAATATGTTTTAATGTACTTCCATGATAGAAAGTTGAACTTTAGAGCACACCGAGCCAAACACTCCCCAATTGTTTCAAGTCTAAAAATGGAAATGCTTTAAGCTCCTTCCCTTGAACCTTGGAACCTGACATCTGTTTGGTAACTGTGATCAGCGCAAAGCAAACTAAGCCACACGTGGGATGGAGTGTTAGATTAAGGGAATTCTTGCTTCACACTTCTGAGGCAGCTGTATACTGGGAGAAATAGGAAATGCAGTGGCGGGCAAAAAGATAGAATAAATATATATTAAAAAGTAAAGAATGTAAAATTGAAAACAAGGTATGCCACACTATCTTTGGAATGTTGTTGTTGTTTACTCGTTTAGTCGTGTCCGACTCTTTGTGACCCCATGGACCAGAGCACGCCAGGCACTCCTGTCTTCCACTGCCTCCCGCAGTTTGGTCAAACTCATGCTGCTAGCTTCGAGAACACTGTCCAACCATCTTGTCCTCTATTGTCCCCTTCTCCTTGTGCCCTCCATCTTTCCCAACATCAGGGTCTTTTCCAGGGTCTTCTCTTCTCATGAGGTGGCCAAAATACTGGAGCCTCAGCTTCAGGATCTGTCCTTCCAGTGAGCACTCAGGGCTGATTTCCTTAAGAATGGATAGGTTTGATCTTCTTGCAGTCCACAGGACTCTCAAGAGTCTCCTCCAGCACCATAATTCAAAAGCATCAATTCTTCGGCGATCAGCCTTCTTTATGGACAAGCCTTCTTTATGGAATGGAGGATGGCAATTGGAAATGGCAAGCAAGAATGTATCCCTGTAGGGAGAAAGTGTTTTTGCATGCAGAATGCAATCAATATTTATTAGTGTGTTATATCACATGGTATGTGATGTTCATATTGCTATATAGCCAGATTATTCTACAAGCATGGGGGCGGGGAGCATCTTGGCTTAAGTTAAGCTTATGGATGTAAGAAGGCAGCAATTTCTGTTTTGATCTGTACTTGTCACCATCAGCACTGTTTCCATGCTGCTGCATAATCTTTTCCCTCCCCCCCTCCCCCTCTTGCTTTTGGGGCTGCCAAATCATGTCAAATCCTGATGAAGCCAAAAAATCTATGGCATGAGGGACAATTCAAAAGGTGTATATCCAGTATTTTTATTTTTGCAATGGTACTCACTAATATGGAGTACTGGCATTTCTCTCTCTCTCCTCTATGATGTGCTAACCCTGTGATCAGAATATGAATACTAGTGGCTCGTTTTTTACCAGAGGACTCTGTTTATCTACCACCACCTTCAGTCCAAAGCAGTGCATTCCATTCTACTACTTTAGAACGCCTCCCTCTCATTTTGCTACATCATGCTTACATCTTTCAGTCCAGCAAGGTGATCAGCACCAGAGACACAGGTAAGCTTCCTGGTAAATTCTAGAAATTTATATGTGAAATTTATAGATGACCATTTGCTGTTGCTCCTGCTTACAACAAATAGCAAAGCAGAGAACATTGCCAAGACTTCAGCAATTGTATTATATTTCTGCAAGCAGTTCAATGGAGTTTGTAATGCAAAAGATGCGGGAGGCAAAGTGTCGCTTCTGCAAATCCACACTGAATTGCTGCAGAAAATATCATTGTATAAATTACCCCCAGTTCCTTATAAATTGCACATGGTTATTTTTGGGTCATGGATTAGCATTGTCCTTCGTCACATCAGTTTCACAGCCCAGGGAAGCCAAGTATCACACCACTGTCATTTCATTTCCACATCATGAGGAATGTGTAAATTTTATGCAGAGAGAATGAGGCAATCACAATTCTCAAGGATGTAGAGGCATTTGAGGCAAGGTATTTCCAGGCCTACTAGTTCATGGGCAGATATTAAATATACCATCCTTCCGAAAAATGTGTGTGCATATATAAGACCCTCTGAGGCTATTGAAGAAAACGGGCAAAATGAATTATATGCTGGAGGCAGTGGCTGTGACATTGTCAGGCAAGGTTGTGTTACAGAAGGACATTTGGAATTCTTCCAAACTAAATTTACATTATATTACCCCATTTAAGTAGACCTGGGAACCCCTTCATTAAAATGGGACTTATTAGTGTCTGGGCTGCCTTTTACAAACTAAAATATCTGCCAGAGACTTTCATAAAGGCAAAGGAATTTTAAGTAGGTAAATGAATGTTACCATGAGGGGTTCCCAGAGTTTGTTTATTGGAAGCATTCAAAACATATTTCTGTGATTAACACAATTATTTCTTCTTCTTATTGCAATTGACTTTCTATAGACTGAAAGCAAGACATATGATGTCATGTTTTCTCCATAAACTATTTATGCAGCATTTATAGAGTAGCAGCTGTATTTAAAATGTAGAAAGAAAATATTCACCTTAAATATAGCACTGAAGTGGAAATCAAGTTCAGATTATTGTCCAACTCATCTGAATTTTAATGCAATTCTTACGCACGCACGCACGCGCACGCGCGCGCACACACACACACAGAGAGAGATTGAGATTATGCATTAGATGTTCAGAACCTCTTAAGAAATTCCAACAGTATTATTGAACTTATTTTTTCCACCGAAATTTCTTAACAATTTCTTGCACATGCACACACACATACCTGATTGTACCGCCAAACATTAATCTCAAATTTTCATTTTGTGTGCAACTTGGTATCAACAGTGCAAATTCTTGTTGTTTAGTTGTTTAGTCATTTAGTCGTGTCCGACTCTTCGTGACCCCATGGACCAGAGCACGCCAGGCATCCCTGTCTTCCACTGCCTCCTGCAGTTTGATCAAACTCAGGTTGGTAGCTTTGAGAACACTGTCCAACCATTTCGTCCTCTGTCATCCCCTTCTCCTTGTGCCCTCAATCTTTCCCAACATCAGGGTCTTTTCCAAGGAGTCTTCTCTTCTCATGAGGTGGCTCATACTGGAGCCTCAGCTTCAGGATCTGTCCCTCCAGTGAGCATTCAGGGCTGATTTCCTTAAGAATTGATAGGTTTGATCTTCTTGCAGTCCATGGGACTCTCAAGAGTCTCCTCCAGCACCATAATTCAAAAGCATCAATTCTTCAGGGATCAGTCTTCTTTATGGTCCAGCTCTAACTTCCATACATCACTACTGGGAAAACAGTGCAATACCAGGAGCTAATAAGATGAAGAGTGACCAACCTACCCAGGGTCTTGAAGACAGTTCTCCACTCCAGAGCATCTGCATTAATGCAACCTTCCATTTCTTTGTGTTTTAAAAATTCATATCCCACCTCCCATTACAGAGGGGAAAATAAAAGAGCTAAAAGCCATTCTGAAATGCATAAAAAGATAAAAATCAATAGCAGTAAACAAAACGTAGATTTCCCAGCTGCAAAAGTTCAAAGGTCACAATATACTGGCAAACACTTATCTCCATTAAACTGATTTTGTTTGTATTCATTTTGGGTTTTTGCTTCAGTGTTTTCTGTGCTGGGCTCTAGCAGGTGTTTTCAGGAGGTAGTTTTAAAAAAAATTACATTTGAAAGGGCCTAAGCTGTGCAAAAAATGTGTAACTGGTTTGCAAAAGACAGTCACAAGCTTGCTGAGTGCTATCTTTTAATTGAGCAAGTTCAGTTCTTGTCCAGGTTAATTGCCAATAGCATTACTTAAGAAACTTTAGTGAATGTGAAACTGACCAGAATGAAAGCAACATTGGGTTAGATTTCAAAGTGGAAGGGAGATCAGCCCTACAATCATTCTCTTTCACTAATAGCAACATGGTTTTTCTGTAAGTGATCTAGCCACTCCAAAGTTACATATAAAATGAAGCACACATTTTTCTCGGACTCCATTAATAAAGGAAACAATAAGCCTAATGTGTCCATACTAGAAAGTACTTGAGCTGTGCATAATTTTAAACATGTGGAGTTATCAGAATGACATCAGTGGGAACATTCACTGGTTGGACTCCACCTCCCACTGAAATCAATTAGGGGACCCTCCTAAAGATAATCATGAGTGTAGATTTTAGACTTAGTGCATTATTATTAGCTGTGCCCTAATAATATTTTGTGATAGTATAATACAGGATTGCAATATTGTGAACAGAGGTTAAAAAGGGGAAATAATGCAACTTTTAATATCAAATTGTGCTACTTAATAGCACTCAACAAGGAAAAAATATTTATTCGGGGGGGGGGGGCGATTACCCACCACAATAAAAATGAAAAGTCTGTAAAAAATATTTCTCCTCTTCTTTTCTTTTATTTCCATGGCAGACAGATTTATAGATGTTTGTACAGTTGCCAGAGAAAAGACTGGAAATCTCTACTTTACTATCAGGCCCAGAACAAAAATTAGCTCTGATTACATGCAGAAAAGAGTAATCAAAAAAGATAAAAGCTGCTTTTTTAATATTAACCTAACTTCAAAAACAAATCTATGTCAAATGCATCAGACATCCGCTAGTTTATGAAACATTTTCCCAGCCACATGGTACATTAAACCATAAAAAACATCTAGTTATCGTAGCTCTTCCCTTGCACTATGTTATAGCAGGACTAGTTCCTTACAGCACTATAGAAAGCTACAAAATGCATGGGAGTAAAATATAGAATTGTTTGAGATATTTTCAGCTTTTCAAAGCTAAATTTGAATGCCTTTGGTTTTATAGGGCCTTGTTATATAGCATTCTCTTTCATCATGCAGTGTACTTCCATGATTCACTCCGGCTAAGGCCAGATACATTAACAGAGCAGGTTCTTCTCACGCATAACGTTAGCTGAATGAGGACTTGTGCACACAAATAGTCCTGTACATGTCCGATTTCCCCTGACCAATCTGCCAACTGAAGCTATGCTGATAAACAAGATGAGTCATCAGTAGCAGCTGGTGGGACTGCATTGGTCTCCTGGCTTCTCAACACCACGAGTCTCCACCAGTTACTGAGTGGGAGAGCCAGGGCAGCAGGGAGTTCACCAAAGTGCAGACAGGAGAGAATTCAGGAGAGCAATGGAGCCATCTGCATAGCCCCTCTGGTTGCTACTGCGACTTATGATAGTGTGCACTAGCAGCTTCCTGCATTGGAACAGGAGTTTTCACGTCATCGGAACACATAATAGAATTCCCAGCTTGACCCCTCTCAGTCATTCCCAATTCTGCAACAAAAGGCGATTCCCTGCTCCCAGGGACACAGTTCTTAAGAAAGTTTTGGATCTGCCAACATAGTTTGGATTTGATATCCCGCTTTATCACTACCCAAAGGAGTCTCAAAGCGGCTAACATTCTCCTTTCCCTTCCTCCCCCACAACAAACACTCTGTGAGGTGAGTGGGGCTGAGAGAGAGAAGTGTGACTAGCCCAAGGTCACCCAGCAGCTGCATGTGGAGGAGCGGAGACGCGAACCCGGTTCACCAGATTACGAATCTACTGCTCTTAACCACTACACCACACTGGCTTCTCATCTCATCTCACTGAGAAAAACAACCCCCATAAGAATGTGATGCAACCCTATCCGTGACGTTTTGCTTGCCTAAATCAACTTTGCTCTTGGAAACACACATATTAGCAATTTTCAAACTGCATCGGGGCCATCTGCAACCTTTTAATTGATGCTAAGTTGAACTAGCTCTGCTACAATCTACTGTTCGCTTTGTAGCTCTTTAAACACTTTTGAGGTGAATGTTAGCGTCTGTTGGATATCCATACTGTCTTGTGCTTGCTAATAAATTTCGCATCTGTCAGTGACATGCAGCAGCTTAGGGAGAGGGAAATGAATTAATATCCAGTAACACTATAAAGTATTACATGCTCCATCTGGAACTTCCGTTTGGAATGAATGGGGGGTTATGCAAAAGCACCTAAAATGCTTTCTTGCGCACCTCCCATTCACTTCAGTGGGGCTTGCCTGGAAGAAAATTGTAAAGAATGGTGTCCAAGAGAGTAGCAAATGCAATCCAAATTCCCCAAGTGGCCATTACACAAGTCTGCTTCTTTCCCATTTTGGGGTGGGGGAAGGTTAGGTGTAGGTGTACCCTAGAACAAGATCTATTCTGCTTATTTTTATCATATTTTCTCCTCTGGCCATTCATATCCAAAGCCTGGACAGGGAAATGAATAGCAGAAGGGTACTGGGAGTAGAGGACAGAGACCATATTGTACTTGGCAGAGATTTCATCTCTTTAGTACATAGAGATTGCGGTAGGATGCATTAACTTGAAGATCTGAGGATCTGTATGCTTAAAAAAAAAAGCCATCTTCTGAAAAGACATTACCTCACAAGAATAAAATGTTGCACTGCATTAATGCTCCAGGCTTGAATTAAAGCTCTATGGAATGAATGCAAAGTATCAGCAGTTTTGAAACTTAGATCTGATGCATATGGTACTTTTTATTGTTTGAGAGGTGCAATGATTGGATATTTGAAATCTTTCTGCTGGCAACAGAAGTCAGTGGTGAGGTTTCCTGATGATTTATCAAAAGGATTGAATGGGTTCAGCACTCCATATTGCCTCCTGCTCCTGGCTGATGGAGTGATTTTGCAGTTGTTCTACCTGTGATATCCTCTACCAGGATGACTTCCGAGGGTTGACAATAAGAACAAAGCTCAGCAAGGCTTTCTTGAGGCCTGCACGCTTCACAGAGTTACTCCTGCCCTGTTTCAAAGTAGTTGCAGGGAACTGATGGAAAGAGATAGGGAGCCTTAGGCATGGAAACCACATGCAACCCTCCAGAACCCCTATCGAGCCCCCTGAGCTGCCCTTTACCCCACATCTCCTCTCCCCAGGACACTCCTCACTAACCCTGTTCCAGTCTGCCTTCAGTTGCTTTGCCCTGTCTGGAATGTGTCCTTTACTGTGATATTGCTTCTTGCAAGCCTACATGGGGGACTTAGGCTGCATTCAAAAGTGGGGGCTTAGTCTGTTACTAGTGCTTCTGTCTCATTCTCTAATGTTCCTCTCACACTGCAGTACCTATATGCAGTACCATGCCATGCTAAATTTCATCCACACCAGTAATCTGTACTGCAAGGTCAAATGAAGTTTAGAAATCAGGATCCCCACCTCTGCTCAGTAGGCTCAACACTCATTCTTCTCCCCCTTCTTATGTGTGATTCAAAAAAGCATGTAACATTCTGCAGGCTTTGTTGGAATTGATCGATGTTACTTTTCTACAGATTTAATAAAATCTTCTATTTTTAAAAAATCTGCACTTCTTCACATTTTGTGCTTATCCAACCCCAAAGTGCATGCCAAAAGCATATATTAGGCACAAGTGTGTCCAAAATGCATATTAGGGGAAATTGCTTGCAAATATGTGCATATTGGGTTAAATGCATCCAAATCATATTATGAATTTTCATGCATTTTTTAAATAAAAAAATGATAGCAGATGTGAAAATGGGAACAATTAAATGTTAGATTGAAAAGATGAGAAACAGAGAGCCTAAATGAATAAATGTGTCCATTCCTACCAGCACAGCATCCAAAAGAATCTCATTTAAATGTCTGCTACCTCTTCCCTGATTCCAAGTTAAGACTGTCACCAGATGCAGACTCCATGGCTTCTACATCAACACCCACCACTCAGAAAGAATTCCCCCATCACTCTGCTAGATACAGAGTTCTGGAGAACTTAAAAGCTTGCAGACTGCTTTGTGATATTTTGGTTGACCTCATAAAAGTATTGACCATACACTGGTACTTTGGTCCCTGAATGGCTTGATTCCCGAACAAATCAGCTCCTGAATGCCGCAAACCTGGAAGTAAGTGTTCCGGTTTGCGAACGTCTTTCGGAAGCCGAACGTCCAACGCGGCTTCCGCTTGAGTGCAGAAAGCCCTTGCAGCCAATTGGAAGCCGCGCCTTGGTACCACTGTATATGGATTTTGGTCATGGTTGTTTTTTTCTCATAGGACAACATAGCTGCCTTTGCTTTTTTATGGCATACTATGTGGCCCTATAAAGCAACCCAAGCAAGCCTTGTTTCTCAGTCTGAACAACTTGCTACTTGGGCATAGCTTAAAGCTTTGAGTGACCCACCCAACAACAAGCCATCACACTGAAGCAAGGAAGTTGGGGCTCAGTCCCATGCTGCTCTCTGGCAATCCTTACATACAGTCACAACATTGTGGCTGCACCTGTACATTAAGGGGGAAGGGAGCCCAAAGTGTGGAAGAGGCAGGAATAGAAAAGAAGGGAAATTATTCAGTCGTGGCAATCCTGAGAAGCTGCACTTTTTCAATGTAGCTTGGAGATAAATGTAGGCTAGGGACACCAAGTCCCACCAACCTGAACCAGAGTCCAATACCACCTGGGTGCCATTTTTGCTACCCCAGCAGGAACTAGTGAAGAAGCAAGTGAGGTTTGTCTCAGCCATGATCCTAAGTGTGCAGGGTGTGTGTGCTTCCTTCCTTTCATGTTTCTTTGCCTCGTTCAAAATCAATATTGCACATTTCCCCATTGGTTTGACGAGCAAGCTATTCCTGCAATAGGATAACTTGCATATCTACCTGCCAAGAGCTACATTTAAAAAATAATATTGATATCTGTTGTTCCTGATACTTGGATATTTTTATGCTAGCTGAACTGAAAATGCTTTTTGAAAAACTAAAAACCATAAAACATGCAAAGAAAAAGCTAAAGTACATCAAATGTGGAAACTTATTCATACACTTAGGAAGCTTCCTTATAACTGAGTCAGACCATTGGGTCCCCCTTGATCAGTATCATTTACACTGTATGGCAATGACTCTCAGGTATTTCAGACAGAAGTACCTCTCATTCCTACCTGGAGATGCCAGGGATTCAACCTAGAACCTTCTGTAAGCAAAGCAGATGCTCTATCATTGAGCTGCAGCCCTTCCCCGATGGAGGACCACAGGTGATTCTTTTCTGGGATGCTTCAATTCCTATTTATCCTAATTTCCTTCAAAGATGAGCAGTACCAGTTGGCTATTACATGTAAGTGCTGACACTAGTGATATCCAACTATGTTGCGCTGCTTTTGCTGCTGCAGAAAGGTGAATGTGGCTCTCTCTAGACTTTAATAATGTTAAAGTTAGTGCTAATGAATACTGCAAACATGTAATTATAGAACCAGAAAAGCACAAAAAAGGAATGTGGAAAATCAAAGGATGAAATAATAACAACATAATTCTGCCACTTCTTTTACTTTGCAATCACAAAATGTGCTTTGGGAATAACACAGTTTGAATGTTGTAGCATTCACTATTTCGCTTTGGTTCAGCAGACTGGGAAGACAAAACATTTTATATTTGCCTTGTAATTCTGCACTGCAGGATTCTTTAAGTTTATAAATTTGATTTGGTATTGTTCTGTTTACTATTTCCTATTTATAGTTCAAATGAAAAACAATGTATTGGGAATTAGGACATGGTTTCCATTATCTGCCTGTTATCAGTAATGATGTATGAAAGCAGAAAACATCTTGGATTTTAAAAGGCCAGTTGTTCATGCAAGGTTGATGACATTAAAAACGGGGTTTTGACTAGAGGTTGGATGACATAAAATTCACCGGGCTAATAATCATGTGTGCTCTATATATTGGAAAGAAATTGTCTCCCCATGCTTTTGCCTAATATATAGTTTTAATACTATACTCTCTTTAAAGCAAGATACATACATGAATGCAAACTAACTAACTAACTATAAACTGATGGTTTGTTTTATCTATCGCATGTGAAATTCACATTAAACCAAACTGATGATTTGGCTTCGGGAGGTTGACTTTCTGCCAAGGGATTTCAGACAGTCTACCTGCTCTGCCCCACTCCCTAGGAGTCTGTATTATAAGTTGCTGCCTTGTTGGTGACTGCCAAAAGATTGCCAACATAGGGTCAGAGAACATAAGGTAGAGCCCCAAGCCAAGATCAGAGACTCAAGAACCATTATGGTAATAGGCCCTTGGTTCAGACTACAAGTCAAGAACTTTTGTACAACTCACTCCTTTGTACAACTCACACATTGAGTCGTTTTAGCAGTCAAGGAGATTGCAAAGAGCTGCCGCCAGAATTAACAAGGGGAACCTTTTGAAATGTATCTCCCATTATCCTTGATTATTGGCCATGCTGTCTGGGGAAGATGGGAGGTTTAGTCCAACAACATCTGGAGGGCCCCAGGTTCCCATCTTTCTAAGAAGATACTGTATGTCATCATTCCCTGTACTGGATCCTCCAGTCCTTTGATCTGTTTCCATTAGTTTCTTTTAACAATCAATAAAATAGTATTATAACTGATCGATACAATGTACCATTGACACAGACACTAATATGATGCGCTAGTACATCACTGACTTTCCCTGTGCAAGTTTCTCCAGACACCATCTTACACCCTGCGCCTTCCTGTTCTGCTATCCAATAGTATCACTTCAGACAAAACTGGGAAAAGTCAGTTTAGGAAGAGAATGTGGCCAGAGAGAGAGATCCCAAACATGTGGGTCAGTATTATTTATGGTTGTTTGAAATACAACCTGCTCAAACTAGCCAAACTTGGTCTGCATTATGTTGACCTGCTAAACAATGCTTAAATTCTCTGTTGTCAAAATGTGACAAGCCAAATGCTTCTCTGGATGATGCCAAGCAGACATACATGAGCATGGTGGGTGGGTGTTTAAAGTAGTCCTACAAAGATGCTCCAAGACATTCATAATGCTATAATCTGGACCATTTTTTCTCCCTTTTGCTCTGAGGACTTTTGGAAGACTTGTTGGCATGTCTGCAACAGAGACTTTCCTCATCAGCAGCCCTTTTCAAGAACAATAGAATCCAGACAGGATTAAGATCAGTGAAAGCAAGAGGGTGACATTTTATTCTATGGTAGCTGGAATTCATCTTTGGGCGTACTTTCTCCAGAGATCCAGTATCTTTAAATCCTTCTGCCAGTAGTTCTAACCAGAAGATCCATCTCTTCTTGAAACAATGAGGGCCTCCCACCCAAAACCATAAATGATTGGTTCAAGCTGATATATTCCATGTTTCACTCCCAACTACTCCAAAGAGTGAATTATGGACAAAATTTTCTTCACAACAGCATGTATAAATAAGAAGAGAATTTGTCATTTTGTGTTTCAAGTGACATATCTGGAAGCCATTTCAAACATCCACTGAAAAAGCCAGCCTAGAATTTCTCCTCATCCCATATTGTTCCTGTAAATGATAATGTAACATCCTGTTTCAGACACTCAGAATGCAACAGAATGCATGAGATGTTTGGTTCTGTAAACAGAACTAAAACGAAGCAGTTGCTGGATGACATGGATCAGAGCCTCTTTCTTGGGTCAGAGAGCTGACCAACTATGTCTGTTCACCACAAATGCACTTTGGGCTTATGTTTCTTGAACAGCAATCCTGGCAAATGTATTTTGAAACTGAGGAGAATATCACAAGCAAGTTATACTAGGGCATGGTGATTATCTTTTTACCATCTTTAGTTTGAAAGACAACCAGATGCCAGTAGGAAACCAGCAAGCAGGACTCAGCCACTGATATTCAGAAGCATTACTGCCTCAGATGGTGGAAGCAGAGAATTTGTGGCACTGAAGCACAGCAGAGAGAGTAGACCAGCAGTGGTACAAAGAAGAAAGTAGCTGGGCCTCACTACCAGAGTCCTCAGCTCACCATCCCACTATTGTGAAAACCTTGATATATAATTGAGTTCACATAGCTTCTCCTGTTCTTAGACATGTATGTGTTACATGACAGATACGCAGTGGCTGTACACTACATTTTCAGTATGCAACTTGGATGAGTGCAGAATTGGCTAAAGCTTTATATTGCAAAGAAATCTTCATGGTTTTCTATAAAAACACAGAATCCATAAACTTCATTTTTCCTTCTGTTGTGGTTTATGATAAAACCTTGCATACCTCCAGTTCCAATGAAATAATTTTACCTGCTTTATTTCTTTGTCAGGGTTGAATTGCAAAAGGGCAGTTCTAGTTAATGTAACTTTAGTGCTGAGTGTTATCCGTAGGTGCACAGCACACTGAGAGTTATCTAATAGATGGCTGGTCAAAGATTGCGCCATGATCTTGCCAAAACAAGCCTACCATTTTTGTCATATGTATGGAATTGGACATGGAACCTGAAGGTTTCTTATAAATTTTTGGACTAGTAGCCCTTGATAACCTTAACCTCCAATACTTTGTCTTTTAAAGTAATCAAAACGAGTGGCTATCACCGTATACTGGGAAAAAGAACTACCGTATATAAATTAAGATATAACACATGAAGTTTTTTGTTCTAAAAGTTAGCCATGGAAAATGTGTCCTTTGAGCTTCTTAAAAATGCAGGCTTCATTTCACCCAAGTTAATGAGAGTATTATCACAATGTCAAAAGAACACAGAGTACTTAATAATCGTCATTGTGTCTATGTTTTAGATATCTGTTAAAACTCTAATACTCCTACACAAAATCTAATAATTACAAAAAAAGCACATTAGTTCAAGTTAATATAACCATGGATAATTCATCTTTAATTAACAACATTAAACAAATGTGAAGTTAGAGAAGAATATCAGTGCAGCATATTGAGGAAAATCGATTCATTGCTCAAAAATAAGACCGAAACATTAGAAGGGTGCATCTGATTTAAAGGGAGAGAGAAAGGTTTGAGTGACATATAAAATGCATGCATCCCCAATTATTCACCTTGACAGAGCCAACACAAGATATCAGATCATGCACAAGATATCAGCTCATACCCATGACCCTGGGAAAATACAGATTCTGAATTTTGAACATCATTGTTCTTCAGCATGCCTGGGTCTGGTATTTTGGTGCAAATCTCACTGCAGACAGGACAGATGAAACATTTAGATCCAGTTTCAAATTCCAATTCTCTTTGGTGTTGGAGTATTGAGGGTTTGATGAAGCCACACACAATATAAATTCAATAACTAAGAGAGAAATAAACTAAAGGGATCATGTGTGTTTCACCACAGCAGTAAAGCTGTATTCCAGTATTGTCTTTTAAACATTGGAATTTTTTTTTAATTCAATGTATCAATCATCATAGGATGGTTTTTCTTTGTCATCCTATGTTTACCCATTCATCTCCCTTTTCTGTTTCATATCTTTCCCCTGCTTAGCTTCTGCCAAGTTGAAATTTAGATATGAATTTGCTCAATTGCACTTTCACATTTTCTTTTCAATTCACAGACAACAACCCATGCATGGAAGCATGCTTTCTTAATTAACTGTGTTGCCGTGAATGCAAAAAAATAAAGCAAACTACCTTTCCTCCAGCCACTAGCTTCAATACATTCCCCTGCACTGTCAGGGTAAGGAAATGCTATTTGCACCAGAACTCATATAAAGTCTATGGGTTGAGGGAGCAGGAATGCAGCTGGATTGTGTCTATGCATCTCTTGCCAATCTGTCAATTATCCACAGGTAAGAACCTTCGAAGAGTCTTAGTGAATTGTACCAAAGGTCCAACTAAGCACAGCATCCACTTCACAGAGCAGTCAAACAGATGCCTCAGGAAGCCCGTAAACAAGGCAGTATCCCACTCCCCAACAACTGCATAGCTATCATGACTAGTAACCACTGATTGACTTATCCTCCTCAAAGTTGAACACCATCCTAGCATGCATACACATAGGTCCATGTGTATGTGTGATTAAGGTGGCAAATAGATGCTGCACAGGAGGCCTTTGCTGGCAAAGAGAAGCATCACTGGCGTGAATATGGGAGTTGCATGACAGAAAGCAACTGCTGATGATCTTCTCATCAAACAAACACTAGCCTAGAGCAGGCATGTAGCTGAGGACTTTCTGCACTGGCCAGCATGAACTAACTCACTCAACCTTAGATTGCTTTCCCTCTGTTTCTATGTGATGTCAGTAATTTGTTGCAATTCCTCACTGTCTGTGGAAACCCTAAATGTTCCCTGTGTGGAATAGTTGTTAGACACTGCATCTCTTGTTATGCCTTTCCTTTGCCAGTACTCTCTCAGTATGTTTTTGATCAAGCCCTGCTCTTGACACTTTTATGATTTCCCCCCAAGCTGGTTTATTTTCACCATAATCCATCTTTCTTTTCTTGGAGGTTCCAAGACTCCCACCATTCAGTAAAATTGATGGCATCCTCCATTTCCAAGTTGATATTGATCTCAAGGATTCTCCATTTACTTGCCAGCTGTTTTCCACCAAAATTGCTACCTAATCAGGCTTGTTTTTTAAAAAAAAAAATCCAGCCAAAGTCTTTTTATTAAAGAGTCATTTTAGCAGGAGACATTGGCAGGTAACCTTGAAATTTCTGTTTTTTCTACATAATCCTTGTCAGATGGAGATGCTGTGTAGTCAAAATAAGAAGACAATCACTCTAGGATAGGCAATGAGTCGGCAAGCTTGTGACTCAAGGGCACATTTTACAAGCAATTTATTCTTTATTTCACACCAGAGGTTACACATAAGGAGTTGATGGCATTAGAGGGCCAATTCCTACAATTTTAAATCCAAGGCAGAGCCGCTTATTCCTTCTGCCATCAGAGGAGCTTATCAAGAGCAAGGTGCCAGGAGGAATGGGCTGTCTTTTGAGGAAAGATACAGATGATTTAGGAAGACAGGAATCTGCTTTACACTGAATCAGACCAGTATGGTCTAATCTGCTAGTGGCTCTTTGGGGATAAAAATGGGGGGGGGCACTAGGTGCATCCAGACATCAAAGCTGAGACACTTGGGACAAAACAGCACATGACACTGACTGCTTGAAGGAAATTGATGTACCTATTTTGTTGTATTGCTGGCTGCAAAGTGGAGTCTAAAGGAGTCTGCAGGGGCATATAGGTGTGGAAGGGAAGGTTAAGTTTTCTTCTTTCTGCCACGGTCCCAACAAAACTAGCCTCACCAAAATACAAGTAAAAACATCTACCATATCAGCCTGATCCACATGCTTATTAACTTGAAACGTGTAGTGAGATGTAACTTCCACACCATGAAACCATTCTGTCAGGGGACTGCCATTGGAACAGGGAAGAAAGCCAGGGGGATACAGAGAGCCTCCAGCGCTCCTGAGGAGCAGCGCCTCGTTCAGCAGTGGAGAAAGCCACACCTCCAGTGGAGCAGAGTGGGAAGGGGGCAGCCAAGCGAGGGGAGGGCTCGAAGATGCAACTGAGAGCCCAAGCGCCTCACCTAGCCCAGCTGGCCAGGAGGCAGGCATGGCGTTTCCATCACCCAGCTTACACAGAGGGATGAAACGTAAGGAGGGAACGCGGAGATTTGGGGTGTCTAAGTTCTTACGTTGGGGGAGAAACCGGAAGGGGCCACTCCCGGAATCTGCAAGTGACTAAGATGGACATGAACTTTCTGGTTCTGCACTGTAATTGGTTGGACAAATAAAAACCTGTTAAAGGTCAGAGTCCTGCCTGGTTACTCATGAGCAACCACCTCACCACCTGACACATTCGTCCTCTTTTTCCTCTTCCATTCTCCTCTCTCTAACCAGACCCAATGGGGCACTCCTGCCATTCTCCTGTCTTTCTCTACCAAAAACAACAAAGAGCCAAAACCCCATACAAATCACTGGGACATGAACAATGTCCATAGGGAATACTGGATTTCTAAGAGGACAGATTTGGAATCCAGATGCAATCTGTCTATAACCTTAAAATAGCTGACTATCAATAACAAAAAAACATACACGGCCAGTCTAATACCATGTCTAGTTTGGCCCCTAAAAAGCTGACATGTTTGGGGGGGAAATATGTTCAAGTCTCTACAAAGTACTCAACTTGGCTTGTTGAACTATCCAATATATATTCTACCAAGGCAAATGATCAATGTACTTAAATGCCTAGGGCATGACCCAACCCAAGTTAAGCATTTTAAAGGGTAGATTCTGTTCAGAGTTAGGGATGCTTAAGCCCATTAATTTCAATGGGCTTTTGCGTGTCTAACCCTAGGGTCAGGTTGCATGGCCATTGACTTCACTAAAGGATGTTTTAAATACACACACTTAACACTCAAAATTAAATCCATGGGATTTGCAAGAGCTGAGCTTCATCTGCATTGTGCCCCTAATTCAATTACGAATGGCATGCTTTTATTTTGAATTTTTCAAATAATTTAAAGCTAATTGTTCATGCTTTAAAGTTTTCAACATGTTGAACTATACTGATTGTCCAGAAACTGTAGTGGTTAGGACATTTTAATGTCCTGCCATGTCTGTAATGAAGTGTAATAAAAAATTACAAGGCACTTTTTGTTGATGCTTGGAAGTTGAATAAGCAGTCAGGGGAGAATTTCCTTTTTCTTTCAACCAAGACTTAGAAGTCTGAGGCCCTCCAGCTAGTTAATAAAAAATGTTTATCTCCTACCTTTTTATTCCCATAACCATTCTGATGTTGCATGCATAAAATTTCAGCTTCCTAGTGGCATAGTTCACTTTAGCATGCTTGGTTGTGGGGCCTTAAGAGCAAATGGAAATCAATCATGCAGGGCCTCTCTGGTTTAAAGGCAACATGGCTGGAGTTCTTATATTATAAATCATTCATGCTGAAAGGTGGGTATAGAGTCATAATCAAAATGAGTGGGTCTGGGAACAATCTTGGCTGTGCACACAAAAAATCATGTGAACCTTTCACACAGAAGTTTGAGCACTGATTCATTACAATGAGGCACACATTTATCCTGACTTAATCTGAGCAGAAATGCCACACAACTTTCAAATGTTTAAGAGCAAAAATGCTTGATGCTAAATCCATGTGTAATATTGTTGTTTAGGAGCCAAACAGTCTACTACGAGATAGTAGTCAGTGGGTTGCATAACTGATTAAAAATTATTCTAGGACTTCTGCTGAATCAGAGGGATCAGACTAAAAAGTCCAGCATGCTATTATGGTGGACCGTAGACATCCTTGAGCCCTGTTTTTCAATCTTAGGTTCCCAGATTACAGCTCTCATCATTCATTTTCAGTGAAGCGAATGTTCAGGGACAGTGGGAGTTGTAGTCCAAAAGTATAGATTGTACACTAACCTAGAGAGCAGACAAGATATAGAGCGGGAACTATGCATCCCTGGGACCAACAAGCCGAGGACAAAGAGTTATTTATAGATCATGGATGTTTCTGCCCATGCAAAGCCTAATTTCATGTTCCCCAGAAGCTTATATGGTCCTACCATCTCTTGGGGAACCTATGAGTTGCCTAATGTGCCTAGTCCCTGCCCACTGCTATATAACAGTGGATGATAGGCTGTTCAGGATCAGGACTCTGTTTCATGGGAAGCATGCACAGTTAAAACCTTCCTCCACTTTAGTTCTGGTGACCTCCCCAAGCTGCTTTCATATGAGTCAGGACAGACACTTCCACTGGAACCAATATGGAGATATAGGAGAAGGAAATAAGATATAGCAAAGATGGACTGATGAAGAATTTTTACGTGTAAGAAGGAATTGTAGGCATGTAACCAGAGCACAGTTAAAAGCAAAATTGCCATGGATGTTTAGTTGAGATTCCTGCATTACAGGAATGACCATTGGAGTCCCTTCCAACTCTGTGATTCTATGTTTCTTCATGCAACACACCCCAATCCAGATTTTGTTAAGGTTTAGTTTTAAATTACATTTTGCTTCTTTTGCCCCAAGTGTTAAAAAGGCAAGCAACCACATGAACTGTAAACATAACTGGAAATGCCTGTTGAAACATCCATGTAACAACATTCTAATATTACATTACAGTATTTGACAAGTTGCAAGATCGCATTCAGATTTTCTGCTATTATATCAATTTACTAGTATGTTTCACTGAAATATCAATATTGATTTATTGCAGCAAAACAAGCATCAAGAAACTTTTCATTACTTTGGAATGCCATGAAAGTAAAGTAGCATTAGCCATTCACAAAGCAGCCTGACAATATTCTTCCAACAAGCTTGTGGTACCAAATAAATACAGCCAAGACATCTTCTCTTTAATCCAGAAGTGACCAAAGAGTCCACTTTATCCCACAATGCTCTGTGAAATATGCCTGACAGATCTGAGAGCCAATATACACACTCCAGAGGAAACCACCAAGGCTTCTTATTATTAAATGGAATAAGCAGGCAATGAAACTGTCTCAGTTTCAGCTTTTTTGAGGAAGAAATTCATATTCATTCAGCATATCTTAAGTCTTTCATCAGCTTAGATAACAAAGCATGTCCTCTACTCCAAATGTTTAAATGGTGCAAAGAGAATGGGGATAATGGGAAGTTAGGGAGGAAAGTAAGGGAGGGGGTGTCATTCTCTTATAAAACTACAGTTTTCAGGATTATCTGGGTGAAGTATGACAATTTAACCAGTTCATTTTTTATATGCAAATAATAGGTTTGCAGCACCAGGCTTGGAGAGTGTGCTTCTACCAACATACCACAGGATACAAGTGCTATGCTTCTTATCTTATTAGAACCTACCTTCCTGTCTCCTGTTGGGCAAATTCTCAACAGGAAGCTGATGTATATTGAGTCAACCCACTGGGGGAAAAGATGGATTTTTCTGCAGGGGGTGTTCTAGGGGGAAAAAACCACAGATTTTTAAGTTGCTTTTTAAGTACTTTTTACATATTGAAAGTCACTTTGTTACTTTAAGAACATAAAATGCATCATGTATAACTTGGTTTATAGTCATAGAATTCTTACATATGACGTATTTAATGTACAATTTATTCAGACAATAATTGCAAACTGAAATTTATTTTAAATTTTTGTTACGAATGAAGTTACATGCTGGCGAACCTAGCATCATTTTGGTTTTGCAGTTTACAAGCAGATGAAAACAAACAATCAGCATTATATTAAGCAAATTATTTATTCTAAAAAAGTATTGTGTTTTCTACAGTCCTCAATATCATCAAGCAAATAAAGAGAGCCAAAAAAGGAGGAGAAGGGGAACAAAACTCAACGAACACTACCTGAAATTGAATCAGTCTCTTTTTCTAAGCTATCACTATCCATTTCTGTTTCTTCATATTTGTCATCAAATTTATCATGGGCTTCTAGAAACTGAAAAGTTGCCCAGATTGAAACAAGCTTCTACCCTTTCATGTGTCAGTTTATGTCTTGATTTGGTGTAAGTATTTCCAAACTCAAACCAGTTTTTTTCACATTCTGCAGAAGATGGAGGAATATGAAAATGGTAAGAAGCAAGAGAAGATGGGGACTGGGTTGTGAAAAGGCCCAACCAATATGTTGAAGGGGGCATATGCTTGGCAGAATCCCAGGCTGCATTCCTTGGCCTAGTACCTGAAGATGTTTTGTAGTCTGCAATATCTGAAAGTACCTTTCCAACATCAAGCTGAAAGCATGCTGCTTGGTTTGTAATCCAGTCAACATCAGAAGCACTAGTTCTGGCCTTGAATCTTGGATCCAACAGATTTGCAGCATCATGAACTGGATGGCAACAAAATTATGTTGTTCTGCACTTTCTCCCACTCCCAGTCCTTTGATGCCTAATCAGAAGAACAGAAAGCCTCTCCTCTTCCCAAAGGCGAGGGGTTGTGAGCGGGAATCGCTTTCCAGGTCCGCAGGGGTGTGTGGTCAGGCCCCCCTGCATCTCTGGAGTCCTGGGCCTGCATCACACACTCCAGCCAACCAATCCGGCTTGCTGGTGGGCATGGTTTAGCTGTTTAAAATGGCCACAGGCCCACGGGCTCCTCCTCCTTATACAAGGCTTCCTCGGATCACTCGCCCGCCCGCCCTTTAGGTTTTGCCTCAGCACCTGACCTTGCTATGGACCTCGGTTGGTCACCTTGGCTGTCCAAGGGGCCTGGAAGGAATTTTTTCCACTTGGGAGATTGGCTCCAGCTGCTTGGTTTCTTCACCTACCTCATAGCAAATCGTCACAACTTTGTAAGGTTTGGCGGTTAGGCATTGGAAATGGCGTCGTGTGTTGGAGGGGAGGTTGTGGCCATCACCTACCCATCTCCTGGAAGGGTATTCCGTTAAAGGAATCCAGTGGTCATGGTTCCTGTCCGATGCCTAGGGCCATGGCATGACCCTCCAGTGACATTAGGGGAAAGTTTCCAGTTGATTCACATCAACAAGCTCTCCCTATAGGTTGTTAACCCTTGTGTGGCTCCCTGCAAAGTGGGCAGGAGTCAAGTATAGTCAGTTCGGTTCCAATGCCTAAACCAATACCACTCACATTCTGTAACCAATAACGTTGTGGCCTTTTTTAGCCCATTGACCTAAAATACTTTTGTCCATGTGTCTTATTTCATCACAAAGCGGGGAACGGGGCCTCAACTCCCAAACAGGTCCACCAATAAAGGCCACAAACAAAGACGACACTGGATCCTCCTGTGACAATGACTGTGCCCTTCAAAAGGCAGAATTGATTGCATCTTGGGCTTGTGTTTGAGTGCAGCTGCTTGTCCTTGGTGTACAGAGTACCAGCACCACTTTGTTTCTGCCCATGGCAGCCATTTTGTGGTGGCACCCACATGATTCCCCCCCCCCAATATCTATGTGTACCAGCACCTCCGTTTTCACCAGAAAGAAGCCTTTCATTTCAAGAATGACAATACATGTACCCTACTGCACTAAAGCCCTTCTCAGGTGAATTTGACCTGAAACCAAGAGTAAATGAAATTTATTGTATGCATGTCAGTTTCCATAGGTTAGCCCCATAGCTTAATGAAAAAGTGAAGACTTGAGAAGCATAATGGCGTGTGGAGTTGAAACATTAGCTTTATCACATACCCAAATACTTATTCACTCAACAAAAATAATGTAAGACCTTGTTGTGGGTATTAATATATTCTCCTTCCAAATCCTTAAAAGCCATCACTGAGTTAAGGTTGGTTTGTTTTTTCAGCTTGTCAGATAGACACTGGTGTGTTCATCTTTAGAAAATGATATATGACCTGAGGAGCAGGTTTGCAGAGGCACTGAAACTCATTTCAGTATCCAGCTACTTCCAAGTAGAAAAACATTTATCAACTCAATTAAAAAGAATGCACAGAATAATATCCCAGACATTAAAATCCCAATATTGCTACACAGAGGAAATTTTACTATTTATTTTCTGTTACATTTCCAGGCCTAGTGCGCCACTTGATATTATACTTCCAAACTGAGAGAGAAAACCCCTAAACAAACTTAGGATAGCCATAAAGCTTTATTCCTCAGCCAACAATATCATCAACGAAACTTCCAATTTCCTTTGTTTTCAAGTTCCATGTAAACCCCTTGTTGCCATTTAGCATGACTTTTTAAAGCACTGTTTCCATGCACTGGAATAGACAATATTATGATCTGTTGCAAAATAGCCTGACCACAAATTCACGTTTTGTGCTGTTAACATGCAATTCTAGTCAGACAAAATCTATCTTGCTTTATTATATCTTCCATTTTGACCTTTATCTCATTCTTATTTCCTTTAGGAAAAGAAATCAAATGTGTAGGCAAAAGTATTATTTTACCAATTAGTTCTTGAACTAATTCACTAAATCTCTACCCCACCCCGCATCCCAGACTCACACACATTCCACAGACGAAAGCAAAACAGTTTTCCATATTTATCCAAATATTAAGTGTGCCAGTTCAACCACCTGAACCTTGATAAAGAAAAACTACATTTCATAGATTGTATATCTCAAGTCACATACTTCAGTTCACATCCTAGCTGCTATAACCCACCAAGTCCCAAGCTGGGCTCAGGTGCAATGCACAAAGCTAACCAGGGAACAAAATAGCTCAGATAAGAGCATCATCCAGCCACTTGCTACAGAAGACAAATAGCAATCCTTGGAACGATACTTGGCCTAGGGCAATATACCCTCCCAAATCCAAAAGGGTAAGTTAACTGAACTCTTGACAATTTGCAAAACCACCATCAGCAAAACAGAGTAAAGGGCTTTGCACAGTTCAATACTACCTACCAGCTTGGTAGGTAGTACCAGTCCACAGAAAACTAATGGTGCTTGGATTCTGTTGAAATTACTCAGACATTTTCTGTGGCACCCAGCCCCTTATTGTTGCAGGCCCTAATCTTATCCCATAGAATCCACTGCAATGCAGAATCAACCTGTTCTTCATTGTACAGTGGTACCTCTGGTTATGAACTTAATTCGTTCTGGAGGTCCATTCTTAACCTGAAACCGTTCTTAACCTGAGGTACCATTTTAGCTAATGGCGCCTCTCACTGCCTCTGCACCGCCGCATACAATTTCTGTTCTCATCCTGAGGTAAAGTTCTTAACCCGAGGTACTACTTCCAGGTTAGCGGAGTCTGTAACCCGAAGTGTTTGTCACCCGAGGTGTTTGTAACCTGAGGTACTACTGTATGTGCAAACTGAATTGTGCATCTTTGAAATTCAGAAATGTGCTAGGTTTCACTACAGCAGTGATTCAAAGAGTCAAGAATGCTCAGAAGTGAAATCTAAAATGTGAAAGGGATTATTTGCCTTTATAGTTGCATGAAAGCTAAGTTGTACTTCTCAGCAGTGCTTTGAACTTCATTGCCCGTCTCCTTTTTTTAATCCAAACAACCTCCACCCACTCACACCATTAAAATCCACTTTGGTTTATGTATCTTTGGCAAATGAAAATCTAACAACTGATGCCACATTTGTTATGAAAGGAAATGGCCACTTTGTGAACATAAAGGCTGCATTGTCACCCTAGCACAGCCTTCGTCATGTGAAATATCATTAACCTGAGGTAATAAAACCCTCTATAAATGGCATTTTCCTCAGGAACAAGGGCCATGCCTGCCAAACCATCATGTGGTTCCCAGTTTTACATTTGCTCAGAGTAGTAATTCAGCAGCACGATTGCCTCTTTGTAAGAAGCATCTACAATAAAATAATTTATGGCTTTAATTAGGTAGGGTGCTTATTTCTTTTGCATTGGAGGCCTTAAGGGGGTCAGTTAGTGATGCTTCGTGACCAGATTCATTAGTACCACTTATTTTCATTTACCAAGGACATAATGAAATAGTAGGTTTAACTTCTTTTACCTGGTTAATTCTTCACACCAAGTGATACAGAGTTTTTTCTGAGTGAGGTAGGACATTATCACCCTATTCTTAACTGAAACTGCTGCCCCATAGGTAGCTTTCAGAGGGGAGCCAGGGGTTGTGCCAAGAGTCAGAAATGAAGGCCAGACCAGAGCTACAAAGTCCATTGCTGCCTAGGAAAATCTCAGCTGAAACAGGAATTATTTTATAGCCCTTCCCCTGGAGGAGATTCCAAAAACCACCATGAGTGGGCAGGGCCAGTCAGAGTCAGAAAATAGTTCACTGCCAGGAAGTTAGTGGGACAAGCACATGTGGAAAACGAAAAAGATAAATGGAAGGTGTGTAAGACAAAAATATACATTTTAAGGCAAGAATAGGGGACATTTGGCTCTGCAGTTAAACTTCAACTCCCTTCAACCTAACCATTAACCACCATTAATGGTGAGGCTGAGGCTGATGGGCGTTGTAGTTCAGCCAAAGATTTCCCCCCTCCATTGAGGCATCTGAGGCATTGTTGAAGGTGTTTATAGAGGAAGCAATGTGGGATATAGGGCAGAAGGAAGTCACAGATGTCAGGAGCCACAATAGAAAATAATCTGAGATGGGTAATAACAGATGGGAAATGTGGTTTAGCAAAAAGGTGGATACCAACAGAGCAAATAGAGAATCAGGAATGTAGAAATAGAAAAGGGAAGAAAAGGTGGAGGTGGTAAGTTCTAATTATTGAATTCTAATTATTGTGAATTGTACGAGCCCTCACAAGGTAGCTGGCAAAAAAAAAAACAAGTTAAAAGCAGAACAATTGAATACATAATATGTAAAAAAAAAAAAACCATGTAATGAACAATGTGTTAAAAGTCAAAAATTATATTCAGTTGTATCTAAATCTTCTCTAGATGGTTGCTGGACAGGAGGGGATGGATTTTTATTTTATTTTTAATGTCCTCTCCATTCCACTTATTGTCAGCTGAGCTTGAGAAACACCGTGTCAGGGAACTGCCATCAGTGCCGGAGGGAGAGAGCAAAAGCCAGAGGGATTCCAGAGAGCGTCCAGGGATCGGGAGAAGCAGCCCATCTTCTGGGGAAGAGAATCAGCGTAGCACCAGTGGAGAAGGGGGGCAGATGGGGGAAGCGGCGAAGCGGTCCCAGGACTCCTTGCCGGGGACCAGCGGGGAGAGTAGGGTCCTCCGCTGCCCACGCCCTCCTTGCGCAGAAGGCTTTCGCGCAGAGAGAGTAGGAGGAGACTAGGCGTCAAAGAACTTCTTTGCTGGAAAAAGTTTAAGAAACGCCCACTGACGGATGCTGCCAGCGATTGAGTCAGCCACGGGTGAGTGGCTGTCCTGTCCGGACAGAAAAGGTTCACTTAGGCAACCCAGCCTGGTGTTGGCACAGGCTTACGCACGAGGAACCCCTAGAACCATTACACACCATTATTGACTTTAAAGTGCTGTGTTGTTTTTAAAAAGGCCAGTTCTAGGTTATTTGCTTTATCACAAATTGTCTCCACATAATTTAGCAGAATTTTACAGAATTATAATTCAAAGTAGCTATTACTACTGAGTTTCTGTTAAGTTTTAGCCCTTTTCCATTATAGGTTTTGTTTTAAACATTTTTGTACTTCTGAAAAATTCTTAGTATTGGATGTACCATCAAGTGGCCAAAACCATAAGCCTTGTGAGATCTCTAAGCAATATTACTCCAGCACTAGAAAATTTACTGTGAAGAGTATGGGGAGTAATCTGGTATTGGCAGAGAGAGTGACTAGATGACCTAATAATTTCTTCTTACTACTTTCGACGAGATGATGAATAAGGACCAGCCCTTTTAATAAATTGCTATGTGCACAGACAGGAAGCCATCCAACTGCTTCTCAACGGGCTCCAGTAAATTTAAAGTCAATTCCAAATATACCCAATATATTCTCTGAGCATCAATCCTTTTGCGGCCCAAATGGTGCCATCAATGCACAAGAGGAAAGTTTCAGCAGGCTTGAGGGATCTCCAAGGTTTGCAGAAGTACAAAAGACCCGGGGGGGGGGGATTAACCCTAAAGAAAGGAATCCAAAAACAACTCCTTGAGGGCTGAGTATGCTCAGTGGCCATAGAATGTTACCTGACCATTTGGGGGGACGGGACACAGAAAAATGGAATAGGGAAGGGAAGGGAGAATCATGGAAGACGGTAAAGTTGGCTGGCTGGAACTCTCAACAGGAACAATCCACACTGCAAAAGTTAGTTGAAGGTCTCACTTGTGACATCTCATTTGTTATCACTGTTGCAATACTGTGTGTTTGTTAGTCAGAGTACATGAATATGCACATGTGTACGTGTGTACCTAATTCAACATCGTACAAATTAAAGTAAATTTGGACATTTCTGCATGGTGAGGTGACTTAGTCAAATATCAGAAATGGCCACCAGCCAGAAAACTCTGGATTGAACTCAGCATGACTAGTGTGTGGCTTTTGAATTCTCTTTTGAATCAGACTTCCCCAACCCCACTTCCAATTCTGAAAGTTAAAGGATGTTCCAACCAACTTTGTTCTGTGGTTTGGAGCCTGGACTTGGAGAGGAGAACAGTTGTAGGGAAACACTGAAGGGCAATGAAATCAACAGAAATAAATTAGTTGACTTGTGACTAATTCGTCCCACTGATTTTGGTAGGGCTTAAGCATAACTAATTTTGTCTGGATGTGGGCCCTTGTATGTTAAAAGATTTTTATTTTGGCCAGTGTTATTTATGGATAAATATGTGAAAGGGCGTTTTGTGATTTCTTAAAAAAAAAAAAAAAGCACAGGGAGGAAATAGCTACAGTAGAGCTTTTTTTAAAAAAAGTACCAGCATGGTTCAGCCAAAGTTTAGCATTATTAAGTCCTGCTGATTTCAAGGGCACAGTAAGACTAAACCGTGGTTTACTTTGGCTGAATTGTACTTTGTGGCTAAAATACAGCTGAAAATTAAAATCAATTTTTAAAATCATACAATCTCAAAACATCAAGTTTACTCAAAATACCAGTTTAAACCATCAGTATTGTACTCAAACATTTTAGTAGATTATATTTGCTGGTATATCCTGAGAAGTTTTGTAACTGTATATGTAAAACTACAAACAATAACCATCATAATACCAGTAATTTGCCTTTATTTTGGCCCATTTTGAAGAAAGTTAATGGGACATTAATTGCAACAGGTGACATCCATCATTAGTCATAACCCAGAGGAGATTCATTGAAATCAATGGATTTAAGGTAAGCCAAATAAGTCTACTCTGAGAATGATTTAGTTGGTCATTGGTTTCTCAGTAATGTGTCCTATTGATTTCAATCATAATAAAGCACAAATAACTTTGATTGAATAACTACGATTGAAACTATTGATTTCAATCGTAATAAAGCACAAATAACTTTATCAGGATTTGGGCATTAAAAAAATATTATGTCAATCCATCAAGAACAGAAGTAGTCAATACATGTCCTGAACCCCTGACCTACCTGTCAGCAAGTCAGCCCAAAGTTCCAAGTCTGAGGGTCAATCCACCCTCAAGTGAAGTCCAAAGTCTGAAGTTTGGGAAATGAGGTTCAGGGTCAATCCATGTTGTTGTTGTTGTTGTTGTTGTTGTTGTTGTTGTTGTTGTTTAGTCATTTAGTCGTGTCCGACTCTTCATGACCCCATGGACCAGAGCACACCAGGCGCTCCTGTCTTCCACTGCCTCCCCCAGTTTGGTCAAACTCATGCTGGTAGCTTCAAGAACACTATCCAAGCATCTCGTCCTCTGTCGTCTCCTTCTCCTTGTGCCCTCCATCTTTCCCAACATGAGGGTCTTTTCCAGGGAGTCTTCTCTTCTCATGAGGTGGCCAAAGTATTGGAGCCTCAGCTTCATGATCTGTCCTTCCAGTGAGCACTCAGGGCTGGTTTCCAAAGTCCAGCAGTCAGGATACAGTCCAGAGTCAAACCTGAAACACAGTCCCATGGAGGTCCAGGAGCATTCAAGTCAAGGATCATCAACACAGGCAGTTAAGCAGACCCAGTACCTCAGCTCTGCTTCCCTTTTGCCCCTTGCATGCTGATTGATGAAGCATGGGACCCTCACCTGCTCCAATCCTACTCCAGCTGGGGAATCACACACCTCCTCCCAGAGCTAGCAAGCCCCACCTGGCCAGCTAGGGAGCTGGGCTGTGGGTGCTTGTCTGCCTCAGCCTCCTGTAGTGCCCCTCCCACTGCTTCCTACGCCTCAGAGCCCATCATGTTTGTAGAGACAGGGGCCCTTCTAACTCAGGTGATGGGTCCTGCTGCTCTGGTTCCTGTGCACTGACTGCCATCCACTCACCATCCTTCGTCACCCCATGAGTACTTCCTATATCAATCTTTCCTCCACCCTCAGCTTGCTCAGGTGTGTTCCAAGCCCAGCTACATCCCTCACCAGGATCCCCTTCCTCCTCCCCATTACCCTGCCAGTTCATGACAATGTGATTGTCTTCTGCATAGTTTGGACTGCAATTCCCATTACCCCGTGGTGACTGGGTTTGATGGTAGTTGTACAAACATCTAGAGGGCACTGACATTGGCTACCACTGATCTAGAAGATGTTGATACTTGTAGATGTTGATACTTGCTGGCAATGCTTGTTATAGAAATTAATTGCTCACCCACCATTTGGCATTAAAATTATAGGCATTCAGCACAGAGAGAATAACTTTCTTCCCCAGAACTTGTGGACAACAGAGAAGGGAGATTGAGTGGAACAAAATAACATTAAATTTAATGAAAAAGTAAAAGGGTGTAAGTAAAGTGAAAACTAGTTCATGAAAATCACAGCATATTTTGAAGCACAGCAGGCAGGGATATCTGAAATAAATGGATTGTCCATGGAAAGCTCACAAAACCGCTAGTATTTAACATCTCTGTCCAACTTGGAATTGTCTTTCTCCATTAAGATGAGATTTCCTTAATAGTGTGTGTTACCTTCACACCCCATGCGTCAGCTAACCCACTTCCTGAAGGAAAGTAGCTTCCCTCAACCCGCACTCTTACTGATCCTACAGATTTACTGTGTTTAAGTCTAAAATTGTTTTGCTATTTTATTTTGAATAAGCCATCTTCTTCTTGACCCACTTGAGACTCAATATGGATTTCTGGCAGCCAAAGAAAGTTACCAACTTGTCTTTCACAAGCTGTTTTTGGTGGATCGGCTGTCCTGCCAAATGAATGGAACGAAGATTAATTTCAATAATAGAATTCAAAGCACATCCTTTTCCCAACTTTCCAGTGATTATTACCTCTGTGGAAATCCCCTGAAGATTGCAGGATGTGTGGCTGAAAGGTAGGGAGCTGTAGAAGAAAACCACATAACAGGGAGAGCTGGCTGATAGGAAGTTCTCTTTTGGATTCATGGTGCTTTGGAGCCAAAAAAATCTGGAAAGGAGACAAAGAAAACTCTTTTCTGAGATAAACTTCAAACTATACTCACAGGTTTCCCCTTGATTTCCTTAACTGCTCTCTTTTCACACATAACTAAGGGGATGTTTTCATATTCTCACAACCAACAGGTAAGATAATTGAATATAAGTAAAAGGTCATTAAAAAGGTAAAGGGACCCCTGACCATTAGGTCCAATCGTGGCCGACTCTGGGGTTGCGGTGCTCATCTCGCTTTATTGGCTGAGGGAGCCGGCGTACACCTTCCAGGTCATGTGGCCAGCATGACTAAGCTGCTTCTGGCAAACCAGAGTGGCGCACGGAAACGCCGTTTACCTTCCCGCTGGAGCGGTACCTATTTATCTACTTGCACTGTGACGTGCTTTCGAACTGCTAGGTTGGCAGGAGCTGGGACCGAGCAACAGGAGCTCACTCCATCGTGGGGATTCAAACTGCCAACCTTCTGATCGGCAAGTCCTAGGCTCTGTGGTTTAACCCATAGTGCCACCCGTGTCCCCCTAAAAGTCATTAGGCATGCTTAAAACAAAGTGACTTAGGCAGCAAACCAGGTTATTTTCTATGAATTAAAATATTATACGTTGTCAAACATGAGTCCCCTATGCATCTTAGCTATCAACAGAAGGGCAGAGCAATCTTATTGTTTGGGACAGCAACCACTACATCCAAAATTCCTTACCTTATTCCACCCTCCCCCACTGACTGCAGTGGGATGAAATTAGCTGCCTAACAGAGGAAATAACCAGCAAGCAGCTTTAATAATGTGCATGATTCCCACAACTGAATGAAAGATTTTAACAAGGAAAAAGGAATAGGAGTGTTGAGGGGAAAGCAAACTCTAATCCAAGGTCTCAATCCAGCTCATGGGTTAATTTTGGCCCTCAAGACCATTTTTCCAAAATCAAGCCCACTTGTGATATCATCTGATGGACAGATCAGCAGGGTTTAATCCTGCACTGGCTGAGTGTTCCTGTTCCCAGCAGAGCACAGGGGCACACTGCCCAACTGCAGGATGCCATGAAAACCCCTTCCTGATTTGTGGGTGGGGGCTTTCATTTTAGCAAGGGATTCATTGCTGGTGTTCCATGCAAACCTCTTCCTAAAACAAGAGATTTGCATCAGAACCCTCTGCTAAAGTAAATGAGAAGCGACCTTCATTTTAGCAGGGTTTGCATCAGAATAAAATTCTGAAAAAGACGGTGGGAAACTTCAGTTTAATGGTGCCTTGCAAAGTGCTTTCAAGCCCCAAATTGCACCTGATGTCATTAGGTTGGCAGCCACAACCACCTGTCAAATTTGGCTCAGGGAGCCGAAAAGGTTCACCAACCCTGTGTTAAAGTTATAACCAATGTCTGTGGTGGTTCTGGCTGTTTTGCCCATAAGGAGAAGCCCCACCTGCCCCACAATCCATCTATCAATCAGCTTGCTTGAGGACATTTAGAATCTTGGGGGGGAGGGGGGCTTGTCCAGCCACCTTCAAAAATGTAAATGCTAGCTCTTACTGGTTCTCAGTACAGAAATTAGGTCGATATTAGAGCAATGAGTTTTATTAAACCTCACTTTAAACTTGCCCGTTTCACAAGATAAGCCAAGTACTGATCTTTGGGGTGGGGTGTGCAGGGAGAGAATTAAGAGTCAAGTGTATAAATGTGCTGTGCTGTTCAGAATTTTCAGATCATTCAAGGTCATTTCCCATTGTCTGTGATATAAAGGTTATGGTGCGGTTCTCTTATTTTCCTTCATACCAGACTGCCATATGTCTATAAACTGCTTTGAAATTCACCCGTTTCTCATTTATTTGACCTGATTGTGTTGGAATTTTATTAAAAAGCAAGCATGTTACTTAAAATATACGACAATACACAGATCTTGTCATTACTGTTGCTTTATGTCCACATGAGCTTTTGGTGCATGCTTTATATTAATATGGTGCATGATATGTGCACGTGCTGTTTTACAATATATGTGCCATAATAGGGGGTATTTTTTTATTTTATTTTTTTGCTGAAGTTAAATCTTAGAATAAGATGGGAGCACTTCCAGGAAAATCTCCTCGTGAACAGTCGTCTTTTAAAATATTTCTTTTTAAGCTTACCAGACAATTTATAAGCCAGCATGGGCATGTTTCAACTCAATTAATAATGCAAAGGTGAGAGAAAACCAAACAAACAAAAAGAAAGGGGAAAATAGTTGTGACTTTTGGATGGTTTGGATATAGAAGCATCTTACAAAAGTTGCGCCATTTCTAAAACCTCCAGTTTCTTTTTAGTGACTGCTGGGTTATTTAGAACAGGGCTGGGGAACCTCAGGCACAAAACCGAATTTGGCCCACCAGGGGTTCAGATTTGTCCTGCCCAACTACACTCACTTGCCTTACATTTATGTTGTGGGGTAGAGGTTAGGCTGAGAGGCACTGATAGGCCCAAAGTCACCCAGTGAGTTTCAGGGCTGCATGGGGACTTGAACCCTGGTCCCCCAGGTCCGAGTCTAACACACTCTAACCACTTCAACCTATGTCATAGGATGTCATGTGTGAAGCAAGTAGAGACACAGCTAGCAACTCACAGCTGGGAATCTTAAAGTGTGCTGCCAGTTGTGCACTGGCAATATAAAGCAGGCTTCAGTTCTACTGCCATTCAACTGAGAATGGTAGAGCCAAAGCCAGTGGGATCAAATGCATGAGTGAATTCCCCACAGGAATTAGGCTTTGAGAAAGCCAAAGCCTCAGGCACTTTAGAGCACCACAGAGGGGCAAGGGGAAATTCTGGTGGACCTAATTAGGCCTGCAGTTCAGAGGTCTCCAAGTTAGTTTTCCTTATCAAAATTGCCCTCTCAGCCTGCTTTTGTCCTGCGAAGCTTCAGCTACTATAGCTTTTGCCACATAGGAGGAAGCAATTTAAACCTGGAAAACAACTTTTGGAGAAAGAGATGAGGCAGCCCCCGCTATTCTCCCTCACCCACCGCAATGTGATTTGCAGCTTTCTGCAGCTGCTTTGTGTTTTGAAAGCAACAACCCTACACTCTTTGAATAGGGGAAATCATGACCAAGTGACTGTCAGAGACTGTTGACTCTGCATATATAACTACTACCCAGAACTCTTCATAAATCTGGAGCTCATAAAGAAAACATTTGTTTAGCTACCAAATGCTGAAACCACTGAAATTGGCAACATTTTCCCCCACGGAGTTGAGGATATCTTGTAACTCCAAGCCATACAGCAAATATGGCCAAGATTATTAACATAATGAAACATTAGCACTTCCCAAGCAAACAAATATCTCAATAGGAACCAGGAACACCAGGAATGTCACTGCCACCTTCTGCTACCTAGACACTTGATATCTTTTTTCTAACTTGTTGCCTAAACCTGACCATTCTTGGTGGACAAACCCATCTCATTCTAAGGATGATTGTATAGCAGTATGCAGGTATTCCTGATCGTTGGACATGACTCCAGCTTTTCAGAATGTGTCAATTCCCATTTTCACCCATTGTTAGCTCTTCAGAATCTAGCCATAGTCATGCAACCATGCTGAAAGCACTCCATTCACAAACAACAGTGGAAGTTGTTAACAACAACAACAACAACAACAACAACAACAACAACAACATACTTTTTATACCCCAACCATCTGGCTGGGTTTCCCCAGCCACTCTGGGTGTTTCCCAACAGAACACCAAACATTAAAACTTCCCTAAACAGGGCTGTCTTTAGATGTCTTCTAAAAGTCAGATAGTTGTTTATTTCCTTGACATCTGAAGGGAGGGTGTTCCACAGGGCAGGCGCCACTGCTGAGAAGGCCCTCTGCCTGGTTCCTTTAACCTCACTACTTACAGGGAGGGAACCACCAGAAGGCCCTTGGCGCTGAACCTCAGTATCCGGGCCGGATAATGGGGGTAGAGATGCTCCTCCAGGTATATTGGGCTGAGGCCATTTAGGGCTTTAAAGCTCAGAACCAACACTTTGAATTGTGCTCAGAAACATACTGGGACCCAATGAAGGTCTTACGGGGCCGGAGTTATGTGGTCTCGGCGGCCGCTCCCAGTCACCACTCTGGCTGCCACATTCTGGCATTATGAATGGTTGGGGTAGCAATGGCAGTCCTTTTCTGGAAGCAGTATATGCCGGCTGTATCGCCACCTCTTTTTTCCTTCCCTGCTGCTGCCAATTCCCGCAGCAGCAGGCACAGCCTCCCAGAGGCACTTTGGCAGAACCCTTGTACGTTCACCAAAATACCTTCCAGGAAGGTGCCTGCCAATCATAAAAAGGTCACACCAGAGCAGAGGTGATTTGGCACGACCCATTTACAGTCGTCAGGAAAGTTTCTGGAAGATGCTTTGGTGATCATAAAAGGGTTGCGCCAAAGCATCTCTGGGAGGCTTTGTCTACCACTGTGGAAAAGAACAGCGGACGACGGGGGGGGGAGGTGGTAGGCAAAGGTGCAAGGGAGTGAGGAGTGAAGTGGTGGGTGGGCAAGCGACAGGGGCAGGGGCAGGGGGGTGAGCAAGCAAATGGTGGCAGGATGGGTGGGTATGCGTACTGGCACCTTTTTCATATAAATAAAGCACTCATTGCTGGAAACTACAGGAGTGGAGAGTGTTAGATTTCTGTTATGTCGCTGTGCAGTTTTTGGAGTCACAAGACTCTGTTGACATTCCAGACTGTTAGAAGTCTCACGGGAGATGGGAGATGGATGTTGATGTTACTGGTTTCCCGTTTATTTGTTTCTTGTTGTTCTCTGTCTCTTACAGAGAGCAGATGCATATTCTTTTCTGTCCTGAGTAGTTAGAAATAAACGTAGCGATGTAGCACATATTTCGTTCTCCTTCTGCTGCTGTCTGTGTACTCTGCGTAATGGGGAGCATGCCTGAAGCCTCATTAAAGGCTTAGGTCGTTAATCACCATTGGAGCAGAGGTCGATGGATTCTGAAGATACGAGGAGGAGGAGAGCCATTACAGCTCGTAGTACAGAAGCTCCGACAGAGTGCTCTTGTGCTTTGGTGCTTCTTGCAGGTTTCCCACAGGTATCTGACTGGCCACTGTGAGAATGACCCAGATGGGCCATTGGCTTGATCCATCAGGCTATTCTTATGTTCTAAAATGAATGAAGAAGAAAATATGGGCCTTTGTGTCAGAGCAATCTCTGAGTTTGGCACAACCATATTTCTCTTTGCCCACGGGGGTGAAAGTACTGCATGTACATAATCTACAACCCCACACAATGTAAAGCTGAACAATAAATTTAAAATGTGTTGGTTTACACATTCTAATCTTACACTGCAGCTTTTGTCCAACAGTTGCCTTAAGATGAAGACGAGCTGACATCTTACATAAAATTTTAGTTTTTCTTAGCTTTCAGTGGCATTTTTAAAAATGCATTTTTAAAAAAAAAAGCATTTAAGGTATAAAGACATGAGCATGAGCCAAGAAGAAACACAAGCTACCAGGAGGTAGGATCAGTTTGCTTATATCAGCTTGACCAGCCAAATGGGCATTTTCCTCCCTCATGCTTCTGAATTATGGCAGGCAGGAATCTTAATAAGTTTGCCAACAATACGCTAACAAGATATGAATATAGAAGATCATGCCTCAGTACGTAGATATGTACTGGATGCTCCTCAGGTCCTATAACTCCATGTTTGCATGAAAAGAAAAAAGGAAAAGAAAAAAATGCAACTTTTATTGTTTTCATTGCATGTGCCAGCTAAGACTTATTATAAAATCATGCTTTGTAGTCACACCTTCCCAGATGATGAGACTAGGGGTTATGGCAAAAAGAGTGAGCAAGATTTCCCAATAGCATTAAATTTGACTCATTGGACAAGGATGAGCAAAAGCTGCTTAGCTGCGTCTTCCAAATAAAACCCTTTTCTTTTTAAAACAACATGACAGTGTAATAGGTTCCTCCCCCCCCCCCCTTTGCAACTCTTCTACAAGAAATCTCATTGTTGAATAATAATTGATCCCAGCGTTCCATCTCACAAGCAAGCCAAATTCTTTGGGCCTTCCCTGTTCAAAATTAACTGCAGACCAAGCAGAGCCAAAGTCCAGTTGTCCAGGATACTTTATTGCAAAAACATGCTGTAACTGGTTTTTTTCCCGCTATTCCTGCTTTTTGACTGGCTGGCCAAGCAGATGGAAACCTATCATCATGTTTATCTGTTCCTGGATCTTTGTTACAAACCTTTGCAAAACGTAGACCAGCATGATCACACTAATCACCAGGAAGCCTATCTGTATTCTAGGGAAGCAATATATCTGTTGGAGTCTTCTGTGGAAAAAAAGTTAAAGAGCTCCCCTAGAAAAGTCAAGGGTGTTTTTTCTGTTAGTTCGTTTTAATGAACTGTTTAATTGAACAGCCGTTTCAGAAAAGCAACTTCAAATTAAGCTGAGTTGCTGAGGTTGACTTTTTTGGTTTTCTCTGCAGCTGAGAGAGAATTGAAAGTGTTTATGCATGCTCCAAATTATCTGAGCACATGCTTTGCAGTTACTGTGAGGAAGCGTCTTAAGGGTATTTGGAAAGGCAAAGTAAATGAAGGCACCAAAAGCAGCAACTAGGAAAAATAGCAAAGGAAGCAAGCAAGAAAGGGACAATTCCCCTGAATATTATATCATGCAACATAAGGGATCCTGCCCAGTGCTGGAAGCTATGATCTTGTTCCAGAAAAGCACTTAAGAACATAATCAACTTTAATCATATGCCTTGTCCCATTTGGTACAATTTTCAAAAGCCATATGGCTCTGATCTTTAAAAGCATTCTTACAGCTTCCTTTCAATGGGGCCTGAACTGGAGCACTTTGAGGACTGGTTTGTTTGTGATGTAGGGAGTGCATGTGTGATTAATTGTTGATAGAATTTAGAATTCCTCTGAAATTGACTTCTGGGGGTGGGACTGAGTACCCAAGTCCTTTGCTCCTTCAGCTAGAAAGGAGTGTGACACCAGCTCTGATTTAAAACAAAAATGGTCATGAAACACTTCAAGGGGGGTGTCAGATGGGCAGACCAAAAGTCCCCTCAGACTCAAAGCAGAAAACAGCCAGGGCTATATACATACAGCTTTAGTGGGTACTAGATACACATGCAGTTTAGAAAACATTCTGCAACATATGTCACAATTTTGACAGCTATTTGAAGAAATAAAGAATTGGTGTCTCTAATAAAGACATTTATTAGCACCTCACCTCACCCCACTCTCAGTCATGTGCCACCCATCTCCTTGCTTTCTCTGAACTACAGCACTCTTGCCTATCTGCCCAACTCAGTTCAAAGCATTCACCCTTTCTGGATGCCATTGTCATATTTTGACTATTTGTTATCCTTGCTTGCCCTTTCCCTCAACTTTACTCCTCCTTTGCCCTTCTTTATTTCAGCTCTTTGCCTCCTCTATCTCCCTTCCATCTCAGCAGTTGCTCATTTGCTTCTCTGCTTGTGGTTGACCTGTTGGCATGTTATCTTCAATGAGTGCAGTCTGGGTACCTATGTACAAAAATACTGATGATGATACTAAAATTATATCCCAGCTGGCCAGTGTGGCAAAACACTAGCAACAAAACAATGGAAACATCTAAAAACAATTCCAATACAGATACAGAGTGGGAAAGTTATTTACTTAAAAGGCTTGTTGAAAGAGCAAGACCTTCAGTAGGTGCTACAAAGTCAATGGAGATAGCACTTGTCTGATATTTAATGGTATCTGAGCTACACAGCCATCCATATGTAATGTTCAAGGAGTGTAAAGCTCATGTACCTGTATACGTAAGAGCTGAGCTGTGCAAATCAACAAATATGCACTCTTTCACACAAACATTTGTACTCCACCCGTGTACAGTGTAACATGTGAAAAAGTCTAGAGGGCTCTGGCTCCCATTACTATAGATGTCTTGCCTTCTGACTCTCCTGTTTTGCCCTTTTGGCCCTTTTTCTACTCTACCTCCTCAGTACCCCTGGTTGTGCTCCTTGACTTTCTGAGAACAGCACATGGCTATTTGTCCTTAGCCTTTCGTATTCCATACCGTCATACCTATCTGGCTTGTCAACACTATATGACTGACCATTTAGATTCCCTAAACATTCCACTAGGAGTGGAAGTAATCACTCTTTAGGCTACAGTTTCCAAACCAATCCCAAATTAAATTCCTGAGTGGCTTTAAGTTTTCTGTCATCTATAGGTTTCTTGCAGGAATAAAAAAGCTAGCAAAGAAGGTTCCCCCCACCCCCATCCTCAGCCAGTCTTTCCCCACTTTTTTCTTCCTTATGTGATGAGCTTCTTCAATGCACCAAATCTTCTGTGGTTTGCATTGTGTGTTCAGACCCAGAGACCTCCCCCCTAAATAAAGTCACACTTGACTCAGACTTTAGTTTTGGTTTTTGACAGAATTTAGGCCACAACTTTATTGATTACAGTAGATGAGTGGTTGCATAGGCTCTGGTTCGACTAGCTCCCTGCACCCTTGCAAGCAGCGCTGACCCAGGGCACCAGCATAGGTCAGCCAAGGGTGAACACCTGGGTAGACAAAAAGCCGGGAACAGACTATGTTCACCTCCCAAATGCCCCCCTGGACTCAGGCACGGGCACAACTCCCTCTCGGGGGTTGACCAAACCAGTTGAGTCCCTGGATTCCTTTAACGGAATACCCTTCACGTAGGGATGGCGAGACTGTTTTCCCATCCCTATCAGCTGAACCAGTGCCTATCCGCAACCTTACAAGTTTTGACGATTTGCTACTTGGCAGACAAAACCCAAATGGCAACAGGCAATCAGCCAAGTGGGAAAATTCCTGCCGTGCCCCTGTCCCAATGACAGACGACACACAACGGCATAGCAAGGTCAATTGCAAAATGCTCTAAAAATAGGGAGAGGTGGGTGGGTGTTCCAAATGCACGAGCCGAAAGAGAAGCTCTGGGTCACCTGCATGGGTATATATAGGTCCCTCAATCTGTTTAGACTGTGCCCCATTGGCCAGATTGAACCCAACATCGAGGACCTACCAATCGGGTGTTGTGGCTGATCAATCTTACCCACCCACAACCCAGGTGGTCAGTCTCCAGGTCTCACCACAACACTCTTCTAGGGAGGACACGATTTATCATACATTTAAGTATTGTGACACATTATTTACCTTATTCAGGAGTTTTGAGTCTCTCCGATAACTTTCCCTGCTGCTTGTAAAGTCACAAACCCTTCCCATAACCTATAGCTTAAGGAAACCTACATATCATGAAGACAATGTTTTCAATTAATTTTTTATGGAAAAAATGTCACAGCAACCACATTGCTTATTCAGTCGCATACTATTCTAACTGTAAATGTCTACTGCAAAACAGCATGCGACACCAAAATCCAGATGTGGAATTTAACTACCACAGGAACTATTTCAAATAAGTGCAGTATCAACATCTTTAACATTCCAGAGTCATATCCAGGACATTGATTGCTTCTGACGCATGATATGGAAGACACAGAAACCATTTCACAGAACATTAGCTGTTCCGTTCACATTGCTGCTATCATTATCACTGTAGTGATTTTTTTAAAAAATGGAGATACACATTTGCTTCTGCTTTTTCAATCTCTTGATTAGATCAGAATATGCACAAAAATGTGCAAACTATTTGGCACGCAGAATGCCACATAATGAAATATAATGAGGTTACCAGTGTGACATGGCCCCAAAACTGAGGCTTAATTCTTTAATGCTACCCAACAACGAAGGATGGGGAAGAAATGTGATTCAGTTTGCATTCAAAGCCAAATATATTAAATTTGGCTTTCTGAAACATTATGAAGACCAAAATGCAGCCATCCTTCAAAGTTAACATTATCCAAATTTTGTGATGCAGTCCTCCAACCAAGCAATGTTTACAGTAGTATATACTTTAGGCTGGAATGTGCATTAAAAAGAATGTATTGGTTAAAAAATCGCTTCAGAAATGCAGAGAAATGAATTTATGATTGGGGAGAAATGAGAAACTAGGAGAACCAAAATTAACAATTTCTTCCACCCTACTGCCAGCCAAACCAGAAAATTAGCAAACATAAATGGAATTAAGGATCATAGAATGTTGATGCTGATTGTCCTAGATTACTTTTCAGATGTGAAGTTAATGCACTAGAAAACAAAAGGCAAGAAGAAATAGTAACATATTTACAGTGGGATGTGTACCTGGTAAATTAAGATGCATTAGATTTAATTTATAATCTTCTCTCAAAGCAAGTTGGTTAAACTTTTTTTGGTCTGAGGGATGCATTCCCTGTTTGCCTGGTAAGCAGGGGGCTGGAGGGCCACTGGCAATAGCTTGGCAGTTGGATCTGGGCCACGGATTTGCCACGTTTGTGTTAAATACTTTCGCAAAAACTTCATTCAGTGTTTCCAGTTGGGTAAAGAATCTCCAGTTTTTCAGCGATACATCAGTTCTTGACACCATGGCAAGAGTGTTAATCAGATCAACATTTTGTATTATGACATAGAAGTAGATGAACACGTTGTATTTTTCACAATCCAATCATACTGTTGCTCCCATGAGATCTTGTGAGATCTAGCTGGAAGCCGCCACTGAAGCCCAATCTCTGTAATTGAGGCTTTGGCAGGGTGGGTGGCACCAATTTAATCTCAGGTGTATAATTAAGATAATTGTCACTGTGGAGTTTATTGCTAAATACCTACTTTGAGAGGTGGCTTTATTCCTATTGGTCGTCTAAAACACATCAAAATCCTATCCTGTATGTGTTTGAAATAATATGAGTATGATTTTAGTCTGAAGTCCCTTGCAAACTCAACAAGTGATGTTGATGTTGACATTCCCATTATTTTTATTTATTTATTTATTTATTTATTTATTAAATTTGTAAACAGTCCTATACCCATAGATTTCAGGGCGGTTCACAATATAAAATTACAATATAAAAAACACAAAGTACATAAGAAAAATAAGGAAAAAAACACAAAACAATAACCCCCCTTCCACAAGGGGTTTATGTCTCTCTCTCTCTCTCTCTCTCTCTCTCTCTCTCTCACACACACACACACACACACACACACACACAAAGCTACACCACACTGAGCTCTTGCTGAATATATAGAGATTGCATAGTAGCCATGACTGGTGGCTGCACCATCTACAAACATTTTAAGAACCATGGACTGCTAAATCAATAATAGAATAGGCAGTCCAAATTTCAGGGAGCATTTTAGAAATTATGGAAGCTTTTTGTTAAATTGCTCTGCAATAACTGCTTCATTTGATTTACAGCTTCCCCCCTTATTGTCCTATCCATTTTTTGATTGTCACAATTATTCCTATGCAGCAAAAAGGGACTCAAAAGTAAAGGATGAGAAGCTCCTAAAGTCTTAGACTTTCATTTTTAGAAATTTAGAGTTTAATGTGCTCCAGCTCTGAAGCTTCACTGGGTCATGTGTAACTTATTTGATTTGTTCTGCGTATCATTTATTTAAATTCTCCTTAAATGAAAACTTGGATACAAGTAGTTGGCAGAAACAAAAGCATGAAGATATGGGATACTAAGCAATCAAAAGCTCTCTTTTTTTCTGCTAGTGTGCGTTACTATAAACACTGATGCTAAGATTTTTACCACACTGTATTTTTTGTCATTGTGCCAATTTAGGCATTACACTTCACGTGCACACAGTCTGTCCAAGCTGTCCCTGAATATGTGCTCCTGTATACAACCGTAGTGTATAAAACCAGGTGAACACAGTAACTGACAAACGGCAGCTACTAGGATTGCATAAACTTGATCAAATGCCTCCATGAACATAACAGTTGATGCAGGTCATAACACATTCATTCAGTTCTGCACTGCAGTGGAGCATACAGGGAATGCCAAGATGGTTTCTGAGGTCAGAGAGTATGAGTGTATATAATCTATTGCAAAAGAGTGCCCGTTTCAGATAAGGTTGGCAGGGCGCCTGTGAAGGCAGGGAGACTTAGGCACACCAGGGAAGGCAGCTATGATATGAATTGATCTGCCTTTCCCAGAACCTATGGGAGCTGGGGGGAGAAGTGGAGAACCATCAACCACTTTTTTGAAAAGTTATTGAATCCTTGGAGTCCTAAATTAGTGGAAGGCTCATTTGGAGAAGCCTGGAGTAAGCAAAAATGTAGCATTCTTGTCCTATGATGGTGGCAGGAAGCTGCTGTCAGACCCATGTTCCATCTACCTCAGTATTTGCTTACATTGGTTGACAGAGACCCTCCAAGGTTCCAGATAGGAAGACTCTCCCAACCATACCTGGAGATGCTGAGGAATGAACCTGGGACTTTCTGCATACAAAGCAGATGTTCTACCACTGAGCTTATTGTGCTTCCCAACAGTTTCAAGAGAGTGGGGAAGAAACAGAAATATAATAACGGAAGGTTTTCAAGCAGTTTCCCAGCTGTTGTCTACAGAAAATATAATAGATCACAAAGAACTAGCAAACCAGAATGCTGGTATGCAGTGTATAAACATTTAATAGTACCTAACATAGGGCTTCCCATGTGTTTTGTTACTTTTATTATTAAAAGTAAAGCTACACACACACAAGATACCATTGTCTAGTCCTGTTCAGGAGAGGCAGCACTGAAAACCAAAGGGCATGCTAGACAGTTAGTGACAATCCTTTCTGCATAATGTAAAGCAATTAAGGTCATTTATTTTATGTTGTCTGGTGGATCTCAGCTAACGGTGTAGTAGTCTGTGTACATATCCATTCACAACTACATGCAGGAAAGAGGAAGAACAGAACTATGAGTCATATATATATATATATATATATATATATATATATATATATATATATATATCAGCATGTGGGCTCAGAAGACAAACATCAATTTCATATCCCAGACACCATCCTAATACAAATGACCTAAACTCCAGTATTTTCCATGTGTACTTTTAAACTCTGTCTTCTCCCTGCTGTGCTCTGGAAATTGCTAGTGTATAACACAAATAAACATCAACCTTCTCTGAAGTTATTGTCATGAAACCCTCCAGAAGGCTGGGATACTTTCTCTGCAGATCTCAGAGCAGAGCAGCAGGCATCTCCCTTTGTTGACAATGCAGTTTGTTTCCAAATCTCTCAGCACGCTTCTTTTTCAGCCACTTGTTCTTGAAACTTGAACCAGAACTAGTGCGTGCAATTAATTTTAAAAGGGCGTGCTGACTGGTTGGGAAGGAGTTGATGGAGGTTCCTTGGTGTTATTGACGCCATGTGTGATGGGCTATATGAAACCTCTCGGCATTCAGAAACAAGATATTTTCACATATTGCAATTTTGTACAACCAAGTGGGTGGTCGCATACATGCTCCTTAGTTTTCTTCATGAATTGAAATGTTGTGCATGTAGTGGAGGGAGGAGACTGAATTTACCCTTAGCAACTATGGACTGAATGGCATCACAGTAAAATATGATAAGATTTCACAATCCTGAGCATCTAATCAGAAACAAGATTTACACCTTTGAAAGAGTTTTCTTTCTTCCTACGGTAATTTTTCACAATTCTGTTAAAGACCTCCTTCAATACATTTTTCATGCATCTGGAAGAGAAACAGTCCTTTAGCTGTGTATATCTGAATATATATGAAGCGAAGCAGGCCCAGTTGAGGTTGTGTCTAGATTAGTGACTTTTTAAGGAACTAGATGCATGTTGCTTAGGATTCCCGGAAGGAAGGAAGGAAGGAAGGAAGGAAGGAAGGAAGGAAGGAAGGAAGGAAGGAAGGAAGGAAGGATATAAATGCACTTAAATAAAAACAATATCCAACACAAAATATAATATTTTTTTGGGAAAAGTCATTTTCTTTCTTATCTTTTCTTATCCTTCTTATCCAAAGTGAACTCTGAAGAATCCAAATACAATGATCTGGTTAGATTTTTGTTTATTCTTCTTTACTAATGTCCTCTACTAATTATCTCTTTTTTCATTATGGGACATTGTATTAGACTGTATCGTTGTTGCATGATTTAAATTTTCTTAAAAGAAAAAGTACCAAAGGAGTATTATTCCTGTTCTTACCTAATATCCATGGAGTTACTAATCAATGATGTGTCATGTTTACAAGATGGGTCTCTAAGCAAACCTTTCCAGCAAAAATCTATTATTTTTAAAAGTAATGGTTACATCCCAGTTGTTCTGGAATTCATTATTGGAAATGGAGTTGTGCCCTGTTTAATCTATCAGTGGCACCCAAAATTATTTCAGCTGTTCAAAATCTTGATAAACAACATTTCATGAATCTGAGGAAAAATAGTGTGCAGAATGTTCATGAGTCATCATTATCAACTATTCTACTGCCAATGTTATATTATGGCTAATTATGTAAAACCCATAGAGCTTTTCCCAAGCCCATTTCCCTACAGCTTGATGGTGATGATGATGGTGGTGATGATGATTTTTACACCAGGCATTTTTTAAAAGAAAATAAAAACCCTGCCTACTGAAATGACCTCCCCAGGGCACAAGTCTGGGCAGTGTGTATGTAGGTCCTGGGCTGCCCAGATGACAAGACACACACACACACACACACACACACACACACACACTTTTGGTCTCACTGATGTGGTCCAAAGGAAAGGAAAGCAATACATTTGGCACCAGCTTGCTGCCATTGTTGTTAGAAGGAAGCATACAAGGCAGCACTCAACCGTCTTAGGGACTCCACTCTGGATTTGTGTAAGGTTTACTCCTTAGACTTTTATCTCCCAAATATATCCCACAAGGCAATGCAAGCTTAAAACCATTGTTTTCCTTCTCCTAGGTAAGCTACCTTCCCAGGTGGATGAGCCCCTCATATCCCTCTACAGTATGTGCAGAACCCGCCTTCTTGACTGTTGGTCCCACTATTAGTCTTGTCCATTCAATCTGCTGGAGCCTGTTTTTGCCTCCATGGGAAGTCCCTAACCAAGGAATACTCAAGGCTGAAAGATAAGGGGTAGTTCCTGTGTTCCAAACAGAGTAACAATCAGAATTCAGGCTTGATAACATTCTCCAGAGGAGGTGGAGAACCTGGGGCTCTGCAGATATTAGAGGATTTCAACTCCCATCTGCCACAGCTAGCACAACAAATTGTCAGGCATGATGGGAGTTGTAGTCCCAGCAGCTTCTGGAAGGTCACCAGTTCCCCACTCCTATTTTGCAGGGTCAGAGACTGATACCCCTCTCTGCAAAAGGACAAAAACTAATTAAATTATCATTTGCTAAACCCCTTCAAATAGGATAGCATTGGGTTTTCATTTTATCCTTCTTCAGAAGCCACTTCTGGGGATTTTCCCCAATCTGGACCACTTTACTGGGAGAAATCCTTGAGACCCTCAGAAAATCTTTTCACACCATGTTTTAAAGCTATTTTAAAGGAACATTTGTTCACATCTGCCAATATTCAGGGACATATAAAAAACAGAAGTTGTTAAGATTTATGAAAGATGATGACTTCTTACTGAACATTCACCTTGACTTTTTATGAGCTCATATTTATTAGTTAGTGAAACCAGGTGCATTTCCAATTGTGAGGGTTTTACTTCAACTGGTAAATTTTAGTGTCACATATAAAATTATAGATTCATATTGAGTTGCCAGGGTAATTGACATCTGTCTTTACCAAAGTCTTCAGCACTCTTCACTTTGAACTACATAGCTGACTTGTATTAATATAGCATTAACCTTATCTGATTTTACTTACTAAAATGTTGTAAAATCACTACCAGGGTGGGTTTGGAACTGGTTATAGTCCACATTACATTTTGTACTTCTTGTCATTTTAAACTTATATTTTGTGCATATCAGTTTCATTGCAATGTGCACTTTTGACTGTACTTTTGCAGTTTATAGACTATATTTTTCAGTTCTGTGTGGACTGTAATTTTTTTTTTCAGTTCTGGGAGTTTCAGTGTTTTGTCCATGCAATTATTTTTCCATCTGAGCCATTGCTACTGATGGCCATACTAGAGCAACCCTTTAACACTGATAGTTGGCTTGCATTACATCACCTTATGGAACCATGCAGTTCTTCATTCAGACAAACTTGGCTTCTGTGAGCAGGAAAACATAAATAAGACTGAGAACATGCATAACTGGTTGCTGGATTGAAGTTGTAAATAGTGCCTGCTGCATTCCGTGCCCTTTCCAATCTGTCCAACAGCATCTTGACATGGAAAATATGCATTCCATTATAATGGCTCACTGTATCATTCTTCCTGATATAGTAGGTTACAACACGGAGAAAGCTGTGCAGGACTTTTTTGAGGATTTTTTTAAAGCTCAAAAATTACACTTTCATCATCCTACAATCCTATCATGATCCTGACCCAGTGCAGCAGCCAGGATTCTGGCATGGAGGAGCTGGACTAGAAGGAGCAGGGATGTAAGCAACAGTGGTGCTCGACCCAGACTCATGACCTGGGAACAAGCCTGAACCAGATGTGTCAACAAGGAGGCCCAGAAAAACCTGAACTAAGACTGGCATAGACAACACTCTCTGTGATAGAGTGTCTTGAAGAACTGCCCCTTTCTACACCAAAAGCCTTATGCTCCCCATGCACATATGAGGATAAGGGGTGGAGGAGGCTTGCTTGAACACACCAATCCGTGACCACACTGTGAGCATTTGCATGTTCCTGAACATTCCTGAACATTCCTATTGTACCTAGCCTGCTTTCTGATATGGCAAGTTTCATTGGGGAACATGAGCTTCACATCAGAGTACTGTGAAAAAGAGGACTACCCATAAGAAAATGGACGTGGTATTGTATGCATGTGAGCAAACATTCAAGTGACTTTGGATGAGCCCTAAGTCCTGTTCATGAGAAAGTAATCAGCTGTACTGGCTGCAGCAGGAAATAACGGCATTGGAAACAATGACCCATTCTCCTTTGGCTTGTTCATCTCTCTGTTGTCCAGGTAGCTTTACTTTTAATTATTTCCTTCCTCCTAAGACACAGCTGTCATTACCATTCAGTTGCAGCTACCATTTTCACATCTGCTAGACTCCTCCTTTCAAGCACCATACGTCCCCCCTTCAACCTTTATGAAGAGATTTTGTTTCTTTCTTGTGCAAACAGGAGAAACAAACCCAAAAGAACTGAATGGAGTTGAATGAACACATCAGCATACACTGTGGATTACAAGTGACCTGAATTGCTGTTGTTACTGTTGTTGGTCCCCAGGCTGTCAGTTTTTTCGTGGGAGAGATCCAAGTGTGTGCCAGAAATATACATTTATGCAATTTAAGTAGATTAGAGCACTCCATCACCCTAGAGAAACAAATTTCTTAAAAACAAACTTCAGGGGGTGAGTGAAGAAAAAGGGGTCATCACTAACCACTGATGCATTCAATAGATATTGAAAAAAGATTACATTTCTACACTGTGGGAGTTGTCTTCTCTATACACTACACAGCATCATGGATCTTATACTCAATAGAATAAAAGAGGAGGGGAGTGTGTCTCATCATCATCATTTTACAACACCATCACTTTACGGTTTTTCATAAACAGAAAAAAGACGAGTCACTTCCCTGTCCAAAAGGCTCTTACAATCTGGAACATACAAAAAAATAATAATTGCCCAGTAGCACCTTAGAGACCAACTAAGTTTGTTCTTGGTATAAGCTTTCGTGTGCATGCACACTTCTGGAACATGTAAGTGTGCAAATTGCTGATCCTCAGAGTAGACTGAGGAGTGTTGAGAGAGCTGGAAAAGGGGGTTGCTAACTAGAAAGGCAAAATGATACCATCCACATCAGCTTATATGGGGGATTAAAAAACAACAGCAACCTACCAGAATCCTGAACACATGAGGTTTCCAATGAAATATTTTTAAGGAACTATTTGGGGTCATGACCATCTCAAATACTTCAGAACTCATCACATGCAAGGCAAAATTGCCTTAACCATGGAGTGACTGACAACGGATATTCTCCTGCCCTTTAAAGAAAGCAGTCCTCATTCTGTGTATAAGATCCTAGCAGAGAAACTACATCACTACGATGAAAGTGGGTGTTAAACCGTGCATTTAAAAGACCACTCAGTGACACAAGGAGTGTCAGATGCTCTTGTATAAAAACTGAACCAGCATTTTCTGACTAGCCAGCATTTTGTTTCAAAATTATACTTCTGCTCCTGATAAATTTCAATGGAAATGAGACCAATGTAATGTGCCAAGTAGCATTGCCTTGCCAAACGATGTGAAATGAACGAGGATCAAGGAACATCATCTCTTCAATATGGTTAACCTAGATAACATCTTCCAGACATTTGCATGAAATTAAAAGGGAGTTAACCTAAACAGAGAGGAGCTGAATCATCTCCAACTTGCAGATATTCCTTGTGAAATGTCACATGTGACCTACAAAGTCAGTGAAGCACTTAACCATAAAAACTAAAAATGCAAAGAGCTGTGCTTTGACTCAGAATGAAAGACATGTTGAAATAATGGAAAGAAGACCCAGAGAAAGTACTTTTGCTCTAAACAAATGCATGTGAGATAGAAGGAAATCAAGTGCAGGAATGGGGTAAAGAGGAGTCAAAATATTATGGATCAGCTGCTGGCAAGTTTAATTTAATATTTATATAAGACAATTGTATTGTTATGGGAAGGCTCTGTGTTGCAAGGAACCTGACGGGTGCGGCACTATCTACTCTGTACATGGCACACGCTTGTGAGATCCCTGTTCCTGCAACATTGTTCTCTGCAGATAGCATTTTCCCCAGAGCAGTGGAAAAAACCTATCCACTTCTACAGAAAAAGCAAAGCAGTGTAAGCAAGGACACCATTTGGTAATCACTAAGCCTGCTTTCAATGCCCTTAGCTGCTCAGAATCCAGTCTGACCCTAGGTGTATTATTATCAATATTGCCTAAGGCACCTTGAAGGGTTCTTATGTTACCCTCACCACAACTCTGGAAGGTAGATTAGGCTGAGAGGTAGCCCAAGGTCACCCACTGAGCTTCAAAGGATTTCAATCTGGTTCTCAGTCCTGGTTCTCAGTCCTAGTCCAACATATTCAGTCATACGTCACATGAGCACAGCTCTCTTCTCTGTCATTTACATGCTCATATTGATAAATAAGGAAAGCAAAAGGCAGAGTGTTCAGCCCCTTGGGGGCCCTTAAGCAGAACCCTCAAACTTCAAATGCTGTTGAGGAGGGGGCATTCAGCACCTCAGCGTACACATATTCCATCTGTACTGTGGGAATTGCTCTGGTTGCTGATTAGCTATTGGGCCATGTTCAAGGTCTTGCTGTAAACATATAAAGCCTGAACAACTTGAAATCAGGTTACCTGAAAGAGCTTCTGCCCTGAATAGACTTGTGAGATCTATTAGATCATCAGGTGAAATTCTACTCAGGCCATGGCACAGAATATCATAGGGTGGTGACCCCAAAAAAGGACAGTTTCTGATATTGCCCATACGTTATGGAATGCCCTTCCCTCTGCCATAAGTGAAGCAGCAACCACCAGTTGCTTCAGATGTCTTGTGATGACTTTACCTTTTTGCCCAGACTTTCCTTGACCCGTAAGATTGTACCATTTCACTTGTTTGACTCTTCTGAATTTCTGTTTTATTTGCTTTGATATGCTTTTATGTACAGTGGTACCTCGGGTTAAGTACTTAATTCGTTCCAGAGGTCCGTTCTTAACCTGAAACTGTTCTTAACCTGAAGCACCACTTTAGCTAATGGGGCCTCCCGCTGCCGCTGTGCCACCGGAGCACGATTTCTGTTCTTATCCTGAAGCAAAGTTCTTAACCTGAAGCACTATTTCTGGGTTAGCGAAGTGTGTAACCTGAAGCGTATGTAACCCGAGGTACCACTGTAGTTTTATATGGTTATTTCACTGGTTTCAGGTTTTTAAAAATGTTTTAATGACACATTGTTTGTTTTTTACACTACACCACCTAGAGATTTTCAAAATATAAAGTGGTATATAAATGATTTTATTTTATTCTCTTCATTAAATAATTTTATGTGCCACTTCACACCATAAATCCATTGAGATAGTGTATATTATAACAGCAGAATAAAACACAACAGCACAAGCTTCACCTCAAATTTGTGACAATAAAAAGTATGTTGTTCTTTAAGTGAAGTTGGCTCCACGCAGGTCATTCACACAGCATTCTAGACATTAAACAGTTGTGAGCAGATTCTGAATGAATATTCATTTAATTTTTAATTATTATTTTTTTACAGAAACCCCAATGGCAGATGCAGTACCTCTACTAATAAAGAAACAAAAATTAGAATAGCAATGAAGTATTACTAGGTTCATGAACACTGCTAACATGGGATCTACAGTCCTCCAAAAGACTAGTGAATATCTATAGTGTGAATGTCTCTCCCATTATTATTTTTTAAACTCCAATATGATCTAATTCAAAGAAGCAATCAAATGAACCTACCTGGATCATATCTGCTAGAAGTGCTGGTCAGGAAATTATATCAAGTGATGAATAAATATATTTAAAGAACTTTTGCTAAAAACATAAATTTGCTTCACTGTGCTTATGTATGAGCAGAGGATAAATATACTCATCACAGTCATTAGTATTTGAAAGGAACTTAGAAATAATCTTGACATTTCTGATAGAGTATATATACTCTAAGACAGAGACAGTTGGGCAGCACCACTGGAGACAAGGAAATTAGCCCCATTTTCCCTATTATGTGAGGAGATAACATTTGTACAACACTCTCCTAGGAGCTATCCTAGACACATCACTTGGAACCATTTCCCTGGCCTGAAAAGATCCTGCAGGCAGGAATCAGTCAATTGCACTGACTATAGTTACATGCTCCATAAGTTTATTGCTTTGACTTTGGCAAACCTGAATAACTGGAAAGTTGATAAAGACTCTGGAAACAGCAAAGTAATTTTTTATTGAGAGTTTTGGCAACAGGATAGGTGTGTGCTTGACAATACATAACGGAGGAAAACAATCTAGCCGCAGACTATGTTTCCAGCTCATCTGCAGAAGCAGGGAATGCTGTGATTTCTGGAATGCTTGTGGTTAACCTCATAGCACAAATACATTATTCTCCAGGTCCATCCTTCATTATGTTGCCCTTTTTTTATGAAACGTGTCCACAAAGTCAACATATGGCCAGCTACTAATCAGCAAGCCGACAAGCCAGCCTTGAATTGTTGTCTTTGGGGCCAAAAGGAAAGTTCACTTACTCTCCTCCTATAATTTTCCATTTGGGATGTTGTGACCTGCTATGAGATAAGAACCCCAGTCCTTCTTGTAATTCAAACAGCCTGTATACACATGCATTAATGTTAGATGTCATGCAAATATCTCATGGTGCAAATAATCTACAAATCCTTGCAACAGCAATTTGCTCTGAACAGTAACATTCTTTCAAGGTTTTGATGGATCACTGTACCTAATTTCAGACCCGGCAAAATAAAAACAAAACTTGGAAACGAAGCAATGTGACAAGGAAAACAAAAACAATGAGCTGCTGTAAAGCCACTGGAATATATTTAGTCTGTCACAGCCAAATTGAACATGAAAGTACTGATCCAAATTGTGTACCAACATACAACACAACAAGAGGAACAAAATCACTTCTGTTGTTTCTCTGTGTCTGGCTGTACAGATACTACAAATGCATATCCGACTTATAAAACATGTCATAGGTTCTTCAAAAGAATCCTTGGCATTGGAGTTTGGTGCTGATGCAGACAATTTTGTTACCAATCACAACCCTTCATGAAAGAAATTCAGATCCTTAGAGAAGCTTGAGAGTGTTCCTATGCTTAAGGTGAGTATAAAAAAACAAGGTTCCATCATTATAAGCCAGAGTGAGGAACTTCAGGTCTGGGGGCCAAATGTGGCCCTCTTTTCCTCTTTATTTGACCCTCAGAACTGTCCCCAAACCATACCTCATCTCCTCAGGCCAAACTCCGTACATCACACTAGCTGATAATGACTGTTGCTTGTCTGGATGGAGGCTATAGGGCTGTTTGAATATGTATACAAAGGTGTAGAAAGATCAACTTTACATCCATTGCTCCAACCACTTTGTTTCTTAACCTGCCTGCCACTGGGATGTAGCCCTTCAGCTGAAATGGCCATCCATCCCTGCTTATAAACCCTCAAAATTATATTGCTCATGTAGGCTTGATAACCCAAATAATAGGACAGCTGCTGTGTTGATAACTTGAAATTTGGCATACCTGAAGAGGTCTATGAAAGTGAGTGCCAAATTTCAGGCTGATCTAAAGTCTGTTGGCATAGATACAGCTAATGAAAAAGTGCTGCAAACTAACACCTTGCCCATTTTTCAGGTTATTAAGACAGCATATCCTACATTTCTTTCTGATTCTGGTGAAAACTATTGAAGATAGTGTAATGTAGCCCACATTTTCATGGGTTTGGTGTAGTTCTTATCAGTGGTTCAACAGTTATTAATGTTTTCCTGTCCCATTAAAGCCTATGGAAAACAAGTATTGGCAAAATAGTGTGTGTGTGGCTGAAAGGAAAAGCAATAATAATAATAATAATAATAATAATAATAATAATAATAATAATAATAATTTATTTGTACCCCGCCCATCTGGCTGGGTTTCCCCAGCCACTCTGGGCGGCTTCCAACAAAGATGAAAAATACACTAAAATGTCACATATTAAAAACTTCCCTGAACAGGGCTGCCTTCAGATGTCTTCTGAATGTCAGGTAGTTGTTTATCGCTTTGACATCTGATGGGAGGGCGTTCCACAGGGCGGGCGCCACTACCGAGAAGGCCCTCTGCCTGGTTCCCTGTAACTTGGCCTCTCGCAGTGAGGGAACCGCCAGAAGGCCCTCGGAGCTGGACCTCAGTGTCCGGGCAGAACAATGGGGGAGGAGACGCTCCTTCAGATATACTGGACAAAGGCCGTTTAGGGCTTTAAAGGTCAGCACCAACACTTTGAATTGTGCTCGGAAACGTACTGGGAGCCAATATATGGTCTCGGCGGCCACTCCCAGACACCAGTCTAGCTGCCGCATTCTGGATTATTTGTAGTTTCCAGGTCACCTTCAAAGGTAGCCCCACATAGAGCGCGTTGCAGTAGTCCAAGCGGGAGATAACCAGAGCATGCACCACTCTGGCGAGACAGTCCGCAGGCAGATAGGGTCTCAGCCTACATACCAGATGGAGCTGGTAAACAGCTGCCCTGGATACAGATTTGACCTGTGCCTCCATGGACAGCTGTGAGTCCAAAATGACTCCCAGGCTGCGTACCTGGTCCTTCAGGGGCACAGTTACCCCATTCAGGACCAGGGAATCCTCCACACCTGCCCGCCTCCCAAAAACAGTACTTCTGTCTTGTCAGGATTCAACCTCAATCTGTTAGCCGCCATCGATCCTCCAACCGCCTCCAGACACTCACACAGGACCTTCACCGCCTTCACTGGTTCTGATTTAAAAGAGAGGTAGAGCTGGGTATCATCCGCATACTAATGAACACCCAGCCCAAACCTCCTGATGATCTTTCCCAGTGGCTGCATGTAAATGTTGAAAAGAATGGGGGAGAGGACAGAACCCTGAGGCACCCCACAAGTGAGAGCCCAGGGGTCTGAACACTCATCCCCCACCACCACTTTCTGAACACGGCCCAGGAGGAAGGAGCGGAACCACTGTATGACAGTGCCCCCAGCTCCCAGCCCCTCAAGACGGTCCAGAAGGATGTTATGGTCGATGCTATCAAACGCCGCTGAGAGATCCAGCAGAACTAGGAAACAGCTCTCACCTTTGTCCCTAGCCCGCCGGAGGACTAGTGTGTATGCATGCACGCACAAATATATGTTGCTCAGAGGAGTTTGGGAAAGAAATCAGGAGTCAGGAGTTCAACAATGTTATTCTGTTTCCTCAAACTAATATGTGCAAACAGCCTTGTTTGCATTTTCAAAATTAAGCATGCTAAACCTGAACAGGGAGTATCAGACTCGTGCCTGAAGCCAACTGTTCTTTCTCTTTGGTGTATGTGCATTCAGTGGAAGGCTAGAATATAATCCTATACATACACAACTGGGCATAGACAAGCTCTTCCATGTGATCTGGAACCAGGTAAAAAAACCAAAACAGAACAGGGCCCCTGATTTGAACAGGTGGCCATCTAACCTATGTTTAAAAACTGCCATGGAGGGGAGTTCATCACCTTCTGAAGCAGCCCATTCCACTGTTAAACAGCTCTTAGCATCAGGACGTTCTTCCCAATGTTCAGTCAGAATCTCCCTTTTTGTAATTTGAACCCATTAATTTGGGTCCTACCCTCCAGAGCAACAGAAAACAAGCCTACTGAATATGTGGTGTGTGTTTCTTGCATCCATACATCCATGTCTGCAGGATATTCACTTTCCAACATTTCTCCAATGAAAATAGGGATATGCTATTCTCATCTCAAGGACCACTGTTTGTAGACCACCAGCGCCATTACCAAATGCTGCACCATTACCTTCTGACCCTATAGTAGTCTGCCCCTTCCATCAATTTAAAAACCAATAGATTGATTCACCAAAATAAGAAAGCATACTTATACAGTGGAACCTCAACTTACAACCATAATCCATTCCGGAGGTCCAGTCATAACTAGAAATGTACATAAGTAGAGGCACACTTTTCCATAGAAAGTAATGGAAAAGTGAATTTGATCCATTCTAGACGATGAAAAACACCCCCTAAAACAGCAATTTAACACGGATTTTACTGTCTAACGAGACCATAGATCCATAAGATGAAGGCAATAATCAATGAACTGTGCTATAAAATAAAAAGTATTGTAGATGAAAAAAAAATTCTTATGTGCACTGAGGGTGGGTAGGCTTACCTGGCTACAAGCTGGGGGTGGGGCAAGGGTCAGTAAAGAACTGGTTCACTTTGGCCAGGTCGCTTTATTTTCTTGCCAGGCCAGGTTCTTCTCTGGACTTCTTCAGGTTAGTTCCTCGGTGGGGTTTGGGGCTGCAGTGCGCCCTGCTGTGCCTCTTGCAGGCAGCACCTCTACCGCAGCTTCAGGGGTGGGATGGGGACCCTCTTCCCGGCAGCAGAGGCCTCGGCGCTGCTCTGCAGGGTGAGCTCCAGGCTGCTGGCAAGGCCACTGTTCATATCTAGAGGAAAGATGATAAGTCGAAGCACCTACTGAAGGTCGTAACTGGAATCGTACGTAAGTAGAGGCGTATGTAAATTGAGGTTCCACTGTAGTACAATAGGCTATCAACACCTGAAAATATACTACAGCAGCTGCAGGATGTGAAATTGTTCTCCACTGGTCATGCACATGTATTTATGTAAGATGCATCCATTCCCCAAGCAGATATTCAACTCCTAATCCTTTTATGTTGCATTATGTAATGTCAGTGAATATATAAAACCTGCAGAGATGAAGAGGCACTTTGGGCTAGTTCTCTATCCCTTAAAAACTAAAAATAATATTATTTAACTTTTTTATTTTAAAAAAACCTAGTCTATTATGTTTCATAGAAATTCTCTTTATGAAATTTTAGGATTTTGATAGAATATGTTGTTATTTATAAAGATATACTTTTAATCATCATTTTAGACACCATATCATGAGTTCTGTCAGTAAGGAAACTATCTTTCAAAAAAGAAAACTGGTTTTTCTTTTGTTTTATCTGTCTTTGACTGGCATCTTAACTACTTATTATTATCAGGAGTACATTTCATTGAACAGAACAGGATGATTTTTATTATGAAGTTTCATTATAAGCATGCAGTCCTGTTCTGTTGCTATCAGCTGTTAGCTGCTGGATTTGGGCTTTGTTATTTCTTGCCATTGAAAAAATAAATTATATTAATAGGGCAGGAATATGTCATAATGAAAATGAAATATATAATTGGACAAAATGTGTTATGAATGACTTCTACATTGACATTATAAACTACAACTCAAAAGGGTAGGAACTCTCAAATATTTCTCTTAAACATGCCCTTCATACCTCCGTACTTTTCAAAAGAAACTAAATCCACAAATGTTTGGATTTAGTCACATTTATGTTTGTCTTCTCTAATGTGAAAACAAAGGTTTCATACCGTCCAAACCTCAGGAAACAGCTGCTCGAACAAAGAAAATGTAAAAAAATTAAAAATGAAGATACGTTTTCCCCTTTATCTTAATGTAAATAACATTAAGTATAAGCAATACATTTAATCAAGATACCCTGGTCCCTTGATGCTAATGTCCCATCTGAGCAATGCAGTCATGCCAATAAACTAAAAGCATCCAAATAGGTGTGGATCATAATCCTCTTACATCATTCCTTCATCTTCTAGATTTGGATCATATTATTCCTCAGATGAATATCAAAGAAGAAGCTTTTTTAAAAAAAAATGCAACCTATTTCTCCTGTTAATTGCACTCTAGCCACAAGTTTCAGGTTCATATCTGCCTTCCAGACCTATCATACTTCAGATGACCTGATTTGTTAATCACATTATATAAACTCTTCAGAGCAACGTTTGTGTTTTATTTTGTATTTTAGCTATAGCATAATACATAAAACTGTCATTGCCAATAGCCATACTCTGGAAAACATTGTGCAGAAAATGCAGTGGAGTAAGAAGAGAGTCATGTAAATTAGTTCTGAAAAACAGTCTTGATACAGTTGCACGTTTTCCCCATCATCATGGTAACTGATCACCATCTCTGTTGCCTGAGCTTTTCCATGAACAAAGTTGACCATATCTTCTGGTGGAGGCTTTGCTTAGTCATTCTGAGAGACAACATCAACCATCCCCTTGTCGTGATAGGGCACAAAGGGATATGCTGCTTATAGCTTTCATCAGGAGCTTCCATTCACACAAAAACAAATAGTGGCATATGTCTTGAACACCCATTTTCTGCTCTCTTGCTAAAGTTTGCCTTTTCCATTTAGTTTTTTGAAATATGGCTATAAGCTTGTCCAGCAAAACATACAGTCATCGAGCTCAACACTATTGCTTACATTGTGGACAAGTGGGGTCTCACATGCCCTCCTAATTCAACATGCTATATAGTGCAAGGACAGGGAACTGGTGGTCTCCATATGTTTTGTTTCAACTCCCACCAGTCTTAGTCCACACAAATAATACAGCAGCAGCAGCAACAACAAACTTCCAATTTAGGAATGAAAATTCTTACTCAGATCCCACTGACACAGCAGACTGATCCTGCTTTGTCATTATTTGAGTTGGGGAGCAGCAGTGGCAGACTCTGGCCTCCCAAATTTCAACGGTGCAGTGTGTGACGCTAAAATTCAGTGCCCCCCCCACCTGCCTCTTGTGCTCCTTTCTACATCATTGTTGTTATGCCCAATGCAGCGCTGGTGCCCAGTGCAAACGAAGCAGTAGCACCACCCTAAAACTACCTCTGGGAGCAGAGTGCTACTGTGACTAAGTATTTGCAGTTTAAGGGTGGCATGGTTGCCTTAAGCTGGTGTGTTTATGAATGTCCTTCAGTGGCCAGACTCTCTGAGGCAGTACATCTGGCTCAGCCTGCTCCCCATCCACCATTCCTCTAATGGGCGGAGGTAAAATCGCACACAGAGTGGAGGGCTAAAGAGCACAGCCATTATTTTCTAGCAATCTGGTTGTACACAGAAATTCTAGTTTAGCGAGTATGATTTCCATGAAGACCCTTTGCTTTTCAGTTAAGAAATTAACCCCTAAACGTGCTGCACCAACTTTGTGCTTCATGAAGGTACACTCTTTGCCTTCTAAATCTGTAATTCAAAAAATGCAGCCCTTTGTGTAACCCAGAGAGCCTTAATTCCCTCTACAGAAAGAAAAAGGTTTCCATTCTTGAAATGGTTGGCTTGGAATTTTCTTCTTGGCACCATTCTGACAATGCATTTTCATGGGAATCCATTCCAGTAATCATGGCCGGTATTGTCTTATGATGGGGAAAATATGTTTTTAGGAATGGTGCCCTCACATAGTTTAGCTTAAAACAATGCCAACTGGTATAAGATTATTTTTAAGTGCCAACTATGGCTATATTTATCACGTACAGTGAAGATTGCCAATAGACTAATTAGAAAACAGGAATATTATAGTGTACATAGTTTAAAATTAATATAGTTTGACAAAATAAATATGTCTCTCATTTTCATATTCTGCTTTCAATTGTTACTGAAGTTACAATTGCTTTAATTTTTCTTTCTTGCAAATAATTTCAGTAAAAACAAATGCATGCTTAAAGGAATTTTTCAGGCCAGTAGCTGGCATACAATCAAACCCTAAAATGCCATATGCCAATTTGTTCTTTAATATTGGGCATATTTCAGCTATGTACTTCAGCAAAATTTCTGTATTCCATCTTTCATTTCTAATTTAGAGGAAACGCCTAAACCCATGAACAAACAATGCCAGTTCTCCACATGAAGGGCTGGTTTTGCTAGTGTTTAATCAGGAATTGCTGTTCTAATTTTGTTTTGTATTGTCCCTGTTTGCTCTCTTGCTTTATTATATTATACTAATGGAGAAGAAGTAAATAACTGAACCCCTCTAAGGCAGCAATCCTATATAAGCACTTCTGCTAAGTGGGACTTAGAGGGATTGTGTGTTCATGAATAAGGAACATATTATAAGTTTGACCTGGTGGGACCGTTATTCCCTTAGTCCTGTTTGCTGGATCTCACTTATTATAAACACAGAGTCAACCCAAACCTTTATCATAAATGGGGAGGAGAGATGAAGCAAATCTGCCCCTGCCAAAGGCAGGAATGGCATTGTTGAATGAATAAGTACAAATAAGTATATAAATACCAAGTTAAGGAGCATATTCATGGATGCTGGCCACATGCAATCTTTATTGTGTAGAAGACGTGGCCTGAAGTCCACATGGAGCTGGTGTCCTCCCCCACCACTGCTCTAATATTTAATGTTCATCATCAGCCTGGCATGTCTCCAGACCAAGAGAAAAGTGTGGTGCATACGTATCTTAGAGATGCTGCTTGCAGGTAATGCAGCCTTGACAATGCACTCCAAGGAAACTCTACAGAGACTCATCAACCATTTTGCCCAAGCTTGCATGGAGTTTGGCCTTACCATCAGCCTGAAGAAGGCCAACATCCTGGCCAGGACATTGCCAGAATTCCATGTTTCGGCACTGGAGATCACACACTTGAGGTGGTAGACAATTCTAACTGGGTTCTACCATAACCAGCAACCTAAGGTGGACAAGCATATTGGCAAGGCAGTTGCTGCAATGGCTCACCTGTCCAAAAGGAGGGAATGTGGTGCTAATGACTGATACCAAGATGAAGATCAACAAGGCTTGCGTGTTGAACACACTGTTTTATGGAAATGAGTCTTGGGCAACTTACAACTGCCATGAGTGATGCCTCAACACTTTCCATATGTACTGCATCAGGAAGATTTTGGGCATCATATGGTAGGACAGAGTCTCAAAACAAACCTGTGTTCTCCCAGCCCACATTCCTAGCATGTTTGCACTTCTGTCTCAGTGATGTCTACACTGGCTCAGTCATGTACACAGAACAGAAGGTGGCAGTATCCCTAAGGTGTGGCTTATGGGGAGCAGGCTTCAGGCACTAGGAGGCCTATTGACAGACCAACTCTGAATTACAAAGATGTCTGCAAATGTGATATGAAGGTTGGCAACATTGCAGCTTCTGGAAGCTCATGACCAGGAGCTTGTGAATAGGACTCATAAACAGGGGACCAAAAAAGCATTTATGTCAGGGATTATAGGGGCAGAAATCCCAAAGAAAATGTTAAAATTGTTTATGCATGCAACAACAACAGCTAGGATTCTTCATGTACAGAAATGGAAGGAAGAAGTTGCTACCACTAAAGAAGAATGGATAAGCAAGATAATGGACTGCGCATAACTGGCAAAATTAAGAGAATCTAATCATGAGCATTTTATGGAAGAATGGATGCCCTTTTTGGACTACTTAAAGAAATACTATAGAATGACGAACTCATGAGTAGGATTTGAGCTATGAGCAACAGAAGTAATTAGATTATAATATACAGTAGTGGTTATGATTTAATAAATAGAAGACATAGTGAAGCACAAGAGGAGAAAACTCAACTTCATGGGAAATGGGGTGGGAAGTCAAAAAAAAAGAGAAAATATGAAATTGTGTTTTTATTGTATATGTCAAAAATGTTGAAACTTAATAAAATATAATTTAAAAAAGGACTTGTGAACAGAGGTTTGCAAGGGATTGACGGGGGAGACCGAAAAGAGTGCGTGATTGACGGTGTGCTGTGCTAGAGCACATGGTATGAAGAGGAGGAGCTACTGCTGAGAGGAACCCAGGCAGAATAAGGAAGTAAGTCGGGGAAAAGTGAGTTGAATCGTAGCAGCAAAAGTGGATGCCTTCATCTCCCCCACCTGCAACAAAATATACCTATCCTGTATTAGTTTCTGCAACCACAGCAGGCGCTGTAACTCTCCAGGGGTTTGACTTTACCCTTAAAGGCTCACTCTTCCATTGTCTCCTGAGACAGCAGCATGACAACAACAAAAAGTACTCCTCCTATAGCTTCTGTCATTTTTCAATTGATCTGCCATGTCCAACTGTCAAAACTTTTGAATTCATACAAGCCTGATATTTACCACATTCTTATGTCTTTTGTAATGTCTGTGGTGTAAACAAGGTATCCTTCATAAAAATTCTGATACTGTATCAGATTTTTCAAGTCTTTATGAAAAGGTATCCCTTCCGCATCAAATATTTTATCTGGGTGTTATCCCACATTCAAAAATGCAACCTTTACCTCTTGAAGGCAGGACAAGTTGTTTGGAACTCCAATTCCACCCTATTCAACCTTTTTAAATAGTAGTTTAGCAGCTAGAAACATCTTTTGGTGCTCTTTTTGAAATGGCCTGGGCTAAGGTTATTTTCAGGCTTCAAATCATAGTATTACCATCTGCGCGTTGGAATGGGCCAAGGCTGGAACAGAATGCAGGAACAGATCAAGTTCTAAAAGGAATCTGGGACTGAGGTTAACAGCTAGTATTAGGTTGCTTTTATCAATATCCATCCAAAGAGGTTTACCACAATATATTTGTTGTATGTGTTTTGTATTTTTATTATAGGCCTCAATGCTTTTTTTGAGCGAAATTTTGCTTTGATGATGAAAGATAGATTATTACACTTGGCAAGAGGAAGTTGTTTACTTGGATTTAGCTTAGAAGACATCATGGCTGTTTTCGCTTGCAAAGTCTACCTCAGGGGATTTTGGAAACTGCTCTGGCAATATATGCTTCCCATCTTTACAGTACTAAGCCCCATTTCACACCCCTTTGCCTTAACATACATACCCCAGAAGACGTTCTTAAGGCTCACCACATGATTGCTAACCAGTTATAGTCGAGGCCTAGTTTTCACAGATTGATATAGCTTCACTAAACATGGACTCCACAATTCCACAGTACAGTGGTACCTCGGGTTACAGATGCTTCAGGTTACAGACTCTGCTAAACCAGAAATAGTACCCCAGGTTAAGAACTTTGCTTCAGGATGAGAACAGAAATCGTGCAGCAGCAGCAGGAGGCCCCATTAGCTAAAGTGGTACCTCAGGTTAAGAACAATTTCAGGTTAAGAACGGACCTCCAGAACGAATTACCGTATTTTTCGCTCTATAACACGTACCCGACCATAACACGTACGTAGTTTTTAGAGGAGGAAAATCCGTAGGCATGCCATCCGTAGGCATTCCCTCCATAGCACGCACAGACATTTCCCCTTACTTTTTAGGAGGAAAAAAGTGAGTGTTATGGTGCAAAAAATAAGTTCTTAACCCGAGGTACCACTGTAACATATGCTCAAGCAAATCTCATGGGTCATCCAGCTCCATGGTTAATGCTCAAGCCACCAGGCATCACTTATTTCAAGGATGCTGCTTCTGGGCTGCTGGACTATTTCTTACCCTGCCTCTTCCACTTACCTAGAAAAAGCTCAGTTTCTCTGGCATTCTACCTGGTACAAGGATTCACCACTCTTCTTATCTTTCCTGATGTTTGTATCTCAGCTTTAGGATGGTCCCCTGAAGCTTTTCTAATCTAATGAAATGTTCCTTAGGGCACCTTCTCCAGACAGAGGGCAACCTCAGCACATATACTATATATTCTAGCATAGAATCATTTGGGGTAACCTCCTGTTGTTTTCCACAAGGCTGAAATGATCTCAGGAAATGGTCTTGGACGGATCGTTATAAATCATGTCAAAGGCCTCTCCCCATAGTCACAGTTCTCTTTTGCAGAGCTGTTATGCATGTTTAAAGGATCATATTTTCCCACACTTTTCATTTTTAGGGGGCTACACTCTCGCTCTGTACTGAAATTTTGTTTATAAAATACTTTTGAAAGAGTCAATATGTTTTTCGTATGAAAGTTTTTTAAAAAACGAAAAGAAAATGAGTATGTTTGGGCAGACAGGCATATGATTCTGTTGATCTGCTATTGTATTTGTGTATACTGCAATGAGTGAGTCTATGCACCTTGCCAGCACCGCTTAATACATGAGGTTTCCATTCTGTTGCCTTCAGTGTTTTTGGAATCAAGTGAAGCTGAAACATCCTGGAAGAAAAGTTCAGTTTTTGCACCTCCTGGTTTCAATTATTTTTAAATATGACGCACAAACACTGCTTTTAAAGATATGTGACTGAAGCGCCATATAAGGATCGTTTGCTTTTTTGAAATACATGTGGTGGAAATCTGAGACCTGCTGGCTGCCAAGTTCCAATATTTGTATTAGAGTATTGGCAGGAGAAAGTAAGCCATTGTTCAGAGTACAATTTTGAGAGTGACTATCATACATAAGGGAAAATATATATTCTCATATTCTACTTCATGCTTATTGGACAATCCAATAATCCTTCATTAAACTATTTAAAAGTTGAAACAAACATTTCTGGTGTTGTTTCTTCAAGCTCTCAAAGGTAAATTAATGGTGTAATCTACACCAAGTCATGCTTAGACTCATATCTCGAAAGGGGGAGGGACTTAAAAATTACTGTGGTGTGATAAGGGTTTTCATATGTCCATCATTTCTTTAAAAAGTATAGAGTGAGCTATCGTGTGTTCATATTCATACTTTGTGCATGATAAATGCTATCTTGATGAGATAAATGGCAATGTCTGTGGCGAGACAAGGTCTGGTTGAGATCAAGTGGTGTTAAAGACCATAATAAGTTCAGGTAAAAAAAATGCAGTCTTAACCTGGAAGCTCGTCTATGGAGTTGCAACTTGCTATATGGCCTGTTCTATTTGAAGTCAAGTAGATCATTTTGCTGGAGCTCCCTACAAAGAGCACTAATGATGGTACTAAGGACAAATGGTCCAGGTTTGGGGCTTTGAATCTAAACAATCACATGGAATCTTGACATGGTGCTCAATCTCTTTGTACCAGTGGAAATTCCAAATAGTTCCATAAGTAAACAGGGACACGTATAGAGGGCAGATTCTCATAAGGGCTTCCTCAAGTGTCTCCATGAGCAATGCAGAGGTTAGAAAGGGCATGCAAATGGATGGAGCTGGAACTTGCAATCATCATGGCACATCCATTAATGTCAAATGTGTCGTTTGCAGGAAAACCAGGGTTTCTTTCTTTTTAAAAAAAAGAAGAAGAAGAAAGAAACCAAGTGTGGGTATCCTGAAACCATAGACTTTTCTTCTTCTGATCCAACTGGGGGTGGGGTATCCCCATGATGCAATGAGTGATAGGATGAAAGCTGCCATTAATACCAATTAGATATTTTCTTTTTACCTATTGCTGTTTGCAGGGCAGGGGTGATTCATGGTATGAAAAGGCTAACCTCACTTCCCCACATGTTGGAAGGGTGATTGCTTTTACTTTTTTAAAAAATGCAAACAATACAGTTAACATCACATGTAGTTAGGCCCTACAGCTGGACTGGGAGACATGTAGACCTTCAAATATTCTTGGGCCAAAGCTCCCATCATCCCTGACTCCCGTCTAGGCAGACGGGGGCTGATGGAATGCAACAACTTCTGCAAGGCCACAGGTTCCCCATACCTGCCCTAAAGGTAGCCTCTTTCACACTACCAGCTCCCAAGAATCATATAATATATTAACAGAGAGGTACTCATGCCCTTTTCTATCTGTACGTGTTCCACAGAGTTGCAGTACAACTCAGTTTTGTGCTCCCCCATCCCAAGTTGGCCAAAGGTTCATTGTGCTACACATCTTTCTAAAAGTGTATGCCCCTATGAGGAAACTGTGTCAAGGGCTCTTAGTAGCTTTAGTAGCTCTAGCTTCTAATTACCTCGAGGTTTAATTGCCTCAAGGTTATGTTTCCTTGACAAGAAACTCCTAAAATTCCTAACCCATAAGAACATAGGAGACTGCCACGTAGACCACTAGCCATCTAGCTGAATATACTCTATACCAGTTTCCCAACCTTAGGTCTCTAGTTGTTTTGGACTACAATTCCCATCATCCCTGACCACTGGTCTTGCTAGATGGGGATGATGGGAGTTGTAGTCCAAAGACAGCTGAAGACCCAAAGTTGTGAATTACTGCTCTACACTGACTAGCAATGGTTCTCCAGGGTTCTAGGCCTTTCCCAGCCCTACTTGAAGATACAGACATTTGAGCCTGGGTCCTTTTGCATGCCATGACCCATGATAAGCTTTTGCTCCAAGCAGCAGCCAATGCTCTCTCATGTCACATATAATATTGGCCACATTACATGGCAACATATGCAATGAATGATTCTGATCTGTAACATCAACAAGTATAGACAGTTGTGGACAGAGCTCACTCAATATAAATCATTAGCAATGTTGTTTGTTCTGAAAAGAAACAACAGAATCAATGTCTGTCATCTGGTTTCAAGACTTTGCTGTGTCAATACACAGAAGTAACCTCAATTAAAATGTTTACTCTTGAAGTAAAAGAATCTCTAGCATATGGTACATGCATTGGGTGGAGGGGAGATTATCACTAAAAGTTTTTGACGTTGAGTTGATTTAGAACATGTTCTATAAAAACTGGAAAGAGAGGAAAGTTATACATTGTAGAAATCTCTGAGGTATCAATGTTTTCTAGGTTATTTATTCTTTAATAAATTCAATTCCATGGTATTTTCTCCATAGCTTTACTTATTTTCTCTACTTTAACATCAGGCATGAGTAGACTAAATATGGGAAAATAAATCCAGGACTTACCATGAGGTGATTTGGGTTATTTGGGAGGAATTAAAAGGTTTATACTTTATGTCAAATTTCCCTGCCATTGTGTAACATTTTGTGCACCTCACAGTTTTGTTGAGGATTTGTTTTCTTTTGTTTTTGGTCTTCCTGATTCTGCCCACACATCCTTATAGTGAAAGCAGCATACTTTCAGGGTTGTAGCACCAGTTCCCTGGAATTTTGTACCCATTAAAGTGAAGCCTACACAGCCCAACATTGTTATGTTTTCAACACTTGATGAAAACTTTTCTTATTTTCCAAGTCTCTGTCTAATCCCCCTGCAGTTTTAATTATTGTTCAATTTTTATGTTTTAACACTGCTTATGGTTGCACTGTGTTTTATATTCGTGTTTTATGCTGGTTTCTTGTTTAGCTGTACTGAATCTTTTTAATGTTTAGCTGTACTGTATTTTTTAAATTTACTATCAGGTGGAGTTGGCTTACTGATATTATAAGCTTGGGCCCACCTTTCTTATAGATTTACCTCCCTCTAGAAAAGATTTTTCTTATTTTCTCCTCATTCCCCATCTCCATCTCAGTCTCAGTGCATCATGGTGCAAGTTGTCCTTTTCTAAAAGTGCATTCTCATGTGAATGCAATGTACAGGTACTAAGTCACTAAATAAAGTGCAACTAGAAAACTAAATGCAGCTAAGTCATCAAGCAGTTGGGTTTATAAATGAAAGCAAGTCAATCAGCAACAACATCCTGCACCATAAGTCAATTGCTGTGTGTGTGTGTGTGTGTGTGTGTGTGAGAGAGAGAGAGAGAGAGAGAGAGAGAGAGAGAGAGAGAGAGAGAGAAGGCCCATTTAGGCATGAGGCTGGCTGGTTTATCTTCATTCGTTAGTCATGAAAGTCAATACTTTTACACTTATACCCTTATAGAACTTACAAAATACATACTATGGATACCCAAACCAATATGTTATTATTCAGAGATACATACCATGCACTTTTCAGTGTCTCCTGACAATGATTGGTTTTGTAGGTCCTTCATTTTCTATCCTTGTGAGTTTAAGATTTTGGCTCATCTCTCTAATTAGAAACATAAGATTGGATAACTTTTGAGTTTTGTGAAATGGTTCTGTTTACTTGCAATGGGAAAATGAAGAAGCAATCAACAAAAACATATGACTCTGTGGACACATATTTCACAGTCTCATCCAGACAATTTTTTATATCCTGCAGAAGTGGGTTTGGAGGCAATTCAAAAGTATCCCTTCTAGGCATGTTTATGTAAGAATGTAATGTGAGATATGAGTTTTGTCTTCTCCATTTTCATGATGGATGACCTGATAATGGGTGACACAGTCTATTTCACCTCTGTCTCACTACATAGATGCACTGGGCCATATATACCTTCAAAGCAGTATTCCCTAAAATGTTTCTATCAGCATCTCCATGATGACCCTCTAGGCATCAAATATGAACAGTGAGAACATGCAAAATTATGCATTTTGGAGATAGTTTTCATCTCCCTTCTTGCAGAGGTTTGCCAAACTACAACCAGAAGCATATAAGAACTTTTTATTTGGGCAATCCTTCAGTGGTCAGGAGTAGTAAGCATGAGTGATTTTAGCTCCATGCATGCTTTTTAATATATTCCACATTTTCAGAATGTATAATACTGTTTTCTACATTGTTCCCATTGGGGACAGCCCAAGTTAAAGATCTAAACATATGTAGGAATAAAGGCTGAACAGAGAGACCTGTCCTGCAGAGTCTTGCAAAGATAGTTGCCATTTTATGGTTCAATAATACTGAAATTAACAAAATTCATTTATGATTAGAAATTCCTTGCAGGGTATGAGTGTGGGTTTTAACCAAAGAAGGTGGAGCATTGACATCCTACATACAGACTTGTTATGGGGGGCGTGATCCAGCTGGCACAGAATCAGCTATTCGACATCCAGCATGATGAGTAAGGACTCCTAAGAGAATGCAACAATAGAGCAATAATTCAATTTTTCACCCATAATTAAACCATCACTATTAGATGTGTATAGCTCTGTGTTGCAGCTTAAACCGGGACCTGATGTGTTCAATTGTTCTGGTTTCCCTATCACATTCATAAATGCATACGTTATCCATCTCCCTATTCACAAATGCTTTCCAGCTGCTAAGAGCCTAAAGGTTAAGATTTTCAGTTCGATGCTATAGATTCAGGAAACCATAAGTAAGGTAGCACCTAGATAACTTGATTATTGTACTCCCCACCTTCCTCAATCAGTTTATGTCCTCTTTTAGGATAGCCTTTAAACTTTTGTTTCAGGGGTTGATAATTTGATGTAACCTTTGCTTTCTGTCAACAAGCTCAACTTTCTTGCATTTCATCTCCATCCTTACCAGAAAACTTGTGGAAATGCTTCTCTATCTAGATCGAGGTGGAGAACACTTTTCAGCTTGAGGGCCACATTCCCTTATGACCATCCTTCTGGAGGCCACATGCAAACAGTGGGTGTGACTCAAGTGGGAGTGGTCTGACACACACCACTCTCCATTCTCCATTCAGACAAGAAAGAGGTATTATCACAGTTCAGGAACACATTCCAGTCAAGCAAAAACAGCAGAAGAGGGCACAGAGCAGGACCAGTGAAGGATATGGCCTGGAAGAGTGTGGTCTGGACTGGGCAGAGTCCTGAGGGCCAGGTAGAGAGACCTGGAGGGCCACATGAGGTTCCTCATACCTGATCTAGGTCAAAGGATCTAAGACACACAAGCTTTGTTACATGCAATCCTTTAGCTTAATTTATCCATGTTAATTTGATCAGGTCACTAGTTTTCTGCATCAGTTATGCTAGATCAGTAGCTGTCTTTTCCCTTGGTAAGAATAAAGCCAGATGTTCCAAAAAGATGTCCCACTAATTCCCTCAAGCAGCCATTCATCTTAAGATATTTGTTTGTCTTTAAGATACCACAAGACATTTTGTCCTCAACATTTGTGTCTCAGCAAGCATGGTAATATCTCACTGTGGCCTGTGCCTCATTCTGAAGCCTTCCTAACCTGGGTGGGATTCTCTCTACTCCCTACTTGTAAATACTTACTCCTGCACATGTGCAGTATATCCATGACAACCCCATGCACACATTTTGCAGGATAGTATCTTTGAAGGAAACTGTGAAGTCCTGCCTTACCCATTACCCATTTTATTCAACTTAAGTCGCCCCTTTCTAGTTATCGCAAAACCTTGTGTTATAACAGATTTGTTGGAAAACAAAACCCCTAGATGGGTGTCACCAGTGGAGGCTAAAGCAGTGAAGAAACTCAATATGGAGGTCGGATGGCCGAAGTATTGGGAAATTTTGGAACAGGATGGAGATAAGTTTAAACTACAAAGCCAGGAGAAATTGAAACATAAAGTACAAAATTGGTTTCAATATTGTCAAATAATGGAGTTTTTTAAACAGGATAGGAAAATTGGCTTCCAGGTGGAAAAATCAAAACTAGAAACTGAGTTACTAGAACCCAATACTAAGAATTTATCTAGAATGTATAACTTGTTGCTGAAATGGAGTACACAGGACGAAACAGTCAAATCGGCTATGATTAAGTGGGCACAGGATGTTGGGCACAATATCATGGCAGCTGACTGGGAATGGTTATGGAACACTGGTATTAAATTCACGGCATGTAATGCCTTAAAGGAAAATATTATGAAAATGGTTTACAGATGGTACATGACTCCAGTCAAGCTGGCAAAAATTTATCATTTGCCCGATAATAAATGTTGGAAATGTAGAGAGACTGAAGGCACCTTCTACCACCTCTGGTGGACGTGCCCGAAGATTAAGGCTTTCTGGGAAATGATCTATAATGAAATGAAAAAGGTACTTAAATGTACTTTTCCTAAAAAGCCAGAGGCCTTTCTCTTGGGCATTGTCGGCCAATTGGTGTTAAAAAGGGATAGAGCTTTTTTTATGTATGCTACAACAGCAGCAAGAATACTCATCGCGAAGTATTGGAAGACACAAGATCTACCCACTCTGGAAGAATGGCAGATGAAAGTGATGGACTATATGACATTGGCTGAGATGACAGGCAGAATCCGTGACCAACGAAAGGAGACGGTGGAAGAAGATTGGAGAAAATTTAAAAGCTATCTTAAGGACTATTATAAACTTAATGAATGTTAAAGTGTTGTGGTTTTTAGAAATAAAGGGATACAGTGATATAAGGTCAGAATATAGAGAGGAATAAGATGACAGAGGGTGGAAGTAACAATTGGGAGTTGCTAAAAATTATGGACATTGGGATGCAGAAAGGGGGGGGAAGGGGAAGTCCAAGAAAAGAGGCTTATGAAAATATGTTATGAAACTATACGTGTATGTTTGTCTTTTTAAGTGTTTGTTCGTTATTTAAAAACTTTGTAAAACCAATAAAAATTTTATTAAAAAAAATATATAACAGTTACAATGAGTTTTCAAAATAAAAAAATTCCTTCCAGTAGCACCTTAAAGACCAACTAAGTTAGTTCTTGGTATGAGCTTTCGTGTGCATGCACACTTCTTCAGATACACTGAAACAGAAGTTGCCAGGTCCTGTAAGACCTATTGCAGTCGTTAAGAGTCGTCAACAGGCTCATCTCAGCTATCTGCCAATCTCCCATTCCCACCACCCTTCTGAGTAATACCCCTCTCCACCTTCTCACTATATAGAAGGATCTGGCAACCTCTGTTTCAGTGTATCTGAAGAAGTGTGCATGCACACGAAAGCTCATACCAAGAACTAACTTAGTTGGTCTTTAAGGTGCTACTGGAAGGAATTTTTTTTATTTTGACTATGGCAGACCAACACGGCTACCTATCTGTAAATGAGTTTTCAAATATGCATTATATCAGCCTTCCCCAATTTGGTGCCCTCCAGATGTTCTGGACTGTTAACTCATCTCATACCTGACCATTGGCCATGCAGATTGGGTCTGATGGGAACTGTAGTCCAAAACATCTGGAGAGCACTAGGTTTGGGGAATGCTGCTTTACGTAATAGCTCATTGATTCTTTCTGGTCCCTGCAGGTTATAAGAGAACCTCCTCCCTTACCTTCTAACCTACTCCAAAAAATGATTCATGCTAGCTGCTTAGCAAAGACAAAAATCTGTCACCTGTGAAACAGATAACAGTATGTGCTGCTGTAAACACAGCCAATGTAACAGTAGACCACATGCTAGTTTCTTCTCATTTGGGTCAGTTTGGGTGCTGAGGCATCAGCCACAATCAATTCTTCTCCACTGTTCTCACTAACACATTCCTAACATTCTAGCAGACAGCCTTCTCTCTGTTATTCTTGATTTATTTTTTACTCCTTCTTTCCTAATTGTTTTAAGATACTTGACGCTTTTTGCAGCATGACATTTTGCTGACTTATGAGCAGCTCAAAACAGATGCTTGCTAGGAAAACAGCTGAGATTAAAACCATGCCTTTTGTTTAGGCCTAGGTGGAGTGCTTCTGGGAAGCCAGTTTCTAATGGTTCATCTGGTTACAGGATGTTGCTTTAGGGCTAGGGGTAATGGAAGCATTTAGCATGTTTTTTGCCTCCAAAAGAAGGACCCTTAAGAGAGTTGCTGGCCATCAGAATTGCTGGTTGTCAGCAGATGCTATCATGAGTAAATAATATTTGAAAGCTCATATTTTAAAGTGTTTAACTGCATTCCTATAATAAAAACCATTTCTGAAAGGTATCTCCTTTATGATAACTTAGGGCACTATCCAGTTACCGTAAATTTAAACTACTTTTCAATCTGATTGGTTTCAAAAGGAAGCCACTTTAGGGCAAAACTACATGTGATACTTGCCTTTCAAGACAAACTTTTTCTTTTTTCTTTATAGGGATGTGGGTGGTGTTGTGGGTTAAACCACAGAGCCTAGGACTTGCCGATCAGAAGGTCGGCGGTTTGAATCCCCGTGACGGGGTGCGCTCCCGTTGCTCGGTCCCAGCTCCTGCCCACCTAGCAGTTCGAAAGCACGTCAAAGTGCAAGTAGATAAATAGGTACCACACCTGCGGGAAGGTAAACGGAGTTTCCATGCGCTGCTCTGGTTCGCCAGAAGCAGCTTAGTCATGCTGGCCACATGACCAGGAAGCTGCACACCGGCTCCCACAGCCAATAAAGCGAGATGAGCGCCGCAACCCCAGAGTCGGTCACAACTGGACCTAATGGTCAGGGGTCCCTTTACCTTTACCTTTACATGTGATACTTGCCTTTCAAGGCAAACTTTTTTGCTCACAAATTGCCATTATGGAAGGCCAGAATGTGATTGCAACCTTGGCCTACATAGGAGTAGATTGAGGATCACACACACAGCCCCTAGTGTAAGAGGTACATGAAAATAATGTCACTGACAATAGTATTATTGTGAAGCCATGAGAATGTCCTCAAGAAGAAAACTGAGCAGGCATTTTTTTTCTTTTCCGTATCCTGTGGTAAATGATGCTACATGACCACTTGATGGAAAATTACATGATCTGAGGATGACATGAGGAAAGATTTGGGTGAAAAATATTGAGGGTATGCTCTGGTCACTGATGAGGATACATGTCTCCAGGCACTGCAAGCAGTTTATGGTTTTTTTTAAAAAAGGGTTGCATGAAACAGTGCAGTGTGATTTTATATTTTTAACAAGCTTGCTTCAGTTTGGGAAGATATTTTTACACTGCATCTCTTGAATACCATGAGCTGCTGGCGAAATGATCTGTACATTCCACACACTTCTGTGTGTGCATCCCTGTCCCTCTGCACGTTGTTAACCTTCATCCAATAAGGCAAACACCTGAAGAGGGCTAATATCATCCCAGGGTAGACCACTGCCTCTGGCAAATACCCTGTGTGTGGTGGTAACTATTAAGACACATGAAGGCACACGGAGGTCATACAGAGTGTTCTTCCACAACTGTTGAGCATAAAACAAAGGAGGAAATCTGAGGAGAAACAAAAATATTCTGAATATAAAACCGTAGCCCTGCGAGTGAGCGCATATTGTTGTTCTCCTATGCACCAAGGTGAGAAAAGGGGAAAGGTTCTGCAATGAAGGTCAACCCTTTATTTCTGCTCTTAAATTTCCTATAAATTGCTTAGCCTGTGCAAAAATCAAGTGAGCTTAATGTAACATCCATATGTTCTATGGTTAAGGAGGTTAACCTAACTTTCACAGATTCTTAGGTTCAACTATGGACCGTCTGCATCTGGTCTTTGTCAAGATTTATTCATTGTTTGGGAGAAATTATGTCCTAGTGTCACAAAGACCATGCAACATAGAAGCACTCTAAAATAAAATATGGTTTTCAACCAGGCTCAACATTTTATTAGGTTTTCTGCTTTGCAAGGACTGGACAAACCACTTGAAAGTAGACCATTGAGTGCTAACACCCAGACTGCCGAACAAGCCTTCTAATATTGCTCTCAACAGATAATATTATTTTAGTTTAGGTCTCCGGTGGCTTCGAAACCTAGTATGGAAACTTTTAATGGTTCTCAACCAAGGTGGGTTGTAAAATAACTAAAAATAGCTCACAGAAACCTTAAGTAATTGTACAAAAAAAGAAAGTGGTCTCACTAAGGTTTCTAGTTGGCAGTCCACCTTGCCAAAAAAATAATAATAATTAGCAGCAGCAGCACAATAAGATCTAGAGAAAACCCTTTATCAGCGTAACAGGAACTTGCAGAATGGCTCTGACAACAATCAAAATAAAAATAGTAGGAGCAACTATTCCAGGGATAAGAACAACCATAAGTATTATTACTTTAAAACTGTAAAACTATCATAGTTTTATCATATTCAGCACAAGCAGTATTGTATCCAGATATACTTTATTCAACCTGAGTTTTAAAAATGCACTCAAAATGCACATGATGCTTAAATCTGAAACTAGTTAGTCTGGAGCAAACCCTTTGACTTGAGGAGTATAAATATATGAAAAGCTTTCGACTATGCTTTTCTTAATAAGGATGATATCCTAATTTGTGGCTTCTCAGAAAGGTAAATTTAATAATCTCCTAATGGCCCTTTTTAGTGCATCAACGACTTGCCTAAGGGAATTGGAGCAGATTCTTTCTAACATATTAGAAACTGGTGGAACCCTTGTGTTGTTCACATTGGTATATGTCTTTTAATGTCTTTAATATCAAGCATCCTTTCAAGGGAGTTGTAACAGGGGGTTGCAATGAATATTCTCCCATTGCTGCTGAGCTCAGAAATCAAAGCATGACTAACATTTCAAGGGGACCTACTTTCAGCAAAAACAAAAAACAGAGCTAGAAATGACTGGCTTATGTATGTGCTTGTTCATGCTATCAGCTGCTAAATGCTTGCCAACTTTTTTATTTGGTTATTGACCAAAAAAAAAGAATACACAGAGAAAAAGCAATGACTACATTTGTTCTGGTTTAACTTCAACAGTAGTCCAAGCAGAAAAATAATTGGCTAGCTCTGCACAAAGCAAAGTAGAAATTTGCTTTTGGCTCTCCCCCGCCTCTCTCAATCAGCTAATTGAACAAGGAAGGTGAATGTAGGCATCCTGTAGGTTTTCTGCAGGATTCTTACCACTTGCTTGGCATTTATTTACTGTTCCAGTATTTTATTTATTGCCCAACATTTGACATGGACTGCAAAGCTGAGGGCCTGAGGTTGGGACCTAGGCTGATGGGCTGTCTTAAGAGTATGTTCAGATATCAGAGTCTTCTTGTGAAAGGTAACATCTGCACTCAGCAGACAGCATAACACCTCTGGATTTTAGGCAGGCCTAGTATAAATGCTAGGAGTGTAGCCTTCTGCCCTTGATAAGTCAACAGAACATTTCCTTTTTCTGCAGCCCCAGGCCCCACCTTCCCTTGTTGGCCACTTACACTTCATCCTCCAAAGTGGGGGACACCGAAAAAGGGGCACAGATTTGCATAAGCTAATGTGTTTCTATATATGCCAATTTAGATGGGGAAATACTACAATTTAAATAGAAATACAAGACACTTCACCATAGGAAGGAGGTTTGTGCCCAGTTGACCTATGCACTTGCTTAGTCTGCTGTCCAGATGTGAAGTGCTGATGGACAACTTTAAAGCCTCTGCTCTTATTTGTTCTGGTTATCTTTAAACGAGTCTTCTACTGGAGAGTCCTTCAAATAAAGAACTGTCCTCTATAAAAATTCTACATGTGGCCCCTCTATTCCATATCCAGCCTTCCTGCTCAAGCCCCAGCTCCAGCAACTATTTCCAGCAGCCCTCAGCTAGAGAACACACTCCTAGATATAGCAGTGACTACTTTCTACTGTGGGTGTCTGGAGGAGTTTGTGGACGCTTTTCTGCACTTGTCACATTGGTGCTATTCCACTCTGTGATTGCAGTGCTGAAGACCATTCTAACTGCCCTTATGAATGATGGTTTTTTTCCCATTTCTCTCCCATCACTGGTGACTGGTCTAAGGGAACCTTAGACTGCCCGTGCCTGCCTTCTTGCTTACAAAATGTCAGAGGCTGATTCTGCCTCACATTGGCTCTGGTTCCATCTATTATTTATTTATTTATTTTTAATGAATGCATGAATGAATGAATGAATGAATGAATGAATGAATTATCCTGCTGTTTCTCCTAAAAGAACCCAGGTCTCTGTGCCTTCTGCTCTACCAATCCCAACAAGCACCAGCCAAGACTATTTGCCTTGGAAGGGATGCAGGTAACAGGGTCAATGTAGATGAAAACTGACCGAGAGAGAAAGCTTCTGTGGCGGTTTCATTCCAGCAACTGAGGTTGTGGCCTGTCCTCTATTCTTCCTGATTATTAAAAGGGCAGGGGGTGGAGTGTCTTGTCTCAAAGCACCATCTAAACCATTCACAAATGGGGAAAGGGGAAGAGAGGTATCACTATGATCTCTCTCTCTCTTTGTCCCTCCCTCCTCCTGAACCTACCATTCCTTGTCCCAGAGTTCCAAAAGGAGCAAAATGTAGTAAGATAGAAAAAGAGGAAAAGTAAACAATAAATTCAATTGTTGTTGTTACTTAAGCAAGTAAGTAAGTAATAAAAAGGGAGATATGGAGCTTAGACGAGCTCCAAGAAAAATAATAAAAAATGAGCCCTGACTTATTCTGAGGACATGGAAGGGCAGGAAAGCCTTCCCTTGGGAAAATTAGCAGTCAACTTTGCCTTTTGCTAGGAGAAGGCATTTCCCTCAAAATAAAACCTGCCATCTCCCAGCCCGACTATGCTCCCAAACATGCTTTTACATCAAACAAAATAAAATGATCACAAACAAATTACTGTTGATTAATATACTTTCAAAAGCAGAATGTTGATTTGCAATAAACGAGTTTCTGTGAAGCATTTAGTGACTCAAGGAATACTTATTTAGCTCCGAGCTCCTGTTGTTTTGTCCCAGCTCCTGCCAACCTAGCAGTTCGAAAGCACACCAATGCAAGTGGATAAATAGGTACCACTGCGTTGGGAAGGTAAACGGTGTTTCTGTGCACTCTGGTTTCTGTCATCGTATTCCATTGCATCAGAAGCAGTTTAGTCATGCTAGCCACATAACCTAGAAAGCTGTCTGTGGACAAACACCAGCTCCCTCTGCCTGAAAGTGAGATGAGCGCTGCGCCCCATAGTCATCTTTGACTGGACTTAACTGCCCAGGGTTCCTTTAACTTTATCTAATGTAGCTGGCCTTTTTTGAACAATATATTTATTGGTGTTCTGATTGAAAACAACAACAAGCAAACATAAATTCAGGCAGCATAGACCATTGGGATATCTGTATTTTAAAGCAAGGCACTCTGGTGGGCTAAGTTATCCTGTTTCCTGTCTTAAACCTGGACCTCAGTTGTGTGCAAAGAACCCAGTTTGTTCATTTATTTTTTATTTAGATCCTGCTTTTCCATTTATATGTCCAGTGACTGCATGTACAAACCCATGATTTCTTTTTTTGCAGAAATTGCAAAACTCCAAACCAGAAATAAACAGGGACTGATCATCCTTCCATGACTGCAATGTGTTTCTCAAATTTACAAGCAGGTTGCTGGGTACATGAATAGTAATGTTTTACAATAAAATTTAGAACAAAATTTTACAAAAGTCATGCTCACTATTTTTAATTGCTGTATCAACTACATCATTTAGCCAATTTGAATAACCAAGTTTGGATAATCAAGTTTAGCAACTGTGCTAATAAAGAAGTAAATCTGGAACTCTACATATTCCATTAGGGAATTTCTAAGTGTACTCTAGGTTCTTTTTTAGCAACCTATTTAAAATTGTTAAGCTTTTGTTAATACTCTTTCAAGAATTCCTCAGAAAGTAAATTTGGCAATTAAAAAATAGAAAATTCAGCTTGGGTAGGATAGACATTTTTAATGGTGTTTATTCTACTCGAAAGGGATAAGTTTCAGCTAAATGATACTTTTAACTTTGAGTCAATTTTCTTAATTAATGGTTGGGCATTATTGTTATAAAGATCCAGACTGCAGATAGACATATAGTGAGATAGCTTATCAGTCCTTTTGAGCAGTGGAATCAATTTATCTAAAAATGTGCCTGGAGCAATAATTCTCTCTTTAACATCTCAGAATGTTTGGTTGTTTTAAATTTATTACCTCATCTTATATATAGTGTACACGTGTAGATCCCATGTTGCCTCAAAGAAATCAAAAGATGTAACTGCTCCAAGAAATGTCTGGCTGTGTAAGAACAGAATGTGACTTTCCCCTCAAACATCCAGACTGCACATTCCCTCAAAAGTTATACACATCTGAGTAAAACCATCTAAATACTACAATATTCCATATTTCTGCCATTGATTTATACATTTCCTTCTAACATATTTATTTTCACCCATTTCATATCCACTTTCTTGCTCAACCATTCTGCAACATTCAGTCGCTCTTAAAAGGGAAGATAAAATTTGCTACTAAAGACATTCACATGAAGTAAAATCATATGTTATTCCCCTTTCCCAAATTTGCTCATATTCATGTACTATGAATTAAAATTCAGCCCCATAAGTCTTCATTATTCTGGCATTTAATCATATGGAAAATGTGGTAATTTAATTAAAATAAGTAACATAGGTTGGATGTCCCTTGGGATGCAAACCAAGGGAAAATGATCTAATCCACCGGGTTTCCATTTTGAAAATGTATTAATATTAGACCACAAGACCACAGCAAAAAATGCTGTTCGTTTGCAATGCTGTAATCTGATGCTGAAACAATTTCAATAGAGGAAGCCAAAATGTACACTGTTCTGTCTCAGTGTCTGCACCAGGCGCTTGTCAAAGTATAATGTGACCTAGAAAGATCTTATAAGAACGCAAGCATGGCATTGCTTTTGATCAATTCCTGAACAAAACTCATGGATGGGAGTAAGATACAGGTGATGGAGAGAATACCCACAGGCATATTTTAGCTTTGGAGACTTGCTAACAGCTAGATTAGTTTCCTAGACATGCAGTACTTTACATATTGCTTCAGGTTAAAAGAAAATTATTGTAACATAATATTCGAGGGTCAAAAAACTTGTGTGTCCCGCTGAATTTCCACTTTCTCCAAGATTAGAGAGGCATTTACTATAATACTACTAGTTGAGATTTATACATAACCAGATTGGCAGATTTGACCTGCTCACTGAGCAAATATTTTCCTGTTCACAAACACCAAATCCAGAGTGTTTGTTAGAAATCTTTCTTAACAAGAATCATATTAAACCATTTTGATAGATAAAGTGATAGCTTAAGGTGGCTCCTGCATGCATGTTTCTATTCTGAAGACTGAGTTGGTGAATGATCCGTCACAGACACGCCTTTTACCAAAATAAAAATTGTAAATGTGCATATACAGTAAGCCCTCAACTTACACACATTTAACTTGTGGGCATTCAACTGTGGCAAAAAAATAAAAATAAAAAATTGAAAATTGAAAGGGGGCAAGGTTCCAGAGAAAATGACTTTGGCAATCCCACCTGTCATTGATTCCAATGGGCTTTGACTATACGTGATTTTGGCTTTAGACGCAATTCCCTAAATGTAAATCCTGCATAAGTTGTGGGCTTAGTGTATGTGCAAGAACTGGGTAATCAGATTTTCATAGTCTCTAATTGTCAAAGAGAGTTACACATACAACTCAGCTTCAGAGGGCCCCGTGTAGCAAGACAAGAAGCAAGTCACTTCACCTGTCTATGGCATCTCAAAAAACCTTTCTCTTCTCAGAGCCTGCTATTGTATCTATACCATCTTCCAAATTTGGGGGGAAATTATCAGCACAGCTGTTTATTTATTTAATTACATAAGTATTTATAACCCACACATTCATGAAAGTATATAAAGACAGTATACAACATATAAATTATAAGAGCATCCACAAATAATTAATTAACAAATTAATTAATAAGTTAGTGAACAGTAATTAAAAACTCATTGAAACATCAATAAAACTTCAGTAAATATTGTCTGGTTAAAAAGAGAAATGAATTTATCTGTTGATGTCAATATATACAGATACATTAAAATTAAAAATTTGTCCATTTTTAATGCAATTCATTCAAAGACAGAACATTTATTCTAAAAGGTGGGGAAATGAGAGAGGGGGGAATGTTATGACCAGGGAAAAATTAAGCTAAAATAAATTCCTATTTTCCACAAGGTAGAAGGAAAACAATATAGGCCTTCTTAACAGAAGGAAGAGCACATACCTTTGTGCAGTATGATGCAAAGCATATATGACTTCTTAATTGGTCCACTGGGAGTATAAATCCTGCAGCTATAGACCACCACCACCCTTGATAGAACAAGGGAGCCAAAAACTTAGCAAGTCTGAAAGACTAAGGCAGAGTCTATTTTTAGATGCTGAGGTACTAGAGCAAAGAAGAAATGATGGAACTGAAGCAAAAAAATTCAAATACATATTGAAAATTTCAGATACAACATATTCATTAGGACTGAGCTAAATATTTGTCAGTTTCACTTTTCACATAGAGGGTTTCCCTTTCAACAAGCTACAGCTTTATGTCAAAATGTAGGCAGCATATGCCAAAAAGCCACACATTACAGGCACTTTCAAGGGATAAGCTTCCCAGGCTTGGAGCTTTTGAGGCAAGCTGTAAAGGGACATCCTTGGAGAAATAATGCAGGCTCAGTCAAACATGTTGTGCAATTCATGCACAGCCTTAAAAGAACAAGTCAATGGAAGCTCCCCAGCATCCGCTGAAATGCAGTATGATCTCCAGCGAGGACCACATATGCATTGGTGGATATTGCTCAATATTTAAGAGGGAGAGTATTAGCTCCTGTCTTATGCCCAAAGGACCTGGATCAACAAAACATACTAGCTGTTGCTTCTACTTTGCCAAACCTTTATTAGGCATTACAAGTATGGGCCATCTTAAAACATCATAAAACATCCATATATAAAATTTAAAAATATATACAAATAAACAGCCACGTAAAATATATAATAATAAGGATTTTCATTGGGATTTCCAGCTAAATAGTGCCATTCACCACTCTAAGAGATACTATTAACAAAAACTCAGACACCCTTGCAGTTACTTTCAGGTTAATGTCTGACAAATAGAATCTGATATTTTCATTGTGCTGTGATGTTAGACTACCCAAAAAAGGGGATAGCACACTTTGCATAGCTGGTTGTACACTGGACAGTAGAAAGGGATATGTTCTACAGTGTCCGGCACATTCAAAGAACATCCACAATATCTATCATTTCTGGGGATGTTTAAATATCTGCCCTTGACAAAAGCTGAGGGGGGAAACGTTCAATCGGGCTAACATAAAGGACTGGAATTATTAACTTTGAGATGTGTGACCCTGTTACCTGTTGCATTTAAACCATAGAACTTGGGGGAGCAAATTTTATTTAAAGCTGACTCAGTGTTTTGTTTTTCAATGTCCCTTAATCTGGTTTGAATATTGTGATAAATAGATTGATATGTAAGAGTTGGAAGCATCTGGATTTACAAGAGTCTTTAAGTAAGTCGGAAAGCAGATTCAAAGGTTGGCAACAAAAATGGCAACACAACCAGTATTTTACAGTGCTAGCCCACACCCAATATTCCATTGTGTGTATACCTAGTTCTGCACACATCATCTCATACTTGATTGAACTTGGAGCCTCAGGATACTAGCTGTTGACTGTGGAAGAGCTGCACCATCCCATTGCTAGTCCAGGACTAGCTCAAAGAAGGACCCAGTTCAAATAAGTTCCACAGCTTCTACCTTTAATACTCCAAGCATAAATCCTCCCCCAGGTCCTGGGAAAATCAGAAGACCTATCCCTGCCCCCCCCCCACAGTTAAGCATCTTTAAGAATAATTATGTAATAAGAAGTGGTAGGTTCCTTTCTGTGATGATCAAAAGAAATGAACAGTTCATTGTTCTTATGAAATGGTACTCTGAAAATGTTGTCACCATACATAATGTCTAGTATATAAATTAGAAAATCATGCCCACTATATCTTTGAATGTCTTTTTTCCATTTTAATTTGCAAGGATTATTCGTGCAGCATTTCATAGCCGAAAATAACATTAATAGTATTTAAACTTTTCATGTCTCACCATCCACAGCTAGAATAATATTAATTCTTCCCTGCCTCAGGGTAGCTTCTGCTTTTTTAAACAGACATTTATAGAGAAGTAAAAGAAAAACAAATTGAGTTACTCACTTCAAGAAAAGAGAGTCCTAAATTTATAATATAACCTATGTAATCCAAAACCATCAAAACTTTGCTATATATTAAATATCACTTATGGCTTACCCAGTTCAAATGCTTTCACCTATGCTGTGGTCAAGAAGCATCATGTACTCTGAAGCCCCAGTTTCTGTCAATCAGGACAGACACCTGCAGACCCAAGCCCTATGGCAGCCTATTATAGGGGTTTAAACTGCCAATCTGGAATTTCTCCCATATGATATCTATAGCTAAAAATAAATATATTTGCTAATGAAGTCTACTCAACTTCAGACAGCAGAGGCATGTGACTTCCTCCATTTAAATTTAATTAGAATATGGGAAGGAATAATCCCAGAGCCTCTTTTACATTGCAAATATTCCAAAAGTATTGGACCTCTTGCCTTTTGCCATTTGTAGAGTTGACAGTACAATATCAAAGCTTGTAGCCGTTTAAAGCATTCTGAATCATTGTTGTCTTCTTCCCAGACATTCATATGGAAGATTTTAATGATACGCCAAAGAGCACAAGAAGAGCCTTGGTGGATCAGACCAAGGCCAATCTAGTCCAGCATCCTTTTTCCTTTATAGCAGCCAACCAGATGCCTCTGCAAAGTCCACAAGCAGGACATAAGGACAAAACCTATCCCCGCTGCTGTGGTTCTCAGCCACTGGTGTTCAGGGACATGCTGTCCCTGAACTGGAGGTTGCATAGAGCCATTGTGACTATTAGCCATCAACAAACTGTTTCATCCTCCATGAATCTGTCTATAAATAAGATTCCTCATATTCCAAAGCACTGCTTCTGACTATTATACATTCTGTTTCCCATCCCTCCTCTTCTCTCCCTAGTCTGGGCTCTGGGGCAAGGGAAAACCATGGAGTCTGGAAAAGGCAAGTGTGTTCTTGAAAGGATAAGGCAGGAGATGATTCTGAAGATGTGTTATGTCAAGGTACCTGCCCATTCTTCCACCACAAGTTTCAGGAAGGTTGCTCAGAAGCCTTGTAGGTTCCAAATCTACTTAATGTGCACAGGTCAAGTAATTTTACAGGATCATCGCATGCCTTTCTCCCAAGGTTTGAGTGCATATTGGTTTAGTCTTAGGTACATCTTCTAGAATATGTTCTGGATGATGCAGTTATCTGTCAGGCGGAAGAGGAACCAATCTTCACAGGAGGTTGCCAGGAACGGACAAGACAAGGAAAAGTCCTTACCATCTGCTTTTATTCAGTATTCACAGACAGAGGGTTGGGAATGCCGCCTCTCAGAATAATGATGTTGCCCTGAGTGAATCTCCATCCCCTCCATCTCTCCCACTTCCTCACGTCATTGTCACGGGTGCTGAAAAGTGCCCTTTGCCTTTGAGCTCTTTGCTCTTCTACTTTTAAGGCCTGCCATGTTCTGGGAGAGGGAGGGTCTGGAATGCTTTCTGAAGACACTGAGTCCATCAGTTGTCACTCCCCTGGTGCTTCTTCTTTCTCCCCCTCCTGTCCCATTATTTCCCAGCTTTCCCCCTCATCTGCCTCTCAGCTGTGACCTCCTTCAAACCCCTGTTGTAATTCTGAACTGTCTTCTTCCTCTCTAGAAGGAAGGGGAGGCTGGAGAGGCGGTCTCCACCATTCCTCCTCTGACCAGTCCATGCCATTATCTCTATTTCATTTCTGAATAGGAAAGTCAACAAATAAAATAGCTATAAAGCATGCAGAGAATTTTGACTATATTGGCCCTGCACCTCCCCTGTTAACAGAATACTTAAAGGTAAAGGTAAAGGTACCCCTGCCCGAGCGGGCCAGTCTTGACAGACTCTGGGGTTTGTGCGCCCATCTCACATCTATAGGCCGGGGGCCAGCGCTGTCCGGAGACACTTCCGGGTCACGTGGCCAGCATGACAAAGCTGCATCTGGCGAGCCAGCGCAGCACACGGAACGCCGTTTACCTTCCCGCTGGTAAGCGGTACCTATTTATCTACTTGCACCGGGGGTGCTTTCGAACTGCTAGGTTGGCAGGCGCTGGGACCGAACGACGGGAGCGCACCCCGCCGCAGGGATTCGAACCGCCGACCTTTCGATCGGCAAGCCCTAGGCGCTGAGGCTTTTACCCATAGCGCCACCCGCGTCCCAACAGAATACTTAGCATTATCAAAAGTTCAGACAAAAGTGATTATGGGGAAAATTTTGCTAAACCTCAAAGAACTGTGATGGTGAAAATCCCAGTTCAAGGCATCAGCTTTCACAATGTTATTATAACTTGGATTGAGTACCACATCCTTTCTCCTCACCAACTAGCCACTCTAAGTGACATATTTGGTGATGTTTGGCATATGGCATCATTATTGCCCCCAAACTGCGCAGTCATAAATTATTTATAGATTAACTCACTAATCCCCCCTGTTTTATATGGGTAAATAAAGAGCAAAATATAAACATTTCGGTCTGGCTGAGTTTCAAGAATTATCTCCGTCCTCTGCAAATATATATATATATATATAACCAGAAACAGACGTATTATTTGATGGAGTTCATCAAACGTTCGTTTCTCTTCAAGTGAAGACAAACAAGGGAGAGTCCAAGAAACTCATTTCCCCACCCCCGTGTCCAAGCTATCGTGTCGAACAACACCTGGGTTTTTCAGAGACCCAGTGTTTTGAGAAAGGTGCATGAATTTCGTTATTTTCCAAAATCAGTTAAATTAAAGCACATGGGTCTGTCACCATTTTCCAGATGTTCTGCACTAAAAATTGCACTGCAAATCAAGCATGCACATACATACGCAAAGAAAAAGAAATATTGTAGGCAATAAAAAGGTTTTTTTAAAAAAACAAAACTATATACATATTTTGCTCAAGGCAATGCATGTAATGCACTAAAGCAGCTTCTTTTGCCAGCAGGGTGGTGGGGTGGGGATAACCTGCATAGTAATGTACAGCATAATCTTATGTATGTTAATTCAAAAGCAAATCTCATTGAGTTTAGGGAAACATATTCCTAGGAAAGAAGGCATAGGATTAGAGCTGCAGATATATCTAAAGGTGTAGGCCTCCCTACATAGAAGTTGGGGGTCTGGATGGAAGGAGTGTACTTTCCAGCAACTGCCCTTTGTACACCACAATGTGGCAAAAAGAAGTCACCAGCAGATCAGGGCTTGCGTAGAGGCAAACATCTGCTGGTGTGATGAGACAAATGCATCTTTTAACCACTTGAGTTATGCTAGCAGGGAATCGTGGAGATAAGCATAAAGAGAGGACCTGGAGAATATATCATCAGTGAAGACCCCCAAAACCACCCCCGAAAATAAATACACAGTAGACACAGAATTTAGATTAAGGTTTTTGGCATTAATTTTGGCCACAACTTTATTGATTATGGCATGTGAGTGGTTGCTTAGGCATTGGTTCCAGACTATCTGAACCTGCACAGTGGCAGAAACAGGACTGACACTGGGCACCACCATATGTCAGTAAGGGAAAGCATCCTGGGGGAGCGAGAAGCTGGCTTCGATCTCACAGCTCACCCTAGATGCTCCCAGGGGCTCTGGCATGGCCCTAGCCCCTTGACAACGTTCGAACAAAAGCAAGGCGAGCCCCTGGATTCCTTTAACGGAATTCCCTAGCAGCAGCGATGGAGGGGCAGGCACAGCCAACCACTTCCCCTCCACAAAACATTGAGCCAATGTCTAACCGCCAACCTTACAAAGTTGTGACGATTTGCTACACAATAGACAAAAACCAAGTGGCACCAGCCAATCAACCAAATGGCAAAATTACTACTGGGCCCCTGCTCCAAAACAGACGACCCCTAGACAGGCATAGAAAAGCCAAAGAACAACCCTAAATATAGGGTGGGAGGGCGGGTGATCCAATGCACGTCTCAGGGAAGAGAAAGCTCCCAGCAATGTGCAGCAGCTTAAATAGCCCCTCGGTAGCCAACAGACGACCCAACAGGCCAAATTTCTAGCCCAGCAACCAAGGGGAACCAATGGGGTGTTGTGGCTATCCAAACGGTCCTGCCCCACAACAGGGAGGCGGTTTAGGTGATCTCACCACAACAGGCGCCCTCCATGATGGAGGATGCGATTTGTAGCATGTAGCATGGAAGTGGAGAGTGCCAGTCTGCTATTGGAAGATACAGTGGTACCTCATGTTAAATACTTAATTCGTTCCAGACGTCTGAAACTGTTCTTAACCTGAAGCACCACTTTAGCTAATGGGGCCGCTGGAGCACGATTTCTGTTCTCATCCTGAAGCAAAGTTCTTAACCCGAGGTACTATTTCTGGGTTAGCAGAGTCTGTAAACTGAAGCGTATGTAACCTGAAGCGTATGTAACCCAAGGTACCACTGTATCTGAAAATCCTTTCAATACACAATTAGTAACACACCATCACCTTAAAGCACATTCTTTTCCCCAAAGAATTCTGGTCACTGTAGTTTGTTAAGGGTTGCTGTGAAATGTAACTCTGTGAGGGTGAACTACAGGGCCCATAATTCTTTGAGGAGAAGTATGTGCTTCATATGTGATTTAAAGCTATAGTACGTACACAGCCTTACTTCAGTACTAACAATAGGACTGTCTTCCATTGTACCTGAGGGCACCCGCCTAACTTAGCAGGTGTGTACAGCTTTGTCCTCCAACATTCTTCATTGGCAGTATTTCAGCCAGGGCTATATATTGTATATCAAGTAGCTGCACAGCCCTTTCCCCCCATCCTGTAGCATGATCAAACATAATGCGCAGATTTTGAAACAGTGCCTTTTTTGTCCTCACGGGAATGCCAGAATTATGGCCCCAAATCTTTTCTTTAATAGCTAAGTATGGCTGTCCTCCTTAATTAGGAAAACTGGAGCCATGATAACATTAAGTATTTGCTATTAGCGATCTGTGGTAGATTTATATCACAAATTTCCATCACAATCTCCAAGAGATTGACTTCCAATAAGAAAGAATTATTACATTCAATGTAGAATCAGACAGAAATTAGGAAGGTCCTCTTGAAATGATTTTTTTAAAGACAAAAACAATTTAGAAAACTTTAAATGTCTGGGAAGTGTAGTGGAATACTTTTTAAAAAACACAATGGACTAGCAAGAGCAAAAAATAAAAATAAAAGATGAATGGTTAAATAAAATGTTATTTCCTAAAAGAGACCCACTGACTCAGCTCACCTAACTCAGAAGAAATTCAGAAGTTACTTACTTGAAAGCTAACCCTACTGAGTTTAATGTGGCTTATTCATAGGTATGTGTGTACATAGGACTGCAGCCTAAGTAGAACTGAAAGAAAACCTTTCTAAAAACTGGTAAAAATCTCAGCACTGAATCACCCCGTGCATGCAGTAAACAAGATGCACTATAAAAAAATGAAGCACATATTTGAGGAAACACAAATATGCTCAGTGAAGAAATACTTTCAGGTTCTAAAAAATTCTGCTCAGATCTTTATTACAAGCTAACTTAAAACCTAGCAGTGAGAGTTCAAAACCCCTTTGAATGCTGAACTTTCAATTACAACTGAGTAATTATAACTGAAGTCTGAAGGAAGAAAGCACAATTCATTCTGAATGCCATTTTTATTATAAACCCTGTTGCCAGCTAACCACAGTTTGCATGCTTGTAAAACCCTAAACTGCTATCTCCACATTTCCAAAATGCTTTGGCTTGTTACCACCTAGGAATGCCATGTTAAAGTCCTATGACTATCATCATGATTTCTTAGAACCAGCACCCAGGCAGCCATCTTTTGCTCAGTGCAATTATTCAGTACAATTAAGTTTATTGTGAAATTGGTGCTGCAGAAAATCCAGTGAGTGAAAATAACCCATTATGCATTTGCAGTCACTGTAAAAGTTCATTAGCACCTTTGTGTTTGTGTGTGATTTGTCATGCATAGTGTCCCACCTTTAGATCTCTACATGTTACATATGTGTAGAGGGTATCTCTAAGCGCAGAACATACATTGTTCTTAAAACAATTTAATAATAATAATAATAATGTGGAGGTCTTGCACAATATCAGTTTATCATTCTAGTCCAACCGTTATCTAGTCCAGATAAATATCACTCTTATGCAAATATTCAGTATTAATGTGGGACGAACGGAAACATGCTAATTGTATAGCTAGTGACATTTGCTCTTTTAGTAAAGGTACACAAATACACAAAGATAAAGAAATATCTGACTGCATGCCCCAAACAGAAAAAGATAGTGAAGGGTGAGCAAGGAGTGGTTGAGGGACGGAACAGCAGCAGCAACAACAAAAACACCTCTCCATATATGTTCTGTCAAGCTCCACCCACTGATGTGGATGGCAAGTGGCAGAAGAGTAATTAATATCATGGGAATATGTGGGAACTAATCTGTCAAAGAGAGATAGAATACCTAGATGTGTAATCTCGGGCGCCCCTCCAGCAGAGCGCCGCCGCCGCGCTGGCTCTGCCTGTCGACGCTTGGCGCGTCCGCGGCTTTTATAGGGCACCCGGCGCGCACCAGCTCGATAACGGGCACCGGCGCGGCGGGGGGCGCCGGGCCGGGGGCGGGGAGCGGCCGGCCTGTCTCCTTGGCAACCCCATTGAGCAGCGCCGGCTCCCCCGGGAGGGCCATCCCCCCGCGCCGCCGATCGCCAACACCGCCGACGCTGTGGCTGCCCGAGCCCGAGCCCGAGCCCGTCAGTCAATCAGGAAGGAAGGAAGGAAGGAAGGAAGGACCCCCATGCGAATCTAAGACGGGAGAAGAGGGCAGAGCAAAGGGGGTCCTTTCCCCAACCTCCGGCTCTGAGACTTCCCTGCGCCCCAGAAAAGCGAAAGGATTTTCTCTCTTTTTTATATATATAAATATTTTATTAAGTTTTCAAATACAAAGTTAGAAACATACACTGAAGAAAAAAGTAAAAGAACAAGAAAAAGAAAAAAAGAAAAAGAAGAAAATAAAACCAACCATTCAACACATTTTTTATATAACTAACTGGACTTCCTCGCATCTCCCTTACCCTGCATTCTTTATAATAAAGATATCAGCAAATTATTACCTTGTTTCGTACCTTATTTTGTACTTTTCAAATACTATACCTCTAAATTTAACATACTTTTCATCAGTTACTTATATCTTAAATTAAACATAGTATTACCTTAGATTTTGACCTTTTCTTACTTAAAATATAATTTCCTGTTTCCCAAATCTAATTGCTGAAGCTATAGTTTCCGAATCGTGTAAATTTTTAACATTCATACAACTTATATTGTTTTTGTAAATAGTCCTTAAATTTTTTCCAGTCCTCTTCCGTTGTTTCTTCTCCCAAATCTCGGATTCTGCCAGTCATTTCAGCCAGTTCCATGTAGTCCATCAATTGCGTCTGCCACTCTTCCAGTGTGGGCAAATCTTGTGTCTTCGAATATTTTGCGATAAGTATTCTTGCTGCTGTAGTTGCATACATAAAGAAAGTTCTATCCTTCTTTAACCCTTTCTGGCCAACAATGCCCAAGAGGAAGGCCTCTGGTTTCTTGGGAAAGGTATACTTAAAAACATTTTTTAACTCATTATAGATCATTTCCCAGAAGGCCTTCACTTTTGGACAAGTCCACCGGAGGTGAAATAATGCCCCTTCAGCCTCCTTACATTTCCAACATTTATTATCAGACAGGTGATATATTTTTGCAAGCTTGACTGGGGTCATGTACCACCTATAAATCATTTCATAATATTTTCCTTCAAGGCATTACATGCCGTGAATTTCATTCCGGTGGTCCATAACCTTTCCCAGTCCTCAAACATGATGTTATACCCAATATCCTGAGCCCATTTTATCATGGCTGATTTGACTGTCTCATCCTGAGTGATTTTCTCTTCAACCTGCCCTCCATCCTCTTGCGGGAAACTCTTTGCCTGCCCTGCCCGTATCTCGTTTTTGCTTTTTAATTCCACACACGCACCCTTCGGACTTCGTGGCAATCGGGCACGCGGGTGCGTTTCCTAAGAGAGTGAGGACCCCCGCCTCCTCCCCACCTGCTCCCTCGCCAGCCAGCCAGCCAGCCGCGCACCCTAGCCGGAGAGCCCCGGCCGTCCCCGTCGCGCAATCGGCTGGATCTCCCTTCAGCAGGCCGGGCTCACAACTCGGCCCAGGGACCCCCCAGCAGCGGATCTCCGGCCCAGCGGAAGAATCCGGCAACAAGCCCCCTCCTCCCCAATCGCTCCGCCGAAATACGCTCCAAAACCCCCCAGATAGGCCGCCGGCCGCCAAGTCTCGTGGCGCCCTGAGCGAGGGTCTCTCCCCAACACCGCCACCTCGAACTGCGTTCTCCCGGCTATCCGAGCGAAGCAGCGGCAGGACCCCGGTATGGGCCCCCCCAATATTTTTTATAAGTCGGCGCCCCTGATAATACCCCTATCTGGAAACACCCTAGATTCTTGTGTTGGTGTAGCACTTGACTCTATCAGTTTGCATCAGCATTTCACATAGACCACTGATGAGAGGGTATGAGCCATAAGATGAGTGGAAAGGAGAATCTGTATGTCAACCACCAGCACACCCATTGCCATTCATTAGGAGGTGCAGGTGTGATCTGAGGTCATATGAGGCCACTGCCTTGCTGAAGCTAAGCACCAGGGCCGTCTTACCCATAGGTGCTAGGGGTGCAGGGCACCTGGGCGCCGGGCTCTCGGGGTCTCAGAGGCACCAGGCCAAGAGTCTGGGGCTGAGGGAAGAGCCGACAGCTGATGCCGAGCGGAGCAGAGCCTGTCGGAGCACCGCAACTCTTCTGCTGTGGGCAAGCAAGGCGCTGAGGCAGCCGGCCAGCTCCACACTCCTGCGCACCTGGAATTGGGGGGCTGTCAAGAGGCCCTCCCAGCGCATGCTGCTCACACAAGCCTTAGGCTTGACTGTTGTTGCGCTGGGCTCTGCTTGCCCACCCACCCCCAGGTGCCCTCTGATGCCCACCCTAAAAAAAGGTTGGGGCTCCCCCCCTAAAAAAGTCAACAATTCTGGGCAACCTGGGGGGGGGGTGTGCAGGGCAGATCTTTGCACCCCGGTGCCGCATATGCTTAAGGCAGCCCTGCTAAGCACATCTGGGTTGGGGCAGCAGCTGGATCGGAGTTCACCGGGGAATCACATGGATGTCTTGTTGGGCTCAATGATGAAAGAAAGGTAGGACATAAAAGAAAGAAAGCAAACAAAATAAATATATAAGTAAGAAAATAGCTTGGGCAGTTATCAGGAATAAAAAGGAAATAAAAGGATGTTTTCTACTGTGGAGTCTTATCATCATTCAAGAGTTGAAGGCCAGCACAAAAATGGACACAAAGGACATTTTGCGCTATTTCAGTAACAGAGAGACATAAACAACATGCCGAAGGATTTTTTCTTTTTTTTAAAGGAAACTAGATATTTGTGGCTCAGATGTCAGACCAAACTAAAAAGGAAAGGCGGGGGGGGGGGAGAGAGATGTTTAACTTTCAGCTCCATCACCACTGAGGAAGTACCTTGAAGGGGACAAGAGCACTTTAACAAAGTGGGATGCTTAACTGATTCTCAGTCCTGCTTTGTCACTTTCATCTTAGCAGTACACAGAAGGAAGCAGACTTCCGTGCCAACCCTTGGCATGAGGAGCACACACTGAAAGAAAGAGAGCCGGTCAGCCCAGGGACAAAAGGGGAAGCTGTTAGAGACTGCAGCCAAATCTGCATAGACAAAGCATCTGGCAAGAGAGAGTGACAAGGAAGAGGCTTGTGCCTGTCTCTTGCGGAGAACTGCAACAGCATAATCATAAACACCGAAAGACCTTACCAAGGAGAGCTGCCTGCAAAGGAAAAAACAAAAACAAAAAAAAATCCTCCAATTACCGCTTGAGGCAATTCTATTAATCTGTAGAAGAACTCCTGACAGAATGTCTATTCAATCTTCCCCCAATGTATTCTGCCTAATGGGAACCTTATTATGTTTGACACTGAGAGTAATTACCTCATGAGAATTTTGCATACGAGAGGAGCAAAGGCTTTAATTTTCTGCAGGTGTCTTAGACACATTCAGTGCCCAAAAGAATTAGGTGCAGTAAGCTACAGTAAGTCCCATCTTTATGTTAGCCAAAGACCACATGAGTGGTTGGGCTTTGGAGGACAGATGTTCTAGAATATTCCACTGCAGACTCTCTTGGAGATTATCTGAGCACATATGGCAGCTCATGTAGCAGTCTCTATTTTCTGTAAATGTCATGCAAAACAAGGAAGTCGACAAGCCCCTCTGCTTTGTCTGTAACTATATGATTGGTGACTGATTTAGATATGGAGAGCTTGGGAAAGCGGTCAGATAGATGGTCTACCTAGTTGATAGATGGCTGTACCAATCACCCCACAATTTGAGCATATGTTATTCAATGTGAATTGGGAGTTAAAATGATGGGGTTGTGGTTGTTTTTTTAAGAATATGAATTCAAGACGCTTGCGATCAGTTATAATTGTGAACAGGCACCTATATATGTTTCAAGGAAAATAATGTTGTGAGATATATGCCTGACTCCACATGTGTCCAGTGCACATGTTGTTGTTTTTGCCATCTGTCTGTCTCAAGAGACAATGAAATGCACCTCTGGGCATGAAGCCAAACCACTGTATTAGCCACACCAAAGTGACGTCCCCAGGGCCCAAGCTTGGGCAATGTATGAAGGTCCTGGACTGCCCACATGACAAGACCTCCCTCTTGGCCTTGCTGATATGCTCCAAAGGAAAGCAGAGCAATGTGTTTGGCACCAGCTTAGCTGCAGGAATTGCCAGGAGGAGGTTATAAGGCACCATCCAACCATCTTAGGGACTCCACTCTGGATCGGTGTAGGGTTTACTCTTTGGCTTTTTCTTCTCTGGAAGATGTCCCAGAAGGCACCAGAGTCTAGGCTCAGAGATTTCCTTCTCCTGGGTGGGCTACATTCCCAGGTTGACAATCCCTATCTTCCCCTCACTTCCCTGCACAGACCAGCACCCATCATTACAATAAGTGCATGACCAGGCAACTGCAAGAGCTTCGCTCCTTCTGAGCTTTAGTTCAAGTATAAGAAGCCGGGAAGGCTGTCTCCTGGGTGCCTGAGATTGGTGCAGACACAGATTTTGGTTTTAAGAGAAGCCTTTCCTTTTAACTTTTTTTTAAAAAAAATCCACACTGATTTCTTTAAAAATACAAAATACTTCATTTAAAGTAGGGGGAAGGATACTCGGAAACAACCTATGGCCACTTTGAAGCTAAGCTTATACAGTGGTACCTCGGGTTACATACGCTTCAGGTTACAGACTCCGCTAACCCAGAAATAGTACCTCGGGTTAAGAACTTTGCTTCAGGATGAGGACAGAAATTGTGCTCCGGCGGCAGCAGGAGGCCCCATTAGGTAAAGTGGTGCTTCAGGTTAAGAACAGTTTCAGGTTAAGAACGGACCTCTGGAATGAATTAAGTACTTAACCCAAGGTACCACTGTAACAACATAGCCCTACACCCAACCCATGATAATTTTACTGATATTTTCTCTCTCCTTTGATAATTTTTGAATGCAATTGCTTTTCTCATTAATTGATGGAGTAGGCTTAGGAAAAATTGCAAACATGCGCTGGATTATGGAGAAAGCCAGAGAGTTCCAGAAAGACATCTACTTCTGCTTCATTGACTATGCAAAAGCCTTTGACTGTGTTGACCACAGCAAACTATGGCAAGTTCTTAAAGAAATGGGAGTGCCTGATCACCTCATCTGTCTCCTGCGAAATCTCTATGTGGGACAAGAAGCTACAGTTAGAACTGGATATGGAACAACTGATTGGTTCCAAATTGGGAAAGGAGTACGGCAAGGCTGTATATTGTCTCCCTGCTTATTTAACTTATATGCAGAATTCATCATGCGAAAGGCTGGGCTGGATGAATCCCAAGCCGGAATTAAGATTGCCGGAAGAAATATCAACAACCTCAGATATGCAGATGACACAACCTTGATGGCAGAAAGTGAAGAGGAATTAAAGAACCTTTTAATGAGGGTGAAAGAGGAGAGCGCAAAATATGGTCTGAAGCTCAACATCAAAAAAAGAAGATCATGGCCACTGGGCCCATCACCTCCTGGCAAATAGATGGGGAAGAAATGGAGGCAGTGAGAGATTTTACTTTCTTGGGCTCCATGATCAGTGCAGATGGTGACAGCAGTCACGAAATTAAAAGACGCCTGCTCCTTGGGAGAAAGGCGATGGCAAACCTAGACAACATCTTAAAAAGCAGAGACATCACCTTGCCAACAAAGGTCCGTATAGTAAAAGCCATGGTTTTCCCAGTAGTGATGTATGGAAGTGAGAGCTGGACCATAAAGAAGGCTGATCGCCGAAGAATTGATGCTTTTGAATTATGGTGCTGGAGGAGACTCTTGAGAGTCCCATGGACTGCAAGAAGATCAAACCTCTCCATTCTGAAGGAAATCAGCCCTGAGTGCTCACTGGAAGGACAGATCGTGAAGCTGAGGCTCCAATACTTTGGCCACCTCATGAGAAGAGAGGACTCCCTGGAAAAGACCCTGATGTTGGGAAAGATGGAGGGCACAAGGAGAAGGGGACGACAGAGAATGAGATGGTTGGATGGTGTTCTTGAAGCTACTAGCATGAGTTTGATCAAACTGCGGGAAGCAGTGGAGGACAGAAGTGCCTGGCGTGCTCTGGTCCATGGGGTCATGAAGAGTCGGACACGACTAAACGACTAAACAACAACAGGCTTAGGAAAAAATGAAGGAAGGAATTCTTGGCACAACTTAAGGCATATGAAGCTCTTCAGTTTTGTTTCAGTTGCAAATTGGAATTAATTGTAAATTGGAGGAGACATCATTCTGTCATTTTAAGACAGAAGCAGGCCTGGTTTATGAGACTAACACAAAGCGCTTTCAAAATCTGTTTTAGCACAACCTATATGCCCATGTCAAAATCCAGCAATACACAACCATACTGACTGAATACAAAACATTTTTTTAATGAAGCGAAGGAAACCATCATCATCCAACTTTTGCACAGCTTGTTAAAATGACATTATCGGAGCTGAGGCTATTTAGGAACACTTACGTCATGACAAAGAACATGTTTAAACAAGAGGGAGAAGAATATGTTCAAGCTTGTTTGGAAGCCTAATTAACATTTTGGACATTCTAAGTGATTTTAATTTGTTGCTCTGGAAAGGTGCCTTGTGGCTGTTTTTTTGTTTTTGTTTTTAAGCATCATGATTCCTTTAAAGTGTCTCCTACAATGAAGTGAAAATAGTGTGCCTAGCTATTGGGATATTCCATTGTCCTTTAAAGGGATATAGCAAATAAATATATACAAAATGCAACCAAGTTGTGCTGAACTCTGAAGGACAAGAGTCAAGGGGACCAGCAAAGCACTAAATAAAAGGATAAGGGCAATTAACCTCTCTGTGTTGGTTTGTGCAGCAAGTTGTTCTGGGGAGGGAAATGGATGCACCCCAGACATGCTGGCTCTGCTGTAGGATCAAGTCCAGATGGAGTTTATAAAAACTGCATAAAACTCTACATGATATGGATAATGTCTGCTCTAGAGCTATTTTCAGTTTAACAAAGATGATGGAACAAGAGGGTATACATGAAAATTAAAGAAAATCTGATTGGAAACAGATGTTAGGAAGCCCATTTTCATGCAAAAAAAAAAAAAGCTGTTTTGAATAGACAAGGAAGCAGAGTTGTTCAGGTAAAAACACTAGTCTCATTCACAAACAATTGAAAAGCAACCTGAGGTGGAATAGAATATGAATGACTAATGGGTCTCATTTAGAGAAACATCTCAAATATGCAATTGCCGTGTAATATGTTCAGAAGTAGATTGTCAAGGAATTCACGGGCTGAGATGACTGGATATTTTTTCCAGACAGCATTTGTTTTAGTTAGATTTAGAATTCCAGTCTCTAGTTGTCAATAGCTCATTATTTTTGAGTTTTCAAAACTCTTCTGAAAATTAATTAAATTAAATTAAAGCAACAGTGGGGTTTTTTGTCTCTTGTGTCTTTTTGTTTGTTTTCTTTTTTTAAGAATAATTTTTTATTAACCAACCAATCACATCAAATCAAACCAAATTACATAAATTCCAAATTACACAGCCGAATTTTAAATTTTTGTTGGGGGTACCCATATTTCAAGTTTCAAAGGGGATCCAATCAACTTCTTGCTTCTTACTGCTGTTTTAATATCCACAAATCTAACCTTATTATGTTCACAGTACTATCCAGTCCTTTCTTATTGTTTTTTCCACATCTCTTGTTGTTATTTTCATATATTTTTCCTTTCTCTTTGTGACCTCTGATAGTCTCCGCAAGCTGGTTAGAACAGTTTGTAATCCTGCGTGGATATTATTTTTTTTATCCGGTAGCCGTATCCAGACGTTTTCCATATAACATCACTTCCATACATCAAACAGTCTTAGCATCATTAATCTTCACCAATCTGCCTCCTTTCTCAAAACCTCTGAGGAGATTCACCAGGAATGCAGTCTGAAAACAAGTCCGTGCCTCCTCCCGCTATAAATCCTTTGGCAAGATGGCAACTCCGAATTAATTGCTGTGTCATTCCAAAAGCTCTTATTGCTTCTCGATCTTCATAAAGCATACTTTGGTTAAAGTTTATCTCCACACAGACCTTGATCATCCTGCTTGGGTCAGTTCAACCGACGATTCTAATGAGGGGTGGGGGTCTTGTAAATCACATAGAAGGAAAGTAAAAAAGGTTTCCCCCCCCCATTCAGTCCCGTAGTCAACATACCCACCCTTTGGTGTATCTTCATCGTTTCTCCAACCCGTCGTCTTCTTTCGCAGAGGTCACTTAAATTAGCAGACTTCACTCCCCTTCTTCACTTGAAATATGTGCATTTGCTTCTTTTGTAATTAATTATTCCAAATTGCTGCAGCTAGTGTGTGATCAGAGACAGCGTCCAGGAGAGCCAAGGTCCACACGGGGGCATTCTGCCTAGGGCCCTCACCCCCTTCTTTCGAATAAGGGGGCGATTTATGAGCACAGCAGGCAAGGGCAGTGTTCCCCATTTCCTTGGGGCAACAAGGGAGGCTGCCTACTCCCATAACAGCCTCTTAATTACCCCGTGTGGGTCGGAGAGATGGTACTGTCGGGCATTTCCAATGCGCCCCTAGTGGCCCCCCCTTTGTTTGTTTGTTTTCAGACTGCAAGCATATAGCCACTTACCTTGGAACTGACTTCTGAACATGCATGAAGATGATACCAACGGTAGTATTTTAAAGGGTAGCATTTAACATTGTAAATCATTAACTGCAAGTGTCTTGTCACAAAAGCAGTAAGTATGTATTGAGTGAATGCTTTTCTTTTTAGTTATTTATTTTATTTAACCAAATTTATTTACTGCTTGATTGTAGTAAAACCTCTGGGCAGTTTACAAGAAGCATTAAGGTGACTGATATTAAGATGAATGAGGTGTGGAGAGTGAGGCTTATATGGGCACAGCAGGAGTGTCAGGTGCTCAGAGTTCAGCAGGCTGCTCAGCCTGCGTCACCACACTTACCACTGCTGATATAGGGGTAACCTCTTCTGCATAGGTTAGCCTGTGATGTGAATCCCTTCATCTTAAACCTGGGGTCAGCAACAAGGCTACCCTCCAAATACTGTTGAACTATAATTTCTACCAACCCTGTGCATTAGCCACACTGGCTGGCTGGCTGGGGCTGATGGGAGTTATAGTTCAACATCTGGATGGCATGACTTTAACTACACATTAATTAAAGTATCCATTATACTCACCTTGAAAACAAATGCATCTATCATGGCTAAGTACTAGGGCCAAGCACATACTCTCAAAACAGGCCCACATCATCTACCTCATAAAGGAATACATACAGTGGTACCTCAGGTTAATTATTTAATTCATTCCGGAGGTCCGTACTTAACCTGAAACTGTTCTTAACCTGAAGCACCACTTTAGTTAATGGGGGCCTCCTGCTACTGCCGCTGCGCCGCCGCTGCATGATTTCTGTGCTCATCCTGAAGCAAAGTTCTTAACCTGAGGTAATATTTCTGGTAGCACCTTAAAGGGAAAAAAAGCACCTTTTAATTTTTATTTATTTATTTATTTATTTGACTATGGCAGACCAACACGGCTACCTATCTACTACTGTAATATTTCTGGGTTAGCGGAGTCTGTAACCTGAAGCGTATGTAACCTGAAGCTTATGTAACCCGAGGTACCACTGTAGTTATGGTTACAGATAGGTAGCCATGTTGGTCTGCCATAGTCAAAATAAAAAAATTCCTTCCAGTAGCACCTTAAAGACCAACTAAGTTAGTTCTTAGTTGGTCTTTAAGGTGCTACTGGAAGGAATTTTTTTATTTTGACTGTAGTTATGGTATTTGGGACTTTAATTGGGAGTCCAACAGTGATATACAAGATCTCATTTAGGCCATCCTTTTAAGAGAAAGAACAACTTTCTTGGTTATGTGTACACAAACTTTTGAATGCTCCTAGCCAAGTTCCAGTAAGACAATGAATATATTCTTGTTTACTCTGCATTACTGATTGTTCCCAAAAGATTTGACCTGTATAGTATTCAGACCACAAGTATTTAGAATCGCCTCCAACAGAGTACCGCTGATATAAAACTATTATAATCTTCACTTTTTAATATATAACATTTGTAGTGTCAAATATAAACTGGGCAGGGTTGCGCTGGCACCAATCCTATTTAAGTCTAGCCAGAAGAATAAAAGTTCTTTGCCAAAGAAGCTAGAAAAGCTTTCATCACAAACACCCAGGCCATCAAATCTTGGCTGGAAACATCTAGTACTTTCACACTGAGAAAAAAGATTCCAGGTTGGTCCATTTCTGTACCTGGTACTGTCTCTAAGCACTATACACAGGTAGTGAATGTCGGCAAAATCTGAAGCAACTCTAGTGCACCTATCCATTTGTCAATTTACCATGTGTTTGCCATATGGTTCTTGAACATGCATAGTATGGAACTTGTTACAATAAATCCTTACATTGGACCAGTTTACCCCACGTAGAATTAACTTTCGGTTGCATGGTGGTCTGAAGCTTAGCCATGGGCAATTTCAAGTAGAGGTTTCAGAAATGATCAATTGCATTTTGAACTTATTTTTTATACTTCCTTGTTTATTAAATGGATTTATAATCCCCTTTTAAAGACAATTCTCCACAAATCTATTTTAGCATGTAGGCAGGACTCCCATGTCATATATACAATATGTAGATAGAAAGACACATACATATTTACACACAAACACAAAAATACAGTATTCAACCATTTAGAATATTTCAGTCTTAACAAACCAAATTTCAAACCTGCACAAAAATAGCATCAGCTGCAATAAGTCAATGAAGGCCACAGAGAAGAAATGAGTATTAGGGTGCATTTGAAATTAGGAAGATATGAGATCTGCCCTATCTCACAAGGGATCAACTTCCATAATTATGGAAACACTGGTGGAAAAAAATGTGTCAGGATGGGGAGAAATTCAATTTTCTTTTCATTTTAATAAGCAACAACCTAATTTGCATTTCTCAAACCAAAACATGAACCCCAAAACCACTAGCCATTGAAATTCACACATCTTCCAATTTTCTGATGCTTTTCTCCAACCAAAGTGAACAAAAATGTATATATTCGTGTTTATCAAACTTCATATATTCGTGAAAATAACATACAGAAATGCATTGTTATAGGGAAAGTTGTTTCCACAACGTGTATATTAGACAAAACTGCATACAAAAAAGTATGCTGACAAATCATGAAGATTTTTTATTATCACGAATTCCTGAGGAAATGTGGGGAACTGAATTCAAGACTAGAAAAATGATAAACCAAAAGTTGACAGATCTGCCAATCTCTAGATTTCTATGCCTTTCTATGGAATATAAATCTCTATTACAGCTGTTGAGCTGGAAACACTCAGTGAGCTTGGATGATAGAATTGGCTAGGATGGCATTCCAAGAGTGGTAAACTCTGAAAACTGACCAACTGGTGGCATCAAAATGCTAGAGAGGAATGACAGATCAGGTAGAGAGAAAAGAAATGGCAACAGACAGAAGTGAGTAACGGAGCTAGGAGGACAGAACTAGATAGGCCAGTCTTGTCCCACCCTTTCCCCTCCTCCTTCCCTCGCTAGGCTAGTGATGGGGTAAACATTTGATTCAGTTCACATTTAAAGGCAAATCTACAAAGTTCACCTATAACAAATCAATATGAGCTATCCTTTGAATTTTGCAATTATCTGAATTTTGCAACCAAACAGTGTTTACAAATATACTTATATTAGGCGCAATTTTGCATAAAAATGAATATTACACATAGCACTTTACCCCTTTTCCTGGCACATGTAGCTTATGCATACGGAGCTTGTGTTGGGCCAGCAGAAGAATTTCAGCTGTAATGTTGTGGCTTGGTCCTGTCGTACACGCAGCATGGCAAGAGCTTGTGCACTCTACCCTCCAAGGAGAGAGAGGAGAGAGACGGAGGATTGCTCGTCTAAAATGTCCAACATCATGTCTGATAATTAAAATAAATAAAGCATCTAGTTAGTACCATGTAGTTTCTGGAATTCCTCTTGGAAGTGTTCCTAACATAGTGTTTCATGGAACATCTTTTGTTGATTCAAACTGTGAAATATCAAACCAGATGTAGAGAATTTCACTTGGAGGCGTCAAGAGAAGGAAGGAGACAGCTTTCATTAACAAAGATTACAACAATGAAAGTGCAGCTTTATATTCATTGAACAGATTTGTCTTTCATTTATTTCCACTTTTAGCCATGTGTCCTAGCGTTATTTCATTCTTTTCTTATTCTCTGTTGTATGTGTTTTCTCCCTACCATCATATCAGATTAGTTTCTTCCATCCCACATGTATCCATTTTATTCCCCCTCTCTCTAGTTTATGAAAAGGGTAAAGTGCTAGGTCAAATCTCATCATGACTATCCTCCGCAGATATTTGAGCAAGGAATACTGAAATCTATATACACAATGCTATTGGTACACCAGGATAGTCAGCATGTCAATCAATTGATCTTTATTGCTGCAATCCAAGATCACTCACCAAATACAATTTTACAGTGTACAGTCCAGCAATAGACTATTTGGAATTAACAGGATGGCAAAGAGTCATCAACATGTCTGAACTTTGTGTCAGTGGTCTGACTAAATCCCTTTGTGGTATCATCAGATTTAAAGGAGGGCTCTAGATTAGCACATTCCCAGTAGTGATGTATGGAAGTGAGAGCTGGACCATAAAGAAGGTTGATCGCCGAAGAATTGATGCTTTTGAATTATGGTGCTGGAGGAGACTCTTGAGAGTCCCATGGACTGCAAGAAGATCAAACCTCTCCATTATTAAGGAAATCAGCCCTGACTGCTCACTGGAAGGACAGATCGTGAAGCTGAGGCTCCAATACTTTGGCCACCTCATGAGAAGAGAAGACTCCCTGGAAAAGACCCTGATGTTGGGAAAGATGGATGGCACAAGGAGAAGGGAACGACAGAGGACGAGATGGTTGGACAGTGTTCTCAAAGCTACCAGCATGAGTTTGACCAAACTGTGGGAGGCAGTGGAAGACAGAAGTGCCTGGTGTGCTCTGGTCCATGGGGTCACGAAGAGTCGGACATGACTAAACGACTAAACAACAACAGATAAGCACATTTAACTATGGTCATTTGTTACAAAACTGTCATCTGTCCTCTTTTATTGATACAGAATTTCTCTCTGTGTGTGTGTACGTACATGTGTACATGTGCACACATAAACCAGAGAAGCCACACAATTCTGGGTACCAAAGGCCTAGTTAACGCCAAGCCAATATGGTACCCTCCAGATGTTGTGGCCTCCAAGGCCCGTCAGCCTCATTCAACATGCTCAGTGGTTGGCGATGATGAAAACTAAAGACAAACAACATCTGGATGGGAATTGAAGTCCAACAACTTATGCTGTATTATTCAGCCTACTCCTTTAAAGCTTCCAGTAATATTGGAGATCTCCTAAAATCTCCTTTCATCATTCAATTATTTATTTCTCCTGAGTTTTATTCCAATCACAAGTGAGCACAGCTGGGGAAAAGATATCACAAAATGCTAACTAATAGCCCCATAGTTATCTTCATTTGGACAAACAAGATGTTCCTTAAAACTAAAGCAACTGAAACAAGCAGTCTCCTGGACATTTGGGGAAGACGTTGCTATTGGCTTAATTACTCTTTTGAAAATAACTACATTACTCTTGAAAGACAATTCAAATGTTAACACAACAGCCAGAAACATATTCTTGTCTGCTACAGAAAATATGGCCCTAGCTAAAGTGTAATTGGCAGGCCATCCTGACATCCTGCATAAGTCAACAAGTTGGAGCACTAGCAGTGGCTCTTGCAGGGGAAACTGCCAGTTGAGAATTCAGAGCTTCATTTTCTACTGTACTTCTGAATGAGAATCATATACACACAAAAGAGCAGTGAAGCATTCATTACCAAACCACAATGACTGCGGCTTCTGAAATCCAGATGTTGTATTGATTTTTAAGTAATTCAAATGACTAAAGTAGCTTCTCTGTGCTACACTGATAATTTTTTGACCTGTTCTATTTGCATAGAAATGTGCAGCAACTATCCAAACAATAAAATTCCTTCCAGTAGCACCTTACCCAGCACATTATCCAAACAATGTCGCTAACGTCTTTAAGCATTTTTCCATAGACGAAGCATGTCAGAGTTTTGTTGCATGCATGCAATTTGTTATTTGCTGTTCATTTATTCATTGTTACAAATTAGTTTTGTTATGGTTTTTCCCCATGCATTCAGAACCTTGAGAAGGAAATGACAGCCTTATCAGGTTTGGGCTCTGACTGAAACCTAGGATTGAAACCCATCTAGCTTGGCACTGTTTACACTAACAAACAGCAGTTCTCTAGAGTTTCAGACAGGATATATTTCCAACCCTACCTGGATATAAAATGGCTCAAGCCAGATACTGTCAGCATGCAAAGCATATGGTCTGTCCTTGAGCCATGGCTCTTCCTCCCACTCCATTTTATAAATGTGGAGGTCACCACCGAGGGTCCTGGGACACTCTGTTAATCTGTTGGATCCTATGCTTTTAATTTCATCCTTTGTTTAAGGAAACAACAAAAGCTCCAGACTTACATACACACATTTGCAAATCAAATCATTTATAAAACATTTCTGTATGTTATTTTCACTAATACATGCCTTCTTATGCACATTTTATCCTAGTATATTTTTGTACACATTACTTGGCACGGCAAAATCTGGAGAAATGTGAATTTCAAAGGATGACTGTGTTCTGATTTGCCTTTGTTTCAAAAAGTGCAAATTATGTAGGTTCACCTTTAAATGTGAACTGCATCAAATCCCCATCCCTACCCTGGAAACTGTGCATGGCAAAGAGAAACAAATACCCACACTTTCAAGACATTAAAAAAAAGTTACTATTATTTACCAGAACTCTTGCAACTTAGATACTGTCATCCATCAGAAGCCATATATTTAGCGTTGTGGGCCTGATTCTGTCAAACTGTCTCCCAGCTGAGATCAGACAGATCCACTCCTCCCCCACTGACCTTCAGATACTTGACAAACACCTTTCTATTTCAGCAGGCATTTTAAGGAAGTTTCTGGTTTTTACTATGTATTTTATTTTTCCCACTGTATGCTTTTTTTGGTAATCTTTATGTACACTGCTTAAAAACCCAAGTGACAAAGCTGAAATATATATAATTGAATTAAATTGCCAGGCTCAAAAAGTGGTATTTGCAAGAGGGCATCATGCTTTCAGCCTCTTGATTACACCTACAAAAATTTAGCACACAAGTAAGCTGACTTCTTCTGCTTACCACCTGGCTAGAATAACGGTTCAAACTGTGTTGTGCTGGTTCCTGCTCCTTTATGAGCAGCTTACTTACAGACAGGGAAGCCACTCTCAAAGGACCAGCACCCTACAGGATTGAACCCACCTATTCTCAGTCATGGAAGGGGGAGCGGGGGAGGGGTATGCTGCATCTTCTCCTTCCCCTGTGCTTTCCCAACCAAATGACTAAAATACAACTTAAAAACTCAGCTCCCCCAACTGCTTTGGGAATGTGTCCAAGGCAGGATGGATGGTCATTGGGCTGGCTTCAGGTGGGTCGACCTGTTGGGGGGAGAAACAGATTAGGACCCAAGAATGGATCAGGAGGGCTGTGCTGCTTAACCTCCTCTGCCATTTGCATCTGCCCTGTTTGGTTTGGTGGCATGCTTTAGTACAGTGGTACCTTGGTAGTCGAACGGCTTGGCTCCCGAACAAATCAGCTCCCGACCGCTGCAAACCCAGAAGTGAGTGTTCCAGTTTGCGAACATTTTTCGAATGTCTGACACTGGTTCTGTGGCTTCCGATTGAGTGCAGGAAGCTCCTTCAGCCAAGCAGAAACCGTGCCTTGGTTTTCGAACAGTATTGGGAGTCGGACAGACTCCCAGAACACATTAAGTTTGAGAGCCAAGGTACCACTGTATGTATTGTTGGTTGGTTGGTTGTTATTTCTGTTCTGTGCCCCATCCTGGTATCTATACAGATGAAGGGCTGGTTATAAATATTTTAATAAATACACAAATATAAATGGGTGAAGGAGGACTGGTATTGTGGAGTGGCAAGTGGAGGATTCGCAGCAAGACCTATATGGTTTTTCAAAGTCGTACAACAGCACAGCATTTTAAAAATGTTTCTTGTGGTTATTCTTTTTATAACCAGAGCTACATGTGCCCTCAAAGAATAAATTGCATGTAGCATGAAACATAAGAGAGTGTGACTGGAGCAACAATGGATCGGGTGGATACCCATTTGCCCATGCCAACCTGGCAGCATCAGTGTCTTGGGAGAGCCAGAAGGAAACTGTGGTACTTTTGCAGGGTGGGAGAGGCAGCAAAGCTTGGGGCAAAAGAATCAAGAGTGGTGCTGCTCCTCATTGAGAATGGATATATAATCTCAAGATTCAAGAAATGCATGTGGGTTTGGACAAAATCCAAACTATTCACAAAACCTAGAGCCAGAAGACACTGAGTTGCATATTTTACCATAAACTCCAGAAGAAGAATCACAGACTCTCTGCAAGTATATCCAGATGACCATTTCCCCCCATTATGTGGTAATTGTTGTACGGTAATGGATTCCATGTGGAAATGGATTTCATGAAGGGAATGCAGTGCATGTAAGAGCCACCGTCCCTTCCCACCCACAGTGCGACTCTCTTTGCCAGAAGCAAATCTTTGCATGGAGCCCAAAAAGGAAATGCCAGTTATCAGCTTGTCAGCCTCCACCCCAATCATACTCATACAAAACTGGTCAATAATGCTAAACAGATCGCCAGGCCCAACAGCAGGCAGGTAGGAATCAGCAGTAAGACAAGAACAATGGAAGGATGGTGACTGAAATAATATAGCAACAATGCTATATATAGCAGGCAGGGCCTGCTGAAAGACAGCTGGGCCTTCCACTCATCGTGGTGCGCTTAGATTTACTGCTGGCAGTTCTATTATCATCCTACAGGAATTGTGTCATTGCATCTAGGGGGGAAGGAATGCAGAATTTCCAAAGAACCTCCTGTCTGACACAGCACCAACCCATTTCTCAAAATACAGAGTTCCAAGACCTATAAACACCATCTATCTGCTCTAGCTCCAAGAATGTCTTAAAATCTTCTCAGAAAAAAGTGCAACCTAGGCTGTGTCACATGACAGTTTATTCCGTTTCCCCAACATTTCCCTAACTGTTACTTTCTGCATTATATTTCAGCTTTCACATGACATAAAAACCACTTTCAGAAATATAGTAGGATTATAACAAACGTTTATGGTCATTCCTGTGTAATTGGCTTCTAGAAAAAAGTCGGCCTGGAAGTGGCTTTTACATTGTGTGAAAGCTCAAATATAATGCGGAAATTATAAAGTTGGGGGTGAAACTGTCAGAGTTAGGGCCATTAGTGGGGAGACTAGTATGTGTGGGCCCCTCCATATGTTCTCTGAATATATTGGGAAATGATGCCTGAATAGGGCTTGACTTCTAGTGGCAGTTATTTTTTCTATTACTGGTTAAGCACATCAAATAATAGATACTAACTTCATCAACATAATAAATGCTGGTAAGGTAGTTTGGTCAATATTGCAATGATTTAAGATATGAGTGACATCTTAGTCCACACATAGTTGATAAATGCAAAGACATTGTCTCTATTTCTGTACTGGAACTTTGTTTCTCAATTGCAACTACTGCTCTTCATGTACATGGTTGTGACAGTGCAAATACCTTTCATCTTAGCTCCATGGTTCCACATGCTCAATCATATTATTATTATTATTAATTATTATTATTATTATTATTTGCATTTTCTTCAACGAGCTCAAAGTGGCATACACAGTGCTCCCCTTCCAGTAAGAGCTGTTCGACAGTGGAATTTGCTGCCAAGGAGTGTGGTGGAGTCTCCTACTTTGGAGGTCTTTAAGCAGAGGCTTGACAACCATATGTCAGGAGTGCTCTGATGGTGTTTCCTGCTTGGCAGGGGGTTGGACTCGATGGCCCTTGTGGTCTCTTCCAACTCTATGATTCTATGATTCTATGATTCCTCATTTAATCCCCACAAATACCATGTGAGGTAAGGTAGGATGAGAAGCAGTGAGTGACCAAAAGTTATCCAGTGTGCTTCATGGCCAAGTGGAGTTTTGAACCCTGGTCTCCCATTTTCTGGACTGACACTCTAACCACTACACCACACTGGCTCTCCACTACACTCAGTGGCTACCATGCCACATACATGATTTGATTACTCTGAAACAGTTCATCCTGATCTCCAAAAAACAAAACAAAACAAAAAAATACTGCTCAGAGTAAAACCACATTTTTTGTGGTGGTGGTCCTAGAACAGGTATATGAACAAAACAACTGGTTCATCAGGGGCTGCTGCCTCTAGCTCTAGCTAGAATTTCACCATTGAAGCTAGCATTGTGAAAGAGTTTAAGGAGTATGTAACTCACACCTCTCTTAATAAGGAAACACCATCAGTCATCAGCATCCACAAATTGATCATTTGGTACAAAGGTTCAGGTGTTTTGTCATGCTATGAATGAAATGGGAAATCCATTCATTGAAGAAACAAGTTATTTGACTGCTTTAGATACAAAGAGCAAAGCTAATGAATCTGTTGTCAAGACTGTCTGAACCACTCTTTACATCAGTGATAATGTACATTAATGACTTGCAAAAGAAAAATTGGTAGAGTCTGCTACACAACATTACAGGAAATGCTCAATAAACACAAACTTTCTCTGTTCAAAACACAGAAAGCTGGATATAAAGTTGAAAGTGCATCTTTGATGCATTAGGAATGATTGCACCCCTTGTCACAGCTGTACATCAGCTGTCTCGTAAATGAAGAAAACTTGGATGAGTTTTTGAACATAATCCCAACAGATTTTCTATAACTGGGGGGGAAACAATGTGTCATATCTGGAGCAGATTTGGGGGTGGGGCAAGATGTGACATTTTGGTTGACTTGCCATTGATACTTTACTTTTTGATTATCAGTGCTCATGCCATTTTTGAAACCTAAAACTTCAAATGCTCATTTCCAGTGCTAAAACAACTTGAAACTGTTATGATTGCACATTATACCCAATTGCCTAAAGAAGAGAACAATTTAATGTTAGTTGAGATTCAGGAATCAGTTAAGAGAAACTTCCATTCCTGGTGTCCTGTTGCTCTGAGTGAATAAGGATATGTAAGATAGGAGGTGGTTAAACAGATAGCTGTCACAACAGTGAACAAGTCAGTTGTCACCAACATCCTGTGCTGATACATCCTGTGCTAGAATCCTTATCATTCACCCTTAAAAGCCTGCTTCTACTTGATGGTGAAATGGAAAGATGTTCTGTGTTTTCCTGTTCTTATTTCCTATTGATGCACTGGAAGACACACTTGGAGTTGAGAGGTCAGAAGCACTTATATTTTCCCATGCTTTCTCCAGATGTGATACAGTGGTTTCATAGTCACAGTTAAAAGGGTGCCTCTTCCTAGATGTTGTCGTAAGAATTCACCTCCACACCACCTTGTTCATTACCCAGGTGAGAAACAACCACTTTTTGAATAAACCACAGAACCAAGGGAACTATTTTCAAGTCCAGTATCCAGACTTAGGGATCCAGTATTTATTACAGCTATTGCAATAGGACAGAGCTCATTCAACTCAATGTGCCAGTTGAGAAGGTCTGCCCCAAGGCACTTCAGAACAAAAGCTTATATAGTAGTTCAAACACAGCAAAGCAAGAGTCGTAAAACATCTTCACATACGTCAGGAAAGGTTACAGGTCATGAGAAGTAAAGCACACTTGGCTCCATACTGGTATCTTCACCCCCACATCACCTTGGAGAGGTCCCAATGTGCCCAGACCATTTTAGATCTTGGATGGCCTGGCGTTACCCTGGGAACCTAGTCTTCAGTGAGGGAAGAGCACCATAAAATCCCCACCACCACCACCACATGGAACAGCCAGCGCTGATTTAGATTCAGTAGATATGTCAAGAGCTGAAATGTTTTATCTGACATGTTAAGAAAAAGAATTTCTAATAACCTTTGGCTCATTGTAGAGATGAGACCCCGTTGTCAAATCTGAATACACGTTTAAACTCTCACTCTCCCAGATTCAAAGAATTCATTTCAGCCCCATATGTGGTGTGAGTAAGTGACTCATACAGCAAATCATAAATCTCATGTATGATCCTTAGAAGATCCAGGCAGTGTTTATAAGGATGCATATGTGCAATTCTGATATTGCTGTGCCTTTAAGAAATCCAGCATATTTTCTTTCCATGGGCAAGAAAATGCACCTCAGTACATTGTTGTGTCATGGGGACAAGTAAACTGAACAGCAAATGTGCTACTCTGGAATTTTTTTAACACCTAATGGGACTTCCTACCCAAAGAGGTTTGTCTGCTGAAGCCATGAATAAAAACCTAGGAAATGGTAAGTAGCTATGTCCAAGTTTCATTTAAATCAGCATGATTTACATGCATGACTAAATGCTTAAATCCATTTGATTTCAATGGGTTTGGGGTTTCCAACATTCTACAATTCGAAGGCTCTTGAAAATACTGGTTTATAGATTCTCACTTCAAAGAATTGTCACATGCAGCTGTCCTGTAGGGTTTCTCTATTACCCACAGAAATAGGAATAATGGACACGAGGTTTTCACCAAGTTGTACACTGCACTGTGCTTATTTAAAAACAGACACATTTCCCATTAAGCAGGCAGAAATGCCCTATTCTTTTCCACTGAGAACTAATATTAATGTTATGAAGTGTAATGTTGGGCGCAAAACAAAGCAAATACGAGATGGTGGAGGGATGGAAACAGGAATTGTTCCATAGTCTGCACTACACACTGTGGGGAATTGCTGTAGCACAGGCAGTCCCAACTGGCTTGTAGTCAGTGCCTGGGGTCAGCTGCACTATGGAGAAAACGTTCTTTGCCAAGGAAATATTGGGAGTGCACTTTAAGGTTTCCCATTGTCACATATGATGTCAGGTGTGGGCAGATGGATGTGATTTTGAGGAAACAGCCTCACAAGCCAAATTGGTTGGTACATATATAGCATGACACTATCGAGCCAATGTTTGTGGTGTGTTAGAAGACTGACTGGTTGTTAGTCAACCTGAATCCTAGATATTCTTTAGCTTAACTAGAAGGTGGGTTGGGCTGGTTACTTTATTTTCAGTAGGCCTCTGCATAGCTATTAGGTGAGGTGGAGTAAGAAAGCATCCATATCTTATTACCAAGCCCTTTTATTTTTTTGTTATCTTTTATTCAATTTAATGGGAGATGAAGCAAAAGTAAAAATTTCAAGCCAAGTATTTCACAGTTACATCATTATCTTCTCTTGCGGTTATTCTGGAAATCTAAAGTGTGTGAATGACAGATAAAAATGACTAACATGGGGGAAATCCAACAAAATACATATTTGGCAGCTTGAAGATGTCATAATCTTTGAGCATAAATACTAATACAACATCGGCCAGAATCTACAGGACAGACTTTTGAGACAAAACATTACTCTCAAAGGGATAATTTAGTCCCTTTTTCCTCATTCATGCAATACATCAGCTGCAGAAAGTTCATTAACTAAAAGAAAGAGGCAAAAGAGTGTTTTGTTCCATTGTTAATATGTTCTCTGTAAACCAGCTGATTATCAGTTGGATATATATTTTAAGTTGTAGAAGTATTATACATTAAGTATTACATCATCCATAAGAAGCAGAGTGAACCCAAAGCACACAGACCAGCCTTACCAACTTGAAACTGCTCAAATATGGGGCATATTCCCATCGGTTTGTGGTTATGTGATGATGAGAAACAACTGAAACAGAATTGGGCAAATAAAAAATTACAAATATGAGACAAATTCATATCAATGTTCCGGACCCATGATTAACCTTGGACCAATAAAGTAATGTATGAATAAGCTCTTCCTAGCATGGATATATGAGATGCATTTGCCCCCTACATAACCTTCATTTAGACATAGTCTGAAAAAAATTCCCGATCATCCAGTCTTTTAGACATTTGAAGTGGGGGAGGGGGTATGTTCAGTGCACTGCAAATTTCTGTATGTGTTTTTAATTGTTTTAAATGCTTGTAATGTTTCTAATTATGTTGTGTTATTTATTAAGATGTATGACTGCTCTAGACACAATAAGGATGAAGTGTAGGATTAAAATTGATGATGGTGGTTATTTACAACAAAATATATGGGCTCATTATCAACACTGCTTCTTTTGAAGTCAATCAGTAACCAACCCAAGGAAGCTCCTCCCTTACCTGGAGTAAGGAAGCCAAGATAAATCTTTTCAAACTCCTTTGTGGCTCATGCTGTGTTGTCAATAAAAAAATTAGAAAACCTAGGCATTACACTTAATGCAATTTCTATGGGAATTTTAAGGAAATTTAAAGATCCATCTCTAATACTTTGTTATTTGTGACAATGGTAAGTCTAGTTTCATAAATTCTTTGCAGTTGGATCTGTCACACCATATCCTTTTGCAGGTGCTTTAACTGTGTGCTTTGAGGTATCCTGATCATATGCAGAAACAGGTACAGTGGACAGGACCTGCAAAGGATGTAAACTGAGATTTCAGTCCATATATTTGGCTCTCAGATATACAGATCCCTGACAATCTCTGTTTGTTTGTCTGTATATTCTATTCCTGGGACTGTAGAGAAGCAGAAGAGAAGGTGCTGTCAGGAGAGGATGGAACCACTACCTTGATCCTGAAATGTCTCTCTCCTGTCATCCTTGTGAAAGTAAACTGTGAGCATAAAGCCAGGTTATAAAGCCAGAGGTTGTGCCCTTCCAGATGTTATACATAGCCCCTATGACTCAGTGATTGAAATGCCCACTGGGCATGGTCATTAAGAATACTCCACAGGGAATGGCCTTGCATTGGCAGCCTGAAGAACTAGATGATCTAATAGGTCATTTCCATCTTTAATTTTTATTACCCTATGAACTGCATAATATCTCTGCTTAATGTTAAGGCGGGGTGGAACGCATGACAGGCCTTTACTGCCTTGCACTGTGCACATGTGAAGCTAAACAGCGTTTGAAGTGGAGCAGCTTTTTTTTTTTTAACACAAAAGGCAGCCCCTGAAGTCACAATCATCTGTGGAAGTCTGTTTCCTTAGCATGTGGACTCTGTTTGTTTAAATTCATATTTCAGCCAGAATATATGACATGGTATCTAGAGCGTTTGCAGCTGATGGGAAACTGGGAAAAGACACATAAATCCTATTGGCGCTTTGTTCCTGCTCCTGGAAAGTGCAAATGCAAAGACGTTTGCTAAGCTGTTCTGGGCAGCATATCGAATTGTAAGTTGGAGTAGACTAAACCAAAGCTGAGCAGAATGCAGATCAGGATCTACTGGTACTGTAGATCTCTGGGTAATTTGAAGTAGATCAGCAAGGGTTTATGGCTCCCAACTATTTAACAATGGCAACAAGAAAATGATACACCCCTCCAAAACAACCTACAGTAAGTTACTGAAATGAAGAAAGTGAGGTGTAGGGAATCAATCAATGGATTGTTGTGTGGAAGGAGTCTGAGCTCTGTTCAGTTTTGATACTCAGATTCCTGGGCTTATTATAAAGCCTCTCCTCTTGCAAAGAGGGGAGGGGTTGTGGGCGGGACCCGATGTCTGCCTCATGCAGGGGCGTTGCCCCCTGCTCCCCCCACTCACCTGGCTGGCGCACCTCGCCCACAGATAAGCCCCCAATCGGGTGGCTTGGAGGGGGCAGGGTTTGCAGCTCAACTTCCACCTTCCCGTCGTGAGTCACCCACCCTCCACTCCCTTAGAGCTCAGGGTTTTTGTTTTTTCTCTTGGCCTTGCTATGGACCTTAGGTTGGTCGCCCAGGTTGTCCAGGGGGCCTGGTAGGAATTTTTCCATTTGGCATTAGGCCTTGTGGTTTTTTCGCCTACCTCGTAGCAAGCGTCACAACTTTCTTGGTATTGGTGGGTAGGTTAGGCATTGGAATGTGTTTGTGGTGTGTGGAAGGGCTAGGTGTGGCCATCGCCTACGCCTTCAATTTTGGGTATTCCATTAAAGGAATCTGGCAGTCGTGGATCCTGTCCGATGCCTGTGTGGCGGGGGGCCATGGCACGACCCTCGGTGACATCAGGGGAGAGCTTATAGTTGTATTAGCATCAACAGGCTCCATCTACTGGTGAATAAACCCCCCTTTTAGGCTCACCCCTCTTCGAGTGGATGGAGTCAATTGTCGTGATCCAATGCCTAAGCCAATACCTTTTCACTTGCTGTAATCAATAAAGTTGTGGCCTTTTCTTGCCCATTAACCTTATATTACGTGTCCGTGTGTCTTCATTTCACTAAGCGGGGATCGGGTCCTCGAACCACAAATGTGTGTGAGTGTGTGGGTGAGCATGTGGAGGCTTTTCACCTAGCTCAGTTGGTGAATCTTGGGGTTATTGTAAAAAGTATATCCCGCAAGGCTGAAGTCTCTGTGCTCCTGGTATAGACTATTTGACCTTTTTAGTTTAGTTTTTAGCTATAAGGTAGATAGATGATAGAACGTCTGCCTAATCCATTTATATCCTGCCTGATCAATGGGTAACTCAAGGTGGCTTACAATCACAGCATGCCACAGTCTTAGCTAAAGAAACAAGAAAACTTCTATAAAAGAATTTTGTGGGTTTTGTTTAAATTCAAATTGGACACTAATTGCAGCTCAGACAGAATTATCCAAGCAGCCACAAAGAACGGATTTTTAAGACTCCAGGTTGTAGGGAAGCCCTCGGAAACTCCAGAGCTTTGGGACAATGGGCAGCATCGATACATAACAACAGTGAGCCTTCTGGAAGGAAAGCTTTGGGGGATGGTCATAAGATGAAAAGGTCTGGGAGACAGCAGACAGAAAATCTAATAAAAGCTTTTGCAAAAGCTTTAGGCTGTTTGTGTTGGGAAGCTTCCCAGTGCTTGGTTAGGCAAGATCAAGGATTGCCCAGATCCTTTGTCCCCAAGGTTGCAGAGCTTTTTTGACCTTGTTCATAGCAACCTGGGATTTTATCTGTCCTCCCTTGGTGCTATTTACTTGGTTCTGTCTTAGCTCATGACTCCACTCCTTGCTTCCCTTGCTGCCGCCCCCACCCTGTTCCATCTTTCTAGGCTTTCCCTGGTTCCTCATCTTTTTCACTGAACTGCAACCTGGTCATCATGCTCACACACTCTTGTCTGGAATGCCTTTTGGGAAATTACCTCTATAGTTGATAAATTTGCCTCATCTCCTCAGTAAAGCTCCTCAGACCAACCTTCTTCTCTGAAGAAAGCCCATTTTGAGATCCAGATCTTCCTGCTCTCACTATCAATATGATTCCTCCAGTGCAGCCTTTGCCAACCTGGTGAAGCCCAGATGTTTTCAGTGACAACTGCAATCATGTGATGGCTGGGATTTATGAGCATTCTAGTCCAAAACATGTGGAGGGCACCAGTTGGTAAAAACTGTTCAATCACATGGCAGTTTCCCCCCTTTTTTCAGCTAAACTAATTTTTCAGTTTTCTATCACACCGCCTATGCTATTCTGTAACAGTCTAGGGCCGATCTTCTTAACCCTTAGCTATTATGTTCAAAGTCATTCTGTGATAATCTATAACATCAAACCAACAAGTATGGAGCTGGAAAAATATTCAGTAGAGAATCAGGTCTCCTCTATTCAGTCTATTTTCATCTCAACAGATGAAAGATCTTGATTGATCACTGATACTGCAAATCATATGAAGTGCTCATTACAATAGTACATGTCTACCAGACAAAGCTCATCTTTCCTCATTATCCCCTTATAGTGGAAATGCTTTTGAATGAAATACAGGCCCAGTTAATTTTTTTTTAAAAAAAGAGTAGTAAAAGTTAAACATATATAATAGGATTGTGCACTAATTTCCACAAGAGGATTGTCTGTAGCGGACTATTCTGTACAAGCTATTTTTTTTCAAAAACAACTGGGTCAACCAGAATGTTCTCACTAATAAAGCATTAATGACTTCCTAAGCCAAATTAGTATAATTAGCAAAGCATATGTTGTGGAGAATCACCCAGTAATGCATGTACCATATTCAATTTTTAATGCATATGACAAGCAGAAGTTGAACAGGAAGGAGGTAAGCAAGAGGTTGGAGTTGTTGGTTTAGGGGGGGGCGTCTTTGGGCAATGTATATACTTTTGCAAATCCTCAGAATCTTTAAATAGGTTTATAACCACAACAACCAAAAATATGAAGTTGTTATAAAAGATAAAACAGTTCTATCTCATTAGTAAAATCTGACTTGGGATCTACTATTGGAACGTTTTTCTTCAAATTGTTCTCTGTCAAAACATCTGCCAACATAGATTTACAGCCCTTTGGAAAGATTTGCAGCATCAGTAAATAAGTACTTCAAAAAACGGAGCATACACAGTGCTCAGTTTCTAAAGAAAGCAGCCTGGTGCTTGACTGTTAGAGCTCAATTCCTAGTGTATGATTACATACAAATGGTTATTTGGTGGTTGGGGTAGTGTGCTTCGGCTTAGATCTTAAGGAGCATGAGCAGCAAAGGGCTTTCATGTTTCATTTTTCCCACAGGACCCCTTTGCCTTCTGGAGATCTGCTGCTGAGGGACAGGAGAAGCTCCCAGAATAATGTACAGCGGGTGGAGAGACCTGCTGTGAGAGGGCACCTTCTGTATACATAAATGCTCAGGCAAAGCATAGTTGGATCCAACCCTTTGTATGTACAGTGGTACCTCGGGTTAAGTACTTAATTCGTTCCGGAGGTCCGTTCTTAACCTGAAACTGTTCTTAACCTGAAGCACCACTTTAGCTAATGGGGCCTCCTGCTGCCGCCAGCGCTCGATTTCTGTTCTCATCCTGAAGCAAAGTTCTTAACCCGAGGTACTATTTCTGGGTTAGCGGAGTCTGTAACCTGAAGCATATGTAACCTGAAGCGTATGTAACCCAAGGTACCACTGTACTCAGAGGAACTTAGCGTAGTGATGTGTTCATTTATATATTACGGATTCCAGCATTAGAATCAGCACCTCTGTGGAAAAGGGACCCTGGGGAGGACTGATCTCTGGCATAAATTAAGATCCAAAGCATACTCACTTCCATGACTTTGCAGCTCTCAGGAAATAAATGTTATCCCAATTGGTACATGACTAGGTGACTGTATCAAAATATTCAAACCAATCTGTGAACTCCAGTCTTCCTTGCCTGTGCCTGTGCTAAATTCACATCTCTCCTCGTTCTTTTCATGCTCTCCCCTCTGGCCTTCTCCATTTGTCTGTTGGGTTTTTTACTGGAATCTATATCCTGCTCAACAAATAAAATACCAGTGTACATTTTAAGCCTCGAAAGCACATACAAAACACACCAGAAGAATAGCAAAGCATCTTCAATAGTACAGACACTGTGCCTGGGTCACACTACAGGAAAAGCTTGTGTGAATACAAAAGTTTAAGCAGGAATTGGGAATCTGAGGGCCACATTCTCTTCAAGTCCCATGCACCAGTACCGGACAAAGTGAAAGGCAAAAGTGAGCACAGCAATGAAAGTGACTTTTACCCTTGCATAGGGGAATAGTTTCCAAACATACTTTATATGAACCAAGAAGTATTATCAGAGTTCAAGGACATATTCTAGCAAGGTTTTGTGTTTGTTTTGGAGCAAGTTCTGTTAGTAAAGCTTCTGAACCATATTTTTGGACTGGACAATTTTTATTTCAAGAATAATCATTTTTATTCAACCTATTGCTTCCAAATGTGTAATATTAATGACCGCAATATGTGAGATGACTTTGAGTCCCCAGACTTTGATTTCCCCACCCCTGCTATAACTGCTTGAACATCTCCCAATTCCTTTCCAGAGCCTGGCCTGCAGGGTCTGAGCAGTTTAGTCAGTGGCAGCCAGAGACACTTCTATGACATCAGGACAGCTCAACCATTCATTGCCAAAGCTTCATCATCACCACCAAGTTCCTTAAGCCATTACAATATAAATTATGGTGATACAGCTCAGAGCCATTCTGTCTAGGCAATGGTGCTAAATTTGAACCTCAAAAATATAGCTTAAATCCCAACTCAACAATCATTTTATCTCATTCCTCATCTACAAAGGAATAATGGCATACTGTTAGGAAAGAACCTAATACGGCATGCAGTGGCTCACAGATTCCTATGTGTTTGGGCTTCTCTACTGACCAGAGCTGGATAAATGTCAGCATAATACAAACAGTTCTTTAGTCTATGAAAACAGTGGGGAAGCTCTCTTGCATGTATTGGAACTCCCTGTGTACATCACATAACCTAGAGGTTTTTTTCCCTTACCTCCCATTAGCAGATGACTACAAAAACCAACATTCCCAGGGGGAACTTTGCTGTCTGATGCATCCTCTATGTCTTTTGAACTGGGAATATGAGGAGAATATCTCTTAAACACTTTAGCAACAGTAGTTTACTAGAAACAAACACGCATCCCTCCAGAAGAAGGTTCCGCTAAGTACATTTCCATACACTGCACACATTTACGTGCAAATTTCTGCACTGATCCTTATGGAGAACACTAACAAATGCCACAGATATGCAGGAAACAGTTTGCAGCTGAGACAAGCTTAGCACATTTCCTACAGGTTCAGCCAAAGGGAGAATCTTTCCTGGCTCCCTTGATAGGAATTATGCCTTTGAACCACAAGGGTTTCCTCTTGAATCTTGGCTAAGGCTGTTGAGGGCCAAAGTCCAGCCACACCCATCAGACAGGGGACTCTGCTAATTGGTTAAGACCTCTTTAATGTCTGGCCACCATTTGGCAGACCCACAAGGCAGCTGCAGCACTCATCTCAATTTATAAGACACTCTTGATTAACACCATATTTCAATACAAGGCCAAATCAAGTTTCTGTAGAGCCAAACATCTGTATTTGTACATTCCTTCGTAGGAACCCTCTCTGTTCAACTGCAGTGTTCACTCATGCTTTATTTGGAGAACACATGGTGTAACCTGGCTTTGTTCTTGTCCAAAAAAACCCCCAACAAATTCTCCACCATGAACCTTAGAGCTGTAGCTCCAGATTCTCACTAGAACCTTCCAACTGTCAGCTCTAGTCCAGCAAAGCACTTTAGTCATAGGACTAGTTCCAGTCACTTCAGTGGCATTTGGTTTCAGCTTTGTCCACAGCCATAAATGTTTCATAGAACACAGTCAAGCATCACCAGCTTTCCAATTTTATGCCATTACATCTCTCTGCCCTATACTAAGCAGACTGCACTGTATTTGGTGCTGTGGAAGGGGCGTAGTTCAGCAGTTCCAGGTTCAACCCCTGCATCTCTAGATAAGACTAGGAGAGAATCTTGCCTAAACTCCTGGAGAGTCATTGCCAGTTAGTGCTCAGCTGGCACCATTGATTTGGCTCACTGTAAGGCAACTCCCTGTGTTGCTATGCAGAGTTTTGGATTAGGACCTGGGAGTGGAGGGTTCAAATCCCCATTCAGCCATGAAGATCACTGTATTACCTTATACCAAGTCACTGTCTCCCAACCTAATCTACTGTCATAGATCTATTGTGCTAGTGTCTGTTAGCAAATTGTAGAAACTGATAAACAGTAGCATTTAGATTATAATTGGGAAAAGGGAAATACAAGCTGCAAAACTGTGCCAGACAGACAATTCCTGGGTTAGCTTATTCAAACCAGCCTGGCGAGGCTAGCTAAGTGCAGAGCCATAAAGGAACAATGAGGAGCCATTAAAAGCAATTGGCAATGCAAAAAGCTATCCTCCTATCCTCTTCCCCCCTCCAAGGAGTCGACAGAGACTGGGGGGTTGAGAGGTTGCCAAGGTGCTGGGGAGGCATGATGTCACAGGGAAAATTTTCCCTTTTGAAATCTAAAGATGTTCTGGGAAGAATGAGGAGGAAGTAGGCAGAATCATCTTGGTGCCGGATGGAGGAGGCTGCCCTGAGAAGCCGGGTACCATGACTGGCTGCTGCTTGCTGAAACTATGAGATGGGCAATGAGAGACATTCTTTGGGTATAAGGTTCTGTACTATTGAAGAATGCATGTGTAAATATGTGCAGAATAATCCATATTTCTTAAAGGCTACTGCTGGGTTAGATGAGATAAAAACCAACAGTGATTTTGCTCCTTGGATGCCCCAAGATGGCCCTGTGGGGTGAGAAACAAAACATGCATTTCTTGCACTGTCCACTTTTGCCTCTGGCCTTGCCCACCACTGGAATGTGACACCAGGAAAATTGCACAAATGGAAATGTGGCCCCCAGTCTGAAAAGGGTTTCCCATTCCTGCTCCAAAAGACAATGTTTACACCCAATGTAGGGCTGGCTTCAAGGTCAATGGAAGCCTCCAGCAAACTGCTGTCTATGTGGCTATCTCCAGTGGACTTACTGGCTGTGAACAGCCAGTGCACCATATTAGATTTCCCACAATGCCTCAGTTTAAGGTAGTTGCCTGCTGCCAGGTGAAAAACGGTGGACGCAATTCTGAGCAGGTGTCAGTGCTTGTGGTCCTTTGGCACCTGCTGCCCTACTCCCCACACCACATCCTTTCAATCTAATATGTGATGGATGGTAAACAGTGCGTTTCAGTTTCACTCACTTATGAAAGCTATTACTGAGGGCAAGAGTTCAGAAGAAAAATAAAATCTATATAAAAGCAAGACACATGTTGTATTTGCAAGGCATTAACTGCCCGTTTATAATAAAGCAGATCATTCCTATTTTGTTGTTGTTGTTAATGGCTGGTTGTATTCAAGCCCAAGCCCAGTTTTTTTCTGATAATAAGCAGAGAAAATCCATAACAGGTGATCTTCAATAGCATAAGGCATTAGGGTGGTTCTCAAACCACAATCTCCAGCCACCATTTTCCAAAGCCTTGCCTGCGGCACCACCAGTGGTCCTTTCATTTGTGTAAGATCTGTGGGGTAATGACAGCCTACAGGCTTCAGTACCAGCCAGCATACCGTCAGCTGATCTCACAAGCCAATCAGAACCCGCTGGATGCTATAACACACCAACATATGAGGCAGACTGTCAGTGTGAGCAACTTGCTTTTTGGAGAAGATGCTGGACAGATGGGATTTGCCCCCACACTATGCCCACTCCATCTCTGCTTGCTCTAGAACTCAGTGTTGGTGCATCTGTGACATCACCAGTCTCTGCCTCTGGATTATTGTCTCTGTGCAATGAACCAACCCTCCAAGCACAAACTGTTTCTGAGCTTGGCTGAAGCCTTGCAAATAATACAAGAACACAGGTAGCTGACATACCAAGCTGGAGTATCTAGCTGAGATAACCATGCTCTACTTTGTCAGAGGCTGCATGCCTCTGAATACCTGTTGCTGGGAATCACAAGTGGGGAGAGTGGTGGTTGGCCAATGTGAAAACAGGATACTGGACTCAGTGGAGCTTTGACCTGATCCAGGCAATGGCTCTTCAGGGTTTCAAACAGAAGGCCTGTCTAGTTATATCAAGATATGCCAATGATTTAAACTGAGGCCTTATGTGATCACAGTATTGCTAAGGCACAGTCCAGCCCCATAAAATACACAATTTAGCCTAGTTTGTTCCAACGTTACAGTTCAATGGAAAAGCAAGCAAGAAACGGATTTAATTCAGAAAAGCTATCACCCAAATATGTGGACATGTACAGATAGAGACAGTACTTTATTCCTTAATCAGCTTAAACTGCCACCGTCTCTTTCTGGGCCCGCTAATCAGTTAAAAAGGCTTACACAACGATTAACTCGATTAAATGTAATTATGTCTATCACTAATAACTACAATAATAAGATTTAAATGAAGGATTAATAAATCCTAATTGAATCAGATTAAATGCTTATATCTACTAAAGTCTAATCTTTGTTTTCATTTGGCTCCTGAAGGTAATCCGTCAGTCTTTAAATAATGAGATCTAAATTTATTTACAGGCAAGAGGTTTTCAAGTTCTTGCTGTAAGAAATTAACCTGCTTTGAAATGTTTTCTTCAGTGCACGGCTACCCAGACTGCACAAGGCAGCCTAAAAGGACAGCGAAACCTATACAACAGGGAACTTCTGGACTCCCTATGCCATCAGCCTCAGCCAGCACCATCAGTGGTTAGGAATAATCAGAGCTGTAGACCAGCAATATATCTGGAGGGCCACAGTTTCCCAACCCTGCTACAGGTGCTACATATGAACTGCCTTTCTGGAAAACTATCAAGCCCAACATGATGTTTTACAGGGACACCAGGTCCCCAACATCTGAGATAGAGATTCTCCCTATCCCTACTACCCAAAACAATTTAAGGAGAGATTCCAGGAACTGAACCCATTTCTTCATCTAAGTGAAGTATGTGTTCTGCCATGGAGATAAGGGAGCTCTCACTGTCACTTAAAGTAATGGCTTCATAAGACTGAGCAGTCAATGGTGATTCTCCACGAAACCTATGCTCTACGTCCCAGGTTGAAGGAAATATGCTTCTGAGTAACAGCTACTGGAAACTGTGGGAGTGAAGAGTACAGTAGTACCTCGGGTACGCTTCAGGTTACAGACTCCGCTAACCCAGAAATAGTACCTCAGGTTAAGAACTTTGCTTCAGGATGAGAACAGAAATCACACGGCGGTGGCGCAGCAGCAGCAGGAGGCCCCATTAGCTAAAGTGGTGCTCCAGGTTAAGAACAGTTTCAGGTTAAGAACGGACCTCCAGAACGAATTAAGTTCTTAACCCGAGGTACCACTGTAACATATGCTCAAGCAAATCTCATGTACCACTGTACTCTTATGCTCAGGTCTTTCTTGCAAGAGGGGCATAGCAAGCTGCTCCGGCACCCAGAGCAGCGGGGGCAAGGCAAGCTGCCCATGGACGCAAGCCCCACACTGCCGTTTTGGGCAGCGTGGGGCCCCGAGCCACCATGTCACTCCCAGGAGAGAAGCGTGGCTTGGGCACGCTGCAAGCCAGGCCCCACGGTAAGTGCCTCCCCCCGTGGTGTACCATTTTGTCACCCCCTCAGGGATGACAACCAGGGCGAACCACTCCCCACCCCCTTCCAAAGTCCCTGTTTGCAAGCCTCCCATGGGCACCTGAATGGCCACTGTGAGAGCAGGATGCTGAATTAATGAGCCACTGGCTTTATCCAATAGGGTGATTCTTATGTTCTTACAAATCTGTCAATTTCAGTTTCTCTCAGTTTCTCATTTTTCTAATCTTCAATTCAGTTCTCCATGTTCCTATATCATGTTGTGCATTTAAAAAATAAATCCTCATGGAAAGTCTACAGCATTTTAACATGCTTTTTCCTAATATATGTAATTTTGCCTAATACACTACATTGCTGTATTTTCTTTTCACTAATATCTTCCTTTTTGTGCACACTTTACCCAAATAGATACCGTATTTTTCGCCCTATAGGACGCACTTTTTCCCCTCCAAAAATGAAGGGGAAATCTGGATGCGTCCTATGGGGCGAATGCAGGCTTTCGCTGAAGCTTGGAGAGTGAGAGGGGTCGGTGCGCACCAACCCCTCTCGCTCTCCAGGCTTCAGGAAGACATCAGCAGCCTAGGCAGCCCTGCGGAAATTCCCGCAGGGCTGTCTAGGCTGCGGATAGCAGCCTGCTTCCCGGAGCACCGGGCGTGCTGAAAGCAGAGCGCCCCGCGCACCGGACAGACATCCGCAGCGTGGGCAGCCCTGCAGGAGTTCCCCGCAGGGTTCCCCACGCTGCGGATAGCAGCCTGCTGCCCGGCGGACGGGGCGCCCTGAAGCAGAGCGCCCCGCGCGCCGGACAGACATCCGCAGTGTGGGGAGCCCTGCAGAAGTTCCCCGCAGGGCTCCCCATGCTGTGGATAGCAGCCTGCTGCCCGGTGGGCGGGGCGCCCTGAAACAGAGCGCCCCTCGCGCCAGGCAGACATGGGCCAGCCCCACAAGTTCGGGGGACAGCAGGGAGGCGCAGCGCCGCCATCCCGCTGTTCCTCGACCTGGTTCGGTTTCCCCAACCTGCTTTTGGGGGGGAAATAAAGGGAATTTTTCCCCTTTATTTCCCCCCAAAAAAACTAGGTGCGTCCTATGGGACGGAGCGTCCTATGGGACGAAAAATACGGTACATTTTTGAACACATTGCTTGGATGGAGAAATGCATTGTTTACTGTGGCCAGCAACATCTTTGCACCAGGTGTAGCATTTCCTGAAGAAGGCAAATATTACCTCTCTTATGCATGCCTTGGTTACATCGAGACACAACATTTATAGCACACTCTATTTGGAGCTGTATTTGAAAAGTATTCAGAAATGCTACCTGATTGTAACTAGGGATGGGCAAATCTGTCATTTTCAGTTTCTCTTGGTTTTCTATCTTAAATTCAGTTCCCCACATTTCCACACAGTTTGCAATTTTACAAAGCCCTCACAAAAACCCAGCATTTTAGTGTGACTTTCTCCTAAAATTCACATTTTTGTATACAATTTTGCCCAATATACACTTTTCTGAAAAACATATTTCCTCCAAGATAAGACATTACTGCCTCCTATTTTCACTAACAAATGGATCTTTCTGCATGTTACTTGCCTAGAAAAACTGCATTGCAAAATTTGGAAAAGTGTGAATTTTGAAAAAGGCTGTGTTGCCATCCATGCATTGTTTCTGAAAGTGTAGATCTGGTAGATTCACCTTTAAATGTGAATTGAATTAAAAGGAATAGGGATGGAGGAGAACTTCAAGTTTCATATCTCAGTTTTTTTTGGGGGGGACGACTTCCAGGAGTGTACACACAATGGCAGTGGAGACAAGCTTATCAGTGTGTGACACACACTCAACAGCTTTTATTCACATCCCTTGTACAATTCTCATGTATTGCTGCCCTGCATCATTTGAATGGCAAAGAGGACGAAAATGGTCTTATCTGTAATACTGGGATGCTTAATGCAAAGGAGCATTCAGGACATTGGATTTTCGGTTTACTTATTTATTTCCAATGCTCAAATCTAACTTGAGGCCTTCTCCATTCTGTGAGTCAGATACGACGCCTTTCAGGAAAGTGACAACATCTGTTTTCTAAAAAGACATCTGTTGGGGAAGTGAAGAAAGCTGCTTGTAGATAATGAAGAAATAATTAATTACAAGGGGGGAAATAGAATAAGATTAGAATCTGCATGTAATTAGCTGTACTTGAGATGCCAAAACATGGCTTGAGAAACATAATTAATGAGCTAGTAAGAATTCTTGGCGATTCCTTATAATGCCGGCAGAAGAAGGTATTACCATCTGCTTGGACCGTCTGCTGGGCAAGGGGCTGTGGAGCTGAAGACTACAGTTGCCAAGGAAATGCTGGAAATATGTGTCTGCTATACCTAAATCCCATGTCAACCTGAGGGTGGGGGATGGTGTGGCTATATGAGTGAAGAGGAGCTCTGCATATTTCAAGATCAGGATCACAGAACATGCCAACAAGCAAACATTCTCACGTTTCCCACAAATGCAAGTGTGTTGCAGGGCTCCATATGAAACTACTCAGCAAGATGGTCAGTTTTCCACTTAATCTGAGGCAGAGAAGTTTATTTAATTAAAGCCTTTGCATATGCCAGAAAGCACTCCAAAATTATAAATAATGGATCCATTTGACATTTATCTATCCTGTTTGCTGTATATGCTAATCAAGGCAATTTTATGCTCTTGGTTTCAGTCTGTTTTACCCAATGCATTGCTGTTATTTTTCTAGCATTCCTGTGTTTTTATTTTGAAGTTGCATTGGGGGCCCTTCTAGGCATGGTTGAAATTTTTAAATGAATAAACAAGATTTAAACAAAAACATAAACCTGCTATGTAGCCATTATAACTGATGAGCTAATCTTATTTAGGGTCATCTGAGGAAGGATATTATTACATTTATTTCTCACATTTCCTCCAGAGAGCTCAAGATGGCAAATATTTTTCTCCCCTCCCCCATTTTATACAATCTGAAGAGAATCCCCTCCCCCCATTTTATCCTCACAACAATCCTGAGAAGATGGATTAGGCTGAGAGCTGGTGACTTGCCCAAGGGCCACCAGTCAGGTTCATGGCCAAGTGGGATTAGAATAGGGTTGCCATATTTCAAAAAGTGAAAATCCAAACAGACAAGTTGTTGAACTTTTTTTCAGAATCGCCACCCAAAAAAAGAGGTTTTGAGCTATATTAAATGAAATTCACAAAACTCTACACTTCCAACATGGGCTGCTGTACATCCGGATTTTCCTGGACATTTCAGTGATTTTCGCCTGGATTCTGCTAACAAGGGCCGAATACCAGCTATGTCTGGGAAATTCCAGGCATATGGCAACCCTAAAATAGAACCTTGCTCTCCTAGGTCCAACATGTTAACTACTACACCACATTGGCTCTCTAAATAAAGACTAATGAGATAATAAGCATTTTGCTCCAGGTCCTATCAGAGATGAGACTTGACCATTGTTCTGCATATTGATTTTATTAAGCTGAGCTTTGGTGGCCTGGTATGAGTTTTCAAGATAAAGTGGGCTTAAAAATTAACTGTGTATTTGTGTAAGAGCCCCATCAAGAACATCTCACCCTGCCTCAGCCAGGCAAAACCCTTCAAATTCTACATGACGCAGTATTTCTGTTTGCCTGACAGGCAGTCATTCTGTCTCTTAAATGATTAAAAGATTAACCAGCCTAGCATCCATTGCCATTGGAAATTAGGGGGTTGTCAATAAATATCTTGGCCTCGTTGAAAAGTATATGCATTCCTCTTTCTCTAGAGCACAATTCAAAGTGTTGGTACTGACCTTTAAAGCCCTAAACGGCCTCGGCCCAGTATACCTGAAGGAGCGTCTCCACCCCCATCGTTCAGCCTAAAGTCCAGCTCCAAGGGCCTTCTGGTGGTTCCCTCACTGCGAGAAGCTACAGGGATTCAGGCAGAGGGTCTTCTTGGTAGTGGTGCCCGCCCTGTGGAACGCCCTTCAATCAGATGTCAAAGAAATAAACAACTATCTGACGTTTAGAAGATATCTGAAGGCAGCCCAGTTTAGAGAAGTTTTTTTAATGACTGATGTTTCAAGGTATTTTTACTCTTTTGTTGGAAGCGGCCCAGTGTGGCTGGGGAAACCCAGCCAGATGGGAGGGGTATAAATAAATTATTATTATTATTATTATTATTATTATTATTATTATGCTGATGCTGACAGGATAGGCAAGCTGACTGATAGCCAGAATCTGAACTTTCTTCTTTACCATAAGGAAATGTGTCAAATTGCTTCTAATTTTATTCTACTTATTTATTCATTCATTCATTCATTCATTTAACAAAATTTATATACCACTTGGTGGTGGTTTATTTTTTATTAATATTATTTTAGCCCTCTAATTGAATTTTCCTGGTTATGGAAGGTAAGGCCCAGCAAGAGGCAGAATAACCATACCTGCAATCTGAACAGTGCATAAGTCTGCCATCTCTACTGTTCTGTTGTTATGGGGGTAAACAGATAGTCAGTTTGATGATGTTTGCTGACTTCCCTTCATGAAGCAGCAACCAGAAAATATCCATACAAAGATACACATCCTCACTTTTTATATGCAAGCACATCAAAGTTGGCTTAGTATAAACCTAGAGAGGCCTAATATAAATTATGTCAATGTGTCGTGGGAATCATTGCAGCCCCTATCACCGATACACTTTCTATTTCTATTTCTTTACTCTGTTTCACTTTGATTTTGTTCATTGAGCTGTTTTGATTTTGATTGGGATTTTGTACACCACACCGGCGTATTTTTTTTATATGAGCCAACAGTATAGAAATGAATAAAATAAATAAAATGTCTCACTAATGTGCTGAACGATTTGTGACTCACCACTAATCATGTGGCACAGCCTGCAAAGGACTCAGCAGACCCGTTTTTGCTACCCAACTGGGACTTCCAAACTTGGGAGGGGCTGTCAAACACTGGCAAGCTGCACTACGTGGTTGGTGGGCTACATTCAGCTTGGTAGGTCACAAGTCATATACTGTCCTGGCTTAGTTCCACAAGTCTCTGTTCAAGCTGCTGTCATCCTTATTCCCGCTCTGTAACTTTAATACAATGCTGCTTTACTGTTGCTTTTAACTTATCCTTATATACCTTATATGCCAGACAACTTGGTATTTTTACTTATTTACTACTTCTCCGTCAAAGGTCAAAATTACTGAATGTTCAAAAAGACCCGGTCAGCATAAATGTTATTTTCACAGACTAGGATATCAATGAGGCAGGTTTTTTAAGACTAGCATGATTCAATGTGTTGGGTTAGAACCTGGGAGACTTAGAATCAAATCCAAACTTGCCTCAAGCAAGTTGTTCTCTTGGCCTCCGTTCACTTTCTATAAAATGTAAATAGGAGTCACCTATATGAGTGTTGTGGGGATAAATGAGGTAAAGGCTATACATCACTTTGTACATTAAATGTGCTACATGCAGTATAATAATATTACAGAGCTATCCCATAACCAGTCATTTATTACATGGCCACGGTCCCAAACTCTCCATTTCCACAAAGGCTCTTCTATCAAGAGTGTGATTAAGATACCAGCCTATAATGTGTCCAAATTCATCTCTGATACTAGTTGATGTAATATATCTATGTTGGGGCTCTGCAATCAATGGAATAGAGATTGTCACTTTTAAGTAAAGCTTGTATAGAAAAGAAGAAAACAGACACAATCTTAAATCCAAATGGATGGGATTATGCTTTCAAAAGAACAAGGGGGGGAAACTTCCACCCTTCCTTCCAAGTCAAGTGTTGAGGATAGGGACCTATCTTGACTTGATTATATACTGTGTTCAGCTTTTACAAGGAGTTCAAATTAAAATAGTATGTGTGCCCAGCATTATGGGCAGAAGCCATCAATTTGTTATTTTTGTACAAAAGCCCAAGAGCATGGGATAGGCACATTGACTAAATGAAAATAAGTAACTAAATAAGTCTAGCCATTTCTAAAAATAGCCTCCAAGCCAGCCATGGAAAACAGAGCTATTTCACACATAGTCGCCTCAAACGTCTCAGGCCATAAGAAGCAGAGATGGAGGAGAAAAGCTCTCTCCAAATTCCATTTCCCATAAACCACAAGCCCTAAAACCTTTCAGGCCATTTGGCATGACTACATGTGTCTTATCTCCTCAATCGGCACCAAATGATTCAAGTTGTGAGCTTTTTCAAGGTCCTGAAAACTGCCTTGCTATATTTAAGTAGCAACAACCAAACTCAATTCATGTATGCAGCAATGTTTTCCTTGTACACAGAAAGTACAAAGTGCACTTATGACAATAGATTGGACTGAAGCCGCTAGGACACTTCCATTTCTTCATGTACTATTTTCTTGTTCGGGCTATCAATGACTTTCATCTAAGCTTGTCTGAATGTCCTTGTGAAGATCTGTAGTTAAGACAACAGCGGTAAGGTAAGGTGTGATCCAAAAACATCATTATTAGGCCCATCTACAAGTTCATAATACAAATTGAAGGGCAGGCTCATTGCCATGTCCAGCTAATAAAAACCGAGATACAAAACAATGGAGACTACGGGACGCGGGTGGCGCTGTGTGTTAATCCACAGAGCCTAGGGCTTGCCGATCGGAAGGTCAGCAGTTCGAATCCCCATGACGGAGTGAGCTCCCGTTGCTCATCCCTACTCCTGCCAACCTAGCAGTTCAAAAGCATGTCAAAGTGCAAGTAGATAAGTAGGAAGGTAGGTAAACTGGCAGGAAGGTAAACGGCATTTTCGTGCACTGTTCTGGTTCACCAGAAGCAGCTTAGTCATGCTGGCCGCATGACCCGGAAGCTGTACGCCGGCTCCCTCGGCCAATAAAGCGAGGTGAGTGCTGCAACCCCAGAGTCGGTCACGACTGGGCCTAATGGTCAGGGGTCCCTTTACCTTTAAACAATGGAGAAAGCAAACCTCGTTGAGTTCTATGAAACCTAAGCCTCTAAAAGAAAGTACCCATGAATCATGTGCATGAAAAAGAACGTGGCACAGCTCTCCTCCATGGGAGGGAGGGAAAGAAACCACACTTGCTGGCTCTGCCCCAACACTGCCACTGTGCCAGTCCTGCCCATACATGTTCAGTACAATGCCTGCAAAGGAGCGCCTACATGCAAGGTATATACTGTAGCAGGCATCCCCAACCTTCGGCCCTCCAGATGTTTTGGACTACAATTCCCATCATCCCTGACCACTGGTCCTGTTAGCTAGGGATCGTGGGAGTTGTAGGCCAAAACATCTGGAGGGCTGCAGGTTGGGGGTGCCTGGTATATAGTGTATGCACATAAGCCTCCACAGGTTCAGGAATCTTGTCCAACAAAGGTTCCTGATCACATGGAAGCCCGTGCAGGTAGTGATTGTTGGACTCAGGTCTTGCTATGGGGCTTTCCATAGACATTTGGTTGGCCACTGTCAGAGCAGAATGCTGGACTACATGCATCATTGTCCTGATCCAGCCGTGTTCTTATGTGTACACTTTCCTTTAGATACATTGCACTGGATGCTGGGGCAGGGCAGCCGGGCATGTGTAGTTTGGGGCAGCAGCAGTAGGGATGTCCCTACTCCCCCCTTCATATGTTAGCACATGCATGGGGAAGAATAACTGAAGAGGGGTTTTGGTCACATGTAAACGGCATTTTTCCATGGGTGAGCATTCAATCATGCCACCTCCTACCTGCCTTTTGAAGTGATGCAATCCTAGGCTTAGCTTGGACTTTTCCTGTACATTTGAATTCTCGCATTTGCTTTTAGCAGCAAATCATAGGAGTGATACTGGAGGTACTATCTACTGTCTTGGTCCATCATAGATATTCAAGTTATTTGCCGGGGGTGAAAGGTGATCCATACCCTAGTTTTCATGTTAGTTGCAAGAAGCAAACACTTCAAACATAAATATGCACCATTAGATTTAGAATGTGTTTGATAGATGAATGACTCAAATCTTCATTCCCTTATGTTTTTCCAAAAAGCATTTAAACTAATTTTGGCACTTCTCTACAATAAAAGTCCCTTTCTTTAGAGTCCTAGCCTATGCAAATGTAAACCACTTGGCTGCAACACTGTTCCTTATTATATGATTTAATCATAGGGAAGGGGGGAGGGAATCAATTGATCATGTTGTTTGGATAACAGCTTGGGTAAAAAAATAATTCTCCTGTTGTTTCAACAGACCGGGAGAGGGGGGGTTGTTCTGACTATTTAAAATACTTGCACATTTTCAAGCAGCAGGAAACATCAGTGTGCCACTGCAATAATGGTCCATGTACAGTCATACCTCATGTTACGTTTGCTTCAGGTTGCGCATTTTCAGGTTGGGTCCCGCAGCAACCCGGAAGTACCGGAAAGGGTTACTTCCAGGTTTCGCTGCTCGCTCATGCGCAGACGCGCTAAATGACATCACGTGCATGCACAGAAGCGGCAAATCGCGACCTGCACATGCGCAGACGCGGGTTGCGTTCTTTTCAGGTTGCGAACGGGCCTCCAGAATGGATCCCATTCACAACCAGAGGTACCACTGTATTTCTTAAGCTTAAGTGGTCCATCACATCTGGAAAGCACCAGTTTGGTGAAGGCTGGTTTAAGATCATCAGCTACTTCTTTGGTCACTTTTGCCTGCGCTAGCCCTCAAGGCAACCTGTTTGCCTATTGCCTTCTTTTAAGTTCAACATGAATTTCACCTCCTTAGATTCAAAGTTCCATGGCACATGGAAAACTGCACAAAGCCAGAACCCGTTTTGTGGGGCTTGGCGAAAAGCTTCTCCTCATCCTTTACTTTCAGCGATTGCTTTCTATACTGTTTACATTTTTTCTCAATAACAGAACTCCACCCTGTTTACTTTGTTTCCCAGAGAACTTTGTTTAGCCAACAACATCATGCTTAAATGGAATTCCCTAGTAGGAGGCAGAAATGGCAAAAGAGGACCAATTAATGGAAAACAGATCAGTCTACTACACAAAGCACCGGTAAAAAAACAAATGCCTTTCTAATTCTGGTTTTATTTCCAGAGCACATCATGGGAATGCATGCTTGTTTACTGACACATATATATTTTCACATGATGTCATTGTAAAACTCTGGTTACTACCCTACCCTTCTATCATGAAATTTTCAATCTCTCTATCCCCTCATTTTCTAGACACCTGCCTTCTAATATATCTCATAAAATCTCAAAGTGTCTGATTTGGATTGGAATTGATAGGCAGGCAGGCAAACAAAGATGAATTTAAAAACAGCTGACTTTTAAAAAGAACTCTTATTATCTTATGCTCCATGGCTCTTTTTTCACTATACAATGAACAGTAATAAAATGGCATATTTGTTTGGCAAATACATGAAACAATTTTTTAAACATGATCCGAGAAATGCTTTTGATCACTATCTTTAGAACTATAGGCTTAAAAAACAGTATAAAATTGAACAGTCCTGTGATCTATTCACAGAACAATCCAAGTCTTCCATATCCCTGCTCAGGGCAAGATCGCCAAGACAGCTGGATATTGTACCAGTTAATTTTATTATATTCATATATATTCAACAATTTTATTTATACCACAAAAGGTATAATATAAGTACAGAGTAAAAGGGGAAATCATTTGATTTTTTGCTTGTGCAAATAATGTGAAGGTATTGCACTTGGCCCTGGAAGGATTCGGATTGTGACGAGAAAAGGTCAAGCTAATCAGAAATAGTCACTCTAGAGACTAGATAGCAATCTTCTAAATTTGCTTATTTGTAGTCTCAAATAGCTGAAAGACACATACACAGAAGTCTTTCGAGGTTTAACCCGTGTGTCTTTTCATTTTCACCTGTCTGGTGCCATCTAGCGGTTCCAAATTGCTACTGAATTTTTAAAAAAATCTCATTGGCTAATCCCACCGCCTCCTAAACAGTTAGGCTAGACAAGGAAACCTTAAAAAAAAAACCACTCAAAAGAGAAACTAGAGAGCTGAACAACACTTAAACAGTCAAATTTGTAAAAGCTTTACACTTCACACTGAAATATGTGAAACATGGTTGTGGTGGGGCAGCCTGAGAGAATAAATGGATACTCTTGGAAACAAGTCACAGAAAGTATGATGCTCACAAAATTGTAAACCCAATCCATACAACTTAATAGAAAAAGGCTGGAGAACAAAGAAAAAGCCTATTGTGGGACTGGGGTGTTAGTCTGTATGTTATCTGTGGGGCTCATCCAAGCCTGTGGTTTTAGATCTGTAAATTGGGATTTGGTAAGTGGAATGAACTGGTGAAGTGAACAAACAAGTCTCTTTCTGAAGTTTAAAGTCCTACCCAGGCCTGTTAAGCATATATTTGCATGTGAAATAATATCGGGCACATGGCATGGGCTGCCATGGGGCATTTCAGACCAACCTACAGATGTGTGGCTGGACAGCCAGCTATTAGGGATGATGTAGTATGGGACCTTCCTGCAATGACAAAGAGTTGGACAAGAGGACATCTGAATGAGGTTCTTTCCAGCTCTGTGATTCTATGTTACACTTGATCTTACTCATTTTATTTTAAAAAAGAGATTTCACAGTGGTTTAAATAAACAATAAAAAAACCAACACAGCCATCAAAATATTTACAAGAAACAAAACAGAATTTAAAAATCCAAATAAACGGCACTAAATAAAAAAGCAAGTACCATTTTTAAAATCAGCTGATAGTGGGAGTCATTCAACAGAACTTAAACTGTTTTCAAATATATTATGGTGAGTTTTCAAAAAAATGTTTTAAGCTCTTGTAGCAATTCGAAAGCAGATAGGGTATGTGGAACTCTGGAGACAGTGCCAAGAAGGCTCTTCTCTAGCCTTCAAATCAACAGCAAGTGTTTCAGCTGTCTCATAGTTGTCTTCAGGGCAGACGGCAAATGACATTTAGTGTTTGTCCCCAATGTTTTGTTCATTTCTTTTTACAAGCTGAAGCCATGGAGGCTGCAGTCTACAGCCAAAAGCCAACAAGGTGATGTGGGGGAGACTTCTTCACCCTGTCACCTTATGCCATTTATCTACTAAAACAGAAAGTGACGATAGACAGATGCTGAATTCATGCTAGCAAAAAGAACCAATCAAGAACTTCATACAAGAGTTTTGACTTCAAATCTACTACCAGGAAGATGGAGCTAAAGAACTGATCATGGCATTCCTCCTTAATCTGTTATACCGTTTAGTCTTTCACACCTCTGGAGAATGAACTGAGGCCATTACAAATAAACAAAGAATACTATGCATTACGTTCTTTTTTCTGTGAAACAAAAGCACAGTGTTTTTACATGATAAATTATCCCCAACATATTGTGCTGCAGGATATGGGTATTTATTGATCAAATAAGGTAAAGGTAAAGGGACCCCTGACCATTAGGTCCAGTCTTGACCAATTCTGGGGTTGCAGCGCTCATCTCGCTTTACTGGCCGAGGGAGCTGGCGTACAGCTTCCAGGTCATGTGGCCAGCATGACTAAGCCGCTTCTGGCGAACCAAAGCAGCACACAGAAACGCTGTTTACCTTCCCGCCGGAACGGTACCTATTTATCTACTTGCACTTTGACGTGCTTTCGAACTGATCAAGTAAGGTAAAGGTAAAGGTACCCCTGCCCGAACGGGCCAGTCTTGACAGACTGTGGGGTTTGTGCGCCCATCTCACATCTAGAGGCCGGGGGCCAGCGCTGTCCGGAGACACTTCCGGGTCACGTGGCCAGCGTGACAACGCTGCTCTGGCGAGCCAGAGCCGCACACGGAACGCCGTTTACCTTCCCGCTGGTAAGCGGTACCTATTTATCTACTTGCCCCCGGAGGTGCTTTCGAACTGCTAGGTGGGCAGGCGCTGGGACCGAGCAGCGGGAGCACACCCCGCCGCGGGGATTCGAACCGCCGACCTTTCGATCGGCAAGCCCTAGGCGCTGAGGCTTTAGCCCACAGCGCCACCCGCGTCAAGTAGTGGAGGCCTAATCTAAGACACACAATCAAAGGTGCCCAACAGTGTTGTTTGTAATAATAACCTAATTCTACCCTCATCTCATTCAAGGCTCTCAGAATCAGTGGAGGCGGAAGAAGGCAGTTTTTGCAAATTCTCTTGCAGTCCTCAATGCCACCTCCCCCTGCTCCCTGCTTACAAATGGGATTGGGGGACCAAACGCTAGATTGTTTTGATCTGAAAGACAGCTAACTTGATATTTTTATCTACTCCTTGATGATACCTGATGGGCTCTTATTTGTATATGTTTTATTACAAATATTGTGCGTTTAAGTTCTATTTTTCCTCTCTGATTATTCGGGGGGAGGTGTTATTGGGTTGTTCTTGTTTTTATTTTGATTATGTATTTTGTGTTTTTATATTGTGATTTTATCCTGTGAACCACCCTGAGACCTGTGGGTATAGGGTGATATATAAATTGAATGAAAGAGGAGGAGGAGGAGGAGGAGGAGGAGGAGGAGGAGGAGGAGGAGATTGCCTCCTCTGAAAAATCAATAGTGTTGGAACGAACCAAAAGACAATCTAGCCTAACCCCCTGTTCCAAGGCAAGACCAGCTGCATGCAGATCAGCACACACAAACCAAATGACAGTATCAAGAACTGAATGCAGATGCACCGTGTAACAGAGTCAGCAGTACATGGAACTGCAGTTGACTCAAGAAAGCTTAGTCTTAAGATGAAGCTGTAAACAAAATAAATGACAGGTTCACCAACCCCCCCTGATCTGCAGGGAAACTCTTACCTAGGAAGAGTTCAGTGGTTGAGCACAGATTTCGCATTCAGAAGGTCTGGGGTTCAGTCTCGAAAGTTTCTAACAAAAGTGGGGAAACAGCATGTCCCAGTTTTTCCAGGTCTCTTGCAATGTATGTGATGGGAGCTGTAATCCAACAGCTCCCACAAGTTCCCCATCCCTGATTTAGAACATTTGGGAAAGGCTAATAATGCACAGAGTTCTGGTTCTGAAAGGTATGGTTATTCTGAGCTGAATAATAATAGCCCCATGTATAGTCAGCCCCATGTATAGTTCATTGCACAAAAAGGCACATTATGACCACAAATGAAAAGCCCATACCCCAAAAGTTTGGATAAAACTCCAAGCCTCCCAGAAGCCTTTTTTTCTTGAGAGTTTTCTCCCCTGCCCCTTTGGACAGCCTATGTATTCCATTGCCAAATTAAACTTTTAAAAATGGGGTTCTTTTTTGTTCAACTAAAACCACACAAGTTTGGAGAATCTCAAATAAACAGACATGTGAGAAGCTTTGGTAAAGTTTCAGACAACTATTCTAATTTTCATTCTTTTGTGGGGGAAATGGAGAGAGAGTTGTTTTTCTTAAAAGTTCATTCTTCCCTTATGAACTGGGGGGCTTCAGTTTTCCCTTGAAAGTAGGGACGTGAGGATTCCCCACATGTTAACCAAAGGATGCATTTAGAGCTTGCACATTTTTTGCAACTCCCTTTGCTAAACACAGGGTTGCTCTCGGAAAAACACAGGCTGTCTGCCTACAGCAGATAGAGTCAATATCCTGACCTCTTTCTGGGAGCAAGTGATTTTGAGACATCATAAAATTAACTCAGAATTAGCTTTCATGTTTCCTAAAGTCTCAGTATAGGCAACTTCCATATCCAAAACCATTCAATTTTTTAAAACACTTAAAAACTCCCTGTATTCCGTTCAGTTGCCCCTGTATGCTTTTTCTTATATTCAAATTACAAATCAATTTAATCTCATTGATTACAGAGTTTCATCATCTAGCAACTGACCTTCATCCTCCTTGGTAGGTGACAAACTCTTCAAAGACTGAATGCAACTCAAGCCAGAACTCAGTATAATATACACTCAGGCACTTCCTGAACTGAGTCTTTGTAAGTAGATATCATTTCCTGGTGCCTGTGGTGAGGATTTAGAATCCTTTGGAACATTGGCTGCAGGAGGTTTGGAGAATTATATCAAATGCACACACATGTGCAGTTCTTTAATCACTACCTGGCTGCAATGTCACCAGCAGCCTTACAAAAGGGCAACACTAGGTGTTTGCAATCCACATTTAAAGCTACCAGAAGTAACCAGTTTTCTCCATACACAGTAGCTTAAACATCTATAGATAAATTTATAGCTACCCCATTTCAAATGGCTTTAAGGGTACTCTGAAAGCACCATCGTATGTTTGCTAGCAGCAGGAGGAGGAGAGGACAGAGGGTGAAGAAAGACCTGTGACTGGAGGGGGGCTCCTCCCATTCTTTGGACCCCCTTTCCTGGAACTGGGTGCGGACACACAGCTGTGGGGAGCCTGAGGAAATGCCATCCACCTTGAGCCTGCCCATAAAAAGCTGTAAGGCATAGTGATTTATCTTATGCAGAAGTTTTGTACAATTCAAACGTAAATTCAAGCCCAGTCAACTGAAGTTGCCCGTAATTACATTCTCCTTTGGCTGACTCCCCTTCAAAATCACCCTTGTGGGATCATCTATATGTGATTTAGGTGCACATATGCGGGTGGTGCTGTGGGTTAAACCACAAAGCCTAGGACTTGCCGATCAGGTCAGCGGTTCGAATCCCCGCGATGGGGTGAGCTCCGGTTGCTCGGTCCCAGCTCCTGCCAACCTAGCAGTTCGAAAGCACGTCAAAGTGCAAGAAGATAAATAGGTACCGCTCTGGCAGGAAGGTAAATGGCGTTTCTGTGCGCTGCTCTGGTTTGCCAGAAGCGGCTTAGTCATGCTGGCCACATGACGCGGAAGCTGTACACCGGCTCCCTCGGCCAATAAAGTGAGATGAGCACCACAAGCCCAGAGTCGGCCATGACTGGACCTAACAGTCAGGGGTCCCTTTACCGTTACCTTTATGCTCTTTGATTACTAATGTGCAGTGCAGTCTTATCAATATCTACTTAGAAGAAGGTCCTATTGAGTCTAGGTAAGCAAGTATAGGATTGCAGCCTTCACGAACTTGAGATTGCTATCTGGATGCCCTGTTGGGCCTGGTCAACCCTCAGGACTTGTAGCTTTGCCAAAGCATCTTAGCATTAACTGTCCTGATTCAGCATCTGTAGGGAACCTGGTTAAAGTCAAGAAGGGATTCACAGACATGCAGACCAAAGACAGGCAATTATTTTAGCCTGTTATATTTAGACAATTATAGAGCTGGACGATCTTGTAACAGATGAACATAAAGAAAAGTAATGAATTCTTTGATCGTCCATCATGTTCATTTTGTGTTCCAGCATTATTCTTTGTGAAATAATGCATATCAAGCAGGAATTGCTAAGCACTGACAACTCTGACTGAATGCCTTTTTAAAAAAAACTCAGAGCCAAGAGTGTAATAATTGATGCTGCATGAGGTGTTATGTGCTACTAATGCCAAATTGGCTTTAGATTGCATCCTTTTTTCCAGTTTACACAGTCCCTAATTTGCCAATCCTACTGGTGACATGAACGTCTAATGGAGATGTTGACAATAAAATAGTCTAGTTAACACATAGTGATTTATTGCTATTCCCCACATCCTTGCATCTCAAGGAAAAAAAGAGAATAGATCTTTTAGTATCTGAGTATGTTTTCATGGGCTTTTTACCAGCATAATTAGACTCTACACAATGAAACCACCATCTTGGATTATATAATTCTCCAATTAAAATGGCTTCAAGCAAAGAACACTTTTGAAAGCTGCAAGAAAAGAAACCCATTGAGGCAGTTGAAAATCCATTCAAGCAAAGACGGATGGTTTGGTTTGTATCTGTTCATAAGGCAGGCTTCATTTAAATATATGTGCAGCTTCATCTCACGAAAAGTATGAGAATGGAGATATAAAACATAAACCAGGAAATGAAGAGAATTCTTACTGCCAAGTTCATTATCTACCACTCAGGATGGTATACCATTTCAAGGCTGTTCGCAGAGTTTAAGGCACACTCCATTGTGGAATCAAACCAACCTCTCATTTCACAAGGCAGCTTTAAGTTTATTGCCCATAAGCATTCTAAAATGGCTGCAAATGCTATGTGTGATGTCCATTGATACAAATGGGCATATTCTGAGTATAACTAATGTTGGATATTTTTAGGCATAGGTAGCCAGTTTGACCTGGGCCTCAAGGTGAAAAAAGGGCTTCAAATATAGATAGAGGCAGCATGCACCCTGTGAGCCTATCTTTATAAATAAATCAGAATATATAAAATGATAATAGAGATTAATGGGAGACACGTTTCTATAACTAACAGGGTAGAAGTTTTGTATGTTAGATTTCCAGAAATTGCTCTGCCGGAGGTGTGTAGTTAAGCTGAATTCACAAGCAAGATTCCTCCACACAGTTCAGTCTACTATACCTGTACCATCTAACTTCTCATTTTCAAAGCCAAGTGATTCCGGCAGTGAATGGCCACCCTTACAGAAGAAGCCAGTTCCCCTGCCACAGATACAGTAAATAAACAGAACAGGCAAAGCAGATTCAGCAGCTGCTACAATTTCTTGTATAAGCAATAACACACAGCAGGGAACTATGTCAGTTTCGAAGGCTACTGCTCTTAGTACAGTACCAAGTTGCCAAGGCAATATCCTGTCAAAGAGAAAATTTCATCAGTGGAACAGGAGATCAGTTCGAGCAATTCCTGGGAAGTAGCCTAAGAACATTGCGACTTCCTTTTTTTAAAGGCCACAGCTTGGCTGACATTCTCTTGGCTGACTAATGTGCGTTTGCAGTGCTTTTTTCTGGGGGGATGCAGGGGTATGCATACCCCTAAACATTTGTTGAATGTTTGTACTTTTGTCCATTTACTGTATTTATTTTCCCCAAACTATAACATGGTTGTTTTCTTTAGTCAAAATGAGAGTAACCCTAAACAATTTTTTAGAAAAAAGCACTGCACAATTATATGTTAAGGCCCTCTGCTGTATCTGCACTTAGACAAGCACAACCCCTTATTGCTAGCTGAATTAAATACTGCAAAGTTTTCTGACTAGTACCATAGTTGAGAATGCACCTAAATCAACTGCAAATGACTGTTAAATTAACGATTAGTCAGCAGCTACTGATTTCAGATGTTTAGCATTCCTGGAAAATGCACAGATTCCAGGCTAGTGGCCCCTTTACTGAGTGAGGGATGTGGGGAGAAAAGGGGGGGGAATACAGATTTGTTGTGGGGGCGGATTTCAGTTGTTCCTGAAATCTGGGTGGGCAGCAAAGCCTTGGCAAAAGAGTTCCTGTTAATAACAATGAATAGCTAAAGCTGATCTTTGCCCAACTATTATGAGGTTCCACTTCCCCCGTAAAGTCTTGTCTTTGTCTGTTTCCAGGATTCGGAAAAGGTAGTGGAAGAGCTATATAACTTTTCTGCCAAATCTACCTCCTCATGAGGCCTGTCTATGCCCTTTTAATTTCCGAGCTACTGCGACACCTGTTCCATAGCTACACCTTTGCCTCTTTCTACCTCAACACACTGGCTATTGAAGTAGAGTGAATCTAATATAATTAAAACATGATTTCTTTTGGAACTGTTGTGGGTTGTTTTTTTAAAGTACTATTCCTGAAATATTACATTAACATTTCACCGTCCCCACATGTATATAGCAAGACTGCACGACAGTTCTGGGTTCTGTAGACCTTCAGCTTTTGTTCTTTTGACTTGGGATGTAAAAGACATGTACTTGAAGAGTCACTGTTCAAAACGGATTTTCTCCATTGAATAAATAGTGAAGCATAAGATACTATTATGAGACTGGTCACAAGATATTGGTCTTGCTAGCCTAAGTACTATGTTATTGAAATTGTGTTCTATAATTTTATACTTTGTTGTAAACTGCCTTGGGAGGCTTTGAAAGGCACACTTTAAAAGGTGGAGTCAAATGAAAAGACTTTGTTTTCACAACAAATTACATAATAAGATTGTAACAGTATGCCTGTGCTTTTTGGCATTAAAGAGTGAAAAATACTGTGATACAGATATTGCAAAAATATATAGAATGTCCGTTGCTGGGCTCTTCCATATTTTTCAATGTCCTAATGTGAAAAGTATATGTATGCTAACTATAAAACTAATGTCTCCAAGGATGTCCAAATTATACAAAGATAACATAAGGAGCCTGCAGTTTATTTTATTAGAAAAAGAGCTTCCCTTAGATATGTGTAGGGATGCAGTTTTCTCAGAAATTGAATATTAAGTAGGGATTTTTTAATTAGCATGTGCATTAATTTTCTTTCTCTAGTCTCTAGTCATAATGACAATTCCAAGAAATATATAAACACATTTCTATGACCTGCTCATGATAGATTTTATCTTGCTTATTTTCATCTTGATATTTGGGAGCTAGAATATGATAACCAAGAATAATGCATGCTAATGAAACTATAAAAAGACCATCATGAACCCAAGGAAATACACCATAATTACAGCTTATGAGACTGATTAACAAGATTGTCTGCCATTGGTGTACAGAATGATGGGTGTCTGTTACACTGGGGTGTCTGTTACACTTTCCGCTGTGGTTATGCTGTGGATCAGAGATGGAGAAACTGTGGCCTTCCAAACATTGTTGGGCTATAACTCCCATGAGCCCCAGTCAGCACGGCCAATGCACAGGGATGATGGAAGTTGTACGCCAACAACATTGAAGAGCCACAGATTTCCCATCCCTCCTATGGAACATAATGGCAGACAGGAATGCAAGCTGCAAGCAGTATACCCAGGGGTAGAGAAGGAACACCAAACCTGTGAGATTTTAAGTTAAAATTTCATAGTTCTAGCTTTTAAACCTAAGACTTGGTAGGCAATAATTCTGATTTATTTTAATGGATTGCTTTATCAGCTTCACACATGCAACTGTTTCATTACTTTGTCTTAAACTTGTCAAAGAAAAGCTTCATACTGCTGCAAACCACCTCAGTCTCTGGGCAGTGCGAGATTTCAGGGGTCCAGGCGCTTAGCCAGGGTTCATGTTTGCTTTTTGAATGAGGCACAGCACAGAGACATATATGGTCTATTTACACATATATACAACCTGAGCCGACGATGGTGGGGTTCATATCATTAACACCCCAAAAGTGTCTTGTTTGTCTGGATTCAAACAGACACCAAACATTGCTCTGTCTCCTGCTTGCTGCTTTTATTCTAGTTCACAAAAACCTTCTCTACTCTAAACTCTGGCTTTATCTGTTGAGGGAGGGGGCTCCACTCATTTGTCTCACTCTGAGACCCTTCATCTCCCTTAATGGCACATCTCCCAGGCTATTGCCTTACTAGGCGGCTAGCTTGGCTGTTCCAATAATTAGAAGCCTTGATTAAATTCTAACCCTTGTTGGGTTCGGGGTTTACAGGGCTCTGGCACCCTGTTTAACACCCCAGATGCTCAACAAGCACATTCCTTCATAGCAATGAAGTAAAAGTTTAACTTAAAAGATCTTACTTTTAATAATTGTGGTGTTGTTGTTACTATATGCGAGTCCAAAAACAGCCACTGTTAGCAAATAAGTTGGCATTGCCATATTGATGCTTTGGCCTCCCCATGAAAGACATTCAGCGCCACCATTTTATCCAGCAAATCATTAGATGGTTCTTTTTACTATTACGGTATGGTTTTTAAAATTAATTTTTATTATTATAAACAGCTGCAGCAGGCTCGTGGTGTTGCTTTTTACATGTTGGAAAAGAAGTGGCAGAGGAGAATTAAAGAGGGGAAGTGTTGGACCAAAATGAACAAGGAATGGGGATATTGAGGGGCCTCAACCAATGTGATTAGCTAACCATAATTGCTTTATTTTGGAAAAGTATTGGCAAATGAGTGCTATGTTCCCTGTGAAACAGTGTAGGTCAGGGAAAGCAATTTTGTGGCTCTTGTTTTCACTGGCAATGAAAGAAAATGAAATCCTTCATGACTTCATCCTGAATCCATGTTATTGTGAGGTGTTATTTTTGCATTCCTACAGTGAGCTGGGTTGCACAACATACTAAGCCAAACTGTGGCTTACAGGAACCACACAAATCACCTATGGTCCCAGAGGAGAGCTTACAGCCACATTGCCCCTCCCTTGACTTCTTCACTCATCTGCTGCCCTGAGCTAAGCTAGAGTTTGACTTACCATGTTGTCTGAACCTGGGCTCATGATTAAGCTGTCTCCTTGCTTAGCTTGTGTAGAAAAAACAACTAACACAAGCAATCCTGCACATATCTACGCAGAAATCACAACGGGAGTTCAATGGGAGGCATTCCATGTAAGTTTTCATGGGATTTCAGCATAAGGGTCCTGTAGCAATTTAAAGGCTGATCATAAAGGCTGATCATAAAGAAGGCTGATCGCCGAAGAATTGATGCTTTTGAATTATGGTGCTGGAGGAGACTCTTGAGAGTCCCATGGACTGCAAGAAGATCAAACCTCTCTATCCTGAAGGAAATTAGCCCTGAGTGCTCACTGGAAGGACAGATCCTGAAGCTGAGGCTCAATCTTCCCCAACATCAGGGTCTTTTCCAGGGAGTCTTCTCTTCTCATGAGGTGGCCAAAGTATTGGAGTCTCAGCTTCACGATCTGTCCTTCCAGTGAGCACTCAGGGCTGCTTTCCTTAAGAATGGAAAGGTTTGATCTTCTTGCAGTCCATGGGACTTTCAAGAGCCTCCTCCAGCACCTTAATTCAAAAGCAACAATTCTTCAGCGATCAGCCTTCTTTATGGTCCAGCTCTCACTTCCATACATCACTACTGGGAAAACCATAGCTTTTACTATACGGACCTTTGTTGGCAAGGTGATGTCTCTGCTTTTTAAAATGCTGTCTAGGTCTGTCATTGCTTTTCTCCCAAGAAGCAGGCGTCTTGCAAGTATTTGCGGTACTCTTTCGCCAATACTTTTCATTAGCAAGAGTAAAGGCTGGTGTAATCATAGGAACAGAAGAACGGTGCACTGACTGGCAGCGGTTTTCTAGGGTTTTAGGCAGAAATCTCTCTGAGTCCTGGAGATGCTGGGGATTGACCCTGGAACCTGTTGCATGCAAAGCACATGTTCTACTGTTGAACTATGGCCCTCCCCTGATCACATATCACAACAAATTGCTTTTAATAATCACCAAAGAAACATGTTGACCAAACAAACAATGGAACAAGAAGAGCCCCCAAAATAAAAATAAAAAGAGGTTGCTTGTGGGTCCTCTACTTCTGTTCCTTTCTCCACAGTAATATTCTCCCTGCTTATTTGGTCTCAGTGATTTTGCTCTTAATTCACTTTTAATCTCAGTGGTTTCAGAAGGAACAAGGGATTGTTTGCCTCATTTAACCTGCTAGCAAACCAGACTGCTGGATAATTATTCTACCTTATCTTTGGAACATCTGATGTGTTGCTTGGTAGCCCAGAGAGAATATCAGATGAGCCAAGACACTGCTCCCCCCCACACACACTGTAGATTTCTTCTATAACAAGGCTGGCCAAAAACCAACAATTGCTCAATAACAGAAAACAGAAGAGAACTCATCTGAAGACTTAGGCAGGGACTCAATGTTCTGAGGTGCCTCTACCCATGGATTGGCATATATTGGGGTTTGCTTTGAACAATTGACAAAGCCTGATAATTGAAATTAACATGGGGTTAAGTTAACCAATGTTGGTTGATTCCATGAACAATACAACATATAAAATCAGAGTCTCACAGTTATGGACTATTCCAGCCTCTGGTGCCCTCCAGATGTTTTGGACTGGACTAATGGCCAATTCTGACTGGAGCTGGTGGGAGTTGCAGTCCAAAACACCAGGTTGGAGGAGGCCAAACTGTTCAGCCCATTAGACGATAGCATGTTTATATGCTATGGTTTTCCCAGTAGTGATGTATAGAAGTGAGAGCTGGACCATAAAGAAGGCTGATCGCCGAAGAATTGATGCTTTTGAATTATAGTGTTGGAGGAGACTCTTGAGAGTCCCATGGACTGCAAGAAGATCAAACCTCTCCATTCTGAAGGAAATCAGCCCTGAGTCCTCACTGGAAGGACAGATCCTGAAACTGAGGCTCCAATACTTTGGCCACCTCATGAGAAGAGAAGACTCCCTGATGCTGGGAAAGATGGAGGGCACAAGGAGAAGGGGACGACAGAGGACGAGATGGTTGGACAGTGTTCTCAAAGCTACTAACATGAGTTTGACCAAACTGCGGGAGGCAGCGGAAGACAGAAGTGCCTAGCGTGCTCTGGTCCATGGGGTCACGAAAAGTCGGACACGACTAAACGACTAAACAACAACAATGTTTACATTGGCTTGGTGAAATAGAAGGAAAGGTTTGAAGGAACATGATGATGAATAAATAAAGGCATAGTCATTCCTTTTTCAGCCTCCAAAGTAAGTGGTGGGGAAACATCACTGGGTCTGGTACTACAATGTGGCACCCTTTATCTAGTAGAGGGAAGGAGAGTTGGAAAGATATGGTTTGGCTGAAGATAATATGCCTTGATGTGCAGAAGCTTTCTTTGGGAATCTGAGGTAGGAACAGTAGCTCTGCTGCCTGCTTACTGGAGTCCGCTTGTGCTTGCTTATATGTTTCTAATAAAATAAATATTTAAAAGATACCATATATCTCAACTGCTATTTCATCCAAAGAAAACTAAACAATTTAGCATAACCTCTAGACTCCTGATTGCTTGGACAAGTGGGAAGCAAGTAACGATATTATTTTTCACTTCAAGGGATGCTCAAAATTGCTGTTATAATATTCTTCCTAGAAAGAGGGACAAGGCTAACTAAAAGCTTGTCAAGGGTTTGCTTACTATGTCCTGAGCTGAGTTGCTAAGCCTTCCTTATCTCTTTGACTCATTCCACTTCCTAGCCTATTTGTTGGCCACATACATGCTACCAGCATGGTCACAGAATTATATCTCAGTTCTGTGGATATCACCACAAGATTTGTGGCCTTGGCTTGATCTATTGTTTCTGTGTTCATTGCGTTGACATATATAAATATAAAAGGTAAAGGACCCCTGGATGGTTAAGTCCAGTCAAAGGCAATTTTGGGGTTTCTGCGCTCATCTCACTTTCAGGCCAAGGGAGCCAGCATTTGTCCACAGACAGCTTTCCGGGTCATGTGGCCAACATGACTAAACCACTTCTGGCACAATGGAACACCATGACGGAAACCAGAGCGCACAGAAATGCCATTTACCTTCCCGCCACAGTGGTACCAATTTATCTACTTGCACTGGTGTGCTTTCAAACTGCTAGGCTGGCAGGAGCTGGGACAGAACAACGGGAGCTCACCACTATAGCGGGGATTCAAACCACCGACCTTCTGATTCGCAAACCCAAGAGGCTCAGTGGTTTAGACTACAGCACCACCCACATATGTGTGTCTGAACCACTATCAAAGCTTTTGCCTCATTCTGTTCAAAGTCCCTGTCTCATCATTTGAATTTTTATTTTTCCAGGAGATCACTATCAATTCTGCATGCAGTTCTGCAAAGAAAGTACAGGAATGGCTGCAAAAAAATCCATTGTTTAAGATCAAGCCCATCAGCACACCAAGCCCTATCCTATTTGCTTGGTTTTTATTTTATTCAAATGATATTCTCTCCATCAAACCATGGTGAATGGTTTCCCTAAGGGTAAACTCAGAGTACCCTAATTTGCATTGTATAATGAAAACAAATGTATGTTTGTGCTTAAACAAGAAATACATCTAAAATTCAGAAAAGAGCAAGCCCGTACTCCTTACCACTTTAAACAGTACTGTAAGTGGTCTTACAAATATTTAAGGTATCTTTTTTAATTGTAAAACACAGGAAGCACAAAGAAATAGCATGCAGTGATTCAAGTATTATATTGGTTTAAAGCTACTCATAATTTCAGATATTTTAAATGAATTGGTAAAGTCCTCTTGGGGTTGCAGTCTGATCATACAAGAGATCAAAGGAGTGTAAATTAGAAAGAAAATATAATAATTATGCCAGTGATTAGCATTAAAGAAAAATCGAAGGCAATTAGAGCTGGCAAAGAAAGGAACAAGCTGCAGAAACTCATAAAATAAAACCCTCATTAGCTGAGTAACATACTTCTTGTTTCAGTGGCCCCAGCTGGCAGTCATGCAGGGCTAAATTAATTGATTGACTTACAACCAGAAAAGGAATGGCAATGCAGTACCCAGAACAGATTTGGCAAAGGAAAGAAGTGAGCGCTATGATTTATGCTCCATTGTTGTTCCTGAAGACTGTTCTGTTCTTTGAAGACTCTTGTAAACAGGGTGTTTTCACATATAGGAAAATCATGGAAGCTGGCTTAAACCAAGTTAGATCACTGTTCTATCATCAGCCTATTGTCTCGGCTGAACACTATTGCAGAGATGGAAATTTTCATTTTTGGCACTGGAAGCTATACCCCAAAAAAATTTACTATCATGCCACAATCAGTCTTCAGCTGGCTCAGGGATGTGCTATATACCAATGTTTTGGTTAACGTAGCTTTAAATGTCACTGGAACTTTATAGCACATAATCTCATGGTTGTCTTAAAATCTGTCATCCGCTATTTAAAAGAAACAAGTACAGTTGCATCTCATGCAAAGTAACTACAGAACAACATACTGTACATGTTGGAAACAGGTGAATTTTGGGAGCTGAAGTAACCAAAAACCCTGCCATCAAAATCTTATTCTTTCTCTCTTCCATATTGTTGCTCTCGGGAAACAATGGAAGAATACGCCTTTGGGGGTGAAGTCAAGATGTTGGAAGGTTACAGCGCCTGCTGTGGCTGTAAAGACCAATGTTGCAGCTGGGGCAGATGAAGGCATCTACTGCTGCAGATGCACCATGACATTCCTTCTCACTGCTCTCCTCCCAGTGGTCATCTATCCTCTGGTCACTGCTATGGATGCATCATGACCTGACTGCCTGTCTCCAGGCACTGCAGTCATCTGCAGGAGATTCCCACATGGCAGGAATGATGTTGCCAGCCTTCATGTCACATTTCAGACATCTTTGAAATGCAGAGTTAGTCTGCCAACGGCCCTCATGTCTGAAGCCAGCTCCCCAAAGACCATGTCCTTGGGGATACTGCCATCCTCCATTCTGTGAAAATGACCAAGCCAGCATACAGTATCTTGTTGAGCAATGTAAAGAGCCCTTTTCTGCTGACAAGATCAAAGGCCTTAGTCAAGTCTATGAAGGTGATGTACAGGGGGACAGCTGGAGCAGTGAGAAAATCATGTTGACTCTTGATGGTTGAGCTCTAACACCACATTGTAACTCAGGATAGACCCTATCAATGAGTGACTATAGAGTGACTGGAGTCTCCTCCATATACACATGTACCATCTACGTCCATCTCAAGTGAGCCTCATGACCATCAGACTAAACAAGATGGGTTCTGATATAAACAAAACTACAGTAACTCTTCAATGGCCATGCAAAATGCTAAACTTCTGTTCTGGGGCACATATATCTTAAACAAGATTACCTTAGACCAGTGTTTCCCAACCACTGTTCCGCGGCACACTAGTGTGCCGCGAGATGTTGCCTGGTGTGCCGCGGGAAAAATTAAAAAATGTGAAAGATTTTTTTTAAAGTCAAATTTTTGATTGGGGCGCCGTCACTAGATGACCCCTGGGGTTCCCTCCCTCCTGCTATGCGCCTCCCTCCTCCTCCTCCGGGGAGGCCCTTCCTGGCTCTCGGCCAAGGCTTGGTGGCTGCCACTCACTCACTCGCTCGCCCACCCGTCCCTCCATCCCTGCACCCGGCCTCTCCCCCTCTGTCCCCGGCGCGGGGGCTGCCGGGATCCGTAGTCCCCTCGCCCTTGGGCTCCGCGCCCGCACGGGGTGCGCGAACTACGTTTCCCAGCGTGGCCTGGCGGGCCGGGCGTTTTGTTTGAAGCGCTCTTCTCCCGGCCATGGAATGAGCGCGGCGGCGGCGGCCGGGCGGGCAGGGGCTCTTCCGCGCAGACCCCGCGCAGCCTGCCTGCGCCCCCGCGGAGATCGGGCGGCAGGATGGAGCCCGGGGATCCCCGCGGAGGCGGAGCGGCGGAGGTGGAGGCTGCCCCCCCAGGTAGGGCTGCGTCGGGGGGGTTATTTTTGCAATGCTGCATCCGCGCCGGAGGGGATGCATCGGACCGCGGGGAGACCCCTTGGCGGGCGTGCAAGGCAATGCATGCGTGCAGGCGTTGCATGGAGTGCAGTGCAATGCAATGGCAACGCGGCGCCCTGCATGCATGCATGCAACTTCCACCGGCGCTCCGGACTTGGCAGGTGAGGGGGGTCCCCAGTGGGCGGCAGAGAGAGCCGGGAGGGCGAAGGGGAGCCGGGGGGGAGCAGCGCTGCTCCCCGAGCCGAGCCCGGGGGGAAACTTCGGCGTCGTTGCACCGGGTGTTGGAAGCGGAGGCTGGCGGGGGCCCCTCACCTGCAAAACCTGGTCGCCTCTCATATATTTCGTGCATTGCATTCATCGCCTGCTTTCTCCTCCAAGGAGCTCCCGGGGGCGCGCGTGGTTCTCCCCGTGTTATCCTCGCAACAACAGCCCTGCGAGGTGGGTCAGGCGAGTGGCCCAAGGGAGCACCCAGGGATTGTCCTGGCCAGGTGGGGTGATTTGAATCCTGCTCTCTGCCCGGTCTTCGTCCTCATTTAGCCCCCACATGTGCATAACTGTGCATGACTGAGGTTTTCCCCCCTCGTCTTGGCTATGGTGTGAGTCTGTGCTGTTAATTAATGGGGTTCTGCCTTCGGAGAAGTTGAGCCAGCCCTCAAGGAGGTGATTATGTAATTTGCTAGCAATTCATGTCCCTCCTGGCGTGACGCTGCGCGCTGACGTCACGGCAGTGGCATAGCGTGGGGGGTGCAAGGGGGGCAGGCCGCACCGGGCGCAACATCTGGGGGGGGCGCGCTCGCTGCCTCCGGAGTCGCCGAAGAGCCTCGGGCGCAGGCTGTAGCAAAGCCGCATGTCTCGCGGCGCCCGGCTGAAGGCGCCCGGCAGGCAGCAGCTCTCAGCGCTCGCCGCGGAGGACGCGCCAGGCAGCCCCTCCTCACAGCCCCGCCTCTGCCGCTGCTGCTGCAGCTGCTGGGCCGTTGCATTTTCCTCGCCTCTCTGCTCCTCTCCTCCTCCGGGCAAGCGGCGTCGTTTGGGCAGCCGCGCCAGCGGCAACTCGCAGGTTAGGGGGTAGGGGGGCACAAATTACGTGCCTTGCCCCGGGTTAGGGGGCGCAAATTACTTGCGTTGCCCCGGGTGCTGACAACTCACGCTACGCCGCTGCGTCACGGGGCTGTAATGGTGGTGTGCCTCGAGATTTTTTTCATGAAACAAGTGTGCCTTTGCCCAAAAAAGGTTGGGAAACACTGCCTTAGACTCTATAGTCCCCCAACAATCTGGAGAACATCTGGATGAGAAGTGGGCAGTTACTTCCTGTTATTCAAAATGGGTGTGGGGAACATTTGGCCCACCAAAATTTGCTGAACTACAACTCCCAGCATACCTTGCTATTGGCCATGCTTGCTAGGAATGGGGGCAGTTGTAGCTCAGCACCATCTAGAGGGCTAAAGGGTCCCCATTCCTGATGTAGAGAAGAAATAAATAAGTTAACATTTTCAAATGGAAAGACAAGATCCTATAACACTGGACAATCTTTTAGGATTGCCAGCTTCCTGAAGATGAGCACACCGCTAATCTGTTTTTTAAACTACTCTATTTTATCCTCAATCACGAACATACGCATGATCTCAATCGTTTGCTTCTCTCTCTCACTCATTTACTTTTGGCCTGCATACACAACCATGCGGTGGATTCACACTGTTCTTCCAGTTACAGCAGATCTTTCTCAGTGACAGATCTTCAGGCGCCCTGCAGCTTGTGATAATGAGAAGCATGAGTTTCAAATCAAGGCATCAAAAGAATGATTTTCTTAGAACATTATTGTGCAAAAGGGAGGGGGCTCTAAAGCTGTTTTTACCCCTATGGGTTTTTTTTTAAAAAAAAAACCAAATCAACAAACCCATCAGAAAGCACAATCTTTCTCATTAGCTTAGCAATTCATTTAAAAAAGCTTAATTTTCCGTTTTGTGTGGACTTGATGAATGGTGTTGAAAATAACTTGAACATAGATAACAGTTTTTTCCTACAGAGCTAATGGCTCTGTTCTGTCTGACATCCAGTTTCCGCCAACATCTTCCTAAACAAATTACCTAGATCATCTCCATTTGTAGATGTGGCAACAGCTTAGTGTTCAAGTGAATTTTCCTCTTCACATCAAACAGAACAGAGCCTATATTTGGAGTGAGTTCTAAAACTCTTCCTGGGATTCCAATTCATTTTGAGTGCATTTACTGAGATAAACTTTCAGATACATGGGGAGAAGAAGAAACATACATATTTCTGGAACCAGAGAAGAGTAGCTTAATTCCCCAGGAAACTCTGATGAGAATAGGAGTCTCCTAACAACTCTCAGTACTCTTAACAAACTACAGTTCCCAGGATACTTTGGGAAAATCCATGACAGTTCAATTGGCACTGCTTTAAATGTGTAGTGCAGAGGGGTGACAGATATATAGATACATACATGGACACATGTGTCAAGGACCAGGTGAAAAATAAAGGGTAAAAAGCCAACTTAATTTTCCATTTATTCTTTTTCTGATTGGAGCCTGATGCTGCTAACCGCAGCATCTGACCCACTTCCACATCAGCAGCTGTGTTCAACTCTCTTGCACCATGCACTTGTCTTTTAAAAAAAATCTGTTTTATGTTCCAGATGATTCCAGCTGTGCAACTGGTGTAGTATCAGCATCAGTCAGGTGATTGTGGACATGGGATTGAAGCTGTTGGCAATGATGAAACCCCCTATCCTGTAAATTATCTGGTCTCCTTGTAAAAATGCTAGAGGGTCTCAATTCCTTTGCATTTCAAAGCGAACCAAATTTATCTAATATGCGGAATGAAGCATAAAAACCTGCAAGAAAATGCACTTTTTAAATTTCTTGGTGCAGTTTGTTACCTGCAAAAAAAAAAACCCACAAATTTCTGGACAATATTTCAGGATAGTGAAGAGGCTGAGTGGTGTAGTGATTACAGTACGTTTTACACTGTAAATGTAAAATCCTAAAAGCCAGGTATCCCTGCAATTCACAACAATTGCCTTTAGAGAGCTCAGTCTCTGAAACGTATAAAGAAATTTGGGTTAAGATAATTGGGTATGCTCGGAAGCCCCACAGGCTTATGTTTATTAGAGGTACTATCTATAAAGGGGCATTTGCAATAATACTATTAAGCCCCAATATTATATCCACATCAGTCTATAAGGGAATAAAGCAAGAAGCACTTATGAACTGTACAGTGCACACACAACATCTGTTCATTTCTTCCTGGACATAATTGACTCTTTGGGGAAGAGGCCTCACTTTGCACTTTGCTTTTGAATATGATCACACAGTAAGAAGCATTTTTTTCACTGACAACGTATCTGGGAAATATTTGTCTTTGACTGACTTATGGAGACCTCATACCTGTATTCATTATTTAGGGGTCTCATACTCCTTTGAACTGCTTGTCCGCTTCCCAGGCCAAAGCACAACATGTGTCTTAAGCTCTTACAGGCCTGTTTCTTTGAGCTTTAGTTGGACTCTGAATATGCATATCTGGCCTGATTTTGCCTTCACATGAAGTGCCTGTGTACTGCATTCTCCAATTACAGTCATCTGGACGCATCAAGCATATGGGTTTTGAAGCCATTTCCAAATGGCTTTGTGTCCTAAGCTTGCAAATTGTGGTCAGGCGATGTTCTCTAGCTTTTGAGATCCATTAACTGCTGTGTAACAATAGAGTCAGGCAGCAACAAGGCAAAACATATAAAATAAGTACTACAGTGGTGCCTCGCAAGACGAAATTAATTCGTTCCGCGAGTTTTTTCGTCTAGCGAATTTTTCATCTTGCGAAGCACGAAATCCCATAGGAATGCATTGAAATTCAATTAATGCGTTCCTATGGTCAAAAAAAGTCCAAACAAAGCCAAATTTGATACAACAAGAGTTTATTAAGTGCTCTTTAAAGTCACACATACTGTAAAGAGCATTTCAAAAATTGAAGGAACAATAAATTAAGTTTCTAAACATGACAGAAAAACATTTAAAAATCAACAAAGTGTACAGTACATTTTCTAAGACTCTGGGGGACAACTTGAAGAAGGTTCCTCTTCCACTCTTTGCTTCTTGCTGAAGAACCTGTCCATGGTCTGCTGCTTCATCCACCTTTTCAGCACCTCCCTGAAAGGCGACATGACCCTCGTATCAAAAGTGTTCACAAGGTCATGTGCCACGTGCTTGTCAGGGTGGTGCCGCTGTGCAAAAGCCTGCACATCCTTCCACTTCAGGCAAATGTCCCTCAGTTCTTTGGAGGACAGCCGTTCCTCAGTTGCTTCCTCCTCTTCCAGTGAGGCCTGCTCCTGCGCAGCCTCTGCCTGAAGTTCGACCAGCTCCTGGATGGTCAGCTCGTGGTCGTGCTCCTCCACCAGCTCGCTGATGTCCTCCTCTGTGACCTCCAGGCCCATGGTCCTCCCCAAGGCAACAATGTCCTGCACCACTGTTGACTCTGGTGCATCAGAGTCACTTGGTGCCACACAGTCCAGCCACAGGCTGCGCCAAGCGCAATTCAAATTTCTCTGGCTGATCCCGTTCCAGGCCGTGGTGATCATCTTCAAGCAGGTGACGATGTCGAAGTGGTCCTTCCAGAATTCCCGCAGGGTGATGGTGGTGCAATCAGTCACCTCGAAGCATCGCCTGAAAAGCTCCTTGGTGTAGAGTTTTTTGAAATTGGCGATGACCTGCTGATCCATTGGCTGGAGCAGTGGCATGGTGTTAGGCGGCAGGAACATGATGCTGATGAAGCTGAACTCCTCCAACAAGTCCTCCTCAAGGCCTTTAGGATGAGCAGGAGCATTGTCCATCAGAAGCAAAGCCTTCAGCGGCAGGTCATTGTCCAGCAGGTACTGTTTGACAGCAGAGCCAAAAGCAAGATTGACCCAGTCCACAAACAGCACACGTGTGACCCAAGCCTTACTGTTGGATCGCCACATGACACTCAGCTGCTCCTTGTCAACCTTGTGTTTCTTGAAGGCCCGTGGGTTCTCCGAGTGGTACACCAGCAGGGGCTTGATCTTCAGGTCGCGTTGGCACAGAAGAGCAGGATCAGATGGTCCTTCATGGGCTTGTGGCCAGGCAACTTGGCCTCCTCCTGTGTGATGAAAGTCCTTTTGGGCATCCTCTTCCAAAACAGCCCGGTCTCGTCGCAGTTGAAGACCTGCTGTGGAACGTAGCCCTCCGTCTTCACAACCTCCAGGAACTCCGCTGCAAAGTCTTCAGCCGCAGAAACATCAGAACTGGCAGCCTCTCCATGCCTGACAACGCTGTGGATTCCAGATCTTGTCTTGAACCGGTCAAACCAGCCTCTGCTTGCCTTGAAGACTTCTGGCTCGCCTGAGGTTCCTGGCTGTTCCCGGACGAGGTCTGCGTGCAAGGCCTTGGCCTTCTCACAAATGGCGGCCTCAGTCACTGTGTCCCCTGCACGCTGCTTCTCTTCTAACCAGATGAGCAGCAACTTCTCCACCTCCTCCAGAACAGCTGGGCAGTTCTTCACGATCCTGGTGACTCCCTTGGCTGCATCAGTCGCAAGGATCTTCTCCCTCATCTTCAGGATGGTCCCGATGGTCGATGGATTCCTCCCGTACTCCCTGGCGAGGTCTGTCACACGTATTCCACCGTCGTGCTTCCGGATGACCTCCTTCTTCATTTCCAGCGTAACGTTCTCCTTCTTCCCCTCGCCGGCCTCTGCAGCAGCAGTCTTCTTGGGTCCCATGGCAGCACAGCTCCTACCTTCGCAAACCCCCCCCCAAAAAAAATCAGTGCTTCACATCCAAAAAATTCAAAAGCACCCAGCCACCCACCACACAGAAATTCAAACCCAGAACCAAGTCCTTGAATTCCAAACACCCAACCCAAAATCCAAAATCCAAAAACCCCCAAAAAGTTTTAAAAGTTTAACTTACCGAATGGCTGCAAAAGAAGTTTTGGAAAAGCTTCAAAAATCACCAAAGTCTTCAAAAACCTCAACTATTCCCCCAGCCACCCACCACACAGAAATTGCAAACCCCTCCCCAACTGTTGCAAACCCCTCCCCAACTCCCCCCCCAGTCACCCACCACACAGAGATTCAAACCCAGATTTTTTTTATAAAAAAACAGCAGAGTGGCCCAATGGTCACAAAAAATCATTAAAATGCAGGAAAAAAACCACACAAGCTTCCAGATTCTTGCAAACCCCTCCTCAACTGTTCCCCCAGCCACCCACCACACAGAAATTCAAACCCAGATTTTTAAAAAAAAAACAGCAGAGTTGCCCAATGGTCACAGAAAATCAGAAAAATGCAGGGGGGGGGAACACAAGCTTCCAGATTCTTGCAAACCCCTCCCCAACACCAAGTCCTTGAATTCCAAACACCCCAACCCAAAATCCAAAAACCCCCAAAAAAGTTTTATAAGTTTACTTACCAAATGGCTGTAAAAGAAGTTTTGGAAAAGCTTCAAAAATCACCAAAGTCTTCAAAAACCTCAAAAAAGGCTACCACACCACGTGCTATGAGTTGCTCCTCGAAGTCAAGTCGCAACTGCACCTCTTCAAGCAATGCACCCTGGGTATTAACAGTTTTACGAAAAAGGAAACAAACTTGCAAGACGTTTTCGTCTTGCGAAGCACCTCAAAAAATGAAAAACCCTTTCGTCTAGCGAGGTTTTCGTCTTGCGAGGCATTCGTCTTGCGGAGCACCACTCTATAGCAAAGCTATTTAGTGCTGACGGATGCAGAATGACCTCTCTCCCATCAACCAGAGGGCGCCCTTTGCGTGGCCACACGCAGGACCCTGATCCCTGAGACAATGGCAGAAGTTCCTGGTCTGCCTCCCCACATGACAGTCTTTTGAGGTTCCCATCAAACCTCAGTTCTAATGAACCTATCTGTGGCAGGGGGAGGCAGAGCTCTTTGAGTAGATAAAAGGGGTGGAGCCTACCTGAGAGCGTGCAGTCGGCTCCAGAGCTTCACCCTCCCTACCCTACCTTTGTTTAATGCTCTTTTATTACAGGCTAACTTCTTTTATGGGTATGCGGGCGCTGCTACAGTCTTAGGAAGGTTGCTGTTAAGGGACCGGGAAGGAATTTCCCTGCATTGGCAGGTTTCACCTTCCCCGTAGCAGATGTCACAACTTTGGTGGTTTTAGGCCTTGGGCGGAATCCTTTAACCTATCTTCCCTAAATGGGGGGGGTTGCGTGAAGCGATGATGTGTGTGTCCCCCACGGCAGCGATGCCAGGGTTCCCCATTAAAGGGACTGAGTCGGAGGGAAGTCACTGGCCATACGCTGAAAGGTCAGTGCACTCCCTGGCGTTGCAGGGAAATGGGAGAAGGCACTCTGCGTAAACAAACGTCTTCCAGAGCCAGCCCACTTCCCAGACAGACCTGATTACCCTGATGTGCACACATGTCAAAGGGAAAAGGTGAATATAGTGATCAACTGGGACTTTAGGGAAGTGCTATATTTGCAATAGGATTGAATTATGCCTTAACTGTAGCACACTGTTTATATTCAGACATTATACTCCTTAGGAGCAGTGATGGAAATGAACCCAAGCACTTGAATTTTTCTTTATTTTGCCACAAATATACATTTATCTTAGAAAATTAAATAAAAATCAAAATGCTAAAGGAAAGGAAGTATGATCAATCCACAAAGCCACTTTTGATTCTGTTTTCACAAAATAAGAATTTCTCTGGTCAAGGTTGTTGTTGGTGTTTTTTTAAAAAAAAAAAGATCAAGCCTATTAATTGAGTGGATTCTGGCTCTTCCCATTGCCTGATCCTCTCCTTCTGTTCAGATTGATCTATTCATGTTCTTTGCGGAATGCCAACTTGGAACATTTCTTGGACCTTGACAACTGGCAGATGTGGTCAATCACATCATAAAATCCTGCATGTCAGCTAAAAAAAAATGAGTTTGGCACCTTAAAAGCAAAACAGTCTGTTAAACAGCTTAAAGTCTGAATCAATGCAAATGTTCTATAAACAAATTCATTTAGTGAAATTATCTTTATGACTTTTTAGGCTGAAGATGAGGTGGGAAGGGAATTGCTTCTCCTACAATTTTCATTGGTTCACTGTTAGGGCAAGGGCACAATTTCCATTCGGCAGAAAGATGGCTCATCTTCCCATAACAAAACCCAGCATGTAAATGTAAAGACAGTGTAAGCAGGCTTTAAATTTATTTTCAGTTTTTCATGGAATTGGCCAAGTTTATGAAACCAGAACCCAAGCTAAAAGTTTATAATCACATGCTAACTGACAGTTAAAGAGATGTCCCCTAGTCAATCATTAGTCTTACAATCAACGCAAAGTTGTAGTTTTCATTCTTAGCTTTTCAAACAATAGTTTACTATTATTAAGTTTGATCAGCAATTATGTATGTACTGTTATGCTAGGGCAAGGGTGGGCAGACCTCAGGCTTGGAAAATGAACCATTTATTTTACTTCGTGCAAAATGGTGGCTCAGTTGGGTACGTCTGCTCTTTGGGGGGAACATGGTATTTTTCAGTTCAGAAGGACAGAAGAAATCACCAATAATTCCCATACTATTTCTTTTCTGCTTTTTATAGCGTTACTTGGATCGTACAGAAGTAATTTAACACTGCTATTGCTCAGATGGTTTTGCCTTAGATGGTTGGGATACATGCATCAGTAAATTAGTTGCAAGTTGTATACACAATGCACCAACTCAAAAGACCTCAAAAGAGAAACATATGCAGCAATCCTACCAATAGCAAAAGCCAAAGCCCCTACTGCTACTTTGAGAACTTCTATTACATGAGAAATGACTGTTATGACAGCAATAGAATAAAACATCACTTTTCTATTCAGGCTAGACATAGCAGTAACAAGGGGAGGACATTTTCGAAAGTAATGGAAATCTCATCAGACCCTTAAAGTTAGATTCTGGATCAGCAACTGTATGATTTATTTCTCCTCTGAAGAAAGAATTTTGCTAGTTTCCTTTTACAAGCCATTATGCGAAAGAAATCCATAGTAGCTAACATAACACAATCTAAATTTAGAGTTGGATCCAGACTTAAGCCTTCTTCAGGCATTATAAACCTGCAAGTATGTGCAAGGCACAGGATCATGCAAACTGAGTCTGCCCTCTCCACACTCAACCAGGCCTCATTCAATTGTAAAGTCTGAAGGTACTTCTAAACATATTTATATGAACACACTTACACTCCATCTCATAGTCAGGGACCCTGCATGCTTGTAAGTATGTTCTAGTGAATACACTTGTAAGACCCCTTCAGACCTTGCTGCTGAATGTAGCAAGGTCAGGGGTAGAGGGGATGGGTTGGTATGTATGGTCCCATGAAACACACCTTCAATTTTATAATGCCTGCAGAGGGGTTGTGGCATGCTTAGATTTGCACTTACTTAGAAGAATATCTTTAGCTAACCAACAAACCCCTCTTCATAATCAAGATTCTTGGGGGACTGATAATATCCAAATTATGTGCAAATGTATACAATTTTGAACAATTTCTAGTTCACTTTCACATACATTCCCTCTCCCTCCCTCCTGCCTTCCCCCAGCAGAAGGCCCAGACCCTTTCACTTTAAAAACAAAAGTAAGTCAATGGGTCAATCTAGATGGAAAGTTAGAAAGCAAAATGTGGGAGCAACTTTCTAAGGCTTATTAGGCAGATATGGAGGCCCCACTATTGTTCAGGATTGCTTAGTCCCTTTATCACTTGATCACAAGGACAAACTTTTTATGCATTAAAAACTTCAGCCAGATGAGCTTGAACTGAACTAGTTCCTTTTGTAAAATTATGAACTATAACTAGTTCATTTTAAAATAAACTTTCCAAGTACTGAGATACAACAATATAAAAAATGACAAGAATTAACTGATTAGGGACCAGATACCAAGTTCACATGGCAATTTGTGTGTGTGTGTGTGTGTTTAAGTCTTCAGTCCTTAAAATTCTTATTTCTACATTCCCCCCGGCCTCTTTCTGCATAGCTCTTAAAAACAAATTCTTATTAAGAAAGTGGAATAGGATCTCAAGTTTGCTTCATATATGTTCAGTTTACAGAGCAAATTAAGAGCCCAAAAAGTATGTTAGATATATCTTTGTCATGTTATTTAGTCTCACAAAACATCCATATTCAGATATTATTGCATGACATCTCCCTGGCCAATTCCAATTTCTTTCTAAGTTTTAGGATCCTGAAAACCTGACAACTTAAAGTTGCCTCCAGTAGGCTCATTCTGCATATGAAGTGGAATTTCATCCAGTTCGGAACCCTGAGCATAAGCAAGTTTATCCATTCATCCTAGATAGACAAGTTCTGGGAGTTCCTCCTTTTGACGTGCATGGGAGAGTCTTAGTGAGGAGGGCAGTACTGCATGAATCTCCAAGATCTCATTCCCACACTGGATTTGTAAATGCAAATATAATTTTGATAGGCAGGATACATAAGAAAATTCTTGTATAATTAACAACGAAGTTAATTTTGTTCATGTGACAAAGAACCAGTGGACAAGCTCCAAATGCTGGACTCCATCTTCTATCATGCCTACCCAGCATGGCCAATAGTCAGGGATGAGGATAGTTGTACAGTGGTACCTCGGGTTACATACGCTCCAGGTTGCAGACTCCACTAACCCAGAAATAGTGCTTCAAGTTAAGAACTTTGCTTCAGGAACAGAAATCGTGCTCCGGCGGCGCAGCAGCAGCAGGAGGCCCCATTAGCTAAAGTGGTGCTTCAGGTTAAGAACAGTTTCAGGTTAAGAACGGACCTCCAGAACGAATTAAGTACTTAACCCGAGGTACCACTGTAGTCCAACTTCAGGAGGGCCATAAGTTCCCAATCCTTGATTTGGCTACATAGTTAACATGTAGAAGTACTAGTGAAAGTGCCCTCCAGATGTTGTCACCTGGCTAGCTGCAAGATACTGAATGAGATATGCCTTTGGACTGCTCCAGCAGAGCTCTTCTTTGTATTATTAATCATGACTTTATTTTCACTTTTATTCCTGATGTCATTCTGGATTTCTTTCCTCTTCCCTTTCCCCTGCACTATTGTTTCTGCTTGTACCTCTCCAGGCAACATCCAGTACCTTCCTAGAGGATCTCATCTCACACCTTGAGTCACATATGCTTACAATTTGTTTCTCCAATATAAAGATGGCATGTGTAGCCACACCCTTTCGAGTATGAAAATCCCACCATTCAGAAACCACGGCCCAAGGCCAGATGGCTACATAATGAACAGTGTAACTATTTTCCATCCCAAAAGGTGCATTTTGTTTATGCCAACATAAACCTTTTTGTGAAGAAAAGTGCACCCAAACTTGAGTGTGCTTGACACATTTGTATAACTGTAGGCTGGAGACCATTAAACTGACACTTGTGGTACAAGGAGTTTTTAAACTGCTTCTCCAGGATGTATGGATATAGTATATTTTGCATACTTAGGAAACCACAGATGCCACAAAGAAAATTACAGGTTTCTACAGAGAACAGAATAAGGCAAAAGAAACAAAGAGTTATGCCTATGAGGTCACAAATGTTTTGATTGTTGATTTCTCAGTATCATTAAGCGACCAAAAAGTTCTAGTTTGCAGAGAGGGGGCAATTTAAAACGCACACACAAAATTTCCTTGGGTCGCACAAATACAATGATAGTAATTTGTGCCAATCAAATGCTCAGTCCAAGGGCAATACATGGCACTCTAGAATTGTATTGCAGCTTGCCAGGTGCTTGATAAGTCCCTTGTATTTGTAGCCCCAAACCTAAGGAATGCAAGTTTGACAGCTCCAGTCTAAATCAATATAAATTGGCAAGGGAAGACTCTGAAAGACACTTACTGTGAGAGTCATTCTTTCCATGTACTGTATGGGGGGGGCAGAGGGAGGAAGGAAGCTTTTTGGTGAAGCTTAACTTTGTAATCATTTTAACATTTATTTCTACAACATCCCCTGAAGCAATTAATTGCTATATATCTGTAGAAGAAGAGAAATGAGTTTGTTCTCTGTCAAGAGAAGCTAATTAAGGCTTAATTAGAAGTCTTTTTTTTTTTTTTTTTTTTTTGCTTTAAAAACATGAAATCACAGCAGGGAGAAAGAAGAACAGGTACTGCACCTGTTAAGTGATTGTGAGGTGGGGCAGGTAGTAGGCTACACTGTGAAGTGGGAATGATGAAAGGGGAGCTGAAAAGAAACCTAAGACAGGTTGCTCCTTTCTGGAATGAGTCTGTCTTATCCTGTGCTGGTCTATAGTTACATTAGTACAGTCCAGTGGGACCACTCTACTATTTAGCCATTAAAAATGGGCAGAGTTCACGACTTCAGCTTGGAAGCCCATAGACTAGATGGGCCAACAGTGCCTCAAAGCTTTCCAAGCCACAGCCTATAATGTATTACTGGAAAATGGAAAATATTTATCAGTTACCCTTTGAATAAGATTCTACCCATGAGGGCTTCATTTTTCTAAGCCAGCTCTCCTCTCCCTGCTCCCCCCTCCCCTTCATGGTTCCAGTCTTCCTCTTGTAACATTTTACTTCCTAGACACAAATGTATTCCATGAACATTGAATCATTTATTTTCCTCATTAAATACAGAGTATTTTACCTTTTAAAAATGTATTTGTCACTCACTAGGGGTTGGTATGGTATGGGGAGGAGAAAGGTCTGAGGAGTAAATGAAATATTAGGGATTATTTAATTCTGGAAGAAGTTCAGTCTCATCTTTCATGATCTCCCCCCCCCCCCCGCCAGCAAATTGAAGCAGTTTGCCATTGTAATTGCTCATGTAACCTAATACCAATAAAACACCCACCTCCATCTTTATTAAATTTTAAAACTGGCTGAGAATGTGCTTTGCTCAAGCACTTCTGATGGGTGGAACAAATGTCCCACTGCAGTATGTTTGCATGGGGAGACAGCTTGCCAGACACCACTTAAGGCTCCTCCCCGCCACCTCAACAGCAGACACACGACTAGACAGACCCAGGCTCTATGGTGCAACACCTAACTAAGGCTTTGATGGTTTTGGCTTGGGGTTTTTTATGCTCTAAGGTAAACCAGCAAAGTAATTAAACTCTGGGTAAACGAGCAGACCTTTTTATTTCAGGCATTGTCTCACATTAATTTCTTTATCTTTCTTTGTGAGGAGTTCACCAGGAAAGTTCAGAAGAACATTCTGTTCTTAGATCTGTGTATTATTTATTTTCCGCAAGCATCATTATCTGAAACATGTCAAGGAGGCAACATGTGACCAAGTTCAGAAGCTGTTTACATCATGCACAGAAAGGCTCTTTGCCTGCAAGGCTATGGTGGAACTGAAAGAAGCTCCACAGTGTTTGCTTTGCTCTATCTAAAGCTCTGCCAACTTGCTACAGCCTAGCTGGAAGGTGGAAACAGCTTTTTCCTGCCGCCACCCCGTCCCCTTCATTTTGTTTCTCGCCTCCCACTGACATTGCTGTTGTTGGCATCCTTTGGCATTGAAAGGCAATAGAGTGCACCTCCAGGGTGAAGTCAAACTGCTACATTTGCAGCACCAAAGTGACCTCCCCTGGGTGCAAGCCTAGGCAGTGAATATGGAGGTCCCGGGCTGTCCAGATAAGACCCTTCTCTTGATTTCGCTGATGTGTTGAAAAGGAAAGCAGAGCAATACATTGGCACCAGCTTGGCTACAGGAGTTGTCAGAAGGACAACAATATTCTGCATGATCATCTCTGCATCAGAGATTTAGGATGAGTTTTCTTTCTCGTGGATGGGCTACCTTTGCAAGTTGACGAGCCCATCAACCCATCACTTCCCTTTCAAGCACTTGCAGAAACTGCCTTCTTGACCATTGGACCCATAACACCAGTACCAGGGTGGATAGTTTTTCTCTTTCTGAGTGGGGGTCACAAAAATTAGGGGTTTTCAATCCTGAAGATACGATATTGGGGGGGGGATGAGAAAATAAGAAAAACTAGGCTTTATAGATTTGCTAACCCTACTCTGTCCATTAGTTAATTGAGTAAGCTTAAAACGTTTGTGTACAGCTTTCTTGTACCATAGGAAATCATATAACTTGAAGGGTATAGGGTGGGAAAATATAGATTAGGTTTCAGTTTAGTAATTTTATAGAGCCATAAAACTAAACAAGTTTATAACAAAAGCTTTTCTGATTATTGGCAAAGGATAGCAAAGCTTAATGATTGAAGTGTTTTGTTCAAGTGAATAATTTAAGGGGAAGTCGGGACACATTTTTTGGAGCCCAAATATTTTAAAGAGAATCATGGGCGGTGACAGCAGCCATCTTCATTTCTCAAGAATGCCTCTCTGCCCTGACGTAGTATGCAGAAGCATTCTGGAGAAATGAAGATGGCAGTGGCTCCTTCACCCAGCATCAACCTGTCTGCCAGTCACCAGTGCTGCTTTGTTTCTCCACCTCCTGCCGGTTACCTCACGGAGGAGCCCACCAGAATGCCACTCACCCAGGACCTCTTCATACTTGTTGCCACCCCTGGTAAACTCCTCCCTTCCTGATTTCCTAGATCGCAGAGTCCCACCCATCTACCTCTTCTACCTCTTCTGTAAATCCCCCATTAACAAGACTGTTGTGCAAATAAACTGAGCACTTTGGAGGAAAAGTGTATAAATGTAATAAATCAATTATTAACTCCTTATTTAACTGGTCTGGTTACAATTGTACTCTTATTTGAATGGCTGCTTTCAACCGTTGTGTTCGAGCAATGAAATAAATGCACTGCATCAAAAAAAAACAACAAGCCAGACATTAAAATATCTCATTATAGGCACACAGTTCTATAAATCAGGGAGTGTACGGTTTAAGTTGATGGAGTTTCAGAACTATAATAAGTGGGATTGAAATCAGTCCTGCTATATATTCTGGAACATTGACAGAAATTACCTTGAAATCAATGGGACTATTCATGTGCCTTTAAAAAAAAAGCCTGTGTGTGCAAATGTTCCCACACAAGGAATAAAATATTTAAATGCTCAAAGTAAAGCTATCTAATAGTTGGTCTAATAGTTTAAAATGCAATCAATGGAAAGGTAACAAAACCAAAAACTTGATCATTTTAATGTACTAACTAGCTAAGATCTAAATATATACTTGGTACATTAAAAACAACAGAGGTTAAGATGGTGTTGGCTTTTATTTCTTAATAATTGATGTACCACATGTGTTGAATAACTGTTTATTCTGCTCTCATTTTATGTTTCAGATGTTGCTGCTTGGCTCCTTGCTCATAGCTGTTCCTTACACTGCTCCACAATGTTTATCGGAATCAATTTGCTAGCTCAGAAACAAATGGAATCATCATTTGAAACCCTGGTGCCAAAAGCCATCATTTCCTGTAATGAGAGACACAATTTGCCCATTAGCGCCACAGTAAACCTATCTAGCACATTTATGCAGCGTGCCATGAAAAGGGATTAATTTTGTTGTCGGCTCATTGAATCAAATGGTCTTCTTGGCAAAAGGGCACAGATTAATTTGTCAGCATGATTTATGTCCAAATTTTAGGGGCATTAAATATTTCACCCTGCAGGCAATAGGCAACTACGCTTTTATCCTTGAACAGAGCTATGTAGCAAGACCATTCAGCTTCCAAAAATAAGTTATAGGCACTTGGCCCTAGAACAATGCATATTTGGGGGGTCTTTGGCCAAACATGCCCCATCTTGCTCTATGAGGCTTGCAGTTTTCATGTAGAGTAGACCATTGACCTCTTCCATGACCTGAAACAAACCAAAAGGTCAGTTTAAAATAAATACACACTGGAGCACAGAGGTCCACTGAAATTCTGTGACCTCTTGCAAACCCCACACCTCAGCAAAACAGGCCCTTTTGTAGCACAGACTGCATCTTGATGCTCACTGATAAAATACTGCCAAGGACTGTAACCACGGTAGCTTTTAAGTATCTTGGGAGCAGTTCCAGGGAGATTTTCATTAGTACTAAAGGGCAATGTTGATAAGCCAGCATAAATATTATTGCATTCTGAGCTAGCAGGGTATAGATTACCTTTTGTAGCATATCAAAGGAGAATGGATGCCAGGTTCCATATTATTTTTTGAGACATGAGATCTCAAAAGCACATCATCCCTTTTTGACCTTGTTTACAGCTTTATATCTTTATGTCTGTTAGATTCCTACTTCTCCAATCTGTCATCTCATGAAAACGAGGTTAGATAACAAGCTTTCTAGAAATGTGATTCTCCATATGTGTCCAACTAAATTACAGAGCTGACTGTCTCATTCTTTCTTCTGTCAAAAACCCAGCAATATATAAACTATTTAAAGCAGTGATAGCCGACAAGGTGCTCTCCAGAGGTGGTTGGACTTCAGCTCCTATCATTCCCAGCCAGCATGGCCAATTGTAAGGGATAATGAGAATTCAAGTCCCACATTGGAAGGGCACTATACTGACTACCTCTGATTTAAAGTAAGAGGACTTTCAAAAAATTCTGCTATGTATTGAGTCAAAGCCAAAAATATAATTTCTCCTTTTTCTGCTATCCTTATTTATTACAAGACAAAGTAAGTTTCATTTTACTTAGTTCCCACCCCCAGGCAAAAAAAAACCCTTATTCATCAAAGAATTTCATCCCCTTTACCCATTATTAAATTTACTGATCTGCTATTTTGGGCAGAAAAGAGCAGCAGAATTATTGAAACATCATCATTTGACTTCACCTAGATAGGATAATGTTAACATCTCATGCTTTTGTTTCCAATTTCTCCCAGTAATTCTAGCAAATTCAACTGTAAAGTCCAAACAAAGATCCCTGGTCAAGTTTTCCCTTAATTTTACCTTTTTCTTCCAGCGTATCAAGTGATACACTGAGAGAGAAGTGTTTGCAGTCATGGAAACTAATCAGGTAGTGGTTATAGCTGTTCCCGCCTTTTAAGCTAGAGTTCAGGAAGGAGAGGACAAGTTGATAGTGCAGGGAGCATACCAGAAGGGGGAGACTATGGAATGCAGGAGGAATGCCCATCCTCCTGATGGAGGTCTGGCCCTTTAAGAATCTTAAGTTATCCACAAAAGGGCAGAGTCTAGCAGAGGTTTTCTGGGGCAGATGCCTATAAAAAGGCTCAACTTTTGTTAAAGCATGTTGCTCCCTCAGAGCTATCTGCTGCCTTCTTCATGGGATCCAGCATCAGACCAGAGCACAAGTTCCCTATTTTCAAAGATGGCTTTGTGGAGCCTATTTCCAAATCAAGCAAAGGTATCACTAATGAGAGCAATGCTTTGCTTTGGCAATGTGTGAATTAATAGGGAGAAATAATTGAATATCCAATGTATAACAGTACTGTAGTTTTACTTCACCCAATGTCACAAGCGGTCTATTCTGCCTGGCTTTCAATTTGAATTTAGCCTGATCTTTTATTCCCCTCTCTTCTCTTCCCTCCCCCTCCCCTTTTTATGAAGATTACCCACTCTGGGACCCCACAGCTAATTCTCCCCTGGCCTCCTCGCTGGCCCAAATAGGACTAATTTAGCCAGCTAGCTCTGGTGACCATCTAATGTTTATTGGATGGATTTCCCCCCAAATTGATTTTTGAACTTTGAATTTATTGTTATTCACGCTTTTATACTGTATTTTATGCTGTTTTTTGTTGTATCGCAATTAAATGTTTTAAATTTGATGTTAGCCACCCTGAGCCTGGTTTTCTGAACCGGGAAGGGCGGGGTATAAATAAAAAATTATTATTAATTCACAGCCGTGGTGTGACAAGTCTTCTAAAACTAATTCAGAGACCTTTAATCTCATCATCACTAACAGGACTAGGGCATACATTGCAAGCAGTGCTAGTTATTCTAGTAGCCTTGCATTCTACCGTCTGCGGCTGACAAAGCCCTCCTTTCTTCCATTCTTTGTAGTGGGAGTGCTCTTGCCAGCAACTTTAAACTTAAACATAAAAAAGAGGAATTGCAGCCTTCCTGATCCTTCAGACAATTTAAAAAACACTTTCAAATTCCAAATGCAATAAACCTGTCAGAATCCGTCTCTCCCACTCAGATTTCCCACTTTTCTCACTCAGGCTTAAGGTCTACATTTTGAAAACATTTCTTGTGCTTTCGCTCAGGCTTGTCTAAGGCTCTAGTGAAATGTTCTCTTAGCAGTCTGGCTTCTACTGAATCACATCTGTGTGGTTGAGAATCCATTGGGCTGCAGCATCATGTCAGCAGCAAGACTGGAGCAGGGGCAAAGCAAGTGTAATTTTCTATCCAGGAACCTACATACCTTCTTGTTCGTGCTAGGCCCTCATTTTACTTAGAAGTCCACATGAACTGGGCCACTAGGATTGTTCTGACCACGTCAATTTTCAGTGTTGCTTGCAATAGTGTGACAGATAAGAAAGACGTTTGGTCTTAACCAAGGTCTGTGATACTGAATGCTAAGGGCTCCAATCCATTTCTTCTATTAAATCAAAGTAGCTGCCACTTAGACACACTTTGATTCCTTAACTGATTCCTTAACCTATGGGAAATTTTCACAGCTACCAGCAGTGAGTGTTTGAACAATGGATCTCATGAAACTAAAAATGATTTCCTTTTCATGTCAAGAATTGGAACTGACATCTGGCTTCACCAAACCCAAATCTCTAGAGACAAATCATTTACTAACTAACTTCAGAGGTTTTTATCCAGCCCTCCAGAATAATTTTAGCAGAGCTAAACACAGGTAAACAAAATGCGATCAATAAAAGTATAGGTAATTTTTATTTTTTTAAAAAAAATCAAAGCCAAATTAAAATGACAGATAACAACAGGATAAACCTAGCAGTTAAATTGATGTTAAAGAACCAGAAAAATAAAAATGGAGATTGAAAGCACCAGAAAGATACCAGTGTTACTGCCAGGGACATCAACCTAGGGAGATCTTTCCATAAAAGCAAGATGCCACCACCATGAAGACCTTCCTCTTGTTGCTGCCTCCTCAACTGGTGGAAATACTAGGAAAAACGCCATGAAATATAACCACAGTAGAAAATCTGTATCCATGTGGAACGCCATTATAAATATGAAGTTTTAATCTATGGGCTGATTTACATAATCCACTGGGGAGTTTGTTTGGGAGAACTATCAACTTAGTTTCAATGTATGCATGTTGAATTGATCTGCTTTGTGATGAGCTGTATGGAATTTTCATTTCCCTATCACGGTAATGTAGGAACCAGAATTCATTGCACAACATGTCTTTGTACATTTCATGTACAGTACTTTGGTTTGGCTATAAAAAGAGGGCAGGCCTTTTAAAGCATGGCTGGTTAAGAGCTATGGCTGACAAAGAGGTGCTTACTCCCGAGCCAACCTGAGTTTCATTTCAGCTTCATTTCAACTCGCAGCCATAGCTGCCTCTGTCCCACTTTCATCTATTCACTTCCCAAAGCACGGGGGGCACTCATCCTGCAGTTGCACAAACAAAAACAGACTTTTAAAAAGAGACGCACACCTAAGGGCTAAGCTTATGGCTTAGCTCTAAATCCAAATGTCCTTACTTAGCATTCAGGGTGGCTGAGTCTGTAACTGAGCTACCTCAACATGGTGCAGCAAGAATTCAGAGATTTATTGTATGCTACCGGCACTCACAAAACCCTTTTCTAGTCCACTATATCTCAAAGTACTTTAGAAAGCAATTAACTGCATGCTTTACCTACAGAGTAGTTCTACTGGAGTCATTTATAGCAGCCTCTGTGCCCTCCGCTAAATCTAACACTTAATTCTCACTCGATTAAAGAACCATTAGGACTTCCTAAATCCCAACCTAGACAGTGAAGAAGGAGAACACCCATATTCTTTCCAGTATGTTTCTTTCGTGGGCACATGCATTATGATGCTCTTTTTCTAACTTTCCACCAGAGATTTCAAATTTTACAGCTCTGATACATGTTTGGTCTGCTTTCTCTTAATGATACTCTTCAATTTGCTATACTGATAGGGTGAGACTGCTGTGACTCTATAGTTTTGTATAAAAAGCTTTACTGAAATATTAGTTACTTTATAATACCAATTTATCTGAAGGGGAAACTAGACAAATCCATCTACACAGAATAATTGTGGCTACTTTCAGAGCATTAGTGGCCTTGCTGTGAAAACATCATAGTAATAATTTTTTTAATAAAAAAACCACACCTTACAGCCCAGCCCTGTGCATGTTCTGCTCCCAAGTTTTTATAAAATTCACATTTATTCATCCAAAGAGCACCATTTACATATATCCCGTTCTGTCTGTGTAGCATGTGCTGTCCAGCCTTCATGTTGCAAGAAAATTGTGGATTTTCCATTGCCTAGGATGAGTGGGAGGGTGTATGTTTTAATTTTAAAAAGCCTCAGACTCTGTAGGGAATGTCAGTCAAAAATAAAATGCCAGGAATCCCTGTTTGAACCCAAACAATATTGTATTTGCCTCTCTTTTTCTCTCTTGAAAAAAGACCAAGATTCTAAGCACACCAAGTTAAGCTCCTTTTACCACTGAAAAAACCCGTAACTTTTACTCCAGATCTTGAACCAGAGGATCAAAGTTGGGTACCCTTACACAAGGGATTCGGGATTGCAATTATCATTCTTTGGAAGGATCCATCCTTGACTTCGCCTCTTCTACAATTTCCTTGAGTAAGTCTGAAAAGAGCTGGGAAGATGAAGAACTTCCACAACATAATACCTACAGCTGGCAGCGTATCAGTGTGGTGACATTCGTGCTGGGAAGAAAATCCACTCCCATAGGCGCCGACTCCATGGGGCCTGAGGGGGCCCGAGCCCCCTCAAAAATTCGTTTGGGGGGCTCCGCCCCCCAATAATCTCCGGCGCCCCTCCAGCAGAGCGCCATCGCTGCCCCTCCCCCAGCCCAAAATGCACAGGGTCGGGCTGCATGCCTCCTGCCCTCCCTCCCGAGCAAAAGCTCCACCCAATTTCCTTCGGAGCTGATTAATAGGCGCAGCACGCTCTCCCCTATTCGCTCACGAGGAGGCGGCGCCACTTTATTTGCATATTCATGAGCTTATTTGTTATTCATGAGCTTTCATTTATTATTCATTATTTATTATTCATGGGCTCCCCCAATATTTTTTATAAGTCGGCGCCCCTGTCCACTCCCACCCGGAAACCTATGTCCCCACTGTGGAAGGACATGTGGATCCAGAATTGGCCTCCATAGCCACCTACAGACACACCATTAAGACCGTGTTCATGAAAGACAATCTTACTGTTAGGTTTAGCACTTCTCACACACAAGACACAACACGCTGGCAGTTCAACTAGTTGAGGTTTATCAACAACAGGCTTACAGCAATCCGAGCTTCCCACAACTCATTCCTCCCTGTCAGAGTCAGTTGACTCGACTGGCTTTCGGCCCCTTCCAAGGACAGATATACAGCAAGCCCACCCCCCCCCCCGCTTCCTGCTGGTCTTCCTTTGTTCTGATCACTTGCTCCGCCTACTACTTCTTGAAGACTCGAGTGCAGCCAGTTCCTCCTCCACCTGCACCCTGCTCCTTCATCTCTGTGCTGCTGCGAAAACTCACAGGCAGCAATCCGGAGCGAGAAGGGCTTATCACACTTTCATGGTGTGAACGAATCAAGTTCCTGTTTTCCTCTGCCTCTTCCTCCCCCTCTGCAGATTCCTCTCTGCTGACCATGTCTCTGACACTTACTCGGCTACGAGTGACCACCAAAGAAAGAAAAAGCAGCAGCTTTTAGTTTGCATTACAGTCATACCTCATGTTACGTTTGCTTCACGATACGTTTTTTCAGGTTGCGTCCCGTGGTGACTTGGAAGTACCAGAAAGGGTTACTCCTGGGTTTTGCCACTCACGCAGACGCACAAAATGACATCATGCGCAGAAGCGGCGAATTGCGACCTGCGCGTACGCAGATGCACAGCTTCGGGTTACGTTCTATTCATTTTTGCAAACAGGCCTACGGAACGGAACCTGTTCGCAACCAGAGGTACCATTGTATTTGTGAGTAACTGTAATCTTACTTTGCCTACCTGCAACTCCCTGTTGTGGGGAAAACTATAGAACTTGGATTCAAATTGTAGTGGGGTGGATGTGGTGGGGGAGGGCCCCCAAATAGGGCACAATTCCTCTAGCACACCAGCCCCATGTTTTCTGAAAGAATGAAGAGGAGGTTAGTGCCAATGGGAGTTGCCATTATATTTATTCCTAAACTGATGATGAGGCAATTTTTGCTCAGTTTGTTGGTAAAGAAAGCAAGCTCCTCCTTGCATGCTGTTGTGAAGACAATCTGCTCCCCGCCCCGCCTGCCCCCTGTGCCTGGTGGCTCCTTCTTACCATGTGAACATAAAGAAAAACACAGTAAGTCCAAGCATTAGTTGTGTATGACAACAAGATACATGTGTCTTCTATGTAGAAATGTGTGTTTTGAAGAAACCCTTAGCAAGCCATGAATAATGGTGCCTTGTTGTTGTTGTTGTTGTTGTTGGTTGTTTGTTTGTTTGTTTATACCCTGCATTTTTCCCCAACAATGACTAAATGCAGCTTACAGATTAAAAATAAGAACAGCTAAAAAATTAAAAAATATAAAACATTGACAGAATTAAAATGAGAGAGAAAGAGGACTGTTGACAGAGGAGCCTGCTCAAATTATAAAGTAGCAACTTTAATGAGAAAAGGTAAGTCTGTCAGGAAATGAAGAATAATTAACATCCTGGCAATACAGTCCAACTGTGACTAACAAATTCTGTGTATCCAGTCTTCCCCATTTTATGATGGATTTACATGCTGGTGTCACAATAATCTCCCTCTAATGTTCCTTCCCAGGATGTAAAATAAAAAGTAAATCCACGAGTGATGTCAGATTTTGATGTGTGCCCAGCAAAGCTTAGTATCTCATACACTTTGCCAACACCAAAGTTTTAACATTCTAATCTCAGTTACAGGAGGGAATGTTGCCCAAAATTCAAGAGCAAGAGGCAAAATCTCTTCCATAAACATATCCCTTCTAAATTCAGTTTGTGAACTTTCTCTCTCACCCATTTCAGAAGTCAGTATGGCCACCCTTCCTGATGCTAAATTGCCTGTGACTAATTATCTCCACCATGTTTTTTTCTGAAGTGACTAGTTTGGTTCATCTTTACTCAACAACCTCAAATACTGAAACATTAAGGCTCCTGATGCAACAACATGGCAAACGTTTTTCCTAGCAAACAGTTTCAAGACTTCTCATAAATTTACTATCATACACATATTTTATTGTTAGTTTGTCTAATTTATTGTCAATATTTATTGCATGTAGCCCATTGCTATGTATTTTTGTTTAGCTCTCACATTTTGTTGCTCTATAAGACCACATTATATGTTTTCACATTAGGTTTTGATCAATGTTTCCTTAACTTCAGCTTCAGGATCCAAGCCTTGTACTTTCAACCACATTTCACTCAAGCCCTTTGATGATAAAGAACAGTCAAAAATCATGCAAATGGGGCGAAGGAAGGAGCCAAAGAAGGAAACAGCTAGCAGATTTATTAAGAGGATAATAGAGTTGTTAAAGGGAATGAAAGGTCAGTAGTAGAAAAGTGTGGTGTTAACTCAAGTTTGAGTTTTTCCCCCCAAGTATTATTTGAAATAAAGGAAAATTACATGCTTCCTCTGTGCATGAATGGCCAGCATTCAGTCACTGGATTGTACAACCTTGTTTGTAGCCGTGTGACAAAGAAAACATTTTCTGATGCCAAAAGTTTATTTATAAGGTTGACAGAAACCCAAGAGCATTGGTGGTCTCCACTAGGAGAAGGATCTAAAGGGACTATTAATTTGCCTTTCGCCTGGCCATTCTGAAGGGAGTTTTCCAAATAGTGCAATAAACAGTCAAGTAGAATAGAACATCTCTCTTCCCTTCCCCCATCAACTCTCTCTTCCTGCCTTGGAGAACTTTTTACATTATCCCTTTGTCTTTACCATATGTGAACAGACTTTTAAAAATGGCAAACTTCACTATAGGAGACTCAGCACTTCTGAAATCACTCTCACCTCTGTTTAAGTATTATTAATTCTGTTTATTTACTTGGCACCATGATGTGTGCAGCAGTTCGGAGCCATTTCAAAAGAAACACTCCATGCCCCCACAGAGTTTATAATCTATAACAGGTATAAGAAAAATAAACCATATGACTTCTCTGTAGTAATGTAAGGATTTGTGTGTGTTTTGTAAAAAATATCTGTGAGAGAGCTCCTGGCTCATTCATGTTTACAGAGGGTAATCAAATAAATCATTCAGGCCTAGTTTCCATCCTGCTTTCTCCTGAGAAGAAAATTTAGCTTTATATTTATCCTGTGCTCATTCCATTTGCCAATAAACAAGAAATCGATGCACCGGTTTCGAACAGTTGGAACTTGCTACAAGCAACATGTGTTATTTCATGTTAAAATGAAGTTTCATTTGCTGGGGAACCTCTCAGGGCAATTGTATGTGACTGGATTTTCCACAAAGTCATAAACAACCACTAAAATGGGGTTGTGTTCAAACACAGTTTGGCTCAGCAAACTGTTGTTAAGACCCCCCATCCCACCCCTTCCTTAAGGTATACAAACATTTGACTAGGTTACAATATAGCACTCCTCAGAGACCCATCATGGCATTTGAACACTTGGAGAGAACAGAGCTAGATTCAGATTCAGTTCTTCCACAATCTCTGCAGCTGGGCCATATCTGATCAGTCCATGTCCAAGCCCATCAATTCAGTGTGGCTGATGTAGCGGAGTTTCACTAAGACAACGAAGTAAAGGAGCCTCGAGACACACAGACATAACATACTTTTTAAAAGAAATACATTAACATTTCCAACTGTCCACACATTCTCAAGAAAGTCTCACCTTTGTTACATTTCTCAGCATCTGGTTTCAATTGTAACAACAATGCACATTTGTTCGACTGCACGCTGGCTTCTAACTACAGTATTTGCTGTGTTTTGAGTATGGCATGGCCTACGACTCCCCTTTAGAGGTCAAGTGTCTGGCATGTGCTCACTGTGCTATGGTGGTAATAATCTTAATGATTACTGAAACAGCTTTAGATCCTTTGATGTCTAGAAAAACTTCGGTGTACACAGTGTTACGCATTCTGTAGCAGAAAAAAATGGGAAAGAGTAAGAGAAGGAAGAAAAAAGTCTAGAATCCTACAGGCCTTCAAGCATATAGTCATTATAAAACAAATGTCTAAGTGACTGTGCATTCTACAATTCTCCCTCAGGAAATAAGTTGTACTTTACTCTATTATTTGCCTCCAGACTTGTTAATTATCTGACACTGAAGTTAATTGCCTGTCACAAGAGGAAGAGTGGCATCTTGTGCTCTATTCACGAAATGTCACAGCAATACTATACTGCTTGGTGTTTATCAGAAATTATAATACTTTTCAATCTATAAGACACCCCAATGTATAAGACGCCCCGTTTTGGGGGACTAAAATTAAAGAAAACGGGGGGAGATGGCGCAGAGGATTGACCAGAGTTGTTGAGCTATTTGAGGGGGGGATGCATAAAATCATTCACCCAACTGACAAACACTAACAATCACAAGCAATGCACACCAAATTGCCAAAGCGGGAGCCAATCCAAAGCAGCTCTTGACAAATCCGCAAATAACCCACCCATTTGACAAAGCAGTAGCCAATCCAAAGCAGTCCTTGATTCAGACACCATTCACCCACCCAATCGCTAAATCCTGCTCGCAGTTACAACCAATCACCCATTCCCCCCTCTGCACTATCCATGTAAAAGACGAAACACACCCACCCACCCCATTTTTAACTTTATTTTAGAGTAAAAAAAAATCCTCGTCTAATACACAGAAAAGTATGGTACTTCACCAGACTGGAGGAATGTTACCGACTGTTGACATGACTCAAGTTTTCAGTGGACAAAAGATGAAGGCCCATTTTAAGGTTTCCATATAGCACACTTAAGTTGCAACACATTTTTATTCATTTTAAATAACTCTGCTCTAATTGACAATAGTAATTTGAGTTCAAAATGCTGATATATAACCCAGATGAATGATTCTTCTAAATATACTTATCTACTGATAGTTGCTATTTTCTAATTTTGAAAAAATTGTGACAAGTACAATGCATTCATAATATAATCAGTTATTTTGCAAAAGAGATTACTCCTTATGAAATAAATATTTCTGCGTACACTTCTCTATCCTTTCGTTGTTGTCGCTGCCTCTAATTATAACACTATTGCAAAATGGAGGTTTGGGGTACAATTATGTTCCCTATGCTCTGAAATAAATCTTTGCATAAATGTTACGCAAAACCACATAAAACATGAGGGCAAAGAAAAATCATGCTAACGAACAAGCCAATTAACTAAATGGCAATGGGGGGGGGACAACAACCCCAAACTCATGTAAAGATATCATGTTGGTCTCTTCTGAAAAACACAGCATCTCATTTGTTCCATCTGGTGCCATCATACTACCACAACAGCCAGACCCACCCATGACTTTTATTTGTACCACAAAGTTCATGCCATAAAAATGGTACAGCAAAGTTCCACAGAAATGTGTGGATATAGAAACACATGTTACAAATGGAAGATCAAGAATAAGAATCTTAGATTTTAAGCTTTATTTAAAGTGGTCCTTCAATGGCAATGGATGGATTTCTAAAGGATCTCAACATGTTATCTTGAATACAGTCCAGGATCTGCTTTTGCAAGCGTGACAAGTGATTCATATGCATTTTAGCATAGTGAGATTGGTTTCTTAGCAAATGGTGAGCAGTGAATCCACATCAAAGTAATAGTCTGTTTGCTTTCTCATGCACTTAAGTCATGGCTTACCTATTGCCCTGTAAACTTTATAAAATGAGTTGAGTAGTAATGTAGTGACCTCCTACTTAGGCATTTTTGTCTAGTAAACCAGGTGGACTCATTGTAGCATTCACAATTTCCTCATTTCCTCATCTCTCACCACACGTAATACTTCTATAGACTAGCTATTGATATCATTTTTAAAGCATTATACCTGAATTGTGACGAAGTCCCCTGTATAAAGCATTTTCCACACGGTCCCCCTCCCCCAGTGGGGGTACTTTTAGTGTGACTTTTTTTAGAAATTTGCCCAATTACATTTTGCTTACATTTTATAATTCAATTTTCCTCTTCAAAGCAAATTTTCCTCTTCTTATTTTTTTGAAAGCTATAAAAGCAAAAACAAAGTAAAATGTGAAGGAGCTAGGACTGAATCATATTAGTAATGCAAACATCATTCCCAGGTTACATTACATATCACTGATAAACTGAACGAGACGGAACCAATCCGTCGTGGCATGTGGTTACTATCACAGTCCTCCTGGTGCAGATTATTGGACACACATACTTTTCCTATTGGATGCAGAGGCAAGAGTCCAATATTACACACTAAATAACAAACTAAAAAAAGGAACAAGTGATTTGGCCAATGTGTGGCAGGGCAAAGTCCCTTCCTCCTTTTGAAAGTTGATTGCAGTAGCTTCTTCTATAATAACTCACATAAACAGAAGAGTGTTTCATTTTTCAGTACCAACATGTAAACGGCCTGATTGTAACCCAATACTTCAGAAAGTAGGAGGAGTGAAAACTCAGTGCTAGTTCTCAAACAAATACATCTGGGCTGCATACTAATATATCTGAACTGCATACTAATACATCTGAACTGCAGAAGTAGCCGATATGGTGAGCAACTCCCATCAGCCCTGGCCGTTGCAGTCCAAAACATCTGGATGGCACGATGATGCTTTCCCCCACTTTGTTGGCTCCAGGTTATACCCAAAATACTTATTTCAAGTAGTGAATAATTTTTGCTAACAGATCATTGTAGTGCATCTAATAGTCTCTCCATCATTGTGGAACTAAAGCTTCTAGATGCTATCATATATATCTAGTTGCACCATGGTCTCCTTCTGCATCCAGCAAAGCATGTACAGTGGTACTTTGATTCTCAAACTTAATCCATTCCAAAACCAAAGCATTCCAAAACCAAGGCGCACTTTCCCATTGAAAGTAATGCAAAATGGATCAATCCATTCCAGACTTTTAAAAACAACACCTAAAACAGCAATTTAACACGCATTTTACTAACAAGACCGTTGATCCATAAAATGAAAGCAATAATCAATGTGCTGTACTATGAAATAAATAAGACAGTATTGTAGATGATAAAAATAAAATAAAAATTCTTTCCTGCACTGATGACAGTCATTGTTTGGATGGGTGGCTTTTATTCATTTCCACAGTCACACAATCAGTCAATCAATCAGTAGCTGAACTGTGTCAGGTGTGCGTGCAGGAGCCAGGCCCTGGGACCAATAGGACTTTACAGGACTGGGGCCTTCCTAAGTTTGTTCTGAAGAGGCAAGGTGAGGCTGATTGGTAACTCACAGCACCTGGTGGCAGAAGCTGGGAAGGGATATAAGGTCAGCATCTCCCTTTGGCTCTTTGCCACAGTACCACACTTCCTGCCTTGCTGTGTTTGGCTTCTTGCTTCCTGATCCTTGAACCTCAGCTTCTTGACTCCTTGCATCTTGATCCTCAGACCCCTGACCCCTTGCTTTCTGACCCTCAGACTCTTGGCTTCCTGACTCCTGGCTTCTGGACCCCTGTTCCTGCTCCCGCCCCACCATCTTGCCCCCGGTTCTGACGTCCCCTGCTGGGACTTTGATCACTCGTGAACCGGACCATGACAAACGGGGTTCCACACAGTCACAAAAACAAATTAACCGAAAAAGCCTCAAAAACAAAAGCACCAAACTTAATCCATTCCAGAAGTCGTTTGACTTCTGAAATGTTTGAAAACCAAGGCACAGCTTCTGACTGGTGCAGGCACCCCGGAAACAATAGACGACAACCGCATCGGACGTTTGGCTTCCAAAAAAGGTTCGAAAACCGGAACACTTACTTCCAGGTTTTCGACGTTTGAGAACCAAAGCAGTTGAGTACCAAGGTACCACTGTATATCTCACCATGAAATCCTGATGAAATACTAGTTCTGGGCCTCTTATCTACACTAAGGTAAAAGTAGCAGATTGGAGGATACAGTGTTCCAGGTTCAGTGCTGTGTAAGGTATATTATTTTCTACGTCAGTCCCAAAGTAGCTCATATGCATTATTCCTCAGTGAATCAAGAGTCTGAGGTCTCACTTTGTCATATGTTCCCAATACAGTTATTTGCCTAAAATTTTGATTCACTATATATTGAAATATTCTGGCTCCACAGAAGCCAATGATCTCAAAGGAGACAGATCATATATTGTGTTTGCAACAAACATGCAGTTCTTAAACTCATGTGTGCATAAATCCACTCTATATGTTACTCTTGCCACAAGTAATATTGCCAAAAATGTTATCCCTGTGTCAAGGCCTCCCTCTCCTGGTCTGAATTGTGGAGGCCAATACTATGCACTGAATAAGCTTTTTTAGGGAGAACAGAAATCACACAGTGAGTATGCTGATTCCCATCATTAGCGGCCAGAGATGTGGAATGGGGACAGGGATATACATTACATTGTGCCTGCAAGCCATATAGCAAGAGGTTGTAAATGTTTCAGTGGGGAAAGGGAAAACTCACCATGGCCCCATGGCAAGAGTAGCATGTACATCAGCTCAAAGTCCAGGCTTTAGAATACGGTAATATAAACATAGTTCTAACCATCTGGTTATATATGTTCTAACTTTCACATTCTCCATGGGCAATTCAAAACATATTCATTTGTTTTTCATTCATAATGCTTGGTATTCCCCTAAGAGCCAACAAGAGCAGAGAAGCCTTATGAAATATATGGGAAAAGATGCCAAAAATTGAGTGCCGGGTAGAAATATATGGGAAATCTAATGCTGACAAAGCTCTGTTGATCGTAAGTTCTTTCCTTTTCTTTTCAGAAGCTATGGGTGGTCCTCCTTTTTCAAAAGGAGTTTAGCCACAGTGTGGCTTAAGTGGCAAATATAAAATCAAATATCTACCTTTAGGTGTGAAAGGGCTGAGACATTCCCAGTGCCATTGGCCCTTTGCAGAATTTGCAGTTCAAGCAAGATTTCTCATCTCACACCTCCTTTGTTCGGCCTCATCACCTTCCTTGAAACAGCCTTGGCATTAAGGAAAACGATTCCCTGCTTACAATAAGTGTTTTAGGCATATCTGAACCACCTCACAAAGTGTGCAGTCCGGATATATCACTTCAGGAACTCACACTGAGTCTGCTGCACTTTCTCAACCAAGGCCTGCTGAGGTAGGAAGTGGGGATTACAACCAAGCATCAACATGTATGCAACAGAAAATAATGGTGCAATAAGACCACCGCCACCAAATTTCTCTATCAAATCCTATGAATATCAGGCATGTCAGCATACAGTCAGTTTGTTAATTATTCAAATTACTGTGTGGGTGGGTGGGTGGGTGGGTGAATGACTGAGAAGCAGAGTGATGCAAAGTGAGGGCACTTTGAGGGCAAAGTGATGAACAGGGGTTTTAGTGGAGAAAGCAATTGTCCCCATCCAGTCATTGCTACAGAAGCAGACATCCCAAAATATACATGAAGCTCTTCAGCCTTCCAGAACTTTCTCACCTGTTTCCCTGGTTGTTGTAGCCCTCCTTCATTTGTGTGACCTGAACTATACTAATCCATTGATAGAACTTATTTTGTATATACAGCAGCTGTTTATGCACCAATGGGTGCACACAGATGTCTGGTTTAGTCAACTGTGAATAGTCACAGAAAAGGGAGATCTGCTGGGCACTGCTGTGAACAAAGGGTTAAACTAGAGAGTATTAAAAATGTGTGTATGCATTAATTCCCCCCCCCCTTCAGTTTCAATGTAAGTGTCCTGGGACAGAAGTTACCATTGGTTCCAATGGGCACTTCCGTCTTGGGGGAAATAGTAGTTGTGATGTGTGATCTGCATAAGTTCAACAGGAGGGAGCGGAGGAAAAAACTCATATTTGCATGCCACAGGCATCATATTGAATGGGATCCCCCTGGGTTTTGGTTTTTTAAGTAAAAAGCAAGACACATTTAACATACTGCATAGATTGGCCCACAGAGACACAGAGGAAAGACTAAAATTGATGTTGCTTCCAGACAGCTTGTTCATTGAACATTTATCATTTTTTGCTTGTGGGGAAGCTCCAGCAAACAAATGTTGTCCCACACTTTCTGATTCATCTTCCCTTATTGCAAAAGTCTGATTGGGAGGGGTGGAAACAAGTTTGTTGTGCAATAACTCCAAAGCAGCTTTAATTAATTGCCCAACCTGAATTTGCCAGTATAAGTGAATGCCACCTTAAAATAGCAACAATTTAGAAGTGCCCTTATATATATACTTCCACATAGGAAGTGACTCAGCACAACGGCAAAAAAATGAGGCAGGGGCGGTGCTTCCAGATATCCTTTTTATTGCACATGTGTGATTTGTGTTCATGATGCTACTGGGACTGTCATACACAATCCTGCTTGATATACTATATACCAGAGGTCAGCAAACTTTTTCAGCAGGGAGCCGGTCCACTGTCTCTCAGACCTTGTGGGGGGCTGGACTATATTGGGGGGGGGATATGAAAAATTCCTATGCCCCACAAATAACCCAGAGATGCATTTTAAATAAAAGCACACATTCTACTCATGTAAAAACACGCTGATTCCCGGACCGTCCGCGGGCTGGATTGAGAAGGCGATTGGACCTGATCCAGCTCCCAGGCCTTAGTTTGCCTACCCATGCTATATACTGTATACTGCCTCATTTCCAACCAGTGCATATCCTGTAATTTCCTGCTGATATTTTGTAACTTTGTATCCTGCAAATGTTCTGATTTGTGTGTTTTTTGCTGCTTTTGTTTCGCTGCAGTCCCTCTGGACAGCAATACTGCCATAGCATTAGGGAAGCATCACAGAAGAAACTAAAGCAGAATAAATCCAGCACCAATGCACTGGTATCTTATCAACAGCATGTTGTGAAATACACCCACAATAAAACATCAGTATAGAGGGGCCCAGAGAGCGCAGGAGGGACACGGGAGAAAACGTTAAGCAAACATTTGTAGATTAAAAGTAAAAACATACTTGATTTTTAAAAAAATACTTGTATTTTTCCATGAATAAGACACCGCCATGTATAAGACACCCCCTATTTTGGGGGACTCCAAATTAAGAAAACACCCCTCAGCACTACCCATGCATAAGACGAGCCCCAATTTTAAACCTAATGTTTTGGTTAAAAAAAAACCAACCTAGTCTTATACATGGAAAAATACAGTAACTCTTGATTGACAGCTAGCAAGGACCTTGGGCGATCAGTCAGCATTGGAAACACCTGCTGCCCCAACTATGTGTGCCCCACCTAAATGTGCACACACATATGTATATATACACACGTGTGTGTGTGTGTGTGTACATACATATATATTTGCAAGGAGCTTTGTATTTTCCAGTGTCTTTTAAAAAGTTATGTTTCATTGCGTAGCTATTGTATGCCCAATGGACCTGTTACTGATGAAACCAGTGCAATAAAGAACCACAATGTGGACTACAGCTCTTCTCAACCCCAGCCAACATGGTCAGTGAAGGCTGCTGTGTGGATTAAAAACAACAACCCACATCTGCTTTGTTCTACACTTCTTCTGAAATCACGAGTTTCAAGTTGTTTGGAAGAACTTGTTGTTAAGCAAAAGTTGCCAGTCTTGTGGGTTTCCTGTGGAACTGGAATAGGCTTTTTTTGCAACAGCTGTGGTAAATTTTTGCGAGCCATGGATGACCATTTTGAGTTGCTCCTGACGTTTACCAAAAGAAATAAAATTTAAAAATTGGCTGTCTCAAAGGGCAGCGGTTTCTGTTGAGCAAAGACCCAGGAATGGAGAGATGATACACTACATTTTTAGATGAAATGAGGACACCAATTTTATTAATTATTAACAGAACATGAAATAAGCTAAACTTTCATCTTAATTTGTATTAGTTCCTTCCCTGCCATTTCTGGCAGTATCTAATCACAGAATCATAGAATCCTCATAGGATGAGCTGAGGATGGGGACCCTTCGCCTTCCTCATTTCCATATCTGGATAATTCTGCCGTGGAACAACATCCAGTTCTCCTCCTAGCTTTCTACAGACCAAACATTAGAAACTTGCTGAGGAAAGCCAGGCTGAGCCACATCTACCTCTCCAACTAAGAAGCATTGGAAAAGTGAAATGGCCCAATGAAGATTTTGGTATAACGCTGAGAAGCCGGCTTAAGGGAATTTCCTCCATCCTCAATTGGTGATACCTTGCTCGCCAATCATTTGTTTAGTCGTTTAGTTGTGTGCAACTCCATGGACCAGAGCACGCCAGGCACTCCTGTCTTCCACTGCCTCCCGCAGTTTGGTCAAACTCATGCTGGAAGCAGTTTGGTCAAACTCATGCTGTCCAACCATCTCGTCCTCTGTCGTCCCCTTCTCCTTGTGCCCTCCATCTTTCCCAGCATCAGGGAGTCTTCTCTTCTCATGAGGTGGCCAAAGTATTGGAGCCTCAGCTTCAGGATCTGTCCTTCCAGTGAGCACTCAGGCCTGATTTCCTTCAGAGTGGAGAGGTTTGATCTTCTTGCAGTCCATGGGACTCTCAAGAGTCTCCTCCAGCACCAGAATTCAAAAGCATCAATTCTTTGGCGATCAGCCTTCTTGATGGTCCAGCTCTCACTTCCATACATCACTACTGGGAAAACCATAGCTTTAACTATACGGGCCTTTGTTGGCAAGGTGATGTCTCTGCTTTTTAAGATGCTGTATAGGTTAGTCATTGCTTTTCTCCCAAGAAGCAGGCGTCTTTTAATTTTGTGACTGTTGTCACCATCTGCAATGATCATGAAGCCCAAGAAAGTAAAATCTCTCACTGCCTCCATTTCTTCCCCTTAATTTCCTCTGGTGCTGCAAGTTGTCACCTATTTAAAGGACCTTACAACCAGATTAAAATGCAACTAAACCCAACTCCCAACGTTACATTGCAAAATAGGCAAACAAAGATAGCTATTTTGCACCTGATCCATTGGGCATCTGGCTAACTTACCTTGTAATAATGGGAACTGATGCAGCGAATGGCTGATCCAGTCATAACTTGCAAGGTTAAGAAGGTTGCAATCCTAGTTCAAAATGGCTACCTAAAGATCCAATCACTAATAAAAATAGATAAAATGTAATTAAATCAGCTGCTGCAAAGCCATTATCTTCCTGTGAAGCAGAGAAAGGGTTAAGAATTACATTTGCAAATGGAAATGTCACTGGTTGTGAGGAATGAGTGCAAAACAATCCAATTGTGGACAAATTGCTACAAAAGAGGGAGGAGTGGTGATTTACGCATAGCCTGCAGGGCAAGTTGAAAAGAAGAAAGACTTTCCATCGGTCTTTGGTGAAAAGTTCCACAAGGAGGGACATACCAATGATCGTGGTGATGGAAGAAAATTACAGACCAGTAATTGCTGGTGTCTTGGGGTGGAACACTGCTTAATTCAGAGCTAAAGACAGGATTTCAAGCCCCCAATATGATCCCACTGTTACACTTGGCCATAATGAGACCTGCTTCTTCAGAATATAATGAGGGGTTTTGCGGGGGGGGGGAGCTGGGACACATCCGACAACCTTAGCAAACAAGGGAAATGTTAACATCCAACATGAAACAACCTTCCAACATAAAATGAAAGAAAATGTGTATTGTAAGGAGGCAGGAATCCCACTAGTGATAATTTAGGCAATTTTAAGTTATTTTCAGGTACCTGTGGTTATTAAATTTAATTTCCTTTGGCAATCATGTCTAGCTCCCTCAATAAAAGCTTCTGAAAAAGACTCCTGTGTCAAAGTGTTTTGATATTTTAGTGAGGAGTCAATAGTTCTTTTGGCTGCACTAAAGCAGCATTTCGGGATTATTCTACTGGGAATTCCACAGTGTTACGTATATTCCTGTATCACATGACCAATATATTCACAAGAAATGTATGAATACACCTTTGAGAACTGCAACAGTATAACAGTGAATTAGTGGGTTCTTGCACTCAATTCCCTTTGAATGCAATGCCATTCTTAACCTAATATTGAGGAGAAATGATGTCATGGTCCTTTCAGGTTACCTTCTTAGCATAAATGCAAGTTTTAGGATGAGGACATTTAAGGTATTGGTTAATGTACGGAAGTCACCACAACATGGCTTTTGTGTATGGAGAGGCTGCCCATTTGAATACTATGCTTATGACAGAATGAAGTATTCACACTGTTATTTAAATGAACATCGAAACACAAGAGAAGCAGGCCAAAGGCCGATCTACTCTCTTTTCCAACCAGATGCCTGTGGGAAGCCCAGAAGCAGAACATGAAGGCAATAGCATGGCTATTTGGAGGCATGAAATATTCTCCCATTACCTTCACACCATATCAAAGAGTAATCTGGAATGCAGGGGTGGAAGGACATGTCAATTTCCTTGACATGCCCTTCCATCCGTTTCTCAAATTTTGAATCTTAAATTTCTAGCTTTGATTCCAGCATCACTGGAGTCCATTTGCTGGAACAGGGGGAACTGCAGGCTGCTCAGATGGGGTCACCTCAGTATTCCTATGCTCTTGAGAAATAGGTGATATGAGACAACCCATCCTGTGTCACTCATTGCAATAGAGATAAGACGCCTTCCCTCATTCTGGGGAACCTGTTGCTGAAGGTGTGTGTGTTTGGCTCCTGACAACCTGCTGTCTTACTAACCATAACCTGCCTTTCTCTTCCAAGTACTTGAGCACCTGAGAGGCAGAAAGGCAACTGCATCACTCTAAATAGTTTTAGTGAAACTGTAAAACTATGGGTGCTTCCAGAAGACTTCATCCTGATTTGGTTGGGGACGATTAGACCATCTTGGCTTTTTTAATGGGCATTCATTCTGATGTGTTTGTGAGGAGGTTGGATGCAGCTGTGACAAAACAAATGTGATCTCACACTCTTCAGTAGATTTTCCTAACACTTTCCTCATTACAAAAATCTAAACTTTGGGGGAAGAGGAACTGTTGTGCAAGACTTCCCAGTTGACTACAGCTGTGTTTTCTGAATTTGCCAGTGTGTGATTGAATCCTACCCCAAAATAATGGAAGCCTTGAAGTGCCCTCTATAGCTTTCCTGGTGCTTCCCCGCCTTTGTTTGTGTTTTACAAATTGTGAAGGTGAATACAAAGCCTAATCACAAATGTTGAACAGGAGGTTGCATTTCGGAGGCTGGTTGCCATTGCCCTGTTTATGTGAGCCAACACGACAGAGTAAAAGTAAAGTAGGGTGTTAGGATTGGTGTGGCAGGCCATGCCCCAGTCTCCAAGCACCCATCAGTTATTCTGTGCAACTTGTACCCAAATAGCTTCTTTGCAGTAGAGCTGACAAACACATGGAGGAGGTTTGCAGTCTCATAAACTGGGCTCGAATCTTTCTTTTGTACACACCTAACCAAGTGAAGTAACAGATACTCCTATTCTTCCCAAACTAGTGACTGCCAAATCTTTTTCCCACTTACCTTTCTATTCCCCATGACTGTATTTTGGGTCTATCTGTTAGCAATTAGTAACCAGCCATTTAGTACCTGAAGAGTTGGTCAAAGTCCACATTAAATACATAACAGTAAGGTTCGATTAAGCCAGATTGTATGTTCTGCGAATGAATCAAGTGAGTCGTCTTCTGAAGGAGCTGAAGACACACTGCAGGAATCCTTTTACATAATCATTTAAACATATGTGCAGAGGGAAGGGGGAAAATAATAACAACGTTGTGCTCAAAATCTTCTGCAAGGAATTTCTGCTCAGCTAGTAAAACATTTACAGCAATGACCACATTTATCTATGGATTCAAAAATCTAAATGGACATAGCAATTCATTATGGTATATGGTTGAATTAATAATAATATTATTCAGTCCCTTGTAAAGATCTATTATTTTTCCTTCCAGCAACAACAGCCCCTTCCAACAACTTTCTTTTCTGGTTAGGTTTGTTTCTGTTGCTTTAATAACTGATATGTGAATGCCTGATATATGGGAAGAAATTGGTGGAGTGGATTATGATTATGATTTATTAAATTTGTATTAAATGTCTGCATAGAAATAATGTGAACACGTTTTCTCCGTAATTGTATTTCCATATTAGAAAAGGCTAAGCCTGTTGAATTTCTGTCTGCCACACAGCTCTTAAAGGCATAATAACCATGTGTTTCTCCAATGTTAGCCCTAAGCCAAAGCCTAGGCTGCGATCCTGTACCCTCTATCCTTGACTAATTTCACAGAAATATCTTACAAGGGCACCTGCACATTTTGTCCATAACTTTCTTTCTAGGAGGGCTACAGACTTACTTTAAAAAAGAAGTGTTATGTACTGAAGTTTTCACCCTGGGCCAGCAGGGGGATACTGTAGATAGTTCAGGTCCACATATGCAAATAAGGGATCGAATGTGAGGTTCAGTGATTGGATAGTTACAGAAAGTGGTTACTGTTGCGTTGTAGTGGAGCTCTATATAAGCAGGCTGGCTGAACCCTTCAGTTCAGTTCTGTTCTGGCCTGTGAATAAACAAGAGCTGTTTGAAGAATCGCTGTGTCGTCTGATACGTTCACCCACAGCTTAACAAGAAGTCGTCCCATGTCTGGGCCCGCTGTCTGGGGACACAAATGAAAAAGTTAACATACATCACAGCACATCAGCACCTGTGGCAATATAATGCCACGGGGATTAGAAATCATCCAAAAAGGACAACATTAGTGTGTTTTCTTATGATGAAATTTGTAAGGATCAATTTTGTAGCTCTAATGATACTTTGCCCCTATGCAAGGGATAGAGTTGGGTCCAGTTTTACAGGAGGAAGAGATGCTGGGACTAGATTCTGTGTACCATGAATCAATGCAGCAGAGCATACAGCCGGATTAACAATTTGTTACCATCATAGCAGTGTAACAACAGTTCCTATCATGGGTATCTGAAGGGCTCACCAGAGACTACACCCACATGCATGATGACTTGTGATTCTAGTTATGTGATGCTGCTCCTAGTGTTCTAAGGAGCTTTTGGCTTTTAACATGGCAAGATCCTTAGTGCTGATATATTGATTAAATGATATCCAGATGAAAGCTTGTCACCTGATATGACTTCTCCCAAGCTGGACAACCGTAAAGTTTGCAGCAATAAAAAGGGGGACACAGATCTGGAAGCATGTCAAAAAGGGACTTGATTAGAACATTAATAAAAAGAAGTGGTTGCACTGAGGGTAAGGTTAAACTTGCACAGAATTCCAAGGATCTGAATGTTTGCAAAGTGCAGAGATGATGGGAGGCTGCTAATTTAAATTATGTTTTGTTTTAAAAAAAACCAAATAAATGAGTTTTGCTTTACATTGTCACATAACATGAAATATTCAGCCCATTGCCCCATTGAGATTAATTAAAACAGCAGCCTTGCCTATTGCATTGCTAATGGGTGACTTAAATGTTTTATGCAGAAAAACTTGGGATGATTAAGCTAATATTTGCTTAAAGCTATGGGTTAATGAATGAGAACTTCTTGCTAACTACACCCCTCCCACATGTATGTGTAGACTTGAGATTATATATGGATCTTTCAGCAGACAAGAATTACATTCATTGCCAGTATTTTTCACGTTTCAAGAGGTGTTAGTAGTAGTAGTAGTAGTAGTAGTAGTAGTAGTAGTAGCATACCGCCCTATACCTGTAGGTCTCAGGGTGCTTCACAAAGTAAGTTACAATATAAAAACACAAAATACATAATAAAAACAATAAAAACAATTAACAATACTAATTATAAAAACTAATAAAAAGTAGACTCCTCAACAAAAGCCGCTAAACAATCCCCCAGCCCACAAATACAAAAATCCAAATTACCATATAACATTTAAAAACAATTTAAAGCAACCTCACCTGCCAAATAAAACAACACTCACCCAAGTTAAACCCCCCCATTAAAACAATGATTTTAGCACAAGGGGGCTGGCCCATGCCCTCACTCTTCCCCCAAAGTGTCCACACACACACACACACACACACACCTCCAAGTCTTTGAGTCCACTGACTCCACATTCTTGTGTTTAGTACAAAGGGTCTTAAAGGTGTTTGTAGGCATGTTTGCCAGAACAGTCTATCAAGTTCCCTGTGACCAGGAACTTTGGGGAGCCAGGGCTGCCAATCACATAGGAACATAGGAAGCTGCCTTATACTGAGTCAGTATTGCCTACACTGACCGGAAGTGGCTCTCCAGGGTTTCAGGCATGGGACATTACCAGTCCTACCTGGCGATGCCAGGGATTAAACCTGGGACCTGATCTTCCAGATCCTAGTCTGATACTTTAACCACTACACTGTATTTGCTTTCATACACATTTGCATGTTGTGTGCATCTTATTGCAACCGAGAAAATTCTGTAGTGCCAGTTATAGGTAGAATGCAAGCATTCTGCATCCTGCGCTCATCTTTCTTTCCCACGCTCTGTGTGTCCCACAAGCTCGTTAATCCTTTTATAGACAGTGCTGATGTAAATGTGAAAACCACCTACATCCCTTCAAACAGAAAAGTACTCTTCGTCAAGTCTCATAACTTAGAATATTGCAGCAACACCTTGTCTCAGCACAAAGCAACAGTCAAAAATATTATTTCCCGCAGCTGGTGGTCCCCAAATGCCAAAGGTGAACAATGCAATGTACAGCCTTCGTGGGCTCTTCAACAGTCTTCAGACTCAGATTTCAAAACATATGGGGCTAATTTCAAAGCTGTGGTCAATCCCTAAATCAATAAGAAAAGAATGAATCATTTTAAATGATGCCTTTAAGCAGCACAATGTAAGAAGCCATCAAACTACCCCCAGGTTCTGTTGCTGAGGTAAGAGGAAGACTCATGGTGGGCCAATAAAACCTGAAAGTAACATTCCTTTAGGTCAAATGGGCTCTCCTTCTGGTTAAGTTGACGTCTTTCTCTAAGTGCAGTCAAAAGCCTTTTAAAAAGGCCTGAAACCCACTGGGTTTTTATTAAGGACAGCCTATCGACAAGGAAATTATTCTCCATTTTTGTAGAAATTTTGGGCCTTCAGCTGTTATGAAACTACAACTCCCATCATCTCTGACTACAGATCCTGGCTGGAGCTGATGGGAGTTGGAGTTCAACAACATCTGCAGTGCCACAGGTTACCTGCCCCACCTTTTTTGTGTATCTTGTTCATAGTCTCCAATGGGGCTATGTACAGTACTATACCCTTGAAGCACATTTGAAGCACATTTCCTCTCTCCCTCAAAGAATTCCAGTTGTTATAGTTTGTCAAGGATTGCTGGGAACTGTAAGGAGTTGAATTCTTTTAGCAGGGAACTGTGTTTCAATGTGCTTTATAAAGCCTAACACTATGAAGATGTAAGGAGCATAAATATATGTTTTTGTTATCCTGAATCAGAGCCCTGTGTCCGACATGGAATGCTATTGTGAAATGTTGGTGTGCCACAGGCTGTTTTGTTTTGTTTTTTAATTGGAAGCTTATTTTTAAAGCAGATCCCAATATTTCCACTGCATCTTTCAATATTAAATTCATTACTTTAAATGTTAAACTCATTACACCTTTAAATGCTAAAGTCATTTTTGTCATCGACAAAAACAAACCCAGCTCTCCATCCGCATGTGGTCCATTTGGAGCCATTTCAGGATAAGGAGAATGATAATTTGGATATAATCCATTCTATCTTCTTTCAACCCTGGTATCATCCTTTCACTTTTGGGTCACAATACAAACAGAGGCACAATAACAAGGAGAAATGTACAAAAGAAACACTTGGACGTGCATGTCAAGCCACCCTTTGAATGTGGAAAATGTTGTGGTACCAGTGCCAACCTGAATAACTGCCCTGAAAAAATAAAATAAAGTAACAGCAGCAAATCAAAACAAAAAGAAGACCCAGAAGTTGGAAATCTTTTCCAGAATAAAATGAATTCAGCCTGCAACATGCAAAGTTGTGCAAGACATTTGATTTTGATTTGATTTTTTTTTTAAGGAGCATAGTTATGGGAAGTAATTTGGGATGGGGTTGCAAATAATGTCTGATAAAGGTAAAGGGTAAAGGGACCCCTGACCATTAGGTCCAGTCATGACCGACTCTGGGGTTGCGGCGCTCATCTCGCTATATTGGCCGAGGGAGCCGGCGTACAGCTTCCGGGTCATGTGGTCAGCATGACTAAGCCGCTTCTGGCGAAGCAGAGCAGTGCACAGAAATGCCATTTACCTTCCTGCCGGAGCGGTACCTATTTATCTACTTGCACTTTGATGTGAAGAAGAAGAAGAAGAGTTTGGATTTGATATCCTGCCTTTCACTCCCCTTCAGGAGTCTCAAAGCGGCTAACAATCTCCTTTCCCTTCCTCCCCCACAACAAACACTCTGTGAGGTGAGTGGGGCTGAGAGACTTCAAAGAAGTGTGACTGGCCCAAGGTCACCCAGCAGCTGCATGTGGAGAAGCGGAGACGCGAACCCGGTTACCCAGATTACGTGACTACCGCTCTTAACCACTACACCACACTGCTTTCACAGGGGTTCGAACCGCCAACCTTCTGATCAGCAAGTCCTAGGCTCTGTGGTTTAACCCACAGATAGGAGTATACAAAAATGGGGGCAGTTAATAGAATCACAGAATCATAGAATTGTAGAGCTGGAAGGGACCCTAAGGATTCTCTAGCCCAACCACCTGCAGTGTAGGAATAGGCAGTTGTCTCTTTTGGGGATTGAGCCTGCATCCTTGGTGTTCTCAGCACCATACTCTAACCAACTCAACTATAATAATCCAGGATGGTTCAGCCACAGTTGTGGGTTGCGGTATAATTGCATAACTTAATTCTATGTAATTGCACAAACCAGCCAAACTTCTCCCCATGTTAATTACTTATAATGAAGTAAGGAATGTCTGAAGATGGAGTGACGAAAATTCCACTGACTGAGGGCATAGCTCATTGGTAGTAGACCAAATGGCTTGGTGAGCAGACGGTACCAAGTTCAATCCTTGGCATCTCCAGTTACATGGTCAGGTAGCAGGTGATGGAAGAGACCTCTGCCTAGGATCTGGGTGATACCAGTAAGAGTAGACAATACTGGGATTGACAGACAAATAATCTGACCAAGTATAAAGCAGCTTCCTTTGTGGATATAATCCAGATGTGTGCAATCATTGGTAGAAATTTAAAGAGGGGAACCGTATTCAAGAGCAAACAATCAGATGGTTGTTTTCAGCACAGAACCAAATGCTGTGAACTAGCGCTGCCCACCAACTACAGGAAAGCTAAATTAAAGCACAGACATACCCCAAGTGGCACTAATTGCAAACATGTTTCTAAATAGCTCAGTAGTGCTTTTGCCAATAGCTAAGCCATTTCCTTTTGTTACACTTGTTCCTCTAATATTAAATATTTTCATGGAGTAAAGGGATTCCGTGTCTTGATAACAAGCTACAAGCAAGATATCCAGAACTAATCTCCATATAAAACCCTAAATAAATAACAATTTCCAAAAAAGAAGACTATGCAGACTAAAAACTTTGTGCAGTATGTCGGACTGCAAGTTTAAAGGACAAGTCAAAGCAAGAAATCAGCACAGAAAGAGTTATATCTCCTTGTGATTTGTGCATGATTGAAATGCGAGTTAGCGTTAAGCATCTGTTGTCCTAGAGATTTCTGAGTATTATTCTATCTTCAGTGATGGCGAGGCATTCTTAGTATCAGGAAAAGTATAGAGTTGAGCCAGTGGGAAGGATTGCTGACTCTGTTTTCTATAAACAATAGGGGGAACATGAATTGCTGCAGGCTCTGGTTTCTTTTCTGTCCTTTCATGCTACTCTACAGCTTTTCTCAAATAAATACACTGCCCGCTGCAGAAGAACAGCCAGTTGGCAGTGCTATTTTGAAACCTATCCACCGACTACCTTGTAATCATTTCAATCCAGCTGGAAAGATGGCTATTTCCTTTGGCTACTTCTGAAATGTGACCACTCATACAGCCCTTTGGGGCTCCTCTTGGAAGGCTCAAGCTGTGTCCCACTCTCTGAGGTTCTCCTAGGAGGCACAGCCCATAATTTGTTGCGCTAACTGGACCCCAGCAGGAGTTCGGAGTGGTACTGCCAACTGAAAGCTAATTAGGGGCAGCTGAGACTGGCAAAGGACTTGACCCAAAGCCAGCACAGAGAGCTCTCACAAAATAAAAGAATCTGAAATGAAGTAGACTGACTTGGTGATCCCCCAGTCTACAAACATCTGAGATTTCTTGTTTCCTCCCCACTGTAATCTATTCTTAACTACCACTTGTTCATTTGCTTGAGATCAGAGGTGGGGAATCTACAGTCCTCCAAATGTTGCTAGACAATAGCTTCCTTCATCCTTGATCACTGACCATGCTAGCTGGAGCTGATGGGAACTGAAGTCCAACAGTAAAGAACCACAGGTTCCCCATCTCTGCTTTAGTGCAATGACTGTAAGACATTACTTTCTTCTTCTTGCACCCTCTGAGGTTATCTCCTTACCTACAGGGCTCACTGAAGTGCTTCATTCCCATATGTAGGTCAATGTGTGGTGTATGGAGATTGCTGCACTAGTCTGTAAAAGAAGCAAGTCCTAGTGATTAGACTGAGTAGCCAGCTGGCTTTAGGGCTGCTTCCTTTACTAGGTGATGAGCTGTTGACTTAGTCTTACAGAGACTCCCAGCCTCTGCAAGGGTGGATGACTTGGTAGGCTGGTCCACCTCTGGAGGCCAATGCCATACTACAAAGTCATAGATAGATAGATAGATAGATAGATAGATAGATAGATGATAGATAGATGATAGATAGATAGATGATAGATAGATAGATAGATGATAGATAGATAGATAGATGATAGATAGATGATAGAACAAAATAAACTGAGCTTCTATTCAGCTGCTTCCAACCTTCTTCCCATCTCATACAACATGAGCTTAAAAATGCCTACCTTGTATATTTCACCTCTTTCTACCATGAACAGCTGCTTAGGCAGCATTTATGTACTGCATTTCAGGTGTTCAGAAGTATTTCACTTAGTAATCTGTGCTGATCTCACTAGGCCCTGCTGGCCAAAAAACAGACAACTCACAGACAATATACGGGGAATTTCAACTCAGCGCAGTTAAAGTGGTTTAAATAACAAACATTCATCTGCTAGGCAGGAAAAGCATGGTCAGAAATTACTTGGGATGCAATCAATACTAGCAATGAAATATAGCAACTGCCTTCCCACCATGGCTTTGATGGGTGTGTGCTTGATTCCCTGTTGGTAGCATTTAAAATATTTCAGTGATGAAGTTACTTTACATCTGCAGCATATCACATTAAATTTACGTTAATGTTAACATATCAGCTATCGTTTTAAATTACTGCCAAAATACACGTGGCATTTGAGTGGATGGACTTACAAACAAGTCAAGGCAAACAAGACTTTAAAAAAAAATTCATTAGAAATATTAACAGTCAAGGTTAACAAAAGAGGCTTTTTGTTCTATTAAAAAGAAACCAATGTTTTTTCTCTCCTGACAGCTATATCTTTGGCAAATCTCTTCTTTAAGACAGAAGCTTTCCATGTTTGGTCTCAGTCTGGTAAGTTGCTTTGCCAAGTATGACATCTTCAAAGTAACCAATACACAGAATTATGGAAATGAGGTTCTGAGTCCAAGCACACTTATTTGTAAGTTACTACCATTGAACATAAGTCACGGTGCCAAAATAACAGGCCAATCCTCCCCAACCACATGTGCTTCAGAGAGAAATGGTGTGTGCATGTGCATGTAAATGTGTTGAGTCAGTCAACACATGGTGCTGGAAATGCAAGCAAGAAAACAAAGCCATTTATCTTCATCCTCCCTTCCCAATCCCCTGTTCTATCATAAAAAAAGAAAAAGAATTCATATAGATGACAAGTCGCATTAATATTCTTTCTTGATTGATTGATTGATTGATTGATTGATTGATTGAATTTATATACTGCCCTTCATCTAAAAATCACAATGCAAACAGTTGCTGGTGTTGTTTAATTTGTTAGTTGCTTTATCTGGCCCAGGACAACCCAAGGCAACTTACAAACAGTTTAGAATCTAAGGAGTATTTGACTCAAGGTGAAATCCCTGTATATCACTTAATAATCAGTGTTTCTCCAGCAGTTGTTGGACTACAACTCCCATCATCCCTAGCTAGCAGGACCAGTGGTCAGGGATAATGGGAGATGTAGTCCAACAACCACTGTAGACTATCAGTGTTTCCCAAACTTTTTTGGGCAACGGCACACCTGTCTACTGAAAAAAAATCTCGCGGCACACCACCATTAAAGCCCCGCCCCGTGACATCAGCGCGCAGCGTCACGCCGGGAGGGACGCACGAAAGTGAAAGTTTTTCCCTCCCCCTTGCCGGGGAACCTCCAAGCTTTGGGGGTGGGAGGAGGCAGCAGAGCGAGGGACTGAGGGACGGCGGCAACTGAGGCGGCGGCGGCTGTTGTGGTGGTGGCGGCGATAGCGGGCGGAGGAGGGGGCGGCGGCGGGGCTTGAGGAGCCGTCGCCGGGAGTTGCTGCTGCTGTTGTTGCTGCTGGTGCCCGGACATGCCGGCCTCCTCCTCCTCCGCTGTCTCGCGCTCCTCCCTTTTGCACGCGCTGCCCCGCCGCTCGGCACCACCACCGCGGAGCTGCCCCCGGCTCGACGCGGATCCTCGCCGCCGCCGCCTCTCACCGCCCGACTCGCCCGCCTCCCTCCCACGGCACACCAGCCAATGTCTCACGGCACAGTAGTGTGCCGCGGAACACCGGTTGGGAAACACTGGACTAGATTATGCATTCAAAGCGATGGGAGTACGTTAGCAGACCAGCAGCCATCTTCATAAAACCAGCTTCTACTGTGAGTGTGCCAGTGAACATATTGCTCACCATTTCAGTGGCACACTTCAAATGTCAGCACTGAACTGAAATTTATCATGTGATAGGACAGGAAAAAGACCCTTACAACTTTCCACTTGTTCTCAACACATTTGTTTGTGTTTCCAGACCATTTCTGGCTCATTTTCTTTTAATAGCTTATATATACATACATATTTCCATCACTTGAACTCTGAAAACCTGAGTTTATCTTCAAAATACAAGAAAATATGTATTTTCTTCCTTTTCTGTTCAATAATTGCTTCCATATTTTTGGCTCCCTCTGGATGCAATGTCAAATTGTTATGATTATTAGCTGCTGAAAATAAGGAAAGTTTCTTTCCATTAAGCTTCCATGCGGATCCCACCAAATTAGAATAACTTCCTTTTTAATTAAGATTCATATGTACCATTTAACCACTTCATTCAATGAATGTATTTAAAAACAAACGCACACAGACACAAGATTAGCAATGCTACAAAAGACATCTGCTGAGCTTCCAAATACAGTTCTCACAAGAAAATCCGGCATGAATCTAAAAAACATACAAGTGAGAAACTGTCCCAAGAGATGTAAACATAAAGTAGCTGCTACCCCCATGATTCAAATTTTTGTTGTACATGGAGTGGAAGAAAGTGTTATACGACTGAAACCACAGCTCAAATCCTATCAAAGTGCTACTATTGTTCCGCTGCCTCAGGAGAAAATAATTTCCTGGAACAGAGACTGAACACCGCATCGAGTTATGTAAATAGAACTTCCTGATCTTCAATATTTTTCTGCTTCAGTTTCATCTGTGTCTCTTATTAACATATACATCTTCCATGACTTTTCATAGCTGGAAGAGGCAATAGATGTAGCCCATGGGCCAAATCAAGGGCCCAAGGCACTTCTGTGTGTTCAACAGGAGTGCCTTATAATCCAGGGAATCCCAGCTTCAGTTTTTTTAAGTTTTCGATTCGTGCTCTGTGTATATCTAAGATGATTCCCATATGAATCTCTGAAACAATTTGAAGCACAGAGTTTGGACCTTTGCCACCAAGAAGCAACCAGTACCATCCATTCGTGGCCCTTTCCTCTCTGTGCTGACATTTATTTCTTTTTAACCGGAAGCAATGGCAATGTAATGTCCACATACCTTCCAACATTTCTCCAATGAAAATATGGACGTCCCATTCCATAATGATAATTTTACTATTTATACTCCATCCATCTGACCGGGTTGCTCCAGCCACTCTGGGCAGCTTCCAACATATATAAAAACATAATAAAACATTATTATTCTTTATTTATTTTAAAACCCATCCCTATACAGGATTGCCTTTAATATGGCTCGGGGGTCAGATAACTCCATACCCTCCAACATTTCTCCACTGAAAATAGGACATCCTAAGGAAAGGTGGGACATTCCAGGATCAAATCAGAAACCGGGATGGCTTCTCTAAATCAGGGACGTCCCTGGAAAATAAGGACACATGGAGGGTCTGTGTCCATGCATGTGCAGCATGTTAAAATGACTGCCACAAGAAAAACAAACATGTACCGTACATAGAAGGGCCAGGAGCCAGAAACAAGCAGTGAGGGAAGCAGCCAGAGCACCAAATCTGTGCTATATCCTTTTCTAAATGTCCATACCTTCTATATACAACTTCATATATGGCCCCTATAATTTTGTAATAGTTTGGCAAAGATTTTTTTTTTAAATCAGAAGAAACTGGAGACAAATATATAATTTTTCAACACCCATAATTTCCATTCTGGTCCACTGCCTGGGCCCCAAAATGAAACTGAAAATGGAATCCTAACGCAGATTTCACTCTTGACTAGCATTAGCTCCTGCCCTCAGATTGACTGCATTTCTGCTGTAGCCCTTGGAGCACAACAAGATGTTTTACATTCTGAGTCATATCCCCAACTGGCACAATTAAAAATTAGGTCAGTGTAGCAACACTTTTTAGCATATAAAGGGAAAACGTACTAAGGGGATTCTTGAATGCATAAATGCACATCTCCTTTGATGCAAAGAGAAAACCTTGGCTGTCGTCTCCACTATAGTATCTCTCTCTCTCTCTCTCTCTCTCTCTCTCTCTCTTGCTGTCTAGCTGCCAACTGAGACTCATTCAGCAGTGTGTACCACTAATCACAGCAGGAGAAAAAGAGGCCACCTAACCTCTTAGACGGGAGCATGATAGCGCAGGAATAGCCAGATAATTTATGACAAAGGGTTTGCTTCTCACTTGTTCGCTTGCCTGTAGGTACAGAACCACAGTAACAGAGAAGCACAAAAACAAAGATGGAAACAAATGAGAGGAAAGCAGGGGAGGAATAAACTGACCATATACACTGAAATTTTATGGAAAAACAATTTCCTCTATGGGACAATAGTGAACCCCAGGTTGTACTGTGGCCAGATTTTTTTTCCCAAGCCATTGTTCAAAAAAAAAAAAAAAAGGCTCCGCACCGCTCCTGCATTCACAGAAAACACTTTATATTTTATCCTCAGCTACTCCATTTCCTCTGTGGGTATGTAATTTTTATTATGCATGATTGCCACCTTTGCTCACTTTATGATGCATCATGTTTTTTGGGAAATTGTTCCCCAACTCATGGTTTGTTGGTGACGTACTATGTTCCCTACATGTGTTATTTCCACTTGGAAAGTAAGCCATCCACCAGAAAAGATGGCTAAGTGATCTCCCGCATTTACTTTTGAAGGGACAGAAATAATTCCAATGGCGCCTTGCAGGGACGGCAGCTTGAGAAATGTCAGAAATGTCTCATTACTTTCTAAGAGGAAACTAACAGAAAAGGAAAAAATGGAGAGTAAGTCATTGTGGTTTTCCATTGTCCCCAAATGTTTATTTTTCTCCCGCACGGTGCATTTTTAAATTCACAGTTTAAATCTGTGGTCACAGCTGTAGTCACACACAAGGGCATGCACCAAGAATGAATGAATTTTCATCGTATCTTCTCTGCATAATCATGTTAATCATGTTATGCTTAGGGCTGCCATGCGTTTGGGGTTTGTCTAAATATAAAAAGCTTAACAACTTTCGGGGTGTCCTGGTTTTTACTGTCTGAAATATGGCAACCGTAGTTATACTAGTGTACTTTTGCCAGTTCTGTTCTGGCCATAAAGTTTGTGCAATTCTGCATAATCAAACAATAAATGTAGAATCTGTTATTGCATGGAATCCTGAAATCTCAGTGGCAGCTAGAAAAACAGCAGGTTTCTTCCCCCGTTGCAGTGGTGGGGAATATCTAGCCTCTGGGCTGGGTGTGGCCCTCCATGCCTCTATGCCTGGCCCTTGGGACTTTCCAGGCCAGATCCCCTCCCTGATCTTACTGGTTCAGCTGAACCGCTTCCTAGGCCAGGAGGCTGCAAATGGGACCCCAGTTCTCAGTTAAAATTTACTTGAATGTCGCTGTCTTCTCCAGTTTATGCCAGGGCTTGTTTAGCCTATGACAGTATGTTGGTCCTAACCACACTGGAGAGCCAGTGTGGTGTAGTGGTTAATAGTGGTGGACTCATAATCAGGGGAACCGGGTTCACATCTCCCCTCCTCCACATGCAGCTGCTGGGTGACCTTGGGCTAGTCACACTTCTCTGAAGTCTCTCAGCCCCACTCACCTCACAGAGTGTTTGTTGTGGGGGAGGAAGGGAAAGGAGAATGTTAGCTGCTTTGAGACTCCTTTGGGTAGTGATAAAGCGGGATATCAAATCCAAACTCTTCTTCTTCTTCTAAGAAATAGGACACATGTATTGGATTTGGGATGGTTGGACAGTGTTCTCGAAGCTACCAGCATGAGTTTGACCAAACTGTGGGAGGCAGTGGAAGACAGGAGTGCCTGGGGTGCTCTGGTCCATGAGGTCACGAAGAGTCGGACACGACTAAATGACTAAACAACAAACTGGATTTAGGGGCATACCAGTTTTTGTAATGAGCAGGTCCAAAGGAGGACAGATCTCAATCAAATTTCAGCAAATACAGCTTTGTCTTACCACTTGATGACAAGCTGTACCTGACAAAATCCCTTTTTCTGCACAACTTAGAATTTCTTTGAATGGAATAAAGTGAATAAAAATTCATTTAATCAAATGTTGACCTTCAGATACTTTTTATAAAATGATCGCAGAAACACAGAGCCTAGCAAAGCTTTCACAGAAAGAATCACCTCAGCTTAGTGGTAGAAACATGTTTTGCAGACAGGTCTCAAATTTAGTCCCCATCATCTGGGGTGTCACACAGCAGGTGCTGACAGTGATGAAATTTGGTAATTTTAGAGTCTGGATTTGGTGGGCTTCTGTTTGAATGGTGATGTGAATTTCTTCAGTAGCTTCAAAATGTGGCAAGCCAGTCCAACTGCATTTGGGGGCCCTCTGATGAATGGGGCCCTGTACCTTTGCCGCAAAATCCTACCCCAGTGGCAGACCTTGGGATCTGATATTTCAGTGGCACCCTGTGCAATGGCAATGTCAAAATTTGGCATCCCCCGCTTATCACTCTCCATTCCAAAGTATAGTTGCAGCATCCCTTGTGGTGCCTCCAAGTCTCCACGCCAAGCACAACCGAACCAGTTGCGGTCCCATAAATTTACTTCTGCCTATCCTAACAATACCGCTGAGAAAGATCTCTTCCTAAAATGTTGAAAATCAGCTGCTAATCAGGGTAGTCAGTACTGAACTAGATGAAGTTGGTATAAGGATCTCTGCTAAAGACCATTCTCATAGTCCCTAACTTGAAACAAATAGTCCCTGTGTTCAGACCAGCTTCCAAACCGACCTCACTCTATATCTTTATTCCATTCTGCTTTGTTGGCACGATCATTTCTATTTAAACTAGGTCAGAATACAAGATCAAGCCCATCATGGGCAAATTCAACTGTAGGATCAGCAAAACTAAGACAAAAATAGATGTATAGGATAGCATGACATGAGGAGGTAAGACTGTCGCCCATTACAGTACTGGAAATGAACTAGCAACAAGTTGTAACTGATACAATATGCTGCACTTACTCTGTTTTCCAACATTTAACTCCAAAGGTCAGGATTTATTAAGGCTGTGGCGCCTTCCACACTAGCAAAGTTGGAGCAAGTGGAAAGTTACAGATATGTTGCTGCAAATTTGTTGCAAGCTTAAGCTGCTTGAGTGGTGTATTTTTTTAGTAATAATGATGAAGGAAGAACCGGCAGAGAGAGGAATATGGTTTTCACTTAGCTACACGGAATACCTCCAGCATGCAAGAACTGGATATGGAAAACTGTTCAAAATCCACAGCTGGCCACAGGTGCCTTTCTTTTTGCAAAGAGAGACAATCTAGGTTCGTTGAGTGTTAAGCCACATGCGGTAACATTATAGGGCCTGGCAACTAGGGTGGAAAATGGTCAACTCAGCACTTGTCATAAAAAGTAGATTTGTGCAAAACAACATTTTCTTATTCCTGGATCCTTCCATATATGGAGCCGCTTCCTCTTGTAAACTATCCCAGTCTTAATGGCAGATTTATTTTCACCATATATGAATGCATGCAAAGAAGTGATAGATTTGCACATTGGTCTCTTTAGCAAATTAAGCTGAGTGAAATGAATGTCCAGAAGTGTCCCCAACATTCATCACAGATTCTGCCATACCAGACTTATTTTATACATAAAAAAAACCACAACCATTTGAGGTAGAGGTTCACGACCATGTGATTTCCCTCTGTCCCCCTCAGTATTTACATTGTACGTGATTGTGTTTGCACTGGACCATATATCAGAATATTCTAGAAAACAAAATTCTTGTGCCACATGAACACTGAGTGTATGTGTATGTGTATCCCCACCCCCCAGCTCTCGTAAGGCCTGTCCTGTACACTGTGAACCTCACAACATTTACTCAGAAGTAAGGTTAACTGTGTTGAATGGAACTCACTGCCAAACAAGTACGCAAAGAATTCTAGTGTTAGGGTAGAATTAAGTTAAATCCAGACTTAGAGTAAAACCACTGAAATTAATGGGACTTTGTTAAATTATGCTGTAATCCTACCCTTTTTACCTGGGAATAAGGCTCACTGAATTCAACAGGACTTCTAAGTAGACATGTTTAGGATTGTTCTCTTACTAACTTGTGTCTCACTGATTTCAGTAGTTCTGCTATAAGAATGACTAATGCCACATTCACATCCTATATCGAAAGCAATCTTTTGCCACCTTAATAGTCATGGCTCCCCCGCCAAAAAATAAAATAAAATAAATATCTGGCAACTGTAGTTTAAGAGTGCTGGGAGCCATAGTTCTGTGAGCAGCTCCTAATTCTTAGCACTCTTAACAAGCCACGGCTCCCAAGATTCTGAAAGTCATAACTACTAAAGTGTTATAAGAATATTTTAAATGTATAATGTGGATATGCCCTAAGTCCGTATTCAATCCCAGGTAGAGCTTTTATGCATAAGCTGCTTTTCTACGCAATGTGGCAAACACAAGTTCAGATCTCTGGCGAAGGTGATATCTTGAAAACGGATAACCCCTGGGCAAAAGAAGGGTTAAGCACACCTCCCTCCCACCTGATGCTTCTCCTTTTCAAACTACTTCCTCCCCTGCTGCTTTGCAGCTGTTTGGCAGAAACCTTGGTTCCCAGACTTGCATTTCAGCTGAACGCCTTGTTGCACCCTCTGTTGGGTTTTATCTCTTAAGATCCTTAGGAAGAAATGTCTGAAATGCATGGCGGTAACTGCACTCTGCAAGTTTGACTCCATGAAAGAAAGAAAAATCCTTTCCAAAAAAAAAACCGAAAATGAAAAGCCCTCTCACATCCAAATTTCTGGGCCAGATAGATTTGAGATGGAAAGAAGCCCAGATTTCTTACTGTGCTCACAGACTAAATTGCACTAAATTATTTCATGCTTCAGTACTACTGCATATTATCTGATGTCCTGTGAGTACTGGCCTATTATGCAGCACTGTGAACCCTGGTCTACCACGCTGAGCTTTCTTTGGGGCAGCATTCCAAGAACTGCAGCACAGGTTGGATAATTTATACTTCACTGCCAGAGGGGGAAATGGCACTGGGACATGCTTGTGCGCCAACTCCAGCTGGGCTCACACCTCTTAAACACTCTGAAAAGGGAATAGCGTTTCAAAGTGTCTTGCTGGAGGTTTTTGGTTTTTTTAATAGGACACAGCCACCTCCTTCGTGAACATGGATCATTTCTGGCCCTTCACAGTGGGTCCTTTCGAATGGTGAACAAATCAGTTCTTGAGATCACATAACCCACACAGCTGTCTCTGCTTAACCGGTGGGCTGGTATGACCATATCCTGATCATGGACCCGGTTCAGAGGCTACCTCCCTCCCAGGACTTCAGCTGCCAGAATTTCACTGATTATTATTTTTTTTAGGAGGTCAGAGGGCTGCTCATATTCCCTCTTCTGGGCCAAGCAGCTACAGACAGACAAGACTGATATACAGGCTTGATTTACATGCAAATTCACTCTGACATCTACTCAAGTTTCACAAGCCTGATGCAGCAAACAGCAGTCCGTTCAGGGCATCTTAGGCTGGGAGCTTGCCGAGGCTTGGAAAGCCAGTCAGTCTATCCATGACAACCTCACAACACAACAGTCACTGGTAAGAGAAGTGCACATGCTCATTAGTTACAATAAAATTTAGCATTTATATACCACTTTGAAGTGCTCACTGTGCATCATGTCAGTTGTGTTGCTGTAATCACTTGCCATTAAATGCTGCAATCCATGGTATTATTCCTGTATTTCAGATGCAGAGTAGGGAAATGGAGGAAGGTGGGGCAGTGCCTACAATGAGTGTGGGCCAAATATAAATCAAGGCTTATTGGTAGATCACGGTGATTTTTAGTAGATTGTTGGGGCAGAGGGAGAATATTTGAAATAGAATTATCTAACCCCTCCACCTGAGGGCTTAATCTGACCTCCCCTCCCAAGCGATTTTTTCAGACCTCGCAAGACTTAACCGATTTTAACAGCATCACCAAACCTAACACTCTATCTATCTATCTATCTATCTACACACAGGGGCAGGGGAGAGAGACCCCTGGACAGGTCAGAAGTTTAAACCTTAGTGTCCTAACGGGAATGCAAACTATCCCATTTCCAGTCATCGGACTAATCATCTGATGGGCAGGGAAAGGCCAAAACCTACCAACTCAATTGACCTTCAAAGATCAGCAGAAGTTAGGCGTGTGAATCTCATGTGTGTGGCATTTGTGCAAAAAATAATAAAGTGGGACATGCAACATAATGTTGCAGTGTGCCATGTTCCTGTTCACTGTTCCAGTTAGTCAGGTATACTCTGGGTTCAAGGTTCTTGTGCCGCTGTACAGAGCACTGAACAATTCCATATCTGCCTGAAGGACTGCCTGAGCCCTAGTGCCCCAGCTCAGTCACTGAGATCAGAGAGGATGGAGCGGAGTATGAATGTTCAATTAACAGGTTGTCTAGAAGCAACTGCAATGCTTCTGCAGGAAGAGAGAGAGAGAAGTCAGGGCTTCTGTGATACACCAACACTTGAATTTATACACAAAACCTTTTGTTTGCATCTCTATGCATAGTCTTTTTCTGTTTAATTGTTTTGCATTCTCCCTCCTTCTTAATCCATTTGCATTAAATCATCTCCTCTAAACTCACAAAAACCAACTCACCCTGTGACATCAACCAAATCTCTACTTTACATAGACATGGGACTCCGTGGTCTTGTCTTAAGGGGAAATTGATTACATTTCACAAACTGCAAAATAGCAGGAACCAACTGAAATTTGAAAGAGCAACAAAAACTAGAACCAAAATGGATTCCTGAATTCACTGTACAGAGAAAACTAGCTCATCAGTGAACTAGAGTCCTTCTGTGAGACATAGTAACTTTCCTCCGCAAGTGGGTTTTCTACATGGACAACATCTTTAGATTAGACTACTACAACGCGCTATATGTGGGGCTGCATCTGAAGATGGTTTGGGCCCTCTAACACACTAGGAATCAGTGCAGCACCATATTAAACAGGATGAAACCCTGCCAATTTTCCTTACGAATACAGGCACTTTTCATGAAGGTTGCCATAGCATTTGGACTAACACAGCTAGTTGGTAAGCTCTCCGAGGCCAGGCTGCTTTCTCTGTAATGCTCCTCTTTCTCCACAGCAGTTTTTTAAATTATGAAATCTTAATACTCTGTTAAATTGCTTAATAAAAAACCTAATTTATTAACTAGTGTTTTTTAAGCGTCAAGACTTTCACTGAAAGAAAAATATGAACCAGTGTTGGCTGAAGCCGGTGGAGTTTTCCATTTACTTGTATGAATAAACTAGAAATGTTGTATGCTTAACAATTTGCAAAAAGGAAATAATTTTTTAATTTAAAATGATTAATACATACAGAGCAACGTAAAGAATGGAAAAGAAATGGTTTAAGCCATATGGTGGCTGGAAAAGTTATTTTAAAAGCCTTGGCCTCAAAGCTGCTTGATGACTGAAAACTACCTTTAATTCGCTATGCTATTTAATATTAAGCATCATGTAATTTGCTTTTAGAGTGTAAGGTTTTATATTCAAACTTCCCCCACATTAAAAAAAAATCCTTTTTCAATGGTAGAGAACAAATAGGCTTCAGATCAACAGAGCTTTCTGCAGGTTGGAAAAGATTGCATGCTTGTTAAATACTTAAGAGACCACTTCTCGTGATAACCTTATCAGTCGCTAGTGCCCTTCTCAATGCACACAATGAATATTGTACTCAAACTCCTCCTGCATTGCCATACTCACCTCCAAGCATACAAAAGGTAGCTAAGCTCCCATTTTTCCAGGGGTTCCCGTTACCTATGCACATGTGCTTGTATACCGTATTTTTCGCCCTATAGGACGCACTTTTCCCCTCCAAAAATGAAGGGGAAATGTGTGTGCGTCCTATGGGGTGAATGCAGGCTTTCACTGAAGCCTGGAGAGCGAGAGGGGTCAGTGCGCACCAACCCCCCTCACTCTCCAGGCTTCTGGAGAGCCCCAGCGCCAGCCCCACAAGGTTGGGGGACAGAGGGAGGCGGAACGCCGCCATCCCGCTGTCTCCAGAAATGGTTTGGAGGCGGACGGCGAGGAGACCCCGCCGCCAGCCCCGCAAGCTCCGGGGACAGTGGGGAGGCACAGCACGTCTCCCCGCTGTCCCCGGACCTAATCTGAAGGCAGGCGGCAGGGAGAAGAGCGCTTCTCCCCGCTGCCTGCCCCACAAGCTCCGGGGACAGCAGGGAGACGCAGCGCGTCTTCCTGCTGTCCCTGGACATGATCTGAAGGCGGGCGGCAGGGAGAAGAGCGCTCCTCCCCGCTGCCTGCCCCACAAGCGCCTGGGGGGGGGAAATAAAAATTTTTTTCTTTATTTCCCCCAAAAAAAACTTGATGCGTCCTATGGGCCGGTGCGTCCTATGGGGCGAAAAATACGGTATATGGGAGCACATTGCAGACAAATATCAGGGAAGGTAGGTTTGTCACCATCCCCACGTTTGTATGGAAAAGAGCCCTAATGACTTCAGTCTTCAGTCAAGGGACTCATGGCTTGATCAGTGCCTTCCTTGCAATAAGACCCAACAACCAGCAAAAATACAATACAATACAATCTTTATTACGGTCCACAGACCCAACAAATCATTACAAAGCAATACACAATTCATACAGCCTACCTCCAGGTTAAACAAGCATTTTGTTCAGAATATAGGGATCATTTGTTCTTGCAACCACCAATAAAAACTTTGCCACTGCTAATGTTCTAGCATTTGTCCAGTCTTCCAGTAGGAACCTGACATAGTGAGCCTCTGATTTTCCTGGGAAAGGTACCAGCAAGGGTAGTATCAGTTCAGCCCTGGCTTGCTCATATTCAGCAAAAATAGTATAAGAACATGAACATGGCATGCTCATATCTGCCGTATGTGTATCTTACTTTGGAAAGCCATCCCAATCAAAATCTGATTTCTTTTGCAGAACAAACATTTAGGGTACCTTCTTGCCTGAGCTGACTTTCAATGGCCATGGGCAGTTTTTGCTGTTGCTTTTGCTGTTATTTTGAGCAAATCGTTATTTGATTGTGAAGCTTCTTCAACAAAAATAATGCAGCTAACTTTACCCAACCTCTTCCTTCAGAAGATAACATAAAAACCAGGAGACAACAAACACATTTCTTAATTCTCTGAACATCCAAAAGATCAGTACAAAAAAGTACCTCTGGACTGGATTGAGATGGTAATGATGCACACGCGCTGTTCATCAAAAATACTTCCCAGTTTTAAAAAGTCAGCTGATGCTTATGGTTAAATTGCTGCTGTGGTACGAGTCTGTACTTCTTAGCAATTTCCCAAAGGTCAAGTCATGATAATGCAAAAATAGAGTAAAGAAAATGATAAGAGAATAAGTACTGCTGTGTTTTATCAGAACAAGGCCCATTTAGTCCAGAATTCTGTCTCCAACAGTGGCCTCTGGGAAGGCTCACAAATTTCGGAAGGGGTTCGGCTTGATGCAAAGAAGTTACTCTCTTCTAGCTATAATTGTATAACACACAACAATTTAGTTATAGAATAGAAAACTTGGCTTAACCCAGCAGTGGTCCTAGGTTTTGGATAGAAAGTTCTGATGTGTAATTATCTAATTTACTCAAACAATTGCTTTCTGGAATAGAAGTAACTGACTTATCCAACTGTGTTCTGGCAAGGCCCAATGCCTCAGTCCATGATTGTTTAGAGTTGAGGCATTCTAAAGTTTAGAAGCCCTGCAGAAAATATATTTATCATTCTCTGATGGCTTCTGACATTGCTTCATTTTCTACAAATCACATTTGAGCTATGCATTCTGTTCAGAGTCACAGACTCCTATGTTTGGCTCTCTTTTGGATGATGTACTAGGAAAAGCCAGGTACCAGATCAATGCAGCTATGAATATGGCTGGTGATATTCTCTAACCCAGAACAAAAGCATCTCCTAGTGGGACAACTAGTGCTTTACCCCAACTCAGTTTACTTAGAAGTAAGTCCCACTTACTTCCTGGTTAGGGTGTAGACAGCTTTAGTGATGAAGGAAATCTGAATATTCAGGTGGAGCTGTTGTTGCTGTTTAGTCGTTTAGTCGTGTCCGACTCTTCGTGACCCCATAGACAAGAGCACGCCAGGCACTTCTGTCTTCCACTGCCTCCCACAGTTCGGTCAAACTCATGCTGGTAGCTTCGAGAACACTGTCCAACCATCTCGTCCTCTGTCGTCCCCTTCTCCTTGTGCCCTCCATCTTTCCTAACACCAGAGTCTTTTCCAGGGAGTCTTCTCTTCTCATGAGGTGGCCAAAGTATTGGAGCCTCAGTTTCACGATCTGTCCTTCCACTCAGGGCTAATTTCCTTAAGAATGGATACGTTTGATCTTCTTGCAGTCCATGGGACTCTCAAGAGTCTCCTCCAGCACCATAATTCAAAAGCATCAATGCTTTGGCGATCAGCCTTCTTTATGGTCCAGCTCTCACTTCCATACATCACTACCGGGAAAACCATGGCTTTAACTATATGGACCTTTGTTGGCAAGAGCTAAAGCCCTCCAAACCTATTTCAGGACACCCAAGTACAAACCAAACAATATATACTATGGGGTCAATAGCATCTTCTGGTTGCTTCATGCTTATCGTTTAAGCTGACATTAAACTATAAAGCAATGATTTGTGTGCTTTGCCTTCTGAGGATGGAGGACACAGAGTTCCAGCTCATAAATGGTGTTCACACTGGGCACAAGGATGAACATGTGCACATTAAGGAACCTTTGTTAGTCGAGTCCATTAACTTCAATGAATCTAGTAGGGCTAGCATTGAATACCACAATGATGTTGGAGTGATGGCAGCTACTCTTTATTACCAAAACATTGAATTTACAAGGAAGGAACTGCTGGTGAAAGAAGACACATCTAGTAAATGTGATGTTAACTCATACCTCTTTTGAATCTCTTTTGAATCACCAGATCAGTCAGGAGAAGAAATAGTTATTTGGAATTCTCTTAGACTGAGAAGTTTCGCAGTAAGTATTTTCTCATTGCATATCTTCTGGAAGCTCCACAGACTTTTAAGAACCTTGTCATATTTCCAGAACTTGTATAAATTTCTCATTAAACTTCCCATTTAACTGAGTAATTTAAGTAGGGTTGAATTTTCATCTCCCTTATCTGGGAGTAAGAAAAGCCTGCAGTCAACAGTCCTCCTTGACTTTGAACAAATCTCTACTCAGCCTGGGATTCTACTCAATATTATAAGAGCTCGAGGGACTGCTTATTTCACCAACCATATCACTGCATCCTATGCTTTGGTGTGAAGAGTCCTTCTCTTACATTATCCCAGTATTGAAAATTGATCCTCAGCCCCTTCTGGGGAAACTTAAAAGGAGTTTGTAATTTGGCTTTATTTTCTAAAAAGTCTTTCCAAGATTAAACTTGGCAAACATGTTCTTAGTTTTAGATACTTTTCACGTCTGCGGGTGCTTGCATCATGCTTATACAATTGCACACAGAGAACCACTTGTGTCTCATTATACTGAGTGTACCGCCATCTTAATGGAAGACATTCAACTGGATTCCATCTTATTTGTGTTTCAGGTTTGTTTATTTCGGTGCAGGTGGGAGTGGGAGGAGACCACAGCAATAAATCAGGTCATGCTAGAGTTTACGCCTCACCTCTCAGCATGAGAGATAAAGCAGAAACACAGAGAGGGAGGTGTGGACTTGATGAGGAATCAGAAATATTAGAGAAGCAGAAGAGGGGAGAGAAGGTGGAGAGGAATTGTAAGAGCACATTTCATCCTGCTAGCACAATGAGCAGTTTGTGGGGACAAAGCTAAGTGGGTGGAGCCCTCTAAAGCAGCATTTGAAGAAAAATGAGAGCAGAAAGGGGATCGGGAGGGAGAAGCCCTCACACTTTGACCAAATGAGAAGACAACAAGAAAGAGAAACATTGGAGTCAGGGGTTGGGACAAAAAGTCCTACTGAAGAACCTATAACAGGAGACTGGAACATAAGGAAAGTAGGGATAGGACACATCATAAAGGACAAGCCTAGGGAAGGAGTCCAATGATGAGAAGTAAGTTTGCACTCTTGTAGCACTGGCCCCCACCCAGGATACTCTGAAGCAAGCATATGCTGGCACTTGGAGGATCCTTGTGGTGGGGGTTAATAAACACAGAGGCCTCATCCACAGTTCTGCTTGTCCCATGCCTAGAAAACATGGGTCTGAGTGCTTCCCCACTTCTCCCATATTTTCTAGGCATGGGTGCAAGTAGTTTTGCCTTCCCCCCCCAGCCCCCCTCCTGTTCTTTAGTGATAAAGCAAAACAAAGGAAAATCCACAGAATACCCGGTTGCCATTCGTTCCAAATCAGCACAAAATCACAGGTTTTCCTGGGCTGGGGTGGGGAAAGTCAGGGAAAAATGGAAGTGTGGATAAGCCCAGAGTGAATGCAACAGGGAGTTTTAGGCTCAAACACCAGCACACCAACAGAAAATCACAAAAAGGCTTTGCAAGGTAGAAGCCATAATGCCACAGTAGCATCTGCACGGCTGCTAGGCTGAAAATCATGTCTACTTAGAACATTGAGTTAAATGGGGCTTCGTCCCCCATAAGTGAATAGCACTGATTTCACTGTGGTTCCACAATTATGAATTATGAATGGTCTCATTCATCCATTGGCCACAATCCTATATACCGCTAGGCATACTTAAGCCCCCTGTGCGGTGAATTACTGCTCACAAATTCAGTTCAGAGAAAATTAAGAATCATTAACCGTGCTCTAATATTGTACAGGTTTCAATGAGGCTTAATTGCACTAACCTCTGGTTTGTGACTTGTGTGTTTAAAAAAATCAAGTTGCGCAATGTACACTTTGATTGGCTTGCACACAAAGCATGTGATCGAAAAGCTCAGAAAGCCTGTGAATGGAAACAGAATACAGATATCTGTTTGTGTGCTCTTCTTGTAAGACAATGTAAGTCTTCCTGGCAAGGCACAGTGTCCACCCCCCACCCCCAAGGTGAAGAAACTGAGAAGTGTAGGTCAAGGGAAGCTTAAAAAGCCGAGGGCTCAAAAGACTCAATAGATGTGCCACAAAATTTATTTATTTTTAGTGTTGGGCAGAAGTATTCAGTCCAGGATTGTTGTTTTTTTCAGCACTTTGGGGGATGAGGTGGCTAAAGCCTCTCCAAAGGTTGTACTAGTCTGGGGTGGGGGGCAGAGAGAAGTGGTGGAAGTCACACTACTATAGGGTGATAGTTGGAGCTTAAACTTTGATAAGCTAGCAGATGTTTCTTCCTTCCTGTTTTTAATTTTGAGAAAAGTGACCACTCCAAGCAGTTGACTGGCTGCCATTTGCAAATAAGCCAGAATACCCAATGGAAATGATTTTGAGCAATTGAGATTAAAACACTCTGTAACCATAGCATAACAAGGCCACTATATGAAATGTTTTATTTTTTGTTTTATTTTAAGAATCGGATTTCTTGCGGTTAGGAAAGTGATGGAAAAGTGCATTGGTAATTGTGGGTTATCCAATGGCTAACATGCACACAAATCAAAATGAATGCTGGGTAAGTGTGCATTGTCATTTAACTGTCTGGCAAAAAAATCTGAACAGATGCTCAGTAAAGCTCAGATATAATCTAACCTCCTTGTAAGCTTTGTGCAAGCAAACCAGGTTGAGCACCCTATAAATAAGTCGTCTAGAAGAGCCTGATGTTGTAAAAAAAGAAAAAGAAATGAATCATTATAACGGAGTTGTTTTCTTACGAAGGAAGGGGGGAAAACCTTAGCTACCTCATCAAATGTAAATCTACTCACCACTTGAAAATATTGCCACTTTCACCCATCTTCATAGAAGTTAGTAATTCTCACAAGGGTGGGTGTGTGCAACCCAGTCAGATGGGTGGGGTATAAATAATAAAATTATTATTTTAAAATTATTATATGAAGGGGGTTCTGCCATTTTTTATACTGCCATTTAGTTATATTCTCAAGGCTATTCATGCACAAAAATAAAAAATTATAATTTAAATGCAAAAAAAGGTAAAAGCCATAAAAATGTAAAAACAGCATAAAACCATCAACAGGATTTAAAAAGCATCTGAGGAGATTTTTGGGGAAATAAAACAGCCTTTGTGTGGAACTGAAAGAACAACAAAGTAGGTATCATCCAGGTAAACCATTCTGGGGACAACTTGTGTTGTTAAATAAATATGGAAATATTTGACATACATATATATCTGCCCTATGAAGAATTATATATAACTTTCCAAGCCCTATATGTTTAGCAACGTAAGATGAATCAACAAAGGCTAACAACTATTGTATTTTGTCCATCATGTAAATGTTTCTTTCTGAAAAGCGCTTAAAGCTCTTAAATACTTAGCTTATATTTTAAACTTTGTTATGTAATACTTTGTCAGGCCAACAATATATAGAGCATGGCTCTTAAGTTGTTACCATGAAGATTTACAAAACATAAAGTAGTTAAAATGTAAATACTGTACAAATGAAGGCTCAATGGGCAGCAAAATTATCTTAAGACATGCATATTCTGTAGAGCCAGGAAACATGTTTTTATGTTTTGTAAAATTTTGTTGTAGTGATTGCCTCAACTTTCTGGAATTTGATACTTCTGGAGTTCTATTATGTATGTAAAGACAATTGTCTTGTGGCTCTTGATAAACAGAGATTCTTAATTAGCTATATTCCTTTGTTGTCTGGTGATTATCTTTTATCTTCTCTGCTTGAAATTAGAAGACTAATAAGATTTAATTTTTTAAAAGACTCGTGCTTCTCTTAAAAGGAAACCTCCAGTTGAAGGATTTAAATTACCAGACTGCCCTCTAGTGGTAAACCCTTCTGTTTCTTTCTACTACAAGACGACAAAAAGAGTTTTCTATACCATAATCATCACATGAACTACTGAAAAAGCTAAATCTTTTGAAATGTTTTTTTTCTTTCATAATTGCAGAACATGACTATTAAGGTGCTATGAAAATACACCATAGCTCAAGTTTCTAGAATGACTTAAAGTCCAAAATTAGTTGCACAGAAAAATATATTTTATAGAATCAAATAATAGCAGAGTTGCAAGGGACCGCGAGGGCATCTAGTCCAACCCCCTGCAATGCAAGACCTGAGATTAAGAGTCTCATGCTCTACCTACTGAGCTTAGTTACTAACCTTATGCACTGAGTGTTACATCAGAGCTATGTGCAGCCCTAGATGAAAGACCTTTGTGGGGCAGAGAACAGAAGTAGATAGCAACATGGCAGTCCTTATATTAACAAAACTAGAGACTGCACAGAGTGCACTGCTTAACCTAAGTATACTAAGGCGCTCAAATTCATGGAGGATAGAGCCATCATTTGCTACTAGGCATGAGGGCTATGCTAGACCTTCATGGTCAGAGGCAGTGATGCTTCTGAATACCAGTTGCTGGAAACTCAAGCTTTTGTGCTGGTATCTTGCTTGTGGGTTTCTGACAGGCATCTGGTAAGACACTGTGAAAACATGGTGTTCAACTAGATAGGTCATTGGCTTGAACCAGCAGACTCTTCTTAAGTTCCAAAGCCAACAGAATTCCTGCTTTGTTAGCATTCAGCTCGATGATGAGCTCCAGAGAACTCAGAATAATATTCTCCACCATACTTGGTAGAATTACTCTGTTGAGCAGGCTTCCCCAGTGTGAGAAAGCCCATTCCAAGGTAGATTAGTCAACAGTGCTTAGGTCAGGGCTCGCCAATCTCTGCCCAGAGCAACCCTCCCAGCTAAATACTCTGTGCAACCCTCTAACAAGACCCATCTATTTTCTCTCAGTCTTATGTGGCTATTTTTCAATCTTGGTCATACAAACTTGTAGCCCTGTGCATACAGTGGTACCTCGGGTTACATACGCTTCAGGTTACAAACTCCGCTAACCCAAAAATAGTGCTTCAGGTTAAGAACTTTGCTTCAGGATGAGAACAGAAATCGTGCTCCGGCAGCACGGCGGCAGCAGGAGGCCCCATTAGCTAAAGTGGTGCTTCAGGTTAAGCACAGTTTCAGGTTAAGTACGGATCTCCGGAACGAATTAAGTACTTAACCTGAGGTACCACTGTAGTATCAAGTACATTTCCTTTCTTTCAGCCACATCCTCTCTTCCCTCCCAGCCCCAGCCCCTTTTGAATATTATACCTAGTACACAAAATCACATTTAGGCAGGAGAACCACACATACCTTAGACAGAACAGCTAGGCCTATGCAGATTGAGGCGCATGCACTATCCTGCTAATGTGCAGGAGCTTGTATTCAGGCCCTCTTGGGCTCTCAGTAAGATGTATGTATTGGCTTTGATTTTTCCTTGGTCTGCAAGTAAGGGAAAGCAACTGCAGAAGAAACTCCAAGGATCATGCTGTTTTGCTACTGGAAAACAAAAGCTAAAAAGCAGAAACAAGATGAAAGGTCCATGAGTAAAGCCAGGCTCTAGCCTATATTGCTAATGTAAAGCTTTTCCTACCATAGGATAACTTTCCACAATTCTAAGCCCATTGCCACCAAATGTGAAGGTTCATGTGCCCAAAACCAGCAAGAAGCTACAAATGAACTCCCTCCCGGACGAAGGGAAATTCAACCAAAATGTAAAACTGAATCTGACAATAAGGAGGAGCACAGTCTGAAACTCAAACCTTCCAGTCCCGAGTGACCTTTCTGGATGAATTATAAACCACTGATTTAATATGTCATCAACTGCCAAGGCTTTTTAGGGGGGGGAGTGGCGGGATATAAATACCTTCCGGGGGTAATTTGTGTGAAATGGAACAGCTTATTAGGTATTCTTTCGTTGAAAAGACATAAACAAGGGTCTCAGCCACATACAAAAAAAAAATCCCCAGGCAAACTTTATGGTCTGATTTCTCAGAAATACACTGGAAGACTAACAGAAAAGCAAGAAATAGGGCATCTCACAATGCTTTGTTTGCATCAATGAAATACAATACAGGACCACGCCCAGCAAATATTTAACCAGAATGCCACAAACCAGCCCAAAGAGAACATTCATATTCCAAGTATAAATAGATTAAGCATAACACCAAACAAGAGTACAACTCCTTCACGTATCTATTTCTCAACTTTTTTATTGGTTCCAAACATTTAATCCCATGCTTGAGACTTACTTCCAGGTAACTGTGTGTGATCTATCATTTGACCTGCCTTTCTAGTCATCTCCTCCTCTAAGGCAGTGGTTCTCAACATGCGGGTCCCTAGATGTTGTTGGACTACAACTCCCATCATCCCTGAGCTCTGGCCTTGCTAGCTAGAGGTGATGGGAGTTGTAGTTCAACAACATCTGGGGACCCACAGGTTGAGAAAAGCTGCTGTAAGGAACCCACAGAAGCATATTTTCCTCTACAGTAGTTTGGGTCAGAGGTGACTAACCTGTGGCCCAGCGTTTGCCGTTTGACATGAAACAGGAAATATCAACCTGCTGCTGCCGCCGCCAGCACCACCCACCCTGCCACCTCCATTGCTGTTGGGAAAGCAGCACCAGCATCAATGCCGATCTGAGGTGAGATCTCACCGATTTCCATTGGCGGAGGAGGTCAAGGGGGGTGCTGCCTCAGTAGCTTCCAGTGTCTTAGAACAGCCTTGGAGAGTGAACACAGGGCAAAGCTTCTTCTTTCTTTGGCGATCACTCATAGCCGAGTAAGATTGTCTTCCATGAACACGATTTTAACACTGAGTCCATGAGTAACTTGCTCCAAAGAGTCGGAAGTGAATCAAGGCATTTTGAACTTCTGCCTAAGCCCTTCTCTCCTAGGCTTGGCCCCTTTCAGACAACTGCAGTCTCTTAAAGGGTCAACTCTCTGGCCTGAAGATGGTGACTTCTCTTGTGCTCCATGACCTCCCGCCTGATGTATTCCTTGCTCTGTCTGACTGATCTTGCCCTCAAAAGTACAGCCAACCTGATTGCTTATGCCCAAAAAGCATTTGGCTGTGAAACTGCCGCTCACTAGTCCAGCATTCCATGTAAGAACCTGTTTTATACTTGACAAGCTTTTATGCTGAAAACACTAGCCTTGACAGGCACTGTGTCCACCAAATGGATCACAGTCTACCAGGGCCGTCTTACCCATAGGCACTAGGGGTGCGGGGCACCCAGGCGCCGGGCTCTCAGGGGCACCAGGTTGAGAGTCCGGGGCCCAAGAGTTGAGTCTAGGGAAGAGCCTGTCCATTGGTTGGAGCGCCACAAAGGGCTCTTCTGCTGCGGACGGCTCTGCGCCGTGTGTTCGGGGGCGACCGAGCCAGCGAGATGCTGAGGCGGCCTGCCTGCTCTGCCCTCTTGTGCACCTGAGACTGGGCAACCTGGGGGGGTCGCCAGGTGGGTGTTTGCACCCCAGCGCCGCATATGCTTCAGACAGCCCTGCAGTCTACCTTTTAATCCAGTGAAACTGAATGTTGAAAGATTCAGGACACAAAGAATTTCTTCATGCAGTGTGTAGTTAAACTATGGAACTCTCTTCCACAGGAGGAAGTGGTGGCCAAAACTTGGATGGCTTTAAAAGAGGATTAGACAAATTCACAGAGAAGGTTATCAATGGCTACTAGCCATAATGGTTATGCTCTGCCTCCACAGTTGGATGCCAGTTGCTGGAAATCACAAGAGAGGAGAGTGTTCTTGTGTTCAGATCCTGCTTGCAGGCTTCCCACTGGCATCTGGTTGGCCACTGTGAGAACAGGATGCTGGACCAGATGGTCCATTAGCCTGACCCACCAGTCTCTTATTATGTTCTTACATTTCACATATTCTCTAACCTTGAATAGAACAGAGAGAGAGAGAGAGAGATGTTTCATGAATTTCAAAAATAGAAGCAGAAGCAGAAAAGCTTTGAGGTTTTGTTTGTTTACTCCCCTTTTTTCTTGTTTTATGGAAATTAACAAGAACAATTCTCAGATTTATGCTTTCACCAATAGGTGGAGCTAGCTATTCTTCTATCTCCTGCAAAGTAAAATCAGGAAGTTGTGGGAAACCATCAGTTTTCCATATTGTAGAGACATTTATTAGAGAACTTCAGAGCAATAAAATACCAGAGCACTAAGGTGAAACAGGAATAGGTAAGTATATGAGGGTTAAGTTGGACAGTGAGCCCTATTCGGAAACCCTCTTTGCAACCCAAGTATTTAATTAAGGCTTGCGTGTCAAAATATATTACATTTTAATGAAATTTCACTCATGAACAGACATTTACTGGTAAGCATCTGTCTTCAGCTTTGTTTTTAAATGGAGGCAGATAACAAATCATCAAGACACATTTGTGTAAAAAGACAATATGAATAATATACTTACCATAATTTATGTGCCAAACAAGTATTCACCATTTATGAAACCCAGGGGGGCCTATTGGTAATGTTTCTTTTGAGTGAAATCCAGGTGGCAGATTTATAACTTTCCTGCTTTATTGAAATAGTTTGGTTAGGAAGGAGAGAAAAATGTGTGGCTTTTGTAGCCGAGGAGGAGAATTAATGAGAGCACGAGATATCTTTATACTGCCTGATTTTGTTTCACACTCCCTATTTCCAAATGAAGTTCCAGGGGCTGCCTTTCAGGGTTTAGTATCTTTTCATTGAGATAGCATGGAGAGACGGAAGATTTATTTACAAAGAGGATGTGGCAAAGGTCAAGATAAGGAAGCAGCACTGCACACATCCAATTGCCAAATGGCAACTTGCAGAGCACTCTCAAAATGCTCCAGTTAACTCCCACTCTATATATATATATATATATATATATGCAGGTTTTGGTGTCTTCGGGTGTCTTCCCGTGTAAGAGTCGGGGTGTCTGTGCGACGTTTCGACGAGGTCTCACTCGTCATCTTCAGGCTGGTGCTTTCGGCTTCTTGTTACTGGAACAGAGCAGAGTCTGGTGTTTGAGTTCCTATAAATACTGTTGAGGGGTGTGGTGTATAGCCTCCAACGTTCTGGGCAGAGAGGAAGTTCCTAGATTAGTGTGCCTTTCCTTCTTTTGTTCCTTAATTACTTGAGGGATATCTTGGGTGATTTCATGAGTGATATTCTGAATATCACTGGGTGGGTCATTAAGTGTAGATTAGTTGCTAAAGCTTTCGTGTCTTGACCTCTTGAGCTTGTGAAGAGTTTTTCTGAGAAGATGGCTGTGCTGCATTTAGTTGTGCTCTGGCTTGGCTTCGTGTATAGGGGCGAGCTATGGTTTTGTGCCTTGTGCCAGCCAGATCTGTGTAGGGATTGCAGGGGGGTGCAGCATCCGGAGGTGCCACTATAGTTTGGTTACTGGATGGAGTCTGTAATATGTCTGTGGAGAGGGTCTGGGTTTGGGTCTGGTGTGGTTGATTGGTGACGGCGTTCTGTGTGCCTCTGGTTCTGGTGTCGGTTTTTGTGGGGAGGGCTAATTTCCAGATGTCTGGCAGGCGGGACGTGTCGTCACGCTTGTTCATGTTGTGAGGGTGTTTCTCTATCTCGATGGCTTCCATGATTATTCTCTTGTGGTGATGTTCCATGTTAAAGAGCAATTTGGAATCTGCAAAATTAATTTCGTGTCCTGTTTCTTTCATGTGTTGGAAAAGAGAGGAAGTTTTTTCTTCTTTTTTGACGGCATTCTTGTGTTCTGCGATACGTGCATTTATTCGTCTGTTTGTTTGTCCAATGTACGTGGCTGGGCAGACTTTGCAGGGTATTTCATAGACCCCTTGGTTTTCCAGCTGGATTTTGTCTTTTGGGTTTCTGAGGATATTGGCTATTTTTTGGTTGGTGCAGAAGGCTGTTTTGATATTGTGTTTATGGAGGATTTTGCTGATTTTGTCTGTAGTGCCCTTGATATAAGGAAGGAGGGCCATGCCATTGTTTTCTTCTGTGTCTTGGTTTTTGGGGGGTGTTTCTTTTTGGATTAGCTTCGTAACCCTGTTTTTCTGGTATCCATTGGCGATTAACACATTTGAGAGATTCTGTAACTCAGTTGTCAAGTGGTCTTTGTCAGCCAGGCGTTTGGTTCTGGAGATGAGAGTCTTGGCTACGGAGTTTATTTGTGCAGGGTGGTGGTGTGATTGTGCATGTAAGTAGCGGTTGGTGTGTGTTTTTTTCCGGTAGATAGTGTGTCCTAGGGAGCCATCAGGTTTTTTGTAGATTAGGACGTCAAGAAAGGGGAGTTGGTTGTTGTCTTCTATTTCCATAGTGAATTGTATTTTGGGGTGTAGGCTGTTGAGATGTGTGAGGAAGCTATCTAGTTTTTCTTTCCCGTGTGGCCAAATTACAAAGGTGTCGTCAACATATCTGAGCCAAAGTTTGGGTTTGTGTTCTGACTTGTCTAAAGCATTGGTTTCAAAGTGTTCCATGTACAAATTTGCGATGACCGGTGAGAGGGGTGATCCCATAGGTGCTCCTTCTATCTGTTTGTATCTTTGTCCATTGTGGATGAAGTACGTGTTGGTTAGGCAGTGGTTGGTCAGGTCCAGGATGTATTTGGGGGGGTTGTATTTGTTTTGAATGGCTGTCAAGGCTTCATTAATGGGCACTTGAGTGAAGAGAGATACAACATCGAAGCTCACAAGTAGGTCATCGGGATGTAGGTATTGTTTCTTTATTGTTTCTATGAACTGGAAGGAGTTAGTAACGTGTGAAGCGATGGATTCTGCATAGGGCTGAAGTTGCTTAGCGAGAAATTTAGCGAGATTTTGTAGAGGTGAGCCTATGGAGCTGACTATTGGTCTGAGTGGTGTTCCTTCTTTGTGTATCTTGGGGAGACCGTAGAGTTTGGGGCATCTGGATGATTTTTCTCTGGGGATGATTCTTAGCTGGATTTCTTCACTGATAGGAGAGGCTTTTATTTTGGATTTGGTGGTTTTTTCCAGATAGGTGGTGGGATCTGTTTTTATAGGTTGGTAGGTAGGGTCTTGGAGTAGATTTGATAGTTTTGCTTGGTAGTCCGATGTGTTCATCACAACAGTGGCGTTGCCTTTGTCTGCTGGGAGAATGATTATGTTGTTGTCTTTCCTCAGGTTGGTGAGTGCTTTCTGTTCTTCTTTGTGTAAATTGCTTCTGGGTGGTTTGCTGGAGCAGAGGATGTTGGTGACTTCAAGTCTGATTTTATTGGCTTCATCTGGGTCGATTTTGGTCAGGCTAGCTTTGACTCCGCATATGATGTTTTCCGTGGGGATGCGTCTCGGGGCGACTGCAAAGTTGAAACCTTTGGAGAGTACTTTGGTTTCAGTTGGGGTGAGGATCCTGTTTGATATGTTATGTACTGTTTGTTTCATGGGTTGTTGTGGAGGGTGGCTGGGCTTCTGGCGTTTCTCTAGTTTGTAGAGTTTGTTGGTGTGTCTGTCTGTCTTATGTGAGGTCTCAGTTTCAGCTCTCCAGACGGCTAGTTGTTTGCACTTGTCCCAGAGTGCAGGGTGGATTTTGTTACATAGTTTGAGGTGAAGAGTGAGCAGATCTTTGTTGGTTTGGTTTAGTAGGTATCTTTTCTTATGTATTTCGTTTCTGATTAGGGATAGTTCAGTTCGTTTCAGGATCCTTTCGGTAGCTGGGGTTTTAGAGTGGAATTTAAGTTGGAAGCATGTGGGAGTTAAGTTGTTGTCTCGGCAGTTGCGTAGGAACAGGAGATCACATAAGATGGTGGCTCTTCGGATTTCTAGTTTCTCGTAGGTTCTTGTCAGCTGGAAGGTTTCCTCCCCGTAGAGGTGAGATATTTGCTTTCGTAGATTTTCACGGGTACAGGAATGCAGGTTTTGGTGTCTTCGGGTGTCTTCCCGTGTAAGAGTCGGGGTGTCTGTGCGACGTTTCGACGAGGTCTCACTCGTCATCTTCAGGCTGGTGCTTTCGGCTTCTTGTTACTGGAACAGAGCAGAGTCTGGTGTTTGAGTTCCTATAAATACTGTTGAGGGGTGTGGTGTATAGCCTCCAACGTTCTGGGCAGAGAGGAAGTTCCTAGATTAGTGTGCCTTTCCTTCTTTTGTTCCTTAATTACTTGAGGGATATCTTGGGTGATTTCATGAGTGATATTCTGAATATCACTGGGTGGGTCATTAAGTGTAGATTAGTTGCTAAAGCTTTCGTGTCTTGACCTCTTGAGCTTGTGAAGAGTTTTTCTGAGAAGATGGCTGTGCTGCATTTAGTTGTGCTCTGGCTTGGCTTCGTGTATAGGGGCGAGCTATGGTTTTGTGCCTTGTGCCAGCCAGATCTGTGTAGGGATTGCAGGGGGGTGCAGCATCCGGAGGTGCCACTATAGTTTGGTTACTGGATGGAGTCTGTAATATGTCTGTGGAGAGGGTCTGGGTTTGGGTCTGGTGTGGTTGATTGGTGACGGCGTTCTGTGTGCCTCTGGTTCTGGTGTCGGTTTTTGTGGGGAGGGCTAATTTCCAGATGTCTGGCAGGCGGGACGTGTCGTCACGCTTGTTCATGTTGTGAGGGTGTTTCTCTATCTCGATGGCTTCCATGATTATTCTCTTGTGGTGATGTTCCATGTTAAAGAGCAATTTGGAATCTGCAAAATTAATTTCGTGTCCTGTTTCTTTCATGTGTTGGAAAAGAGAGGAAGTTTTTTCTTCTTTTTTGACGGCATTCTTGTGTTCTGCGATACGTGCATTTATTCGTCTGTTTGTTTGTCCAATGTACGTGGCTGGGCAGACTTTGCAGGGTATTTCATAGACCCCTTGGTTTTCCAGCTGGATTTTGTCTTTTGGGTTTCTGAGGATATTGGCTATCATTGGACAAACAAACAGACGAATAAATGCACGTATATCATTGGACAAACAAACAGACGAATAAATGCACGTATATATATATATATATATGCTTTCGTAGATTTTCACGGGTACAGGAATGCAGGTTTTGGTGTCTTCGGGTGTCTTCCCGTGTAAGAGTCGGGGTGTCTGTGCGACGTTTCGACGAGGTCTCACTCGTCATCTTCAGGCTGGTGCTTTCGGCTTCTTGTTACTGGAACAGAGCAGAATCTGGTGTTTGAGTTCCTATAAATACTGTTGAGGGGTGTGTTGGAGGCTATACACCACACCCCTCAACAGTATTTATAGGAACTCAAACACCAGATTCTGCTCTGTTCCAGTAACAAGAAGCCGAAAGCACCAGCCTGAAGATGACGAGTGAGACCTCGTCGAAACGTCGCACAGACACCCCGACTCTTACACGGGAAGACACCCGAAGACACCAAAACCTGCATATATATATATATTTATAGAGTACATGACTGGTGGGTAGAGAGGAGGAAGGACTGCTGCATCAGGCACCACACTTGACCTCACGCATTTCCAGACTGTCATCTTCCAGCCAATTCAGGCTGCACAATTAAAACTCACTTGGAGCTCTTGTGAAACACAAACACATTTTCATCCAAACACTGGACTTTTTGAGATAAGGAAAGTGATGGAGAAATGAATAGGGTAACTCTTGCTTGACACAACTTCATCTAATCTCACCACAAACAAATCAGGATGGATGCTCATTAAATAGCAGACATCATCTAATCTCTCTGCAGACCAGTCAGGCTGAATGTTCATTAGGCAGGTTGCCTGGAAGCGACCTTACACAAAGTATTAGTGCTGCCCATTTCTTGCATGCTGAAGGTCCCCGGCTCATCGACAGCTAAAATAGATCCATGACTAATCAAATCAGACTGAAAAACCACAAAGCATATTCTGCAATAAATCACAGGAAAGATTGTCTAAGCGTGTTTAAGGATCCACGACTACTGCTCATCTTCCTTACTGTATATGTGTATTCTATATGTGAAAGAGAAATATGGTTTCAATCTTTACCGTTTGCAGTCAAGACAAGAACCTTATTCACAATACTTATCCATTTAATCAAACAACACATGATGCAGGCTATGGTTTGAATAAATAGTTCTGTGCTGGCTTTCTCAAGTCTGAGCCCCTTCTCCCCAAACCAATCTGCCAAAGGGGCTGATAATTCCCCACTTTCTTTTAACAGTAAAGACTAAGGGCTCCTACGTAATTCTACTCATCCCATGCCTAGGAAGCACAAGTCGAAGCAAGTTTTCCACTTGTCCTGTGCTTTCTAGGCACAAGTCCCAGTGGTTTTGCCTTTGCTGCTTTCCCCCAGAAAACTTTCTCTTTATCACTAAATTGGAACAAACGGTAATCCACAGAAAATCCTCTTGCTGTTTGTTCCGATTCAGTACTAAACCATAGGTTTTTTCCAGGGGGAAACAGTTGGGGGAACTGAAGTGCGAATGAGCCCTAAGGTATTCGTTTGGAGTCCTGGAAAGGAGAGAGACTTTTCTTGGAATTGTGGGTTAATTTTGTCATATTTTTAATGTCTTTAAATTAACTCTGCACCAAAAACATGCAAATTTTAAGTCATAATCATCATACTGAAAGTGAATCCTCTAACTGGACACTGAAAGCAGTACTGTAGTTAAATGTTTGAGGCCAACACTGAAAGCAGTACTGTAGTTAAATGTTTGAGGCCAAGTCTGTATTGATTTCTTGAGAAATCAAAAATCAATAATTTTAGTTGAAATTGGTGGAGTTCATTTGATTGGATTCAATTTGCGGATCAAGGAAAATGTTCAGCTCTTCAGACTGTGATTATTAATGTCCACCTTTATTTGCTCTGTTTTGTTTTACACTGCTTTGTAACTGCATAAAATGTTTTTAAATTGTTTAATGGTTAAATTATTTGATACTTGGAGGCAGTAATTTATTCCTCTTATATATTTCTGGCATCATTCCATCAATGGTTGCCTTACCATTTTTAGTACTACAGTACACTCTCATTTATCAAAATGGCCTATTTGAAGCATCAGTTTAGATAAATTCTTTACATAATACGCACTGGATTATTCAAGACAGTGTTCTTCAGCATTGGGCCTCTAGATGCTGTTGGACTACAACTCTCATCTTCCCTAGCCAACTTACCATTGCTTGAGGACTCAAATTGAAGAACAGTGCTGTAAAATTTTGGAACGATTTCACATGTAGCACATTTGTTATAGAGAAGTACTCAACTTAAAAGCACTTGGCATGCTTCTCCCTTGCCTTCAGATGTGAAGAAGGCACAGAAGCCAGTTAGGTGTGCCTTCTTCACATCTGACAACCCAAGGCAGCAGTGTATTACAGTTTTGCCTGAATTTAATTTTAGCCACTTCCTCATGATACCTATTTGAGTGGTAGCCATGTCTTCCTTTAGGAGGCAAGGGAGAAGCATGCCAAAATGTCTCCTCAGGGCAACATATATTCACTGCCTGAAGAAAAATCTGGAATGTTGAACTGGTTTTTCATTGGTAATAGAATCCAAACTGGAGGAATTCCTTACGCCAATATCTCAATGACTTTTATTTAATAATAAAATATCAATGTGTCTCAATTCCCATCATGTGCAACACCTCCCCGCCACAACCACAGTATCAAGGAGATGGTAAAACATGGGTTTTACATTTAGATTTGAGATTTCCTCTTTACAACTCACAATAATATTTTTTAAATGGAAACTTGCAAAAGCCAACCTTGCTTTCTAAGATATCGCTTACAGTTAAATATTTACTATATTTAGCTTGCAGATGAAAGACCAAGGGTGCAGGAACTACTGTATTCCTTTGGAGTGCAGTGAATGTTTATTACTGACTCTGCTGTCAGAGTAAGTTTCTATACACGTCTTCACAAGGAGTTTACTCTTCCGGTGATTGCATTCAGAGGAGGAGAAATCTGAACCACTAACTGGAAGTCCCTGTAATAGCGATCCCGCTTGGAAGGAAGCCTGAACCCATATATTGCATCTCAGCCGGCTCCAACCACCACCACAGATGTCATAGTGGTTTGTCAGTAGAGACAAGGAAGGAAGGAAGGGTTAGGCTATAAAAAGGAAGAAAGTCTGTGAAAAGAATGTCTGAATAAATATGTATGTGGGTGTAGGCTAATACAAGGCAACTGGGATTGAGTTAAATGTAAAGTAGCTTGCATTTCCCCACAGGCTCTCTGCTTCTAACTACTGCTCACACCACCAGTGACTACATTATACCATCAGTGGTTTTATTACATGTCGGCAAGCAGTGCGCTTTCATCGTAAAGGACAAACACATCTGTTCCAAAAGGGCAAGGGGTCACAGTCAGTACTTTGAGTGGAATTCTCTCTCAACCTTTTACTTTCTTTCAGCTTCTCAGATCATGCTGTCCCCACTCTATTTAACTCTGCTAAGGAATGTCACCAATGCGGGTCACCTTTACAGGTGTACTTTGCCTGTCATGTTATGCTTCTCTTTTCTACAGCGATGGCTGGTGTCCATTAGGACACGTAGGGCACAAGGCAGGGAGGCCAACAGTGGATGAGTCAGGGACGAAAGGAAAAGCCAACTAATTCCAGTTTTGTATTCCTGTACTTATCGCTGCAAGCTGCTCCAATTGGAAGAGAACAAATCTCCTCAAAAGGGAAGATACAGGAAATGCCTCACATTCCTTGGTTCCGATTGCTTAGCAACCGTGATTAAGTAGCTAAGTTTCCATAGCAACAACAGCATCTCCAAATCAGCCTAATAAGCCTTGGAACACGGGTTCCCAAACTGTGGCCCGCCAACTTCATTCCAGTGGTCCACAATATTTCTGTAAAAATAAAATTAAAGATCATGCAGAACCCAGCACAGTGCATTACAATTGCTACAACCAGCAAAAAAATCTTTATGTGGTCCACCAATAACCTGTTTGGGGACCATTACCTTAGAATGCTGCCTCCATGCTTTGTTTTCTAACTTTCTTTATAAATGTCAATTTTTTATTTTTTATTTAAAGAAAGCTAAGAGTCCAGCCCTTCTGCTGCGGGGGTGGGGTAAGTAGGTAGGAGATGAAAGTGAAGATGAACTACAAAGTGTTCAAAGTTCTACCCCAAAATGAACTTAATTGACCTTTAGTTTTTTGATAATTATGAGGACTACTTTCAGATGCATTTCAGAGATTTTTGAACTAGTTCATTCCAAGCACTGTTTTGAATTCCCATGTTAGTTCCAACTCCTTGACCTGAGAGGATAAACGACTTATTATTATTATTATTATTATTATTATTATTATTCTCTTATCCCCCAAGTGCATTTAGCAGGGGTGTCAGTGGTCTGGCAATCTTCCCCATAAGGTTCCCATAAGGTTCAAAGCAGCCATTTTAAACACTACCTTGTCTCACTGAATCAAGTGAGGAAGAAGCCAGTAGCCAATGCTGTGTAACAAATCTTAAAAGGACTTAAAAACCAAGCACTTGTAACATTTGTCTTGCTGTTGAGACAAATGCTCTCTCATTTCACTGGTTATATTGCAGACCTAAATGCAGACAGGAATGACAAATGTGGCAGAGATTACTGTAATTGTCAAACATAATGCAGGTGTCCTTCATAAATGTCAGCTATGTAACAATGGTTCCTAAGAGATTGGAGTTTTACAAACCTGAACATTCTATAAGCATTCATCATTGAAACAGACGAAGTGTCATCCCTATAGGCCAAAACAATGCCAAGCGTTCTCAACCAGACACGTCCAGCCATCCCCAATTCTAAAATGGAAAACAGAATATTTGTTTTTAAATTATCATGGGAAGTCAAAGCAGAGTCCTACAGACTGGTTTGCAGATTTCAGCCAGAACCTCATTCTTTTTCCTCAGCATTTTCCAAAGGAAAAAGTAATAAAATGAACTATTTCAGAGAAGGGAGAAATGCCATGGTTTTCCCTAAGGAAAATTGCTGTCTCTTAGCAAGTTATATTAGGGTTCCGCAGTTGGTAGATAGACCTATGTAGACAGATATTAAAATAAATTGGCCAGTAAAATAGTAATCATGACACATTTTTCTCTTCAGTATAATCTTTCCACATGGAGCCAATTTCTGTTTAGATGAAGAAACAGTAGGAAGTTCTCGGAACAGCAATATCATACACTGTGAATAAATGTATTTAATTATCATGGATAGGATTATTCATCAGACTGTTCATGGACTTTTACAATATTCATCAGAGTGCTCTGAAATCAGACACATTTCTGTATGTGAGTAATTTGGCATATAATGCTAGTGGCTGCTATGAGGATAGAGTAAGGTTTGGGAAATTAATATATTCAATTTACAAACGATAATACCAAAGACAAGGTTTCATCTGGTAACCATTTAGCAAGTGAATTATTCATCAATGGAGCTTGATTTGAACTTTAAATGTTCAAGTTTCAACAAACTATCATGCTGTTCTTGTGATCAATCATAGTGGGAGGTATAGTTAGCAAAGTGTCATCTCTCCAGCCTGCAAAACCTTAGATTCTTCAGTTTCTCCAATCTCTGGAGAAAAAGTAGCAGGAAGGTGCTGTACCTGTGTGAGGTTGTCCAATGAGTTTATCCAACCAAGGCTCCCTTTGCCATGGCTTATTTTGAACCCAGCTCAGTAGAACTTACCTCAGAGCCTGTTTGGAATACCGGGGTTCAGTCCTGAGTTGGAACATTGGAACATGTTCTTGGACTCCAACTCCCATCAGCTCCAGCTAGTATGGGCAATGCTCCAAAATAATGGATGCTATAGTCCAGACATGTTCAACTGGTTGACCGCGATCAACAGATGGATCCCTGGGGTGATCCTGGTTGATTGCAGGATTAAATAAAGTGGGCAAGGAATGTCATGGCCCCCGGCGCTCGTCCCTCCACTGCAGGTATGGCTGGTGATCGATTTTCTGTATACAGTGGTACCTCAGGTTACAGACGCTTCAGGTTACATACACTTCAGGTTACAGACCCCGCTAACCCAGAAATAGTGCTTCAGGTTAAGAACTTTGCTTCAGGATGAGAACAGAAATCATGCTCTGGCGGCACGGTGGCAGCAGGAGGCCCCATTAGCTAAAGTGGTGCTTCAGGTTAAGAACAGTTTCAGGTTAAGTATGGACCTCTGGAATGAATTAAGTACTTAACCCGAGGTACCACTGTACTCCCCTAAAAGAAGCTTAAGAACACTGACCCCTCCCCAAAAAAGCTCAACAACTCTGGGCAATCCACCCCACCCCCCACTCGTCCTCCTTGCAATGACAATGGGTAGATCACTTCCATTTTTTTAATATACTGGGAGTAGATCGCAGTCTCTTGGGAGTTGGGAGTATAGTCCATCAACATATAGTGAGCATCACGTTGATTATCCCTGACCTAATTTTTTTAATCCAACTCCTTTTCTAGTTGACACAGAACAACTATACTCAGTGTTCCACCCTTCTGCCCTTTTCTTTTCCTTTTTTCTTCTGTCTTCTATTTTTAGTAATTCCACAGAGGCCCAATGCTGTAACAAGATGCTCATCAAATATGAGAAGCCTCTTTTGTCCACAATGTGGGTTTTCAACCATGCAAATGGATGATGCATCTGTTTTTGAAAACATCGAGTTTTTCATTTATATTTTTTTTCTCTTTCATTTTGATTATACCATTGTTCCAGGTCATCTTAATATATCACTGGTACAATATTTTGGGAAACACTTGTATCCGAGTAAGTATTCGCCAGTTAATGGTAACCTTTTCCATATGCCACACTCACCACAACCCAAGGTCTTGTTTCTTTAATCAGGTGGCTTATTTCCAATTTTGCAACCCACTGGGTGTTGGAAAATGCCCAGGGGTGCCTGCAAACCCCCGGAACTCCAAGCGTCCTCCGGTATGCGCAACCCTGGAAAAGGCATCTCCCCCATTCTCCAGTGCGCTCAGCGACATAAATCAGATGATCTATGCACACTAATCTTCTAGCTTAACACAGCAAGAAGCGTGAAACATCATAGTCTAATCTACTATTTATTTACACACTATGTACAGACAAAGGCATAATGGCGTCTGTTCTCTCCAGCTCTCAGAGAACAAACAAAACAAAGCAAAAGCAAAAGTACAGACAACAAAAGAGAGAAGGCTGTCTTCTGTTCCCACCGTCTTCTCAGACAGGCATGTGAATTATACCAATCACAAAATGCAGCATCGGAGGAGTGAAATTGCTAACACTGGGGTGGCAGGGAGACCTGTTTGAAAGAAGACGTTATATGAGAAATCATTAGGTGGGGAAAAGTTTACCTCCCAACTACCTGTTCTCCCCTGCAGATGCCCTCCATCCCTGCTTTAATATTTTTAGATGAACACAAATTTGGCAACCCCCTATTTGCCTCATAATTCCACATCACAATTAGACTAATTTGTTTTATTACTTATTGAAACTGTTATCTCCAAGCAGCGTTATCCAATAGGCATGTGCAGTGCTTAAAAGACTGAGTACACTGCTCCTGCTGACAGAACAGACATCCCAGGTTTGTGCATATCATCATGGTCCTAAACCACAGTTTGGCATGTTGCTCTTGTAGAACTCAACAGAGGGGAGGCCGAGGACAAAGCTAGAGTTAGATGGCTCTGACTGTCATTGCCTCTTGCTCCACCTACTGTTTGGGTCCTCCCTGCCCTCTGCCCCACCAGTGGGGATGGGTGGGAGATGTAAGACCCGCTGCAAAAGAGCCAAAATCTCAGCCCCCCCCAAACTGCCCCCTAACAACTTCCCTGCCTAAAACTGCAAAAACAAAGGATTGTCCAAAAAAAAAAGATAGACCACAATACATCATTGGTAGACTAGTTTTGCTTGTGCAGACCATATATATATGAACAAATACATATTTGGTACTAGTGTGTGGTTTATCTGATATACATAGTAGCGATCTACTTTCTCTGCCCATGAGAGAAATATTACCAGATGTTTTACATTTAAGAAACTGTTTTAGAAAAACTGAACTCTTTTTAGGGCTCGTCAATACTTCCATTCACCCCACTGCTTTCCCCCAGGAAAACCCATGGTTTAGTACCCATGGCAATTGGGTTTTTCACGGATTGCTGTTTGTTCTGATTTAGCACAAAAGAGCGGGTTTTCCATGGGAAAGTTGTGGGACGAAGGCAAAACCACTCAGACCCTTGCCTAGAAAGCATGGGGCAAGTGGAAAATTGCCTGGATGCATGCTTTCTAGCCCTTATAGATTCTGTTTTACTGAAACCTCACCCTATATAGGTTGTGTTGGAAAATCCGTCTAAAAATATTGCACAAATTTGGGTTGGTAGGCTCTCCAGTCTTGGGAAATCCAAAATGTACCCTTTTCCCAGATTCATACTCACAATTCATACTCACAGGAGAGAGAGAGAGAGAGAGAGAGAGAGAGAGAGAGAGAGAGAGAGAGAGACCTCCCTTTCCCAGGTCTCTGCCACACTGCAGTGCCCTGAAAAAAATTGCACCTGCCATCCATCTTTGAGTTCTGCAGCTATTTAAAGCACAGGAGTTTACTGAGGGACAGGCGCTGGCAGTGTCAATGTATATAGGTAGCTGCACCAAGTGAAATGCAGAAGGAGGTAGGAGTCTTCTTTGTGTTAACATCCATGAATCTCTCTTCTTCATCATTCAATATCTGACAATGAGGATAAATCCAGAGAGGTATGGGGTAGTGACTTGTGTGTGTGCGAAATATTTTAGAATGTGTGTATACTTGTGTTATTATAATCCATGTTATTGAAAGTTTGATTTGATGAGGAAGAGGAACCTAGTAGAACAGAGAGATGTGGGTACAGGAAGAGATGGATACAGAAAACTGTTTTATTTTTTCTGTTCATGCAAAAGTTGTCAAGTATCTGCTGAAAGCTTTAATAAGATAACAAACAAACAAAATTGTGCTTGGAAGTATACTACGTGCTGTACATTACTTAAAATTCACATGTCGGCCCACATGATCACAATCCCTCTTATTTCCATGTACACACAATGGAGGATATACAAGCAATTGGTTCTGTGGAACTGGAGCAAGGCAAGAATTAACATGGGAATGCAACCTTTGGATTGCACCCAGGAGCTGAAGCATCAACGACAGCAGAGGAAGTAGCAGCGGCAGCCACTAATCCTGCTCTAACGCCACAGCAGCTTGTCATTCCAGTGGATCTGCTAATGGAGCTACAAACTGCCTGTGTCTCTCAGGAAACCACACATGGAAATGTCCCAGCGAGTCTGGAGGAGGTAAGATACTGATCCCCAAATACAAAGTAAATTTCATCAGTTATGTTCCTGAAGGTTCAGGTGTTTCGTATTATGATAGGTGAGAATTAAATGGAGGGTGGGGAGAGAATGGTAATGTAAATTTTAAATCAGATGGTTTGTTTTGTTTCATGTACCCATGCATGTTCATGGATTCATTATACAAATCAAGTGTCTGGAAATCAAATAGCTTTCTAATTCAGAATTCCCAACGGAAATAGTAACAGAGCCCTGCAAACAGAATAGCTATGTGCCTCATTTGGACTTAAACATTGCTGTTTTTCTTTCGTTACAACCTTTATATCATTTGGTTGCATAATGACATTTTCAGAGCAAATGAATATCACAGTCTATTTTAATCTTATCTGAGTACCTAGAAACACCAAGGGTGGCATAACATTTGCAAAACATTCTATAACATTGGCAAAACATTTCAGCTTTGGGATTCCGAGCAGTTCAGGCAGCCAGAAGTCCAGATTAAAAAAAAAGAAGACAACAACTGTCTTGGTATTTGGAGTTGTTGTTGTCATCACCCAGAAAAAGCCACTGGCTATTACAACTCAATGAAAGTAAGGTAGTTGTCAAGAATGAAATGACTTGCTGTCAGGATGACTTCTAGGTACTTAAAGGATTCTGGGCAGAGACTCACAACACACATTTGCATTGAAATATAGCATGCCCCTAGGAAAATTAATATGGTTCTCATTAGCACTGCACTTTGCTGCCCACCCAGCCATGTTAAAACAAATTTTAAGGGGGAAAGGGAAGGGGCAGCAGATCAGAGGACCCTGTGCTACCCACTAACGATGTCTTTGTTTGCCCTCATGGTTTGAACAGCTTTGGATATCATACTGCATAGCTTCATTTGAGCCAGGGTTCACCCAGGTTCAAATAATTATTATAGGGCCAGGTGTCATATGTAAGTGCCTTTATACATCTGCATGTATAAATGAGGAGCAAGCAGATCGCCAGGAGGCAGGGGCTTATCCAGGTCTTGCTCCCTTGTTGACCTTGCCTGTGGTTGGACAACAACTGGGAATACCCCACTACTGAAGCCTGACCCCTTATAAGAGAACCCAGTTCTTTAGGACAATGTGACAATTTGTAGTAACCTTCCCCATCCTGGGGCCTCCAGGTGCGTTGGGTGCTGCGCTTAGCAGAGGCTGATGGGAATTGTAGTCCCTAACATCTGGAGATCACCAGGTTAGGTGAGGCAGAACTGAAGGAGCACAAAGAGAATCAGGATGGAGCAAGCCAGATGCTAGAGAGCTGGAAATAAAGCAAAGCAGGAACTGGGGAGGGGGAAGGAGGGAAGCTGGAGCCTAGCAGGCTTGGCTAGAATTTCTCAACTGCTTGTAAACATGTAGCCCAATAGGATGTGTTTCATAAAGCAGATGGCTCTTTGCATTAATATTAAGCCTTAATGTGCTAATTCAAGGTTCTCAGAAACCCTAGACACAAGTCACCTTTCTTTTAACTTCCTCTTGACCCTTTCTCTTGCATGCTTCCTTTAGTTATCCTCTTTTACAAACAAACTTTGTTTTCCCTTGATTCGTGTCCAAAAATATTCTGGTTTTGATCTTTGTCAGCAACAAGCAGTCATCCATGCACTCACACACTCACTCCTGTGTTATCTTTTCCATTTTTCTTGGGTTCCCTTATATCCATTGCACTGTTCTGTGATCAAATAGCTGCACAGAACTCAGGACTCAAAACCACATGTGGTTCCTGCCAAGATGGCATTCAAGCCTGGGTTGGCATTTGCATACCCTCCAACATTTCTCCAATGAAAATAGGACATCCTAAGGAAAAGCAGGACATTCTGGGATCAAATCAGAAACCAGGACGGCTTCTCTAAATGAGGGAAGTCCCTGGAAAATAGGGACACTTGGGTGGTCTGCATTTGTTGGGGCTCATAGTCATCAGTGCCTAGAACAGCAGGGGGAAAGGAATGTTACTAGACCTAAACACATTTATTTAAAACCAAGCTGTACCAAATTCAGTGGTATTCATTCATTCGCTAGCCTAGACCCAGTTTAAAGTGCATGCATCATACATAATCTGTGTGAGAAACATTTTCAGAATCTGGCCATAAGATGGGCACTTCCTGCATTTTATGGCCTCCCTCATGGTGAACTCCCTGTCCGGTTAGTATACGGGATTTTTTACAGAGCCTGGTGCCATGCCATCAGGTTCAGTGGGTTCCTGCCTACCAGCCTCAGGTTCAGGGCTCCCCTGATTACCGGCATAAGGCTGAGAGCCAGGTACCCAGACTGGTTCCTAAGCCATTGACAAATTGGCTCTGATGGTGTCCTGGTCACTGCTGGACTATGGAATCATAACATTCTGGTTGTTTCGGTTGTAAGTGCTTAGGCTTACTAACAAGCTGAGTTACATTAGGGTGTGGGAAGGAAGGGATTGTGTCAAAGATTCCACAGGAAAAGTGGACTTTATGGAGGTGAGAGAGGTAGCATTCACAGGTGTTTGGGGGTGTGATTCCAACCTATGGGGCAACAAGGTAGAAAGGGTGGGGGCTTTTAAGGGAACAGGGGATCTCCAGATGGCAGAGGGTGGTGGGGCCTTAATTCTTTGAAGGGTAAAAGCAAACCCCCTCCAGCAGTGACCCAGCTCAACTAAGCTACCCCTGCTTCCCTCTGACTAAAAAGATGCTCAGGAGCATATCAAAGAGTCACTGCAGTGTCCTCCAGCTCCTCAACTCAACAAAAGCTCTGAGCCTCTTCTTATAAACTAAAAAAGCCTGTCTAAACTAGATTATACTCTTCTGGGCACGAAGGGGCCATATATTCCCCTTTCTCATCTCTAAATACAGTGGTACTGATGCTTCAGGTTACAGACTCCGCTAACCCAGAAATAGTACTTCAGGTTAAGAACTTTGCCTCAGGATGAGAACAGAAATTGCGTGGCAACAGCAGGAGGCCCCATTAGCTAAAGTGGTACCTCAGATTAAGAACAGTTTCAGGTTAAGAACGAATTAAGTTCTTAACCCGAAGGACCACTGTACTTATGATGGCCAGTGAAAGCCCACCATCATAATACTTCACACACAAAAACCAAGGATTGACTTTAAAGTGAGTAAATTTGTGGTGGTTTTCACGTTTTTCATCATCACAATCCTCTCCCATCCCACAGAAATACCACAGAAATAGAGGACCTTTCTGTTCTTGCGTTTAGCAAAGACTGCTGTGAAATACATAGAAGGTCAGCTTTAAAACAGGTAGCTCAAGCCACAGCGCTTCATGACAACAGTAGAAAAACAGTCCTTCTGCTTAGAATCCCCTTTATACTTGGAATCATTGTTCTTTGCACACAAAAACAATCAACTGGTTGGGGACTATTAAAAAGTGCCTAGGAATAGGCACTTTCAGCCAAATAGTCTGAAAGCATTACAGCTGTCAGGATTTGGAGGTGGGGGCAGGGGTGTATTTGACAGGAAATAAAGCTTATGTTGATGATTTTTTTTTGTAAGGTCTAAGAAGAGGCTGAGTGACTGTGCTGAGAATATGAATAGGCAAAGTGGAAGAAAATCCCTCCATTTTCAAAGGAAAAACATAGTGATTATATTTCATTATAATGGCTGTACAAGCATAAACTAAGCCATATATTAGTAACAGAGCTGAGCTGTCTTCTCAAGGACTGGGAGAAAGGAGTGTGCTGTAACAGGGAGATTAATCACTGGCAAATATTAAGAGATTATGAGGAGAGATTAAAAGATTAAAGGGAAAGACGAAAGGAACCTAAATCTATATATTGTGTCCAGATGACAATATAAGGGGGGGAATGGTTTTCTGTGCACATAAATCACCTGGCTGTACAAAGTAAGAAGTATTAACTATACATGATTGTATTAAGGACTGTTAAATGGAAATATAAGGAGTCATCATTCATTTATATGTCTGAATGGAGTTTGAACCATGACTAGCCCATTGAGCTCAATGCTGGAAGGTATCATTAGCACCTATTCTGTTGACTTTGCAAACTTATTTAAAAGGCAGCATGGTTCATAGAATCATAGAATCATAGAGTTGGAAGAGACCACAAGGGCCATCGAGTCCAACCCCCTGCCAAGCAGGAAACACCATCAGAGCACTCCTGACATATGGTTGTCAAGCCTCTGCTTAAAGACCTCCAAAGTAGGAGACTCCACCACACTCCTTGGCAGCAAATTCCACTGTCGAACAGCTCTCACTGTCAGGAAGTTCTTCCTAATGTTTAGGTGGAATCTTCTTTCTTGTAGTTTGGATCCATTGCTCCGTGTCCGCTTCTCCGGAGCAGCAGAAAACAACCTTTCTCCCTCCTCCATGTGACATCCTTTTATATATTTGAACATGGCTATCATATCACCCCTTAACCTCCTCTTCTCCAGGCTAAACATGCCCAGCTCCCTTAGCCGTTCCTCATAAGGCATCGTTTCCAGGCCTTTGACCATTTTGGTTGCCCTCCTCTGGACACGTTCCAGTTTGTCAGTGTCCTTCTTGAACTGTGGTGCCCAGAACTGGACACAGTACTCCAGGTGTGGTCTGACCAGAGCAGAATACAGTGGCACTATTACTTCCCTTGATCTAGATGCTATACTCCTATTGATGCAGCCCAGAATTGCATTGGCTTTTTTAGCTGCCGCGTCACACTGTTGGCTCATGTCAAGTTTGTGGTCAACCAAGACTCCTAGATCCTTTTCACATGTACTGCTCTCAAGCCAGGTGTCACCCATCTTGTATTTGTGCCTCTCATTTTTTTTGCCCAAGTGCAATACTTTACATTTCTCCCTGTTAAAATTCATCTTGTTTATTTTTGCCCAGTTCTCTAATCTGTCAAGGTCGTTTTGAAGTGTGATCCTGTCCTCTGGGGTGTTAGCCACCCCTCCCAGTTTGGTGTCATCTGCAAATTTGATCAGGATGCCCTTGAGTCCATCATCCAAGTCGTTGATAAAGATGTTGAATAAGACCGGGCCCAAGACAGAACCCTGTGGCACCCCACTAGTCACTCTTCTCCAGGATGAAGAGGAACCATTGATGAGCACCCTTTGGGTTCGGTCAGTCAGCCAGTTACAAATCCACTGAGTGGTAGCATAGTCAAGACCGCATTTTACCAGCTTCTTTACAAGAATATCATGGGGCACCTTGTCAAATGCCTTGCTGAAATCAAGGTAGGCTACATCCACTGCGTTCCCTTCATCTACTAGGCTTGTAATTCTGTCAAAAAACGAGATCAGGTTAGTCTGACATGACTTATTTTTCAGAAATCCATGCTGACTATTGGTGATCACAGCATTCCTTTCTAGGTGCTCACAGACTGTTTGCTTAATGATCTGCTCCAGAATCTTCCCTGCTATTGATGTCAGACTGACTGGGCGGTAATTATTTGGGTCCTCTCTTTTCCCCTTTTTGAAAATAGGGACAACATTTGCCCTCCTCCAGTCTGCCGGGACTTCGCCTGTTCTCCAGGAATTCTCAAAGATGACTGCCAGTGGTTCTGAGATCACATCTGCCAGTTCTTTTAATACTCTTGGATGCAGTTCATCTGGCCCTGGAGACTTGAATACATCTAAACTAGCCAAATATTCTTGTACTATCTCCTTAGTTATTCTGGGCTGTGTTTCCTTTGCTGAATCATTTGCTTCAAATTCTTCAGGTCGGGCATTGTTTTCTTTATCGGAGAAGACTGAGGCAAAGAAGGCATTGAGTAGTTCAGCCCTTTCTGTGTCCCCTGTTTGCATTTCACCATCTTCTCCTCTGAGTGACCCCATTGTTTCTTTGTTCTTCCTTTTGCTACGAACATACCCATAAAAGCCTTTTTTGTTGCTTTTAACCTCTCTAGCAAGCCTGAGTTCATTCTGTGCTTTAGCTTTTCTGACTTTGTGTCTACACGTGCTGGCTATTTGTTTGAATTCCTCTTTGGTGGTTTCCCCCCTTTTCCATTTTTTGTACACATCCTTTTTTAATCTTAATTCAGTTAAAAGTTCTTTAGATAGCCACCCTGGCTTCTTTAGGCACCTTCCATGTTTCCGTCTCATTGGTATTGCCTGACGTTGTGCTTTTAGTATCTCCCTCTTAACAAACTCCCAGCCATCATGAACTCCCTTTCCTTTTAGTATTGTTGTCCATGGGATCTCACCCAGCACTTCCCTAAGTTTTATGAAGTCGGCTTTCTTAAAGTCAAGAAATTGAGTCCTAGTATGCTTGGCTGCTCCTTTCCGCTGTATAGTAAACTTCAGAAGAGCATGATCACTCGCGCCTAATGATCCTTCCACTTCTACCCCACTAACCAGGTCATCAACATTGGTTAGGACCAGATCTAAAATGGCTGTTCCTCTTGTTGCTTCTCCCACTTTCTGGACAATGAAGTTGTCTGCAAGGCCAGTGAGGAATCTGTTTGACCTTATGCTCTTGGCTGAGTTTGACGTCCAACAAATGTCCGGGTAATTGAAGTCCCCCATTACTACTATCTCCCTTCCTTTTGCATGCTTGGCCATCTGTTCCAGGAAGGCATCATCTATGTCCTCCGTTTGGCTTGGGGATCTATAGTAAACTCCCACAATGAGGTCTCTGTTATTCTTCTCTCCCTTAATTTTGACCCAAATGCTCTCACTTTGGCTTTGAGGATCTAAATCTTGGATCTCTTCACAGGTATACACATCCCTGACATATAACGCCACTCCTCCTCCTTTCTTGTCTGGTCTGTTTCTCTGAAATAGATTGTATCCCCCCATTATTACATTCCAATCGTGGGACTTATCCCACCAGGTTTCAGTGATGCCTATTATGTCATATTTAGTTTGCTGTACCAAGAGCTCAAGCTCATCTTGTTTATTTCCCATGCTTTGTGCATTAGTGTACAGACATTGAAGTCCATTAATCATTCCCCCGTGTCTCTTATTTAAGGATTTTTTCCTCCCACCACTAGGTCCGCGTGCTGTTGGCTCCATTTGGTCTATGACATTTGGATGATCATCTTCATTAATTGATAGACTCCTACCTTCAGGAGCACTGTCTCCCTCCCCCACATTAGTCAGTTTAAAGCCCTCCTGATGAGGTTTCTGAGATTTTTGGCAAAAACATTTCTCCCAACCGTTGTGAGGTGCAGCCCATCACTTGCCAGAAGTCCATCTTCAAGAAACTGCAGTCCGTGATCTAAGAATCCAAACCGTTCCTGTTTACACCATTTGCGGAGCCAGCTGTTCACTTCCACTATTTTCCCCTCTCTCCCTGGGCCACGTCGTTCAACTGGGAGGACAGATGAGATGACAATTTGTGCATTTAGTTGCTTCAATTTCCTGCCGAGAGCCTCGTAGTCTCTTTTGATCTTCTGGAGGCTATTGCTTGCAGTGTCATTGGTTCCCACATGAACCAATGGTTGACGGTCCCAACTGCAAATGTGAGCTCACCAGTGGTAAGAACATCTTTTAATCTGGGGAGATTGTCCAGTAGGAGGTCAGAGATAGTCCTTACCTTTCTCCATGTTCAGGAGAAGATCTAGCAGTCTCCTAGCATTAGTCTGAGCCACAGAAGCTTTCAGATTCTCCAAAACTACTTCAGACACAAGACTTGATCCCTCCCTAAATTGGGTGAGGGAAAGGATCAGTGATCAGCACTGATCATGGCTGTCTACTAATGGTGGTCAAAATTTGTATATATTTGGACATGGAAATTAAGAAGGAAAAGCATGTGAGAAACCTTTTCATATAACCATTCATCACATAAAAATGTCAGCCCCAAAAGCAGTCTTTTATATTCACCCTAAGGCAGTCTTTACATACAATTTCCTAATGGGTTTAACCTTCAGGTTAACATATCATGAACATCACGTGTACCTATCTATGCGCAATTAGCATACACATGCCAATTTAGCTGTGTATACACCCATTGGGACACCATAGTTGATCAATAGCTTCCGGACATGTGTTGTTGAATAGATATGTGTCAAAATAGCCACGTGTTTTCTTATCACACATGGCATAGTGTAGAAATAGAGAAGTGTGATCCATGCACCTGTGCAGCTCCTTGCCATTTGGGGGTTGCCCTTCCTAGTGGACTGTGCAATACAGTCCACCCAATTGCTACATTTTCAAATAGTGTTTTTTTGAAAACCTCACAATATTGCAATGCTGCTCATTCCTTGCTGTCATGGAGTCTATGAAAACACATGGGTGGGAGCCTCAGACTCAGGAGCCAAATGCTGCTGTGAGTACTTCCTTCCCCATCCCCTGCTTGCCCCCATGTGTCCCAGTCACTCGCTGAGATCCTTTTCCTCCTCCCTGTTGTCCTGCCAGCTCCTGACACTTTTATACATTGACTGAACTGTGGTGCAGTAAGCTCCACCTCCACAGAGAAGCTGGCTTTTAGAGGACCTTGCCTTATACTGCAGTCAGTTTCCTGTAGGGCTGAGGAGACAAAAGTACCCTGGAAGACTCCTCCTCTGACTCAAAGTAAGGTGGCAAGGCTGTGTTCTCAAGTGAGGAGAGCCTTGAAGATGGTCCTGGCAGCTCTTCCCTCACTGAAGGTTATCCTTCTCTGAGTCCATTGCACAGCGCAGGGTCTCTGAGTCATGACAGAAGAGTTTAAACCTCCCCACCTTACCACACCTCACTGTCATGCCATCAGGAGGAAATACTTCATTAGTGCCATTTTTCATTTTTTTTAAAAAAAAGTTTCTAGTTCTTAAGGCATTGACGATATGCATGAAAGTTTGTGCTGCAGTCTCAGGATCCATAAGGATGTCTTACTAAGGTTTTCGGTGATGGGTGTTAAGGTTCCAGGCCCCTTCATGGCTTTATTTATACTAGAGCTTTCTGCTTGTGTAACAGCAGCATTGGACACAACACAATTGCTGTGTGATTGAGATACTGTGACCATTATCATATTTGTCATTGTGTTTTATTTTCAGATCATGGAAGTTTAGCTCTCCTGGTGAATCAAAGGTGGCCGTCCTTTTCTTTTACAGTTGCACATTTCTGTGGGGCTACCCAACTTACCTGTTTTGGGTAAGGCAATCATGGTCTTGTTCAAAATACGGCTCTTCCTTGTGCCCGTTGTATAGAATAATAGTGAAAAGGAAAAGAGTTGCTTTCCATGAAAGCCTTGGTCTCATATGGCAATTAGCCCCACATACACCAATGCTCTCTATTTAAGGGACTGCCTTTTCCCTACAAGAAAGGTGGTAAAATAAAGACTCTAATCATTATATAGCTATGGGTATAGATAAAGATATAGTTGTATAATTTGTTGAATCAGAATTAGAATTCAATCCTTCAAAGGCTTATTCTTATATCTCATGATGGAGCAAACTATTTTGGTAATGCCGTTGACCTCCTGCTTTCAGATTGGAGAAATATATTAGTAGTAGCATGCTAAGAATTGCATTAGGATGGCCACTTACACATAGCCAAAAAAAGAGGAAATACATCACACACATAATACATCAAGATGAAAGAGGGCACAGATACGCACATCTTATGCAAATGACAGTTTTTATGTATAGATGCAAATTTAGAAATAATTGCTGTAAGTTAAATGCATCTCACTATAAATGGGAATATTGTGAATATTGTGACCAGGCGATCTTGATCAGTCTGCTGCCCAGCTTCTAACTGCTGATGGACTACTACAAGCCACCTCCCCTGGCTCTCCTTTTTATGTTTCTTTCTTTAAACTGAACTTGGATTTGGCAGCACCACAAACAGAGGACTAGCCTCTGTAAAATAGGACACCTTGCCAACCTAGATTATATAAAATATCATTGTAATATGGAGTTGGAAGAAGATAAATTGGTACCGATATAATCCAGGGCTACCAGTATTTCTGGAAAATAAAGGTAAGAATTGATATACCAGTACACTCAGATCCTGAAACTGTTATTAAGAACAAATTTCTGTGGAATTACATCCAAGCAACTCCTCTTAACAGTATGATAATGATGCAGTTGATTCATGGTGTGCATCACATCAATGCTGAATAATAATGTACAAATGGTTATTTCAAGCCAATATATGTCTATTATTACTTAGCCAAGATCCCAGATTCTAGGCAATTCCCCTTGGTTTACAGAGAAGAAAGGAACAGACAAAAAGAAATCCTGAAAAGAGTTTATCTCAACTGACTCCTTGAAATGCAGCCAATATTAGAAAGTTTATGGTACTTGTTATCTAGTGTGATATCAAACTGTTGCATTCCATTAATATGCTTTTATTTAAATAAATGGTATACATGCCATATCATATGGATATCTGTATCTCACTGACCTGAGAAGGTAGAAGGTTCTGCATTTTCTGGACTTTAATCTATACAATACAGTACAAATATAATACATTATTCTGTTTATATTCCCTGTTGCTCTTTTTATGGGAGGGAGCTGGCTGGAACTTTTCCCAAAGCTTTAGTGTGCAATCCTTGGCTCAGTTTAAGTCAAAGGCACTTCTGTCATTGACTTCATTGGATCATTGGATCAGGATTGCATCTTTAATTCCTTAATCTGAGCATAATTCTTCAGTCAGTTGGCGGGCGTATTATGGAACAAATGGTAGTATTTTATCTGTGCAAAGCAAAATTGTCAAGCTAAATTGAAAACAAAGATCAGAAATATATTCTAGAACAGTACTTAGCTGTAATTTATTAGCATCTTTCACTTTATTATATTTCATGAAATGAGAAAGGGGAATATCTTTGCATTTAAGAGAATAGATGACTACAGTTGTCACAGGATCGATTTTCAGAGCGGCTTTTACAACCTCTAGGCTTTGATACCTACATTTACAAAATGAAATAATCATATTTTCATGAGAAGTGAAGTTTTAAAACATTTTCTATCCAAGGCAAGGGAAAAAAGAAAAGCAGGAATTCAACAGTAACCTCCCCTTTGTTTGCTTCTCCACCAACAGTGATTTCTCTGCCTAATGATTCAAAACGTCTCTGCAAGATGCCTTTCCCTTCACTGTCATTCACGTTATGCATCTCCATAGCTCATTATTGTGGCTATGTATAATTAAACTGACTTTCTGGCATGGCCATACTTCTGGTCCTTACTGTTTAAAGATCTCCACTTCTCTTCTCAACTAAGCAATTGCCTGATTAACATTATTTGAAATCCCAAGATGCTTTTACACTCAGTTTGTAATGATGCCTAAGCAACGATTCATGTAGAAACATGGGAGCCAGTTCCTTGTGTCTGGACCTCATGTTGCTGTGGCAATATCTGTAGAAGGAATAACGTGGAACAGATGGATTACTTATCAGTGGACAATACTGTCCTGGCAAGGAAATATATAATTTGCCCAACCCGTATGGTTCTTTCCTAAAGACTTTAATGGAAAATCTACATGTAAACAGCTCACCCATAGAATCATAGAACTGTAGAGTCGGAAGGGACTCTGGGGATCATGTAGTCCAACCCCCTGCAATGCAGGAAAATATGCAATTCCGTAACATATAAATTGTCACTTTGTCATTTGGAAAACTGATGTGTAGACTAAGCCCTCATTTTGAGGGTGTCTATATCTCCTACAGGCTCAATGTCAGGCGTTGGCATAGTTGAGCAGCTGCTGGATTCTCTGACCTAGCAAAAGGCCCATTGCAAAGCACCACTCCAAGCACCTCCATCTTTGTTAGGCCATCCGCATATATTTAGACACAAAGCTCCATCATTTAACAACAACAACAATTTATTAGTTTTCCCCAGAAGCTAACAGACAGCCAATATGAATCAGGTGCAAGTTACCTCATGCCCTCAAACCCTCACACTGCTTATTTCTCAGAAGCCTGGTGACACAGGAAAACCCACAGCAGGTTTCTTGCCTGTGGCCCACAGAAACCTGAAACTTGGTCACGCCAAGTTGGTTTCCCTTCTTACACATCTCCTTGTGTTATCTCTTCTCAATAAGCTTGCCTACTGTTAGCTCCTTCTGCTTCCTCATACTGCTTGCCTATAATATTCTGTGTCTCTTTCACCTCTCATGTTGAGAAATCTCTCAAGAACTGCTCCTCCAGTTCCATCCAATTCTCGTTTCTGTATCCCCAGTTATGGATTTGTCAGTCCCTAACTGTTGAAAGCCACCTTGAGTAGTACATGGACACTAGAAGAGTGGGATAGATAGCATAGATAGCAGAGAGGTTGGGGAAAGAGAGAGAGATTTCATGTAAACAGTATACATACGTAGGCAGCCAGAGGTCAAGTATATGACTGGTGCTTTTGTACAATGATTTGCATGATATTTCAGTTTGTGTGCCAGTGTATCAGATTAGTTTTGTGTATCAAAGTGTTAAGACATTTGTCTATTTTCATTGCACAGATTATGCCGTTATCTTTTAATACCCTGTGGAACGCCCATGCTACCTTCCTCCTTGGGAATGCTCTGATGTGGTTCCTCTTCTTAAAAGCTTCTATGATGAACCCGGGTTTGCTTCCTCAACACACTGATGAATATTACCAGGCCATCAGACAGGTATTTCTCTCGTACACCTTTGCATATGCAACCATCTCTCACACATTAGTAATAATTCTGTTGCTGAATTGAAAGCATCCTTCTTTTGTCATCATTTTTTATACATGCCTAAATGTTGAAGATAAGAAAATTCAATTAATGCAGGCAGCTAGCAAAGAAAGGCTTCAGCATCTCTGCACACATATCTGGGAGAAAGTCCTATTGACTTAACTTCTGAGTAGACAAGTATAGAATTGTGCTGTTTTGGTGACTGATTTTGTTTTCCACTAAGAAGTCATGTTTTATAATATGATCATGGGTCATCCCGATAGTATAAAACAATGCAACTACATGAAAATATGAGCCATTCCCAATATATAATATGGATTGAATCTTCCTACCACAATTGCTATCCTCGCCTGTCACACCTGTGTGGTGCGCCGCACCCTTTGAGAACCACTGTATTACATGCTTCCTGCTTTGGAAGGGAGAAATTGCACTTTTTGCTGATGCATTTACCATGGAGATGGGTAAACTCATGCAAGTCCACCTAAACATAAAGCATGAACAGCAGCTGAATCACCTGGTTGTCTGAAATGATGCTATTGTCCAAAGCACATATACAAAAGCATTAGATTAGTTGGTGTGACATTACCATATATGAGAGAGTGCTGGAGGGGAAATAGTTAAATAGGTTGCACAGACAGGACCCGGGGGGGTGGAGTCAGTGGGTTTATAAAACCAGTTCTGGGAGGAGTTCGTTGGGAGTTGTGGGTGGGTAGTTGGTTGGATTTCGTGGGTTGGCTGGTTGGGAAAGGCAGTTGGTAACAGAGAGACAGTTAGGGCCGTGGGTTCTTGAGTGTGGGGAGGTAGAAGAGATAGAGAGAGGAAAATAAGAGTAAGAAAGTAAAGAGCAACAACGTTTGGAATGCTGTAAAAGTTTTGTTTGTGTCTGAAATAAAATACACTCTTCTTTATTAATTGAAAAGCTGACTGAGACTGAAATGATTTTACCAGGGAGGACCTGGTTGGTGGCAGCGGATTAGTGGTGTATGGGTCAATAGTCCGTGTGACGACCGGGGGCTCCGTACAAATGCCACAATTGGTTCTTAGATTCTGCCATTGCATTTTAGATTCCATCCTGGGTGTCTTCTTCTTTCTAAGGTGGATTATCTTAATTATTGGGAAGAGGGCAAAATCCTGTTGCCTAGACTATGTCATGTGTGCCACCTTGTGAAACCTCTTCGAGCTAAACATTGTCATATCATCAATCGTTGTGTGTCTGGCTTTGATCATTATTGTCCTTTTATCTACAACAGCGTGGGATACAGGAACAGGTAAGGTAAAGGTAAAGGGACCCCTGACCAGTACAGATGTGCAAAAGATGTGCAAAAGAGATGTCTCCTGTAGCATTTAAGATAGCCTTCCACAACCCATTAGCTTTCAGATGTGTCATCAGTTCCAGCCAGCATTGCCAGCAAGGTGATGGGAGTTGTGACCCACAACAGCTGGAGGGCAAGAGGTTTGGGAAAGATTGTTCAAGATATTTTTGCTCGTCTACTTTATAAGTTTTTAGTAACTAAGCGTTCTCCCCCCCCCTTTTCACAACACCGTCAGATGTTGCACTGTTGATATCTTTCATCAGAAACATTAACATGTGACACAATAAGTCTTTGGATCACCACTGTATCTATCAGCCATCTGTGGCCCTACAATCAGCAGGTGGACCCTGTTGGTGTCACCCCACTTGGGGTATACCCAGCTGGTGGTGACTTGTGTCAGGGCCTTCTCAGTAGTGGCTCCCCATTTGTGAACTGCCCTTTCTAGTGAGCTGCATCAGCCTCCCTCCTTACAAACTTTTTAAGGGGAAAAATAATTTTTTAAAAAATACTTATTGATACCTAGAAAAATTGTAAAGTTTTGATGGTTGAAAGTTCTGTCCGTGATACCACTGAAATTACTGTATTAGTTTAAGCGTAGATTATTACTTTCAGGAGTTTTAAACTGGTTTTTAGAAAGTTGTTCTTAACTGTTTTTTAGAATTTTTAATTGTGTTATTTTAGTATTGAAATGTGTGCTGCCCTTGATTCCTTTGGAGCAGGGTGTGAGATATACATTTAATTAATTAATTGATAAATAAGTCATAAACTTATTTATTTGGCAAAGCCAAAAATGTGGTACACAAAACAGATTTAAACTGAGAAAATGGTTGTGGCTCCTTCCTCCACCCCATGAAACAATGGGGGAATTGATTTTCTGTAAAGGGGGAAATGGTCAATGCCATACTTAGAAATCCAAGACCAGGTATTTAGCGCAGAAGACATGACAATTAAGCTCATGTAAAACCCACTGAAGGCCAGTTGATGGCCTATATTATCAACTACTTGCTTTGAAGTTCATTTTTAATCATATACGCATCCAAGTCACACAGGAGACATTTCCTCAGAAATAAGGTCCTCATAGAAGGCACTACCACAGTTATTTCCCCACATCATCTTTTAAGGGCATATTTATGAAAGGTGAGGGACACGGGTGGCGCTGTGGGTTAAACCACAGAGCCTAGGACTTGCCAATCAGAAAGGTCGGCGGTTCGAATCCCCGCGACGGGCTGAGCTTCCGTTCCTCGGTCCCTGCTCCTGCCCACCTAGCAGTTTGAAAGCACGTCAAAGTGCAAGTAGATAAATAGGTACCGCTCCGGCGGGAAGGTAAATGGCGTTTCCGTGCGCTGCTCTGGTTCGCCAGAAGCGGCTTAGTCATGCTGGCCACATGACCCAGAAGCTGTACGCCAGCTCCCTCGGCCAGAAAAGCGAGATGAGCGCCGCAACCCCAGAGTCGGTCACGACTGGACCTAATGGTTAGAGGTCCCTTTCCCTTTACCTTTTTATGAAAGGTGACCTTGAGCACACTCTGCTACCATTTGAGGTTCTTTTCTGACAGATTTTGTTTTTAATGTGATCCGACTTCATTTAAAAAAAGTGGTGACACAGCAGGAGCCAAGGACTAAATTCACAGAGTAATCAGTACCTCCAGTAAAGAGTACTATAAAGAGAGTGCAGTTTTGGTTAGCTTCTGCTTCCAGGCTGCCCACAGACATCTGGTTGGCTTCTGTGAGAATAGGATGCTGGTTTAGATGGGTCATTGGCTTCATCCTATGGTCTTATGAATTAAATCACCACATCAGCTGCATATGAGAGAGGTTGTTCTAGATACTGACTGAACTTTGCAAAGGCTTTGTTAGCTTTTTACATAGTAGAAGCATTGCTTTGTTTCTGTTTTGCTTCATTCTAGGCCCTATTTTGTAGGATTCCTCACTACTATGTGTCTGAACTCTGTGGTTGGAATATATCTATGCTGGAATTGGTTTAATGTAATGGGACGTAGTATTTTCATCGGGATCGGATTTCTCTTTCTTTCCGTCATTGCCACAACATCAGCAATGATGACTTCACTGTGTGTATGTATTGTCTTGAATGCATATTTTTTTTATTAGCAGGCTTTGGGGAGATGACAAAAATGCTTTTGGCATTATAGCTAGCTATAGGATCAGTCGATAGTTTTTATTAAAAGGATTTTAAAAAATAAAGTAAAAAACGGCAACATTTTAAGGGGTCACCTTTTGTCATCACGGCATCGAAGTAGAGGACTCATAGGAGCATAAATGTTTGCTTTTTAATGACAAATTGGGGGGAGGGGTCTTCGGGGGCCAGCTATGAGCCGCTGGGTAGCCACTGCTGCCCTCAGAGATGGCAGGGGTAGGATTTTCCCACATAGTAAAAAATGAAGCAAAGGCACTGACTCTCTGAGTGGTAAGACAGCACTCATTCTTATCCCAGACCGCATATTGACAAGTCAAAGGGAAAAGACTGTGTGAACCTGAAACATGTCACAGACAGCATGGTCAGTAGTCAGGAATGATGAGAGTTGTAGCCCAAGGACATCTGGAGGCCGAAGTGGTCCCAATCTCCTGCTTTCGGATTTCTGCATTCTGCCTGAGGCAATCATTTTAGTATTTCATAGTATTTAAATGCTGGAGTTGCATATTAAAGCTCACCAGCTTTGTCACATAAAGGGCAGTCTTCTCTCCCTCAGCCATTCACACAGGATGCTGATGTTAGAAAGATTGTTGCCTAAAAGAGGGAGAGCAATAAGTTACAAAAAACCAGATGAGGTTAATGTGTGTTATATATAGTACTGTAGAGTGGGAACAGCAGCTCACTTTAGATAGAACTGTTAATGCCCTCTAGTGTCTCTTTATTGAAAGCCAGAGAGAAAGAGAAGGTTTACACAAATAGGATGCTAAGTAACTGCACTATTTTCGACTGGCTGATTTCAAGTGGGATCATACTGAAAATAAAACAATAGCATGCTTGGTGGGAAATAGATTTAATTTGCAAGGGAGTAAGTTTTATCCAATCCCTTTGGATATACGGTCTTTTACTGTTCTGGTATCTGCATATAAGCATATATTAACTTTGTAACATGTACTGAAGAATAATTTATGTTTTGATATACCACCTGCATAAATAATACAGCTGGCAACAGAAATGATTAAATTGTATGCTTGTATTATTTCTGTTTGGGAGTTTCTACTACCCAATGACAGGATAGTCTGATATCATGGGATGAACTCTCATAAGAAGAATCATTAACTAAGATTACGGGCAGCAGAATATTTGGTAGTTCACTTACGCTACTATTTGTTCCTTATGGTCCTTGCTTCCAGTGTGGTGTAGTGGTTAAGCCAGTGTGGTGTAGTGGTTAAGAGCGGTAGTCTCATAATCTGGGGAACCGGGTTCGCGTCTCCGCTCCTCCACATGCAACTGCTGGGTGACCTTGGGCCAGTCACACTTCTTTGAAATCTCTCAGTCCCACTCACCTCACAGAGTGTTTGTTGTGGGGGAGGAAGGGAAAGGAGATTGTTAGCCGCTTTGAGACTCCTGAAGGGGAGTGAAAGGCGGGATATCAAATCCAAACTCTTCTTCTTCTTCTTCTTCTTCTTCTTCTTCTTCTTCTTCTTCCTTGAACATGGAAAGTTGCCATATACGAGTCAGACCAGTGACTCTCAGCCTCTCCACTAGTTGTGATCCACTTGGCTGGATCTTGAATTTTGGACTTCCACATGCAAAGGACTTATTCTGCCACTGAGCTAGGGCCTTTCCCAGTGGTCCATTAGGGTGAATGGGGCACTGCCCTACCAAGCTCAGTCTGCCCTTGACCAGCCTGCTTTTCTTACTTCCACCCAGCCCACGTTTGTGGCACTGCCTGACAGTGGCCTCCTCCTTAGTTTCAGTGCTGCTCTTGTATACCCTCCAACATTTCTCTGATGAAAATAGGGGTGTCCTATTTCATCACCATAACAACAATAATTTTTATTTATACCCTGTCCATCTGACTGGGCTTCCCCAGACATTCTGGGCATCTTCCAACATTCCCTACACAGGGTTGCCTTGAGATGTATTCTAAAGATTGTATAGTTACTTATCTCCTTGGCTCAGGGGGTCACATAACTCCATCCCCTCCCACATTTTTCCGATAAAAATGGGGACATCCTACCATACCCTCCAACATTTCTCTGATGAAAATAGGGACATCCTAAGGAAAAGCGGGACATTCTGAGATCAAGTCAGAAACCAGGATGCCTTCTTTAAACCTGGAACTGTCCCTGGAAAAGAGTCTGCTCTTGTAGAACTGCGGAGGGAGGAGGATGGGGACAAAACTAGAATTAGATGGTTCTGGCTGTCATTGGCTCTGGCACCACCTGCTGCTGGTCTTCCTACCAGTCCAAATAGTCACTAACCACTGCTGGCCTTTCTCCAAACAGCCGGTCACAAAACTGATGGTAGAGTTAGCAGAGATAAAACCAAGACCTTCTAGATTTGTATCCTGCTGCCCAGTGTGATAAGCAACTTGGTCTTGGGCTGCTACTATACCAACAGGAAAAGGACAAATACATTTTGTTTATGTTTGAATACATCACCCACAGTCATAAGCACTGGAATGTAGAGATGATTCCAACAGACTAGACTAGGAATGGGGATTCTGTGGCCCTCCAGCTACTGCTGAAATACAACTCCCACTATTCCTGACCATTAACCATGCTGGCTGGAGCTGATGGGAGTTGGGAGTCCAACAGCATCTGGAGGGCCACAAGTAGTAGTAGACTACATAGAGGGGGAGCAGCACTTCTTATGTGACCTCCCTCTGCCCAAGTTGCTGCTGTATACCAGGGTGGAGAGGCAACAGAGTGGTGAGGTTGACCAGGTGCAAGCACACCAGTAGTCAATCTGGTGATCCTACCACCATGTTTGCACTGTGTTGGCCTCGCCTTCCCCACCCCCTTCCCTCTTCCCCCTTCTCTGTTCTAGTCTGCAGCCGTGACTCAGCTGGAGGAAAGTCAGGTAAGTGCCATCCACTACCAGCCACAGGTTTCCCACTGCTGGGTTAGACCATAGTTTCCTGTGAACTGAATTTAGAGCTTTGGCTGCTATTGTGATCCTGCCTGACACTCTCACTTGTCTACTTTTGATAGATGATTTACTGTTTTTCTAGTGTCCCAAACTGGCTTCTGCAGAACTTGTCAGACTGTCCCTGTATCTATTGCTGGAACATTTAGCCTAGTCCATATTTAAGTATAGCTTTGCTCTGCTTTCTCAGTTCAGTGACCATTGAAATAATCTATATTGTTTCTTGGTGTATACACATCCTTTCTGTCAAGGACTCTTCTTGGCAGTAAACTAACAACTGTTATATGTGTTGGTAAACTCAAATTATTCAGCTGCTATCCTTTCCCCATTACACCAAAACACCCAAGAGTCTATTGTCTCTGGTCTCCACAGTTTAATTGCAGGTGTTACATACAAGTCAGACATTTATTATAATGATGAATTATTTCACAAAGTTCAGCTGGTCAGCTTGTAGTGTAATGAATCTTAGTTGCAGTACGGTGTCCTCTGCTGCAACAGCAGCAGTGCAAACAGTTTATATGTAAAGCTGAAAGTCAACTCTATGTGTTTCACTTCTAAAGGTTTATATGGCGGCAGTCAACTTAACTACTACAGAATGTCTCAAAACAACGAAGTATGCATATCTCCTGGACCATCAAGGGAAGTTCTTCAATCCATTTGATAGAGGAATTATACTAAACTTTATGGAATTCCTTCACATCATCAAGCCTCTAACAGAGGAGGAACTGAAAAAAGCAGATCTGACTTTGGTATAAAGACTATAGAAGAGTCATGTACTCTATAATATACATCACTTTATCAGTAAAACTGGCGGCATGTAGTGCATGGTTTTGAGCATGGCCTCTCCCTAGGGAAAAGAAATGTCTTGACAGAAACCTTTGCACGTGCATGGAATGTGACAGACCTTTGAACATGTACAGATTGTGAGTATATGTATGGAGTAAATGGACCTTTCTCCTTAAATGCAGGATATGACCTTAAGCACAGCACAGCAACACATTTATTGGTTCATTTTAAAAATTGCATATTTCAGTCATTGTTCCCACCCACCCACAATTCAAGAGAAAGGGCAATAAATTATCGTTGTACAATACACATTTCATTTTCAAACACTATTAATCACTGTGCACATTTCATTCTGCCTTATTCAGTATTAAATATATGCATAGCCTATTATCCATTCTAAGATGCTGATGGAGTTACAACAAAGCTAACATAGAATATAAAATTTCCCCAGCAGTTCTTAACTCAAAATCTAAATACTGTATTACACTGCAGTTTAGTATTTCTATTCAACACTAGATGGTGCTGGCTTACTTTTTTTTACTATGAAGCTGACTTAGAATGTCTTAATAGAGTAAATGTTCAAATACAACAGAACTGGGTGAATTTCAAGTTCAGATTTTGCACTTTTGCACCCTTCCCCCTTATGCTGGCAGGCATGCTGTTATATCCTGCAGAAATGTAATAAAATAGCACCCCGTTGCGGACTCTGTGACTTAGTGACCCTAAGCCTGCATGTTCAAGACTCAACAAATATAATTCTTCTTGGTGTCAAAGGTTAAAAGATTTGCAAGAAATATTTGTGAGGGTTCGTTTTCACTTGTTTGAAGCTTTCTTCTCTTTCATTCCAATGAACTTTTCTGTAGCTGGGGGATATATAAACATATGCATAAAAAAAAACAAAAAGCACTTTTCCTCCTTCAGTCTGTTCACCATGTTATTTTAGATTGGTCTTTTTTGTTCTGGATTTTATATTCTGTACATATTTCTCAGACATTTCAGCGATTTCCACCTGGGCACTGCTTCTGACAACCGAATCCCAGCTATGTCCAGGAAATTCCAGACCTATGGCAACCCTATTTTAACATGGTATCTTGCGTACAAACATTTCAAATCATATTCAGTTAACATGCTGGATGTGGGCAGAGGCTTTGCCCTTGGCCTACAAACACATAAAGGTAAAGGTAAAGGTTCCCCTGACCATTAGGTCTAGTTGCAGACAACTCTGGAGTTGCGCGCTCATCTCACTCTATAGGTCGAGGGAGCCGGCGTTTGTCTGCGGACAGCTTCCGGGTCATGTGGCCAGCATGACTAAGCCACTTCTGGCAAAACCAGAGCAGCACACAGAAACACTGTTTACCTTCCCGCCAGAGTGGTACCTATTTATCTGCTTGCACTTTGACATGCTTTTGAACTGCTAGGTGGGCAGGAGCCGGGACCAAACCATGGGAGCTCACCCCGTCACGGGGATTCAAACTGCCGACCTTCCAATCAGCAAGCCCTAGGCTCTGTGGTTTAGACCACAGCACCACCCGCATATACATATATGCCTGTAAAAAGCTATAAACAAAAGAGACAGCTCCCTGCCCCATAGAGCTGACAACCTGGACAGTGGGAGAAGATGAGAGAGAAGGGAAGGAGACACAGGAGCAACAAATAATACAGAGAAGAAGTCAGAAAATCACAGGCCATGAGGGAAGAATGCTTAGCTCCAAGTTTACATGCCTTGGCCACTGTAAAAATAGGGTTTCGCTGAAAAGATACAGTGTGAGGAGGGATTTAAAGGAAGACAGATACATACCATCATATTTGCTCTTGGGCAGTGTCCCAGGCCCACTGAGCAACAAAAGAGATTGGACTCATATAACTCTGGGGAAATTGTACAGGCACAGACCCATTTATTTATTTATTTACTTATTTATTTATTTATTTATTTCACTTTTTAAACCACCATTTCTCCAAGCTGGATCACAGGCTAGTTAACAAAATGCTGTTTAAAACATGACAATTGCAAGCTGCCACCAATAAAACATGATTTAAATAAAACCTCCATCAAAATTTGAGGTAAACATTATTGCATACTATGAAATCAGCAGCATTCAGTAATTGTGCTAGGACCCCGAGCAGTCAATTTCCTCCTTTCTTTTATGCTGTCTCCATTATTTTAACATAAACAGCTTTTGGTGAAGCTATTTCTGGTTTTTAATGAAACTGCTCTTGAGCAATATTTAAGTTTGGTCTTTTGTAAGAGAGTACTCAATTTTGGTGTCTACAGGAAACATCTGTGATACAGATCTGTGGGAAAAGGTACTGGCAAACTTCTTCTAATCCTTCTCAACCATAGCAAATCCCTTAAGTTTGTTTTTTATTGTGAGCCCTGAGACGTTGCCAAGTGGAGTGGCAGGCTGAGACACATGAGGTGGGGGAACAAGGGGATGACATGGTGGTGATCAGAGACAGGGAAATAAAGGCTGGAGGAGGCAGGTACGCCCTTCTCCCAGGATACGGCTGCTCTGGATGGGAAAGCAGGTCTCCCATTTCCCCTCTTCCCTCCCAGAGAGGGAAGCAATAGAATCCAGGATAGGGAATCATTCAACCGCTAGGGGTGGAGGAAGCAGAATCAGGACAGGAGACACAGCCTGGTCACCCAGGACCCAGCAACACTCCCATTGCTGGGGACAGATTCATCCTCCCTGATGTAGTGAGCATCTACATGCTCAGCAATCTTGCAAGGCACAAGAGTCTTGCAAGTAAGCTTGCCTTGCCTTTCTTTAAAAGCTTGGTGGACAGGTGGGCAAACCCGTTAGGACAACTCTGTTGCTTCAGCACAGTTCTGAACTCCATCCCCAAGTCTCCATAAACTTGAACTGCTTGTTCTAGCCCAGATAGTCTTGACTTTCCTGTCATCTAGCCTGAGCCTAAAGGCTGCTGTGACCCACTACCTGTTGCTGAGCTACACTGCCTCAGTAAAAATCTCATGTTGCTCTCAATTAAGAGCCTATTTGGTAATGACTGGAGTCAGATGAGTTTTAGCAGTTGAGAGTTGGTATATGTGGCTCTGCCATTAGGCACAGGGAGGTCGCTGCCCCAAACAGCTGGTTTTGGGTTTCATGGAAGGGCAGCAAATTGTTAGATATTTAATTATGTTGTATTTTTACTGTCAGGGAGGGCAAGAGGTGCTTGTGGGATTTTCTGCCTTAGGTGGCAAAATAATTTGATCAATCTTGGGTCCTATGCACCCAAATTTGTTTTGTTTTGCCATGTTTTGTTTTGTTTTGTTTTGTTGTTTTGTTTTGGAGGGGAAGTACCATTTGCTATTCAAACTCAGGTAGTAAACTATCTTGAGCCAGCCTTGAATATATTTGGGTACCTTCACTTGACCCTGAAAGTATCTTCAAACCTTTCTCATATCACACATCTGCATCTGCAAATAAAAGTCAGCTTCGGATAGAAAACAGACATGACCCTTTTGCAGTGAAATTTACCAGAACAGAATTCACATTCACATTACAGAGACAACAAAGGTTTTAAATGTCATGTGTGAAAACCTCTTAGCAGCAAATGTGATGACCATCAGCCATTCTGGTGGTGGCTGGTGGGAAATGTTGTCCCACAACATCTGGAGGACAGCACACTGACTACTCCTGTCTTAGACCTTATATCATTATAGACGTTCTGGAGAAGATGATGAGGCCATGGCAAAGAAAATGTTATGAGCCATTTCTTCTCAAATATGCATTGGTGTATTGATAGCAAAATGGTGGCCTGCTGCAAGGTAAATCTACAAAGCAAGAATCTACAAAATTATTCCATTTTCAAGTGGTTGATTGGGGTTTTAAAGCATTTGTAAATGGAATATATTTATGGCTTGCTTTTTAACCAATAATAATAGAGATACAAAGTTAGCATGATCAGATGTGTTGGCTGAATTCTAGCCACGTCTATTCCAAAGTAAGTCTTACTGAGTTAAAAGTATTTCACCTGCTTAAACAGCCAATATTGTGTGACTGTTTTATAAGTGATTCTCTAAATAAAAATGTTTCAGGTTGTAGACTCTCTGGGAGAAATTAAGCAGAGGTCCTGCTGTTTCTTACCGGCTGAGTGCTCTAATTGCAACTTGAGCCAATTTCACATGTTTGAGTATTGCAGTTGCAAGCATTGTAAAGTCAATACTCTTTTCTAAGAAATATGTGTTGAGGGGTTAAATTAATTTTATTTCTGTAACTAAAACATAAAAAGAAACATTGTCAGTTAACGTTAACAATAAAAACGCTCATATGATATTGACTTAAGCATGTAAATTAATATAGGAAATCCATATGTAATAATCAGTATTCAAACTAGACTGATGATTGTAAGCTATACGTTCAAACATAGAACATATCTTTGTGGGGTTTGTCTAATACATTTATTAAGGGATTTATTAAGGTTAACAGAGCAACTTTACACACACACACACGCACACAAGCAAATTACATTCAATAGAAAGGATGGGCTGTAATTTTACAAAAGAACAGCAACAGTCAAAACAGCAGATGTTGTTATTGTTTAGTCGTTCAGTCGTGTCCGACTCTTCGTGACCCCATGGACCAGAGAACGCCAGGCACTTCTGTCCTCCACTGCCTCCCGCAGCCTAGTCAAACCCATGCCGGTAGCCTCGAGAACACTATCCAACCATCTCATCCTCTGTCGTCCCATATTAAAAACAGCAGATAAAGCTGCATAAATCTAATTCTATCCAAATTAAGAAGTTATTAAAAGGCCTTGGACATTAAAAAGGTTTATTATGACACTGAAAACTAAGTAGGTACTAGGTGATATTTTCTGGAAAGAGTAGTCTACTGCTAAGAAGGCCCTGGCTGTTATTCCTACCTGCCTCTCCTCAAATGGTGGGGTCACCTAGAGGAGACAGTCTGAATATACAGGTATGTTGATGTGGAGGCAAGACATTATCTAGTGAGTTTATTCCAACCCATTCAAGACTTTTAAAGTGAGCATCAGAACCTTCTGAACAAGAGATAGTCCACTGCTCAGGGAAGATTGAATCACACAGACATGCAAATGGTGGGACAAATTTCAGTGCCCACTGCTGTTGCCATTGGGCTGTCAGTGGCATTACTACAGCTGATGAGGCTTTCTTGGGTAGTGCTGGTGCTGATGGGCGCTTTAGGTCCACATGGTGCGCAAGTCCTGCCTGGTATCATTAACATGAGTGCCAGCCAGCTGATATGCTTGGTTCATGGGCTCTGCTTGGCTGCACTACCACCTGTCTGTCCTTTACTGATCTGATCACAAATATGCTCCACTCTTTCTGTTGTAAAAGTATGCAATAATGAAATATTTGCAACGCAAATGTAATGATGAAATATTTGCAGAAGGAATGCCTACCAGATGGGCGGGGTAGAAATAAATTTATTATTATTATTAATTACCTCAGTTGGTCAGAGTGAACGGATGGGGACAGGGTAAGGGGCAGATACACAGCATGGAGAAAAAGGGAATTAGATAAGGTCAACCTAGAATACACTGTCATTGTATGCAAGTACTTTACCCCTTGAGTTAATTCATACTACACCATACCCTCAAAAAGAAATACCCTAGCTTGTGGAAACTTTCTACTAATCTCATTATCTCTGGTATGTAAAAACACACCCTCTTACACTTAAGCAAACTCCTCTTATTTCACCTATATGAGGTGAAGTACTGGACGCGAGTGGCGCTGTGGTCTAAACTACTGAGCCTAGGGCTTGCCGATCGGAAGGTTGGCGGTTTGAATCCCCACAGCGGGGTGAGCTCCCGTTGCTCGGTCCCAGCTCCTGCCAACCTAGCAGTTCGAAAGCATGTCAAAGTGCAAGTATATAAATAGGTACCACTCCAGCGGGAAGGTAAACAGCGTTTCCGTGCGCTGCTCTGCTTTCGCCAGAAGTGGCTTAGTCATGCTGGCCACATGACCCGGAAAAACTGTCTGCGGACAAACATCAGCTCCCTTGGCCAGTAAAGCAAGATGAGCACCACAACCCCAGTCTCGTTCATGACTGGACTTAACTGCCAGGGGTCCTTTACCTTTACCTTTTTACTAGCTGTACAAAATTTTATGGTGTATTTCCATGTTGCTTCCTGAAATGACCTGCAGTCATTTTTCTCCAGTGGCATTTGCAGCTGTTTCCTGAATCTGAGGTTAACTGGAGTGTGTTTAATAATTGTTGATTTATTATTATTATTTTATTTTGGTGCCTACAAAAACACCTAAGGCTGTGTGCCGGGGGTTTTAATGTGAACAAATTCTCAACAGTCGTATTCCCCCAACCCTGTGTGTATCAAGAGAAGTCCAGTTGTCAGCTGTTTCACAATCAGGCGCAAAGGACGGGGTAATGTTAATTTTAGATGATATTTCTTACCCTTTTCCTCTCAGGAATCAGATACCCATCTCAGCAAATGTACATTTGGTACTGAATAAAAATACAGTAAAGAGTGAAGGCTCCCCCCCCAAAAAAAAAAAAAATATCCTGGGAAATATAGTTTGCTAAGCTATTGTTTGTATCATTTCCCAGGGTGGTTAATCATTCCCTCTTCCCAGGAAACTCTGGGAATTTTAGCTCCGGAAGAGGAATAGGGATTCTCTTCCTAACAACTCTGAGCACCTTTAACAAACTACAGTTTCCAGGATTCTTTGGAGGAAGTAATGTCTGTTTAAAGTAGTACGATGCTGCTTCAAGTGTATAGCACAGATGGCAGCTATATTTTCACTATGAAGTAAATCAATTTTGCTTAAACCACTTGTAATGCTGTTTTCTGTGTTGCATGAACACCCTTCAGAAACAAAGCACACAAATATCACAAGAGAGCTCATATTTTTGGCATCCTGAGATTAAGCACGTTTATTCAGAACCAAGTGTGTGTCACTGAGCTCTATGGGACTGACGCCCGGCTAAGTTCACATAAAATTGCAGCTTTTTCGTGTCTCGATTTTAAAATGGCACGAGCCCTGCCTAATTTTCAGAGTTTGAGGGGACTCTAAGACCCAGGAGAATAAGAGAGGAGGAGGAGGGAGGGCGGACAGGCGTCCCACCTGCTCTGCTAAACTAGAGCAGCAAACCGCGAAGTTTCATCTGCAGAAGTAGTTTGCTGTTGCAACGGCAGGTTAGGGCTCTCTCCCGCTTGCAGCTGGCCGTGGGAAGAAGGTGGGGAAGTGAGATCTTCGAAGGAGGTGGAGATCGCCGGGTGCTACAGACGCCAGAGATTGGGAAGTAAGTTGCTTCCAACTCCCGGACGCAAAGGGCTGCTAGCAGCTTGGTAGGTTTCGACGACCCATCTCTCCTTCTCTGCGCTGTTTACCTTGTCTGGAGTCGAGGAGCGGTTTTGCAAGATTGTGCATGAATCCCGATGGACTCTGCAAACGAGGCTTTGCACCCCGGCAATGAGGAGGAAAAGGCGCCGTCTCTTTCCGCAGCATGTTCCGCGTTAGCAAGCGCAGAATCCCCAGACCTGTCACCAGGAACCTGGAGGATCTGGATTCCGTTCAGAGCATCCTGCTGCACAGGTGAGTGCGAACCATTGTGGACTAAGGGAAAGTGCCGGTATGGGGAGCCAGGAGCCCTCCAGATGTTGCTGAACTCAAGCTCCCATCTGCCCAAGCCAGCATGGCCAATGGTCGCAGGCATGGCCAAACTTGGCCCTCCAGATGTTTTGGGACTACCATCCCTATATCCCTGACCACCGGTCCTGTTAGCTAGGGATGATGGGGGTTGTAGTCCCAAAACAGCTGGAGGGTCAAGTTTGGCCATGCCTGCCTCAAGGGTGAGGAGAGCTTGGAGTTCAACAACATCTGGAGTGCACACTGATTCCCCATCCTTAGTTAATGCTTCCCCTTGGAATGTGATATGTGTTACAATTTTTTCTCTCCCCTCTGATGATGATAATAATAATAATTTATACCCTGCCCATCTGGCTGGGTTTCCCTAGCCACTCTGAGTGGCTTCCAACAAAACATTAAAAACACGATCAAACATTACAAACTTCCCTAAATAGGGTTGCCTTCACTTTCTTTCCTACACACAGCTGGGGTTACATGCATCACACACACCCTCATAGCCCCCTTTCTAATTATTTTATTTTCTCCCATCGTTTCCATGTGGAAAATGGTCAGTGTCATGATTCTGCATATAGCAGAGGAGTCTGTGATATATTATAAGGTGCATCCTCAGTTCTCATAGGGCACTGGCCAGGTCTGATAGGCCTTAACGTTGCCCTTATGCCTGCCAACACATTGCACATTATAATGTGAGACACACAAATACTTGTGACTATGGTAATGATCTTTATTAAGATACATATAGTACTTAAAATTGCTGCCTTAGATGAAGTCCCCCCCCCCATACACACCCTTTCTGAGAAAGTTGGGGAAAGTGTGGTGATTACTGTAAATCAAAATTATGGGGTGCTTAATTGCAAGTGAATGGTGTAACTATTTTAATGCATGGATTTAGTTTTTATATCCTTTGAGTTTAAATGTTTTGTGTCTATATCAACCTATTTTTCAGCAGCTAGACATCTGTAAGACTGAATGATCATATATATCTTTATTTTACTTACTGAGAAAGCATCATTTAACAGACTATTAATTCTTCTGAAGGTAAACATAGTTGACTCTTTTTGGAGAGAGAGGAACTGATTTCTTTTCCTCCATCTACTTCATACACAAAATTAAACATTGTAAAAATAGTTATCTATCCTTCACACTTTATTGGTGTAATGTTGCTGTAGGTCATAGGTAGTCAACATGGTCCCATGTTACTAGACTGCATCTCCCATCAGCTTTGGCCAGTCTGTTTAATGGTCAAGAGTGATTGTAACATCTGGAGGGCACCATATTGTCTACCTCTTCTGTAGCCTCAGTAAATAAAATTTCTGTGACAAGGATAATTGCTTCTTTCCCACAGTTTAGTTTTTCTGAAGTATAGTACACTATATCAAATGCAGAAACAAAAGATAAGTGGGAGTAGTATTCAATCTGTTGATTAAGGTATGCACATCACTTTGTCTCCCTGACTGAGATGGCAAATGGTAGTGTTGTAATAACCTGCCTTTAATTCCTAGCCTAGACGGAACAGAAAATAACAACAAAAAAGACTTTAAAATACTGCAGGACATCTCCAGTGAGCTTTACTTACAGACTGTGCAATAAAGAAATCATCCCTTGCTGTTTTCATATAACTTAATTTATAGACCCTGGTGCTGGACATACTGCTGAGGAGCAGACGGTAGCCTCTGTGTAACAGGAGACTTAATGTTGCTTCTACAAGTAGCAGTTCAGCATGGCTACTGCTATTGCTTAACATAACCACAAGAAATTAAAGCCAAGAATGGCAGTTGTTAAAATTACACGTTGTTTCTCCATTTCTTCACTGATGAGTCACAATCTACATTTACTCCTTTTGAGATTTATCCAAGAAACTGACGATTGGAACACTCTTTTTAATGTTTAGAAAATAAAGTGTGCTTTCTTCTTAGAAATGTGCTTAGTTCAAAAGAGGGACTTATTTCTAAGTAAGTAAGTAGAGGTGTAGGCTGTAAGCCCCAACTATAGCATACAGGAGAGGAACGGGATAAATATTTACTAGTCAAAACATTGGCTGTGCATCTCTAGTACAAAAAAAATGAGAATGGCACCTAAAATGAAAAACTGAAATGGCACTCAGTGACTGCTATGTGCTAGCAGTTTTTGGAAGAACTACCTGCATGACAGGCGATTCCTCTATAAATTGCTGACAAATAACATCTGACTGCATATCATATACATCTCTCCTCATTGAAGTTATGCTTGGCTCTTCCTCTGCTTTCAAGCTGGAGAAGAAACGTTTTCTACTCCTCATCCAGACCTATGAAGTGCCTCAGATAAGAATGCAACTGAAAGGTTTCCAAGACTTGCAGCCTTAAGAGTTCAGTACAGTACTAGGCATGTTTGACCAGAGAGTTAAATGGCACTTACGTTCTAGTGAACACAACCGTGAACTCACTTACTAGAGAGTAACAGTGGCGTAGCGTGGGTTGTCAGCACCTGGGGCAAGGCAAGTAATTTGCGCCCCCTAACCCGTGGATTTGCGCCCCCTAACCCATGGATTTGTGCCCCCTAACCCTAACCCCCAGATGTTGCGCTCGGTGCGGCCGGGCCCCCCTGCACCCCCCACGCTACGCCACTGGGGAGTAAGCCCACTGAACGCATTGGAATTGGCACTTGAATAAACGTGCGTAGGATTGAGCTGTAAGGCAATGATCCATAGCACCTTCTACCTAGGAATAAGTCCCACTGAATTTACACGTGAGCAAGGATTTGCACGTGCGCAGGATTGCGCTGCAAGGCGCCCGAACCCACTTTATCTAAGAGGGGGGAAACCCTCTTAGGGTTGAACCCAGTTGAATTCATTTGTCAGTAGATTGCGTCGCAAGGCTACAGTCCTCGCACCTTACCTGGGAGCAGGTAAAGTGCGAGGGCTGTTGCGTTGCCTTGCGACGCAATCTACCGACAAATGACCTGGGAGCAGGTACAGTGGGCTGTACCTGGCCCACTGAACCGAGTGGGCCTTAGATCATTAGGCAGGGCGACGAATGAAAAGGGTATATAAAAGAGAACGTTTCCTGTTAACATCCAGAGCGGAGCAGCTCTTTGCAACGAGGAGAGTTTGGGCTGAGGGAGCTTCCTAGGTTGCCATGGTTTCCGCAGCCTGCGCCAATCGGCGAGCCGCTTGTGGGTCACGTGCTGTGCCACGGGCTTCCGGAGTTCGGTGTCATGGCGGCGGGCTGCTGCAGATCTTCCTGAGGGGAAGCTTCCTCCGGACGCCATGGACAAAGCGTCGCCGTTGCCCTTTGAGGTTCCTCGAGAACCGCAGCAGCCTGAGGAATGCGAAGGCCGACTCTCGCCTGGCAGCGGAAGCTCCTGCTCTGCGTCTCTGTCCAGCGGCTCCGAGTAAGGAAAAGAAGGGGGTGGACGCAGCCTTTCTCAACCTGTGGGTCCCCAGATGTTGAACTACAACTCCCATCACCCCTAGCTAGCAAGGCCAGAGCTCAGGGATGATGGGAGTTGTAGTCCAACAACATCTGGGGGCCCACTAGTTGAGAACCGCTGGAGGGGGCGCTGTGTAACTGGGGCCTCCTGCTGCTGCTATTCCAGCGTTTTCTGTTTCTTACTTCCAAATGTTGGGATTTAGGCGGTTTTTTTATTTTAAAAAATCTGTCCATATGTTATTCTTTTCTACTCCGAAAATATCGAGATTTCTTCCACCCCAACCTCAATCATCGCATCAGATAATAGAGTTGGAAGGACTCACCAGGGTCTTCTAGTCCAACCCCATGCAATGCAGGAATCTTTGGCCCAGCTTGGGACTTGAACCCACAACCCTAAGATTAAGATCCTCATGCTCTGCTGACTGAGCTTTTCCAAACTGTAGAACTAGGATCTTTGATGATGGATGGATATACCATTTGGACACTCTTCATCCCTCCTAGTGCTATGTACACACTGTACATTTAAAGCATTTTACTTCCCCCAGAGAATCCTGGGAACTGTCTCTATTTCAGTCTATATATCAAACTTTATTTTGGCCAGCGTAAGATAAAACATACAGATAAACTGAACACATAAGACTTAAAACAGATAAGGGATAAAAACGAAAAACGAATAATTAAAATGTGATTATACCATACATAACTTAAAAAGAAAAAAACAAGGACAAACGGTTAAAAGCGACCATAAGGGAAGGAATGTAAAGGAGCAACTGGGAACTGTAGTTTACCTACCACAAAGCCACAATTCCCAGCACCCTTAACAAACTGCAGTTCCCACAAATTGATTTTTGGAAAAAATAAAAATATGGTGTAATATGAACTATATTGGAATGGGAAAGATGGGAATTCCTCACCTTTGTTTATTCTTGGCTAGGCTTACTGAAAAGAGGGCTGCTGATTGTTCAGTTGCCCTGGGCAAGAAATTCAGATATTCCTCCCTTTGGGGTGTAAGAATAAAATGTAAGTCTTCACGCACTAGCCCTGTTTTTGCTTTTGTTCTACCCAGTTGTAGCATCTGTGGTTTACATGCCCTCTCTCTGTTCGTCTTCAGCCTCAAGCCCTTCAGCAGCTAGGTAATCGGGGTGCTGTTATTTCATAGAAGTATAGATATTTGTGACTCTTTAAATTTTATATTTCAGAATCTACGGAACTCCTTGCCACTTTAGAATTCTTCAGTATATCCCTTTTTTGCTGCCACCAATTACTTCAGCTTGCTTTTAAATCCATCTAATAGCTTGGTATCATAGGCTTAAGCGTGAGATTGATACTGACACTGGAAATAGGATGAACTATTAACTAAGATAATTTATCAAATGAATATTTTGTATGTAAGGGAATACTGATATTTACATTGGGGTCATTCTTGTATTGGACAATTTCTAAGGACTCAAAAGAGCCACTATTGCTGACACCAGCTTCTAAGTGGTTTTACCACAAGCTAAATTCCCTCAACCTTCACCTCAGCCAAATTTACTCAGTTGGGTCTCGATACTAGGTACAATCTGCTTCTTACTCCAAAGCTTCTCCAGTTGTACTTCTAATTGCTTGGACCGTTTAGCTGGTTTTAAAAACCGACTTGTGCAACCTTATTTTGGTAAAAATATTTGGATAGAACTTCTGATCGAAACCAGAGATGAATAGTGTTAATATACAGCTCTCTGCTGTCCCCTTTAACATTCTCTGTTTTTTACCTAAACCTCTCTCCTCATCTGACTCCCATCACAGACAGTTTCACTGTCAAGAACCTCTAGCCTACTGGAGTCTATTTTTCCAAGACCAATCACAATGAATTTACCTGATCCAGACCCTGTCTATAAATACCTTCTCTCCACTTTCAGAACCTGTTACTAAGCAGCTACCACTGAACAGGTTTGCCAACACAGCAGCACAAGGCCTTGAACTCTGGCATCAACAGAGGTCAAAGAAATATTAAAGCACAAAACACAGACTACCAGACATACACACAGTATTTCTATACACACATCTACCCTGATGCTCCAAAGCAGTTTTTGCACCTCATCCAGACAAGTACTAGTAATGCTTGCAATGTTAGCAGCCTCTCCTGGGTTAAAGCATGGTGATTTATTTGTATTCAACCTGTAAAGTGTCTGAGACAGGAAGAGTAGGAAAGTGCAACAGGAAACTTTTTTAGCCATTGTGGTCTTCTTTCTTTCTGCACCTTTGGCCCACAAACCATTTTTCCCATCACAATTCATATAAATTCAGTCTCCCTTTATTTGCCTTCCCATGTCAAGTCTTAATGCATACAGCTCTTCCAGCAGCAGTGCTAGACCCCAGGGTTTTTAGCATGTAGAGTGTATAACAGAAGTCTGGCTTTCTCAGAAGCAATGTGCACATTTAAATAGTGCTATTACCTTCCAACCTGTTCCTTCTCTCAGTCACGTAGAAAAATCCTTTCTTTGTCTTGTGATTTTTTCCATTCAGAGTAGGATTTTAATTGCTGTCAGGTCCCTCTCATCCTTTCCTGGTAATCTGACATGCTCTTGCTCTTAAAAATAGAAAAGCATCCTAATGCATCTGAAGTTTTCTATCTGGTTTTAGTGACAGAACACAGATTATAAGCTCTTAAATTCCAGTACCTCTTTATTGGTAACATTTTAAACCACATAATTTGTACAGATGTTTTATTTGCTGACTCTTAATAAAATCAAACGAGTCGTAGGATAATGCAATAAGTTGTAGGTTGCAAGGAAATATGAAACTTGATTTTGTGCTCAGATCAGTACCATATACCACTAACTACGTCAAAATCAGAAATGTAAGACTTGGAAGGGAGCTAGTAGAATAGGCCTTGGTTTACAGTACGGTCCTAACCATGTCTGCTGAAAATTGGCTTATTGAATTTCCTGGGATTTACTCCCAGTTAAGTGGGGTTGGGATTGCAGCCTTAATTTCCTAATTATGTACAAATCATAGAGTTGTATTCAACTAACCCATACTCAGTCATGATTTCAATGGATCTGTGCTGCGTATGAGTTATTTGGATATAACCCTTAATTTGCAAGTCTGCACACACACACAAAAATGCAGGACCTAATATGAACTAGAAACTCTTTTGAGAAGTTAATTCAAATTTGACCATAAAGGCTGCCTCCACCATTTTCTTGAAATTATAGTATAAATCTGTTGGGATCAAACAGACCCCCTGGTCATAGTATGCTATTGTTAGACCTGTCTGAGTAGTGTCTGTCTGACAACAAAATGTTCTTGCCAGATGGCTATATTGTACCCACCAACCTACCCCTTCTCCATCTTGATCACTTTCCATGTTGACAAGTGATCAGTTTCGGTACTTTAGATAGGCACCCATTCAACTTAATTGGGTAAGCCATGAGTAGCAACATTTTAAGAACGGTCTGGTAACCCTGCTGTGTCCCATGAAGCAAGCACATAGTAAGAGAGACAGTTCTGTAGTACTGATTGAATAAAGTGGGAATGGTGTCCAATCATTAGGGAGAAAAAGATCAGTCCATGAAGGAGCACAAGCAGAAAGATCCTGTGTTGTTGTGATGCAGTGTTAGCAAATAGCTGGGCAGGTTAGTGTTTTGCTTCATAGCTATTTTATAGTGGACTGTAGACATAGGGAGACAACTGAAGGTCAGAGTGTCAGTAACATCCTTTCTGAAATAATGGGGTTAAGAGTGATGGAGTTGTATACTCCATCTCACACTCACATATCTGGCCACATCCTGCTAAACCATGGGCTCGTCCACTCCCTTCTCTATTTGCTGGGGAAATGACTTTTGGTTTCCTTTAAACATGGCTGCTTGTTGAGTCTGAACTGAGGGTGATAATTTTAACACTAACATAGTCAGTTTTAAAACAAGTCAATGTCAAACCATCGTTTCTGAAGCTGGCTTGTTGAAAATAAGCATTGGATAAACCATGATCACCAGTTGTATGTATTTAAAGGAAGTCAAAAGTAAAAATTTCCAAGTCTTTGTTCTAGCCACACAGGATATAAGAGGGGGCAATGAACAAGCCCAAGGCTTCCTGCAGTTCATAAATACTGTACTAATCCATTATTTAGCATTACATGCAAACTGTGCCACTGTAATTCAATTGCAGGGAATCTGCATTAGTATTTCTAAATTGCTTAACTAATAAAAAACATGTTTAAAAACGCAAAAGTAGCTTTCTTGGTTTGCTTTTATCAGTCTGAAATGTCAAATGAGGAACATTTTTAGATGTAACAACAAAAAATTCTCTAATGTGGGCCAGCAATATAGTTTTAATTTGCATGCTGCTCATAATGCCCAGCAAATACTTTTCTTTCCATGTGCTTAGACTGAACTGGAGATGGGGCAGGTTGCCTTGTCCTTTTAATCAAAATGAGACCTCTCACTTGTAAATGTATGGTTGCTTATTGAGGCATGGGTGTGAAAAGAATGCTTCAGTAATGTTGGTTTCTATGATAGATGCTTTCACCGCATCTGAATAGTAGGTCTCTGTTGAATGCAGCTGCTTTAGACTGAGGTCTGTGGTTCATCCCATCCCCCTCCTTGTAAGCACTTTTATGTTACTAGCTCCAGAGGGCTGCAAAATTAAGCACATTGTAAGTCATTCTGTCTTCACTGTCATTCTAATACTGCCCTTGTCTTTCACAGTGACCTTGAACCTGAATGGTTAGATAGCGTACAGAAAAATGGAGAATTATTCTATCTAGAGCTGAGTGAAGATGAGGAAGAAACTCTCCTTCCGGACACCTCTCTGGATATGCCTGTGGTGAACCGTGTCAGGTTTTGTGAAAATGAAGCTGAGGTTATTCGTGAGCGATCTCAAAAAGATAGAAATAGTGAACACAGACTGGAAAAGTTCACTAAAATATTGAAATATAAAAGGTTTTTATCAAAACATTCTAGTAAGAAGGTGTCAAGTGACAAGTGCGATGTTCGTGCCTCTGGCCCAGCATCCATACTGAAACACCATTCTGGTCAGAGGGTGGAGGATGTCGCCCAGCAATGGTACAAAGATGTCTGCCTTTATGTAAATCCGAAGAGGCTATCAAATGCGGAGACAGGAGAGCAGTTCAAGCTTCTGGAATCATTAATAGGGATTATCCATCAATCTCCATGGAGAAAAACTGAAAAACATAATCACAGTATTGAATCTAGAAGTGCCAATGAAGAGAAACTCGTAGTACACGGTTTGATACCAGGAAGCTCAGCAATAAAGTCTGGTCACATCTTGATTGGTAAGTGTCACAATTTATGCATTTCTGGCCATGCAACCCAGTATTGTGGGAGGTGAAAGGGTTACTTATCTCAGTCCAAGTGACAACTTTTTCATTGGTTGGCATGGTCGTAGTCTTGCCATGGATTGAGGAATCTCTGCTCTCTTTTGACAATAGACTTGTCCCTGCGGCATGTGCAGGCAGCAACCATATTGTGCAAGAGTTCCGTTACTGGCCCCCATGTGCATTGGCAGAGCAGGCATAAGCGCACTCTGAACTGCCCTCTTCCAGGTCTAAAAGGACCTGCATGTCGGCAATCACGTGTCAACTGGGCACACCTAAAATGGTTGTTGCCTGTATAGTAATACAGTGAGTATGGGGGGCGGGAGCGGTCACAGTTTGAATATTTTTCCTAATTTCAATGTAAAAAAACTCCAATAGAATACCTTTCTGGGTTCCAATATTATTTTTCTTCCCTGAGCAAGCATGTTGTGGTAGCTTTAAAGCACACATACTCATCCAGTAAACACTGTTCCTTTAAAAAGAATTACATGCAAACACGCACAATGTTAAGATTTCCTTTTGTGTACGTATCCTTTTAATTCCTTGAATGGCACTTCTGCTTTTGGTTATACTGGCATTATGTAATACCTAATCTCATTAATGTTAGCAGAAATTAAATCCATTATGAATGCTACTGAGTGATTATGAACTTTACATTTATGGAAGGTTCATTTAGGCATATGGCAACTTGGGAAAATGGCAATGAAGAATTAAAACTTTTTTTCCCCCAAAAGCATATTAGTATTGAACAAAAGCATATTTGCAGTATCCCAAGCTATCAACTGCCATTTTATATTATGTTCTGTTTTTCTTTCTATCATACTTCAGTCCTTTGGCTTTGAACTGGTAAGTGTGCTGCATCTTCTGCCAACTCATATCCAGATATATAATTTCCTTATAAAGTACTTTAAAATTATAGATGTGCAGTGAACACTGGGTACTTTTAGATCTAAATGTGGTGTACAGCAAAATGTGTATGTTACAAATTTTGTTATAGTTGGCTGAAATAACTTGTAATTAAGCACAAATACATTTCTTTTCAGTCAAATATCTTGATCAAATTTTGCTTTTTTGGCAAAAAAAATATGTTAGTGTAGTGTATTTAGAACTAGAAAAGTTTTTAACGAACTGTACATCTTGCTTTTAAAATGAACACTTAGCTTTAATTTTAAGACACTGATGTGATCACAAAGTTTTATAAAAACAAGCAAACATACAAAACCCCCACTTACTTTGAAACTTTAAATTCTCTACCATGTTGTTTCAGGAATAAGTCGGAATAGGACCTGAGTGGAATCCAAAAATGGAAGTAGGCATGGATACGTAGGAGAAACCAGATGGTGTTTTGTTTTATGTGTTTCCACAGCAGTTTTCACTGCCAAAGAAACAAGCTGTTTGTTAAACTGGACAGCAGAGGCTATATTGGAAATACATGTACATCTTAAAATAAAGGTGATATGATGCTGTATGCCCAGGCTTCCTCAACCTCGGTCCTCCAGGTGTTTTGAGACTACAATTCCCATCATCCCTAACCACTGGTACTGCTAGCTAGGGATCATGGGAGTTGTAGGCCAAAAACATCTGGAGGCTGAGGTTGAGGAAGCCTGCTGTATGCCTCTGTGCTAAAACTCTTAAAAGAACACCAATCCTGCCTGGTCAGCAGCAGGACAGATACCCTTGTACAGAGTCCATAATAAAATAGTTATGAACATAATGAAACTTGGTCTGCTATGGGTAAAGAGTTAGCCTGGAGCAGTAATCTAGCATAGTGTTTGTTGGGAAATGGCAACACTTCATTACATTTGCCATCTCGCTAGCTGGGGTTCTGCCAATAAATCCTTTCGTGTATTTGTAACCTGAATTATTCCTTTTCTTTATTCTTTATTCTTTCCTCCCTTATCTGAATGGTAGGTTAAACTATATTTCCTGGCCTTAATGCAGCTAACGTTAGTTGTGGTTGTGTTCCGCTGAAAGCAACGGGACTTACTCAGAACTAACCTTAGCTGGATCAGGGCCTACATCATCCTCATTTATTGCCTCCGTACAGCTTTCTAAGATGGGCTAGGCAAGGCTTTCTCAAGACTATCCAGTGAACCTCGTGGAAGTCATTCCCTAACCACAATGTGACATTGACTAATTACAACATTGATACATGGAAATCCGTGTATTTGTTTAGCCATCTTTAGTAAGAATATTTGGTAGCTATCATCATAACTGGTAAGATTTGTTAGCATATAAAGTAGCACTGTAGAATTCATGTCAACCAACATCTAAACGGTTTTTTATTACAGAATCGCTTTACCTCAAATGTGCCCACTTGGCTGCTTCAGTCTGTGGGTTGCCACACAGTAGTTCCACACTTACAAGAAATCATTCTTTTAGTGTAGCAGCACCTACACTTAAGAACCCTCTGTCTGCTGACAACAGATAGGCACTTTGGTGTATTCTTTTTGGTGCTGGTTTAAAACATTTTTGTTTAGGCATATCCAAACACATTGATGTTGAAATGTCAGTTTCTTTACTGTTGATTTTAATTGTTTTTAAATGTTTCCAATTACTTGTTTTTATTTATAATTTTAATATTTATCATTAAGCACTTATGATACTATCAAGCAGTGTATTCGTTTTGTTAAATAAATACAAATAAATAAATTTTGAGAAGACCGCTATTTAAGACAGCTGTCTGAAATTTGCATGGCATATTTCTGTTGTGCACCTTATATATGAATCTATTTCTGTACCTTATTAAGGTGCCCTTTTACTTAAGTAAGAAAAACAATGGCCTGCAATTATAAGCCTTAAAATTCTTGAGCTTGGCATATATGGGCTACCTGATGAGGTCCATGAAAGTGCCAATTTTCAAACTTATCTGATTTTTTAAAAATGCCACAGGTGCAGCTGATTTTAAAGTACTGAAAATTGATATTTTGTTCTCCCTTTCTCTGATTTTTGAACATGTGTGTCACCCCACCCCCCTGTTTTTAAGAAAACTATTGAGGTTCTTTTTCAGGCTTTATTTGTGATCTAAAAACAGCAGTTTTAAATCATTGCCGATACAGTGTGAAGTGGATAAATATTCTTGCTTGCCCATCTTCCTTTAAATGAGCTTATGCTAGTACAGGCATATACTTTGGCTAACTTCTAAAGCATACCAAGGAATTCTAAACTCATTTTTTCACTTTTTGTTTATTGCCTGCCATCCAACATTTTCCCCCCATTAATTTTTCTGTATTCCAAGTAAGACACCTGGCATATTAACCAGGTGGGTAAGGAGGCTTGGAGCTACAAGAGCCTTAACAAGAGGTGAGATTGTGAGTTTTCAGTGAAAATTGGCATCCCTTACAACTTCTGTCATCATGACATTTTTGAGCAGCTTACTCCTGTAATGCATTATTATGAAGGAATTGCCTAAAGAAAAGGTAATAACGGTGATACTCTGGTGGCTAGATTTTAGGTATTCAGTTTCTATCCAGCCACAATGGAAAATTTTAATGTTACAGCTGCAGGAACAAAATAAATAAAAATGGAATCCCACAGCTGAGTACAGGAAACTTTATTTCCGTATTTTTTCCTCTCTAGTTTTTGAGATATTAGTTTGATTGATTAGTGGTAATTTCTCTTCAGGGAATCTTTTTTGGGTGGGGAGGTGCTGTGGGCAGGGATAACAATTTAGGTTAGTGGTAACAAAATTGACATGGTTCACGCTGATGAACCATGGTTTGTCTGGCATAGAAGCCAACCAGAGATTTAAGAGAGGAGATCCCACACAGTCAGAAGGCTTTTTCCAAAAGAAAGTTTAGAAAAGCAAGATGATGTCATATTGGCCACTTGGCACTGATACTCACTATTGATTTATATAAAGCATTTTTATCCTGCTCATCAGCCAAAAATGATTCCTAGAGCAGGTTACAAATTTCATTAATAATAATAATTTATTATTTATACCCTGCCATTCTGGCTGGATTTCCCCAGCCACTCTGGGCGGCTCCCAACAGAATTAACGATAATAATAATTTAAAAAATGATAAAACATCAGACATTTAAAAACTTCCCTAAACAGGGCTGATTAGACTCAGATTTATAGTCTAAAAAGACATGGCAGTAAAGGGAAACGGTTTGGAGGAGATGAGTGGGGAAAACAAACTCAAACTTAAAAGTTTTTTTCAGTTGTAATGGCTGACTAAAATGGAAAATTTTCAAGGAAAGAAGGCTCAAGAAGTTGCTGGTCTTTCTACAGATCAGGTGAAGAGATTCTGCAGTCCCAACCCTCTTTCCCTCCTATATTAGCCTTTGGCTAATGAAATAATCTATTGCCTTTTAAACTGTGGGGTGGTGTTCTGTTTATGGTGGTGTAGAAATTTTATCATCATCATCGTCTAATGGAATGGCTGCTGATGAGGGAGAAGCCTGACAGAGCTAATCTTCCGGCAAACCCAGGGAGACACTCTACAATCCCATCTCTCTCCCTTCCAGCGTGCTTTTTTGGGAGGGCCAGGCTGTCTGATTTGAATTTAGTAGAAATAGATGTGTGCCGGCTGGGCAAATAGAGAAATGCAAAACTTGCTTGATGCTGAGAAACCTAGAATTGGTACGTTCAAACATGGCAGTGCTCTTCCTTCTCAGTTGTGTTAGCACACATACTATTCTGAAGAATTCCTCTGTTGCTTCCAGTGATGACTGTGTAATTAGATTAGGAATGTGATTGACAGATGAATTCAAGAGTCAGACTTCTATATAAACTTCTGCTAAGCAGGCAGAATAAGAAAATGTTATTTGAGGGGAACCGGAAGTAGTTGTTTTTTACACTGGGCCTTCCAAGAATTACTTTACATTGGGGTGGGAAACCTTCGGCCTGTGGACCAAATTAACCCTCAGTGTTCAGTAGTAGCTTAATCAATTTTTAACAGAAAAACTTCTGTGCCACACTTTCTTATCAAAAAATATGTTCTTTTCTTGTTCTGCTTGCCTGCTGCTATTTTAATCTTATTTTTTTGTTTCAACTTTCAGGAGATGTTCTTGTCGCAGTAAATGATGTTGATGTAAACTCTGAAAATATAGAAAGGGTTTTGTCTTGCATTCCTGGTCCTATGCAGGTATACCATTCTCAGTTTTTTAATTTAAAAAAATTAATGTTTTAAGAAAAACATACAAACTTGAAGTCTGCGTTTTTACATGTAATTTATACAAGTACGTTTCTCTATAAAATGCAGCCTCCCCTCAAATTATATCCCTTTGTTTCGGAGTGTGGGGGAGGGAGAAGCATGTAATTCCACCCCAAGGGCAAAGTCATACTTGGAATAGACCATTGAAATCAATAGACATAAATCCATTGATTTCAATCTGTCTAACTAACATTGAATATCACCCCTTGTCTTTTGACCTTGAATAAGAGATGGTATTGTGCCTGAACTTGTTAGTTAAAACTAATGTTAAACATTGGATGGTATCCAATGAGAATCTAGTTCACTGGCTGCTTTTAGCTAGACTTAGAGTTGCTGTAGTTACTGCAGTATGCTGGCATTTGAACAGGAATAGGCAATTTTGTTTAGTGAATTCCCTGTCCATTTATTAGTAGAGCATTGATTTGCATGTTACTCAAACATTCCAGATAAAACCTTTCATAGCAGATGGCTGCAATGAATTAAATGCTTCCTGCATTTCTAAAGCTTTTGGATAGTATTCAATAGAAAGATTTTATTGCTTCTCACATAGGTTTCCCAAAATGCTGTATTATATTTCACTTGTTCCTCATGTACTGAACAAGCTGAGCCAAAAGAGAAGCCGGATCACTGAAAGCAAACCTATGGAGAACTTTAACTTGGATGCTTTGCAATTGAAATTAATTCTTATACTGTAGCAGAAATTGACTATTTTTCAGGCTAATGCTAAAAACTTCTGAATAAGCCAAACACTTGTACTGTATTGTGAAACCTGCTCACTGTCACACTTTGGGATTAAGTTCAAAAGCAGTTTAAAGAACTAGTCTTCACCTAGCAGGTACAAGCTGTTAAAATATTTTAACTCTTACAATAGGTGAAGCTTACATTTGAAACAACATTCTTTGAGTCAAAAGATGCATCCCAACAAAGATGTAAGCAGACACAATCCTCCATGAATAACCTGCTCAAAGTGTTGTGGAGAGACCATTACAATGACCCACAGTTTTCTATCCAAAGTATACCACATATTATTATGTACCTCTCACTCAAACTGGATTCTGATACATCTAAGGATGAGGTATGTATTCTTAACATAAAGAATTTTGAAACCCATTACTAATTCTGAACTACAGTAGTAGCAATAATGAAATATACTCAGAACCATGTGTGAATTTCTGCTGCGGTTTTTTTTTTAATAGCAACTTTCTAGTCTTTAGCGCTTTGGAAAAAAATGTTTTAAAATGTTTTAGCAGGGGCAACTGATACCTTGTACCCAGAAAAACTGCTGAAGGAAATTAATCTGCAAGGAAATCACTGTTGCAGCTAGTTTTAATCTTGTCTTGCACTATTAATATGAATATTACATGCCATTGTTTCAGCTTGGGGTACCTGAGCTTGCTTCATCTTTATATGATGTGTGTGCCTTAACAGAGCAAGTGCTGCCCACACCATTAGAATTTTAGTGCTCATCTAAACCAAGGACTCGGGCTTCATAAGCTCTTTCTGGTATGCAAATTCTGAAGTTTTCATACGATAGCTCCCGATTTAATACCATGAATTTGAATGAGTTTCATAGAGCCTACGGTTTTTTGTTTACCACAGAGCGGCAGACTATTATCTCCTTTCCCTGAGAAAAGACACTCTTCAACAAAGGGTGCTTTTTTAGAGTCCAGTTCTTGGAGGCTCTTTCAGCTGCACAGTTCTATGTCAAGAATTCCATTCAATGCTCTCATAATGTCCAAGCTCTGTTGATTGGAGGAAAAGTACATTACATTAGAAACAACCAAAATTAAAATGTAATTTATTTACTGTCAAACTAGTTAATAGAATGCTGCTCTGTTTAGAAAAAAAACCACTGCGTTTACAACTACAATTTCTTTTCTTTTATTAAGTCCATTATCTCTGGCTTTTGTACCCATTAAACCCCCAAGACTCCTTTCAGTTTGTTTTGAAGATGCCTAATTTGGTGCAGCAATACGTGTTAGACCTTACCAACACTTAATATTTAGAAGCGAAGCTGCTGCTAAGTTCTTTGTTTTGCATTTTCTTTTCTTTCCCTGGGAAAGAGTATAGATATTTCATAGATGAACCTTGTAAAAGTATTTTTGTTCATTAAAAGGGAATAAGGTTTTTTTTCTCTGTTTTGTGCATTGCGATAAAAAAAGCCCATTCCCCCCCCCTTGTTGAGACAGATTGATGCATAATAATATCCTTGTTAGTTGGGCATTTTAAAGACAGATAATTAAACTCAATGAAAGTGGCACAGACTTGCCAGTTCTCTCAGTTGTGAGATTGAAGGTCCTTTTTAATAGTTTGAAAAGAAAAATTTCCCAACAGGGGTTTTGGTACTGCCTAGAAAGAAAAAGGGAAAGAGCCTCCAGGACACAGTTAAATTAGTTAAGAATAATAATTAAGGTTGCGATTCTAAATGAGCTTACTGGGACACAGTGGGACTAACTTCCAAATAAATATGCCTAAGATTGACTTTTAAATCTGAAATCTGAATCTTGAGTCTTGTTTTAAAAGGTTTTGATAATTATGCAATGGTATCCTGAAACAGGTGACATCATATTTCAGTTTATTTCAGACTAGCGTTGAATATCACCCACAAAATTAAGCATTACAACTCATAGATACAGTAATTGTAATTGTAACAAAATAGAACTATCTATTGATAGTATATGCTTTCCACGAAGATATTTTAAAAGCAACATTACCTGCAGCTTTTCATGTAGGGATTTGGGGGGGGGGGGACTGCTAAAACCTGCTAAAATTAATTCATCAATAATCCTTTCTTAACTGATACACAAACTGGCATTTTTTGGCAGCAAGAAATTCTTTACCAATATCCCATATCAGAAGCTTCCCAAAAAATGAAAAGTGTAAGAGGAATATTTCTTACGCTGTGTGACATACTGGAAAACATGACAGGAACACATATAATCAGGTCAGAGTCCTTTATTTCCTTCCTTTTTCTCTCCTTTGCCTGGTGGGCACAAATTTTATAGCTATACTAGTTTTACATCAGTAATGTTTAACTGTCTCATGTAAATTATGCTGCTTGTGGAATTTGCAAATAAAAAAATAATAAAACATTGACTGAAAAAATAAATCATATAACTTTGTAGCCAAAAACATCCACATTACCAATCAGGAAAAAGAAATTTGAATTGTTATTGGTGATGATAGAGTTCACCCCCCTCTATTCAACCTTCCCCCTAATTATAAGCTCAAAATCACAGAATTAACCATTTTACTATGTAGCCACTATGGTCAGCTAATCAGAGTTATGGGGCAAGGTATTCTAGCCTATATATTTCTGTATAAGCTGCTTTTATGATAAATTGTTCCCTTGTGTGCTGATGTTTTGTAGTTCATCAATGTTTTTATGTGGAAAACTGATCCATGTCGCTTACTGGAAGGAATCGGATAATCTCCTTGTAATTGGCCTTCCAGCTGAAAGGTAAATTTGTGAGATATTTTTTCTAAGTGACATTTTTAAACGGTGGTGGTGGTGGTAATGTCTAAAATAAGCTACTAGCTCCTCTTATATTGTTGCTGGATAATGTAGATAGTTTCTGACATTATGTAACAGCTGGTAATCCTAAATTCAGAACTAGCATTCAATTACTTTCAGTGACACTTAGTTTCAACTGATTAACTTTTCCTGGATTGTGCTCATTTTGTCATTCAGCTGTATCTGTATTCATTGTATTATGTTAGCACAATTCTTAGAGGAGTTGTTTTGGTTTTACAGTGTCCCTCTCTCTCAGCTAAGGAACATGATTGCAGATGTTGTCCGGACTTTGAAATTTATGTATGGCTCTCTGGACAGGTAAAATACTCCTAAGTATACTCTGTTTTGTAATTACTAATCCTTTTGCAAATTTGGGATTTGGATATGATGTTGTGTTGCTTGAAACTTGATTTCAGGAGAATTTTCATTTGGATCACAAATCCCTGTCCCTTTATTTGCAAACTTGCAGTTCCAAATTGATTTGCCTTGAAGCAGCATAGTGAGAAACTCAATTTCAAAGCTTTATTGTGTACAGAACTAGCTGGGTAGTTTCAGGCTATGTGTAATTTATGTGTTTCTTTGACATAATTTGCTAAAGGTTATCCTACTTAATTTCTCAGTGACAGAATGAATTTTGTGTTCTGAGCATCATAACTTACTCATATTTCACATTACTTTCCAGATGCCACTTAATAATAATAATCATAATCATAAACTGGAATAAAAGACATTCCATGCTTGTTTAAATTCTTGCATATGCCCTGTGACATTGTTTGTACTTTCTTTGAACAGTACGTCCCCATTCCATAGCTCAAACTTCATTTGAATGTTTCACTATGTGGCCTAGGGAGATCCTCTTAGAGAAACACAAGCCCCAAAGTTCTTTGGGTACTGTAACCATAGAAAAGGTGCTGCAGGGGGTGAGGCCAAAGGGATGTACATTTTTCATATTTTGGCTAGTAAAAATCACCTGCTTCTGGGCTTGAGGATTATATTTTCAACCAGGAGCTCTTCCAAGCCTAACTCCCTCCTACCCTAGGCAGGTATCATAGTTGCGCCAAACTTGTATGGTTCTTTGGATCACAGTCAATGTCTAAAACATTGTAAAGTATGTTCCCCAGTAAAATTTTAGAAAACATTTTATTCATTTCTTATATTTGAACTATTAATATACTTCTTAATTGTCAAACTTCCTTAAGGGGTATTTTTTCCTATTAAACATTATGTGTCATTGTCTTCAAAGATTTAATTTTAGTTGTAATTAAAGTGTTTTACATGAAGGCTAAAATAATGTGTGTGAAATGCTGAAATGTGCATAACTGAAATTTCCTCCAGTTCCTTTCTTTTTTATACTATTTGAATCTCATGCTCTAAACAGCATAGTTAATGGTTTGCCATGAATGCCCCAATCCCATCCACTTTTCTCCTTGCTGTATATTATATATCTAAGTTAGAGTTTTAACTGTGAATTATCATGAAATGCAAACAACGCTATTGAAGTTCAAATATCATGAAAGGGGAAATTATGGTTTGCTGTCTTGTGCTTCCTTCTGCCTTCCAGAAAGTTAAGTCAAATTGTGGTATCCTGCCATAAAACAATTTCTGCTGTGCACACAGGTTATGGAAGGACATTTCTTGTTCTAAATTTTGCTTTATGTTTGTTCAGTGCTTTTTGTCACGTAGGAAATGTTTCTCGGTTGGATCACTTTTTCAACCTGTTCTTCCAGCAAGCCCTTCACCCTGCCAGACACAGCTCATGTACCAGTCCTAGTTCTCAACACTATGATAACTGCAGTGCATTGCTTTTGTACAACTTTCCAGGAGTGCGGTGGTTGTGCCTTCCACAAGAAATTAAGGTAACCCTGACCACAGGTTTTAGAGAATTATTAATAGTTGAGAACCCAGGGTTGAAGAACCCAAGGTGCATAGAGAAATCTTCATATATTACACATATTATAAGGCACAACTCTTGCCTAAAACGGTGTGTTCTCACTCTCAGGCTCAAATTGAGTGGGGTGTAAGAGGGGGCATGTGCCTTCGACAGATGATTAGGGGAGTGGCAGAACAGCAAACCCACAACATGGAAGATAAGAGGAGAGAGGCGCAACAGCTGAAGCACAAGCTCATTCATTCCTTATGGTCCAGCCAGGTTCTGCTTATTATAAGATATGGGTCATTGTCCACCCACCTTCTCTAATAAGCACAACCCAGCCAGAATGTAAGGGATCACTCACTGAGCATGTACACATTTCTCTTGCACAACTCATCAGCTTAAGTCCTCCTCTTTTACATTCCTGCTGCACCAGCAGGAACGTAAAGGAAAAGTCAGGCCCTGATGTCGTGTGCCTGACAGTTTTGCTTATTAGAAGAGGTAGGTGGCCATAGACAGGCCTGCCCCCTCACCCACCCCAGGAAGAGGAAGGTAAGAATCCGGAACATGAACGTAAGGCTTCCTTTTTGCAGCATCAGGGGAGGGACAAAGGCTCCTGCTGCTGCTGCCACTGAGAGAAGGAACCCTGCATAGGACACAAAGGGGAGAAATACTTTGTCCCTCTCATGGTGTGCCCCACCCCCAGCAACCAAGAGAAGGAAGTTCATGAAGCCTTGCTTCTCTCAATGCCAAGCAGGGGGGCACAAACCTGCATAAGAGGGAATGGCAGGGCAGACTTTTGCCCACTTCAGCAAAACTTTTACATCAGGCACACTTCATTCTCACAACCTAGCGTAGTGTATGTATGAATTTCAGTAGTAAATCCGAGATTTAAAGGGCAGCTCTAAAGAAATGTGTAGCTCAAAAGATATTTGGGCTTGTATTTCTGAATACTTAGCCCTGTGAAGTGAATGCACTAATAATTATTTAAAAGGTCACTATGCGCAACTCAGTTTCCATAATATTGTCTGTTAAAAGCATACCCCTTCTCTAGTTTTTGGAGTGATAAAATTGTAGTGCGAAGTTTTATATTTTTGATAGATTCAATTAAAAGAGTAATTTTGCCATAAAAGTTACTTATGGAAGGCTAACAGCAGTTTCAAAACGGGGGGAAAAAACCCACAGAGAAAAATTGATTGCTCTCATGGGATAGGAAGTGTTTTCAGTTGGAGATTAGGAAGAACAGAGAAACTAACTATTTGAACACCAACTGTGTAGCTGGCAATTCTGGCAGCACTGGTTTAAACCTAATTTTTCTCTCTAAGATATCTTGTTCGCATACTCTGCAGGAAGTGCTTTCTTACAAATTACGCTTTTTTCACTGTGGAACATATTTTTGGCTGGTACCTTATGGAATGATTATGAAGATCTATAAATAAAAGGTTTTCTTAATGAAACTTACTGTAACGCACTAGATCCTGAAGTGTGCAAGTTTAACACTTCTTGGGTGAAACAATGGTAATGTGTGAGAATGTTTTGGAAAATTTCCATAGAGACAAAAACTAAATCCTGAGTGAAAAACATTTTTTCTAATAACTCAGCTGGATACTAAAGCTTTGCCAGATTTCAAGGGAACTTCATGCCTTGTTTTAATCCATGAAAATAGTGAGATTGGCATGTCTATTATATTAAACAGTGGGTTTAGGAGACTGAGAGAGAATATTTTTCTTTCATTTCTGAAGGGGGAAGTATGCAACCACTGGGTGCTTTTCTTTTGACCCTGATTATAGCAATTTACAAGAGTTTGGAACCTGATTTTGCTCTGGTTCTGAAATGCCATATGCATCTGTTGGTGACTCTGTGTACTGTGTACTATTGTCTCAGTACTGAGAGATGCCAAGGAGGCTTCGTCATTATTTGGAATAAATTTAATATTTTCATTTGCTAATGTTTTTCAGGTAGAAATTGATACAGCTCTGAGTGAGTTGGAGGCGGCAGACTTTGCAGAACTAGTAAGGAACCTTTTTTTTTTTACACACACACTCATTAGCTCTTTCAGGGCCACAGTCGGGGGCACTGCTGGAAGCCCACTGAAACCCCTGTCACAGCAGGAAGACACTGCCTAAGATCTGCAGCCCCATGGCCTAGCTAATGGGTAGGCAAACTAAGGCTCAGGGGCCGGATCCAGCCCAGTTGCCTTCTCAATCCAGCCCGCGGACAGTCCAGGAATCAGCTTGTTTTTACATGTGTAGAATGTGTCCTTTTATTTAAAATGCATCTCTGGGTTATTTGTGGGGCATAGGTATTCGTTCATTCCCCCCCACACAATATAGTCCGATCCCCCACAAGGTCTGAGGGACGGTGGACTGGACCCCTGCTGAAAACGTTTGCTGACCCCTGGCCTAGCTGTTCCTTCTTGCGGCTTTCTTCTTCTGACTCAGAAGGGGAGGATCAGCCACCTCCCATTTGTTCCCTTTCCTCTGGGCCCCAACCTGACTTCAAGGTAGAGAGAAAAGCAGGGAAGCAATGGCTTCTGCTTTTCCTTACTGTCATTGCCTTTGAGAGAGCGTGAAATGCAAGGGCAGCCAGAGCCAGTGCTTGCTTGTCTCTCCCTTTGGACACCAAGGTGATTTGGTGACAACTAGCCAATATTGGATCCACTGAGGGAAGGTGGGGCAAGGCTCTGTAGTAGGATGCAGTGAAATATAACTATCTATGTTTACTTATCTGTAAGCCATTATAAACAGGAAAAAAAGAAAATATAATTTTAAAAACTGAGGATTATTACAACTACAGTGGTGCCTCGCAAGACAAAATTAATTCGTTCCGCAATTCTCTTCGTCTTGCGGTTTTTTCGTCTTGCGATGCACGGTTTCCCATAGGAATGCATTGAAAATCAATTAATGCGTTCCTAGGGAAACCACCTTCAGACCAGGTCCGGGGACAGTCTGTCCCCGGACCTCTTCTGAAGGCTGGGGGGGGGGACAAGGGCTTTTCTTCCCACCCCCAGCATTTTAAAAAACCCTGGGACAGCGGAGGACTTCTCCGCTGTGCGGGGCGATCTTAAAATGCTGGCGGGCGGCATTTTAAAATCGCTCCGGACAGCGGAGGACTTCTCCGCTGTCCGGGGCGATTTAAAAGCCCCTGGGAAGGCAGGCGGAGGGGACAAAGACTTTCGCCCCCTGCCCGCCTTCAGAAGGTGTTCCCGCCCCCCGCCCCACTTCGGAACAGCTTTCCGAAGTGGGGCGGCGGGGCCAGGTGTTCCCGACCCCCCTCCCCACTTCGGAAGAGCTTTCCGAAGTGGGGCGGTGGGGCCAGGTGTTCCCGACCCCCCTCCCCACTTCGGAAGAGCTTTCCGAAGTGGGGCGGTGGGGCCAGGTGTTCCCGACCCCCCTCCCCACTTCGGAAGAGCTTTCCGAAGTGGGGCGGCGGGGCCAGGTGTCCCCGCCCCCCCGCCCCACTTCGGAAGAGCTTTCCGAAGTGGGGCGGCGGGGCCAGGTGTCCCCGACCCCCCTCCCCACTTCGGAAGAGCTTTCCGAAGTGGGGCGGCGGGGCCAGGTGTCCCCGACCCCCCTCCCCACTTCGGAAGAGCTTTCCGTAGTGGGGCGGCGGGGCCAGGTGTCCCCGACCCCCCTCCCCACTTCGGAAGAGCTTTCCGAAGTGGGGCGGCGGGGCCAGGTGTCCCCGACCCCCCTCCCCACTTCGGAAGAGCTTTCCGAAGTGGGGCGGCGGGGCCAGGTGTCCCCGACCCCCCTCCCCACTTCGGAAGAGCTTTCCGAAGTGGGGCGGCGGGGCCAGGTGTTCCCGACCCCCCTCCCCACTTCGGAAGAGCTTTCCGAAGTGGGGCGGCGGGGCCTGGTGTCCCCGACCCCCCTCCCCACTTCGGAAGAGCTTTCCGAAGTGGGGCGGCGGGGCCTGGTGTTCCCGACCCCCCTCCCCACTTCGGAAGAGCTTTCCGAAGTGGGGCGGCGGGGCCTGGTGTTCCCGACCCCCCTCCCCACTTCGGAAGAGCTTTCCGAAGTGGGGCGGCGGGGCCAGGTGTCCCCGACCCCCCTCCCCACTTCGGAAGAGCTTTCCGAAGTGGGGCGGCGGGGCCAGGTGTTCCCGACCCCCCTCCCCACTTCGGAAGAGCTTTCCGAAGTGGGGCGGCGGGGCCAGGTGTTCCCGCCCCACCTCCCCACTTCGGAACAGCTTTCCGAAGTGGGGCGGCGGGGCCAGGTGTCCCCGCCCCACCTCCCCACTTCGGAACAGCTTTCCGAAGTGGGGCGGCGGGGCCAGGTGTCCCGCCCCCCCTCCCCACTTCGGAACAGGTCCTGGACCTCTTCTGAAGGCTGGCGGGGGCGAAAGTCTTTGCTCCCCCCGCCTGCCTTCAAAAGCTGTCCGGCCCAGGCATCCCGGACCTTTCCGCCAGCAGCGGCAGCGCTGCCGCTGCTGGCGGAGAGTTGCCGGCATGCCAAAGCCTGCGCGCAGCGCGCCCAGGCTTCGCGGATCGCTCTGCCGCTGCTGGCGGAGAGTTGCCGGCATGCCGAAGCCTGCGCGCAGCGCGCCCAGGCTTCGCGGATCTCTCTGCCAGCAGCGGCAGCTCTGCCGCTGCTGGCGGAGAGTTGCCGGCATGCCGAAGCCTGCGCACAGCGCGCCCAGGCTTCGCGGATCTCTCTGCCAGCAGCGGCAGCTCTGCCGCTGCTGGCGGAGAGTTGCCGGCATGCCGAAGCCTGCACGCAGCGCGCCCAGGCTTCGCGGATCTCTCTGCCAGCAGCGACAGCTCTGCCGCTGCTGGCGGAGAGTTGCCGGCATGCCGAAGCCTGCGCGCAGCGCGCCCAGGCTTCGCGGATCTCTCCTGCCTTCAAAAGCCGTCCGGGATAGCAGGAAGCGCTTCCCTGCTATCCCGGACTGCTTTTAAAATGCTGGCGCTGGGGAGCAAAGCCTTTTGGCCCCCGCCAGCCTTCCTGGACCTCTTCTGAAGGCCGGAGGGGGGGAAAAGGCTTTGCTCCCCACCGCTAGCATTTAAAAGAGGTCCCCGGAGATTTCCCTATGGGCTTTCGTCTTGCGAAGCAAGCCCATAGGGGAATTCGTCTTGCGAGGCAAATCGCGGACGAAAAAACCTTTCGTCTAGCGAGTTTTTTGTCTTGCGAGGCATTCGTCTTGCGGGGCACTACTGTATCTGTTGTACAATGGTTGCTGCAGAATACATTACTAGTAAACAGTATTTGCCTGTACTACATATACTGTCAGAAGCTGTGTGTACATGCTGTAATTGTGATACGTTCTTTTGAGCTCTAGACATATTTTATTATTTCTGTCTAATAATAAAGTATTGCAGTTTCTCCAGGAAACTTTAAAACTTGCTTCAGGGAACTTGAATGTGCCAAAAAGTGATCGAGTTATTCTGAAGTAAATGTAATATGCGATTAATACTCATTTTAATTAAAGCAGTTCTGATTTGTTGTTGTTGTTGTTGTTTAGTCGTTTAGTCGTGTCCGACTCTTCGTGACCCCATGGACCAGAGCACGCCAGGCACTTCTGTCCTCCACTGCCTCCCGCAGTTTGATCAAACTCAAGCTAGTAGCTTCAAGAACACCATCCAACCATCTCATTCTCTGTCGTCCCCTTCTCCTTGTGCCCTCCATCTTTCCCAACATCAGGGTCTTTTCCAGGGAGTCCTCTCTTCTCATGAGGTGGCCAAAGTATTGGAGCCTCAGTTTCACGATCTGTCCTTCCAGTGAGCACTCAGGGCTGATTTCCTTCAGAATGGAGAGGTTTGATCTTCTTGCAGTCCATGGGACTCTCAAGAGTCTTCTCCAGCACCATAATTCAAAAGCATCAATTCTTCGGCGATCAGCCTTCTTTATGGTCCAGCTCTCACTTCCATACATCACTACTGGGAAAACCATGGCTTTTACTATACGGACCTTTGTTGGCAAGGTGATGTCTCTGCTTTTTAAGATGTTGTCTAGGTTTGCCATCGCCTTTCTCCCAAGGAGCAGGCGTCTTTTAATTTCGTGACTGCTGTCACCATCTGCACTGATCATGGAGCCCAAGAAAGTAAAATCTCTCACTGCCTCCATTTCTTCCCCATCTGTTTGCCAGGAGGTGATGGGCCCAGTGGCCATGATCTTCGTTTTTTTGATGTTGAGCTTCAGACCATATTTTGCGCTCTCCTCTTTCACCCTCATTAAAAGGTTCTTTAATTCCTCTTCACTTTCTGCCATCAAGGTTGTGTCATCTGCATATCTGAGGTTGTTGATATTTCTTCCGGCAATCTTAATTCTGGCTTGGGATTCATCCAGCCCAGCCTTTCGCATGATGAATTCTGCATATAAGTTAAATAAGCAGGGAGACAATATACAGCCTTGCCGTACTCCTTTCCCAATTTGGAACCAATCAGTTGTTCCATATCCAGTTCTAACTGTAGCTTCTTGTCCCACATAGAGATTTCGCAGGAGACAGATGAGGTGGTCAGGCACTCCCATTTCTTTAAGAACTAGTAAACTGTAAATATGTACATCTGAGGCATAAAGAAAACAACTATTCTAGCTCTTTCACTCACTTTCTCCCCTTGTGGCTTTTATTCTAAACATGATTTCACAAGTTTTCAAGCAATACTACGTATACATATGAAAGGCTATGCTGTTTTGCTGTTTGTGCTGGAAGAAGTCCCTCTGGTGGCAAGAGCTGCAAATTAGAAAGCAAAAGAACTCTGTTCTGACAAAGTTAGCTTTTGAAAATGAATATAAATTGATTGATCATATTGGTTATAATCAGCTTGACAAAATAACTGGTAGTTTTGTGACAAATTAGAACTTCTAGAAAGAAGTTTCAAACGTCTTCAGTGTCTATGTATCACTACTGGAAGACATCTGCTGGCCATTTAAAGAAAGTATCATGAGGAATTAAAGTACTGTGTTGTATAATGCTCAAATTGCTTACCTTGGATTAGCTGAAATCTGAAATGGTGCCTTAATTGTTTTGTTTTACAGTCGGAAGATTACTATGACATGAGACGACAGTATACAATTTTGGGCTCATGTCTCTTCTACAAGGTAAGACATTGAACCCTTACCAGTATACAGTCCCTGGGATTCTTTGGGGGAAATCATGTGCTTTGAATGTATGGTATGCAATGCAGCCTAAGTCCACGGAAGTGGGAATAATTCGGTATGAAAAGGCAAAACTTTATACTAGACCTCCAAGTCTCAGAGTTTTTATGAATCAATGGCTTCATCTTTTCAAAGTTCACCTTTGCAGCCTTTGGGGTTAGAGGTTTTGTCTTTAAATATATTGAAAGCTGGGTTTCTTGGGAATCCAGCGGATTCATTGCTTGGTTACAGGCAATGTGGCAACATTCCCTGGTTGCTATGATTTCTTTCGCAAATAAAACCAAACCCTTGCAGGCAGAAAACTCTTTGAATAAAGAAACTGGTTATATATGATATCTTGAATCTGTGCTGTCTCTTTGTTTTTAATTCAGGGATATTTAATTAGTAATCACTTGCCAAAGGAGGATTTAATTGATATTGCATTGTATAGCAGGCATTATTGCCTCTTGCCCTTGGCAGCAGAACAGCGCATTGGTCAGTTGGTAATATGGCGAGAAGTGTTTCCACAACATCATCTTCAGGCATGTGAAGCATCTTCTGAAGGGTATGAAGAACCCAGAGCAAGATACTTTTTACTCATAGTTGGTCTGGTAAGTTTTGTGGGGGGGGGGTGGTACATTTGCAACTGTTTTTCTGTTAAAATACATGCTCTAATGAGCACGTGCTAAAGTTCCATATATGTCATTTATGAGCATTTCCTTTCTGCTCAAGTTATTTGAAATATATTTTGTGTCAGGTCAACAAAGGAGGTCCTGCTTCAAGTAACCCACAGCACATGCACACATACTCCACTGAACGGGGTATTGACATGATACAATACCCACTCAGTTGCAGTACTATACCACTAGAAAAGTTTGGTTGCCACTATCCCTGTCATTGTAAATCGGGTTATTTTTTTATTTCTGATAGTTGCTTTGCTCTCTGATTTGAGTTCTGAGATTTTGACTCTTGCTTGTTCTGGCTTTTCTGTATTCTTTTGAATGTCACAGGCCTTTGAAAAATGGCATCCCACTAACAAACATATTCTTCCCTTTTTCTTTCAGAGGCACTTTATGTTGAGTGTCTTGTTGGAAGCAGGAGGTTGTGCTTCCAAGGCCATTGGAAATCCGGGGCCAGATTGCATATATGTGGATCAGGTCAAAGCAACTATCCTTCAGTTGGATGGAATAGATCTCAGCATAGATGAGAGTTTGGAATCACCCTCCACTCCGCTGCTATCCTGTGTAGATTGGTTCCTCCCTGCATCGCGGGACAAACTGGAAAGCTTGACCAGCTTGTCTTTTCTCAACAAACTGCAGTACACAGCAGGCACTCCCGCAAGTAAAAAAGTGCCATGTAGTGATTCTTCCTTAAGGACACGTAAGCCTAGTCCCTTAAGAAATAGTGGGATGCCTGACAATGATAGCAACAGCCCTGAAGCAGGAAGTGGGAACCTTAATACAAATCCTGTGCAACTGAAAGGTCCTGGACGACTTGATGGAAGTAATAGTCTGTTTACGGTAATGCTCTTTCTTTCCCTAAATAATTTCTTAAAATTATGTTTCCCACATAGTAATGTGTTGGCACAAACAGCGAAAGCAAGCTGAAGGAGTACTTCCTGAGTGTAAGGGGAGGATGTGGTTCATGTCCATGATGTAGCTTCTCAGTCTTACTTCCTTTGGGTTAACTCCTAAATTATTTTCCATCCATAAGCACAGCTTGGAGAAGTGAGAGTTGCCAAAAATGAGTTGTGTATATGGGTGTGCCATGTATTCTAACGGGAAGGTTTTTGTCATAGTTGTATAACCCTGTTTCAAGGATGTTTTGCATGCCGTCATTGCGAGATGAAGTTATCAAAGTGTTCCTCTCTCTTGCCAGTATTCAATAAATACCCAGCTGAGTTCCTTTTTCTTTCACATGGCTTCCCCCCAGCACCTATCCTACAAAGGTTTTTTCACACTACTTAACCAAAAGTATGTGTAAAATAATGCACATTTGGTAGTACAGTACTTCTAAATTACAAACTAAACAAGAAGAATCAAGCATGAAATTTTAATTCTGATAGGCATCAAATCAGGTTAGTCTGATCCGCATAATTTATTAAAACTGCATAATACATATTTGTGCTGAAAGCTATGGGTTGTATGCAACTAAATTATACTTAGACGCTTTGAAATCTGTGAACACACATTAGTATTGTCCATTATTTGGGGGGGTTTACTCAAAGTATGACTTCGTTGGCTACAACCTTCCACCTCTCCAATAAAGAGCACAGAACAATTTGTAACAGAAGATTTGTTCAAGTTGGTTTTGAAAAACAATTACATTTTTGAAAATAACCGTAAATCTTTCAAAAATAACGTAGCATGTCACTTGATAGCTCAGCATAGGATCAGAAAGCATGTGAATTGAGGGACTAGCTTAATATTTTTAATAACAGCCTTGGTACTTGTTATGTTAAAATCTGAATCACACACCTACTGTGAGCTTTTAATTCTGCTTGTTTTTCAGATCGCCAAAAAGAAAAATATTCTCCCAAATCCTTTTAATTTAGGAACCCTCAAAAAGAACCTTACAGATAAGGAAGCTGAACTGTATCATGTTATGAAGTAAGGTGTTACTAACTTTTGTTCTTTAGCTTCTGACTACGTTAATATTTTGTGTATGGATGTATGCAAATAAAAAAATAAGGCTGGTGTGCCCGTTATTAGACTGCCTATTGGAAAGTGGTCAGTTTCTGAAGCTGTGAATGTCCTTGTGTGGCTGGTAGCCCATCTTTATAACTACATTAAGGTGTACAGCTGTTGGCTAGCCAGTGTGCTATGTGAGTGTACACACTTTTCCTTAGAATGAATTGCCACTAACCATGCACCTCCACACAGGAAACTTCCCCATGATTTCTTCACCTTCCCCACTTAAGCTATGTGGGGCAGCAGGAAGAGCTCTTTTTCTAGGCTTTCCTTGGGAATCTGGTATGAAAACACAAGCTTTTCACCAGTGTGCATATTTTTTTGTGTGCAAACCATTGCAGTATTTCATTACATTTGTTTAGGATTGAATCTGACTAAAAAAAGGGCCACACAAAATGTTTGTTAATTGTTACTGGTACAGGTTTCTTGCTGTTGTTGCACATTTCTTATAAACTCTTGCTTTAAATAACTTAACTGTTTGACTAATCCTTTTGAGCTAGGCCCAGTTCCCTGTACTTTTGCTGGGGCAACTTTTTATGCTTGGTGTGGGAGATTGTGAAGAGTGGATCTTGCTGTCATCTCATGCTTGGGCATGGGCCATAATGGACTATACTTAGGAGTGGCCTTGCTGAGAAGTAAGAGGGACTTTGAGGGTCTGGACACAAAGGTCGGCCCAACATTAATAATGACAGGTAGAATAAACAGCTGATTTCATCTGCTGTCTTAAGCCACTCTTCCTCCACGGACAATCCAACCAAAAAGTTGGTTGTTTCTACTGTCAGCCGGTAGACTATCAGCAAAATTGGAGTTTCCCTGCTTAATTTGACCAAATTCCTTGAAACTGTAAGGAATAAAATTGTGACCCAGCTACAAGTTGGTTCAAATGCCAAATCCTACCAAAAAAAATCTAACTTAATTTCAGCTAAACAGAATAGCTTGGAATCTTAAGAGAAGTCACCAACTTCTTAGGACAGAACATACATGACTATTTCAATAAAGCACTATCTATGTTCACAATTAATATAGAAACAAGCCACGCCCTAGGAAAATTTCTTACTATGTTGCAGCTGATGGGTTTGCTTCGCACAGTAGGATTTGTGTTCTTAATTGTAAAAAGGTGATGGTTGATTAACTATTTTCTTTTCCTTTTGAAGGTTGACATCTGGTCCTGAAAACACTCTCTTCCACTATATTTCTCTAGAAACAATGCATGGAATTTTTATCACTCCAACGCATGCTGAAGTCACACAGCTGAGTGGAACTATCCATCCCCAGCTCATCAAGAATTTCCATCGCTGTTGCCTTTCCATCCGTTCCATTTTTCAACAAACTATGACAAGTGAAGTATGCATCATTATTGTTAATTATGGGGAAACTCTTTTGTTCCTAACAAGGGAATACCTAGCTACTCACAAGTAAGCCCTACTGAATTCAATGGGACTTTCTCCCAGATAAGTGAGTATAGGATTGCAGCATAACTCTTTTCTCTTAAAATGGGGATAAATTCACTTTTTAAAATAAATTTAACTTCTTAACTGCATTACTATGACAAAATTAACTGTTTATTAATGAAATATGATCTCAATTTAAATAATGGTAGAGCCAGACTTTGTGGAGTTTATAAAGTCTGTACTTCCAAGTAATTCACTCTGTCTCATTCAGATATGACAACAAACCATGGTTTCTTGTTACAATAATGAGCTGTAGCAAGTATTGGGCTTACACACACCTTTCTACAGTTCATAAGTACAAGGAGAGGATGGAAAGAAGAGAGGGGAGCACTAAGTCTGGAGCATGCTATGGCATGTCCTTTTATCAAAAAACTATGGTATTTGTGTTAGGTTGAGACACAGAATTTAAGCTCCCTGGAAATATTGATTCTACCATTCATGAAATCAAGAGAGGATTTGGTTATTGTGGTCTGATGTTACATCTGAACCAGGCTGCTGCATTGTCAACTTTCTTTAATCAGGACTGCTTTAGCACAATGGTCAGTACTATGTATGAAAATTAGACCTGTTTTACTATATGTATTTTTAATCTCAAATTTGATGCATGTGATTATGTCAAAAATAGACATGTGCTTACATAATGTTTTAATGTAACACAGATAAAACCTTTTTTGATATAAGCTGAGGGCCGAACAAAGTGGATAAAATAAATCACATTGAAAGTGAATTCTTTCAAATGCTAACTTTAGTAAGAAAATCCAGCTGAGAAGTATATTTAATGATCATTTTCTTCAGTATATATATTTCCTCAGCTGTGGCACCATGCCTAGTTTTATTCTTTATGTCTGCAGCAAAGTTGCTTTGGAAGCAAACATTCAACTTCGAAGAGAAATCAGAGTAATGTTCTATCTCCCGAGTCTGAAAATTTCTTTTCAATTCTAGCTGTAGCTATTTCTTGGTTCATACATCACATTAAACCAGTTTAAAACAAATTATGGTTTAATGTGAAGACACATTGTGCTGATGCATGTTGCTGAAATGTTCTGCACTGCCAGGAAACAAGCCAGAATCTGGATTTTTGTAATGTCTGAATCCAGCATGGTTGGGCTTTTTTTCAGCCAAAACTTGCCAGAACTCAGTTCCGGCACTTCTCAAGTAGGTGCCATTGCCATTATAAGAGAACAGGGAAGTGGTAATGGTGGGTTCTGGCACCTCTTTTTATAGAAAAATAGTGCTGAGTGTGGTTGCTCTCTTCAATCCATGAACAGTAACCAAGGTTTGTTCTTGTCTTACTGCTTATAGTTTGTTTGGAGAGAAATGAACAATGAGCCCACGTTCAGACAGCACAAAAAGCCAGACTCTGGTTTGTTTCCTGACACTGCAAAATTAGCACTTTTCAGGAGTGTGCACCAAGTACACTGTATGGTGAAATTAACCCTTAGTTAAAAACAAACTATGGTTGAATTTGATGTGTGACTTCAACCAGTGTGGGCAGCTATTTATCAAAAGGTGTAAAAACGTCCTTAGTCATAACATTTCAGAAAATATTTGATCTATGTTTTATCACAGTGAAAGCAAGGTTCCTATTCCTTGCTCATAATGCTAATTCAAATTTCATTGCCCATTTACCGTATTTTTTGCACCATTGGACGCACTTTTTTACTCTTAAAAAGTAAGGGTAAATGTCTGTGCGTCCTATGGAGCGAATGTGTGGTGCCTTGAGCCAAATTGCCGGAGTGCGGCACACTCTTGGACTGGTCTTTGGTAGTGGTGGTGGAGCCGCGCTCCCCTGCCGGCAGCCTCGGCTTCCCCCTGCAGCCCCGGGAAGCTTTGGAGCAAGGGGCGGGCTGTGCGCCCATGCCCCACACTCCTGGGCTGCTGAATGGGGGGTGGGGGGTGCTGCTCTGCCAACAGCCTGCCCTTCCCCTCAAGGTTTGGAGCAGCTGGCAGGCTGTTCACTGAGAGAGGGGAGGGCGAGGACGGAGAGGAGGGGGACCAAAAGCTGGGTGAAGGGAGATGAGGTACCATAGGTTGCCGTGAGTGGAGAGTCATGGTAGAGGGCAAAGGAGAGGGAGCAGTGAAGGGGAGAAATTGTAGACTTCACCTGAGGATTTTGGGTGAAAGGGATGGAGAGGAGGAGGCTGGAAAAGGGGACTGTTCTGCTTGGGGGGGGGGAGAAAAAAGTGGGGAAAAGGAAAGCCTCCCAAGCTCTGCTTGGCTGTTTCTTGACTGTAATTCAAGTAAAGGGAATGTTTGAGAGCAGTTGGCAGGCTGTTTGCTGAGAGAGGTGAGGAAGAGGATTGAGAGGAAAAAATGTGGCATTAGCAATGCCTTGGATGGATACGAAGATGATATTTTACATGAAGATAGCGAAGAAAGTGATGTCAGTGACTGTGAGCAACTGAGCTTCATAAATTCTGACTTTAGCAGTGATGAGTTCTTGGGGTTCACAGAAGACTAGAAGAGTACTCAAACCTTAAAGTCTCTCTTCATTTGTTAATGACAGTGATGATGGTTCTTAATGCCATTGTTGACTGCTGTTCACTTTACATGGCTGTAATGTGATTCTGATATACCGGTTGTTTATTAAATACAGTAGTTTATACAACATTTGATTCAGAATATTTTTTCCTTGTTTTCCTCCTCTAAAAACTAGATGCGCCCTATGGTCGGGTGCGTCCAATGGAGCGAAAAATACGGTACTTTCTTGTTTTTCATTACAGACTAAAAAGACTGCAGGTAATAGAAGTTCAGACCGCAAAAAAGCAAATTCTGGCCTACATCAAGTGAAAGAACATGGGGTGTTGTTTGAATGTTCTCCTGACAACTGGACGGACCAAAAGAAACCTCCACCAACTATAATGTACTGGGTTGTGGGGTGAGTGAGCAATAATACCCTTTTTCTGTTTTATGGACTGCCCAAATCCTCAAAACTTCTGTTTTCCAAAGTTTGTAATTCAGCATCTTTTACATGGGTGGTCTTAGTCACTTCCCTAATGCAGCTATCTATTTTTAACTTTTGTACCACAAAGGATGAAAACGTAGCAGAGGATCAATTCAAGTGTGCATAAATATACCTAGCAAAGAACATTTTGAAAGCTCAGCACGTACTGCTGTATAGTTATTCCATTTTTAGTTCTTTACTAAACCCTTACAAAAGTACGGACTGTTTTTAGAATAGCCTAAAGATCTTGTTCTGACACAAAGTTTTTTTTGTGTTGTTTTTTTTTTACAGGAGACTCTTCATAGATCCCAAGCCTCGGGAGTTTTATGTCTGTTTTCATGACTCAGTTACAGAGGTTGCTGTTGAACTGGCTTTTAAGCTATCTTTTGGCTTAGCTCTGTAAATTTGTTTAGCTATACATCATAAACCTTCCAACACACTTAAGGCACACAAATAAGAATTAAATTATGGTTTTGTCCTGGTTGCTCTTTGAAGTCTTCCTCTAGAATAAACTCGATGAATAACTTCAAATGTTTATAATAATACATGGATGTCATCAACAGTATTCTGAGTTGACTGACTTTTCAAATTACTTGTTTAAAAAAAAAAACCTAAGCAAGTGGTGATTTTCTCTTTACTGCCTTGCAACAAATTTTGCACATAAGCACTGTGATCAAGAAGGGTCTGTATATGTGAACCATATGTAGATCTGTATTCTCAGAGCTGAGTTTCTTTCTTGCAAGGTTTAAAAGCTCAAAACATGTTATACTTTCCTCAGGTTAAAAATGCAGTTGGGCAGGGGCAGCAATCTGTGGGGCACTTTGTGAAAATGAACAGCCGTATGGAACTTTCATACACACACTTCTGGACTTCAACTAAGGGAGTGTAATGTTTAATATATTACATAGGGTACAGAATTCTAAACATGCTATGGAATGTATTAAAGATCAGTGGGGGTGGAAAAAACCCCTGAACGTTTTCTGATTTTTTATCTTACACAGGGGGCAGGGGTGGGGTTGAGAGGAAAAAGACTACCTTACATTAAAGGGCTATAATATTTTATACAGTAAATGATGTTATGTATAATTATGTGAATGAATAAGCATTACTTGTTATAAAGTAACATTGCCCTTATTGCAGATGCTCTGCGGCAAACATCAGAAGGAAATAACCATTTTGTTTTCAAAAACTTTGTATAAACGTTTTTTATTTTATTTTTTTACAATAAAGACATATTTGCAGAACGTGTCCCATGTATTTTTATAGTCTTTCATGGGACTGTATACAACATTTCACAAGCAGCAGGCAGGTCACACAACCAGCATTTCCACTTCCCCATAAGCTCCCTATATGCACAAAAGCCTCTGCAGAGGGTTAAGGGCATCTACTTAACTGTGGGCTGATCTTATGGGGCTGGCAGAAGAATCTTGCACCATTCACACAAGATTCCCTGTTACTGCATTCATTCTTAATGTTTACTAATTATTGCATAACTTCACCGGAAACTTCACTTCTCTTACTGCATATCTCCTAGGCCAGGGATGGAGAACCTGTGGCCTTTTAAAACATACTGGATTATCGTTCCCATTAGCCCCACTCATAATCAACAATTGGGGATGATGGGAACTCTAGGCTGAGGTCCCCCCATCTTTGCCTCAGGTAATCTTAACAGCTTTGTGGGTTGCTTGGTCATAATTCTCCAAAATAATAAAAATAAAGCCCCTATGGCCTCTTAACTTTTGTACCACTAAATTTTGGACATTAAATTGTTGTTGCATAACTCCAGAACCCACAACACTGCTGAAAGCCGAGGGCCTTCTGGCGGTTCCCTCATTGCGAGAAGCAAAGCTACAGGGAACCAGGCAGAGGGCCTTCTCGGTAGTGGCGCCTGCCCTGTGGAACGCCCTTCCAGCAGATGTCAAAGCGATAAACAACTACCTGACATTCAGGAGACATCTTAAGGCAGCCCTGTTCAGGGAAGTTTTTAACGTGTGATATTTTAGTGTTTTTTTGGTTTTTATGGAAGCCGCCCAGAGTGGCTGGGGAGGCCCAGGCAGATGGGCGGGGTATAAATAATAAATTATTATTATTATTATTATTATTATTATTATTCTAAGAAATGCAGCAAGAAATGCTGGATTAAATGGGAATTGACTGAGTCAGGCCCTAGAGTAACGGTGCTGCTGCCTTTAAAAGCCAGTCTGAAATATTTTAGTCCTAAAATGCATTCCACGAGCCCTCGTGGGATATCTTGCCAGCCAAACTTTTGTTTTTTTGCTTGGCAGACAGAGCTTGAACACCTATTAACCTTTGGTTGGAGAAACTGCGTTCGGATGAGCCCATCACTGTGATTCAGGCAATGCCCCTCTCCCGGTGCTTGCTTTGCTGGTTTCTAGGCCCTTGCTAGCAGAGGTTCCTATTCCTTGCTCATAATGCTAGGCCCTTGCTAACCTCCAACTCCAGGAGGCCCAGAATCTTCTTGGAGAAGGGATGCCCAGGAAGAGAGGCTCTCGTGATTGGGCGCTGCCGGGTCATGTGGCTTGAGAATGCATGCTTCTGATCCGGTTGGGGGAGGGGGACTCCATTGGCTCTTCCTGAGCAGTGGCAGTTAGAAGTGTTGCCTGGTGCTGGGGGATGCCACTTGGGGCTTCCATTTCCACCCAACCCCCTGTGCCCACCCATTCGACAACATGCTGGCCGCAGAGGGGCAGCAGTTTTTCGACCCTGTCTCTTTCGGGAAAGACCTCATGATAGGCGGGGTGGCGGCAGCTATCTCCAAGACGGCAGTAGCGCCCATTGAGCGCGTGAAACTGCTGCTGCAGGTCCAGGGCTCGTCCAAGCAGATCCGGGTTGACCAGCAGTACAAAGGCATGATAGACTGTTTTGTGCGCATCCCTCGGGAGCAAGGTACGTCTTCCTCAACAAATAGGCCCTCCTCGAAGGATTGGCGTGGTGTGAGAGCCACAAACGTTTGCCCCTTGTTTAAATCGTGCCTCAACTGTGAACAAAATAAGTGGCAATTCTGTTGTGCCAAGCCCCCTCACCAGCTGCAATAAGAGGCTAATAATTCTGGCCTACCTTTTGCGGTGGTTGTAAAGATTGTGGGAAAATGTGCTATTAAGTTCGCTGAATACCTAGCACAAAACAAATACTTATTACTAATACTCTGAATTGTGTGTGTGTGTGTGTGTGTGTGTGTGTGTGTGTGTGTGTGTGTGTGTGTTTCGTTTCTCCAAGGCAATATTGCAGCTTTTACATTTTTCCAATCTTTCCTTAAGGGCTGTGTGCTTCCAATGAGGCCTCACTTCCATATTCCTATATTGTTTTCATTCTGACCAAACAGTTGCACACTCCAGAGTACATAGCGCATAATATCCTTTTAACGTCCTTTCCCCCCTATTGTACAACTCCCATCACCTTCCGGCTGCTTCCACCGCGCCAGGTTTCCCTAATTCATACTGACCTATCTACACATGCAAAATTAATACAGCATGCTCACATTTCAGCTAACGGAATATATTCACCCAGCAAGCAAGGATTTCTTCTGTAATATATACTCCTACTTCATAATATATACTCCAACATAATATATACTCCTACTTCTGTAATATATACTCCAACAGAAATACAAGACTCCCACTGCACCACACGTGCAGCCTGATCCTAGATATGTCTGCTTGGAGCTAAGCCCCACTGAGTTCAGTGGGACTTACTCCCAGGTCATTGCGTAGGATAGAAACTTAATTTGACTGCCTGGAATAATAGTTGAAGATCTCATAGGTGGTTATCTTTCTCCAAATAATTATTATAACATTGTACACTGACCTGTGCCATGTATTTTTGTGCAGCTACTCTATTTATGCTGAATTCTAAGGGTGTTTTGTATTTTTAAATTACAATTGTCAGTGTAAGCAGTTCTTTGTGTTTATGGATTCCACTACAGTGCTGATTTGATTAGGAAAGTAGCAAATCTAAAACTACAAGTCCACTAAACAACTAGTTCCAAGTACCTCCATATACCTTTAATTCAATAGGCATGGGATCTGTTTCCTTGCTATGTGTATATAGTGTTAATGTGCACTAAATCTGTAGTTTAGCGTGTCTTCAGTGTCTGTTTTACCAGCAAAATATTTAGCCTGGCTTATTTGGAGCCCACATCATGAAACAAAGATTCTGAGCATTTTAGCTGCAGTTCTAAACCACTTTTTATTAAGAAATGTTTTACTGAACTCCACAGGACATACCAGACCAATCTGTGTAGAACTAGGCTGCTAGTGTTTGGGTAGTAAGGTGAAATAGGACAATACAAATGTGTTATCCCTAAAAGTGAAGTGAGCTTTTGGACCTAGTAAAGGAATATGTATCTTGAAGATATTTCAAAACAATTGGCAGTTCTTACCATGGCTTGATGACTCTCAAACTGTGATACCTTTGTGCATTTAACTTGAAACATTTGGTTCCCGTTTTAGAGTTATTTTACATGATAGAAGATGTTCTTCTGAGAATGAATGCCTTCGTTGTCTTCGTTTAAACACTACAGATTGAAGGTTGTCATATTAAATGTTGGGCGCAAGCTAAAATTTGTTCTATAAGTTGAATGAAATATGGATTACCAACTGCTCAGACTTTTATTTTCCATGTCATTCAGTTACATAACTTTAATAAAATATGAACACAAAAATGAACATAATTATCTACTATTCTTCATCAAATGTTGAAAGTATGCCCTTCATTTATGGTCTGCCAAGCTACTGAATAAAACAGGAAACATGCCCTGCTTGCTCTTATTAGCAAAAACATTAGTTTTAACTTTTTTCATAACTATCTTTTGCACTCCTGTCTTGACAGCCACTGATCTTGGAAGCAATACTTTCCTTATCACTTTAAATTTAAATATTTGGTCCTGCAGTATAAGCCCTCTCCTTACAACTTGTACTCAACTGCAGTGGTCACAACAGTAAAGATCTTTCATCGTACTGAATGTTTACAGAAGCCTTGTTTTCCATCAGAATATATAGAGTGCCCATTACTGATTGCCATTATTTACCTTGGTGCCTGCAGATGCAACACTTTTCCATCCTTTGACTACTTTTTGTCTTGAACAGCTCTTACTTGCATGTTAAACTCATTTTCCACTGATCTAAACTCATCCTGTAAAATTGCCCTCTTTGACTTAACCAAGATTCTCAGATCTTTCCAATAATTCTTCCTCCTTCTCCCCCTTCCAGTTAACTGGTGCCCACAAGCTTTCGTATTGTTTGGCTTCATGCTCCTTTTCAGCTCTCTTTACATTCCTGCATTGAGACCTTGGCTTCTGGGGTCCTCAACATTTCCATTTGTCCCTTTGTTCGATTTTTCCTGTTCTCAAATGCTGCTCTTTTTATGTGGTATTTCCTCTTGAAATACATATGTAGTTTAATTCAAGTCTGCCTATCTCCCTTTCTTTTGCCTCTTCAGATCTTCCTCAAAGCCTAGTTTTGCCTTCACTTTCCCCAGCTCTCAGCAAAACTCTTCCTCCAAAATAATTCCTTTTGTTGATCTAGTTTTCACTTAGTAAGGCACTAATACACTGCATCACCTGAGTCTTAGCAAGATCACCTGAGCCTGAAGAGCACAGTGGTCAGAATGTCTAAAATAATTTTTGTTTGGCTAATTCTGGTTATTTAAAATTTATGCATGTATGCCTCCAATGTACTGCAAAACCAAGTCCACCACTCCTTATTAAAATGGGTTTAGCACCCCCTCTGGTGGTGAAAACATAACCTAAAAAACATTTGTACAGTACAGTACTATTTTACTAAGACTAGGTTGTATATTTGATGGTGATCAAACATACAGATTTAGCATGCTTTACCATCACATGGGTGGCGCTGTGGGTTAAACCACAGAGCCCAGGACTTGCTAATCAGAAGGTCGGCGGTTCGAATCCCTGCGACGGGGTGAGCTCTCGTTGCTCGGTCCCAGCTCCTGCCAACCCAGCAGTTCAAAAGCATGTCAAAGTGCAAGTAGATAGATAGGTACCGCTCTGGCGGGAAGGTAAACGGCATTTCCGTGCGCTGCTCTGGCTCAGCAGAAGCGGCTTAGTCATGCTGGCCACATGACCCAGAAGCTCTACGCCAGCTCCCTTGGCCAATAAAGGAAGATGAGCACCGCAACCCCAGAGTCGGCCATTACTGGACCTAATGGTCAGGGGTCCCTTTACCTATACCTTTACCTTACCATCACAGTGTGCTTTCTATTTCCTGCTGTTTATTTGCTAACTCTGGCTCTTTAAAGGATTAATAGCATCCAGCTTACTGCTATCGATGATCTGAGCTTCCGTTTTTTCCACTGTTTGCATCTCTCTCTGCTTTTTAAAAAATCAGTACTGAGACAGTTGTACATAATTATAGGGAAGCTAGATTTGAGGTGAAAGAATTGGATGACCACTGCACATTGAACTCTCTATGGATTCACTTATATTCACTTATTCCACAAGTACCATTTCAAACATATTAATAGGTCCAAGTTCAGTACACATAAACATGTAGTTATACAACAGAAACAATTTAAGATCATGTCAACTGTACATTTTTTAATCTTCTGTCTGTAGGATTTGCCAGCTTCTGGCGTGGCAATCTTGCCAATGTTATCCGGTACTTCCCAACTCAAGCCCTAAACTTTGCTTTTAAGGACAAATACAAGCAGATTTTCATGGCTGGAGTGGATAAAGATAAACAGGTAAATGTGGTCTAACATTTTGTTTATTGCTGATGTGTCCAAAACCATTTTGCTTGGGCCAAACATGAAGAAATTGGGATATCTTTTTGAATTATTAATAGTATACAGTACAGTTCAATAGGTGGTGTATAAAAGAGGCATTGGGATTTGTATTTAAGGAAAAAAGCTAACAAATATGAGTAATTGCGTGAACAATATTAATGCCCACTATATGTGACAAGTGGGACTTTGTAATAAAATGTTCAGGGTTACTGCCAACTCTTTTCCAGGATACTTCATTCCTGCTCTCCTCCCTACAAGTAGGCCAGTGCCCCAAAGTTACTGTGCATGCTCAGTCCTCACTGGGATATTTTGGGGCTACATCTTAGAGTTTTTACTGTGATTTTTGCTTGTACTTCTGCAAACCTTGGAGTTCACTGAAGCCTGCTGATAGCTCCTCTTGTTTGTGAATGGTGCTATTTGAGCAATGCAAGTCTGTACTCTGAAGAATGAGCTTATTGGTGTAGGATGTTCCTACTTGAAGCTCAGTATCATGCTATTTACAAAGACATTCTTTATCTGAATTAGGCCTTAAAAAAAAAAAGTCCGGCTGGTACTTTAAGCCAAAATAAAAAAAGCAATTGCTCTTAGTAAGTGGAGCAAGCAATCCTCTCACTTCTTCCTGGAGCTCTCCAAACCTGTTTGACTTGACCAGTTGCATGGTATGCAGAGGCGTAAATCAGCAGTTTGGAAATGGTTTTCTGTTAATAGCACTGATGGTACTGACTGTTCCCCAGCTATGCTTTTTTGATCTGTAAAGGTGGATGCATGTATTTTCAAAGGACACCATCAGAGTGCAGAGCTGCTTCCTTCGAAAGAAATACTGAAAAGGCAGTCTTTAAGGGCAGGTTTACACATCACTGTTGTTCATCACTCTGTGACTGCAGCACAACATGAAAATTTGTGCATGTGAAAGTGCCATTGCAAATCAAGCTCTATAAGTATATATTCGGGGGGAAAGAAAAATCAGTGGAAACAGTTCACACATTCAGCAACAGGACTAGTTCAGATATTTGTTTGGGCTGCTGTCCCCTCCCCCCAAAAAACCCACTCATGCACAGTAATGTGTGAGGCCGTGATTTCAACATCAAAGTAAAGTGTGAGGTGACATTGTACTTTACACAGAATTTTTAGGCACTGTTGCAGCTGTGGAAATTACCGCTGTCTGTTTCTGATTCATATCTTTCCCATGTGCATTCCTGGGAGTATTTCTTATGGAGCAAAATAAATGTGTGAATTGATCCCAAGTGACGGGGATTTTGTGAATCAGCTTAAAGAGGGGACCCAACCCCACTAGATCCGCTTCCCTGGCTATGCCTCCCCATTTGCGATAGATACTTTAAACTGAGGTTTGGTAGGAAGCTCAAGGTTTGCGACTTGGAGAGGCGGTGCAGGAGTGCTCTGCCGGAGTTACGTCGGATCGAGGGGGGTTCACACAGGCACCCTAAGGGTGCCCTCCATTGGATGTGGAGAGCGGTCATTGTGAATCAGCCCTAACGTTCCACAGTTTGAGAAGGGGGATCGAATAACATACAATCACCTCAGCAACACAAAAGGGCATATAATATACTATACAGTGGTACCTCGGGTTACATACGCTTCAGGTTACATACGCTTCAGGTTACAGACTCTGCTAACCCAGAAATAGTGCTTCAGGTTAAGAACTTTGCTTCAGGATGAGAACAGAAATCGTGCTCCAGCGGCGCGGCAGCAGCAGGAGGCCCCATTAGCTAAAGTGGTGCTTCAGATTAAGAACAGTTTCAAGTTAAGTACGGACCTCTGGAACGAATTAAGTACTTAACCCGAGGTACCACTGTATATGTATTTTGGGGACATCTTTTATTGCTCTGTAATCTTTGTTTGATATTGTAATGGGATTTTAAAGGGCTTTTTTCTAACAAGCTGGTTCATTTTCTTTCCTCCCAGTGCCTTCTGCATTGCCAGAAACTTACTGTCTAAAGCACCTGGTACTATTTCATGCTTAATGACCATTTACAAATACTCTGCATTTGGATTTAATACCTTGCATTGCATGCTCATTTTCTGTCAGTATTCATATGTAAGCCATTTCAGTTTTAAAGCTCTTACTCTGAAAGAACATGAAATACATCTTGACATACTTTGTGATATAAATGCTCCAAAGAGTAAAAGTCTTTTTGATTTTTTATATTATCATACTGATATTTTCAAATAAATAGTTTCAACATCTAGCTTAAGTTAGTTGTGTAATAACTCCTATTGAAACTGTAAAGTTCTAAATGCCAGTACCAAAAGATTCTGGGTCATATTTAACTAAGTTAAGGGTAAAGGTAAAGGTACCCCTGGCCGTACGGGCCAGTCTTGACAGACTCTAGGGTTGTGCACCCATCTCACTTAAGAGGCCGGGGGCCAGCGCTGTCCGGAGACACTTCCAGGTCACGTGGCCAGCATGACTAAGCGGCATCTGGCGAGCCAGCGCAGCACACGGAAACGCCGTTTACCTTCCCGCTAGTAAGCGGTCCCTATTTATCTACTTGCACCCGGGGGTGCTTTCGAACTGCTAGGTGGGCAGGAGCTGGGACCGAACGACGGGAGCTCACCCGGCAGGGATTCGAACTGCCGACCTTTCGATCGGCAAGCCCTAGCCGCTGAGGCTTTTACCCACAGCGCCACCCGCGTCCCCCTAAGTTAAGGGTAGACCTGTTTAAATTAGGCCCATTAATATTAATAGGTCTACTCTGATAAAACTCAGTTGACTACCACTCAACCTTCCCCCAAAATGTAAACAAAAAAAATCTTCTACTTCAAAACACAGCCTTAACCTAGTTATTAAAAAATAACTTGTGGCACCATAAATACTGTACTAAATATTCTATTATGGCAGAAGCCTTTATGGACCACAGTCTACTTCATCAGATGAATGAAGTGTTAAACTGAGTTACGTATGTGTGTATAAATAGATACACACACACATGGGGAAGGGGAGAAGGTAAACAATTGTGGTCACAGGTAAATGAAATGCAGTAAGTACGGTGACAGTGATAATTGCATAATTCAATCTGGTCATTCATACAACTGTTGAGGGTAACACAGACATCCTGGCTTTGGTAAACCAATTATCATGAGTGCAATAATTAAAAAACAACAACTTTGTCCTGCTTCAAACTACAGGTTTGAGACTACACTGAACCTCTTGATGAATTATAATTCACTGGTTTCATCTTTCTGCCTCCCTTTGAAGTTCCTTTGTTACTCAATTTTCATGGCACAATTTGTGTTGGGATGGATTTTGGGAAAGAGCCTCAGGTTGTCTAAAATTTGTTTTACACACAAGCCAAGTTTTGCCACCAAGTCTTGAGTTTGGTGCGCCCTTTGCAACGCAAGTTGTGGATTTTTCTCATGGGAATTTGCAAGAGGAAACTTCATTTTGAATTCCCTCAACTAAAATGTTGCCATCAAATCTAAGTTCCATAGAACACTGTTGATTTATTCAAGTGTCGCCATTGGGAATACAAAAAACCCCAGTTATTTCAGGCTTGTGTCATCGCACCATTGCTTCAGGTATTTGTAATAAAATAAAATAAAATGGAGGATTGTTACAAGCCCTGTTTTTGAACTCAGCAGTTTTTCCTTTTCAGTTCTGGAGGTGGTTTGTTTCAAATCTGGCTTCTGGTGGAGCAGCTGGAGCAACTTCATTGTGTGTGGTATATCCATTAGACTTTGCACGGACCCGGTTAGGTGCTGACATTGGAAAAGGTAAGAGCTTCATCTTCATATTTTAAGGGTTGTGTGCTGAGACTGGCAGTTTGTGTTTCTGCCTTCTTTGTGGTGGTGCCCCAGTTTATGGAGCTCCCTTCCTAGAAATAGGCATTTGTTCCCTCCATTAACATCATTTTCATGTAACCTGGGGGGGGGGGGGTTCAACCCAACTGTTTAGTATGTGATGGGTAGTAGATTTTCAGCAGCTGTATTTATTTTGAAAAATATGTTTTCCATGATGTTTTACCTGTTGTATGGCTCCTTATATGGCTCCCTAGGCTCCTTTGGGAAGAAGGACAGGATTAAAAAGTGAATTAATAGTAATAGTTCCCCTGTTCATTGTGGGGAATTCTTAGAGCTAAAGTGCTCCCCTAGTTATGTTATTTCCTCTTTCATTTTAGGTATGGAAGAGCGACAGTTCAAAGGACTTGCTGATTGTATTGGTAAAATTGCAAAAAAAGATGGCATTACCGGCCTATATCAAGGATTTGGTGTTTCAGTACAGGGGATCATTGTATATCGGGCATCCTATTTTGGATGTTATGACACCATAAAAGTAAGTTTTCTGATCAAACTCACCCTTTCCCATTAAAAAAAAAGGATTATTTGTCACCTTTATTATGGATGCATTTTACAGTATTTATCCTATCAGCTAAGATATTATTAATCCTATTGCAGAAACAGCTAAGACTTAAAAATAAAAAGACATGCCCAATTTGGTTTGTATTCCTTTAGTTTGTTATTATTTTATAAATTTAATAAATCTACTACATGATCCGGAGGAGCTCTGTGGTTACCTAATGGTTGATGATAACACTTGTTTTAAAGCTAATTATTTCTACACATTTATTCTTCCCAATTTACTAATTGGTTCCTGAAGCCCAAAGGTCTGATGCAATATGATGCTCCTTTGCTCACAATGGCTGCCCTGTTGATTTAAAATGAGAAAGCAAGTTGACTGTTAAATTGGGCAGCCCTTGCAATCAAGATCTCAGTGTATTCATTGGACATGGGGATGCTCATATGTATAGATAAAACATTTATACTATTTAGTTAATTAATGTGCCTCACAGATGAATCCTGTGCATTTTTATTTAGAAGTAAATCTCTTGTGATTTCCTGCTACAGAAACTGCTTTTAAGCTCTAAGAGATGCTAACCAGGACAGTCTCGTGTGGACTGCGAGAGATCTTGCAGGAGCCTCCCAGAGCCCACTTGAGACTTTCCCAAAGCCCAGTAAGCAAGCCTGAGAGCTTACTTTAACTTTTAATTTGTGTGATATCAGCTGGCCAGCTGCGAAGCATGTAAAGCTGCAATCGCACAAGTTAAATGTGCTTAAGTTGCAATCTTAATATATGTTATTTGCCCCCTCCCCCCCAAAAAAAATCATTTGGCTTGTTTGCCATGTGTAAAGTGTAAAACAAAAGGAGAAAAGAATATGTTTCCAACTACACTGACCATGTAAAATAATCCATTCAAAATACAATGCACTTAGGAAATTCTGAAGCAATATAATGATTTGACAGCATCTTTTTTTCCATTTAGATTCTCAAGATACCCCAGTGAATTCTTATTTCTCTTTTCTCTTCTTAGGGAATGTTGCCAAATCCAAAAGAAACGCCATTTGTCGTATCTTTTGCAATAGCTCAAGCTGTGACTGTATTTTCTGGCATACTGTCATACCCCTTTGACACTGTCAGAAGACGCATGATGATGCAGGTAAACAACATATACTTGCTGGTGTCTAAGCACAGGAGGCCTATCTAGAAGGGTAGAGTCCTGGGGGGAATTCTAGGAGGGGAAATATAAAAAAAATTCAAAGCTACACTCTTCTCCTGTCCCCCAACTGACATCCTTCAATTTGCATTTGCAGAGGCTCCTGCAGCCATTTTTATCAATCAGCTAATTGCACAGCATAGCATATCACATATAACAAGCGCTATCACCAGGTCCCTCTCAGGTGGGGGGGGGAGCATTTCCCTGGGTATGTGGACCCTACATTCGGACCCTACATTTTGACCACAGATTTGTGTGGTTGCCCAGCTGGCTAGTCAGAAACACGTATTTGGCTGTTGATGTGCTGAGCAAACCAGGTGATTATGCTTTTTCATGGTTTAATTTTGAAGCAGCAGTGTGTGTCTCTGTGTTAAGAGAAATACATTTATTTTTATTCTTCTCCTGTTGCTGGTAAGGGGGCAGTAACCATCCTGTTGTCACCCTGTGGTGCAAAGAATGCAAGCTCTGTCGTGTGCTTTCTTGAAGGTCTGTGTACTTCAGCAATGTGGGTCTGCCTGACAGCTGTTTTATTTGCAAAAAGAGAAACAACTTATGTAATTTTATGTAATCTTCCTTCTGGATTTTTTTTTTTCAACATTAGAGACTTTTGAAAAGGAAGTATGCCAATTTGGAAGCAAGAGAAATTAATTTTTTATATCTTACAGATTTATATAGAATACTATTTGACTGTCTCAATATAAATATCTATCTTAAAAAATAGATTAAGAAAATTAGATTCTCCAGTGTAAACATTTTGATGCAAACACATTTTTTTAAAATATCTATCAAAAAAACCATACTACCAACTTTGGGGAAATCTAAACACTTCTAGATTGGTACTTGGTGATGGGGGTGGGGAACCATGTGAAGTTCAGCGAAAAGGCAGTGAAGAACAATGTTCCAAAAATATGCTTCAGACATTATCCAAGAATCAGCATGCTTCAAAACACCCTGAGGAATGACATGACCTTGTTTAACTCTGAAGCTTAAAAGAAACATCACAAGAAGATCACAGACTTGCTAAATTTAGCTGCAGAGAACTACATCAGGGAAGCATTTACTCATTAAGGTTCTTATATTGAAACAGAGATAAAATTAGTGAGAGGTGTTTCTAGACTTATAATTACAAAAATGCCTAATACTATATATCAGACCCTAAACTGAAAATTATAAAAATACCAAATGCCAGATTAGACCCTTGCCACATAGTAAGCACGTACATTTTCCAATCATCTGTCTTTGTTTAAAATTATTTTAACACAGAGTGGAGAGGCTGAACGTCAGTACAAAGGAACCATTGACTGCTTTTTCAAGATATACAACCAGGAAGGATTAAATGCCTTTTTTCGGGGAGCGTTTTCAAATGTACTTCGTGGGACAGGCGGTGCCTTGGTGTTGGTCCTTTATGACAAAATTAAGGAGTTTCTTAATATTGATCCATCAATAGGCCGATCATCTGACTAAAGTCACTGATAATAGTCACCTGTCCCTACTGTTAAAAATGTCATTCATTATTATATGATGAGTACTGTAAGAACAATCAAAAGTTTTGCATGGGTCTGCTAATCATTTACACTAATGATTTGAAGGCAGCTAAAGCGTGATTTGTTTCCTGTCATAAAGAGTTGCATTTACTTGTTTTTGTGTGTGTGCATTCCTTCCAAATGCCTAGCTTTCGTTTTTTCACTTGTATTTGTTGTGTCACTCATTTTCATTACCAAGTCAAAGCCAAGGTTGCTGCTATTTTCATCTAACAATTGGGCAACTTATAGTGACAAAACCCTGTTGAGTTCATGAATGAGCTGAGATTGGAACCCAGATTTCCATGAGGAAAGGGCAGCACCAGTCACTAGAGAGCATTGGGGAACATGCAGCCCTCCAGATGTCCAAATTTTCTTCAGCCCAAACCAGCATGGCCAATGATCAGAGATAATAGGAGTTGTAGTCCCACAACATCTGGCGGGCCACAGATTCCCTACCCATGCACCAGATTTTAGATTTTTTTTAATTAGTGCAGTCAGAAATGAGGTGCTTTTCCTGACAAGACACACATCCGTCTGTTTTTATGAGGCAGTTTAATATCCACAGCCATCAAGGTAGCAGAGCTCTTGCAAAAGTTCTAATTTTCAAATCTTTAACTCCACCCTAATCCTTTCCAAGTTAATAGAATTGCTCTGGTGTAAATTACAGAAATGTGGAGGAAAGCAAATGGCTATGAATAGATGTAGCTTATGGTACTTACTAGACAGCTTGCTTGCATACGTATTTATAGTACTTCTATCCGGCCTTTTGCCAAATAGCCTTAAGGCGGCTAACAATGTGAAGTAGTAAAATGCAATAAACATAACAACAAGAGATAGCTAACTAAAACAGCAGATAAAACAATAGAGAGGGTAATTAGAAACTCAGATAAAGACAACATAAACAGAAGTGAGAATAAACTATGAGTCATTAAAGGCACAAAGAACATGACAAACTTCATCTGACACTTAAAAGATTACAAAGAAGGTGCCAGGAAGATATGCCTGAGAAGGGAGTTGCCACATGCCTACTGTGGTTGGGCCCCCAAAAGAAGGGCCTTAGAAAAAGATCTGTCTGGTTCATGTGGAAGAAGACCGTCCTTTAGATATAAAGAGCAAAAACAGCACTTTGAATTGAGCCCATAAACAAGCAAAGTGGGAGCCAGTGAAAAATATATTTACTGAAGTGATGTATCCTTAGCAGTTAGCTTCGGTAAATAGTCTAGAGATGGCATTCTGCACCAGTTGAAGCTTCCATGGTGCTTTTCAGAGGCAGCTTTACAAGTGGTGCGGTACAGTATTGTAACCCGGGTGTTACCAGTCTGAGAAGGACAGGCCAGAGAATACCTTAGAGAACATGCCTTGAAGAATTTGAGAAAAAGTTGAAAGCTACTATCACTTAGTCATGCCCAAGAAAACGACATTGATTTGCCCAGCTTGATATGTAACCCTCACAGACCTTGGGGATATACAAAACAACATTTGACCATTAAGTCAATGTGAAATCAAGGCTGGTTAGGTTCCCACTCCTTCACCAAATCAAATGTAAAAAAGCACTCAGGGTTGCCAGCTGAATGGCTGACTTCCACCACCTTGAAATAGAAAATTAAGGAAGAAAAAAATATCTGCTTCTCATTCAACAGATGGTGGGAGTGTGTTAATTCTTATACTACTAGCCAACAAGCTTGCAGGAGAATCCTTTCCCCTGGTATATTCCTTTCACGCTTGCAGAATAAACCTGCGGCGATAACAGATGCTCAGTTGGCAGCACCCTGAAAGCGTGTTTCAGAGAGGACAAAACTACAGTTGTTTCAGTATGCCACATTTCCATATGCCTACTTTCAGAGGAAGCCCAAAAGAGGTCTTGGAAGATGGGGTTTAGGTGATGGCACTCTCATTCCTCCTGGAAATAATGGGTCATTATTTCCTGTTCCATCGTTTAGAAAACCACAAGGTTCTTTGACATGAAAGGTGGTAGAACTGCAGAAGAATCTAGCAGAGTAGAGGTTCTCAAAGTTTCTACCCTCCAGGACACACTTGAGAGGCGTGGAAATTGCTGGAACCCACTAAGTCACAAAATGGCAAGGAAAGGGTGGAGCCAAATACTGTTGGGTAGAGGAGGAGTTTAGCATAAGCAGCAGTTATGGACATCAAATTCTGTTGATAATTAATCCCTCTTTGTAAATTGCTAATTTTGGCAAAGTTTCATAACTAATTTTTCCTCAGGCCAAGAATGGGTATTAGCCCTGACTGTAGTGTGACATGCTCATTTTAGGGACACCTTGCTCATCTAATGGCTCTATCTGGACAGAGTTTTTTATTCTGCATCCCCTATGCCTTTCAAAAGTATTTTTACTCATCTATAATTTCTTTCCCCCTTTTCTTTTCACTCTCAATTTGTACCTTATTTCTCCACACCCAGACTGTCAATTCCTTTAATCTCTCTGTCCTTCCTCCTATAGCAGCTTTACATTATTAACAATTGTATGCACTCACTATTTCCTTTAGCACATCCTTTCCCTTCAGAGGAAGGAAGCACCTGCCTTTGAAAGGGACCGCAGAAATACAGACCAGGAATGTAAAAACCAGACAGCAAGGTTTCTTAAAGAAAAAGTTTTTTATTTGGTCTCCATTGGTCATCCTGACCTTCACCCCTTCACCTTCACCCCTCCCAAATTCACCAACAACCTTTGCTCAGCGTGTGGGGAGTTGCTGGTGCTGGCTTCGGTTCAACCCAAAACTATGGCATGGCCAGAGGGCTGGTTGAGTGTGTGAGGAGGCACTGGGTAGGCTATGGAATGAGGATCAGTTGTGGGCCCTGGTCCACCATTAAAGAATCTGGATGCCCAGATTCCCTTTCCCTCCATCTCCTCTGAAAACGCCCCCCCCCCCAACCTTTGTGAACCTTGGAAAGTATTTCTTACATTTTTTAAAATCTCATGTAAACCATAACAGTTCAACCTTTATAGGACGCTGGAGGAGAGAAGGAACCACAAAATATGAAAGCAGCAGTAATGCGTTGATGCAATAGCATGACCACCATTAAGGGCAAAAGGTCCAGAAATTCTACAGGATGGTTACCATGGCAACACTCCCAAAGCCTACTTGTTTTGCTTGGGAATGAATTGTATATGAGCGTACAAGGTGTTATGTTCAGTGGTTTGTTTTTCATAAGCACTGCTACTCAGTTGTGGCTCTTAAGGGAGGCATAATGTTTGGAACTGAATATGCTGGTAAAATGATTTACAGCCTGCTGCACAGGGATGAGGTTGCAAGGCACATTATATCTATAGTCTTCCCTAGTGAAGCCCTCAGAAAGGCAGCTTTTCTCACAGAATAGGCTGTATTTGTCAAGAGATAAGAACATTTGCTTTTCTATGCAGTTCTAGGGCAGCCTTTAAAGGCACTTTCTCATTAACAGTGTAGATTTTCCTACTTTAGAAGAGGAGAACGCAATTTCATTTGCTTGTGCATTTATAACATTGTATTGGTAACTTTTTAAAAAGTGTATGTATAAGTGTAAATGTTGTTGGCATCTGTATGTCTCGAGAGACAATGGAGTGCACCTCCGGCCGTGAAATCAAACCTCTGTGTTAGCAGTACCAAAGTGACCTTGAGGTGCAAGCCTGGGCAGTGTGTATGGAGGCCCTGGGATGCCAAGACAATAAGACCCCCATCTTGGCCTCACTGATGTGGTTTAAAGGAAAGCAGAGCAATACATTTGGCACCAGCTGGGCTGCAGGAGTTGCCAGAAGATGACATAGAAGGCGCCATCCAACAGTCTTAGGGACTTCACTCCAATTTAGCGTTTTCTTCTCCTGGAAATATTCTTCAAGGCAGCAGAGGTTTAGGATCAGAGTTTTCCTTCTCTTAGATGGGCTACCCTGCCAGGTTAATGAACCCCATCTGTCCCTCACTTCTCTCTGCAGCACAGGCAGAAACTGTCTTTATTGGACCCACTGTTGGTCTCATCTGCTCAATCTGCTGGAGATTGCCGCATGCAAAGGGAAGTTCCTAATTTATCCAGGGTTTGAGACCCATTGTCTACCCTCCCTTGGTTTAGCCAGCCAATCTAAGCCATTCTCAGGGTGTGGCGACTGCTGCACACTGACGGCTTCTAGGAGCCACTGCTGAGAGCTGAATGCAGGGTGGAGACCAAAGGTGGACAAATTATCCCAGATGTGTCTCCCACCAGAGGTACTACCCCTCCTTTAACATCCCATGTACCCCATGTGTAAATACACAATTACAGTGGTGCCCCGGGTTACAGACGCTTCAGGTTACAGACTCTGCTAACCCAGGAATAGGACCTCGGGTTAAGAACTTTGCTTCAGGATGAGAACAGAAATTGCACGGTGGCAGCGGGAGGCCCCATTAGCTAAAGTGGTACCCTCAGGTTAAGAACAGTTTCAGGTTAAGAACGGACTTCCAGAACGAATTAAATTCTTAATCCGAGGTACCACTGTAGTATATATGACCAAGTAATCTGTATTTCCAGGACTGTCCTGGGAAAATCGGGACACTTGGAGGGTATGTGACCAGCCTGCACAGTTCATGGGCAGGAAGTGCCTGATGGAGCTGGGATGAAATTAACTCTGCTTCACAGCTCTCCCACTAAGGAAGTTTGATGGAATGGCTGCCCTAGATAACAGCTGAAGGGGAAGAAGCTTGATGGTGCTGGCCTATGTCTATAGTGAAACAGTGGTATTTCACTATAGACTATAAAAAGAGGGGGTTGGATCAAGGAAACCAATAGGAAGAAAAACTGATACTTCATGACTCCTCCCATTGAGATTAACTAGAAACTCTTAAGCAGGCAGGACCCACTTACCAGTACACTTCCAGTTAGGACTGGAAAGGACATTTGCTAAAATAAGACTTGTGACTAAACATGACAGAAATACCTTTGTCATGGATAAAGAGCATTAAGTGCTGCATTGAACCTCCATTTTCATTCAGTTTCCACCTGATTATGAAGAAGCAATGCCTCAACTGTTGTAAAAAGAGTTCTGGTCTGTGAGCAACCTGGTGCAACAATTATTATCACCAAAAAATGTATCTAGAAACTGACAAATACAGGTTAGATACCCAGCTACCTATGATGGTCCCTAAAGCAATGCTTTTGGGGAAACTATCAGCATCATGTAGCTGCCCCTCCCAACATGACATTTTGTGGTGAGCTTAGCCTCCTTATTCCCTTCCTTCTCATACACATCTATAAATCTGTAAACACTGCATTTTAATTTTATTCAGTGCAACAACACTTAGAGGCCACTTTAGTTCACTGACATATGTATCAGAAAAGGGAAAATAATGATTTAATGATGAAAATCTAGTGACTACTCCTTTAATCGCCTCTTGATTTCAGGCCTGATCATTCAGTATTTGGTTTGCAATGCAGTGCAGGTAACTGCTACAAGATAGTACTGGAAGTAAAACCTGTTCCTTTGATGCAGAGGGCATGTTTTACAGAAATCCCTCTGACACATGCCCTGACTAGTAATCTCTGCTTTGCTAGATCACCAGGTGTGGTAATTTCTTTTCTCTCTCTCTCTCTAGTTTACATTTTTTATTGTTTTCTTCACAATAGATTTCTATGACATAGTTACTTGTGACATACTCTGGATGACACAAGGGCATTTGAGTAATGCAGATTGTTCTGAGACCACATTGGATTCTGGGTCTTCAAGACTCTTCAAGTGCTCTAGAGTGTCACTACCCTAGGCACTCTTTGAGCAGAATAGCAAATTAAAACGGCAGCTCCACTTCCAGGGCCCTCTTTGAGTGTTGCTGCACCACCACTGCCAGGTGCACCACGCTGCCCCCGTGACAAAGGGCGCCTGGGGTGTGCTGATGTCACACACGGCACACCCCATGGCATGCATGTGCTGCTGAGTAGAACTTGGGGGGCAGCCCCTTCACTGAAAATTTGTGGTTGCCTGGGCCCCAACAGCCCCGCATAGATGGCACCTATGACCATTCCCAAGTGAGCCTGAGATGGCCCACCAGCGTAAGAGAGGGCCCAGCAGAGTGCATTTGCCCAGACCTCCAAAAAATGCCGTTATTTTTAGTCAGAGTTGGCAGAGCTGGGCTAGATTGCCCAATAGTCTGACTCAATAGAATGCAGCTTCATTACATTCACATATTGTACTTGTCGGCACTGTGTGAAGGGCAGGTAATTTTTTAAATAAAGTAAATTAAATACATAGTCCATCAGTTGCAAAAGGGAGTAGGGTTTGTGTGTGCATAGAGCAATTACCAGAAACATACTTTTTTGTGATTCTGGCCTGAATAGCTGTAAAAGGGGCAAGAGCTTGTCTGGTCCTGCTGTCAGGAAGAGACCATGTTGTGATTAATCAAGACATGTGAGGGGAACCTTTGGCCCTCCAGATGGTGTTGAACTACAACCCCCATATGTCCCCAATGGCTAGGGATGATGGAAGTTGTGGTTCAGTAACATCTGGAGGGCCAAAGGTTCCCCATACCTGAATTAGGGAAACCATAATAAGCAAATACTTCTGCTGCTATGACAGCAGTGAACCTTGAACATTCCTTATTCTGCATTCCTTTGGCTGCTTACCTAACAGTGTGGAAGATTCTAAAGGGTGTGGAATCAATAGAACAAAACTGCCCTCAACCTCTAAGTGATGTGGGATTCAGGTCTCCTTGATCAGAAGAGTGCTATGCAAAGTCCTGAAGTAATAACATATAGACAAGGAAGGTGATGACTGAAATAAAACTACAGCTGAAATACCTTTCTGGTTTGCCCATTGTAAAGGTTATTTCCCCCCACCTGCAAAGGGAGTCTAGTTCATGAGGCAGTAATACACTGTGTGTGTCAGAATGTTACCACTGTGTGTGTCAGAATGTTACCATGTTTCATGTCACAATGGTATGACATCTTCCCCAAAACACATCACAGAAGTTTTTGATAAGATCTATAAGATTTCTGTGCTGCTAATGTATTGAGGATGGGGGTTGAGTGTGAACAAACAAGACATGAATTGATTGGATAATCGTCTATTGATTTTTATTATTGTCCAATTAATTTTTACTATCAGCCAGGTGTCTTTTTATAACAAAACATTTGTATAGCCTCTTATCATTGGAATTTAGTTTTCATTAATATCTAGCAGTGCTGGTGCATGTAGTGAGTTCAGGTTACATGTATAAATTAACTCATCACTGAGAATCAGAGCATTGTGCTTTTTCTGGAGTGCGAAGATGTTCGTTTTTATTCCGTTCTTAAAATACATTGTTGGCCCTTTTTAAAAAAAGTGATTTTATTGTAAATATGCAGCAAAATACATAACAATAAAAAGCAGTAATAAAAACGTATTTCCCCTTCCCCCTTTCTTGTATTACCTTTTTATTGAAATACAGATACTTCCTTCCATTGCCTTGCAACATATCTATGCTGTTTAATAATGGGAAAACCCTTTCATGTCTTCAGATTTACAACAAGAAGAATAATAGTTAACACCCACATGAAATAAGATCTGCTTAGCTATGTCAATCTGTGTAATTACAGAAAATGATAAGTTAATAAGCAATCATGGTTTAATTAAATAATGACTCATTGAGCTTCAAATCCTCAAGTTGTCCTGTTGAAATTTCCAGGACTACTCTGGGGTGGAGACTTACAATCATAGGGTGTGACCACATTCCCATTTACTGTGGCTCCAGTGCACTCCCAACACTGGATTTTTAAGCTGGGTTCACATGATGTTGGATCCAATCCATCTGTATCCTGTAGCTTTTGGAGAAATGCTCCTATTTCATACGCGTTTTCCTCAAACAAGCTTCAGTGTGATTTGAAAATGGAAGCCACAATTGGTGTGAACAGTTCAGGATACGTGCACACAAATAATGGCACATGCTCAAACGAAAGCTTCACTGGCGGGTGTTCAGAGCAGGAAAAGCAATAATTGGGTGAAGACACACCCAGCCGGCTGTGGTGTGAACAGAAGAAGAAGGAAGTAAATTGGAAACGCAGCAGTAGGAAATAACCTCATACTGTTTCAAGCAGAACTGAATATAAAAAAGAAGTCCAGGAAGCTGGATTAGATACAAGGGCAATAGTGGAGCAGCATCCCACCCAACCTAACAAACCAACCTCCACTGTCATCCCCTGACAAGGGAGAGTGGGGGGGGGGGAACCAGCTCCCCCCCATCCACAAAAAATATTGAAAAGCATTGAAAGTACAGTGGTACCTCGGGTTAAGTACTTAATTCATTCTGGAGTTCCATACTTAACCTGAAATTGTTCTTAACCTGAAGCACCACTTTAGCTAATGGAGCCTCCCACTGCTGCTGCGCCGCCGAAGCACGATTTCTGTTCTCATCCTGAAGCAAAGTTCTTAACTTGAAGCACTATTTCTGGGTTAGCAGAGTCTGTAACTTGAAGCGTATGTAACCTGAAGCGTATGTAACCTGAAGCATATGTAACCCAAGGTACCACTGTATTCAATTAACTGAGGTTCTACCCCCCAACCAAAGCCTGCCCCCCCATAATGTCCTATTTTGGGGGGTATATTTACCCATGATTTCTCAAAAAGCTCAACAACCTTGGTATCCTAGCTATGCCCATGGTCTCTGAAGTGAACTGTTTTCACTAGAAACCTCATCTGTGCCACTCCATAAATGTTTCTGGTCAGAGTAAATTGTAGGCCAAAGGCTTCACACCATAATGTATACTTTGCATAGCAACTGCCACCTCCACCCCGTCGTCCCACTAACAACCATGTTTTCCCAAGATGCAAAACTTTATTACTATTGTATAAGTAATATATATATTGGACAACAGGAACACTTAATATTTGTTTGCTTATGCAATACGATTGAGTTGTAGTGTTTCTCTTAATTTTTCCCCCTTTTACTATTATTTGCTCATCAGGCGCCTGGGAGCCCTATTTCAATAATTAACCAATCTCTCTCTGTGGATTTTCAATTCGTTGCTTAATTTATTTCTGCATAACAATATCTAGGCTGCTGGGCCGGCCTCTGTCATGTTAGGCCACTCCCAGAAATACTTTTTCCAAAGTCACATGTTCCTGCCGCGCGACCAAACCACCTTAGCGGCAGCAGCAGTACTGACATCTGGCCGCAAGATGGCGACCGAGGCCACCGGGCCCCCCCCCTCCCCGCGCGCGCTCTCTCTCTCTCCGCTGCTCACCTTGCCCCCTTTCCAGATCTTTCTCGAACTCGGGGAGGCTTGCCGGAGAGCCTGTGCGGAAAGAGCCGAATGCCGCAGCCGGCGTTTCGCGGCGTCCCCGCTTGGCGGCCTCTGGCGCGCGTGGGCGCGCGTGCGCAGAGGCGAGGAAGTGCCGGTTGGTGGCTGTTGCTCCGCAGTGAGTGAGCGAGCGAGCGAGGAACCGCGTCGCAGCAACAGCCGCAGCCGACAGCAGCGCCCGCCCGACGAGGCACCGCCGCCGCAGCAGCGGGCAAGCGGGGGGAGGAAGAAAGGGGACCACACCCGGCGCAGCCATGTCTGTGGTGGGCATCGACCTGGGCTTCCAGAACTGCTACATCGCGGTGGCGAGGAGCGGCGGCATCGAGACCATCGCCAACGAATACAGCGACCGCTGCACCCCGTGAGTAACCGGCCTTCTCGCCGCCGCCGCCGCCGGCCTCCCAACCGTCATTTGGTCTTAGGCCCCGAGAAGGAAAGCGGCCCCCCTCCAACTACCGCTCCCGGCACGCTCTCCCCCCCCCCCGCCGCAAATAACTACCGGCTTCCTCACCTTACGCAGCAACTACCGGCCGTCTCTACACCGCATAATGAGCTTCGAATGAGAAACGGCCGGGCGCCGGTGTCTCTCCTCTCTCTCCTTCAGCCGCTGCCGGGCGCCTCCATTTTCATTCATGTACCCCTTGCTCTCTTCGCCGCACCCCCGTCCTTTTAATTTTTCCCCTCTCCTCCCACCTCCCAAGGATTGATTGCATTCATCTCGCTTAAATGGGTGACGCTCCGCACCCCCCGATTCTCCGCAAGAGAACGGTCTGGAGGTTGTTGCTTTTTTTAACCTCCCTCGGAAATTAATCACTATGATGACAGGTCTGGATCTCCTTCAGCCTTTAAGGGCTTGGAACCCACTTTTAGCCTCAACCCATAAGGGGGGCTGTGGACCCTCTTCCTGCTTACTGTTTTAGAAACCGTGCTTATATCTTTTCTTGGAGGGGGGGGTGTCTTTTGCCACCTCATCGTCCTTATGAATTTTACTTCTCTTTGAAAATAACCCCCCTCTCCATTTTTTTAAATGGTAGAAGTATTGGTGTGCAACTCGAGTCTTAGATCACAACCCCGTGTCTTGCAGGTTACAGCATCAAATAATCCCGAGGGAATTATTTCGTGCATTACTCAGTGTTCTTTTCGTGAGCTCTTCACTATACGACTTAATTAAGTTTGGACGGGGGGGGGGGGAGAGAATAAAGCATTTTCCAACTTGGTAAATAACCCCAGATGGTTGGACAGTGTTCTCGAAGCTACCAGCATGAGTTTGACCAAGCTGCGGGAGGCAGTGGAAGACAGGAGTGCCTGGCGTGCTTTGGTCCATGGGGTCGCAAAGAGTCAGACACGACTAAACGACAACAAAAATAACCCCAAGGTTTCAGTGTTGACACAATCTTTCCAGAAGCTTGAAAGGTGGCTATAATACTTTACATGAACAAAATAAAATACTCAGTTTAGGGGTAATTCTGATTGCAGCAATGTGCAACATTTACAGTCCACCCTCTGAATTCACCATATTGGAGTTGTGTGGATAAAAAGGAAAGGCAGGATAGAAGGGATAAAAGTTGACGCAGCTCTTCTTCTCTTTTTACACCCCACGCCCTTCTGTCTGACCTGTTACTACTTGTTCAGTTGCCTCACCTGGATGTAGGGCATGGAAGGTGATGTCAGTGAATAGTTGGTGTGCTGTACGTATAATAACAGAGTATGCAAGAGTAGGTGGAGATTCCTCATTCTCCCTTGTTTCCATGGGTTACAGCGAGAAGTGGTAAATGAGCAGTATCTCTGTTATTCTAGCACAAACTAGGGATTCACATAACAAAAAGCAGGGGATCTGTAATTGCTGGCTTTCTGTCTCTTTGAAAAGCAAGCTTATTGCTAGGAAAGCTTATAACTATTCATTAATCACTTAAATAGCATAAATGTAGTGAGGATGTGAAAACATGATTATAGGAAAGGTTAGAATGTTCATGCAAGAATGTTCATGCAAGAACTTTTTTGTTGGATCAGACCAAAAGTTCAGTATTTGAACGCTCACAGCCAGGTCACAAATATATTTCTTTTCAGCATTTTGCTTCTTTGAGATACTGCCTCTGAAACAGATGGGATGGGATTGGAATAATGGGAAAGCAAAAGTAATAGGGATGGACATGAGTAAAAGCAGTTATATTAGGGTCCTGTTTGCAAACAGTGCTAAATTATAGTTTAGCAATTACTGGGGAGAACCTTGGCTTGCAGGCCCTGAGTTTATGCACCCCAAACCCTTCTCGCTCTTCCTTCACAGCTGTTGTTGAAGCATACTAGGACCATAAATCATTGTTTGCTCCTGAATTGTTAAAAAATCTAAAATTTAACTGAATCCGTTTGTTTTAAAATGCCCGTCAATTCCAGTCTCTTGGTGGTGTCTGTTCTGGAGAAGTAGGGAGCATGTGAGCCCAACGTTTGCTCAGGCTTGTTTTCATAGTGCTAAACTATAGTTTAGCATTGCATCTATACCTAGACCTCATTGCTGTTGAGGATAAAAGCTAAAGGTTAAGGAATAGCTTTACTTTTTAATAAGTGTATTACATGGCTACTAGAAAGGTTTCACAGAAAATTTACCATAATTTTTTAATGACGATTACAAGAAATAATGTATGTGGACAAATGCTGAAGAGTCTTCTCTCCCTCATCCCATCGAATACTTTTCTGTGAACCGCCCTGAGACCTCTAAGTATAGGGTGGTATATAAATTCAATAAATAATAATAATGAGGTAGCTTAGTTATCAGATGAAAAACAAGAACCTGTGGCAAGTCTAGTCCAGCATGCCATTCTTGCAGTGATTCCCATCAACTGGTATTCAGGGGTATACTGCTTCTGGCAGTGAAAGTAGAAAGCCATCATGGCTAGCAGCCATTGATAGCCATATCTTCCATGAAATTGTCTGATTTTCTTTTAAAGCCATCCAACTTGGTGGTCATCACTACTTCTTGGAGGAGCATATTCCATACTTGAGTTATGAGTTCTGTGAATACCGGTAATTTATTCTTCCTTTAGTCTGTCTTAAATCCTTCAACATTCACCTTCATTGGATTACCCATCGCTTCTGATGTTAATGAAAGAGGGAGAAAAACCTTTCTTTCTCCACTTCCTCCACGCCATGCATAATTTTATAAACTTCTATCATGTCTCCTCTTAGCTTTTCTCTAAACTTGGTGTTGTTTAGTCATGTCCGACTCTTCGTGATCCATGGACCTGAGCACGCCAGGCACTCCTGTCTTCCACTGCCTCTTGCAGTTTGGTTCTCTAAACTAAAAAGCCCCAAATATTGTAATATTTCCTCACTGGGAAGTTGATATATTCCCTTGATCAATTTGGTTGCCTTTTTCTGACCCTTTTCCATTTCCACAGTAGCTTTGGTAGCTATCCTACCACCCTAAGGGTCAGTTGCTGCCAGTTCAGACCCCATGAATGCATATGTGAAATTCATTTATTTTTGCCCCAGTGTGCATCACTTTACAATTGTGTACATTGGCCTGCATTTGCTGTTTTACTGCCCATTAATTCAGTTTGGAGAGATCCTTTTGGAGCTCTTCTCAGTCCTTTTTTGTTTTAATCTCCCTGAACAATTTAGTCAGCAAACCTGACTACCACACTACTCTATCTCTAAATAATTCATGAACAAGTTAAAAAACACAGGTCTCAATACAGATTCTTGGGGAATGACACTTTCTACATTCCTTCATTGGCAGAGCTGTCCATTTATTCCCATTCTTTGCTTCCTTCTTAACCAATACCCACTCTTCAAACTTTTGTATGTAAAGGACTTGCTAGATGCAGCTATTCAAGGCTGTTGAAATTCTAGCCAAGGAAAGCACCAAAATAAGTTTTACTGTTGGAACCATTAAAGGAACAGATCTCTCATGCTATGGAGTTTCCAAGCTCTCTTAAATAGCTCTTGTAAAATCATAATTTAAACTTAACAGTGTAAGTACCATGGTAGGAAGCTCATGATCTGGGTTGCCCTAGTAGAATGGGAGAACCCAGCTCCTGGCGGTAAAATTTAGCCAATCTCTACTTATATCCTAAGAATCCTAGTCCACTAAATTGATAATACAAAATGAGCTTCCATAATCTTGGGAAACATGCCTGATCAAAAGATAATTGAAGTGGGATATTCCTAAGCTAACTCAAAATGCCATGTTTTCTATTTCGAGCCTTAGGCAGTTCATTGAGGTTAAAGAAGCCCAAAATTTTCTGATTTGTATTAGACCTGATGATGTAGTCTAGCTCCTGGAGAACATACAGTTATCGGTATTCTGCATCTCGACCTTAGGTTTCCTAAAATTTAGCACTTTGGCCTTTTCATAGTTATACAAACATTCAAGGAGCTACTCTAAAGAAGAAAGTCCCGAATGATGTATCGGATCTTTTTAGTATAAGGCTAGTTTTGGATGTTTAGGTTTTATGGCTTCATTCTTGTTGTGACACTTGGAATTACAGAAGTAAGGTACTGTCTGCAATTGCTGTTTTGAAGCTGCATTGGAAGGCTTGGTAGTGCTGAAAACTGGGAATGCTCTTCACAAGAAAGTAACCCTGTAAAAATCTGCTCCTAAAACTCCCTATCATTTGAGGATTTGAAAATTGTGAAGGAGGATGATTACCTGCACAAATAATCAATGCATGTAAAATGAAGTTGCTGTTGATTGATGCAATGCATCCCATGGTGCAGTACATCCAGTGAACCAAAAAACTGTAATAAACAAGATATTTGTAATTTCCCAGTCATTTGAATGCTTTGGGAGGAAGAGTGGGATAGAAATATAATAAATGAAAATAATAAACAATGATTTCAGGACCTCATTTGCACCTTTAAAGTGGTCAAGAGTTTTAAAAACCCTTATTATGAATCTTACAATGATCATACATGTAGGATAAGAATAATGACTTCTGCTCTTTAGACTGATAAGGAGCTGTAAATTAACTAGGCATGAATTGATTAGGAAGTGCTTAAAAGGCAGTACTGGGGCATATATATCCGAGACTATAATTATTCTTAGTAATGGGCAGCAAGAAAACAATAACTGTGGAAAATAATATGTACAAGTTTTTTATTTTAATTTAAATCATGCCATGCAATATGCAAGCAAAATGTACTGTGGGCAAAGACTGTCTCTAATTTCCTATCCCACATTGCTGAAAAATTACTGTCTGCAATTAAAACAAGAATTAGCTTTGGGTCGCACACCAGGGGGTATCCATGTTCTTGCCTATGAAGTGCAACTGTGCCTCTTTGAAAAAATGGAGGGTGGTGCATCACTCCATGTGGAAAAAATGAAAAAAGGCTAAGGCTGGCATTAGTCAGTCTTGGACATATACTTACTTTTCTGGCTGAAGAAAGTCAGTATATACAACAGAACTGAGGCAGTCGTTAACTAACATTATACTGTCAGGCAAATGTGTACTTTAAACTAACAGTATTACCCAGTTCCTTTGTTTGTGACATCTCCAAAGGAGCTGTTTTTGTTAGAAAAATATGTAAATTTGACAATCTTACTAGAATACATTACATAGAATTCTCCATATGTTAGCTCACCAATTTCTGAGATAGATTCTTGAGATTAAGACCATCTGTCCTTTTAAGGATGGATGAATAAAGCAAGTTAGCTGAATTTGAATACATGTGGAGAGTGTCAAGATGATAGTTCAAGGTTCTGCTTTGCAAATTATGCTAATGGTTGAGTTTTTGAGATGCAGGTGTGAGTTCAGTCTGTTTGTGTGATTGCTATTTGTTCTAGTACCACAGTGGTTTACTTGCATGGTTTTGCTAATAAGATAACTAATGACACAACTTTAATCGTGTGTGATGGAAAGAAAGTCTGCTTGTTTCAGAAATAAGTCTCCCCAACTGCCTGTTTATTCTTTTCTGGACTCATTTGAAAATTGAATACTGTATCTTTTATATTTCAGAGCTTGTATATCACTAGGAGCTAAAGCCCGGACTATTGGAAATGCAGCAAAGAGCCAGGTAAACGTTAAATTATTAGTACTTTAGTGAAAGCTGTTGTCATTCCAAGCAGCAGTTCTTGATTCTCATGAGAATTTATAAACATTAGAAATTAGTAATGGCAATGTTATACTTCAACAGATTATCACAAATATTAAGAATACATTGCATGGGTTCAAAAAACTGCATGGGAGAGCATTTGATGATCCATTTATAAAAGCTGAAAGAGCCAAACTGCCCTATGAGCTTCAGAAGTTGCCTAATGGGAGTGTTGGAGTAAAGGTGAGTGTTCCAGCCCGTCTTGCAATATTTAAACTGTTAATATTTATGGTGCTTTGTGCATCCTATCAAATGATCCCTTCAGTTTGACTTGCCAGATTGTTTAATGCCAAAACAGGGCAGTGTTGATGATTTGATGAGATAGATCTGAATAATTGCAGAAGGTATAACGGAGATACTGAATCTGCTCACATAAACCTGTCTGTGCATCTTTGGAGGCACTCCTCAAATGGGAGATGAGGCAGATGGCAACTGGAAGAGGGCCTTTCTGATGGTTGTGTGGCAGCAAAGAAAGACCATTTTTTTGCCCTTTTCCCTTTTCCATATCATTATTCTAAAGTAATCTTATCTGTGGTTTTTGTTCTTTTGTTTTATTTATTTAAAATGTTCTCTGTGTGTGTGAACACTAAGTGAATATATCTGTAACACTGTAAGTCAGAATTCCCATATTGTGATTGGTTGTAGATTCCTGTTCAGTGTACATTTAGTCTCATCTGCCTAATGAATGTAACTTCATGACATGTTAGTTGCATGCATGATTTACCTTTGGTATGCATACAAAATATCTTGAGTGGATATCTGATACATCCATGGGGCATTTTATATTGTAGTTCAGAGGTCTATTAAATGTTATGGCAATATTTTGGAAGATTGTGTTAAACATTTATTGGAAACACATTATGATAAAATGTAACACTTCTGGGGCACTGTGTGCTTTAATGGATACTGTTTTCCTTTTGTTGCAGGTACGATACTTGGATGAGGAGAGACCGTTTGCAATCGAACAGGTTACAGGCATGCTCTTGGTTAAGCTTAAAGATACGTCAGAAAGTGCACTTAAGAAACCTGTAGCAGATTGTGTAATTTCAGTAAGTTGGCATTTTATGACTTTAATATGCTTAACATCAGTTGTGTGGTATTCTATTGGGGAATATCAAAATGAAACCTGTTGCTTAAAAAGAAACATAAATATGCTAAGATGGTTATGCTTTGCAGAATATTTACCATAATTTCTCTTGAGTTTTTCCAGCTTGGTAACACTTATAGAAATGTGAGCAACAGAAGTCCTTTCATTTACTGTTGTACCCAGTGCTGTAAAATCTTTTCAAAGACAGGCTTCAGGTAAAGTTGAAGGTTGACCTACTTAGTTTTACTGTGTTCTCTATGAATAAGGATGCAAGAGGGAGAGACTAGCTCGGTGGTAAGTCACATGTTGCAGTCTTGGAAACCTTGGGCAGCCTGAGTAGCTAATACTTAGCTTGGTAGACAGACAGGTCTGGTTCACACACAATGATAAGCCATGGTTTGGTTAACCAGTGTGATTTGTTTGAATATGTGAGCCCAGCCCAGCAGACTAACTATGGTTTCTTTTCTGTCAACAAACCATACTGTGAAGCCATTGGGTTTTTTCCCTCTTAGTTTTAGAACCATGGCTTGTTTTGAGAATGATGAACCCAGCAGCCTTGCTTAAACTTTGGGGTTTTTTAACCATTCCACACCAGATGCTCTCTGATAAAAGGGCTCAAGGCAAGAACAGCTAGAAAACAAGTCAAGCTTTGGAGAAACAAGCTGTTGCTTGTTTGCTCATCTGCAAGATGATTCCTGGGTAAATAAATTGTGGCTTAGCATTAAGTGTAAATGAAGCCAATATCTGACATGGTGCAAGGCTGCTTCCTCTTTTCATTGGGAAAGGAGTCCAGGTTCAGGGAGTCAAGTTAACCAGCCTTTGATATAGAAGAAGCATCAAAATGCATGGACAAGAAGTAGTTTTAGTGGGACAGATTGATAGAAGCTGTACTTTTTTGTTTAGTAAATTGGTAACCACTAGAATCAAGTATTTCGTGCAGCTTTGGATTAAAAGTAAGAAATCTGAATTCAACCAGAAACCAAGCTTTTAGAATCTGACTGGAAGCATGCATTTTGGTATGTGTACATGATATTACCTTCCATAATATACCACTTCTGCAAATATCACTATTAGATTACAACACTCTTGCCACTTTGTGTTATATTTGACTAGAAAGAACGTAAAGGAATGTATAGGCTAACATTAAAGGCTTGATTTTGTTGTTGTTGTCAAATGAGCCTCACCAACTGGGAAAACAACCAACAACACTCCTGTAGATGTTCTCAGTGATCAAGCTGGGATGTAAGGGTTCAGGCAGTCCCTGAGCTACTCTGGACCTAATTTGTAAATTAATACAATAACCTTGAACTTGGCTTGGTAGTAATTTTTATTTTGAATCTAGATTCCGTTTGAACAGAAATATTAAAGAAACAAACTTGAATCCTTTAATAAATTTCCATGCATAGTCATAACATAACACCAGTATGAGACCATCAAAAAGACTTCTACCCAGCACTTTGCTGCCATTATTCTCTTCTCTTGTCACTCCTTCTGTGACTCTCTTTCTTAAGTCCTTACTTTTTCTGCCCATTCCATGTCCCTTCTATCAAAGCCCTTCACATCCTTGTCCATCCCCCTATATTTCTCCATTCTAATATCCTGATGCACCTCTGACTGTGTTCCTTACCCTTTAAGCTCCATCGCCCTCTGTGGTCCAAAGGACTCTTCCTTCCTCAGCTCTTTATACCTTGAACTGCTTCCCAAACACCTCAGTTAAGCTACCTTGAAATTCAAAATCCATATTTCATTAGGCTTTTGGCACACACCAAATGTCCCTATAACCTAAACCTGAGTATATGCAACTGAAATAAATGGAAATTCTTTCCCTATGTACACCTATTGTCTTGTCCTTCTTTTGTCTCCCTTGTGCTGGACTATGGATAAGTTTTTCAGGATAAGGACCAGTCTTCCTGTACTTACTAATGCTGAAAACCTAAAAACTGTAGTGATTTCAGCATTTCTACTTAATTGGAATGTGAATTGAACTATTTAAGTACTATGCATTAATAGACTTACGGTATATCTTATTAAATGGAGTATTTTTGAGTTTTACAGTGCAATAAGATGTTTGGAATATGACTTGTGTGAAATTCATTAGCAAAAAAGGAATGCAGTGAAACTAATAAAACATTTTTTCAACAGATCCCAAGTTTCTTTACTGATGCTGAAAGAAGGTCAGTAATGGCAGCTGCACAAGTAGCAGGTTTAAACTGCCTGAGGTTAATGAATGAAACTACAGCAGGTAAACATGTGGCTTTGATTATTACTATATAGTATATAGCTTAGTTTAGAATCAAATTTACATTGAGTGTCAAGATGTAAACCAGAGCAATTGCTGAAATGGTGCACTATATCATGACCCCCTAGGGCAGCCTGTTTACAAGTAAACTACTCTATAGTAGAGGTGGGAGATTAAGGCAATGTATATGCAAATCCATCATAGTTTTTAATCTTACTCTCAGATGTCTCATTTAACTCCTTTCGCGTTTTTAATCAAAACATTTTGAAGATGAGTGTTTAAAAAGTCACTTCTTCATGATGGCTTTTAATTTGGCAGTATCCAAAATGCCACTTAAATACATGTACTTTTGGATAGATCTTGATACACAAAACTTTCTAAGTTGTTACAGTTCCCATCATAAAGCTATTGATGACACATTCAGTCTGTTTTAATAATAATAGCTAGACAAAATTGCTTATCATGTGTGGATTCTGGCTTCAGTGGTTACCTAGCCTTTTGATTCCAGCAGGACATTGGAATATAGGAGCATACACTGAATTGTTTGCTCTTTCTGCCTTTGCATGTTTTAAATCAAGTGCAAACACCATAATTGAATAATTCAGACACTGATTGTATTTAGATATAAAATGGTTTGGATCTTATCCATTGCTGTTGTTCTGCTAGCACAACAGATACCTGCTTGCACAATGAAGCTTTCCCCTCCTCTGTCCAGAGGCTTGGTGGACCCTCCAGATAAGATTTTGAGGGTATGCTGGGAGCAGGAAACAGAACTCCACACAAATAACACTGAATATAGTCCCTTTTTCTGTTAGAGAAGATAATAGATTCTAATGCAAGTAAAGCAGACTTCTTGGAAGAGCCTGAAAAGATATAATGCCTTTTTAGTTTTTTCATGATTCTATAATGTATTTCATAATAGTATTCTAATGCTACTTAAGTTTCACAAAAATTATTCTTTATTATCTTGCAGTTGCACTGGCCTATGGAATTTATAAACAGGATCTACCAACCCCAGAGGAGAGACCAAGGAATGTGGTTTTTGTTGATATGGGACACTCTGCATACCAAATTTCTGTTTGTGCTTTTAACAAAGGAAAATTAAAGGTAAAATATTGAACTGACATGTGATTCAGAAAAGTAAAGAAGCGTAGGAAATTATCATAGTTACCAGTAATTCATATGCTATAATGGGCTGCTGTAAATCAGTGTCTGGTACTATGACCATTCTTTTAGATCAGGCAATCCTTTCTGAAATGCATATAAAGAAACATGATTTTGCCTACTACTTCATCCTCACCTAGTTTTTTTGTTATTGTGGCATGACAATAACAAAAACTTCTTTTCTGAAGGAAGCTGTATAACATTTTTTCCAAAATCCTGTCCTTAGTACCAGTGCATCAGGATATAAACCATCTACCCATCCTCATATTACTTTGTGGTAGTCAAAACATGTCCATCCCCCCTTATTCAGGTGCAAATGTTGGTTTTGAATCCTATCATACCACATTGGCAGGGGCAGGGAGGGAAAGGAAAGCCATAAACTTTGCCAACACTTGCTCAGACTCCGAACACTGCTGACATGTGACTCCCAACAGATTACCCACATAGGAATGCAGCCCTAGATTAAAATACTTTTACCACCATGCTTTAGAGGGTTGGTATCTAACTTGAATGCATTTCACTCTTTATGTAGCTAAATAAGTTGTCCCTAGCTTATAAATAGTTAAGTGTATTAGTAAACATTTTAGACTTTAAAATGCTTGTATTTCCCATTAGAGTAACAAGCATCTTCAAAACGTCTTAGAAAATAAGTGAGCCAAAGGCAGTTTGAAATGTCAATATATTGGGCAAAATCCAGCATAATGCAAGTCAACTTTCACTTATGTGACAGGACTTCTCTCCTGTTCCCTCACACCCTCCTTAAATTTTAGGAATGCACAGGAGGCTACAGGGACAGGGAAAAGGTGAAGTCCCATTGCACAAACCATAAGTCTATTCCATAACCACACAGAGACACCATTTATCTCTTATTACTGCAGCATTTTGGCAGAGGATGGTGAAGCCACAAAGAGATTCATACATGTTTGATCCAACTTTCACGAAGGCAGCAGAAGCTGAAATATCAGCTATCTGTTTCTTTATCCATGGATACCAACTGTTTGGTTTAAGAGGTTTAGAAGGAAATCGTAGCTTTAATCTCTGCCATCTTTGCAAAACAGTTAACATTTTTTGGACTGCTACTAAAAGATGTTTATAGTAAGCATTGCATTAAACTTACTGCACGATATTAACTTCCTGGGAGGCATAAACTTAACATGTTTGGCACCTCCTAAAATATTTATTCAACTGGGTCTTTGCTGGTCATTGAGCCCAAGCCTTTGAGAATTATCTGGCTACTGTGGTTCTTGCTGTTTTTACTGTATGTATTAGCTTTTAATGGACTGTTTTTATTGTATTGGTATTTACGATCTGTATCCAATGCTGGAGCTCCAGTTGTGCAACAGACTGCTCTGTAACAGAACTTCCTCTCCTGTACCTTCCATCCCTACCCCACAATCAGAACCAGCTCCAGAGGGTTGGGGGACCCTTTGGAGCAGATTTGGGGTTACACAGAGGGAATAGAAGTCACATGGTGCAAGAAGAACTTCACTCACACAGCATTTGATGCAACTCATGTGTTTTAAACTGCCCTAAAGGGTGGTGGACAGTATTAAAAAGTGTTAAATAACTTCCTTTCCTTACTGCCATTATGCTGCATCTTTAACTTCACAGGTACTGGCTGCTACATTTGACCCATTTTTGGGTGGTAGAAACTTTGATGAGGCTTTGGTAGATTACTTCTGCGAAGAGTTCAGATCAAAGTATAAACTAAATGTGAAGGACAATCCTCGAGCACTGCTGCGTCTGTATCAGGAATGTGAAAAACTGAAGAAGCTTATGAGTGCCAATGCCTCTGATCTTCCCATGAACATAGAATGCTTCATGAATGACATTGATGTCTCTAGTAAGATGAACAGGTATTGTGTTCAGTTTTCTATAAGGCTTAAATAAAATTAGTCATTTTCGTCCATAATACTTAATGGATTCTTCCCTTTTAAACAGGGCTCAGTTTGAACAGTTGTGTGCATCACTTCTGGCCAGAGTAGAACCTCCTTTGAGAGCAGTGATGGAACAAGCAAGTAAGTGAAAATTGCTTCAGCTTATTATGAATATCTGTCTTCTGCTTATCTTCAAGCTAAAGTTCTTGTTTGCCAGTCTGACCAGTATTTATTATTACATTATTTATTTTTAAAATTTATATACCACTAGAATGTTCCTGGCATTGGGCAATCAGAACAGATTAGGGATTCTGCTGGATTACTGCCCACCTCGCTGCCCAGCAGTCTCCCTGCCTGAGCTGACAGCTGATTTCGGAGGTGATGTTGAAGACCCCCAGATTTCTGATTTTGGGGGACTTCAACATCCATGCCAAGCTGACTGACTGGGGTGGCTCAGGACTTCATGGCTGCCATGATGACAATGGGGCTGTCCCAACATGTCACTGGCCCAACACATGTGAGGTGATGGGAGAGTTAGGGGCAAACATTGTGGGACAAGGTTTGTCAAAGGGATGGGAGGTTGAAGGGGTTTGGATTAGATGTAAAGGGAGGGGATGGCAGTGTGGGGTAGGTAGACTGGGTTGGCAAGCAATGTGAGCAGCAGTGGCAATCCCTAATAAAGAAATATTTGCCACAGTCATGGCGTGGAATCCCAGTTATAACAGCAAAAGGGACACATCGTTCCTCTCCCTAAGTACTTTCCCCCCAGGCACAGAGTTCCAGTATAAAAACTGCAGTATCTTCTCCTCTAACTATGGAAGCAAATTGTCTGCTTATGTGTCTACTAGAACTGCAGCGTGAAGATATTTACAGTATAGAAATAGTAGGTGGAGCAACTCGAATTCCAGCAGTGAAGGAGCAGATTAGTAAATTTTTCTGCAAGGAGATAAGTACCACACTTAATGCTGATGAAGCTGTTGCAAGAGGCTGTGCGTTGCAGGTATGTTTACTTAACAATATTTCATTAGCAATAATACTTAATATTTCTGGGATTGGTAATTTGACCTCAATGAGACATGCTATAATTATAGTGGGATTTGGACCAGGCCATCATAGTGAAAATTGCAAGGCACTGGTATAATGCCATATTTTAATTGTTCACACTATTTTTTTGTAGTAATTTCCATTTTGAGTATACTTTTTATTGGGGAAGAGAGTTGCCATTCTTTCTCTTGTTCTTTTCATATCCTTTTTGTGCTGGTGGCTAGTGTAACAGGTCTTCATGAAAATCATTACTTTATGAAATTAAATGTATGTGGCTGGTCATAAAGCCAGACACAAAGCAAATATGTAATAATCACAAGACTTAGTGATATTTTATCTTTTTTCCTAGTGTGCAATTCTTTCTCCAGCATTTAAAGTCCGTGAGTTTTCCATCACAGATGTTGTTCCGTACTCAATTACTCTGAGGTGGCAGTCATCTTATGAGGAGGGGACAGGGTAAGAATTTGAACAACGTTCCAAATCGATAGTGTGTCAAAGGGTCAGTAAATAGATGAGTTAGATTTGCTATTTGTAATACAGTGAAATGTCTAAAAATGTGCATTGGATGTAAGCAAAGCAGAGATACACAATCACTTTGACATAGACATTCCCATGAAGAGCTTTTCTTTCTTCCTGTTTTGCTTGATAACATGGTCTTGTGTCCTTTCATAGTAAGCTAGATAATTAACACATGGTGGAAAACATATGTGTGACCTATGCTATACAGATAACTAGGGATCTTTTTAACCTCCAGCTCTCTAGGGAAGGAAACTAGGACAGGAGCGCATCATGCAGATTCATTTGCGATGTTCACCTTGGCAAGCATTCCTCTCTCTTGTAGGGTGAGCACCTCTGAAACTCATGATGACATAAAGAGCCATCCCCTGCCTTTATTCTTATGAGATGTACTCATAGTGGGGAACAGGAGTGCAAGGAAATACAGCCATGCTGGGCATCAGAGGTGCTTGGAGCACCCCTGAAGCTTAGCATCACTGGGAAGAGAGCACCCAAGACTTTGGAGATGTACCACAAGCATCTCCAATTCTCAGTATGATACCTGAGATGAGATCCTGCACCTCCTAGGTAAAGTTAGTAGTGACAACAAATTTTGGGCAGCTACCAAGGATTTTCTTATAACATCTGCTCCTCTTTCTTTCCACAAACTCTCTTAATATTACAGGAGAACTGGGAAAAGGATATAGTTGAATTATAGATTCTTTAAGTTTGAGTCAACACATGCAAATAAAAATGCCTGCAAATAAAAATACCTGCACCTCTGAAACTCATGAATGAAACTCTGAAATGCCTGGTGTTTTATTGTTGTTGTAACTTGTATGGTGTGCAAACTTTCGTATGGTGTATAAAGATTATTTTATTTTTTGTAGTGAATGTGAAGTGTTCTGCAAAAACCACGCTGCTCCATTCTCAAAAGTTATTACTTTCCACAAGAAGGAGCCTTTTGAGCTGGAAGCATTTTACACCCATCCACATGACATTCCTTATCCTGATACAAGAATAGGTAACATTTTCTTTACTTCTTGAGCATGGCATTACAGTATGTTCTAACTTTGGCATTACAGTATGTTCTAACCATTGTTTCAAAAACTCAAATACTGGTGTAACAAAATTAAGAAATGGTTAGTCTCAGAATCAGTCTTTGAATCCGCTCACGTACAACTTTGTCCTTGAATATATTTAATGTTTAGCTTTTCTGCTTCATTTACTTAAGACTGTATTTCTCTCCCTTTGAATCCAGACCTCTGTATTTAAAGAACTACGTAACAATCCTCATTCCCAGGGGAGCTTTGGATTTCAGTTTTTTGAACAGTGTCTCGCCTGTAGTGTTTTTTGAACAGTGTCTTGCCAGGCTTGCATTGCAAGTCTGTTGGATAAATTTTCAAAACCAGTTTGATACGGCAAGAAGTACCTGCCATTTAAAAGTAAAAGATTCCATGGGTTGGCTCTGAGTGAACCCAAAGTTGCTCTTTGGATTCCAAGCTCAGTAGTGTTTCAATAGATAATTTAAACAACTTGTACTGCAAAATTTTAGCAATACTTAGCTGAGGAATGATAGCTGCGAGTTTACAGTGGGCAGAGGGAAATAACATGAATATAGTAGTTGTTAAAAGGGACGCAGGTGGCGCTGTGATCTAAACCACTGAGCCTCTTGGGCTTGTCAATCAGAAGGTCGGCGGTTCGAATCCCCACGACAGGGTGAGCTCCCATTGCTCGGTCCCAGCTCCTGCCAACCTAGCAGTTCGAAAGCACACCAAAAAGTGCAAGTAGATAAATAGGTACCGCTCTGGCGGGAAGGTAAACGGCGTTTCCATGCGCTGCTCTGGTTTTGGTGTTCCATTGCGCCAAAAGCAGCTTAGTCATGCTGGCCACATGACCCGGAAAAACTGTCTGCGGAAAACGCCGGCTCTTTCGGCCTGTAAAGCGAAATGAGCACCGCAACCCCAGAGTCGTCTGCGACTGGACTTAACTGTCAGGGGTCCTTTACCTTTTTTTAGTAGTTGTCAAAGTATAGGCACAACGCTGTCAATTGCAAAGCAGAAGCCACTTAAAGTACAGTTTTGACTCCATTGACTGCTTCCATTCAGTGGCTTGGCTGTGTAAGGCAGTGGAGTGGCACATCCTTACAGCCATCATGCCAGACAGCTGTTTCCCTCCTTTCTCGTAATTTTGCTGGTAGAGGTTCTAATTTGCTTCTGGGCCATTTTGACTTCTCCCTGTATCTGTAGGTTTTCTGCTTCTCTGGCATATCTTCCTTGCTGTATTTCCTTTTTCCTAGCAACCATTGGTTATTCCATCTGGGATGAAGCTACAATTGGGAGCTGAAACAACTTTTCTTACCTACATGGGTTCATTGCTTTTAGATTAAACATAGTGGTACCTTGATATTATTTTAAATTAAAGCTTTTCTTTTCTACAATGTAGTTGCATAAGTTTAGAAGGTCAGTTCCTGTCAGGAGTATGTGATGACTGACTCATCTGTCTCAGGGCACAGTAACAGACAGTACTTCGTGGTCTTTTTGTATGCCTAGGCAGATCAACATTTGAGATCTTAGGAGCTTACCAGGAAGGCAGGGACTTATGCAGCTCTGTGCATGTGCCCTGAAGGCTAGGACAGGCCTCTGCATAGCTCAGGAAGTTTCCAAATGTTGATCTGTGCAGAAACAGAACCAATACATACAGAGCCAGAACCCATTTCAAGAGCAAAAGTCCTCTAGTTTGAGTCAGATGTCACTCGGTGTGTTTATAATCCCACAGTAATTTAATTAGATAGTGAGCACTGGCAAAATAGATCTTCTGGTTCGAGTTTGTAGAATATTGAAATGTTAAATAGCGTACATCACATTACAATGCACATTGCTGGTGAGTCCACTCTGTCTACTGTGCCACCTTCTTTTCAGCTGTAGATTTGTTTCAAAAGTTTATCTTGTCCTTGTTGGGAACAGAAGCAATATAGGTGCCTCTGATCAGAGGTAGCCTTCATAAAACATCTTTATGAATAAGTTGTAATCTAGGAGTTGCTAGTTGCTAACATTTACTTTTTAAAAATGTGTAAATATATCTAAGTAATGATGAGGTAACTAAATGAATTTGGGCTTAGCACAAAAAAACCAAGTCTACAAGCCAATGTCCAATGTCTGCTTTGTATTGTTCAGGTCATTTTGTTATTCAGAACGTTGGACCCCAACATGATGGTGACAATTCAAAAGTGAAAGTGAAAGTTCGAGTTAATGTCCATGGAATCTTCAGTGTGGCTAATGCATCTGTGATAGAGAAGCAACATGCAGAAGGTGATCCAAGCGATATTGCTATGGACACAGAATTGCCTTGCAAGAATCCAAGCAAAGAGGAGCTGGTATGTTAAACTATGAAATCCTCTCACAACTACAAGTAGAACATAATTTTTACTAAAACTTTATTTTTAATGATCTACTGAAAAATCTACTTGCTTAGGTATCCCCTTATTCTGGAAGTTTTTAAACATTTTCCTAAAACAAATTATTACTGAAGGTGAGCAGTTGATGCTTGTGTTTGTCTGTCTTTGAGGCATACAAGTAACCTGAATATCTGCTAAACCTGGTTTTTAAAAATTAAAATGTCCTGAATACGAAGTAGAAAAATGCTTTTCTCAATAAAAAGTAGCCATTTTTAATGTCTAAGTCTTGTTTTCTGTGGTGTAGCAACTAATTATCTTCTGTTTCTACTATGATGCATATCAGCAATTAGCTTTCATAATTGAGGATGACTTCCTTGACTCTGAGGATGAGGTTTGTTTTTATATGTAGCATTCAGTTTGCTTTAAGATAGCAAAGATATTTTTCCCTCAGTTTGTTCCTTTTCTGAGAAAAGTGGGACATAAATGAAAGAAATCTTTTCAGAAAAGGAAGTTCTTAAGTACTTGGCAATAGCTATGCATTTCGGAATTAAAATACTATCAGTCTTGGTTTTAATATTGTGATATTTACATCTTAATATTCTATAAGATAATTCAATGTCTTTAGCAAAAATTACTTCTCATCTAGTGGTTGGTTAACTGCTTCAAAACTAATTATTAAATGAAGCATGCTATTGATGCCAGTGTAGACACTCAAAACTAGTAAACGGTATAAAAATACTTGTCTAAATTTCTTATTTACCGAAATCTCATATACAGGATGAATGCTCTGCTATCCCTGAGTTCTTATGCTTCTGTATCCCTCTGTGACTCCTTGTTGTATTAGTTTGCTAGGTTTGGGGCCTATACCGTAGGTTCTTTCCACCATCTGTTTCTTGCTGTACTCCTGCTTACCACTATAGCTGAGTTTAAATCTTCCCATTTTTCTACTCATCTTTTTATTTTTGTAAGCTAGAGGAAGTCCCCAGTTGCAATGCTGTTTTTTCCTATATTATATTTTTGGGCTTTGATATATTGTGACAGTGTATGTCAAAAAAATCAGATTACTGTCACTAATGTTGTATTTATAAGATAGATAGGCATTTGGCAGAGCAGTTTAAACCTTTACACTGGCGTTGGAGAGGAGAAAGAGGTTGGATTGGGTGAAGGTGCCAAATGGCCAGGCAGAAACCAGCAGAAAGCCCTGAAATGGGAGGGGACTGAGTTAGCCTGGGATTCATTGGTTTCCAGGCTGGTTCCACTCCTGTCATGTGGCTGCATCAGGCTCAATCCAGACCAGATTGCCTCATCATCTCAAGGTTTATACAGAGATCTACCTGTCCCCTTCTTCTGTCACATCCAGCAATGTGGATGCAGTGGTGGCCCTTCTAGTTGGTATGTTAAACCCCACTGAGCAGCGAGCAAAATCTAATAGAATATGGAAGGATTCAGGACCCATGGTTCTGAAAAGTTTTGTCTTTATTTGGGGTTAATCAACTCCATCCTCTTGTCTTCTTTCATTTGTTTTCCAGTATTGTGGGAGTAATCTAACTGCCACCATTTGGAATTTCATGATCTAGAATATGTTTTCCTTGCCTTTATCATGTTGAAGCAAACAAGGCTTGAGAAGCCTTAAACATTATGCTAAGAGTAATAGTTACGTACTTCAAGTAAACAAGCACTAGTTAAGTAAAGTGCTTTTTTTACTGATACATCTTGTCCGATTGCACAAAGCTGCTATGTAGATGACTAGAGTACACCTTCCTGTAAAGTTTAGTGTGGAGGTAAAACTTTTCTTTTTTATAGGCTAAAATGCAGGTTGATCAAGATGATGGCAATCACAAGAACCAACATGAGCAGCATAATCAAGGCGACGAGGAAGTTGATCATATAAGCTGTGAAGGAAAGGTCAGTATGAAATAGCAAAGATAAGTTTGAGGACCTCAAATCTTAGAATAGGAATGGCTCTTGTCCGAAACTGCTAAAAAGTTGATGGGGAAACACCCTTGTACTATTGTGTGATCAGTCTCCAATAACCTACTTAAATATAGCCATGAGTTTTGCTATCTAGGCATTAAACACTCATTCAAGTGCTAATGGGCTTCAAGTGCATCCTGTGACACAGAGAATTAAGATAGCCTTACACACCCTCAATAGAAACTGATGCACTAGCTCTTCTTTGGTTGTTAATCTAAAGCGCTTCTAAGAGGATTTTCTATTTAAGCATTGCTTGAACTAGCTTCCTTACTTGACTTAAGTGTCATCCAAAAAATCCTGCAGCATCTGCAGATGCTAAACAGTAATATTATCCTTCTGTGGATCTTTCATCTTAAAATTGTATTGCCTCAAATCTTTATATGACATGTTTTTCTACACTGGGTTCAAATATTCTGAATGTTGACATATATTTCAATGTGTGATTCTGCAGACTGCTTCAGGAGACAAGATTGACACAGCTCAGTCTGGCAAAAGTAAAGCAAAGATCAAGAGTATTGATCTCCCTATCCAGGTTAACCTATACAGACAGGTGGGACAGGACGTTATTAACTGCTACATTGAAAATGAGGTAAGGATACAGAGTTATTCCATGTCTGTAAAGCAGATGTCTCAATTCTAGATTAAATAAAAGAATTAGAAGAAACTGAGTTATAATAGTAAATCTATTACAGTTAAGTGATGGAATGTTGTATTTTTTCTTATTCATAAGTTTACCCAGTTTAGAGTACATGATAGTGTGGTTGGTTCAGTTCAACAGATTCCAGAGTCTGAAGAGGTTTGTTGTGGAAGATTCCCAAAATCATATTTGAAAAAAATAACATCTCTGTACTTGGCAAGATTTTAAATGATTTAAAATTTTCTTACAGGGGAAGATGTTAATGCAAGACAAGCTGGAGAAGGAGAAAAATGATGCCAAAAATGCTGTTGAAGAGTATGTGTATGATCTAAGAGACAAGCTCTGTGGTGTCTATGAGAAATTCATCACTGAAGATGTAAGAATCATTGTGTATTTATAACATGAGGAATCTGTTTAATTGGCAAATCATACTGAAAGAAAGGGACGCAGGTGGCGCTGTGGGTTAAACCACAGAGCCTAGGACTTGCTGATCAGAAGGTCGGCGGTTCGAATCCCTGCGACCGGGTGAGCTCCCGTTGCTCAGTCCCAGCTCCTGCCAACCTAGCAGTTCGAAAGCACGTCATAGTGCAAGTAGATAAATAGGTACCGCTCTGGCGGGAAGGTAAACGGCATTTCCGTGCACTGCTCTGGTTCGCCAGAAGCGGCTTAGTCATGCTGGCCACATGACCCGGAAGCTGTACGCCGGCTCCCTCAACTGATAAAGCGAGATGTGCGCCACAACCCCAGAGTCGGACACGACTGGACCTAATGGTCAGGGGTCCCTTTACCTTTACTAAAAGAAAAGGAGGGTGGCTGGTGTCAGAAAAGTGGTGTGCCTTAAATCGCAGCTGCACTATAGCATTGAATTCACCCTACAGTATTTTCATTAAACAGCACAGATAACAAAGTGAAAAGTTTTTGAAGGCATAAGTCTTTGTCACATTGGAGAGTTCTGGCGATTAGTCTGGCATAGGTCATGCAGAGCTGCCTTCACCTCTTTAAATCAGCATTTTACTTGCATTTTTGAAGTTCCAATACAGGATTGTAATGTTTAAACTGGTCCCATAAGTTAATTCTTAAAATTGTTTTTGGAGTTATATTATATTAGAATATTTAAAATTCCCACTATAACAAGACTTTATGTTTTGAGAAATCCATTTTGCATAAAAGTAGTAACATAATGAATGTACACAATGCTAATCAAACAGGGCAACTTGAATGAATAAAATAGCAGGCAAATGAAATTTGTAATTTTAACAGGAATCGTACCCAGATTCCTATGCATGCTGAAGCATATATGTTTATTGTTTTCACTGCTTTCAGTTTTTTCTTATATTCTAAGTAATGTAAGGGAAGTTCCTATTATCACATCATGTCATAAAATATATACAAATATTAATATATACAAATATTCTAATAATCATTTCCAGGTAAAACATTGAATTTGATTATAACATTTAAGTCATACGAAGTATGCTTTAGGAAGAAAAGTCAATCAAATATTTCAGATCAAGTACTTTGTGGACTATTGGAGAAAAACTTTCAATATCTGTACAGCATATTCTAAAGTTAACATGGCATACTTTAGGGTAGCAGAAACTGATTTTTTAGTTGACTACAGTAATTAGTTAAAAGAAAGATAATTTGATGTATTGATTCAGTGTAAATACATTTGCATATTATCTAAAACATAAATGTTCCTTTTTGAAATATGAGGGAAAGTGTGAAGTAATAAAGAATCAATAAACGTATCTTTCATTTTTAGAGAAAAGCCACATGTCATATTTGCTTCCAGTTCTTTTATAATAACATACTGAAGCCAAAACAAGCTCAAAATATATGGGTGTGCTTTTAACTTTCAATCCTATCAATTTAAAATTGTTTCTGACCTATATGCATTTCAGCTACAGTTTCAGAATTTCATTCCCCCCCCCCCATTTTGTTGACTTTCCTTCATTTCCTATTGCTACTTTTGTCACAAATTACTTGATGAATATATATTGGAATGGGAAAAAATAAATTAGTGTGGCTTTTTGCATGACTATAGATTTAAGTGTACTACATTTTAACTACAGCAACACTAAAATAAATTAGCAGGGTATTTCAGAGAGAATCTTAAATGGAATTATAGCCTTCATGCATTGCTTGACAAATTAACCGTTAGACTTCATTTACTTAGCTTTACCTTGTCCTGTCATTCAGGCTGTGGCTGAGTCACACAGATTGTTGATGTTTATGCAGAAATTATGAGGGGTAAAGCAAGAACACGATACCCTTGGAATAATTGTAACAAAACTCAATTTCTACTAGCTGTTTCTATACCTTAGCATAATGCATGGGACCCAGTTAGCATTCCAGTTTAATTTTTAATGCCATTATAACTGAAGTGCTGAAACTATTTCCCCCTTTTATGTAAACTTCTGTAAAACTCAATTTCCTATAACACATTATTGTTACAGTCTCAGTATTGGATATCAGTTTTTGTAGCTGAATGCATTCTTACACAGACAGCTTCTGTTTTCACTCATTCAAAATGGCAAGGCTTTTTTTACTGCTTTTTCTAGGATTCAAGAAAGATAACTTTAATGTTGGAGGACACAGAAAACTGGCTTTATGAAGATGGAGAAGACCAACCAAAACATGTATATGTGGAAAAACTTCAGGAAATGAAAGTAAGACCTGTATTTTAAGAAGTGTAATAATTGAATGTCGTAGACATGTGGACTAGTAGCTTTGCTTTCTTAAAGCCACTGAAATTTGACCAGAGACAGCAAGAGATTCAAGATGTCACAAGAGCATTAATTAAAGTGGATTAAATGGAGTAGTTGCAAGTACTATAGCTTCAGACTGACTTTGAGTACTGATATCAGCATTTTCTTTAGTATACCTCCCAGTAAAAAAACTAAGCCTTCAACCTGTACACTTGTAGAAAAATATTATACCTTCCTGCCAACCCAAGTACCTTATGGTGACTGACTATAAAATTAAAATTAATAAAAAAACAATCAGGTAGTTAGTCCTTCATGGGCTGAGGCTTACACCCAGCCTGTTGTTTGTTGTGATTCCTGGTAGAGATGCAAAAAGAACCAGGGGGCCAGAGGCACAAAGTTATTTGCAAGTCTCCCTACCAGCCCCCAAAAAACCTTGGCTAGAGATCATGATTTGCTTGGATTGAAACAAGCCTTGATTCCCAGTGTGGACATAATGCTAAGCCAGTGGTTGTTTCTCCTGCACCAGGAAAGGAGCAGAGAGGCTCTGATAAGGTGGCTTATGGTTTACCATGACATTGAAACTGAGTTTTCATTTGCCTCCTAAAACAATAGCCTTCCAAAATAAAATTATCTTCAAGGACCAGTGAAAAATATTGAGAGAGGGGACCAGCTGCACTTTACAATGCAAGATGTTCCATAATCTCAGTGCAGCAATAGAAAATGCCCCCTTTCAAGTTCTATCCAGCTATACCTTCACCTAGGCAGGACTTGTATTACTCTCTCACTGAGCAAGACTTTGTGGTGCTGATAATGTGTGTCACAGCTACTTGTTGATGATTAATTTCATTTTCCTTGCATTTGTCTCCTACACTTCCAAACCAAGGTTGGTAAGAGGAAATTATAGTTGGGGATGTACTAGCTCTGGATTTCTTGTATCAAGCGTTAGTTGGAATTTGATGGTCTCCAACTTCATGAATTGGTTCCAGACCTGCTGTTCTAGGAATAGAAAGCCGCCTCCTATTCACAGAAGTGAGTCTGATCCAGCAGAGGCTCCCACTCTACTAGGCACTCCTGTAAGCAGTAGGGAGGGGTTTGCACCTCCTGTACTGTTTGAGAGGGCCTTGAACTCTGGAGCAGATTGTGGAGGGAAATAGCATATCCCCTTCCACCCACAAGAGCAGTCAGGTTGTAGAGCTTGGCTCTGCAACTCTGGATTCAACCCTTTGATTCTAAATACAGTAGAGAAGAGAGGCTTGCTAATGCTGGTATGTGAGCCACTTTTCTGTTTCCTCAGCAAAGTAACTAGTTCATTTGCTTCCCCAGATTGCCATTCTTTTTTCCTGTAGGTTTATAAGGAATTCTGCTTAATAGTTCCAAAAATAAACCTTTATTCATGCTTTCTCCAGTTTTTAGGGAATAATTTTAAAATATCTCAACTTCTGCTTCCTCTGTTGTAGAAATTTGGCGGTCCTATTCATGATAGATACATGGAACATGAAGAGAGGCCTAGAGCATTAAATGATTTGGGAAAGAAACTCCAGCTGCTTATGAAAGCTGTAGAAGGATACAAAAATAAGGTAGGTCCATAAGATTTACAGGATAGTTTTAATAGTACTGTATTGAACTCCTGTATAATTTACCTATTCTACAAATTACTTGTCAACAAGATCTTTTGAAAGAGGGTAAAATGTGTCTCCTTTAAACAGAAACAAATATGTCTTCTTTTTCATATCATAGTGTCTTGATTTTTTTTCTTTCATATCCTTAACATACTATATTCACAATTAAACATTTCTTCTGTGGTATGTAACAATTGATAATATATTTTATGTCTAAGCTTTGTTTATCCATCAGTAAAATAGATGGAGTGACTTTTCACAAATTGTATTTCCAAACCTAGAGTTCCTTTTAATATATAATTATTCAAGTTTGCAAAATTGTGCTGTTTGGAAAAGACCGTAGCATAGATGCGAAACTCCTGACTCATAGATTGGATGTGGCCTATGAATATGGTATTCTGATTTTTTCTGATTTGCTTGCTGATAGCAAATCATGATTTATCAGTTGACACATCATACTTAACCATAGTCATGCTTCCTTAATAATAGTCTGGAATGACTTCAGAAATGAGCATATGTATTCATTACCTTTCTGAATTCTGAATTTAAATAACTTATTAATAATTACAATTTTTTTTCTCCTCTAGGATGAAAAATATGATCACATTGATCCTGTTGATATGGAAAAAGTTGAAAAGTATACCAGTGAAGCAATGAATTGGTTGAACTCAAAAATGAATGCACAGAACAGGCTGAGTCTCACCCAGGATCCTGTTGTGAAAGTGGCAGAAATAACAGCAAAATCTAAGGTAAATGTGAAATTTCTGTGAATGAAATAGGATTAATATAAATATGGATAGACCAAGAAATAAATGAATATTCCAAGTATGGTAATAGAAGGGGATAACAAACATTTCTATTAAAGTTAATAAAAAGGATATCAGTAGGACAGTTACTCTTTAGCATCTATACACTGTGAGCTCCATCTACCATAACCGTTAAGGTGACCCATCTGTAGACACAGGGCTTTGAATCACAGTGTCTGAGTATGGTGACACCAAAAATCAGCTAAAGCTCTGATTGATGCGGAAGAATTTGGCCTGGATCTTAAAGTTTCACTCCATCAATGGAAGGAGCATCTGTTTTTTTTCTTACACTAAATGTGCATAAAGGGTATATAGGTGTTTTTGTGTATGTGCACATGCCTGCATATATTGCAGGTAAAACCATATATCTGTTTTGAAAACCCTGTGTTCTCATATTTGGCAACAATTTAGATTGATTGAAAATGTGCAAAGCAGTAAACAGATTTTGACTAGCAATGGATAATTTCTGTCTCTGGATAAGCAAGAAGCAATGTCCTATGTGTGCCATTTAGCATACTTGCAGAAAGCTTGATGATTCAACAATTGGAGCAGATAATAATGTAGCTAACAAGATTTGTAGCAGTTTCCATTATTTGAAGGCTCTTCAAGCTGATTTGTAAACAGTTGCTTAATACCAGAATCTTTCAGTCATGGGCAGATCTTTAGTGAAATAATTACCCCCAGGTATACCTCCCAAATACCACATCATAATCCATTACATTCGTATTTTTTGCCAACTTACCATATTTTCCCCCTCTTCATTTTAATAACAGGAACTGGACAGTTTATGTAACCCTATTATTTACAAGCCTAAGCCCAAGGCAGAGCCACTGTCTGAAGATCAGTCAAAATCTAGTGAACACAATGGACCAATGAATGGACAGAGTGGTGCTGACACAAAATCAGAGGACAGTTGCCAGCAGCCTAAATCATCTGAAGAAATGGATGTGGACTAAGTTTTGCATTTCTTTCAGTCCATTAAAAGCAGTGCAAGTAATCAGAGGGTCCATCTTTCTTTTATGTCTGATTCACACTACAGATGTTCAGTTAGTCAACTTTCTGTCCTTTGTTCTTTGCAGTAGGTTTGAAAGTGTTTTTCTATTTGAGTGCATTCCCATTGTTCATTCCATGATACCGCTTATGTGGAGCGTTAGTTGAATGTAGATTGTAAAAGTCAGTTTAAGCTTTCCCGATATATTTTATATCAAATAGGCAGAATTGCTATATAAATGACAACAATCTACCTTATTTAAAGCTTTTATTGTGGGTAAGCCTCTGCTCCTTTATTCAGGAAAGGCCACTGTATTGCACTACTGATGCTGAAGTCTAGATCTCTGCATCTTTATTTTGGAAGATATTGGATTTGATGTGGCTTAAATATTGCCACTTGAAGCACTGACCTTTTTCTAGTTGTTGTACTGTTCTAATTTAAATATTAAAATAGAGGTTAGCTGGCAAATTAGTTACTCTTGTTGATGTACCATGAAAACTGTAAGAACCTTGTAGACAAAACATCCAAGGCTTGAAAGGAGCTCATAGCAGCAGCATTCTTTGTCATAAGCCTTAGCAACATGACTCAAAATAAAGCTCATGGTCTCCGTGTACACACAGTCCTATATATCATATTCTGTGTTGATGCTGAGGACACTGTTTAAAGTTGTAATAGTATGAAACGTTAGTGAAAGTTTGAAGGCCATAACTGGGGACTCACTCATGTTTTCATTTCTCTTAATTACCTCCAGACTTGCTAATTTAGCTTAATTTTGAATGCTGCCTATGCATGTTCTTTAAATATGTCCTCCTCAGAATTAAAAGTGGAAAATATACACACATTAACTGGTAATTGATCTCTGTCAGTGTTCCTTACTGAAATACTTCTACCATTTCTCTTGGCCAAATTATCTTCTATTTTTGTTTCTGTGTTTAGAAAAGGAACACAACAAAAGTCACAAAATCTGTCAGCAATGGTCCCAAGCATCCTTTGGCATCCATAAAAAACTCAGCCCAAAGATACATTCATGCAACCAATGTTCCAAATTTGCATTGCTTTTAACTTGATTCTACTATTACAGTTTTAAGCCTAAAAATTAATCAAAGGAGATAATAAATCAACTACCTTGAAATATGAGCAAATTGGGGTCAAAAGAACTCATAATGAACAGACATCCTTCATGAGTAACCCAGTTTTTGGCTTAAATGTTGCCTTTGTTACATTAGCAGAGTTTTGCTTCTCTTTTTCCACAACTACTATGCAAGTTCTATTACAGTTTGTTTCAAGTTACTCGGTCATTTCTTACAGTTTTTTGTGCACCAGGTTCCATGCAGAAAGGTTTTCCACTCTGTTTTGTATTTTCCCCCAAATCTCAGATTTTAACAGATTAGTGAGTATTGTAGGCAGAATTTCTTTTAGTTGTGCAATGTACAATATCTCCATAATGTTACTAAATGTTTTACCATTCTCTAGGGTTTCTGTGGTACTAATCCAAAGTGATTGCAGGGTGATAGGCAGACTTCACAAAAAAGAGGCCCTTTTGAAATGCTATCAAAGTTCTCTGTCCAGGATTTGACAGGTTTTTTCTGAGGCTTTGACTTCGGTTGACTTTACCAGACATTCCTGTACTGGACTTCATTTTTCAGGCTTTTAACTAGCTTTCTTCAGGGCAGAAAGAAGGATATGTTGCTGCTTAAGCCATTTTCTGAGCTTCCCTTGGGACTATGAGGTTGGACGTGTGGAATCCTAGCTTTCTTGTACACTCCTTTCTGCAACTTTCACACCAATAGGTTGATTTTGGGATGGCTGTGAAACAGGACGCTGAATAACAGAGATCTTCATCTGGTCTGTTTAGAAGTACCAGAACAATGCAAGAAAAGGGGGTTTTGTTTGCTTGTTTTAAACACTCTTAAGATTTACTGAGTACAGTGAGGAGGCTTAGCACCCAAGTGTACCACACCCCTTTCAGATGCCTCAGCAAACTAATCCACCTACTGCCATCTTAATAATGAGTGGTGCAGATGTTTTCTCTTTGTCCCCCATAACAAGATCTCATGCAAGTGGAATTCCTTGTCAACTGGAAGAAGCCAGTTGAAATTACTCAACATTTAGGGGCAATTGTGGATTCTATCTTTCAAGACATTGTTACTGAATAATATACGGGGTTGGGTGGGAGAAGAAGACTGGGGTCATTCAGTATTCAGTCTTCCATGGATCAGGATCCTTTCTTGAGCTTGGGTCTTTAGTGGATTTCCTACCTCCTTGCCAAGAGATGCTTGCAGAAAACTTAGTGCTTACCCCATTTTATGCCAATCTGCCAGCTAGATAAAATGCTTGTTTTTTCAAAAAATGTGAAGGAAAGAATTAAACTTATTATTGTGTTAGGCTTTGTACACTGGTGGATACTTGGAAGCCTGCTTTATTGGGAGGGATTAGGAGTCACTTTCTCCTATTTGCCCCTGCCATAAGTCTGTCTTATGACACCAGTGGAGCATAACCCTATTTTACAGTGTTTGATAGATAACCCAAAGGAAGTCAAATCACAGATAAGCAGCCGATTACTGTTTTTATGACCAATACCTAGGATAATGGATTATGCAATTTTGCTACATTCTTTTGACCTGTATTTTTCTCTTATATGTGGAACTAGTGATGTCCTTGCAGTCAATTTAGCACAGGCATTCATGGGATGAGACCATTCCTTCCAGACTTCCAGCAGCTTCAGGGTGAGGTAAACTCTTCATGTGCATATTCAAGCATATTCTGAATTCAGTTTCTGGTACGTCACGCTGACTTCGTAATGACTTACTCTAAACAAATGAATTCTGTATACTAAAGTGATTATTGGTTACAGAGAGCTGTGTATAAAATGTCCAAGCTAGAATATTGATGTGGAAAAGTATGGCAGAAAAGAATGGTCTGTTACAGCATTAGAAACCCCCTGCTCATATCTTCAGGGATGAAGCATGGTTCCCACCAAATTATTTAAGGAAATGTTGCTCAGATTAGAAAGGAGGTTGTACACTTTTGCAATTGTTCTTTATCCCATGATTTGTTGCAGAAAAATATTCCTTTAATGAAAAGGTACAAAGATGGAACCTTGTTTGTATTAATAGTAATCCAGCAGCGTAGGCATATGGAGTTTGCCCAGAATTCATTCAAAAAGTTTCTAAGCTGGCCTTCCAGGGGTTTTCTTCACTTTTCCATACTTTTTCTTCAAAGTAGTTTGAGTGCTTTGCAGGGGAAGCTGTTAAATCAAAACCACCCTATTAAAGTGTGACATATATGTAAAGCTTCTTGGTGAACGTGGACTCTTTCTTTTTGGGATAGAAATGCTAGATTTTTCAATGCATCTCTTTACATTTTACGGCATGGGTTTAGCTTTATACACCTTTCTGTTTCTGAGTGAACATTATTTCTAAGTTGCAGACTATATGTAACGAAAGCACTGTTCATACTTTTGGCTTATGTTTAGCATTTTGAGTAATTTTAAAGTACGTTTTAAGTGTTAATATACTAGACCATGGACTGAATGATACAGTATGTACCCTAAGTCACAATGGTATGTCAACAGGTGCTAGAACTCATGAGGCACAGTATCACATGACCTGTGGAGCTAAGTATCTTCTTAAAACAATAAGAATGGATTTGGCCTCTCCAGTTTAGGCTTAATAGAGGATAGTGCCTTGTATCTGAGATAAATTAAATTTCTTCTCCATCATGTCCCTGTGGTTCACTGTGACTTCAGTAGTTAGTTAGTGTAGTTAAATGTGTCTGGGATGGGGTATTTGCATGCTACTGAGAATGAAAAACACACGAGCAAAGTGCTTAGTGAATATCAGGAAGGCAGACTGAGCAGTTTTGCATAGTCTGCTTTTTTTTCCTCCTGTCTACTTTCTGCCCACTTCTGGTTGAGGATGATGTTGAACATGAGTGATGGGGAAAAATTAATTAGCAACTTTGTTTTACTCCCCCAGTGGCTTATATGCATGAGTTATCTCTTATCTCACAACAGCAAATTAGTGGTACTGTCTGCTTTTGTTCAGCTCCTATTTTCAAGAGTGGGCACTACTTTAATCCTTTTGGAAATATATCTCCACCTAACACCAGTAATTATAGTTTTATAGATTCATTATTCATAGTCATGCCACCAGGAATTATAATTTCACTCCATACGTCATGTCCTTCTGCATTGATGCCTGCTCACGTTAACTGGTTATTCCTTCATCTTCCAAGGCCCTTACCTAAAAAAAATGGAACCCACCATTTAAATCAGGGATGATGGGAGTTGTAGTCCAACAAGATCTGAAGGGCCATGGATTACCCAGCCATGATTTAAGCCAGGCGTAGGCAAACTCTGGCCCTCCAGATGTTTGGGACTACAATTCCCATCATCCATAACCCATGTTCCTGTTAGCTAGGGATGATGGCAATTGTTGTCCCAAACATCTGGAGGGCCGGAGTTTGCCTATGCCTGATTTAAGTGGCTAGTTTCTCACTTAAATTTGGTGTAAATTTAAATTGGCCACAATTCAATTATAGGTATTTATTTATCTGAGTCGGAATGCAGGCCTTGGTACTAGTTTGGGGGAGGGGTATGAATCCTTGGGGGATATGAATGAAAGAATCGGCTGTGTGCCTGGATTCAAAATGCAGGGCTGAATGAACTCTCCAGCAGGAAAGAGCCCCCAGTATCAGAGTTTAAACTCACAAAAGTCAAGCAGCACTATTGCATGGGAATATAGGCTATTAAACCCTTTTCATAACCCATTTAGTTGCACACATCACTCCTCTCTTTTTACCCCTCTGGCAATGAACAAACCACACACTGTTAGCTTAAAAAGCTTTACTTACAAAATGTTCCAAAAGTCAGATTCATGCATTTATCGAAGCAGCAGCAAGGAGAAGACAGAATATACAGAATGAAAACTTCAAACGCATGCCCTAAGCTTGCTCCTTGATCAGAGAGAGAACAGGAAGAGAAGGCTTCGCTTCCTAGCACATCAGAGAAGAGGGTGTGTGACATAGCCAAGTCTGGGAATACAGGTCTATTTTCTTAACCCATTCATGCAGTGACTAATATGCCCCCGCTCCATTGCTACTTAAATTAAGTAGGTATCTTACAAAAATCAGCAGATTAATAGGCCATAATTCACAGTACAAGCTTCTCTACAGAGCTGTTATCCTACAGACCAATGTTGTCGTTTTTTGAGTTACCTTTCTGTATAAGTGGAAACTTTCCTGCTATCTTCCTTTCTTGCACACAGACACAATACACACAGAGAGATACCTAAGGTTCCAAAACAAGACTGTTTTATTTCCAGCCTTGCTTCAGAAGAGCTACTTTAAACAGCAGTTAGAATACCCAAGGCTGCCAGCTAGCAAGTTCAAGTCAGAAGTGTAAAATCATATTATGAAGAATGATCTTTGCAATTTCAAATTCATTTCCACAGTTTGGAATTTGGAATGGGTTCCTGTGAATATATTAGTATGTATGAGGAGGACAGAGGCTTGCTAAATTGCATTGCCCAATTAAAAAAAACACCATTTGCTATTTTGTTAGGATAAATTTGTGAATAGCAAAATGGTACAATTCTTGTAAGCTGCAAGGTGACTCCATTTAGTTTTCTCATAACAGGCATGTACCTCAAAACACAGAAAAATGAAGGTGTGAATTGGGGAAATCAGTTCACCATAACGGAAGCTGAAGCTAAAGTCAATCAGCTGCCATGGCCAGGGTTCTACAGTCATTTTATATTTAGCAAGTGTTTTCTTATGTAAATGTGTCTCCATGGGACAGGAGTGTGTTCAGCTTGGATAACCTTATAGCAGTGTTTAAGTATGCAAAGTGTTTATATGTAAAGGATGGAATCCTTCATAGTTACATCATGCACAAATGGATGAATATGTCAGTTGATTTCCAAGTGGCAACACTTATTTACCAGAGATTGTGTGTAAAAATTTATAATAAATATTTAAATCTACTTCTTGAACCAGAAGTGATGTTCCCCTGAGACTTTTTTATTGCCACTAGTTTCAGCTTAATCTGCTACTGTAATACAGTAATCGTCCTAACCAATGGGATTATTGTCCACGAAGAGGACTGATCTCTTAACAGCCATCAAAGTTCTTTGGTCAGAAAAAAACACATCAGCACACTTTATAAATTCTGCTTGCTTTTTACACATCATACATTTGAGAAAAGTTGCTTGGTTGCTTAAAGGCGGCCTCTGCCCTGCAGCCTGTCCAAGAAGCTGTTAAATTTCCAACTGAAATGGGTCATCAAGTTCTGCTGCTAGATTTGGTTTGTGGAAGGCAAGCTGTGTGTCGGCTAACTCACACAGTGGAAGAGAGTGATAAGAATTTATTCGGTTTGCATCATGTTGAATAGGTTTCCACTGGAACTGCTTTGACCTGAAAGATAAATGGTGTGCTGTTTTCTTTCTGGCTAGTAGTTGTAAGAGGGATACGTTTCCAAATGACATAAAATTAAGACTTCTTAAATTTGAGAAATTAGATGAGGGAATGGGGAGAGAATAGATTATATGGATAGCTAGGAGTCTGGGAAACTTCTAACAAGGCACACAAAGGGAATGGTAGATGCAAAAAGCAGCTTTGAGAAATACATGTTGCTACTGTATCGCACACAGAGTCTGTGCACTTGAGTATGGACTCATCTGTCAACACAATTTAATTTTCAGTTGTCCTGTGTATTTTATAGAGTGCAGCATTCTATTATGCCATGCAAGACTTGCATATCTGTTAGGCTAACCTAGTATGGGCCAGTATGTTGTCGGTGAATAAAGAGGATTTAAATTCAAGTTGTACACACCTGTGTAGTCTGTCTATCTGCCTTTGCTTCAGTTCTTCAGCAAGTTCATCATCTATTACCATCTTTGAAGTGCAAGTGTCCCAAATCATCTATGGGATAACATACCAGTCATTTAGGCTGGGTAGAGAAGTGCCCTCAAAGTACACAGGGAGCAATGATTTCCCAGAAAATAAAGGTTTTTGGTGAAACAGCAACTATAATTACAATGCTTTCCCAGAAGGGAGAAAGGGTTTGTGGGGTGAGTTGGTGACACAATTGTGCGGTATAATTTTAGCTTCGAAGCAAAGGGCGATAGTAGCAGTAGGACTAAGAAAAGGTAGTAAAATGGTTGCAAGGTAGTAAAATACTTTCTAGAAGAAGAAGAAGAAGAAGAAGAAGAAGAAGAAGAAGAAGAAGAGGAGTTTGGATTTGATATCCCGCCTTTCACTCCCTTTAAGGAGTCTCAAAGCGGCTAACATTCTCCTTTCCCTTCCTCCCCCACAACAAACACTCTGTGAGGTGAGTGGGGCTGAGAGACTTCAAAGAAGTGTGACTGGCCCAAGGTCACCCAGCAGCTGCATGTGGAGGAGCGGAGACGCGAACCCGGTTCCCCTGATTACAAGACTACCGCTCTTAACCACTACACCACACTGGCATATATTACAGATCAAATGTTATTTTTTGGCTCCAAAAGTAACAAAGTATTGTGTATAACGTGTTTAGCCATTAAATTATGTTTGGTATGTTAAAAGAACATAAATAAAAAGTAAATTTGATTTGAAATTATTTTGTTACAAAGAGCTAGAAGCTGCTGAACTGTAAGGAACCTAGCATCTCATTCTTAAAATTTAAGAGGAGCAGGCAAAAAAAAAATTAGCAAAACCAGGATAAGCCAACATAATAGTTTTTTAAAAAAAAATATTCTGAAAATTATGCTGTTTTCCAGTCCCTCCACGTGGCAAGCAGGCATAAACATTCATTTCCATAAAAAGAGCTGAGAAGAAGGCAGAGGACCAATACAGTACTCAATGAACACTTCATTAAATTTTATCCCATTTTCTGATTCTTCATCTTTTTCATTATACTTATCAGAGGCTTGCAAAAATCGCAGATTTGTCCAGATTAAAAAAGCTATGCAGTTTCACATCTCAAGAGCTATTGAGCATGGGGAGGGGGAGTATACTGTTGAGTATTTCATGGGCTGCAGGCCACTTCATCAGATACATGAAATTTTATCCTTAATTATCAAGAATATAATATACCTGATTTGGGGACAGGAGCCAGATGGCAATGAAGCCAAATGCTAATGTAAAGAAAAGACAATGGGAGATAGCTAATTTTTAATCATAGTGGACCTTTTGAAATTAATGGACCTAACTTAGTCATGCTCATTAATTTCAATGTGTCTGCTCTAAATAAAACTCAAATACTGCCCAGTGATGATAATATTCCTACCTCAGCATCCATTTTGGATTTCTTCTGTGTGTCAAAGGTTCTTGTAGATTCGTGTCCAAAAGAATCACAGCTATTTTCTGAACTCGGGTTGGATTCTGATAGTCCCCAAGATGACTTCTCTTTTATGTTCCATGGTTCTCTTTGACCAAATGTACCTTTTTTTAATTAAAAAAAAGTAAAGTTACTTTAAAATGTTATACTTGACTACCTCAGAATCTTCTCTGTTATGCATATATTCAACTTTTACTTGCATGTAGACAAAGGACTCTATCCAACCAAGTTGTCCTGTTAGATAAAAACATCTGCCTGCGCAATGAAATTTCTGCTCCCTTCCTCCCCCAACCAATCTTCTCCAAAGGGTTGGAGAAAACCACAGGACAGATTTGGGAGGACAACAAGAGAGTAAAGGAAGAGGAAGTCCCATTGTGCAGGTGGAAGACCTGCTAACTGAATAACTTGATTGGATACAACCCAAAATAAAGCTTTCAAAAAACCAAAACCACTGTTACAGTACTCGGGAATGAACAACCACATAAGAACATAACGAGAGCTTGCAGGATCAGACCAATGGCCCACCTAGACAAGCATCCTGTTCGCATAGTGGACACCTAGAGCATGCCTGTGGGAGACCTGCAAGCCGGACCTGAGCACAAGAGCAATCTCCAGCCCTATGCTTTCCAGAGACGTGTGCAAAAGCATTACGGCCTCAACCGTGGAGGACAAGCAGTAGCCATCATGGTTAGTAGCAATTGATAAGACTTCTGCTCCGTGACGATGCAGTGGTGATGGTTCCGTTCCAGATGCAATCAGAGAAAGTTTGATGTGGCAAAACAGGATAGGGGTATGTGGGTTGCAGACAGATCGTGCAGTGTGTGTATAGTTATCAGTTTGTGGGTGCAACAACTCCTTATTCCTGGGTCCAACAAGTGTTAAAATGTAAGCCAGGCTAGATTCGTGATGAGATTAAGAGAACATAGGATTAAGGGGGCTCTGTGCAATACAGCAAATAGGTAGGGCCCCTCCCTCAACTCACAGATAGAACGCCAAAAGCCAGAGTTTAGAGTTGAGTTTGGTTGTGTTGTGACCGAGAAGAAAAGCAGAAAGGCAGAGCACGATGTTTGATTTCTGTTTGAATTCAAGGCTGCTGCTATGGAGGAAACAATACTCTCTTGGGTTGTTGATGCTGTGAACCCCTCCACTGTAGGCTTAAGTTGTATATATGTGTAAATAAACCATATATCAAAGAGACCACAGCTTCCACTGTACTCATTACCAAAAGGAAACATGAACCCTGGGTAAGAGCCTGGAATCTCACACTGCTGGGAGATTGGAGTGGTGTGTAATAATGTATATGTATTTCCACCTAAAATTAAATCTTACCTATATATTCCCCTTTTAGGCTCCACAACTTTGCATTGTAGTCTAAAGAAGTAGTGAGGAGAAGCTGGTGCTCATTCATAAGGCTGATGCTACTCCATTGGAAAAAGAAAATGGGTTTAATTTGTTATATTGACAACTGCTCTGAAAATAGGCACTGCTGCGGAATTTCCTTACTCTCTTAAACATCTTGTTTCTCAAGTTCTTTCCACAGCTAGAATGGCAATACTCGTAGAACTCCTCAATGCCAAACCATACCCACATGCCCAACATGCGACATCATATGTGATGTCACGTGTGGGGCAAATAAAGATGCAGTTGAGCCAAAAGGGGGATACATGCCATACACAGTACTTTGCCAGCGCAGACAACTGACTGATGCTCAGGACTTGCAAAGCACAGTGCTGATTGTTGTGGCTTGCAATGGTGCTATGGAAAAACAGATCACCTATTGATATTGTGGTGTCATGTGCCTTTCAAATGCCGTTGTGATGTTGTGTGCCTTTCAAAGTTGGCCCATGGGGGAGGGGGAGATAAGCACCCAATCCACTGGCTGAATCCAGCTCCCCACTGCTCTTCTACAGGGTCTGTGCTTTCTTACCCAAGCAGGCAGTGCAGGCAAAAGAGCTAAACTGCCACCACCAGTGCACCATGAGAAGGTGGCCTAAAATGGAAGTAAAGGGAGCTTGTCCCCAATGGATTCACCAGCTCCTAATCTTTCCTCATGGGCCTTGTTTTCCTCAGCGTGTCTTACCCGGTTATGCTGCAGTTGTGAGTGTTCCAGCTGCGAAGTACTATTTGAAAAAAAGAAGGAGGGGAGACTAAGGTAAGGACATACTGTACACTCGGGAGCAAATATGAAACTTTTGGGTTTTGAATAAAAATGTTTCTCTCACAAACTGGTGGCTTGGCTTCTGGGCCATTAATGGCATATTCTGCAATGTTCCAGATATGGAGAAAGCCCAGTTGGTCTCCTGCACACAAGAGGAAGTCCTTGTCATCAACTGCCATGTCACTGACTGTGGATCTCTCTTTTGACTGCAAGCAAGGAAATAATAATAATCATACATACTGTACATACATACATACAATCATGTAACAAACTCATCCGTTAGCTGCTGGATTGTAGAAGCTTCAGTACTAAAGTTGTGGCGGAAATGTCCTTTAAGCGATGCATTATTTTATTTTTACTCTCTTTCAAGAGGGAGGACTAACAGCATAATTCTGTGATGATGTTCTCAGAAATAAATTCAACCAAGTTCAATGGAACTCGCTCCCTGCCCTGCCTAGAAGGGTGTGTTGGATTGAAGCTTCCTTGCACTCTTAGGAGCACTTCGTTTCTTGTGTCACTTTTGGTGAATGATTAGTTTTGCATTTCAGTTGGTGCATGTGGTGAGATTTTAAGTGCAATTTCGGCATACACAGGCAGAAGTGCCTACATTTTAAGGCTGTCTTAAGCCAAGCAAACATGTGAAATGCATGCATCCAGCCCAACTATCAATAGGATATTGTTTACTCTTTATTTTGATTGCACATTATGTTACATATTAGGTTGATTCTAATGTAATACCAACCCATGGTTTTGTGCTATGCAAACAGGTTTGTTGGAGGGAATAGGGTTGTGCATGCCCCACACTCTGTATCTCCTAAAGTAACCTGTTGCCCTCAGGGAGGGATACCACTGAGAGTCAGCTCTCAGTCTAGCTAGCTTCTGTATGTGGAAGCAGCAGGGTGGCATCTTGTCCTTTGTCTCTGATCACAAGATGCCCTGGGCTAGCACTGTCTCTGGGTTCACCTTGATGCTTAGACTACCATCATATGAAAAGTCAGAAGAGGATACAGGCAAAGCCCTAATGCACAGAGCAATCCTATGCATATTTACTCAGAAGTCGATCCTACAGCATGCAACGGGGCTTACTCCCCCAGTAAGTGTAGCTAGCAGGGGTAGGGAACCTATGACATTCCAGATGTTACTGGACTCCAGCATGGATGGTGGTCTGCAAAGATGGGATTTGTGGTCTAGCAACATCTGGAGGACCACTAGCTACCCAGCCCTGGTGTTTAGGATTGCAACCTAAATGAATGTGTGCCACTTCCAGTTATGAATTATTTAGTTCTTATTTTGTTTGTTTCCAAACTGTTAGGAATCTCACAGCACTAATAAAAACATACAGAGGCCTTACAAATGGAAATTAGCAACATGTAAAACATTCTTCCAGAAAATGAGCAGCACTTACATTAGAGAAATAAGCAAAAAGGCTCCCACGGCCATATATATTCCAGAATGCAATATAACCTGGGAAATAACAGCAATCACGGTATCAATAACAGTATCATATAGATGAAAATGAGATTTTCGGCATTCCCCCCTTAAAGTAGAAGAAGTCTGCCCTGTGGTTGGGGGTGGGGTGGGGGGTGTTGGTTTTCTGCTAGAAACTCTGAAACCTGAATTTTTTTCTCTGTACTGAAATGTTCATTCTGACCCTACAATGGTCACACAATAGGCTCTATACTAAGACTATTTCAGAAAGCTTCTACAGATTAACATCCTTCCACAAATCTAGGTACTGATGCAAGGCCAAAGCCTCTTCTCAATATGCAGTTGGCAGAAGGAAGAAATTTTGAGTTGAATTTCTTAAGAAAGGATCTCCCTTGCTAAAATGCCTGTTTGATCTGAGTGCTTCTTTCAACAGCGCTAATCTTAAGAGGCATTGCCTCTTAAGTGTCAATGATTGAACAACATCCTGTTAATAATATTTTGTATTTGGGTATCACTCTCAGGTGCTTCAAAGTGCTTCCTGTGCATTAGCTAACTGTCATCCTTACAGTAACCATGTAAGTCAGGATTATTCTCTCTCATATTGCAAATGGGGGGGGGACTGAAGGAGAGAGGGAGAGACTCTTACCTAAAGCCATTGAGTTAATGGCGGAGGTGAGTTTTGGACTGGGAGCTCCACCTGATTTGTAGCTCAGTCTCTTGGCCATGGTGCTGCACCATCAAAGTCACAAGTGCTGCAACTTATGACAGCCTCAGGTGCCATCGGGGTGTTCCCACCCACCTCCCTGCCCTGCTTGCCTGATATTTGGATTGAGAGGAAAGCTCTAATGGCTACAATGGTAGGTTTTTTCTCCCAATGACAATAGTCGGATCACTTCCATACCAACATTTAAAACGCTTTGTTTCTCCTAAGGAATCCCAGGAACTGTGGTTTGTTAAGGGTGCTGGAAATTATAGCTCTGTGAGGAGTAAACTGCAGTTCCCAGATTTCAGGGGGTGGGGAAGCAATGTTCTTTAAATATATGGTGTGAGGAATGCAGCGGGAATGCAAGCCCCCAGCCTCCCAAATAACCTTTCACACAATTGATGGTTGTATGAATAGTGTCTTGCCTAGCCTGGCCCTGAAACACCCTTTGGACTGCAGGCCCTTGCACTGCATTGGCAGCCATTTTGAAAGGTTCCCCAATCTGTGAGCAGGTTTTTGGTGAGTACCTGGAGCCGTGAGAAGAATATGGGATCTGAGCATATGCAGGCCTCTGAACCCCAGCCCCACACTAACTAACTAACTAACTAACTAACTAACTAACTAACTAACTAACTATTTATTTAACTTTTGTCTTTACCTCTAGGTCCACTAGCCACTAACATTGCAGCTGTTTTCTTCTTTTCCAGCCTTGATAAGAGGAAAATGATTTTATTGATGGTTAAATCCTCTGGGAGGGGACAAAACGAACCATGAAAGCATTTCCAGCACAATCCAGCACAAAGTATTTCCACAATCTCACACCAGCACAGGATATTTGTCAGCAATGCATTTCACTGTTGTAATCTGTAAAGCCAAGCCCAGCTCACCCAGGAGACTCCACAAGACACTTCCTCTCACACACAGTCTTGTAGCACCGTCAAAACTAGCAAATTTACTACAGCATAAGTTCTTGTGGGCAACAGGCCACTTCATCGGATGAATGAGGTGTTATCCGCAATTGATGGCACAGGTACATATACCTGCAGGTACACAGAAGCTGGCAATTGGGTGACATTTCCATTGTGTGGACTCTGCGCTCCCACAATAAACTCTCACAGGAAGCACCCTCACTCCAGGCTTGAGATGGTGCACATCTAACATTTACCAACTATGTAATCAGGCAGGGAGACTGGTGTCAGTAGTGGAGGCAGATGGAGGCCATCTGTGCATATGATTACCACTCCTTGGGGAGCGGCTTTAATTGTTCTGTGTGGGAGGATGTTGCCGTACGTCAGGTAAAGGTGTAGCACCTTGTCACATAGTAAAATTTGCTCACAGCTTCCTCAATCTACTTGGTTCATCTTGTGATTTGAAAACACACCAAATGACTTGGGAGTCTAAGTTCTTTTAACTCAACATTTTGTACTTGGAAATGGAGACCCAGATAAAAAAAAACCCTGTGTGTATCAACATAGCCACTTTCCCCTTTAAAATATGTAGCAACAGCAATGGGGGCTGGAATTTGCACATACTGTGGCTGTCACACAGAATAATATTTAAATGTCTTCCAAGTGGTTATTGCCTGGTCAGCTAGGTTTGTACAGTGGTTGTAGCCCACCGTGCAATTTACTCCAGTTACCAGAGATCCTTTTTTTTACCATTTGTGGTGGCACAGACAAGAAATCCATTTTTAAAACATTTTCATTACTGACACTATACATTCTTCGTTTTTCACTTCTCTCACCACACCTTGTGAGTTCTTTTAAGCATTTATTTTAGCACAGCAAAAGGTCTAATCCTACTCACCTGTTTCTCCTTCCCTTGCTGCTCTGTCTACAGCATGAAGACGGCTGCAGAGATGTCCTGATACCAGATTCCATATGAGAACTTCACCATCAAAACTAGAAGTGGCCAAGAAATGTGGAGGACACGAAGCTACACATAAAATATCATCCTTGTGGGCCTGTTCCTGCATGGTGCAATGGCAAAGTGGTCATTATCATGCCGTCATTGCCCTATCAAGCACACATGGGGTGTATCTTATGCTCTAAACTAAGAGTAGAGAAGCTCTGGCTCTCCAGATGTTATTGGTCTCCCAAGTCTCATCAGTCCCATCCAGCATGGCTAACAGGAAGGGATAACAGATGTTGTAGTTTAGCAACATTTGGGTGGCCCTGCTCTGCTCTAAGCAAATTCATGTAGAAATCTTTTCAACTTTTATTCATGTCTAACTACCATTTCTCACTGCAAGTTAATATCTTACCATACTTCTAATCCAGTCCAGTTGTGGGTATGAGCCTTCAACGACTTCATCATCAATATCCTGAAATTAAAAACTTTTCAGTTCCATCTTTGGTTCCAGAGATTCATAATTCTTTCATGGATAAACAAATTTATTATTATTTTTTACTTAAACATAGGTTAATAATGTGTGTCAAAGCAGTGCTACTGGTACTACTCATATTTCTAGAAAAAGGCAATGCTGGAGCTATAGAAACTGAAAAATATTGTCAGACAACTTTGCCTTTCATTCACATCCATGGGGTAGGCAGGATCAGCTGTAGACACAAGACAATTCTGATTTGGGGTGGGGGAGCCATATAATAGAGATTAGAAACATAATAACAGCCAACTGGATTAGACCAAAGATCCATATAATCTGGCATCATACTTAGAAATGAGCATAGGAAACTGTTTTATACCAAGCCACAAAATCAATCCAACGAGATGTGTATTGTGGCAGCAGCTAACCTTGGTTTCAGACAGAAGTGTTTCCCAACCCTACTTGGTGACTGAACCTAGGACCTTCTGCACATAAAGACTGTGCTCTGTCCCTGAGCTACAGTCATTCCCCAAAACTTCCTCCAGTGACCCATCAGATGCCTCGAGGAAGCCTACATGGGATATCTTGAAGGAAACACCCCACTCCCAGTTGTGCTCCCTGGCATTTGTTAGAAGCGTTCTGCCTTTGAACATGTAGTTGTCATTACTGAGTGCCTCCAATAAACCAGTCATACTTATGCACATATAGACATCACACTTTCTGTTCATGTCTGCAGTATTAAGAGGGAATGGGAACTGTTTATACTGTACTACTCAAAGAAGTCATTGGCTGTAAGGAAAAGCTCTATGAACTGATTGGACAAAAAAATTTCCAGAAACCTGCTCAGACAAGTGTCCATTATCCTGAACAAGTCATTCTCCATATTAGATGCCTGTCCATCTTTCGGGTGCACAGTGCTGGTATAGTTATTCTGGGCTTCCAATTTCTTACTGAGTTCATTGTGGAACACCTAAAATTTCCCATTTTTGGCCTTCCCAACATCTTATAGTGGAGCAACTAAACTTAACATTAATTTATACTTACCAGGAAAATAGTGATCTTCCTGCCCCATCCAACAGAGATGATGTATCTTTTAAAAAATTGAAACATGTTATTTAAAGAGGACAGCCAATTTTAATATAACCCCTTTTGTGTTGAATCCTAAAAGGAAAAAACTACATAAGCAGCGTGGCATCACTGATTTTCATATGTATATAAGAATTCAGAAGCTAAACGAACAATGGCTTATTTCGCGCTGGCATGGTTTATCATCCTTAATCTACCTGTACCCACCTTCACAAATGTTACATTTATTTTCAGCAAGTGTAAGGGCTATAAACACACTACAGTGGTACCTCAGTTCTTGAACTTAATCCATTCCAAGAGTCCGTTCGACTCCCGAAACTGTTTGAAAACCAATTGGCACGGCTTCCATTTGGTTGCAGAAACTTCTTTCACTCAAGCAGAAGCCGTGTTGGACATTTGGCTTCCGAAAAACGTTTGAAAACTGGAACACTTACTTCCGGGTTTGCAGCGTTCAGGAGCCAATTTATTTAACACCAAGGTACCGCTGTAAGTGCCAAGGTACCACTGTAAGTTTAAAACACTAAAGTTGGAAACCCAAACACTCAGCTGCAAGTATGCCCCATAAAATTCTTACTCGGAGGTAAAACTCTATTTTTTATTTGCCTTACTGCCAAGTAAGTGTGCACAGGAGGGAGGAGAAAGCTGTGTCTTCCCAGATGTTGTTGGACTTGAAGCCTAGCTCCAGGAAGTATAGCCTATGGTCAGGAATGATGGTAAATGGAGTCTAGCAACATCTGCAGGGTCACAGGTTCCCCACCTATGCAAATTGCATACAAAATATGCACAGTCTTTCCTGAAGACTTATTGGATAACTTGATTTAACCGCAGGAGATTCCATGATAGGTTCAATACTTTTCTATGCTTCCAGAGTTTGTGTGTGTTTCAACTGGCTGAATTGTCTGATACGTCCATCTTGCAGGTGTCCAAATTATTCCTATAAGATCATTCAGTAGAGACCTCTTCCCAGCTTACTTGCATTTTCTTAGCCATTTATACTTTTCATTTTTAAAATAGTAACAACAACATCCTTTGTACCTGTTGTCGTAAAGATCAGCATATGTGCAAGCAGTGACTTCATCAGCTGAACTGATAGCTGAAAGAGAGAGCAAATGATGATCATGTTGCAGTTGCTGGCAAAATATCAGAGAAACTAAGAGGCTGGCCATTAGCTCTCTACCTTGCTTAATGGTATGCATGTATCCAAGGGTGCTGCTATCCCATTTCTTCAGACTGCCATCTGCGCCACCAGTGATCAACCTAGACAGCAGGGGGAAACTGTTCGTTGTAATGGAATTGCAAACTGGCAATTGAATTAATGACAACTGACAGTATAGAAAATTGTTGGTAAAACCGTTGCCTATTCAGCTTACTAGCTTTGTACCTCCTGCTGATCATGCTGTGCACACTGCATTGTTGATGCTTCCCACCCACACATATCAATCTACATCAATCTTCTGATGCTCAGGATCAAGTATTGGCATGGTTGGGCATCTGTTGATAACTCACCGTCCCAACAGGGGACCTGCTGACAAGAGCTCCCTAGACCTGCTAACAGTGAGAAAGTAGGCTTGGGGGCGGGGAGTGGGGGGGTGTCCATAGATAACAGAGCAGACATTGATAAACTTAACATCTGCTAAGTCCATGAATGCATCAGAAGCATTTTCCTACCTGGATATTATTACCCACCCGCCCTCCAAAACAACTAACTCTGAAAGAGCTCCAAGTTTGACAGCTGGAGAATATCATAATAAGGAGTAAGGAGAACACAACTCAACTCTACCTGTATCTATAGGTGTGGCTGGTGGTACCTACCTGCCAGAAGCATCTCCACATCTTTCCAGGAGGCAATGGGACAAGGTGGTGGGGAGATTGGTGCAGTACCAGTGCATTCAACCTCCTTGCACCCTTATTCTTCCACTATCTGGGAAGCTGAATCAACGCACATCCTGGGAGATCAGGTAAGCGCTGCTGCCCCTCCCTGCTGGCTGCTCTATGTGAGTGTGCATGGATGCAAGTGCATGTGCATATATATTTCTAGACTGCCATACACAATACAGTCCCCAGGCGGTGTGCAAAGCATTTAAACACACCAATACCTATTTCTACAATCAATTAGGACATTGGTACAAACACAGCAAAATTAAAACAACAGAAAACAGCAACAGATACGACACAAGCCAGCCTCAACAAATTATACCTCCTTGCCTCCCAAACCCTGGTGGTGGAGGTGTGCTCTTTGGAGGTTAGAAGGTGTAATTCTGTTAATCTGATGATAACTAGATATTGAATACCTCTTTCCAATGGTATCTAAGGCCATGCAAGTTACAGCAGCTCCTCCGTGAGCTTCACGCACTTTAACAATCAGCTGTCCAGTTTTAAGATCCCACATTTTTATAACCTATTAGAAGAAATAAAAGGGATAGGAGTGTGGAACTGAGGACTGATCTCTCTTCTCTCATGCTGAATAAATAAATAAACATAAAGCGAGGAAATCAGGAAGCTTAAAGGTCACAAGAAAAGATGCCTATAAACTATTTCTAAAATTCAGAATAAAATTAGCATTAACTGTTGAAGATGCAAAAGTTTCACCTGAACTGGGACAGCAGGCAGTAAAGGCATCAGAATCCACCTCTTTGTCCTAAAGCTGGCTTTTCAAGCACTGCTTGCTACCACTTGGGTATGGCAAGAAATCCCAGAAATTTCTGCCGCACCTATTAATATGTTTAATTCTTATAGGGAGAGCAGGTATTTCTGACACCCAAAAAACCAAACAAGTTTTAAATTGTTTAAGGGTTCTCACGCAGCATTGCCACAGTGGACCTTTTCAGACACAGTCTTTCTGGACTAATAAGCCACAGTTTATTAAACTGGGAATGAGAATTAGGCCCACATGCTCTCCACCTCTGCTGCTTCCCTTCATGTGCCAGCTTCAGCACTTTGATTCTGATCTGCTGAAGTTACAGGTCTCCATGACATCTGAAATGATGCACTGTGTCATAAAGCTGGTTTACAAACCAAGATCTTAAACCACAGTTGTAAAAGCTTAGTTAATAACTTGATATTAAGCCACAATTTTGGACATAGTGAGAAACTATAGTTTAAAGAGGCCAGGGTCAATGTTCTGAAGCCAGCACAAAGGGGGAAGGCAAGGCAAAAGAAGAGGGACTGTGTGTACTTGATACTAATTCTATGGCTAATAAATGATGGTTTGTAAGGCCAGGAATGTTGCACACAAACTGGGTCATAGTCTCAGGGTTACTTACGGAGTCTTCTGAGCAACTAATCACATGCTGCAGTTGCTGGTTATACTGGCAGCAAAAGATAGGCTTGTTATGGGATGTGCCTGAATCTTGGTTCTGATTCTCCCTGAAAAAGATAACACCACAAGATGACGAAGAGGAGAGGTACACTGGGGCTGTGTTCAGATTTATGATTTATGAAGCTGTGCATGAGTGCCATGGATAGGTGAGCTCTTCCTGTTGTGCGCCAGCTTTGGTGTGAAGCTCCTGATGTGCATTAAACTAGAGTCTCTTGCTACATCCAAACTGGGGACACTCTGCCTTAATGCCAGGTAACAGTTCACTTTCCTGGTTTGTATACTAACACTCACCCAGAGCTCCCTGGTTCAGGTGCAACAGAAAACTCTGGCTTCATGCAAACAAGGATTTGCATCAGGAGGAGAGAAGGGGTAAAGGAGGGCACTGTTTCATGGCTTCACAAACCAGTAATCTGAAAATGGCCTGTATATGGACATGTTTTAATCTCAATATATTTTGCACAGCAGGCACTGAGTTCTTTTAATGTCATGTACTGGAGAACTACATGACTAGGAAAATATCTGACTCTGTTTTTATCTAAATCCAAAAGAGATACACGTGGGGCCATAATCAGGACTTCTTATTTGCTTGTGATGTTTTGACCACTTCGAGTGTCAAAACGAGAATGACAGGCAAAAAAAACAACAAAAACCATTCAATCTTTCATTCAAATTCTCCACTTTCATTACCTTTGTATTTTTCTTTTTTCTTTTTTTACTTTTATTTTGTTTGTAATTTTAATAAATATTTTTTTTTTTTAAAAAAAAGAGAATGACAGGCAGTGGCGTTGGGGGGCCTTGCTCTAGAGCAGGGTTTCCCAAACTTGGGTATCCAGCTGTTTTTGGACTACAACCTCCATCATCCCTAGCTAGCGGGACAGGGGTGATGGGAATTGTAGTCCAAAAACAGATGGAGACCCAAGTTTGGGAAACCCTGCTCTATAGTAAATTTTGATTTTAAAAATGCTGTTCAAGTTAGTGCTCGCATAACGTATGTGTTTTTGATGTCTCTTCTACATGGAGCAATGTATTGGTCACCACCCATTTGATTTTATGTAGCAACATTCAAACACACTGCCCATAGAAGAAACTATGCATAGATTGTGCTTGACTCAATGTCTATAGCAGATTGGTATATTGTTTGCCTACTTATATTGGAATTGTAGGAGCCCAAAAGTTTCAGCTGCAACATAAAGGGCTTGCAAGTCGGGTGAAAAGTAGCAGGCTTCCATCTCCCCTCTGATTTGGCTGGCTTTGGGCATGACTGTAAGGAGGCAGGAATGGTCTTCAATATCCCAGACCTTTGAGAAGAAATATACGAGTTCAGAAAAGCTGTCACCCATATCACAAACCTATTGCCCTGATAGCACAAAACTGTCCCATGGTAAATGATTGAAAAAATAAATTGATCAGCCCAGTTATCTCCTGAGATTGTCACAATATATAAATATATCTCCCCTGATTCTTTCCCAGGTATTAAGACATTAAGATTTTGAGTTCCATGAGGCAGAACTTTCAGAAAAGTGAAATCTTACAAGTGAAAACAGTGATTTGCCATTCTTCGTGACTGATAAGATCTATTAGCACTTTGTGGTTGTTCAATAACACATGCGGATAAAATTGTGTGAGAGAAAAATGGATTCACTGAACACCTAAGGAAGCCTCCAGCTGTTACTTCCTTTCTAGCAAATTGAGAAGCAATCATATTGCAATACTGGAAGTGTGAACTGTACCTCTAGGAATAGGTAGCTGCTTGTGCAGAGGTTTAATTCTATGGCTACCATTATCTCCATCCACCCTTCCTTCTACTTTTTAGTACTGATCACTGACTCTGACACTACTAAACATTCCGTTCCGGTTTCAGGTGTTAGGTAGACCGTATGTTGCAAAATCCTGTATCTGGGAATCTAAACCACACAGAGAGAGAAAAGCCCAAACCTACATTTCGGTGTGTGTCTGATTGCCCGAGTTGTGACATCTCTGTCCCCACCCCTTAGTGACTCCTTGCTTGGGATGAATAGGCCATCTGGCACACGAGACAAGCATGACTGGCAATTTCATATGACACCATGGCAATTGTATATGATACCACACTGAAGAAACCTTTGCAGGGATGTGCAATATTTGTTCTGTGTTTGATGCAAGCAGAGGAGGCACGATAGTTCAGTGGCAGAGCACACAGAGATCCGTACTTAGACACACTTATTATAGACAATCCACAGAATCCAGGCTATGTGGTCATATGGTGACATTCTGTCTTCTAAAATCCCATTTATGGAATGCTCTCCCTAGGGAGGGTCGCCTGGTGCCATCATTACATATCTTCAGGTGCCAGGCAAAAATGTTTCCCTTCAACCAGGCATTTGACTGATGAACATTCTATGGCTTTTTTATGTGTTTGTGGGTGGGGGTTATTGGTTTTCATTTTACAGTGGTACCTTGGGTTAAGTACTTAATTTGTTCCGGAGGTCCGTACTTAACCTGAAACTGTTCTTAACCTGAAGCACCACTTTAGCTAATGGGGCCTCCTGCTGCCGCCGCGCTGCCGGAGCACGATTTCTGTTCTCATCCTGAAGCAAAGTTCTTAACCTGAAGTACTATTTCTGGGTTAGCGGAGTCTGTAACCTGAAGTGTATGTAACCCGAGGTACCACTGTATTATGTATTTTGTGTTCTCATTTTGCATCTTTCTGCTGTGAACTACCCTGGGGTTTGGATGAAGGGTGGAATACAAACTGTACTAGCAGTAATAAACCAAGCAGTTCATTGCCGATCAAAACCCTTACCTTGATGGTGCTATCCAGAGAAACTGAGAAAATATTTGTACTGCCATGAGCAATGCATAGGAAACCAATTGGGGAAGTATGTCCTCGCAGTATTGCAATCGGCCACCTAGTGAGTGGCAAACATATTTTAGGTTAACTTAGGAGTAGTTTGCTCAGCAATCAAGCATCAGAGAGCCTATAGATTTCTTTAAAATTAATAAGATAAAGCACTTCCATCCACAGTAAGGTTGAAATGCAATTGTGAATACACCTCCCTGCCCAGCCACCAATCCATTTAAAAGCCCAATATGAGTGCATTGAAAACTGCATTTCTGTCTGCCATGTATGCTCATGAATAGCATGAGAGCGCCTCAGAAGTGCTTTTGGGTGGCACGTGTGAAATCCATCTAATAACACTTTGTCACAGGGAAGGTTAATTGTCACTGAGTCAACCACCTGCTGCTTCTCTACCTCCACTTTTTATTCTTTGTATTTAAATTGTAAGCTCCTCAGGGCAGGGCCCTGTTCTGATGCACTCTGTGTAGAGGCAACATGCACACTATATAGACAACAGCAGCATCCAAAAGACTTACCATATTGGTCTGAATATAGGCTGCACTTCCCTCCCCCACCAATGTGGCTTGTATAAAGCCCTATAATCGGGCTAAGGCAGAGAAGCAGGGTTCTCATTTTACGGGTAAAGTCTATATTTGGAGGTGGCTTATATTCACACCAACAAAGTATTTTCACTTTTACATATGTCTAGGGCTGAAACATAAGAGCCTGCAGTTGCAAACACATGCACATATACACATTACGGTTTGGAACAATTCTTTAAAGATTTGCTCTTCTGTGAAGAACGTTTGCATTGAAACAACATAATGATAGCTTTTAAAAAATACCTCAAAGCCATCAGCTAGCAAACGGATAGAAATAGGCAAGTTTTAACCCATTTTAGCTTTATTTACCCAGGGACATAAGGGTTCCATAGACGGATATTCCGGTCCAAACCACCAGTCAAAAGAATATTGCTTTCTCTGCAGAAGTCAAAGGTCTTGACTCCTTTGTGCACCTTAAAAACAGATTCATCACACTGAAAGCGCCTTGCTGGAGAAGCAGTAGCTGGTGGGGCGAATTTGTTATGGCTGACAGTGCTGGAACCCATCAGAGTTTTCAAGCGATGCTTCACATTTTTGGTTCTGCTAACGTAACCTGTGATAAGAAAACAGAAGAGTTGCATGGGAAGGGAAGGAAGATGTTATGTACTGAAGTTCTCACCCTGGGCCAGCAGGGGGATACTGTAGATAGTTATGCAAATGAAGCATCGAAAGTGACGTTCAGTGATTGGATAGTTTGCATGCAAATGAAGGATCAAAAGTGACGTTCAGTGATTGGATAGTTTTAGAAAATGGCAACAGTTACATTGTTCTGGAGCTCTATATAAGCAGGCTGACTGAGCTCCTCAGCTCAGTTCTGTTCCAGCTTACAAATAAAGAGCTGCTTTGGAAGAATTGCTGTGTCGTCTGATATGTTCGCTCACAACTTAACAGAAGACAAACTGAAAGCCCTCAAGGTAGAGAGATAATTGATTCCATTCCTAGGAAAGGGCTGTAAGCTCAGGTGGTAGAGCATATGCTTTCCATGCAAAGTTCCAGGTCGCCAGGGAGGAGAAATTCAATTCAGTGTGCATTTAAAGCCAAATCTATCAAATTCACACTTTCCAAAATAATATGCAAGCCAAAACACAGCTATCCTTCAAAATTTGCATTGATCCAATGCAGTTCTGCAACCAATGTTTACAAAAATGCATACCGTATATTAGGGAACTTGCTTGCAAAAATGCGCACGAGTCAAAACTTCAAGTGTGCTTATTAGGAGAAATTCACACTAAAATGCTGATGAATTTTCATGAAAAACAATTAAGAAGGAAAACTGCAAATTGTGGCAAAATGTGGACAACTGAATTTAAGATTGGGAGACATACAATACAATACGATAATCTTTATTGTCATTGTCCCATACAGAACAACAAAATTGAAAAAATCTACATCAGACATTCAAAAACCAACAAGCCTGCTATCCCAGCCTGGGCAGCCCTCTAAAAACTCTGATACCCCATAATTAAATACAAGATACTCCCATAGAGACTACCTTACACTGCGTTTAAAACCAAAATTGCATTTGGATAGAAACTGTTTCTCAGTTGCATAGTCCTAGTCTTTATAACCCTGCACCTTCTTCCAGAAGGCAGAAGCTGAAAGACATCATTTCCGGGGTGCACAACTGAGAAACAGAGAGAAATGAAACTGACTGATCCTTCCATCTCTACTCCCAGGTTCACTGCTGGGTGCTTCCAGGTAGGGCTGGGAAACACTCTTGACCTGAAACCATAGAGATCCACTGCCAATTACTGTTGACAATCCTGAGCTAGATGGACCAGGTGTCTGATTTGGTATAAGGCATCTCTTTGTGCTCCTATGAACAAATTTTCTGCACATTTGTTGGGGAGGAATAACATAGTGGAATGAGGACCAAGAGTACCTGGGTTCAAAACATTGCTCAACCATTTGAGTCACGTGACTCTGGTTCAGTCCTTAGGTTGGTCCCTATCTTTTGTGCTACTCTACGCAGAAAGTGCTTTTGAAAAGACAAAATAGAGAGTGAGCAGGAGAAAGCACATCTGTTGCCCTGACCTCCTTGGAAGATAGGCTAGATAACAATGAGATCAACTAAAATAAACTATCCTCTTTTAAAAAAAGTGAAGGAGAAATGACCGCTATCTTTTATTAAATCTTACTTCAACTTCAAATTCTGACATGTTTATTCTGCTAGAGAATGCCCAACTTACCTATAACCAGTGCAGTGCAATCATCATTTGAACTAGAGATGACGGATTCCATAGAAGGGATATATTGAATCTGCAATAGCAAATGTGCAAAGGAAAATCCTATGAAATTCAGAGTGTCCCAAGGATATCCCAGGCAAATGCCGTGGCGCAACAAAGGCAAATCTGGGGAAAGCAAGGAGAAGCACAACCTTCCCAAAAGCAGGTGAGGTAAGATGTGCTGTGCAGAAATGATCTTACAAATAATATGGTGGGATCGTGAAATAAGAATACTCCTCAAAAACCTCTTCAAAGCAAATGCAAGCAACTGCACCCACCTGCTCATGGGAAATAATTATCTGAATCCTTCACAGTTAACAGAAAGAAGATAGTAGTTGAACATGTAGAAGACAGCACAAATGTCTGAAGTTCTCTTACCTTGGTAACCCAGTCATTATGAACCTTCCAGCGAATGAAGGTGATATTTTCTTGCTCATAAATAGAATTGGCAGAAATGGTTGGGATTTCTTCCACGGGTGGATATTTTGTCCAATTCCTATCAGAACACACACACACACACACACACACACAGTTAGGGTGGAAGAATGAAACCCAGACAATATTGGATTCACAACCAAACATACTATTCTGAATTAGCATCTAGGAAATTATTCTCGCAGACTTTGTCTTGATGCAATAATGCCCCAATAGATTCTGTTTTCTTTTAAAGGAGCTTTAAGGAAGCATGCCAACAAATGTGCAAATAACTGTCACTCTTGCTACCTGCAGAATGGGCTACCGCTGGTGGAAATTCTTCTGCCCACAATTTGGTGGGCAGAATTGGGAGCTCCACACGAGCAGTGGCGGAGCTTCATTTTTCGGCACCGGGCGGGAGGGGGTTGAGAGCAGGCGGGGGCGGGGCTGGTGTGCATCCTGGGGGCGGAGGGCACTACCTGTGAGGGCGGGGCACCCAGCGCAGGCAGGGGGCAGCCGCGATGGTACTCTACTGGGATCACGCTGCCAGGGGCGGTACACTCCCCCCGCACTCCTCTTCCTCCACCAGTGCACATGAGAGGAGTGAACTTGACATCATTCTGTGGACAGAGGCTGGTGATGCTTTTTTGAGGACTCCACATCATCCAAACCCATCCAGTGTGGATTGCAGCCATGTTAGTGGAAGGTCACATCCACACTATATATTGAAAACACAAATACAGTGGTACCTCAGGTTAAGTACTTACCGTAATTCGTTCCAGAGGTCTGTTCTTAACCTGAAACTGTTCTTAACCTGAAGCACCACTTTAGCTAATGGGGCCTCCTGCTGCTGCTGTGCCGCCGGAGCACGATTTCTGTTCTCATCCTGAAGCAAAGTTCTTAACCTGAAGCACTATATCTGGGTTAGCGGAGTCTGTAACCTGAAGCGTATGTAACCTGAGGTACCACTGTAATGGGCATTTAAAGCACATGGATCCCCTCCTCCAAATAATCCTGGGAAGTATAGTTCCTGAAGCTACAATTCCTATACCCTTAAGAAACTACAGTTCCCATGGTTCTTTAGGTTAAGTCATTTGCTTTAAATGTATGGTGTGGATATGACCATTTTATTTTTTTTAAAGGATTACAGGGAAGCCATTTCTGAAGCAAGGCATGCTGTATCTACCTCAATATTGTCCACTTAGACTGGTAGAGGCTCTCCAGCGTTTTAGACTACAGTCTTTCACATCTCTGGAGATGCCAGAGATTATGAAAGAGTGCTTGGGAATAGGGTAACACTTTGTGTTAAAATCCACATAGGCCTGGTCAAACTGTCACGTACCTCAGTGTTTCTGCCACAGAACTGATCAACAGGATATTAACACAGCCCTGTATTGAACAAAATGCCACCATATCAGTACCCAGATTTATAATCAGCATTATTACCACTACAACATACGCCTAAGGTCATTTTTAACTATTGGTTAAAAGAATAGCGGGTGGCGCTGTGGTCTAAACCACTGAGCCTAGGGCTTGCCAATCAGAAGGTCGGCGGTTCGAATCCCCACGACGGGGTGAGCTCCCGTTGTTTGGTTCCAGCTCCTGCCCACCTAGCAGTTCGAAAGCACACCAAAAAGTGTAAGTAGATAAATAGGTACCGCTCCGGCGGGAAGGTAGACGGTGTTTCCGTGCGCTGCTCTGGTTTCACCAGAAGCAGCTTAGTCATGCTGGACACATGACCCGGAAGCTGTCTGTGGACAAACACCGGCTCCCTTGGCCAATAAAGCGAGATGAGCGCCGCAACCCCAGAGTCATCTGCGACTGGACCTAACGTCAGGGGTACCTTTACCTTTACCTTTTAAAAGAACAGGAGAAGAAGGGTAGTCTATATCCTGCAGCAAATGCCCAACAGCAAAAAATATCTCTGATTATATTTAAACCTATATTCTGTGTGTTTCATTTTTACAAGTTGTGGATACCTTTCTTAGAAACAAACTGCAAAACTCAGTAAGTTCTAGCTGTGCCATTTTCTCAGTTTATATCTGAATTAAAACATACCAAACCGTATCAACATACCTGCTCGTCACCATATGATATCACGCATTCACCTTCTCCCCAAACACTTTAAACAGGAAGAAAAAGCATTATACAGTCTGTCTGTAATTTGTTCAAATAAAGCTTCTACCCTGATCATAGCTAATACATACAGTAGCTCCTTGGAGAAAAAGAAGAATACAAATACAATGTATAAATACATGTGTACAAAAGCCAAGATGGGTCTATTCCCCCGCTCTGAGGTCTAACTTCTAGAAATGCTGGCGGGGCAGAGCTGAACCCTGAAGATCTTCCATGAATGAAATTTTAAACAAGGCATCTCCATGGTGGAATCCACACACATATTTAAAAAAAACGCTGTGAAAATGCTTTTTTAAAAAATGTTTTGAAAAATATATTGAATTTGCCATACCTCACCATCATCATCTAGTGTCACATTTGTATATTGCACTTTACAACACACTTGAAACATTTTATTTGCAGCTGTGTAAGAGTCCCAAGAAGCGTAAAAGAGGAGGAAAATTGGGACAGGCATAAAAAAGGACAGGCTGTCCCTAGTAAACAGAGGCAGTTGGATTGTATGTTTTTCCATTGCTATTAGAACAGAATAAGAACTGCAGTTAATCAGATGGCGTTAATTCTGTATTTCTGCTCCTAAATAGGTTTTAGTCTCATCCAAGCTCAATATAATATAGGAAATGTTAGAAATAAAAAATAACTATATGTCTTCTTTCTTCTATATTCACGGGAAAGGTATATAAACTGGGGGGTGGGTGGATGTAATTTGGTTAAGACTGTTGAGTCCAAACTGTACCTGTAATCCAAACACAAAGGCATTGTTTCAAGGGCCACAATTTGGCAATACGGTTCCAAGTTGGAGAGCTCATAGAGTCGTAGCTCTCTGTTACTGTAAAACACAATGTTAATTAAACACTTTTAAAGCCCAGTAAATGTTGCTTTTTAAAGCCAGCTGATGTTAATAAACTACAATTTCCACTCCACCTTTAATTTAAAAACAGCTTGTTTTAGTTCTTGTGTTAGACAAAACTCAACAGATTCATTTTGCATTGTATGGTGGATTCAGATTTAGCATTGATTAAACAACAATAATTTGTTTTCTTTACTTGACATCAGCTGAATTATAATAGATGTCTAAAGGGCAAGGAGTGTGGATGAGAAAAATTCCTGGTTTGCCACAGAACTCCAAGAGACTCCAACACCATTTCTCTCCTGAATCTCCATGGTTCTGAAATGGGTGCTGCCATATTGAAATCAACCATATAAGCAGAAAAATCCAAAATGTCAGCACTAACACCACAGGTATGCTCCTGCAGTGAATTAACACTAAAATACCTACAGGCCACTTATTCTGAAGCAGACTCACAGAGGCTCGGGTGGAATCTACACACATGTTTAAAACACTGCGAAAATCTTTTTTTTAAAATCGTTTTGAAAAATGCATTGAATTTGCTATAGCTCGCCATCTCCATCTAGTATCACAATTGTATATTGCACTTTACAACACATTCAAAACGTTTTCTTCGCAGCTGTATAGCTGAGTCCTGTGGCTTGTACCTGGAACAGCACCTTATAGTTTACTGCCTATTTACTCCAAGCAAACTATAAATACTTTGCATTAACCATAATGAAACAAGATAACATCAACATGAACAAGGTGTGTTGCCTACCATTTTCTCTTCCTTGTTTGCTGTTCACATTTTATACAAATATGTTCGTATTTTATAGAATTAGGAACAAATTTGTGAAATTTCTGTGACACTTTTCAAATGGTAGTAGCATATCCATCATACTTAGAAACCCAGAAATTGACTACGTACCAGGTTCCAATAATTAGCTTGTTGTAATGGGCCATTAAAATAGAGTCAGAAACCCACTTTAGCCTCCTGTTTTGTAGTTTGTTTTCATTTTCATCCTAGACTCCAAAAGAGAACATGGTCAAAAGTCTGATCTAAACTGAAACATCTCAACCATAGTTAAGCCGCTGGGCTAGGTTCGCATAGAACACAAAGTCATGGTTTAATAAAATATAGTTTACTAAAACCATGTGTCAGCCACTGGAGCAGGGGCCTGGGGATGTGCTGCTACCCAGTGGCGTAGCGTGGGTTCTCAGCACCCGGGGCAAGGCAAGTAATTTGCGCCCCCTAACCCGTGGATTTTAGCACTGGAGTCTCTTCCGCGCCCCCCCCATGTTGCGCCAGGTGTGGCAGGCCCCCCTGCACCCCCCACGCTACGCCACTGCTCCCACCACAAGTCTTCAGGACAGCCATCCGAAGGCTGGCGCGGGGAGAAGGTCTCTCCGCCCCGCCGCCAGGCTTCGGAGCATCCTTCCGAAGGCTGGCGGCAGGAGGAGGTCTCTCCGCCCCACTGCCAGCCTTCGGAGGAGGTCCGAGGACAGTGGGGTTCCTGCTTCCTCGAGGAGGGCCGGCCAAACGCGCGCCCCCAAATGTTGCAGCCGGTGCGGCCGGCACCCATGGCACCCCCCACGCTACACCACTGCTGCCACCTTCTCATTTATCAGCAGATGTGCATCATTCAGCTGCCGAGTCTGATAAGCTGTGGGGCAGAATCCAGCGGAAAAAATGGCCCGGCGCTCCCCAAAATACAGCCAAATTAACAGACTACAGTGCTTTAACATGCCTCTTCCCCCTGACTCAATCACACTGTGGTTTAGCATTATATTTGAACCAGGCCAGAGGCTGTTCTAATGGAAGCAGCAGCAATAAGAAAGCCCTGAATGTAACAACCTATGAAAAAACTTGTGATTTGTTGGTGTGGTGGTAGCCAACAACCAAGTTAAAAGCAGTTGCAGCTTCCAATGAGCACATAAAAATGTTAATTGAACAAGGAACTCTCAAACTAAGGCACAGGAAATCTCCAAATAAATGTCCCTGGGTTTTTTAAAAATTGCCTTCTGACTTGATAGATAATTTCTTGTTCTGTTTCCTGTTTTATATGCACCCCTCCCCCCATTTCCTCACTTTTTTCTCTTTTCTGCCTTATATTAATCTTTCTGAAACAAATGCCCATTGTCCTTTTTTGTGCTGTGGCAAAAATAAATACATAAAGGAGAATTCCTTGGATGCCAGGGTCCAGGTTTGGGGCAAGTATTATTTGGTGACAGAACCTCAACTGAAGTTTAAAAACACAAAACATGCAGCAAAGTAAAGTGTGAAAATATAGGCTGTTATTCTTTTGTGAGTTTCAAAACTTCCCCTAGTATAGAAAAAGACCACATGTTTGGTGAATTATAAATAGTTTACTTACAAACTCTCCAAAGGTCAGATTCGTGTACTTTTCTATACAGCATTCAGAAAAAGTTGCACAGGCAGTAAAACGTGGCTTGGTTACAGTAGTGAACGTTCCTAAATTATTGGTATAGGAACTTGAGTGGCTTGTTGGAGCCATGATTGCTCCAGCTTAGCCTCTTCACATGCTGTGCTCCTCAGTTAGAGTGAGGGGGAACCAGGGGCGCCGACTTATAAAAAATATTGGGGGAGCCCGCGAAAGCTCATGAATAATAAATAAGCTCATGAATATGCAGATAAAGTGGCGCCGCCTCCTCGTGAGCGAATAGAGGAGAGCGTGCTGCGCCTATTAATCAGCTCCGAAGGAAATTGGGTGGAGCTTTTGCTCGGGAGGGAGGGCAGGAGGCATGCAGCCCGACCCTGTGCATTTTGGGCTGGGGGAGGGGCGGCGGTGGCGCTCTGCTGGAGGGGCGCCTGAGATTATTGGGGGGGCAGAGCCCCCCAAACGAATTTTTGAGGGGGCTCGGGCCCCCTCAGGCCCCATGGAGTCGGCGCCTATGGGGGGAACAAAGGCTTGATTACCTAGTCCCTCCCAAGGTGAGCTAAGTCTGGCAGGACAACTTAGTCAATGGCCTTAACCCCTTGATGCATTAATTACATTTAAGCATGGTGGTTATATGAGGCTGGTTATCCCACGATTTTCAGAATGAAGGCAGCACCTTTTGTTAGCAACAGGCATATAAACCCTTCTGCATGTCAGCCTCTGTGCATGCATGTGTTTGACTTGATCCTTTGACAGAACGTTAAGAACATAAGTGGTATGCTCCCAAACCTTCGTGGATTTACCAATTCAGGGTCTGCTAAAATACTTCTCTTATTTCATAGTTCAACCTTTTGGCTCCTTAAACCAGACTTTTTCAACCCAGGTGTTGTTGTACTACAATTCCCATCATCCCAAGCTAGCATGACCAGCGCTCAGGGATGATGCAAGCTGTAGTCCAACAACATCTGAGGACCAAAAGTTGAGAAAGCCTGCCTTAGACGATACCATAGACCCACATAACTCATACCATCCTTTAATCTGTCTGGTTCGGTGTAGAGACAAGCATATATACATTTGTCAGAGTTAATTTCATCACAATTATACTTGGCTGACATCATTTTGAGAAATACAGTCATGAGTGAATGTGTTGGGAGAGAATGATAATGATTGTTAGGACAGCAGAAAAGCAATCTCCTTTTCATTTTAGCCTCAGTAGGAAGATCTTACACCTATTATCAGTAAATATCACAGTCTTTAAATAATACCTCACTTCTTAAACTCACAAGAATCAGAGAGGTTTTCTTCAGTTTTAAGTTTGCACTCCAAATGGAAACCAATCCATCTTGGCCAACACATAAGATGTGACCATCCACTGTTGAGGAGACGTAAAGGAGTGGCTCTCTGTGAGGTGTTTCTGTCACTCTGGATGGATGGAGAAGTGATGACATTTGCCTTAGGTGGTGCTCTTCCAGCTAAACAAAGCAGAATTCAAGTTTGGGTTAAGGCCACACACACAAACCGAGGCAAAGGAAGATGTACGGGTTGTGAGCTACTTTCCTTAGTATGCTCATTGTACAATATACAGTATATTTTGTTCTGTGGTGCTGGTAAGTCTTAATACACTCGCTTCTTTTGTACAACATGGGTAGCTGTAAAATATGGATATTGGTCTCCCTGATTGCACCCTGGTTAATTACAGGACAATTTAAAGTGAACAAACAGGGCAAAGAGATGCGTAAATACCTCACTCCGTCATGCTGCAGCTCAAATCTGAGTTCTGTTGCTCTCACACAACAAAGAAAGACATCAGGAGATCTGATTATACACCTCCTGTGTTGCATCTAGTTTGGCTCTTACTGACATTAATTAATGCTGTTCTCTCACATGGAGGCTTGCTTTAATCTAGCAAGAAAAGCTCTTGCAAAGTATATTTTGTTGATCAAAATCATTGATAACATTGCTTAAGAAACTTCCGTGAGGCAACAAGAGATTGTAGTGCATTAAATGATGAAATATATCAGAGGAAAAGATAGAACTGGGTAAATGTGTGTCCATTCGTGTCAGTGGAAGCTTGGCCACTGATTTCTATGGGAAGTGCATTGCACTCCCAGATTGGTAGGGACTTAATAGATGATCTGAATAAACAAGGCATTCTGGATAACACTCCCCCTGAAAACTAGTTTGCCCACAAGAGCTACAGTGCCCAGGGCAAACTACAGTTCCCAGGATTCTTTGAGGAAAGGTTTTTAATGTATGGTGTTGTGGTTGTGAGTATGGGTTTTATAGGTCAAAGCTAGCACTTTGAATGGTGCTTGGAAACAAATAGGGAGCCAATGTAGTATCGTCACTGGTCATAATAAGCATGTTTACTCAGAAGAAAACGTCCTGGTTTTCAATACAACTTTCATTTCCAGATAGTAGCCTAGGAGCAAGGCATCTTAGTTAACTTGCTGCCTACCTAGCCACATTACCTGATTGCTTAACTGCATTGTTTGCAGTTAAATTCATAAACATTTAAGGATTCCCTTAAAGTTACCCCAGTGAATTCAGTGGAACTTGCTACTGAATAGACATGGATGGGATTGCACTATAAGTCTAGATACAACTTCGAGTGCTTTTTATACTGGGCTGCTTTAAAACGCCTTGCACCTGGTAAGAGAACATAGTGGGCTCATTTGTCACTCATTTATCTCCTCCCATTATATTTCACTATATTTGATGTTTTACTGTCAAATTCATTATTTCATATGTACATGCAGCTACATATGAACCAATATTAAGAACATATATTGACAGAAAATTCAATTAATTGTTCACTGGTAAAGAAATTACTTTTTAATACAGTAAACACACTTAATCACTAGTGCAAACCTTTCTTTAAAAATTATTCCTCCCCACAACAGGTAGTTTATAGAAAACAAGTACCACTTTGGTATCAGCAGATGTTGTTTGCTCACTTTTTAAAGCTTTAGATAAGCTCCACACAGATTTTGAACTGAAAAAGAAGCATTACTGCCTGACTGGAAACCAAACAAATTAAGTCAGCTATAAATCTTTCTCGTTGTTCAAGAGTTTGTGGTCCAGTGCCTTTGCTTGAAAATGTTATGTTGCTATGTGCAAATAAGCGGGAACAAAATCAGACTTATTTCTCATGAGTAATTGTATATGCAAAGCACTCACTTTCTGGATGCAATCCCACCTGCTGTAGCACTGACTTTGCCTCTTTTGGAAAACAGTGCAAGGTTTATTTATGGGCACTCCAATCTGTTTCGCCAGCAAACTATGATCCGAAAGGACTACAGTATTTGGTAATGCTGAAGTTGTTATGGTGACGCAATGCAGCAACATCAAAACAAAGAACTGCTAATGCTAGTAACAGTTTCAGGCTTCCTTGACGATACAGAGTGTGAATAAGTTCAAGCATGCTCCTATACTGACTTCAGTAATTTTCATGCCCACCAAATGCTTCGAGGAATGTGGGCATAGATCAGAGGTTTTCAACCTTTTTGAGTCCATGGCTTCCTTATCCAATCTCTGTCAACCTGTATGAGGCTCAGGAACCCAGTTATGCCACCCCTTGCCTGCAGAGCTGGCAGCCTCTCACCCTTTTTCGAACACCCTCCCTTGTGGAGTGTCCCCTCAGCCTCTTCTCCTCTCCCCTCTCCTTGGGAGTGTTCCAGGCAGCAGCTGCTGCTGTCCCTGGTCTCTGAGCTGACCGCCCCCCCCCCCGCCCCAAAGAGAGGTGTCTCCCAGAGGTACCATTCGCTTGCAGAGCTTATAGCCAGGACTGCTGCAATAAACAACTGTGAAAGCCTTCAGGAGGCAGAGACACGAGAAGGCATCAGAGGAAGGAGGGAAGGAAAGAGGGACAGAGGCCAGTGTTGCCCGTAGCACCCCTGACAATCATTCAAGGTGCTCCAGGGTGCCACAGCACACTGGTTGAAAACCACTTGCATAGGTCACGGTGCAGGGGACATGGATATTAACCTCGAGGAAATGGACACGGTGCTTGGAAGGGTCAGGGTGACTACTTGCACCGTGGACCCTTGCCACTCACTGCTGATAAAAACTAACAGGGTGATGACAGCTGGCTGGGCCAGGGAGGTGATTAATGCCTCCTTAAGAGAGGGGGCGGTCCCTGCCTGCTTGAAGGAGGCAGTGGTAAAACCACTCCCCAATAAACCCTCCCTGGAATTGGAAAATCTAAGCAACTACCGGCCAGTTGCTCATCTCTCTTTCTTGGGCAAGGTTCTCAAGCATGTGGTTGCAGGCCAGATCCAGGCACTTTGGGAAGAAAGTGATTTTCTAGGTCCATTTCCATTGGGGTTTAGGCCCAATTTTGGCAAAGAAACTGTTTTGGCCATCCAGTATGTGCAGTGGCGTAGCATGGGGGGTACAGGGGGTACCGGCCGCACCGGGCGCAACATCTGGGGGGGGCGTGCTCGCACTCGCAGCTCTCTGCCCCTTGCTAAAATCCATGGGTTAGGGGGCGCAAATTACTTGCCTTGCCCCAGGTGCTGACAACCCACGCTACGCCACTGAATATGTGGACCTCTGTCAGGAAAGAGACAGGGGAAATGTGTCCCTGTGAATTCCCTCAACCTGTCTGTGGTTTTTGATACCACTGACCATGGTATCCTTCTGGAGTGGCTGTTTGGGTTAGGAGTTGGTGGCACTGCTTTGCAGTGGTTCTGGTCCTATTTGGATGGTCATTTCCAGGTGTTTGGGGAGTACTGTTCAGCTCCATGGAGCCTTCAATGTGGGGTTTCTCAGGGTCCAATTTTATCTCCCATGTTGTTTAATAGCTACATGAAACTGCTGAGTGGGGTCATTCAGAGGTTTGGACTTGAAAGAAGCCTTCTATTTAGCCAATAGAATGGGTTGTGGTGTGCACTTACTTGCAATGTTTGTAGTGAGAAGTTTCCTCAGTCTGTATATGTGCCCATGGGTCCTCAAAGGATGGCAGCCACTGATCTGCACTCTTAGTTCCATGCTTCCTTCCCCACACACTACACCTTTGAAGCACATGGTTCTACTCAAAGAATACTGGGCACTGTAATTTGTTAAGGGTTGCTGGGAATTATAACTCTGCGGGAGATAAAACACAAGGCCCAGAATTCTTTAGGGAAGGAAATGTGCTTTGAATGTGCTTTAAGGGTATAGTGTGCGTACAGTTGTAGAGCCAATACATTCACAGTGGAGTTGGTATGATATTGTAATGAAGAACATGACATATGAGGCAGAAATTCGTGACACAAATTTCAGCTTGGTTGTATATATGTTGTGTGGCCTTTAGCAAACCACTGAGGCTTGGGCTCCAATCTGCAATAGATATTTATATTGGCATATTTTAGAGAATGTTGTAAAGATTGCTGAGACAATATTTGTGACTTGCTTTCAGTATTTATGAAAAGGGCTATTTGAATACTAACTGTGTGGGAGGGTCTTCCCAGAGCACTGGGCTAAAGCTGCCTCTGTTCTGAAGCTTCTACAAAAGCTAGCAAATTCTTCCATAGAACATAGTGGTTTGACTAATAACAACGGAAATGTCAAATTTCAGAGACTCAAAGACACAGGCAATTTTTCCACAACCGTCTTGCTAATTAACAAATCTCAACATTGTTGCTGATACGGTACGACAGACCATAAAAAGTGGAAGCGCTTATTCACAGTCTCAGCATGGCTTTCCAAAGGAATTGTAAGTGATGCACCTACTAGCCCTGTGCTGCTGACCTCCTGCATTTAACTCTAAGTACAAGAGACAGGAATGGCAAAATGTGTGTAATAAATTAAAGAGCGAAGATGATACAGCTTGAAAATGATTCATCTCTTTATCAAGCTCGGCAAGAAATCTAATCAGCAATAAACAGCAGCTGACAGGGAAGAAACTTGAACAAATGCATTTATGACAAGCAAATAGCTGTACACAGCCTAAGCAAGGAAGGGAACGGATTAATGTGTTACACTAATTCATACTGATAGTTTGACATTATGCACTAAAAATTAACTGAGCAAAATAAAGAAGTACATGTCATAAAGAGAAATTAAAAAGTCCACTAAAGGAAATCACAAGTGTGTGATAAGCTGCTGAGAGATACTCTTCACCATTTATTCAGTTAAACGCCATCTGAAAAGGACACTGGAGTCTAGATTAAAGGTCAAATTGAACAACATAAGAAAGATTCCCTTGCCCACCAAATGAGGGAGAAATATATCCGTCAGCAATTTCTTCCAGCCGTCTTGCCCTTGAGTTGCTGCTGTTCTATTCAATACTCATTTTTAGAAGAAAAATCTATTAACACAGTGCATCTCCTCTGCTATTTCTTAGATATGATTGCATAGACATGTATAGGATTCCATCTATCTATTAAGACTGCAATCCTATGCATACTTACCTGGGAGTAAACCCAGCTGAACACAGTGAGACTTTTTTTTTTAACAGAGTAAACATGCTCATGATTGTGCTGTAAATCTTCATAATTCTACCAAACACTTACTCTGAAGATTTGTTTGTAATCCCCCCCCTCAGATGCCCCCTTGAGGTCATGCATGTATGTACAAACAACCCTTCCCAAAGCAAAAATCGTAACCAGGTGAATTTAAGTCCACATTCCTAAATGTACTTATTGCTTGTTCAGTCCTTTAAATGTTTATTTGGAAATAATTCCTCCAAGTTCAGTGGAGCTTAATCACAAATAAGCATGAATAGGATTACAAGCCTTGTTTGGCAAGAAATGCCATTGAAATCAATGAGGCTTAGACTGTGTTCACACTCCAATGTGCTGTGCTGGGTTTTTTATTCATGATGTTCATACAGCAACAGCATTGTTCAAAGTGCATATATATTATTTAACTCAGAGGAAGAAGAAAAAAGCTGATTGCAATTCCTTCTCATAAATCAGGTTACCTGAATGTACCTTATGTACCCACTTATGTACCTGAACCTTATTCTCTTCCCCAGAGGCCAATTGTTGCTGCCAAATGAAGTGATCTGAGTAACCACCAGAGACAGGATCTTTTTAGTAGTGGCATCTTGGTTACGTCACACTGTTCCCAGAGAAGTTTGCCTGAACTCATCTTTGCCCTCTTTTATGCTGCAGGTGGATCTTGTTTATTCAGTGCTTTTAAACAACTTGTGTCTCATTATGGCACAGCCCTCTTAATTTTGAGCTTGGGTTTTAACTGTGTTTTTAGTTTGTAATGGTTTTTACAGCACTCATTTTTATTGTATTGTAATTGTTTTGTTTCGCGAACTGTCCCTCAGGGCACTTATGTTTTGGATAGCCTTGGTGATTGAGGAGGATTAAGTGGCTTGGTGCAATCTGGGACCCCTGGAAAGTCGCATCACTTGGGAGTTTGGGGTGGCAAGAAACAATACACCGTAACTGAGGCAATGAACTATGTACGGATACTGACATGAATTTGTAGAACAGCTTGGTAGCGCATTGTTGAGTTCTGTACTGTTTTTATTGTTGTTAAAAGTTGAATTAAAAACGTTTTTTTAAAAAAAAAGATTCAGGAAACACAAAAGAAGTACTTTGCACAACACATGGTCAACTTATGGAATTCACGACACAGAATGTGTGGAATTATTTCCGTCCTGCCTTTACTCCAAGAAGCTCGAGGCAGGGCACGTGGTTCTTTCTCTTCTATCTTCACAGCAACCCCGTAAAGGTAGCAGGCTAGCATGAAGAGGCAGCCTAGCGAGAGGTGAGCTGCGTAGTGTACATTTAAGGAACAATGCGGTGGGAAGAGACCGGAGGAGGGCTATGACATTTACGCCCTGCTCCTGGGTTTCCTTAGCAGCGTCTGGTCGGCTAAGACTGCCGGGATGACTTCGACCCAGCGGAGCTCTGCTTACGTTCTTCACAAACAAAGAAAACATGGACGTTCCGCATCCTTGCCACTAGAGGGCGGGTTTCCTCAGCAAGCCTAGCGGAGAACACTGACTTGTACCGCGCACGCGCCCTTCTGCGCTACTTTTCTCCGAGGCCGCAAACAGCCTTACGGCGCCCCGCCCCGCTCCCAAGGAGCCCGAGGATAGGCGGAGGGGACGGCGCGATGGCGTCATGCGCAAGTGACGCAAAGGCGGCTTTGGTAACGGGCGGGATTTTCAAAATGGAGCCCCTCAAGGAAGGGGTTTCTCCCCGACCCCCGTAGCGGGGAGGGAGAGGCCTGCGGAGCGGCAACGGTGGCGAAAGAGACGCGCATTACCCGGCCATGTGGTAGCTGATAGGAAAGGAAGAGAGTGACGCGGGGAAGAGCGAGCGCCGCCGCCGCCATGGCGACCTGCATCGGCGACAAGATTGAGGTGCGGAAACGGCCATTACGGGGTGGGTGGGGACCGAGCCATTCTCGGGGGGAGGGGGAGTCTGGGCCCAACCATATCTCAGTGGAGGGGGAAGCAGGGCTTGGTGTTGTTACAGGTGTTCCCGTCCAGCTTGCTGACTGGCGCGGCGTGATGCTGGGCGGGGTTTCGCCTTACCAGCGACTTAAAACACTCGATCCCTCCCACTTCGCTGGTTCAGGATGAGGTCGCTTCTCTTTCCTCCTTTTTACTTGGATGGCACCAGGTTGCACGTCCCCTGCTTCTATGCTACCTCTGCTTTAGTGTCATTAAGAGCTGCGTGGCAGGCAGAAAACCAACCTATGCTTTTTTCCCCCCAATGCCTTTGATTTGTTTTGATATTTGTCTTCCGCTTTTCCAGCGACAAATGCTGAGCTCAAAGCGGATCACAATAACCACGGTGGCGTTAAAAATGGGAAGTCTCCATCTGTAGAATTTGTACCCATCTCAGTTTGTCAAGGTGCAGAAGCCCTGCCAGAATAGACAGGCAGCTCTGCACTTTAACATCTTTAAATTTAATGTCCTTTAGTGTATGACTTAAAAAGAACAAGTTGTTCATAGGGCTGAACTCTACACAACTCGAATGTTTGCCATTAACCGAGGATGTGTGTCTGTGGTTGATGTGGGAATTCTAATCCGTGTTTGTATAGATTCTGTAGAACTAAGGTGTGGTAGCTATTTCGGACTAGTTAACAAGGTTTATAAAGGATGAATTTTGGTCCATATTAGCACTCTCACAACATTATTCTTAGTACTGCATACCTGTCACCATGCTTCTACCTTGTATGGTGTTCCCTCTGAACACAGAGTTGCCTGAAGATGGTATTTCTTAGTCACAGGTGACCAAGCAAATGGTTATGTGGTTTTAATTGTAGCCTTTGTAATGATCATCTGTGCAGCCTGTAATTCTAGAAGGAGACTGCATCTATCCCTGAGAAATTCTCATTTGTATCTAGTAATTTTTTACTATGATAAATAAGTGAACCAATGTGCTTTGACAAACCAGCATGAATAATTTGAAACATTACCAAATTCTGCATCGTTATGTTTTAGCTCACAGAGCTCAGATAAAAGGTCTACAATTGCTACAAGTGTTGAAAACTTGCATCTGTTATAACATTTTTCTCAGGAAGGCTTTGTTTACATTCAAGGTCTGGCTGGTTGCCAAATTGGGTTTGCAGCATCTTTCCCCAAATTTCCTCTATTAGCCAGGCATAATTAGGGTACTCCCATAAGTATGCTTTGGAGGAAGTGTGTGATAGATTTCCCCCCTTAATCATGTGGAAAAAAAAGTATTCACCTTGGCCTTCAAGAGATTACAGCTGCAACACTAAATTCAGAGGGATTTTAAATATGTGTAGGATAAGCCTGCATGCTTGCAACCCTGTGCACACTTATTAGAAAGTCAAACCTACTGAACTCAATGGGGCTTACTTTCAAGTGAGCATGGAAGGATCAAGCTGTAAGCAGTTAACATGAATTAATCTTTAAAGTGTTCTCTGAAGTGTGTAATGGTAAACTATGGCCCGGCAAGTATTATGATTTATACTGAAATGACTGTTTCAACAGTAGGTTATACTTTTATTTTTGAGACACATTTGAAATATGCTTAATATTTCAGGCAAGAATTAACCTAACAAAACAGATAATGGATTTTCCTTTTTGGTACTGCACAGTTGGGAACATTAATAATCATGCTATTCATGATTATTAATGGTTGACTTCTACACTTGGAGGCTGTATGCTTATGAATACTAGTTGCTGGAAACCTCAGGAGGGGAGTGTCCTCTTGTGCTTGGGTTCTGCATATTGGCGACCTACAGGTGTTTGGTTGACCACTGTGAGAACAGAATGTTGGACTGGATGGGCCATTGGCCAATCCAGCAGGCTCTTCTTATGTTCCTATGTTGAAGGATCAGAGTACTAAAAACACTTCATTAAGTTAGGGAATAGGTTTAGAATACAAGAATATATGCTTGTGTTTGCTGTCACTTTGAGTTTTAGTGATCAATTTTTTTGGAAGAGAATAGGGAGCATTTGAGACACTCACAGACGGACTACAAGAAAAGCAACTGTAAACATGCCTGTAGAGTTTGTTTATTCTGATGATGATGACAGGAAATAAGTGTTGAGAAAAGTTGACCTGTTTTACTTCAGGAATAAATATTTATGTACCACTTTGGCCTGAGTATAAGCCACACTTTTTTCCAAATTATGACAGTGAAAAGTTAAAAGTGTGGCTTATATTCGTAACCTTACGCCACTGGCAAAACGGCGCAGCTCCCCCCCCCCCACCCAGAAGCAGCCCGGGAGTGCGAGGCAACGATGCGCAGCCTGCCCACTGCTCCCAAGCCTCCCCCGAGCCGCCAGGGCGGTAGAGCCTTGAATTTTAAAGGTGCGGCTTATTTGTGGGTGGGTCTTATATTCGGGCCAATATGATATTTTTTGTTATTCATCAGTTATGAAAACATTGGCAGTGGGGGGAGAGGGGGAATACAACCTCCAGAAGTCCCAGCACATGCTCTCTGTTTCCCCACTCCTACTTCAACTCCAAACCACCCATCATTTCCAAATCATTAGGTAACTTCATAAGGTGATATGCAAACTAATTACGGTAAAATATATTATCAGTCATCCTCATCATGGTAGTCTGGGGGTTGCTAAATCATGCAAACGAAAGAGGATCTATTTTGATTCTACTGGAACCAACATTGATCTAGAGCCCTTGAAAAATAAATGTATGTGGGTGACACTTTTCTTTTTATGTTGATGGAGTGGAAAAGGCAAATCAGTTGGAAGGGGTGGTGCCCATCAAACACTCAAAATTCCAAATATTCTGCTGGTCCCCTAAAGGCTGGCAATATAACAATTTGCTTTAATTCATGTACCTCATGATATAATCATTGCCCCTAGAAAGGTATTGGGGAGGTAGATGCCAACTTCTAAACTCCCCAGGCAGTTTTGAAAATGCCACAATTTTTGTGACATACGCAGATATCTAAATCCTTTGAACATTAAGACGTTAGTTTTTTGACACTAACTCTTGGACTTCCACTACCCGCAAGGCTACATAGGTACGGAAGGCCAGCCCTATAGAAAACATCCATCGCTCTTAAAACGCAAAATCGGTTTTTGTCACGAGGGCAAAGTTTCTAACCCCAAGAGCCTTGCGTTGAAGAAAGGAGAAACCCAGCTCGCTGGTATTTCTTAAAAGTGGGGCGAAGCCTCTGCAGGACACCTTTCTTTTGCCAAGGAGTTTGCAAACAGTTTAACAGTGCAGCCCTGTCCCTGCGTACTCGGAAGCGAGCCCCGGACCGCTCGGGGGAGCTTACTCCCTCTCGCGCGAAGAGGGGGCGGCGGGGGGCTAAGGATTGCCGTTTTCGGCGGCGGCAACAGCAAGGCGGCGCGCGGGATGCGGGGGGGGGCGCCTCCGCTCTGGCGTCTCTCTCCCGGGCCGTTTCCTTGGCAACGGGGGATGGAAGCCGCGTCTCCCCCGGGAGCGGGAGAAAGCGCGGCAAGGCGAGAGCCGCCCGCGAGCCCCGGCGCCGCGAGCTCCTCAGTGGCTGCGAGTTCCTGGCAGCGCGATGCCGCAGTGGCTGCTCAGTCTCCTGCTCTCTCCGGTGCCCAGCGCCGGCGCAGCCTCCGCCGCCGGCATGTCCCAGTGCTCGCCTTGGGAGAGCTCCATTCAGGTAAAGCCGCCTCCTGCCACCGGCCGGTCTCTGCCGAGGAGCGCCTCTGCCGGAGCATGCGCCGTCGGGGCGAGAGCGCGGCCAGGGCGCCCTTTAACTCGCCCTCAGGGCACTGAAGTGCTTTTCCCACCTGCATCCTGAAAGGGGACAGGATGGTTTTTGAGGGGAGGGGGAGAAGTACGAAGATTGCCCAAGGGAACCAGGTTTCAGCTGGGCAAAGGTGAAACACGTGGAAGAGCCTGTGTTTTTTGTATCGTGTAAAAGTCAGAAACTGCAAGACTGAACTTGTATGGTGTGGACACATCTCTGTATTTGCTTCCTTTTGCCCTACCTCTTATACTACATTCATGACCCTAGTCCAGAGGGATTTCGGAGCAGGCTTTCTAGTAGTCTGAAATATGGCACTGCAGAGTGATGGGAGCAAAACATGGATAAGGGTAGATGAGGGGAGAGTTGGTATGTGAAGGGTATGAACAGGATGCATTTACAAACAACTTTGGAGGTGGGAGGGAGAAGCAGCCTTAACCTCTTTCCTTTTAGATGCATTTTCATACTAACCCCCACTGCATTGGGAAGTGGAAGCAGTACTTTCCTCCCACACTTCAAGCTAGCCTCACAGTTTTCTCCTTAAAGTCTTTTTTGTTTCAGAACAGGGATTAATTTGAATCAAGGTGACTCTTTATATCAGCTATTTAAATTACAAGGCAAGGGGAAATTTCATCACATCTCCTCTGCAAACATTTCAGAGGTAATTTTTTACAGGTAGCATATTAAAACAATTAGATGTTTGACACCCCACACCAGGGGTCTGCAACCCGCGGCTCCAGAGCCGCATGTGGCTCTTTTACATCTTTGCTGCGGCTCCGGGGCGGATACTAGCGAGGGGAGGAGGCGCATTGTCTCCTCACTGTGGCGGGCGCTGTACTGGCTGTGACGTCGCATGGGGGTGGTGCGTGTGTTAGTCACGCACCGTCCCGACGTCACCTTCCCGCCCGCTGTTAGATCGTGGCTCCGGAGATATATTTGTTTTAAATGTCGCAATGGTTTTGCGGCTCCCAGTTGTTGTTTTTTCTTCAGAAACGGGTCCAAGTGGCTCTTTTTGTCTTAAAGGTTGCAGACCCCTGCCCCACACTATCTCAGTAGCTGATACATACCTGTGCAGATGGAAGGTGTGGAGGCAGTAAGAGCAGTGACCATTGCTTTTTCTTTTTCAGGATTTCAAAGTGGGGAACCTTCTGGGGAAGGGCTCCTTTGCAGGAGTCTACAGAGCAGTATCCCTGAAAACAGGCCTAGAAGTTGCCATCAAAATGGTAAGTTGCCATTGGATCAGATACCAAAGTAACTGAATTTAGCCAGAATATAGGATACCAAGCTGCTGGGTAAGCTAATAAATGCAATATTTTACTTTCTAACTTACTCCTTATGTTCCCACAACTTGTTAGTTCCTGATTTCTGTTGGTTCACCTCTCAATTTGAATCCCAGGCTGCAAAGGTTTTCTCCATATAGTGCTTGCCCTATACTTGACTGTGCAAACACATAAACTAGTCCAGTCTTTTAAGCACTTAACATCTGAAGTGCTTCATCTGTCAAACTCCTCAGCACAGATGATTGTTTTTAGTATAGAATAGCTTTCAGGGTCAAGGCACATTATAATGTGAAATTAGAGGTGTCTTTTGCACACTATGTGTTGAGTCTTATGTTTTGTTTTTGTGAAAATATTAAATAGCAGCAGAGGGGGAAATTAGGATTGGGACCATAGTATAAGGGGAGATTTTTAAAAAATGGTATCAACGGCAGCAAGAGAACAGCATTTTTAATTAAGATCACAGTACAAGTGCTAAGAATTTTGTTTGCTTTTTACATATCCACCTGCACTATGGTCCCAATCCTGATTCTGAATCTGTGACCCTCCAGATGTTATGGACTCCAACTCCCATCAGTCCCAGTCAGCATGGCCAACAGTCAGGAATGATGGGAATTACAGTTCAATATCTGAAGTGTTGCAGGTTATCCACCTCTGATTAAAAACAAAACAAAACTGAAGAGTAAACCATGCTTTTAAAATACTGTGTAGTAGTTTGGCCATTAGTCAGTATTTGTTGAGAAAGTTCAATATATATCTGTAGGGATATAATACAACATTTAAACCCCATTCCTATGTTTATTTGGAAGCAAGTCCCATTTTATTTAGCTGGGCTTACTTTCTAGGCTGGTGTCAAGCAGATTTCTGAAGAATTGTTATCTTAACATGAGACTAAAGCAAGCTGGACATACCTGAAATAGTAGTATTAGTATAAAATGTAACAATAAAACTCTTTCCAACCCTCATTTAGCTTAAATCTATTCCTGAATTATTTTTTTAAAAAAAATCATTACTTTTGTGTGTGTATATGAGCTTAATTTTAAAAAGAAAATCTTTTCAGATTGACAAAAAGGCTATGCACAAAGCTGGAATGGTGCAAAGAGTTCAAAATGAAGTGAAGATACATTGTCAACTAAAACATCCCTCTATACTTGAGGTAAGAATTTACACAAAGAACTTGACATGCTGGTAACTAAACTTTGATGTATATTAAAACTAGTTTTCATTTTTCTAGTTGTATAACTACTTTGAAGATAGCAACTACGTGTACCTGATACTGGAGATGTGTCACAATGGAGAAATGAGCAGATATTTAAAAAACAGAAAGACCCGTTTCTCTGAAGAAGAAGGTAAGGCTGAAATATTGCTTATTGTTGCACCTTGAAGCAGCCTTTCCATCAAGTAAATAGGTTGGAATCCACCCAGGGCTTGGACATAGCCAATGAGATTATTTTTCTTTAGACATAGTGGTCTGTAAGACCTTGCTTTTGAAAGTCGCCCAATCTTGTAGAGTTTGTTGTGCAGTTATTTATCAATTTTAAAGGGGTGTACTATGTTTCTTACATACCCTTTTGGGTGCTGAGATCAGCAGAGGGGGCACTCTTGGTAGTTCCTCTGCCCTCAGAGGCTCGGGTGATATATATATGCTTGTGTGTGGCATCTCCTTGGGCAGAGACTGGCAAATGCAATTTTATTATACTAAAATTAGGGGTGTGTTTGAGCACTTCTCAAATGGTTTGCCGTGTGTTTTGGGTCATTGTCATGCTGGAATACCCATCCGCGACCCATTTTCAATGCCCTGGCTGAGGGAAGGAGGTGCTCACCCAAGATTTGACGGTACATGGTCCCGTCCATCATCCCTTCGATGGGGTGAAGGTGTCTTTTCCCTTTAGCAGAAAAACACCCCCAAAGCATAATATGTCCCCCTCCATGTTTGACGGTGGGGATGGTGTTCTTGGGGTCATAGGCAGCATTCCTCCTCCAAACACGGCAAGTTGAATTGATGCCAAAGAGCTCAATTTTGGTCTCATCTGACCACAACACTTTCACCCAGTTCTCCTCTGTGTCATTCAGATATCCCATGGGCAAACTGCAGACGGGCCTGTACATGTGCTATCTTGAGCAAGGGGATCTTGCGGGCTCTACAAGATCTCAGTCCTTCGTGGCGTAGTGTGTTACCAACTGTTTTCCTGGTGACTATGGTCCCAGCTTCCCTAAGATCATTGACAAGTCCCCCCCCCCCCCCGTGTAGTTCTGGGCTGCTTCATCACCGTTCTCATGATCATTGCAACTCCACGAGATGAGATCTTGCATGGACCCCAGACCGAGGGAGGTTCCGACAGTTATTTTGTGTTTCTTTCATTTGCGAATTATTGCACCAACTGTTGTCACCTTCTCACCAAGCTGCTTGGCCATAGTCTTGTAGTCCAGTCCAGCCTTGTGCAGGTCTACATTCTTGTCCCTGACATCCTTGGATAGCTCTTTGGTCTTGGTCATGGTGGCTGCTTTGGAATCTGCTGGATTGATTGCTTCTGTCGACAGGTGTCTTTTGTGCTTCTAATCTTAGCTCGTTACATACAGTGAAGATACCAGGTAGCCTGACATCTGGCTGGTTGATAGGGGATCAAATACTTATTTCACTCATTATAATGCACATCAATTTCTGGCTTTTGTCTTCTGGGTTTCTGGGGGTCTTCCTGTTATTATTCTGTCTCTCACAGCTACAATAAACCTACCATTAAAATTATGGACTGGTCCTTTCTTTATCAGAGGGCAAACAGGCAAATTTAGCAGGGGCTCAGATACTTTCCCCCCTCACTGTAGATTTATTTGTAAGCTTCATTAGTTGCTTAAGTATGAATTTCTTTGAATCTATTAGTTACAAGAAGTAGGTGGTAAGCATGCTTAAAGACAAAAGCATGTTTAAAGACAAAATAGCAAAAATGTTTCTTAACACCCCTCTTCCTTTTTTTATTTCATATAGTTCGGAACTTCATGCACCAGATTATTACAGGGATGTTATATCTTCATTCCCATGGAATATTACACCGGGACCTTACACTCTCTAATCTTTTACTCACCAACAATATGAACATCAAGATTGCTGACTTTGGACTTGCAACCCAATTGACAATGCCTCATGAAAAGCATTACACAATGTGTGGGACTCCTAATTACATTTCTCCAGAAATAGCCACAAGAAGTGCGCATGGGCTTGAGTCTGATGTCTGGTCCTTGGGCTGCATGCTCTTTACTCTTCTGGCCGGAAGACCACCTTTTGATACTGATACGGTAAAGAACACCTTGAACAAAGTGGTGCTGGCAGATTATGAAATGCCAATGTTTTTGTCAGAAGAGGCTCAAGACCTTATTCACCAGTTGCTTCGCAAAAATCCAGCAGATCGTTTAAGCCTTTCGTCTGTATTGGATCATCCTTTTATGTCCAAGTGTAACTCAGCAAGAAGCAAAGATTCAGGAACTGTAGAGGATTCAATGGACAGTGGAAATGCCACCATTTCTACTGCTGCTTCTGCCTCTCCCAGTGTCAGTACAAGTGGCTGCTTAAAGGAGAAGAAAAGACTTCTAGGGGGTCAGCCACTTCCCAACAAAATGACCATTCTTCCTAAAAATAAGAATGCCAGTGAAGTCTCATCTGGCTATGGAAGTAGTTCCCATAACAACTGGGGACTCCCAGTAAAAGAAATGGGAAATAATGGTAGGGGAAGAGCAGTGCAGCTGATTGAAGAAAGACCGCATTCGCGCTACCTCAGGAGAGCACACTCCTCTGAAAGATCTGGCTCATCCCATAGTCAGAGTCAAGGAGTACTAAATAATGTAGAGAGATGCCATTCCCTGGAAATCCTCTCAAAGTCCAGAGGAGGACTAATAGGAAACAGGAAGGATTTTTCACCTGCAAATAGCCATGGTGGTGTTCCTACTGTATTTAAAGAAAAGTTTCCGACCAGCTCTGGCTCAATGGAAAAAAATCTGTCTCCACCTGTGAAAGATCAAGCTCAGTAAGAATTGTTCTCATATATCTCTGCTTTTTGAGTGCATCATGTAAAATTGGTTGCCCTGTAATATAATGACCTTGTCTGGATGAAATACCAAACTGTGATATTACATGAATGAGTCTTGGTCTCATCAGCTGCACCCTTTCCTTTCTTCTAGCACATCTGTGAGGTCATAAGAAACGTTCAGTTTTTGCCTGCAGTCTGGCATATCTCTGATTAATTAGTCACAAACTGATTAATTTTAACCGTGGAAATGAACCAACTTTAAACTTTGGCTTACAAACTTAGCCTGTTTCATTTTAGTACACCATAACTAAGATTAAACACAATTCTGGATTTGTACGTAACACTAAACTGTGGTGATCTCCTTGTAAATACTCCGTGCATGAGGGGTCGGGAGTGATATCTAATGCTTGCGTACGTAATTATTTCCCAGTCATCTATGTAAAAGGCACAAGGGTGCTGGTGGCAACAGAAAGTCAGAACCAGAGCCTGTGTGACCAAAGGAAATATGCATTTAGCTGTGCAGATAAGTGGACTGCAGAAGGGGGAGGGATTCGACTCATGGCTTTAAAAAATAAAGTGTAGCTTTCATATATAGTCCTGTTCCTGATAGGCTACTTGTGCATCCAAAGGACTCAGTGTCTACTGTAGTCAAGCCAATGAGTTATTTATCGCTCCTATCTTGTAAGTGACAAATGGACTGGGAAAAGTTCTAGCTAAGTTCTAAAATACAATGGGACTCATTTTGCGTGTAGCCGTGGATCATTATAGCTTAGAACTGGCCTCCATTGATTCTCAGCTATTAACTTAATACTATGAAACTCCTTTAAACTAAGAAATTAAAAACAATCTCTAATTTTACATATTGTCATTTGAGTATAAGAAACTGATACTGAAAAATTGCAAGTTGTCTCAGTACAAAGTGTTTGCCTATACTGTAGTAGTTTAAAATATTAGGACTATGTAGTGGAAACAAACCTGTTACTTATATCATGTAGTGATACAATATGGGACGCGGGTGGCACTTTGGTCTAAACCACAGAGCCTAGGGCTTGCCAATCAAAAGGTTGGCGGTTCGAATCCCCGCGATGGGGTAAGCTCCCGTTGCTTGGTCCCTGCTTCTGTCAACCTAGCAGTTTGAAAGCATGTCAAAGTGCAAGTAGATAAATAGGTACCGCTCCGGTGGGAAGGTAAACGGCGTTTCCGTGTGCTGCTCTGGTTTGCCAGAAGCGGCTTAGTCATGCTGGCCACATGACCTGGAAGCTGTATGCCAGCTCCATCAGCCAGTAAAGCGAGATGAGCGCCGCAACCCCAGAGTCATCCATGACTGGATCTAATGGTCAGGGGCCCCTTTACCTTTAGTGATATGTTCCTCAAATAGAACTTAATCTATTTTCATGATCAATAAGTTATTTGTGTCCATATTTATAAAGTGTACTTATGAATAATTCTTTGTCTTTAGTTCAAATTATCTCTGTCCAATGAAGCCCAGCGTTGGTTTATTAGAACCGAAGTCCCAAGCTGAAACTATGCAGCAGTGGCTTGGAAATATGCAACTAAATGGTATGGATTTATTTAATGAGAGTGTTTTATTGCCTGTGTGTTGGACACATTGAATTCTCAAAAGATACCATTCCTATCAGTAGAGCTTATGTAGGTACACTGTGTGTCCATCCAAGGATAATGTTTTTAACTGAGAGATTAACTTAGAAGTGATTCCATGTGAAGATGAACTTTAGATAATGAAATGTGTTATGGCTTGTGGAAGGGCTGATGCCCTCCAGCTGTTGGACTCCCAACTCCCATCAGCCCCAGGCTGCATGGCCAATGATCAGGATGCTGGGAGTTGTGGTCCAGCAGTATCTGAGTAGCCATAATGCGTGTGTGTGTTTTATTTGGGGCATGTTCTCTGAAGGAATCTTTGAGTATTTTAAGCCCAGCTTGGTCATTAAGCACTGTCTACATTTAATAATTATGGGAGTTGCCTTGGATTCCCCCCGTACTTTTCTCATTCCCTCTTCATACATAAATACCGCTTGAAGGAACATGCTGTGGTGATGGATAATGCTGCAGAACTCCCAAGTCATACCACTTTTTCCTGAGCCCCACTGTATATTATGTAATGTCAAGCCCATGTTTGCCATCACGTTTTCATAAAGATACAATGCAAGTTTCCAGACAAGTGCACTGTTTGGCATATGTTTGAATTCAGATGTTCCACCTTTATGTGCATAGATGAAAAATTGTGCAGATGGACCTCAGCTGTAACCTGTGTAGTAATTCTATGAAAGATAGATATCTTAGTGTAGAGGGTTAATTGTGTCCAACATGTCATAAATCATGGTTTGGGTTATGCTGTCAAAGAGCCCTTTCCCTTCTTGTCACCTCCAAATGCTACAACTAAGGTTAGCTCTTAACTTGACTAACAACAGAAGAAGCTCCTAACTATGTTGTGAAGGAATATTTATTTAAGAAACACATATTCCAGTAGTCTGTTCAAAAGTTTATTTTGGTAAGCTGTCTAAAGTTATCTGTCTTTACTAAGAAGGCAAAATGCAAACATTATCTATATTTGCACATTTAGGGATGGATCATGACACTGCATTTTCTGGGTCTACTGGATATCCACATGTTGAAAGTTATGTTAAGATGGGAACATGGATACCTATGTTTAGGCTCAGTATAGAATTCTTACCCCTCAAACTGGAACGATAACAATTGTGAAGATCTGCATGTATTGGGCTCTGTGAACTGGCACGATCTTGATCCTGTGTGTAGGTGGAGAACATCTGTCTAGCGCTAATAACTGATAATAAATTATCTGTGTAGAGAGATCAGGGATGAAAACAGCAACTGCTTATTATATAAACATTGCTGCAGAAGGGAGGGTAGAAAGAAGAACAGGGCCATAAGGGAAGGAGGAGCTTTTGTTCTCCTGCATCAAATTACTTCATTTAGTGAAAGAGCACTGAATGTAGCTGTAATTTAGCCAAGGATTACTTAAATCTTCTCAGACATTTTCTTTTGTTTTGAATTACCAGGAATGCCTTGGGGAATTGTCACCATAGGACACACAGTTGGGATTATTTGAATCCTCAAGCAATTTTCTTCTTAATTTTTGCTTTTAATTGCTTCTGTACTTGGACAGAAGGTGCATATGATATTTCATGCACTTTACCAGGACAGACGTGGTGCTGCTTTTTGATACCATCCCAAATGCTTTATTTAACCACTCCCAGTCCATCTGTTTGCATGGGAAGAACCCATAACATGATGTTTAATCTCTTTCAGTAGAGTTAAATTTAAGCAAGCTTAAACCAGTTTTCTAGTAAATAGTAAAGGAAGTTGTTGCTGTTAACATCGGTTACAAACAATTCAGAAAAGTTGGTTATGTGCCACAATACTTAGCTTCTCATACATACAACAGTAACTTTCCCAGGGTGTAAACATTGTCTATTTGTGAGTAGACAAAAATGATATGATGCTTTCCTAGCCTCATTTATAGTTAGAGACATAACATTTTTCTCCTGTAAAAACTAGGAAGAATCCTGTAATGCATTTTCTAAATCATTAAAATATCCCTTTGCTGCTTCAGCTCAGATGCAGGAACCTTTATATGACAGTAGTGGAGATTTTCGATTCCATCTTGGTGTGCCTCAAGAAACACTGAAAAATGCATGGAATGGCTTAAAATGCAGAAGACCCCCTGAATCTGCACAAGCAATAGCACCAGCTGTAGGGCCACTGGACACAAGGAAATACACTGCTGAGAAGGCTCCGCCAGCACCTGCATTTGGCCTCCCTCTAGCGTCTGAAAGCAGAAGAAATGGGGGCAAAGAGCGACAATATGGACATCCGAAACCTGCACTGCAAAGTGTTGTATCACCTCTGAATGCTCATAGACTAAAGCCAATTAGGCAAAAAACAAAAAATGCAGTGGTATGTATTGTACTATATTTCAAAATAATGAACTACAGTGACAATTTTATAAAAATGGAGCTCTTCCACATTTTTAAATACCTACCAACTATCACAGTACGAACCAATTAACTTGACTGGTGTTAATCTTCTCTTGATAATCAGGTGACCAGAACTGTAACATTTCTTCATTTTCGAAGATGCACACCTCTATTAATAGACCACCCCTCTGCATTAGATCAGAGCCCATTCCAGTTGCTCCCTTGCAAGGCTGTCATCCGATTCTGATCTGATCGTTAGAAAATAATAATAATAATTTATTATTTGTACCCCGCCCATCTGGCTGGGTTTCCCCAGCCACTCTGGGTGGCTTCCAACAAAGATGAAAAATACACTAAAATGTCACATATTAAAAACTTCCCTGAACAGGGCTGCCTTCAGATGTCTTCTGAATGTCAGGTAGTTGTTTATCGCTTTGACATCTGATGGGAGGGCGTTCCACAGGGCGGGCGCCACTACCGAGAAGGCCCTCTGCCTGGTTCCCTGTAACTTGGCCTCTCGCAGTGAGGGAACCGCTAGAAGGCCCTCGGAGCTGGACTTCAGTGTCCGGGCAGAACGATGGGGGAGGAGTCGCTCCTTCAGATATACTGGAACGAGGCCGTTTAGGGCTTTAAAGGTCAGCACCAACACTTTGAATTGTGCTCGGAAACGTACTGGGAGCCAATGTAGGTCTTTCAAGACCGGTGTTATATGGTCTCGGCAGCCGCTCCCAGTCACCAGTCTAGCTTCCGCATTCTGGATTAGTTGTAGTTTCTGGGTCACCTTCAAAGGTAGCCCCACGTAGAGCGCATTGCAGTAGTCCAAGCTTCCATGAGATACCCCACAAAGGGCCATGGGAACACTGACCCCAGTCCCTTGTGGGATATCTTATTGAAGCTGGTTTTCTAGCGATCAGATGAGAAACGGCTGGCTCTGCTTTGCTTGCCAGGAATTGGCTCTTACAGCAGTACAGCTAAATTGAATGCAGAGGACTGGGTCGTTCATAGGATGGCTTTGGTGTGATCCAGTCAGGAAGCAACTGTCATGGCAAGAATGCTGATGACTGCTACTTCAGCATTTGCAGTGAGGCTGTAGTTTGTGAATTAGTGCAACGTGGGTTTTAGTGACCTCTCCAGTTCCCACCTTTACTTGATCAATGCCTGATTGGAAGAAGCTTTGCTCAGGTGCCTTTGAACGTTTGGTCCCAGAAAATGAGAAGGGAAGTAAGGGTAATATAATCTGTTGGTCCTTATTCTGTTGCAAAGTATGCAGGTTTTTAATAAAAATCTCTTAGCACAGTCATAAAATAATATCTTACCTACTTCCAGTATTTTTGTCATCAACATAAATGTACACTGTCAGATTTCAGTTCAGTTATTGGACTTAAAGACTTCTAGTCAATTTTTTTACTGTACTAGGTTTCCTTTCTAGTATGTATCATATCTCATTCTATTGTGTTTCCCTCTTTTGCTTTTGTTTTCATGGTATTGTTTTCCCCTTGATCCTCCCATCTCTCTCCTAGTATTTGTAAATCCAGCGAGGTTAGAACACCCTGATTGGCTGCCTCAAATCCTCAGCAGCCTAATAGTTTTTCAGTCACACTGCAAATAGTCCCTCAGGCTTAAAGCACTCAACAAGGAGCACAAAAACAAGTTCTTTACTTCACTGCAGTATTTTAGTTCATTTTGATGTAAATGGTGGGGAAAGGAGGGGGCATTTACATTGGATTGCTTCGAAAGTGTTTTATTTAGGTTGTGTTCTGTTTTCAATTTACATTCTAGGTGAGTATTCTAGATGCAGGAGAAGTATATATGGAATTTCTAAAAGAATATAATTCGCAAGAGTTTGTAAAAGAAGTTCTGAGGATATCTTGTGATGGAAGTGCAGTGAGTATTAATTTTTTATTTCTTCTAAATTCATTGGCAGTATTGAAATGATGTGTTTATGCCAATATTACTAAGGTGTAATATGCCTCATCACACTGGAATATAAGCTTGTTTCACTGATTTTTTTGCTTCTAGAAATCAAGTAGATTTTCTTTTCAGAACTTTGTATGTACATATTAACACAGGGGTCTCCTTTATGCTAAATGCCTATATGTCAAGCATGTGTGAAATCTGAAGCGTTCAGTGTAGTTTAAATAACTGACTTAATTTTTGCTATGATTACTCATTTTCTGGTAGAATTGCTGGCACAATTCCATGAAAGAGTGAAAGGCATTTGTTTTTACTAATTCTGTCTTTGGAAGCATTGATCTAACTAAAATATCTGTACCTGTAAAAGCTGCAGATAATCTTGCTTAGTGAGGATAGGAAACTTTTTTTTTTTTGAGGAAATGAAGACTTTAGACATGACACATGCCAGATTCAAATTTTCTGTATCCTGTAGTGCATTAATAACTTGTTCATTTTCCAGAAAGAAGCATTAAACAAATAACTCGTTGGCTATGAGATTGTGTTTTTTCTGTGTATTTAGGTCACAGTTTACCACCCAAATGAAGGAAAAGGCATCCCTCTGAATAATAGACCCCCACCACCTCCTGAGGACTCAAATATATATAGTTTTGGCAACTTGCCAGGTAAGGTGCATTTCTATGGGCCCATTCAGAAACAGTGGCAAGGAGCCAAACAACCTGGTGTGGGTGGGTGTGTGAGCTTATGTTTATTAGCCTCTCATGCAACGTAGATAGCTATTTCTGAAAATGAGAAGAAATTCAAAAGCAGCATGTGACAGAGGTTTGTTGTTCAAACAAATAAATGAACAAGGAAAGCTCCCTTTGTAATTCTTTGGATATTCGCCAGTAATTATAGGTTGGATCCAAACACTTTGGCCAGTGCAAAGGGGAAAAGCTATTTTCAGCAGTTCTTTGTTTTGCCTGTGTTCCCTGAAAAGCTGCTCCAGAGTTTGGGGGACCTTGCAAAATAATATGGGAAGTAGTGCTAGGAGCTGCAGAAGGAAAGATAGGTGAGCAAAGAATCCCCCCTTCCTCAAATGGATCAGGATTCTATTGCAGTGTGGATCCAACCCTATATATGGATGCTGTTCTAGTAATTATGTTTCCCTTCACTATCAGAATATCATGGGTATTACAGATGCATTAAACTTCCATGTAGTGATTTGAATTAAAATATTCAAGTTACTGAAATTCTTATATTTTGTGTGCCATGTAAACTTATTGCCCTAACTTGCAGTGGTTGATAGATTTATGTTTGTTTCTTTTTAAATAATTTTAATTAATTTTTCATTAATAACAATCCAATGGAGGCCACATTAATACAATACCAAATCATAATACAATTTAAAAAAGCCAATTAATCAGTTCTGAATTCAGTGTTTTTGGATGACTTGCTGTGTTTCAGCTATCAGGAGTTGGTGTTATTCCTTGGTCCTGCTCCATTTCTCTTAATTAGTCCAAATACCACAATTCAGAACTTAATCCTTTGTTTTAGCAGCCACTGGTGTGATGACTTTCATTCGTATTTAATAAATCCATATCCATTAACTTGCAGAGGGAATTTATATCCTGTACTTTTCTGTGTGAAATATTTGTTTTCCTCCTCCTTTTCCTTCATGTTGTAATCAATCAATTCTCTTCAACACTGCCCCTCCTTCAAGAATTCATTTCTTAGTACACCACCACTTCTCTATTTTGCCTCTCCAAAACCGAAAGCAAGCCAGCGTCTGGCCATGACTCCTGGCTTAGTTCCAGCATTTGTTGTCTTTGATCCTTTCCAACCTTCTAACGAGCTGGTGTCTTGCCAAAACAATAATAAATCAGAATTAGAGCCCTCTTTAGTAGCCAGTGTCACAAGTCATCACAGTATTTCACAGTCTATTCTTTCAAGTACTCTGTAAAGAAACTTATAGGTTCTTGTTGAATCCTTCTTGCATTCCATATATAGTTGTAATCCATTCAGTGAAGGCTTGCCGAATCATAGCACAGCAAATAGAGTGTGAATATAATGTAGAAAGAGAACAAAGGCTCCCCTTCACTTACATAGCATTCCATTTATGACGAGAGTCGTCTCCAGATCAAAACCTTGGCACTCAGTGGCTGATTCGTTTAGCAAGTTATCTTTCTCCTTCATCTAGAACACGTTTGTTTCTTAAGTCTGTATTTAGATTCATCTTAAAAGAAACAGAAGTACCTCCGCTCATGGCAACCGCATTGGGGAGTTTCCAATACGTGCGGTGCTATGCACTCTGTGTCCCTGCCCCCGTATTCCATCGGAGGCAGTTATTGGACAATCTGCGAGTGAAAGCTCTCCTCCTCCTAGACCTGGGGTGGGGGGTGGGCTTGCAAGGATAATTACTCCCAGATTATTAACTGCATGGCTGGCATCCGCTATTTGACATGGCGGTGGCGCCCGAAGTCTGATATATTTATGTTTGACTACAGTGGTACCTCTGGATATGAACGGGATCCATTCTGGAGCCCTGTTCGCATCCTGAAGTAAACGCAACCTGCGTCTGTGCGGGTTGCGATTCACCGCTTCCGCGCATGGCGTCATTTTGACCGCCTGTGCATGCACGAGCGGCGAAACCCGGAAGTAATGCGTTCCGTTACTTCCAGGTTGCCGCAGAATGCAACCCAAAAGCGCTCAACCTGAAGCATCTTCAACCCGAGGTATGACTGTATTAAAAATTAAAGAACATCCTGTTGCGCCCTTGCAGCAGTACAAACGTGTATAAGTATTCATTGATACAAAAAGGAAGTAAATCCCAAGAAACTAAAGGAGTAATTAAAAAATGGGATCAAAATAATGTATACAAGCTAATGTACTACATATACTGTACAAAGAAATCAATCAGTCAAATTTAGTACAAATTTAAAAAATAATATGTATGTATTTGTGTACCCAAAAATATATCCAAACATGAATAGTATAAACAAACATAATATCGACAGACTAAATATATGTGGTGCATGAAATATCACAGAGCACACACAGATGTCAATAAACTGAGCAGTTAAAATAGCAAACTGTAACAAAACCCAAACATTTTTTACCATGGTCTTCCTCAGTGGTCTCATGAAAGTTGCTTGACAAAAATGCATTATATGACCAAATCACAAAGTAGCATCACTTGTTAAAGCTATAAATGATACTCACCTGGCCAAAATACTCAAATGGGCTTTGAGCATATCATATAAATGAATAATATAGGTACAGATAAGGTGTAAATGTTGCTCCTCCAAAAATGTAATTAAAAATAATAATAATTACATTACTTTGAAGAGCAACATTTGTACCTTGTCTGTACCTTCCCATCCCTCCATATGTGTTGTGCGTGTAAGTAGACAGGTGATTTGAATTGTAATCACTGTTTATTACGTATTCATTTTAGAGAAGTACTGGAAAAAGTATCAGTATGCTGCTAAATTTGTGCAGTTGGTAAGATCCAAAACTCCCAAAGTCACCTTCTATACAAGATATGCCAAGTGTATGTTGATGGAAAACTCTCCTCCTGCAGATGTGGAAATTTGTTTTTATGATGGTATGTATCCTTAAGCTGTTTTCTACATATCCCTTCAGCCATTAAATTGCATTAAATTATTTGCCAACTGTTAGGGCATTTTAAAACCTAATAGAGATTTAGTTTAGTTTAGTAGTTTAGTAAATACTTCTAATACTTTGTTTTATTGGCGATTAAATGTAAATATTAAGAACAAATTGGAAATCCAAAAATTATGAGAGTTGTAGCAGATAGCACTTCTTGTTAACACACTCAAGTCAGGGATAATTGTATTTGAACTGTAGGTGGTTGTTAAGTGCAATCTCCTGTTTACATCTACTAGAATGTGATCATATTGTCAATGTATGTGTACCCGACGTAATATGTTTTTGTTTTTTATAGGGGCAAAAATCCACAAGACAGCAGGCGTAATTAGAGTAATAGAAAAATCTGGGAAAGCCTACACTATAAAAGAGGAGAGTAAAATTGGTTTAGAAAAGGATATACAAATATATGTGGATCATGCAAATGAGGTAAATATTATTTGTAATGTTTCAGTGAGTGTGATGCACATGGGTAAGTGATTCCAAATGGCAAATTAGCAGACTGATTTTGAAAGGTTCCTATGAAGTTGAGGGGTGTGGAGATTAAGGAAATGTTATGGATTGAACTTTATACTGTTTAACATTGATCATACTTGATGTCATGCAATAGGAAGGTTAAACCCCCCCTGTACCTTTTAATTTAGCACAATACATTAATGTTTTCTTCGTTGCCTCTGCCCACTGTCCCCGAGTATTGAATTACTGCCCTTTTTGAAAGTGTTAGCATGTTTTAATGCAAGTTTTCTATTTTTCAATATAGGGACATCGCATTTGTCTTGCACTGGAATCTGCAATTTTGGCTGAAGAAAGAAATGGAAGTGTTCCATTTTTCCCCATTATTGTTGGGCGGTAAGCAGCCTCTTGTATTACTATTTTTTTCAGTTGCACATGTTTCTCACTCTCCACGTGAAATTTTTAGTTTGTGCCTTTTGATATTCTTAGTGGAAGTTGGAAAGTTTAAACATGTGAGCATAATTCTTCCATTACCAGGAAACCAGGAAATCCTGAGTCTCCAAAGGCTTTAGTGCTCCCTCCCACTTTGCCAGATACAAGCCCTTCTTTGGCGGAAATAGCCTTGATGAAGAGAGATACCGCCACCAGCTCTGATGCTTCAAGTGAAGTGCCTAACATTAATCCCCCGGTAAGTACATGAGTGTGTAGTTCTTGCTTTTATTTGAGCCCTAAGAAACACTATGCTGGAAGGCTAAATTTAACCTGTCAAGTAAAAAAAAAAGTTTAAGATGAGTAGAGCCAATGGTATTGGGTTGTTTCATATTTTAACTAGGTAGGTCTGAAACCCAAGTCAGGCAAGGTACACTCAAGAGAGGTGACCATTTAAACACTGAAGTATATCATGGCTTTATGGCTCACAACTGCTATTTTCATAATTATATTCCAGATATCGGCTTATGAAGGATCTGCATTTACATCAGCAACAACTGAATCAAGGAGCACCCTAAGTCACCCAAATGAGTGTGCTGTAAATTCAGCTCAACTGTTAAAGTCTGTCTTTGTAAAGAATGTTGGCTGGGCTTCTCAGGTGAGCTTGGTAATCAACAGCCAAGGAAGATGAGCTGTAATGCAGCAGTTGTTATACTTCTACTGAAAAGGAACTGATAGTATAATTGATGATGCATGGAATCAGCTCTGTTCCCTATTGAGTTTTATTTATTTATTTTACTTATTTGCCTCAAAATCTGTTGCAGATCAGGAAGTAGTTAATGGAAGAATGCAAAGCTTTGTACCTAGTTACTTTCTGCACTTTAAACTGGAATGCGTTCTCCTTGTACAAATTGTCAGAACCTGCATAAGAATGTGCTGAAGCTACACAAAATACTAACTAGGTTGCACAAAATGGGCAAAATCGGGATTGTCTATCTTGCATGACAAAACACAGTGGATTGTATCCAAATTCTACTTCTGGAAGAACAAGTCTTCTGAAGGAAGTGAACCTTCAGGTGCAACTTAGCATGGCTGTGCTGTGTCAATCCAAGCTAAATAAAGCTTCTTGACTAGAAAGATAAAGCACTGGGAAAGAGTTCATTGTTGTATTTCAGTGCAAACTAATTCTACAATATTTTTCCCTATTAGCTGACTAGTGGAGCAGTATGGGTTCAGTTTAATGATGGATCCCAGTTGGTAGCTCAAGCTGGCGTTTCCTCCATCACATATACATCTCCAGCTGGTGACACAGTGAGGTGAGTGTCAGTTTTGATACTGATAGCACATTCCTGATTATTTCAGTTACTTTTCCAACATTTTGTATTGGTACTGTAACTTTAGAAGTTGTATGACCTTGAAGTACCATTCCTTGTATGTCATACATAATAGCATTTGCTGCTGCTGTAAATGTTGTACTACTGTGTATTGGTAACTCTCACTCTAGCCTAAGTTAATAATTGGTGGGAGTAACAAAGATATATACAAAAGAGAAAACTAGATGCACTATAAGTAGTAAAAGTAGAATATCCTAACTATACAAATGTTTATCTGCTAATTTTCCTGTCCCTCTACCTGTTTTCCCTTCTTATATTGTGTCTTTTAGACTCTACCCACAGGCTTATAGTGGGTACCTATAGTCTTTTTTAAAATCTTTGTACAGCACTGAAAATACTTTTTCAACCAGTCCACATGCCTGTCAACTGAACACAAGGCTGTTGCCTGCACTGATTGTTCTGATTCAGCCTGGGAGGAAGTCCAAGGGGGCAATTTAAGTAGATTGACCTTTGTTTGCAATCTGAGGTGTTGAGTGGGTGGGGGTCCACTTCAACCTCACTTCTGACTTGCAGTATTACAGTAATTCTATGTAATCTACTGTTAACAGCTACTTTTTCTCAGCACAGCCCTCCAGCCTGAACTGCACTGCTTTTTCAGCTCAATCTGCAATATGGGGTTAAAAGCAATAGGTAAAATTGAATGGCTGTACTTACAGCTTCAGCCCAACGCTCAATATGTAGTGGGGTCTAGTACTGCTGGGCAACATTGCAGAGCTACGCTTCTGGGCTGTCAAAAGTCACCATCTTCCAGGAGGCAATATGAGGACAATGAACTTCATTTGCTTTGAAATTTGCATATTAAATAAGAACTGCATTAAGCCATTAGTTTTGGATCTGGTGATATAAGTTTTGCTAGAATAACAGCCCCTCAGGTTGGAATATCTGGTTTATATACTGACGGAGTGAATTTGGAATTAACAAAGCCTTCTAGCTTCTTAAGCATGGCTTTAAAAGGAGCAACTGTATACTGGCACTGGACCAAAATGTTAACTTGCTGAAATCAGTACTGGGTATATTTTATATATGTGCTGTTAAATCTATTCATCTAAATATTTTACTGTTTCCTAGGTATGGAGAGAATGAAAAATTGCCAGAGTACATCAAAGAGAAGTTGCATTGTTTATCTTCCATTCTGGTAATGTTTACCAATCCAGCTGGTCCGCACTGACAAACTTGGAACATGAAGGCTAATAACTTGGTGGTGATGAAATTACCTACTGTGGTGGCATGAAGCAGAGCTTCTTCAATGAACTCGGACCTTCCTGACTGGTTAAAGCATATGACCATAAGAGTTGCTGTGTTCTGCTTAGCTAAGCACTTGTAAAGCTTTTTAAAGTATGACCAATCAAGGCCAAATTACTTGCATTTTTATATAATGGATTATAGAAACTGCTGTGACCACTGGTGCTTCTTACTTTCCATGAAGGGAGTCTGAACTCTGTATGTGTGTTTGTGTGTTATTCTCTACTGTTCTTATAACTCTGGCATCAAATAACATCTCTGCAGTTACAGTATTTGTGCCTGTAAATACTTTGTATTTTATGTTACTTTCAGCTGATATGTAAAGTGTATTGTTTTATAATTTTTATATTTTTCTAACTGTTTTTCTAATGATATAACCCTGCAAAGAACCTTTAAAAAATAAATGCAGTGGTAACTGTTCAGACCCCTTGCTTTATTCAACACAAATGCTGAGGTATGTTCTACTAAATACACTATAATTTGTCAATAAAATTGCACTTCTACAATAGCAATCCATAATCATTTGCACACCTGCGCATATGGAGTTGTATCCAAATGCTTGCACAAGTAAAAACACAGCTTGTATAGCTTTCCTCCTGCAGCAGATGGTCTGATGTATTATCATGACCAGGGAGGGCTGTGTCACAGAGGTGGAAGGATTCTGTGCCAGTGAAACCCTGCTCCCTGGGTGCAACACTCTTCTTTCTCATCTTGGACAGTTGTCGCTTGGCTGTACTTCTGTCCAAACCAAAAAACGCTCTGAAACAATTTTCTTTGTATAAAATATTCTGTATGACTATAAAACAAGAACTGTCAACAAGATACTTATAAGTGAGACCATTTATTAGTTTCTGCTAAGTCATGTTAGAAAGCACTCGTTAAAATTTAGAAGAGGTAGCTAATTATAAAAGTGCCTAAATACAAAGTTTTTTTCAAGCTGTGTTTGAAAAACACTTTTAATAAGACCTGATTCACAGAATCAAGGCAATTTAAGAAGTACACTACCACAGTAAGTAGAATTAGGAACTGTGTGAACTTTTGGAACTATACACATCAAAACTGTTTTATTATCATGTTCAGTGCTGTACCAGTGATATGTCTGACAATAAATTATCAGCAGTAAAACATAGCATTTCTATAGGACACACTGGCTACAAAAAAAAAAAAAAAAGATTGAACAATAGTTACCCACAGCTAGGAGATCTGCTCTTGAAGTCTCTGATATAGGACAGAAAATGCAACAAGTCTCTTGTACACAATTTCCAAAAGTAAGAGAGAGAGGAGAACAATTCCACATATTAAGCTGAATGCCCAGCGGGGTCCCAAGTACGTGTAGAGTTGACTGACAAAGACTGGGCCAAGTATACGTGCAGCACTTCCAGAGGCAGTCAACCAGCCCATGTAGACACCCTAGAACAGATCAGAGAATTTTGAGTGCTGATGCGAAACTTCTGAAACATTCAAACACAAGCTATTATCAAGCCATTCTTATCAAAAAAAACTTATTTCTAACTCTAAAATTGATTAAAATGGACTTTTAGGCCACCTTTTTAAAAAAGACAATTTAACTAGATGTTTGCATACAAACATTAGATAGATAAGCTGGAATGGGCCCAAAAGTGAACCCATGGCCTTGCATATCCCCTCTGATGTGGCCAGGAAACAGACTTATGTGGCATTTAACTTCAATTTCTACATATCCTGTCTTGCTGCTACATAGTATGTTGTGTAAACAAGGCCACTTTCTCTGCCACACATAACTTGGCAGCATGTGTTGCTAAGGGAGTGGCATATGGTACTTTCTCCACTCTCACTTGGAGCTGCATAGTCTTGACACTCCTGAGGCTTCACTTTCCCACAGACACCACAGGGTAGAGAAGAAATGGGAGAAAGAATAAACTTGGGAAGGATGAGTAGTTTTCCCCTGTATCAGACAAACATATAAGACTGTCAGAGGCAGGATGTGCCTGAATACCTGCTGGTGAGAAATGCAGGAGGGGAAAGCACTGCTGCACTCAGATCTTGCTTGTGGGCTTCCTACAGGCATTTGGTTGGTTGCAGTGAGAGCAGATTTGGGGTTGATGCAAGGGATGTGTGGGATGAGGAGCTCCATCCCACATATGCAATGGTTTAGTTGGATATAACTTGTGACCTCCCCTGCTACAATTGGATTGACTAGACTACAACAAAGTGCCACTGCTCTATGGTGTTTTCCTCATGTGATGGCACAGAACTCCTCCAGCAAGAAAACACTCATCAAGACAATGAAACATTATTCCAAGTTCAGCAAGTTTTCTGGCACTCTTGCAAAAGTTCATAGCAAAATTAGAAATTAATTTTGTTATTTGTAGAAAAGACCTTATCTACACACATCACAAAAATCTTTCTTACCTGGGGCTTTGGTCCTATGATCTTTGAATATAAAGTGTAAGACATAACATTACAGGCTGGATAACCAAGTCCTAGTAGAATGACAGTAGTGATATATTGGCCCAAATAGATGACTGGAGTATAGAGGCACCAGGACTGTGACATAGGACATCCTGTTGCTTCAGTAGTATTACTGGATGGAAGCATCCATTCTAGTGTCCGGAGAGAGGCAAGGCTTTCACCAAAAGTCATCCTTGGAATAGAATTATTCTTTATATCTGTGAAAAAGCAAATAAAAGGTATCATATACAGATATTCAGTAGGAAGCTTAGAAGTTTAATATTAATATTTGTACCTTCCCACTGGATATTAGGTAACTGATGTCCCCACGGTAGTAAGACAAAGAATCCAACCAAGATAATCACTAGGCCTCCATAGAGTATAGCACGTTCACCAGTCCTGTCAGATAATGAAAACCATGATTACAATATTCATACTTAGGCTAACTAAACCAACCCTGCGTACGATGCAAGATGCAGCTAATCTAAAGTCTGTTTGCTTTTCTTAAAAATATAGGTATGTTGGTAGGTGCACTCTGGGGATCAGGGTGCTACTAGTGCTACAAGCAACTAGTTTAGAAAGGTTTATGGACAATCATTTGCAACCTAGAGTTCATCAAACCTTTTACTTTTTTTTTTACTTTTTACTTTGTTGTACCACCGTGAACGGTGGTTTTTATTTTGGTTTGGTGTTGGATATTGAGTGGGGTGGGGATTTGTTTTGTTTGGTACTATTGTTTTTGGTTTGATTTGTTTTTCTATTTTGTAAATGGAGGTTGGTTTGAGGCTTGGGATTGCTACCGTAGTGGGGCGAGGGAGGTATGGCGGTGGGGGCAGATGTCATAGGCGAAGGGGGTCGAGATACGGATATGCTCATACCCCTTCCAATCTGCGCCCCATCCCGAGAGACGAAGGTAGGGTGAGCAAGGATTACTCACCTCCGTCACTGGTGTTGTGCAATGCCAGGTCTATAGGCAACAAAACCGCCACCCTGCGAGATTTCTTCACCTCGCAGGGGGTTGCCCTGGCTTGTGTGACGGAGACCTGGGTGCGCGAAGGGGAAACTGTTACCTTACGAGAGATGGCGCCCCCGGGTTTCTCCATTCTCCACCAGTCGCGGACTGTGGGCCGGGGGGGGGGAGGGGTGGCATTATTAATCCGGGAAGATTGTTCTTTCAGGGCTCTACCATCGCCATCGATCCCCGGCATTGAATGTGTTGGCCTAGTGTGGGGCTCCGAGGTCAGCTTGGCTGTCTGGCTGGTGTACCGGCCACCTAGCACAGCAACAGCCACCTTGTCAGGCCTGCTGGAGGCGGTGGCCGGCTGGGCCTTGGAGTTCCCTAACCTATTGGTATTGGGGGACTTCAACATCCATGCTGATGCCACTCCCTCCTCACAGGCTCTGGACCTGGTGTCTTCCATGGCGACTTGAGCTCTCCCAGTTTGTTTCGGGCCCCACACATCAAGCAGGCCACACGCTGGATTTGATTTTTGGCGTCGGTATAGATGTGATCATGTCTCCTTCGATGAAGGTGCCATGGTCTGATCACTACGCTCTGAAAGCCAGGGTTGATTTTCCACCCCCACCCTGCTTAGGTGGCGAGCCAATTTGGGCTCGCCTGCAGAGGCTGATGGACCCTGATAGATTCCGTCAGGCCTTGCGGGACCTTGCTCCCCCTGGTGACTCATTGACTGAGCTTGTTGAGGGCTGGAATATCCAGCTCCTAGCAGCCATCGATGAGATCGCACATAGGCGCCCTCTGCGACCCCGCAGAAACCGGGCTCCCTGGTTTACCGAGGTAGCTTCGGAAAATGAAGCGGGACCTCAGACGGCTAGAGCGAGTATGGCGGGGTGCCTGTGACAGAGCCTCAAGAACATCTTATAGCGTTTTTATGAAAACCTACGAGATGGCAGTGAAGGCCGCTAAGAAGTCCTACTTCTCAGCCTCCATTGCCTCCGCTAGCTCTCGCCCGGCGCAATTATTTAGTATAATTAGGTCTTTAACGTCCTTTGAAGGACAGCCAAATTTAAATAACAATTTGACACACAGCTGTGAGGCATTTGCGAGCTTTTTTGCGGAGAAGGTCCTGTTGCTCCGCCATGACCTCCCTGTCAATTTGGATACAATAAAAGAACTGGAGGCCCCTCGACTGTCCTCGGGTCCAGTATTGGACCACTTTGACCGGATATCCCCAGCCGATGTGGACAGACTCCTCCGAGCTGGAAAGCCCACCACCTGTCCTGTTGACCCGTGCCCGTCCTGGCTGATTGGAGCGTGTCCAGACGAGGTGCGCCCCCCCCCCTGGGTGATATCATCAATTTGTCCCTTGGCACTGGGGTATTCCCAGGGGAACTGAAGGAGGCAGTGGTGCACCCGCTCTTAAAGAAAACATCATTAGATCCCTTAGATCTATCCAATTACTGCCCGGTTTCGAATCTTCCATTCCTGGGTAAGGTGATTGAGAGAGCGGTTGCTGAACAGCTTGGTAGGTTTCTGGATGAAACATCTGCTTTGGATCCATTCCAGTCCGGCTTCCGTGCTGGTCATGGGACTGAGACGGCTCTGGTCGCCCTAACAGATGATCTCCGCAGGCAGCTGGATCGAGGCGGGTCGGGGCTGCTGATTCTTCTAGACCTGTCAGCAGCCTTCGACATGGTCGATCACGAATTCCTGGACCACCGCCTTGCCGATGTGGGGGTCCAGGGCACAGTCCTTCAATGGCTGCGCTCGTTTCTCTCTAGTTGGGAACAGAGGGTGGCGCTTGGGGGGGAATTGTCATCGCGCCACTCCTTGGTGTGTGGAGAGCCTCAGGGTGCGATTCTCTCCCCGATGCTTTTTAACATCTTTATGCGCCCCCTCGCCCAGAGTTTTGGGCTGGGTTGCCATCAGTATGCCGATGACACCCAACTCTATCTGTTGATGGATGGCCATCCTGACTCAGCCCCAGACACACTGACCAGATGTCTGGAAGCTGTGGCTGGATGGTTACGTGGGAGCCGGTTGAAGTTAAATCCTTCGAAGACAGAGGTCCTCTGGCTGGGACGGGGCGATATGGGATTGAGGGGGCAACTCCCATCTCTTGCAGGGGTGCAATTAGTGCCAGCATCGTCCGTTAAGAGTTTGGGTGTAATCTTCGATACCTCCCTCTCTATGGAGGCGCAGATTACAGCTATAACAAAGGCGGCATTTTTTCATCTCCGCCAAGCTAAGCAGTTGGCTCCTTATCTCTCTCGCCCTGACCTAGCCACTGTGATCCACGCGACGGTCACCTCCAGACTGGATTATTGTAACTCGCTCTATGTGGAGCTGCACTTGAGACTGACCCAGAAACTCCAGCGGGTGCAGAATGCCACGGCGAGACTCCTTATGGGGTCTTCGCTGCGAGATCATATTCATCCAGTACTATACCAGCTGCACTGGCTCCCGGTGGAGTACAGGATCAGGTTTAAGGTCCTGGTTTTAACCTTTAAAGCCCTATACGGCCTAGGACCCTCGTACCTACGGGACCGCCTCTCCTGGTATGTCTCACAGAGAAATTTACGGTCTGCAAATAAAAACATCCTGAAGATCCCAGGCCACAGAGAGGTTAGGCTGGCCTCAACTAGAGCCAGGGCTTTCTTGGCTGCGGCTCCAATCTGGTGGAACGCTCTGTCACAAGAGACTAGGGCCCTGTGGGACCTGACATCTTTCCGCAGGGCCTGCAAGACAGAGCTGTTCCACCAGGCCTTTGATCAGGGCGCAGCCTGACCCCCTCCTCTGGCAATCTGCACAGAATGTTGCTTAATGGTTGCCATTAATTTGATTTTAATTAATTTTATAATGAATGTTTTTAGAATGTTGGATTATTTTGATTGTTGTTAGCCGCCCTGAGCCCAGCTTCGGCTGGGAGGGTGGGATATAAATAAACAATTATTATTATTATTATTATTAATTTCAGAATTTGTTGCTATCATACTTAGTAACTTACCTTTTGGAAAGTACTTTAACTGCTAAAAATACAATGACAGATTCAATGCCAACTGCACCAAGGATTAATCCATTGATAAACACTGCTTTTTTCCTGGTCCAGGAATACATATCCATTGTCAACGGTGTGGCTATGCTAGAGAATAAAATAAAACAAATTAGTATTCTCAAATTGTGCCTACGGTGATTGATAAGTGAGTTATTTGGACACCAGGCAACAGGAATCTCTGGGGTCCTAAAGAGCTGCTGGTTTTCCCTTCCTTTGTTACAGGTTTCTGCTTCTGTCTTATTTTTTTTAGCCCTTGGACTTGTCATACTTTGCCCTTCCTTCCCCAAGCAACTAGAATGCATCTTCCTATGGTGGTTCACCTCAGTTCATGTTGCCCCTTTAAGATATTTTCTGCAAATACTACTACAAAACTGTTCACTGTATAGTTAACTTACAGTACAAGGCAACACCTATCTACTCAGAAATTAATCTCTGTGTTTAATGGGGCTTTCTCCTAATTAAGAAGGCATAGGATAGCACCCTAGGCTTTGGACTAGGATTGGCATTGAGGGGAAAATAGGGTTCTCCTACATTTAACAGTTGCATGGCAGGCTGAAATTCAATGGGTTAAGTGTTTCCTAGTACAGAAATACAATTATGGAGAAAGCTTCAACGTGACTGTACTCTGACTTTGTGTTGTATGATGCCCTTATGGAATTATGAGAAAGATTATAGAAAATGGAGAAAGCCAAAAGTATGTAGAGGAGGATTCTGCGAAAAGAAGCCACGTTAAGTAAGAACTGAAACAAATCATTAGTTGGGCTGTTAGTAGAAGTGAATGCTTAGCAAAGAGAACTGTTGGTGAGAAAGATGAAGAGTTTACCAGCTGAAGGCCTTTAGCCAAGTATGTTGCTATGCTGTGTGAAATGTAACAAGCTGAATAGCTAAGGCTTTGCTTTGAACTGATGTATAAAAGTTATTGTACTCCTCTGTTTCATGCACCATTTCCCTCACTTATAAAAGGGGGTTTTGAGCCGCACTGCAATGATGATAAATGCCATTTCGAAATTCAAAATGTGCCCACTAGTCCAAAAAGGATGGTGGATCCCTGGCTTAAACCATCTCTCAGCTATACAATAAATGTAGATATTTGATAACAAACAGATTGACTACGGTAAGGTGGTAAAGCAGGAGAATAAGAAGTAGGTCATCACCATTATTTTACGAGGCATTGCTAAAGATGTGAGAAACACCTGCCGAGAAAAACCAACCACCTTTTGAAAGATCTGAGAGGACGAGCAACAAATATTAAGAATGTGTGTTTTTCTGTCTGGATACTGAAATGTTTAGAGACCTAAAATTTCATTTTATACACCACTGAATTTTTGACTGGATGTGAATGTTCTGGAATTTGTACTAACTTAGATGAAGCATTATCATAATGACTTATCTTGTTTTTTAAATCCCATATCAGCACATCCTTAAAACTAGAGCAATATCTACACATTAAATTGGAATATGGGTTTATAATTTATCACATTTTTCCTTGAGGAACTTTAATGCCTCTCCCTGAACATGTATGTGGTACCTCTCTCTGCCTCTCCCAATTTCTGTAAACTCCATGTGAGGCTGGATCTGGGACAGCTTTATTTTTGCTTATATAGTAAGTGCTACATATATTTATTGTGCTGTATAATGTGCTACACTTGACATTAGCCAAAAGCCTGAGAAGAGATGCTGTGCCAGCTGAAATTTCAGTTGTGTATCCTCAACTATCAAATTTGATCTTCTTATATTGGGGTTATTAGGAGAGATTTCCAATATGAACTGCTTATGGGAATACAGCTGAGTTTCTTATTGCTATGACTTTGGGTCTTACTGTACTGCTACAAAAACAGATATTGGAGAATCAAGTATACTCACGTTTCAAAGACTGCAAAAACAAATAGGACAACAAGGAAAAGAAGGTTTGTTGATACAACAGCCACATGGTCAATGGTTGCTTGACTATCTTGACTCCTCTGCTCGTTTTCTGAATAATAAAAAAAGGAATAATAGGAAAGTGTTACACAGTTCAGATGTAATGACCTTGGTTTAATAAATCATTGTTTATTAAGTCAAAATGAGGCAAGCCCCTGCAGTCCTTTCCTCCTTTTCGCTTATGAACTAGAACAGAAAATGTTTTCTGTTACATCTGGAAAACTAGAGTTTACTCCTGGGTTACTATCTAGAATATTAAACCAGAGACTGAGCTATTGTTTCAGAGCTGAAATGTAACAGGAAGCTATGGTTTCTCATAATAGTTTAACCAAAGAATAGAAGTTACAAATCCTTGTACTAGCAGAACTACTTCATTGGATAGTGCCCTTTGTATGTGAAGTTTCACAGTAGCCATTTCTTTCTATTTATATTCCAAAGTGTACTACAATATTTTATTTCAAGTTTTCTACAAAAAGATTACCTTCAGTTTCAAAGTTAATGCTGCTTTGTGGTCTTCCCATGTCATCTACATGATGTTCTCTAAAAATAATTATTCATTAAAATAATTAATGCACTAAGGAAGCTTTGCAAGCTACAGCAGAACATTTCAACACCCAATCTTGTAATATCATGTTATGTTCCCAGTGGTTTTTAATATTTAACCACTTCATTTTATTATCATTTCTAACCCAATTCCTCAAAATCCTTTGTGTCAAAATCAGTTCAGTAACTTTCTAGGTCATGTTGAAGTAATTTTTCTGAGGTGAAATTGAAATCTTGCTGGTGGGCAGTTAGTTAGCCTGATAATGAAATGAGTATAAATGATCCCTCATTCCCACCAGCAAGATTTCAATTTCACCTTCTCAGAAAAATGAAGCCATGCTCTTAGAAGATAACAAGTACAGTCCTCAGTAATTTATTCTGGAAAAAATGAAGTTCAGATTACTCCCAAACTAAACTTCTATTTCTACTCCAAGGAATTTGGCATACAGTTCGGACTTGATTGCTCCAAGACTTCAAAACTCTTAGTGGCAAGTCCTCCACTTTCAACTCTGTATCATGGAGATGGTTTTTCTAATTTTCAGAATAGGAAAATAAATCCCTAAATGACAATAATTTGAGAAAAGTTTGAAAGCTTCCCAGAAGTCCGTAAAAACTAGCATGGAAAATGAATTATATTATTTGCGCAAAGTTAGAGATAATTTCTTCCCTATAAAGGCCAGGAAGAACTTGCCATTGCTAAGGTCAGCCACTACTGTATAGTGTACATTAAGGAATTAAAATAGGACCAAAATACATTTATCCAGATTGCGCACTCATTAGATCCAAGAAGAAAATAAAATCTAGAAGTCCCAAAGAGGAACAAAGATTTTAAAAATCACATATGCATAGACACCCCTACCCCGCACAAAAGAGAAATCAAGGATAAACACTTGGTGTCTTAGAACAGTCTCAGTTTCTAATTACCTAAACATAGCAAATATCAAAACAATGTTGATGATTCCTAGGAGAGCTCCAAATAGTGCTGGTGTGGTGTACATGTTTATCTGAAGATGAATGGTTCTCCATGTGACTCCTTGTTCTCCAATAAGCGTAAAGAGGGTCTGAAAAACTAATCCAAAACAGAATAGAGTTAAAACAGAACATTAAGAGCATGTTCAAATATTGATGTTTTGCTCTGAACATGGAATCCAAAATATTTCATAAGAACAGTGCATTTATTCCACAAAACAAAAATAAATCACTTCAAATTACAGTGGTACCCCGCAAGACGAACGCCTCGCAAGACGGAAAACCCGCTAGACGAAAGGGTTTTCCGTTTTGGAGGCGCTTCGCAAAACGAATTTCCCTATGGGCTTGCCTCGCAAGACGACAGCCCATAGGGAAATCTCCGGGACAGCGGGGAAGCGCAGCGCGTCTTCCCCACTGTCCTCGGACCTCCTCCCGCCGCGCGGCATCGGAACAAAGCTCCGATGCCGGGGGGGGGAACGCCTCCTCCCGCCGCGCGGCATCGGAACGAAGCTCGGATGCCGGGCGGGGGTGGGGGAACGCCTCCTCCCGCCACGCGACATCGGAACGAAGCTCGGATGCCGGGCGGGGGTGGGGGAACGCCTCCTCCCGCCGCGCGGCATCGGAACGAAGCTCGGATGCCGGGCGGGGGTGGGGGAACGCCTCCTCCCGCCGCGCGGCGTCGGAACGAAGCTCCGATGCCGGGCGGGGGTGGGGGAACGCCTCCTCCCGCCTCGCGGCGTCGGAACGAAGCTCCGATGCCGGGCGGGGGGGGGAACGCCTCCTCCCGCCGCGCGGCATCGGAACGAAGCTCTGATGCCGGGCGGGGGGGACGCCTCCTCCCGCCGCGCGGCATCGGATGGCTTTCCTGAAGACTTGGGGTGGGAGGAGGGTTTTCCTTCCCACCGCCAACATTCAGAATGCTGTTCTGAATGTTGGCGGCGGGGAGGAAAAACCCTCCTCCCACGCAAGCCCCGGGAACAGAGGGAAAGCGCTGCGCGCCTTCCCCTCTGTTCCCCTACCTGTCCTGAAGGCTTGCGGTGGGGAGAAAAGCCCTTCTCAGCACCGCCAGCCTGGCAAGCGGTTTCCCTAGGAACGCATTAATTGATTTTCAATGCATTCCTATGGGAAACCGTGCTTCGCAAGACGAAAAACTCGCAAGAAGAAAAAACTTGCGGAACCAATTAATTTCGTCTTTCAAGGCACCACTGTATATGGATTCCATGGATTGAAATGATGACTTTAATGCTGCCTATAATGTATATATAGAAAAGATCCTTGTGAAAATTATAATTATTAAACATAAACATTCTGTGTTCTTATAATAGAAAGAACACATTATCCTTATGTTGCAATCCTACACACTTACATGGGAGAAAGTCCTATTGAGCCCTAAGCTCAATAAGGTCTGATTCACTTGCCTGCTTAATGTACCTCTTACTAAGCTGTAGACAAGGGACAGGGAACCCTTTTCCTATGAAAGGCCAGTTACTCACAGAAACATCAGTGCTTTGGCCATAGATTCCCCACCCCAGATAGATGTTAGAGAGCATGATGAACTACTAACATTGTCCCCCAATGTAGTCACCATAAATGAAAAGCACCATAGATATTGAGGTGCATGGAACCCGAGTGCTTTTGATGTGGAAATGGCCCCATTTTTTCCAGGCCTAAATTAGGAACTATTACCCATACCTGCTGCTTCAGTACATTAAAAGCATATGATAAACCATCTTCATACCCCTCAGTATCATCCTTAGAATTTGAGCTTGCAACTTCCAAATACTGTTTTAACTAAAGCTTACTTTAACACAGCAGGAAAATTAAATTTACACATACATATGCAAATGTTTGAAGTAACATTTGAAGTCTTTCTGATTCAGAATGCCAAGTTTCCACATACACATCAGGTTTCATTTGAAAATAATGAAAATACAACCTACGTTGTACCTGGTCCCAGTATGAAACCCACTGCTTGGCAAGCACTAGTGTTTGCCATGGCGCTAGTTCTTTCAGTAAGAGAGGTGGCACCAGCAATGTATGACCGAACTACTGCTACATTTCCTAAAGAAAGATGAACAGAAGGAAGTACGTTTACTTGACACAAATAAAACATTAGGAATTTATTTTGTTTACCTAAATTACTAGAAATGTAACACTTATTCCTTTTCCGCCATGTCTTATTTTAAAGAGATTCACAGATATTGAAAGTCATCTGATTACAGAGACACCTTTTCGCTGAAGTGATTATTCACAACTGTATCCATCTAATTTCAGCTGTTAAAACTTTTCAGTAACTTGGTACTTTTTAGCAGACAGGAGTTAATAGCTCATGCTTCTTACATAGCATTTTTGAAGCTTAATGTGTAAAAGGCTCCTGAGGAAACTGCACTAAATTCCCCATGCTTTTACTCTTGCCAAACCTCTTATATAGCAGCTCTTTCAGAACCTCCGATTTCACAGTGGATCTCTGTCACTACTGAGTCAGCTACTTAAAAATATTGCACCTTTGGGCTACCATTGACTCAGATGCAAGGCCACAGAGAACTATGGGCAACTCACCTGGTAAAATTGGGAGACATGAGTCTATATTTTGAAGTTAAGCAACAATGGAAATTATATATTTACACAATTTCTGAATTACACCTTGCTAGTGATGTAGCAAGTGGCGCTATGAAGCAAGATAAATTTCATAGCTGCTTATGAGATTCTGATTAACCTAACAGCATAGCTGCCTTAAATAGTACACAACAACTGTCAATCTTCCATGTAAATGTTTCTACAATTACCTGCGCCAAACCCCACCAGAGCTCGAGCAACCAGCATGTAGTATTTGTTGTGTGATGTAGGTAAATGGACATAGGCATAAAGAAAGTTAGCAGCCACTGAAATGGTAGTTGAAACTACAAGAGGCTCTCTTCTTGGTCTGTAATTGGACCATGTGCCAAAGAAGGGGGAAGCTATCATCTGACCAATGCTATATGAAGCAATAATCCAGCCCAGGAAACTTGGATCTGCAGTTTTATCTATCTATGGAAACAACAAAAGTAACTTCAAAAACAAGCACATCTCATTCATCAGTTCCCAGCAAGAGTTTTACAAACAGCATCACAACATTTCCCAAGGTAATATAAATACTTTGAGGTATTGTTGTATTACTGAATTTATCCATTAGCTAAAACTAAGAATTATTTGGAAAGAGACAGTTGAAAGGTATAATGCATTGCAAGGTGACAGAAAATAATGTGAGCAAGCCCACCGTAGAACTAATAAGGGACTATATTTGGAAGATGCTTTTTAAAAACCACCCTGCTTAATGCCCAATTTATGAAAATAATTATGAACTGCTTTCTCAATAGCACTGCTACAATGCTAAGGTATAACCAATGGGTAGTATTCAACTACATTTTCTTCACACTTTAGATGAGCCATAAAACAGTGAATGAATGTTAAATAGTAGTATTTTGAAAAACAGGGTTTTAAACTAAACCTCTTTTGATTCAGCAGCCTGAATTTGCAAAATTGACATAAATCACCCCAGATTAAGACAACCACTTCAAATATCACAACAAAGAAACCCATTCATAGTCAAGTACAAAACAGATAACTAATTCAAACTCTCATGGTTACCTGTTGAAGATAGGGCCATATTGACATAATCACAATAGAAAAACCTGCAATGTAAATAATTGAAGTTATGCTTCTATTATTAAATCATTACATAACATTCTTCATATATCTGTCTGAATAAAAGGATTGTGTCCCTAAATGTTCAAAGTCCACAGAAAAATCAAAGTACAACCTGTTCCCTTATAATTTTATGGAGGCATATATTACCTTTTCTGTTTTATTCCTATTGGCTTTTTAGTAGCATGTGTCCAACTAAACAATCATAAATCTATGGCTCACTCCTTAAATATATGATCCAACAGAGCTTTCTTCCCCTAACAAAGTCACATGCTTTAATTAAGGCACAAGGTATCAGAGTTTATGGCCAGTTATTCAGGTTGAACTGAAACCAGTTGAGTTAGACTTTGGAAAAACTGATATTTGGAAAAACTGATATTTGGATTAAGAGTCTTCCTACAGCTTTATCACATAAGAATCCCACTATAGCAGCTTATGGGAGGAAACCAAATTATAGCTGCAAGCAAAATATTTGCAGGAAGATTTTCTTGAACATTAACCTTTTAAAAAAAAACCAGGATAAACAGCAGTTCACTTCCTCCAAATTAGACAAGAGTGCACTGAGAACCAGTCTACACTTAAAATGGTTGGTATTCAGCTGTTTTACTCAGTAGACCTATTGAAATTAATGGACATAACATAAATATTCATTACCACCCAACTAAATTTTGGCATTTCCTCCATACTGTGGCCAAAACATGTACAGTCGTACCTTGGTTGTCGACTCCCGGAACTGTTCGAAAACCAAGGCATGGCTTCCGATTGGCTGCAGGAGCTTCCTGCACTCAACCGGAAGCTCTGTCGGCTATTCGGCTTCTGAAAAATGTTTGCAAGCCAGCTCACTCACTTCCGGGTTTATGGCATTCAGGAGCCAAAATGTCTGAGTACCAAGGCGTTCGAGAACCAAGGTACGACTGTACAATACATTTCCATTAAAAAAGTTTCCATAAAGCATTTTAATTTACATTCAATATAGACATAGGAGTGGAGCTGCAAAGTACGTTATTTTACAAACCAACACTGCTGAAGAACATTGTGAGATACATTATCCGAATGGATCTCCACCGGCTATTGTAATGCTGTAGGGTTTCCATAACGCCATCAGATCTGTAACAAATGAAAACATATTTAAAGATTAACAACTCTCGGCACTTGTTTTTGTCTAACTTACAGCAATCTGTTCAAGAATAATAAGCACTCAGAGCAGTCCCTCTATGACAGGGGTAAATGTAAAGGTAAAGGGACCCCTGACCATTAGGTCCAGTCATGACCGACTCTGGGGTTGTGGCGCTTATCTCGCTTTACTGGCCGAGGGAGCTGGCGTACAGCTTCCAGGTCATGTGGCCAGCATGACAAAGCAGCTTCTGGCGAACCAGAGCAGCACATGGAAATGCCGTTTACCTTCCTGCTGGAGCGGTGCCTATTTATCTACTTGCACTTTGACGTGCTTTCGAACTGCTAGGTTGGCAGGAGCAAGGACCGAGCAACGGGAGCTCATGGGGATTCGAATCGCTGACCTTCTGATTGGCAAGTCCTAGGCTCTGCGGTTTAACCCACAGCGCCACCCGCGTCCCTATGACAGGGGTAGTCAACCTTTTTATACCTACCGCCCACTAATGCACCTTTCTTGATGGTAACATTTTCTTACCGCCCGTCAGTGCTCGATGGAAGGAGGATTCAGCTTGTGCCCTACCACCCACCTAAAATCCTGAAACACCTTAGTGGGCGGTACGGACCAGGTTGACAATCCCTGCTCTATGACTTCAGTATTTAAATACAACATTTTTTAAAAAAACAACAACACAGGAAATGGGCATAATGAAAGCCTTTCAAAGGCTCAACTAAAAAAATGCCACCGGAATAAAATAAATAATAAGAGCCCTTTTAAAAGGAGGCGCCATAATACCAATACTGTATTATGTGACGCTTCACATTTTTATCTGGAAGCATAATATTTAATTCTAAAGTTCAAAGCCTACTGACCTTTTGGTGCTAATTAGAACAGTATAGGAATATAAGCACTAATCCCCAAACAACAACAATACAACACTTCCGCCCTCGCCTGGCCCTTCCTTCCCTCAGCGACTGACAATCCGACACCGGCTCTTCTTCAGGGGCCTGACTCCGAGGCGAGACCCCGTCACGGAGCGCAGCCCCCCTCCGCCTACCTCCAACTGGGGGTCCGGGGGTCCAGCAAAGGCTCCTCCTGCCCTTCAGGCGCAGCTTCCCAAACAGCATCGTCGGCCATGGTCGGCTTACGAAGAACATCAGCAGCAGCGAAGGCAAGACGGAGCAGGTACGCCACCAGGAAGAAAGGAATGGGTGGGACGGGAATCACGCCATTCCACACACGCCCACAGCCGCCCTCCTTTCCTTTACTCCGCGTCTTCCCGTTCAAGCCGTGAGGTGACGCGCCACGTGACTGACGGCGAACAAAAAAACCAACCACCACCAGCCTCCAACAACACCAGGCGCTTGTTGGTCACGTGAGAGGAGAGGCGCTGATTGGTGTGCAAAGGCGGCTTACCCCGCCCCCCTCTCTTGCCGCTTCTCGCGCGGAGACGAGAGAGAGCGGGAAGAGGGAGTGAGTGACAGCGGCGACCTTCGAAGTTCTCCTCCGTTGCCCCGCCTCCCTCCCTCATTCCCTGTGGCGGGACGGTGAAACGGAGTCCCGGAGGCTGGTGGATGAGAGGAGAGGCTGGGGAAAGGGGGAGAGGCTGGAGGACGAGGACGAAGAGGAAGGAAACATCCCGCTCGCCTCTCCCGTTCTGCCGCTTCTTCAGTGTGGCGGGTGGGGAGAATTCATTTTCTGCCTCCGCGCGGGGAGGACGTGCAGCCTGGCGCGTCTCCCTGGGTGGCGGGACATGGGTAGGTCGTCGCCGTGGGGCGTAACGGAAAAGCCTGTGGGCTCCTGGCCGTCCTTGCCCAAGCTTGCTGGGAAGAGCCAGAAGACCTCTTACACCTGCCCGGGGTCTTGTGGCACAAGTTGGGGTTCACACAGTGGCGTAGCGTGGGTTGTCAGCACCCGGGGCAAGGCAAGTAATTTGCGCCCCCTAACCCGTGGATTTGCCCTAATCCCAGATATTGCGCCCCCCACGCTACGCCACTGGGTTCACACGTTGTCCTCCGTGCCTTCATTTCTCGGGAGGAAGGGTAAATGTTATCCAAAGACCCCCCTTTTCACCCTCCTTTTTTTTGGCAAAGTTTTGTTTCTGGGTTAGTCGGCAATCCAGTGCATCTTCCAGCTCCATTGAATGCCGTGATTTCGCTTCCCAGCACGTAGGTTCGGACGGTCCATCGCTGCCTAACCAACGGCGTTGTAATTTTATTTGTTGGCGGGTCGGGTTGAAGGCGCGTTTCAGGGACAAGCTCGCAGTTAAATCAATCACGAGCCCACGGCGCCCTTTATCCATATGTGGGAAGCTTTTGTTTGCTTGTGAAGGTTATAACGAGAGTTCACCCGTTATGGTGAGAGGAAGGCCAGCGAGAAAGGAACTTCGTTGAAGTGTGTGGATGCTGTATTTGCTTTGCCTTATATGTGTGTCTGTTTTCTAAAGCAATTGCTCTCTCTACGGATCCAGTGGCTATTGCTTATCAAAGCACCAACGTTAGGAGGCCAGAACAAAATTCTGAAGGTCTGAAACATGCTGATTCTGGCAAATAAAAAAAATGATCTGCCTCCTTTGGGTGATACTATATTACCCTCTTTTTAAAAACTAGTGTGAGAGCCAGAGTAGTTCAGGGTATTGTATCAGCACCCATAGTGAGTGAAGTAGCTCATAACTCTGGCCTCTTGGTGGTGGGGTAAGTATCTCTGTTTAGGGTTTATAGTGTCAAATAGAAGCTGTCCTCCAGATTTGTTTTATAAAAAGGTGCTGAGAGGAAATCTGAAGCCATTCCTAGTAGCATATATACTCTTAATATTTTGAATTACATACAGAATTTGACTCATTCATACTTTGAACCAGCAGATATGAAGAGAGTTGCGGTTAAGAGAATTCTGGACTGACAAGGTTGACAGGTATGAACAACTTCTTGTTGAGAACCTTAATAGGTGTATGTTTTTAGTGTGTGGGTGTTGTATGAAAGTGTGGTATGAAAACATTTGTTTCCTTTTTCACAAATTACATGGCTGGTTTTGTTGTTTTCAGGGTTGTCATACATTTTGCAGTGTAGATTGCCAGTGATGTATTGTAGGGGGGAAATGGTGTCAACTTTTTCTTTTTGTATATTGCAAAGATATTGCACCCAAACCACGACTAAGACAGTCCTATGCAGAGTTAGCTGGGAGTAAGCCACATTATATTAAACAACTTATTTATTAATGGACATGAATAGGATTGCACTGTAAATCACATTCCTGATGTTATAATACTGCTGTGTTATTCATGGCCCACTAATTATAGTTTTATTATTTCTGTTCTTTCCTGTTCTCATTTTGATTCCGAAATTCAATGTCTTTATTTGAGGACAGTGTTTTTGAGGCCAAGGTTGTTGCTACAAATATTTCACACACTTTTGGATTAGTAAAAACTGGTAGATTAAGTTTGGCAACATATTATCTTCTCAACATACTAACCTTGTATGCTATCATTGTGAAACTTTGAAGCATGACTGTAATCATGTTTTTATGCTCTGGAAAAATGCTACCTTATACCAAATATCAAGGTTAATCTGACATTACCAAAAGTTGGGAGGGGGTCATTTGCTAGGCTAAACATCTTGTGTTTCCTTGGGTTTCACTGTTTGGAGTGTGTGCTTGTGTGAATGAAAAATAACTAGCTTTTTCAGTAATCAAAGTATATTTAGAGCAGAATGTTGTATGTTTGAAAGATCTTACGTAGATTCTAGACTTCAGCACTTCAGCTCCTTGTTAATTTTTCATCCTGTGTTGTAATTGTTGGAAAAATAGCAACAAAGAACCTTGGCTATCAAATTCCTGACATTGTTCTTGAAGAGTGAGATAGAAATATGATTCTATTGATTTGTTTCCAGTCATTAAACTCAGTGGTAAGTGAAAAGACGAAATAGCAGTGGTGAAATATTAACTAAGCAGTTACATTATGTCAAAGGATAAGGCAGGTTGTTTTGTTTGCTTTGCTTGATAAGCAGTAGATGACCACAGCAATGATACTGAAATGATTTTCAGGAAGGAAAAGTCTCTCAGTGTTTGGACATAGCTTCTGTTTCTTTAGATGTACATTGCACAATTAATACTTTGACCTAGAGCTATCTTACAAAAGTCACATCTTCTATTACCTTAGAGTTTACTTTGGAAAGCATGCTAAAAGATCTCATTTTGGTTATGCAGAAGCAACCTAGTTTTGGAATGCCTACCAATAAAAATATATTCTTGCAACCATCATACTAAGTATGAATTTAAGAGATTGAAAAGAGTGTGCGTGTTTTAAAATGAAGTTGAAAACAATGGGAAAGTTCATTCAGTTATTGCAACATTTACAAAATTGAAAGATTTACCAAAAAAAAGGGAACCAAGCACATTTCCCTTCACTCAAACTAATGCATGTAAATTGAGCTCTCTTTGTAAACTCCTTACAGCTCTTTTCATTGTTACAAGGTGCACATTCTTTTCCAACTACAACAGTTTGTACTCTTGGGATTTTTCCAACATCTTTATCCACTAGGATTCAGTTCCTAAAATTAGGTGGCTCTGTACTCTGTGGTATGTTGCTTATGCCACAGCAAGTACTGCTCTGTTTAAACAGCTGTGTCCTCTGCATTGGTCTAGGCACCCTTATAATTTACCCATTTGTGATACAAAATAATTTAACATGTAGAAGGTTTCTTTGCAGTATCTGTGCAGTGTGAACAGCTGTGCAGGTAATAGGCTGTTTCAGTGTGTTTTACGTTTTAAAAAGTTTTCATTCTTCTGTTCAGATTGGTTCCTATTCCTGAGTGTGAGATTATCAGCCAAACCTAACCACGGCATATTCTTGCTAGTTAACATGAGAGGGGCTAACACCACAGACCATAGAAAATGTAATTGGTAGAGAGGGCTCTGTGTATTATCACTTACCCTCTTCTCCTGGGAGGGAAGAAATGTACAGTGGTACCCCGTAAGACGAATGCCTCGCTCAACGAAAAACGCGCAAGATGAAAGGGTTTTCTGATATTTTAGCCACTTCGCCAGACAAATTTTCCTATGGGCCTTTCTCGCAAAACGAATTTTTTTTTTGAGTTTTTCCCCACAGGCTCCCTCTAAACTTCAGCGGAGCAGGGCGGGCTGGGAGGGAATCCCTTGGCCCCCCGCCGGACTTCCCGAAGCTCTTTTGAAGTCCGGCTGGGGTCCAAGGGATTCCCTCACCGCCGCCCGCCTTTAGAAGCGCTCGGGGAAAGCAGCGCGCTTCGCTGCTTTGCCCAGAGTGCTTTTAAATGCGGGTGGCGGTGAGGGAATCCCTTGGACCCCCGCCGGACTTCCCACAGCTCTTTTGAAGTCCGGTGGGGGGAGAAGGGCTTTTCTTCCCACCGCCAGCCTTCAGAACAGCCTTCTGAAGGCTGGCGGTGGGAAGAAAAGCCGTTCTCCCCCCGCCTGCCTACAGAAGAGGTTCGAGGAAAGAGGCGAAGGAGCGCTGCCCCTTCACCTCTGTCCCCGGAGCTTGCCGTTCTCCCCGGCCTGCCTTCAGAAGAGGTCCGGGGACAGACTGTCCCCGGACCTGGTCTGAAGGCAGTCTCCATAGGAACGCATTAATTGATTTTCAATGCATTCCTATGGGAAACCATGCTTCGCAAGACAAAAAACTCGCAAGAAGAAAAAACTCGTGGAACGAATTAATTTCGTCTTGCGAGGCACCACTGTATAGTACTTCCTATTGCGCTGTCTCTTTTCCTTTGATCAGCATTGGATGTGGACATGCCTCCACTTGCTCCAGCTTTAGGCATATGCCTGAAGCTAGTTATACTATCAGTATAAGTATTTTGCCTACATAGCTTTTCCCATTTGTAAAAGAAAACAAACTGGATTAATAGAATGTATTTTTTCCTTCACTGATATTTGCTGTCGTAGCAGAATTGCAACAAATTGTTGACAGGCAGCTTATTAAAGGTGCATCAAATCAAGTGCTAATAAATTCTACTTCCTTAGTCATTTTCTTAAAGCAAGTACAGGGGTTCTCTTTAACGAAGATTAATGTGCCAGTTTCAAGCAGGTTTTTGAAAGTTATATGTCACAATTTCTGTGTGTTTATAACTAGCGTTTGCTTTCATTGGAAATAAGGGTTGTACTTTTACAGTTACAAAGTAAGAAACAACAGTGCTTTTCACCAGTATGTTAAACAGCTCTCTCTGTTCTTTTTCTAGATGTGTTTTGCTAATGGGTGTGAGTAAACTAGATGTCTTATACAGGCGCCTACTTCTCACTAAGCTTTTTATTCAAGGATGGGGAAGACCAGAAGACTTGAAAAGGTAGTTATGCTCACTCATGTTTATATTCCAGATTGGGGTACATGCTCTGTTTTTAAATTTCAAAAAATAGTACCCCCAAAGCTTATATTCTGAGTGCACACTGAAAGCTTAAAACAGTTTTCTTATACTGTATGAAGGAAAAGTTAGAAAAGCATTTGTCTCAAATTGATGGGTAATATTTGTGTTAATACATGTTTAAATTTAAAGACTGGTGTCACATTAAAAATAAACAATGCTTGTGAAGGAGTTATTAATGTTAACATTGGATATTATAGCATCCTAGGTAGGAGTGGAATTAAAGATCATTCAGGCCCAACAGAGACAAAATTATAAAACACATTTTTGTGTCTTGTATGTAGTAATAGCTGAAACTTAACACTATTTTTTGTCATTAACAGAATATTTGCATTCAGAAAGATTATAGGAAACAGAGAAAAATGTCAAAATCTGGTTTCAAGAGACTATCCAGTGCACATCAACAAGGTATTAAGTTGCATTTATTTTTTAAGTAGTTTAAGAGTCTATGTAGAGTTGCAATCCTGATTATGAAAAAGGATAAACATTTGTTCAAAGGGGAGGTATCATTTGTTGAGTTGAAGTATATCTATAGAAAGGAACCTATGCTTGGTAAACTGCATGTTGCTAGAATTCACTAGATGTTAGTGAAAGGGCTGTAGCTCAGAGGTAGACCATTGCCTTGTGTGCAGAAAATCCTTGTTTCAATCTCCAGCACTTTAAGGTAGGGTGCAGATATATTCCCTACCTGGAGAGTTGCTGCTAGTCAGTGTAGATGATACTGAGCTAGATAGACTAATGGTCTGACATTGTATAAGGCAGCTTCCTCTGTCCCACCAAATGTACTTGTTAATGTTTGACAGCTTTAGTAATAATGCAATGTTGTTACTGTAGGTTGAAGAGCAGTCAGACTGTAAGATCCTTGATGGGCAGTTCATTTCCCCCTTGGCTCATTATGTTCCAGATATCATGCCACCAGAATCCATCACAGCAAGGTAAGGACAGGCACCTAATGTAAGTTACGAAATTACATAGAGTGAGATGAGATGAAATGATGGTGAAAAGGTGACACATACGTGTGTTAATTTTGAATAAGGATAGGTTTGCATGTTGGCTAGGGCTTTGTCTGCACTGAGTGCCACTGCGAACAGCTTCTTACCTTACGTGCTGAGAGCTCCTCTTGAAATTTTTGTCCCAGTAAGTATAATACTATGATTAAAAAGGTCCTAACTAAACTTCTGCATGCCTTAAGGGACATTTTAGATCCCTTACTATTTCCCCCCCATACACATGTGCCAGTTATTCTGGATTTGCATTTGATTGGAGAAATGCCATATATGATGGCTAGCAGCAGTTTTAATTATCACGGTACAGTGGTGCCTCGCAAGATGAAATTAATTCGTTCTGCAATTCTCTTCGTCTTGCGGTTTTTTCGTCTTGCGATGCACGGTTTCCCATAGGAATGCATTGAAAATCAATTAATGCGTTCCTAGGGAAACCGCCTTCAGACCAGGTCCGGGGACAGTCTGTCCCCGGACCTCTTCTGAAGGCTGGGGGGGGGGGGACAAGGGCTTTTCTTCCCACCCCCAGCATTTTAAAAAACCCCGGGACAGCGGAGGACTTCTCCGCTGTCCGGGGCGATCTTAAAATGCTGGCGGGCGGCATTTTAAAATCGCCCCGGACAGCGGAGGACTTCTCCGCTGTCCGGGGCGATTTAAAAGCCCCTGGGAAGGCAGGCAGGGGGGACAAAGACTTTTGCCCCCCGCCAGCCTTCCTCTTCTGAAGGCTGGCGGGGGCGAAAGTCTTTGCTCCCCCCCCCCTGCCTTCAAAAGCTGTCCGGCCAAGGCTTCGCGGACCTCTCCGCCAGCAGCGGCAGCGCTGCCGCTGCTGGCGGAGGGTTGCCGGCATGCCGAAGTCTGCGGGCGCTGACATCAGCGCTCCCAGGCTTCGCGGACCTCTCCGCCAGCAGCGGCAGCGCTGCCGCTGCTGGCGGAGGGTTGCCGCCATGCCGAAGCCTGCGCGCGCTGGCGGAGAGGTCCGCGAAGCCTGGGAGCGCTGATGTCAGCGCCCGCAGGCTTCGGCATGCCGGCAACCCTGCAAAAGACGTCCGGGGGAAGCGGGGAAGAAGCGCTTCTTCCCCGCTTCCCCCGGACGTCTTTTGCAGCAAGGGGCTGCAGGGAGATAGCGATCTCCCTGCAGCCCCTTGCTGCAAAAGACGTCGGGGGGCAGCAGGGAAGAAGCGCTTAGCTTCCCGCTGCCCCTGGACCTCTTTTGAAGCAAGGGGCTGCGGGGAGATAGCGATCTCCCTGCAGCCCCTTGCTGCAAAAGACGTCGGGGGGCAGCGGGAAAGAAGCACTTAGCTTCGCGCTGCCCCCGGACCTCTTTTGAAGCAAGGGGCTGCGGGGAGATAGCGATCTCCCTGCAGCCCCTTGCTGCAAAAGACGTCGGGGGGCAGCGGGAAAGAAGCGCTTAGCTTCGCGCTGCCCCCGGACCTCTTTTGAAGCAAGGGGCTGCGGGGAGATAGCGATCTCCCTGCAGCCCCTTGCTGCAAAAGACGTCGGGGGGCAGCAGGGAAGAAGCGCTTAGCTTCCCGCTGCCCCTGGACCTCTTTTGAAGCAAGGGGCTGCGGGGAGATAGCGATCTCCCTGCAGCCCCTTGCTGCAAAAGACGTCGGGGGGCAGCGGGGAAGAAGCGCTTAGCTTCGCGCTGCCCCCGGACCTCTTTTGAAGCAAGGGGCTGCGGGGAGATAGCGATCTCCCTGCAGCCCCTTGCTGCAAAAGACGTCGGGGGGCAGCGGGAAAGAAGCGCTTAGCTTCGCGCTGCCCCGGACCTCTTTTGAAGCAAGGGGCTGCGGGGAGATAGCGACCTCCCTGCAGCCCCTTGCTGCAAAAGACGTCGGGGGGCAGCGGGAAAGAAGCGCTTAGCTTCCCGCTGCCCCCGGACCTCTTTTGAAGCAAGGGGCTGCGGGGAGATAGCGATCTCCCTGCAGCCCCTTGCTTCAAAAGAGAAGACCCGCTGTCCCCGGGGCAAGCTTCGTCTTGCGAAGCAAGCCCATAGGGAAATTCGTCTTGCGAGGCAACTCGAAAACGAAAAAACCTTTCGTTTTGCGAGTTTTTCGTCTCGCGAGGCGTTCGTCTTGCGGGGTACCACTGTAGCTGGAAAACATTTTCTGCAATCATGCTTATTACTTAAGAGGGGGGAAATGCATTACTAGTCCTTGATGTAAAACTTTGTGTGATATTAGTTGCTAGTCTGTTAACTTTATTTCATGTAGGCATAGTTTTTAAATGATTGCTTTCTATTTGATAGGTTTCAGTTTTTAGTACCCAAGCTATGGAACAGCAAATACAGACCAGTGTGCATTCATTTAGCAGGCACTGGCGACCATGTAAGCATACAACTTTACTTCATTAATGCTTTTTTTAAAAAAACCTGTTACACTTGTTCTATTTAATTTAATCTTATTAAACTTTTGTCTCTTTAGTACTTTTGGAGGCGACGCACGTTAATGGCCCGTCCAATGATCAAAGAGGCCTGCATGGCTTCACTGTTGTTAGAAAACCCTTATTATATCCTTTATATTAAGCAAAATGTATCTGTGAAGCACAGATCTAGAGAGGAAAGATGCTGCTGCCTAGTCATGTGTTTAGTTCCAACACTAATATGGTGAATGGATATGTCAAATATGTAAAAGCATATGAAATGTAAACCATTTATATGTTTCCTGTATAGATTGGTAGCTTAGAAATTGACAAAACTATAGTAAATGACCTGTAAGTGACCTAATGATTATACTTAAGTATGTGTGGTTCTGCTTGAAAAGAAATCATATATTCTGTGGATATTTTGCAACTCTCCAAAAGCATAAATAACTCAAATTAATGTTGTGGATATGTAATCATATATAAAGTAAAACTATATGCAAATAGACTCCAGGGCATCATTATCTAAAATTAGACACATTTTAAATGCAGCTCGGGGAGGGCATGAGGACCATTTAAAGAAAAAATAATAGGAAAAGAATGCATTGCCCCACTTGATTGCCATGTTTTCATTTGGCTTGTCACAATTAAGAGATTCAGTTTCCAAATTACCAACCAGCAGTCTTTCATAAAATATTAGTTTTCTGTCTCCCTGTTTGAAGCCACTGCATTAATTTATCTATCAATAAACCTGAGGGTTTTTTAAAATCCAATCCTCTTCTGTTGGCATTTTGATAACACAAAAATGGAAATCTGTCACCAATTGGGCTGCTGTTAACAAATTCTGAATTACTTTCTTATAGAGATATTATATTTATCCCAAGATGTAGCCCAAGAGGACAAAAATTTAATTCACATATTATAATTTTCTTGATACTTGTTGGCAGCAATTAAACATTCAGAATGTTTGTGTGGAACGTGTCTGGATCATAGCCATCATTCTAAGCAATGTTACTGAAATTCCTAATAAAGCAGTAAGACAAGTGTCAGGGGATGGGTAGCTGCTTGTGCTTAAAATAGTGCCCCTTCAGAGTTTGTGCGACCCCACAAACCTCTGTGTGTGACAGAGCTCCTCAGACATGTCTGCTCTAGTCACTAGTAGAGTCTGACAGTGGCTGTCTGCGGAAGCGCTTCCAGCAAAGAAGTTCCTTAACGGAAACGCGTCTCCTGGACTCACGACGTGGCAGCTTCCGGCGAAGTATGGGTCTCCCTGCAGTTGCTTCTGACACCTCCCCGCTATTTTCGCTCGAAGTGTCTCTCACCCCTTTCTCTCCCCTGCTGCTTCCTGCCTGGGCTGCTGCGTCTCTCTCAGCATTACTGAGATCCTCCTCCAGAGACCCCGCGCTCCCCCTGCTGGTCCCTGCTTTGGCTGTTGACTCTCTCCCAGTCTCTGGGAGCCTTACCACTTCCCTTTCCTCCGATGTCAGTTCCCTGACATCCACCTCCCCTCCAGGGCCCCCCTCTCCCCCGCCCCTACTTTCTCCTCTGGGCGGTGAGGAGCTGAAACCCCTAAAAGAATCCTCTTCATCTTCAGACGTCTCAAACAATTCCCTCCATCGGTCTTCGTTCCGACTCGCTGAATCCTCCTCCACCTCGGAATCAGCGAACCCCTCCAACTCTTCTTCGTCGTCGGTGGTGGCGAAGTATTCCCTCCGGAACCTCGCCACTGGCTGGGGTTTTCTAGGGAATCTCTGATGAAAAGTTTCAATCAAAACCTCGTCATCTACATCCTCTGCCCTGACCCAGGTGTTTTCCGACTCTGGCTCCCCTTCCCACATTACCAAATACTCTACTTGCTCTCCCCTCCACCTAGAATCGAGAATCTCCGCTACATGGTAGCTGTGTTCTTTTTCCTCCATAGCTGGTCCCCTATTGACCCTCCCCTCTCTGTCCCCTATATACGGTGACAGCAATGATCTGTGGAACACTGGGTGCAACTTCATGTGGTTCGGTAACCGGAGTCTGAAAGCCACTGGGTTGACCTGTTGCGTGACTTCAAATGGGCCCAGTCTTTTGGGTCTTAACTTCTTACAACCTCCTTTAAATGGTAACCCTTGGGTGGACAGCCACACCTGGTCCCCCACCCTAATGCTTTCCCCTTCCCTTCTGGTTTTGTCTGCCTGCCTCTTATATTCCTCCTTCGCCCTGTTTAAATTAAGTTGGAGCTGGCGATGGATCGCTTCCATTTCTTCAACGAACTGTTCTGCGGCAGGAACGCTCCAGTTCTCCCCCTCCCCCCCTGGGAAGGCTCGGGGATGACACCCGTGATTGGCCAAAAAAGGGCTCATCCCCGTGGACACGTTCTCTGCATTGTTATAGGCAAATTCTGCCAACGCCAGCTTCTCCACCCAATCATTCTCTCTGTCATTCACATAACACCTCAAATATTGCTGGAGGACACCATTAGCTCTTTCCGCCTGCCCATTGGTTTCTGGATGACGGGCAGTGGAAAAATTCACCTCTACATGCAATAAGCTCATGAGCTTCCTCCAGAACCTGGAAGTAAATTGTTTCCCTCGGTCCGAAACCACCCTCAAGGGGGCACCATGCAACCTAAACACATTTTCCACAAACAATCTAGCGGTTTCTTCTGCTGTGACCGCATGTGAGCAGGCTATAAAGTGGGCCATCTTGGTTAACAGGTCTACCACAACCATAATGGCTGTCTTCCCTTTGGACCTGGGCAGATCAGTCATGAAATCTATTGCCACTGCCTCCCATGGTCTTTCCGGCGTGGGTAGTGGTTCTAATAAACCTGCCGGTGCCCGCCTCTCCCCCTTGGCTCGTTGACATCGGTCACACCCTCTCACATATTCACGCACATCTTCCCTGACCTTGGGCCACCAGAATTCCCTGGTAACCAGCCACATGGTTTTGTGTTGCCCAAAATGCCCTGCTGTGGGGCTATCGTGCAGTTGCTTGAGTACCCTTTCCCTCAATTCCCCTTCCGGTATGTATAACGCTCCCTTGTAATACAACGCCCCGTTTCTCTCCTCAAAACCCCCGGGTTTGTCTCCCTCCCTCCTGAGACCCCTGAGTTTGTCCTGGGCGTATTCATCCTGCACCGTTCCCTCTATCAGTTCCCTTTCCCCCACCAAAGCCGCCCCACACACCCAGCGGTCCTCGGGAATAACATGGGTCTCTTCGGGTGCACCCTCTCCCTCCAAATATTCAGGTTTGCGTGAGAGAGCGTCCGCCCTAACGTTCTCCGGGCCTGGTACGTAACAAATCTCAAAGTTAAATTTGGAGAACTCCTGGGCCCATCTCAACTGCCGTTGGTTGAGCACTCGCGCAGTTCTCCAATACTCTAGATTCTTATGGTCCGTGCACACTTGCACCTTCTGTTGTGCACCAATTAGTAGGTGCCTCCATCTCCGGAAGGCCTCATAAATAGCAAGAAGTTCCCGGTCGTGCACCGTGTAGTTTCTCTCAGATTTGTTCAGCTTTCGCGAAAAGAAGGCACACGGTCGCCACTCTGACCCCTCCTTCCCCGGCTGCAGAAGAAGCACCGCCCCTATGGCTCTGTCAGAAGCGTCTGTTTCGACCCTCAGCTTTTTTTGTAAATCCACATGTAGAAGTTGTTCGTCAGAGGCGAAGGCCCTTTTCAGTTCCTCAAACGCTCGCTCCGCCTCCCCCGTCCAAACAAACTTCTTTTTGCTGCTGAGACAGTCCGTGATGGGCGCCGTCAGGTGGGCGAAGTTTCGGATGAACTTACGATAAAAGTTTCCAAACCCTAGGAACCTCTGCACATCCTTCTTGGTCTTGGGTGTTTTCCATTCCAGCACCGCTTGAACCTTGCCGGGGTCCATGGCCAACCCCTTGTCTGACAAGCGGTACCCCAGGAATTCCACCTCCTTGGTATGAAACTGACACTTTTCCAGTTTCACCCACAGTCTGTTGGCTTGCAGCCTGCTCAACACTTCTCTGACGTCTCTCACATGTTGCTCCTCATTCTCCGAATACACCAACACGTCATCTAAGAAGGCCACGCAATTCTTGTAGAGCAAAGGCCCCAGTACATGGTTCATAAAGGCTTGAAAACACGCGGAGCCTGTTTGTAATCCAAAAGGCATAACGAGGTATTCAAATGCCCCCAAAGGGGTGAACATGGTGGTCTTCCATTCATCCCCTTTCCTTATACGTATCAGGTTGTACGCCCCCCTTAGGTCCAGCTTTGTAAAAATCTTTCCTTTTCGCACCCTGGTCAAAATATCATCAATCCTGGGCATAGGAAAAGCCGCCGGCTCTGTCACTGCATTTAGGGCCCGAAAGTCACATACCAGCCTCGGCTTGTCCGTGTTTTTTTTATCCACAAAAAACACTGGGCTACCCCCCGCTGCCTTGGACTCTCTGATGAAGCCTCTCTTCAGGTTCTTGTCAATGAACGCTCGCAACTCCTGCATCTCCCTGTCTGACATGGCATACAACTTGCCTACAGGAAGCTGTGCTCCAGGGAGTAAATTGATCTGGCAATCAAAGGGCCTATGGGGGGTAGTTGGTCCGCTTCCTTCTCGCTGAACACGTCGCTGAGATCAGCATACTGTGGTGGCACCTTCCCCTTCTCCATCACTTCCGTCCCTGCTAGGGTGGCTTGGGCCCCTGCTGACCCCTTTTCCGCCCTGCAGTGTTCTAAGCAGTGTGCGGAACCGAAGGAAACCACTCTTTGATGCCAGCCCACCAGCGGATCATGTAGGGCTAGCCAGCTCATTCCCAAAATAATGGGAGCGCCTCCCAAGGTGGCCACATTAAACGCTATCAGTTCTGTGTGCCTTGCCACCCTCATTATCATTGGGACGGTCTGCAAGCTGACGCCTCCTCCCAACAGTTCCCTGCCATCAATCGTGGTCACCTGCAGGGGGTTGCTTAAAGGGATAGTCTGTATCTGGTGCTCAGCAGCAAACTCCTTGCTCATGAAATTGCAGGAGCTGCCTGAGTCCAACAGCGCCTTTATTTTTAGGGGGTGTCCATTTTGCAGCTCTAGCGACACTTCAATCACTAGAGCAGGTCGAGGAGCTTCTGGCACTGGCACTTGGGGAAGGGGCACTTTCACTGCTCTTTGGCCTGGCTGCAGTGCCCTGTTGGCAACCAGGCGTTGGCTTTTACCTGCTCCGTTTCTCCCTGCTCTTCCCCCTCAACAGCTCCCACCATCCCTTGCCATTCCTTCCTCTGGGGGCAGACTCTGGCAAAGTGGCCTGGCTGTTGGCAGAGATAGCATTTCCGGGCTCCCTTTCCCTCCTTCTTCGCCCCCTCACTGGGCTTTGAAACTGCGCGCGCGCGGGCTGTTCCGATTTCCATCGGCTCTGCCGGCGGGAAAGCTGGCTCAGGAATGTCTGGAATGCGTAACTCCTTCCAACGTTCCCCTCTCCCTTCCCGCCTCTCCAAGGCTCTTGCCTCCTGGCGCGCTCCAATGGTCAGCGCAGATTTGGTCAGCTGATCCATTGACCCCGCCCTGGGGCTCCTGGCCAGCTCGTCTTTCACAGCTGAAGAAAGACCTTCTTCAAATAGCATCTGAATGGGGGCTGCCGATAAATCCCACCCCAATCTGTGAATCAGCATGGTAAATTCAGTCCAGTACTCACGGACAGATCTGCTTCCCTGCTTGCAAGCCATTAGCTGTCTGCGTACCGCCCCTTCCTCAATATCGCTGGAAAACATGATATCCATTGCACGGAAGAATTTCATAGTGTCCTTTAGGATATCGTTGTGCGTTGCCATCAGGGGTCGAACCCAGTCCCGCGCCCCCTTCTCAAGATGCCCAATTACGAACGCAACTCGCGATTCCTCATCAGGGAACTCATCAAACTGCACATTCAGAGCATATTGCATCTCAGTCCTAAAGGCATGGTAATCCTTGGGGTCCCCCCCAAACTTCTGCACCAATCCTGGTACCTTTCTGGGGAACTGAGTGGTTCTCCCCTTTTTGTCAGCATCCTGAGCCCTTCTCTCCTCGAGCCTCGCCGTCTGCAGCGCAAGTTGGACCTCCAGAGCTTGATACCTTTCTTCCAAGCTTGGACCAGCTCCAGCCCCTGCGTCTCCGGTTCCGACTGGGTTGCTCATGATGCTTTCTCCTGCACAGGCAGCGTACAGAGACTGTCAGACTGCTGTCAGGGGATGGGTAGCTGCTTGTGCTTAAAATAGTGCCCCTTCAGAGTTTGTGCGACCCCACAAACCTCTGTGTGTGACAGAGCTCCTCAGACATGTCTGCTCTAGTCACTAGTAGAGTCTGACAGTGGCTGTCTGCGGAAGCGCTTCCAGCAAAGAAGTTCCTTAACGGAAACGCGTCTCCTGGACTCACGACGTGGCAGCTTCCGGCGAAGTATGGGTCTCCCTGCAGTTGCTTCTGACACCTCCCCGCTATTTTCGCTCGAAGTGTCTCTCACCCCTTTCTCTCCCCTGCTGCTTCCTGCCTGGGCTGCTGCGTCTCTCTCAGCATTACTGAGATCCTCCTCCAGAGACCCCGCGCTCCCCCTGCTGGTCCCTGCTTTGGCTGTTGACTCTCTCCCAGTCTCTGGGAGCCTTACCACTTCCCTTTCCTCCGATGTCAGTTCCCTGACAACAAGTTTTTCATATTGCTGTTTAGTTATATATAATGACTTGCCTAGATAGGTTATTCAATGATTGAAATGGTACGCATGTGTGAACTCAAATCTCCTATGTCTAACATAATGCATGAGCTCACATTAAAGGTAAAGGTAAAGGGACCCCTGACCATTAGGTCCAGTCGTGATCGACTCTGGGGTTGCGGCGCTTATCTCACTTTATTGGCCGAGGGAGCCTGTGTGCAGCTTCCGGGTCATGTGGCCAGCATGACTAAGCCACTTCTGGCGAACCAGAGCAGCGCACGGAAACGCCGTTTACCTTCCTGCCGGAGTGGTACCTATTTATCTACTTGCACTTTGACGTGCTTTCAAACTGCTAGGTTGGCAGGAGCAGGGACCGAGCAACAGGAGCTCACCCCTTCGCGGGGATTCAAACCACCGACCTTCTGATCGGCAAGTTCTAGGCTCTATGGTTTAACCCACAGCACCACCTGCGTCCCGTACATTACCTCCTGTTTAATTGTTAAATTTCAAGCCTATAAAGCCACACAGTTAAAATAACTTTTATTTTAGTGTGCACATTTTTTAAAAAAAACCCTTTAAATATAAATTGTAATGAAAATGTTGAGACTCAAAAGGTATATACATTTGCATATTAATTTCTTTGACTCTTATCTGTACATGGATGCAGAAAACCCAAGGATCAGTTGTAAGTATTAGCAATGTACTGTATTCTGTGATACATTTAGGAAATAGATATACTGCTTAAAATTTACAAGTTATCTCTTATTTCTGATGCATCGTGTTTATTTGAATTTATTCCTTTTTGCAAGAAACTTATTTTAAGCCACAATGGTCAATAATACAAATAGGAATATTGCATTCTGCCACTTTAGGGGCTAAGGTAAAGGTAAAGGTACCCCTGCCTGTACGGGCCAGTCGTCTCCGACTCTAGGGTTGTGCGCCCATCTCACTTAAGAGGCCGGGGGCCAGCGCTGTCCGGAGACACTTCCGGGTCACGTGGCCAGCGTGATGAAGCTGCTCTGGCAAGCCAGCACCAGCGTAGCACACGGAAACGCCGTTTACCTTCCCGCTATAAAGCGGTACCTATTTATCTACTTGCACTTAGGGGTGCTTTCGAACTGCTAGGTGGGCAGGAGCTGGGACCGAAAGACGGGAGCTCACTCCGCCGCGGGGATTCAAACCGCCGACCATGCGATTGGCAAGCTCTAGGCGCTGAGGTTTTACCCACAGCGCCACCCGCGTCCCTCACTTTAGGGGCTACATAACCTTTTAAAGTTGCTACCTTCTGCATACCTTGAATTTGGTAACTGTGTTAATGCTGAATGTCTTCAAATCCTTTATATAAGCTATTTCTAGAAATAACCTTGTTCCAAGTATGCAGCAACTTGGTGTTGCAAGATGTTCAGATGTATGAAAACTAGGTCATTTCATAGAGTGCCAATCGCTGTAAATAAATTTCACAGTGAAGGCTTTATGTGGCTGTAGCATTTCACTTGTTTCTTTTGGCAACCATTTTGAGTGAATAGTGGCAGCTTTCCCCAACTGAGAAGGGGAGGATAATACATTCCTCATCTCTGCATTCTTCCCTTCTGTTTCCCCAAATTAGCAAAGTGCTCTGAACAAGCATAGCATGATGGATTCCAACCAGGCACCAGAGCTATCCATCGTAAAGTTAAATTGTTGCAGTGTACTTGTAATACTTCACAGCAGACAAAACTGCTGTATAACTACTTGGAAAATAAATCCTGTAACTTCAGTGCAGGTATCTCTGCAAAACAAATTTGTTTAATATTGTAGCACATTTGAAATTCTGGCCTTAATAGTAATTGTAGATTGATGGATAAGTTTCACAAAGTCCACAGCTTTTCTTCATATGGCAGTATCAATATTTTGAGGCCTTTTTGTCATAAAGCAACTTTATAAAGAAAATATTTTACTTTATTGGCCAAAATCCATTGTTGGCAGTTTTGTGTGGACTGTGCTCCTGTTAGTTGGGTCCAGTTTGTCCAGGCAGCAGCTACTAGGTTTAAATATAATCATAACCCTTCCTCAAATTAAATGAGAGAGAGTTTTCATGAGGACAGTGGTCTGAATTGTAGAAGATATGACGATAGGTGCATTTGTTAATATATATATGTAAAGTTTGCCTTTCTTTTCTCGGGAGAAAAGAAGATCATGTCTGAAAAATGTCTCTGACCTGTTTGTCATGGGAGGAGCTCTTGTGCTAGAATCCGCTGTTCTTCTGCACTGGTTAGAAAGAGAAGGCTATGGACCCCTTGGGATGACAGGAATATCCATGGGAGGACATGTAAGAACCTTTATTTGAAAAATAGTAAATAAGTTGAAGCTTACATATGTCTATCATTAGCTGGTTTTAAGTTTTGTAAAATAAGTTACAATATAAGTGAGTTATCTAAATCACATGACATAGACGTGAAAAATGGGATGCGCAGATATGGAAATGGCCTTACATTTTCATATTCCATTAGAATGAATACTGAATATAGTTTGATCAAATTCTTATTAAATTTCAAGTTTATGTCCTGGTACACATCCCAGGTACAAACCCATGAAACATATGAAATATCACTTACCTTAGACAAGTCTACCTCAGCAAATCTGTTGTGAAGATTAAATGAGAACCTTACTTATATTACTCAGAGATCCTTGGAAAAAGGACCTCAGGATTTGTATTAAAGAGGGAAGGAGGATTACTTGGAAGAAGAATTTGTATCGGATGCATACATAATGATTAAAATTATGAAATGCTTTTCAAAATCTGAAGTTTTAGATGATATTTTTATATAAATGCCACTTAAGTTTGTTGTGAATAAAATCTGGAAGGGGAAAGAAAAGGGAAGGGTTTTTTGTATTCTAAAATATGTTGAGGGGTGAAAGCTATTTCTCTCAGGTAGTAATTTCATTTTACTTGTGCTTATGAAAACAAAATAAGTTTGTCGCTCCCTAAGGAATTATGAAACCAACTGTGCTGTATAATTTATTTCAATTTGCAGTAAATGCATTGTGTGTGTAAAGAAAACAGATAAAGATTTACATTAAAGGATTTTGAAGGGAAAATACTGAGGTGACTAATACAATACAAATCACAGGCGCTATTCATCTTCGGTGACAAGCAGTATGTAATCTGAAAAAAATATTGTATTGTCTTCTATTTGACAGATGGCATCATTAGCAGTGTCAAACTGGCCTAAACCATTGCCACTAGTTCCTTGTCTCTCCTGGTCTACAGCCTCTGGTGTTTTTACTACGGTAATCTATTTGTAGTGTACAATGCCAACAAGTGGGAAACCAAAAGGCTTCAAGGTCCTAATATTAATCTGGTTTGATTTATTGCTGGGATATTTCATAGTAGAAATACTTTGTGTTCTTGGGGTTAGGGTAGAGTTACCAAATTTTGAATTGAGGAGGAACTTTTTTTAAATAGTTATTCCATCTCTCAGTATCTCAACAAACATTTCATTTTTAAAATGCTTTATGAGGCATGAAAGGCAGCTAAGTGAAACATGCAAACCTAAAGCTTCCATGGTTCTTTGATCCTTGCCCTTGTTTGTAGATGTGCCCAGAGATGTTTTCACAGTTCATGGGGAAACTTTGTTAAAATGATATAAATTAAAATTATTCTTATATAGTTGGTATCTTTAGAATAAGAGTTCATAATGCCTTGTCACTGCTTTATAATGTCTTTAATTTCAGGGTGTACTGAGCAAGGCAGTGAACTGGAGACAGCTTGAGAAACAGTATTATTCAGAGAGTGTTTATGAAGAAGAGATCATTCAAATGCTTGAATATTGTGGAGTAGGTATAATTTTATTTTCATACTAAATATTAGCTCTACAGTTTGACCATTGAAAACATGTCACAGTGCTCAAGCACTTCAGCAAAAACATTAGATATGAAACTATAGAATTTGTTATACGAATATTCTTGTCAAAAGATGCATTAACATTGGTTTTTGTTTAGAATGCATTACCCTTCTACTCTTTATTAATTTTACACTGGTGAATGGTGGATTGTGAGAGAGCTTGTCAAACTACAGTATGTGATTAGGAAGGAGCATTTTCATCGTATGACTAGAACCAACCAGATCATTTAACCAGAAAATTGAATTTTTGGATTCCTTTTGTAAAAAAAATACTGCATTTCCTCTTACATTTTGTATGTTGGTTGCTAAATGGCTCCTATGTTTGTTACATGTTCACCAAAAATTTAGTAAACAACATAGCTGTTCATAGATGCTTAGAAATTATAACTAGGGATTATTTCTTGTTATCAGGTTATCAAAAACATTAATGTAAGGATCCGTAGATAGAATATCAGATGCTGTCTTTTCAATAGGAAAATGTAATGGGCCACCTGTCTCATTTCTCTTCAGTAATAATAATAATAATAATAATTATTATTATTATTATTATTATTTAGGGACACGGGTGGCACTGTGGTCTAAGCCCCTGAGCCTAGGGCTTGCCGATCGGAAGGTTGGTGGTCCGAATCCCCGCAACGGGGTGAGCTTCCATTGTTCAGTTCCAGCTTCTGCCCACCTAGCAGTTTGGAAGCACGTCAAAGTGCAAGTAGATAAATAGGTACCGCTGTCTGCGGACAAACTTCGTCTCCCTCGGCCTATAGAGCAAGATGAGCGCACAACCCCAGAGTCGTCTGCGACTGAACCTAACGGTCAGGGGTACCTTTACCTTTATTATTTATACCCCACCCATCTGGCTGGGTTTCCCTAGCCACTCTGGGCGGCTTCCAACTGAATATTAAAAACACAATAAAGCATCAAACATTAAAAACTTCCCTAAACAGGGCCGCCTTCAGATGTCTTTTAAAAGTAAGATAGTTGCTTATTGCCTTGACATCTGCTGGGAAGGTGTTCCACAGGGCAGGCACCACTAACGAGAAGGCCCTTCCTGGTTCCATGTAACCTCACTTCTCACAGCGAGGGAACCGCCAGAAGGCCCTCGGTGCTGGACCTCAGTGTCCGGGCTGAACAATGGGGGGGGGGGTGGAGACGCTCCTTCAGGTATACAGTAGTACCTTGGTTTGCAACTGCTTTGGATTGCAACTGTTTTGGATTACAACCACGTCAAACTCGGAAGTACGTGTCCTTTTTTGGGGTTACAACCTGTTTTGGTTTACAACCGGACCTCCAAAATGGATTACGGTTGTAAACCAAGGTACCACTGTACAGGATCGAGGCTGTTTAGTTCTCCTGACAGTGGCCAGATGTTGGGGGTTTTTTTAGACCACTGTTGCAGAATGTGGAGGAGGGCTTTTTCTTTTTCTTTGGCGATCACTCATAGCCAAGTAAGATTCTCCTCCCTGAACACAGTCTTAATGGCGTGTCCCTAGGTGACTGTGGAGGCCAATTTTGGATCCACACGTCCTTTTACAGGGGGTACATAGGTTTTTGGATGGGAGTTGATCATTGTGAGGGTTTGACAAACGTGCCTTCCTCTTCGCTTGTTTCATCCTTTCATCCTCAGTTTGAGTATCTTCAAAGTCCATGACACCTTTGGTAAAGGCTATTCTCCAATTGGAGCACTTGCAGGCCAGTGTTTCCCAATTCTCGGTGTTTATACTGCATTTTGTTAAATTTGCCTTGAAAGAGTCTTTAAACCTCTTTTGTGAACCACCAGCATTACGCTTTTCATTTTTAGAGTAGTCGCTTTGGAAGACTATAATCAGGCATCCGCTCAAATGAAGTGGTGCATGTTTCACAAGCGTACAGTAAGATTGGTAGTACAATACAGTGGTGCTCCGCAAGACGAATGCCTCGCAAGACGGAAAACTCGCTAGACGAAAGAGTTTTCCGTTTTGGAGGTGCTTCGCAAAATGAATTTCCTATGGGCTTGCTTCGCAAGACGACAATGTCTTGCGAGTTCCTGCTGGTTTTTTCCTCCCCCCCTTTTTCTAAGCCTCTAAGCCGCTTATCAGCTGATCCGATCAGCAGATAAGCTGCTAAAAACCTCTAAAAGCCGCTAATAGCGCTAATCCACCAATGGGCTTGCTTCGCAAGACGAAAAAACCGCTAGACGAAGAGAATCACAGAACGGATTCTTTTCGTCTTGTGAGGCACCACTGTAGCTCTGTAAACAAGCATTTTGGTTTCCCTGCAAATGTCCCAGTCCTCAAACACTCTGCACTTCAATCGAGAGAAAACTGCACGCACAGAGCTCAGGTGATGCTGGATTTCGGCATCAATGCCTGCCCTTGTGGAAAGATAACTGCCCAGGTAGGAAAAACAGTCGACATTTTCCAACATTACACCATTAAGTTGGATTTGTGGCGCAGCAGAGGGGTTGTTTTTTGCGTGTTGGTGCAGCACTTGGGTTTTTTGGATGTTGAGCGATAGGCCAAGCTTTTCATAAGCTTCTGCGAAGATATTTAGGGTGGTTTGGAGGTCATCCTCTGAGTTTGCACACACTACATCATCATCAGCATTTTGAAGCTCTATGACGGAAGTTATGGTAACCTTCCTCTTTGCTTTCAGCCTAACTTGAGGGTTTTCCATCTGTTCAATATATGATTTCTACCCCGGTGGGGAGTTTCCCTTCGACAATGCTCCTTGCACTCCTGCCTCTATCCCTTTTAGTTAGGAAATAATTATAGGAGGACTTGGAGAAATGTGGCAGTGGCAGAAGAAGGGTTCTTTATTCTCCTACTCACCTGTGCAGTCTTTCCCAGCTGTTTCATATTTTGCATAGGAAACAAAAAAGCAGTGACTAGATGTGCTAGGAGGCCACTAATGGAAGATGCTGAGCTGTTGCCACATCAAGTGACTGCTGGTAAAACTATTGCCTGGAATTTCTGAAGATGATGGAGAATAGAAAATTTGGGGTTTTTGGTGTTTCCAATGCTAGTTATGTGTAATGAGCTTCTCAAAATATTGGGATTAAAATGACTTCCTCCTAGTAAGAAAATTATAAATCAGTGGGAAAGCATCTCGTTCTCTAGGAACATTTATTCTATGTTAAGCACAACTGAGAACTGCATATCTTGCATATTCCTTTACTCTTTCCGGTGGAGTTGGTACTGTATGCATTGCAAGTACTCAACATTAGGTAACAGAATACACACAACAGCCTATATTGTTGTAAACTGCTTGGGCTTTTTTTTTAAAAAAACAACAATCAAGTGTTATATAACTTTTGTGAAATAGATACTTTGAGAAAGCCTAGTGTAGAATGAGGATGATTTAATCATTTATGATAGGGGAAAGGACACTATGTTGAGATTTCTGCCTTTCTCTCTAAGGATGCTTGTGGATGTGCTTGCATTTGCACAGATTTCAAATTTCTGAAAATAAATTCCACCCCACCCACCCCAGATACGGTTAAATTAAAAGTTGTTAACACAGGGATACATTCATAAGGCAGTTTCATACAAGCCAAAGGTTGGGATATGTCACTTTAGTCTTTTCTATGTTTACATAGTTTAAGTGACTCACATTAGAAATTAAATTGTTCTCAAGATTCAACACTGTCAATTGTATCTTATATAATATAAGAGATATTTGGTGTTGTAGTCACCATATATTTGGGAAGTGTCTTGAGTTAAAATATAAACTCTGCCATATTCTTTTAGAATGGCGGTCACCAACCGTGTCCTCCAGATGTTGCTGCACTTCAGATTCCATCATCCCTGACTTACTAGCATTCTAAGTAAAGTTCATGGCAATTGGGAGTCCCACCAGCATCCAGAACGCACTACATTAGATACCCCTGGATTAGAGTAATGGAACATCTAGCTCATTCAAGAGAGCAAATCATAGAAGTTTCCACATACTACCCCCCCAAGCAAATGTTTTAGGGTTACCAGAGGAACTGATACCTTACAGGATATCTACCTAATATTCAAAGTGTCTTAATTGAATAGATATTTTTGTTTAGACAGATTCATTCAAGATGGGACAAGACTTTGTTAAAAATTCTCCTGGCAGTGTGGACAGTTTAAGCAATCTGGATCTGCATTCCGGTATGCTGAACCTGGATACCAGAAGCAAAGCTCTATCTTCGGAAGCTGGTCACTGCATTAGCAGTAGCAGAACTCCTCTAAGTGCCTCAGCGGAAGGACTGTTAGTGCAAGAGGCGTCAAAAATGCAGTGCATAAACCAAACATTTTCAACCAACAGCAGTAGCAATAAGGATTTTACCAGTAATCAGAAGCATCTGATAAGTGGAAAAAGGGACAGTTTACAAAGAGAATCTTTAAGATTCATGAAAGGGGTGATGGACGAATGTACCCATGTAGCTAATTTTTCAGGTACATGTTATTTTAATACAGTTTTGAAATTCTTCTTTTTGCTGCCCTCTGCCTATTTCTACTCTGTTAAGTAATACTTCTGTTTTTTATGTTTTCTTTTTCCAAATTTTCATTTCTGCATTTCTAAGTAATCTCTGAGCACATAAAGCATTTAAATCTGGTTTTCTTTCTTCCTTCTTTATATTCAGTGGTGTCTAGTTTGTCTCATAGGACTAGAAATGTAGCTTATATCGTAAGTTGCATAGTCTGTGGAGTTATTTGAAGGCTCACATGATCACTAACAGCATAATTCTCTGGTCTGCGCAAGGCAAAAAGCAGATAGGGTTGAACACAGCTGTTGCCTCATTGTAAATTATGGTGAACTGGTGGAACAGCAGCTAGATCAATACCTATCAACATGCAAAGCTTTGTGTGAGCAGAGAAGGTATAGTAGCGGCTAGTGACATAAATATAAGTGGGACTAGGGCTCCTTGTTCTGCAAGGCGAGGACCAAAAAATATTGAAATGAAAAAATTGAGCACCAGGGCCAATTATTCTCAACAAAGCCCAGCAGAAAAACAAAATGCAAAACTGTGCCATAGTCCATGCAACATGTTGAAATTGATAGGGCATGGTCATAGACAATACTCCACTACCCCATGTGTCTATGAACCAAAAAGACACAGGGAAGGAGGCCACAAGGTCAACATGAGACCACTGCAGATCACAAGATGATGCTAACATACTAGAGCAGGTTATTAGGCTATAAGGTGGTTCTTCAGCAGGATCAAGAAAGCTGGTTTCATAGTCACAACCTATTGTATATGGACTAATTTTCCTTTGCTGTTCTTTCCCATTCTTGTGTAATCTAACATAAGCTACTGACAGTGTTGCTTCAGCAGTAAAAAAGAACTAAGGCTGCATTAAATAGTTGCCATTTGCTGAAGACATGATTGTGAATTGTGGATTCCCATGCAATTACCTTGTAATTTTAACCTTTCTGTAACATTGTCTTCCAAACTAAAGATAGCATATTTAGCTTTAAAGAGCTTTGTTCCTTGTTCTCAGTTCCAGTTGATCCAACACTGATCATAGTAGTTCAAGCCAAGGAGGATGCTTATATTCCAAGAACTGGTGTACGTAGCCTTCAAGAAATATGGCCCGGATGTGAAATCAGATACTTGGAAGGAGGTCATGTTAGTGCATACCTCTTCAAACAAGGATTGTTCAGGTGAGGCATTGATTAAGCAATGAAAATCAAACAAAGCTTTTATACTCTACTACTACTGCATCTCTTAAGTGCTAAGTATACATATTTTGTTGTGGCAGTCTGAAAGTTGCCTGCATTCAACAGATTTAGGCCACTTCAAAGCTAGTAGTAAGTCATGGTTTTGTGCTATGTGAACAAGCTGAATTGAGTCTTGGGCTTATGGTCTCCCGTCTCCTCAGTTTGAGCCAGGCTTGTTTTAACAAACCATAGTTTAAAATAACTATAGAGTTCCACCTAACTTGGATGTAGTCTGAAACAGGAACTGTATACTTCCAGGTTGTTACAACAGTGAAGTGGTGGTGTATAAACCTAGGTTCTCTTCTCATTAATTTAGTGCTAAATGACAGCATTACATCTGAAATGAGCTTTATTTCCTACTCAGTTCTGTTTTATATTTCAGTTGTTGCATTTGTTACCCCTAAATTGTGGATTTCTGAGATTTGTGGCTTTGTTTATAATTGGCAGGAAGTGCCCAGCATTGCCCAGGAATTTTTAGAAACACTTTTGTATGTGTGTGTTTTATAAATGGATAGTGTAATCTGTGAGTTTTGACTCATGACACTCAAAATTAGGTGAAGTCACATCAAGTCAAGTTTGGTCCATCAACTTGAATTAAAATTATGTCCATTGTTCAAATGTCAATGAAGACTGCTGCACTCCCTCCGCCTCCCGGACCTGGAACCCTCATCCTGGGTTTGGTGATGATTTATTGAGAGGTAGCCAAATCTATGCCAAAAAAAATCCGAAGTCCTGTATTGCTCTGCGAAATTGAATCAAAATGGCACCTAGCATCCAAACATTGCTGAAGACAACTGCCCCCACCTTGGCAACTTTCATGCCAAGTTAGGGAACAGTATTTCAAGTGGTGGCTGAAAATATGCAAAAAAATGGGCATAGTCATGTCAAAGTTATGCTTTATTCCACCATTTTTATTTTAAACTAGTATGCTGCATTCAAACATCAATGTAGTCCACCACCCCAACTCAGGAACCCTCAATTTTGGCAACTATATCTCAAGAAGTATCCAAATGCTGAAAACAGACAAATGGACATTTTTCTAAAATTTATAGTAGAAGCAGGTGCTAAAATCTTTTGTTAGATCACTGTGCTGCATCTGGACAAAAAAAATATTGTAAATTATTAGTGTACCTTCATTAATGTTGTTAATCTTCTCTTTCTCTTAGACAAGCTATATATGATGCCTTTGAACGCTTTCTCCAGAAATACGCTGTATAGCTCTGTCCTTTGGAGCCGCTCTATATAGACTTGTTCTGAGCTCTTTTTTACATGGATCCTCATGTTGACCTCATGTGGAGAACAAGTCAGACATAAGTTCAGTTAAGTCACCAACTGGACGGTAAACTGAACTTGGCGTTATATCAGAATGAAATCAACCAATTTCAAACTTGCACCAGTCATGCCAATGACAATTTTAGCACAATTTCTTAATACAGGTAATGTCTGTCTAAAGAATAGGCTGATTTTTAAGACTATTGTTATTTCAAGAGTACACTTATCCTTTGAAGAGAGACCAACGCAGGCTGCTTAAATTTGGTTTATATAAATTTTAGCATAAGTTTCACACCCCAGGTTGTCACTAGGACTAGGAATTCAAAAATTCCTTCAGGGAGACCAACTAGCCTCTCAATAATGAGCTCAACTTGAAAAGTTTATTCATAATAAAAATTATTAAGATGGCCTATGCAGACTCTGGGGAGTAGGCAGCTACATACCCCCACAATCTTCTGTATTCCCTGGCCCTATTTCAACTTCAGTTGGAAGAACAAAGTTTGCACATTACTTTCCTGCACCTCATAATTGGTTCTTTAAAACTATTTGTCCACCTTTAATCATTTAAAGTAGCATGCTAGGTGTGCTCTTATTTTAAAATGGAGGGAGGAGGTGCATACTTCTGTTGAGGAATCATAAAATGTTAATTGACTGAATTGTTATACCTGAAATGAAAATAAAGTGTGAATCCTTCTGTATATGTTGCATGTTTAATGTTGGTTTTCTTACAAACTATTTAGCATCATGTTGCAGTAAAGAGGGATTAACTTCATTTGGATCCAACCCAATATTGTAGTTAATTCCTCTTTAGTTCCATTGAAATCAATGGGACAAGTTAATCAAGACTAAGTTGACTCTCAATATTTTTAATGGGATGAAAGTGACCATCTTCATTTGGATCCAATCCTTATTATCCCAGCATTCCCCATGCTGTCTCCCACATAGTTCCAGAAGGTCCCCCAACACTCCAGAACAGCCTTCAATGGGGCTGCTGTGTTTCAGGGAGCAGGACTTGGTGAAAATAAATTCCCCCATTATTCAGTGGTTGCATCCTGTGACTTGAGCTAGCCTCACAGAAGCTCTTCATCTTACCCATTGTATTTTCTTTCATATTATATGGAAGTTAGTATGTGCTGTTGAATTTGATAAAATATTATTGTGGCTGAATCCAATAAAGTTATAACTTCTGCTCACACAACATAATCTCTTTCCCTCCATCCCAAATCTGCTAGAGGGTTGGGGGAAAGCTCAGAGGAGATTGTGGTTCTGTTGTGTGAGTGGAAGTTGTTAAACCCATGACTTAGTTGGATACAACTCTCTAAGTGTAACTGGATTCTGCTGAATAATTAAAGTTGAAGTCAGCCCACTTATCTAGGAATAGGTCCCATTGAATTTGGACATGTTTAGTACACCTGCATAAGACTGTACGTACTAGAATAATTTTTGAAGAGCAAAGTCTGATGAAGAGGAAGTTTATTAAAAGTACCAAAGCCTAAGTAAAAAGAAAACTTGACCAAACTTCCTAATTGTAGTGAACAGCACTTTACGCTGAAGCAGCAGCTTTAAGTGGATTCCAGATACTGCTGAAGTCTTGTTCAAAGTAATTTCCTGGAGAACTAAAGTATTAAAACTCACTCCTTTGATGATAAGTTATGGATAACTGCAGACCCTCCAAGTGTCCCTATTTTCCAGGGATAGCCCCGGATTTACAGAAGCCATCCCGGTTTCAGATTTGATCCCAAAATGTCTCATTTCCCCCTAGGATAGCCCTATTTTCATCTGAGAAATGTTGGAGGGTATGTAACTGGCACAATATTTAAAATTAAGTATTTATGGCCCACATGAATCGGCTCTATGCCTCTTTTGGGAGTGTTCCGGTTCCGGGTTTCTGGAACACCAGAATTTGCAAAAACGGATTGGCTTGAAATAGCTGGACGTTTGAATATGGAATCTGCCACAATATTATGCATCTACTAGAATTTTATACCGCAAAATCTGCTGTAGCAGGAGCAGTAACATGCTTGAGTGTCCAATTTAGTGATTAAGGGGGTGGTATTCATTGCTAGTGCTACCCAGTGTAGACACACTGAAGTTAATGGACATGGTGGGTTCCTTGTAAAGCACTTTGATGTCTTTTTCAACAATCCAAGTGGTATATAAATTTTGCTAAATAAATAGTCAAATTTGTCTAAATATCATTATTCTAGGACTACTGTTTATGTGAATTAGTGTGTCATAATCATATGCTTTCAACAGTATTTTATAGAATTAATTAATCTTGCATTTAAAGTGCATTCTGTATTTCAAAGACCGGCAAAATTATTGGTAACAAAGTCTTTGATAACAAAGTTTTGTGGCCTTACTATATTCAAATGTCTCTAATACTCTTGCCTAACACAATTCATTTAAAATAATTTACTAATGGTGTTCTAATCAAAAAGGAAAATCATAGTTAAATGAAAGTAAGTTTCAGAATTCTGTGTACTTTTCTAAACTGCATTTTATATTTTTCAATAAAACCTTGCAAAAACATTTTCATGCTGCTGGTCTGTATTGTGAAGAGCCTTCTTGTAGACAGTTGCTTTGTCATTAGGCTCCAATGAAAGTACTGTATCCGAATTGAGTGGCCAAACCAAGTTTTAGTAGGCTCTGCGACTGGGATTGCCGTACCCATGGGCTCTATGTAATCTTAAATGGCAATGTTTTATATGAAAATAGTTGACTTCTTCCAAGACAACTCTCCCAAGAACCTGAATTACTCAATAGTGAAAAAACAAAACACAATGCTCATACATAAAATATACTATTTGAAGTTTCATATTTGCTGTATCTAATTATTGTCTACTTCCAGGGAATATACACTATTTGGAGTATGCTTCGGCATAAAGGTGTTCTCAACCAGAAACATCACCCGTTTTGTCTTTGCTATGCAGCCTTGATGAATCTAATGAATGACCTTGTCAAGATGTTCTCCGTTCAATCTTGAATCGTTTAGGAAAATATGACATTGGAAATCATTCTATATAAATAACACAATTTCCTGAAACTTGAGCCAAAATGAGTCCTAGATCTTTATGTCCTGTACTCAGAAAGCTTATTTAAGAAGGAGCTTATATTTAAGAACTGATTTACCCAGATAAACAGTCTCTCAAAGTAGCATGTAATATCCTTCAATGGACAGTATGAGCCACAGTCGTCTTCCTGGACGATCACTCATAGCTGAGTAAAATTGTCTTCCATAAACACAGTTTTAACAATGAGTCCGTAAGTGACTCTGGAGGCCAATTCTGGAACCACACGTCCTTCCACAGTGGGGACATAGGTTTCCCGGCAGGAGTTGATCACAGTGTGGATTTGCCAAGCATGCCTTCCTCTTAGCACGTTTCTTAATATGAGCCACAGGTAGACAAGCAGCATTGGGTATGTAGTAGAATGAATAGAAGCATCTAGCATACCTAGGTATCAGAACCTAAAACTAATCCAATACAATTGGTCAGTAAAAGATGTTGGACATTTATGCTATTGACTCCATAGCTAAAGTGTAGGTAGCAGTAATATTAATACAGAAATCTGCATTGTGGGAGAGACATATGCTGTCCCCCATTATATGCTCCTAAATGTCTCTACCCAGTAATGCAAGATGGAGCAAGATGCCCTCCTGATGCCCTCATAACCACTTTCATTTGTGGTTTAGGTTCTTCTCATACGTTTTTATCTGTTCACATGATTTACAGACAGGCAGTTTTTCCCTAACCATTTCACATACACAATTTTATGAATTTCATGCATTTTAAGTGGCATGTTCTAGTTGCCTTCTAAAATTATTTGTAGTTATGTAAATTTAGGGGACGCGGGTGGCGCTGTGGTCTAAACCACTGAGCCTCTTGGGCTTGCCGATCAGAAAGTCGGCGGTTCGAATCCCCGAGATGGGGAGAGCTCCCGTTGCTCGGTCCCTGCTGCTGCTAACCTAGCAGTTCGAAAGCACGTCAAAGTGCAAGTAGATAAATAGGTACCGCTCCGGCGGGAAGGTAAACGATGTTTCCGTGCGCTGCTCTGGTTCGCCAGAAGCGGCTTAGTCATGCTGGCCACATGACCCGGAAACTCACTTGACCAGTAAAGCGAGATGAGCGCTGAAACCCCAGAGTCGGTCACGACTGGACCTAATGGTCAGGGGTCCCTTTACCTTTACCTATGTAAATTTAGTATTTACCTATATCATTTTTAAAATACCTTGTGGATTCTTTTAAGAGCTATGGATTGCTTGTCAGGCAATTTTTTAAAGTGATGAATTGCAAAGCAGCTTCTCTAGGTGCATGTCTGATATGGAAGGAATGCTTTCTATCCTATGCTGTTTCAGTTGTAAGTAAAATCTGTCTAACCTGACATTTCCTGTGGTACTATCAGGGGACTACATTAGTATTTTAAATAGTTTGGGGGATTTTAGCTGCATTTTATGTACTTTTTTCATATGCTACTTAGCTGTTTGCTTTATCATTCTAAATAAAAATAAATGCTGCAGAATGAATTAAAGTAAATGCAGGGCATAATTGATAAGCATTATTGGACTAGTAGACCTCAGCTGAACCTTATGTTTTCCAGAAAGTAACAACACTCCTTTGTTTAAAAGGACAGTTACTATTTTTCAGCTTAGAAGAATGGAAGCACCTTGGATTATTGCAACATGTACTGTACATAAAATGGAATTACAAGTTGAAGTTGGCTTCCAGCTCCATATTTGGTTCTATTATTATTCTACATTTGGAATGCATGGGTTGTTATGACACCACCGTTTACTGCTTTGGTGCTTTCTTAAATGTGCATGTCACAAAGAACAGCCACTGAAGCTATAGGTAGTTGTTGCAAGTGAAGATGACAACACCTTTTTAGGTGCAAATCGCTTTTTGTTGTTTGCAGAATTAATTTTCCAAGAGAAAATCTAGTCGTTTGTCTACTGTGTCATGGTAAACAAGAATCAGAGTTGGAAGGGACGCGGTCATCTAGTCCAACCCCCAGCTAAGTATCAGGGCTAAGTATCAGGGGAGCCTACAGCACAACTGAGTTTTATTTCGAAAGATGTTTTAGCCAACGAACATTTTAATCTTATTGGATCTTCAAAGCCATTGTACATTTAAGCCAAAATTGAAAGAGGGCGGGGAGCAGCCGTCTTCCGAGTGCGCTCATGTGCTGGTGGAAACTTCAAAAGGCTGGTGCTTCCCCCTACAGCATGCAGCCACCGGGAGCGGGGCAGGGATGTAAATCTTTCGGCAGTAAGCTATAATCTACAACGCTTAATTATTTTGTCCAGGTAGTTGTTTTTAAGTCTACAGTGTCAAGGCAGCCTGCCCAAAGTCTCTTAATAAAAATTAAAAAGCTCCCCAAAATAACCCTTCCCCGCTTCTCCTGAGGCGAAGAAATGCTGGTGTGGCCGAAGGTGAGCTTCCTTCGCGCCCCACAGATCCCTTGTCAACTGACTCCCTCTCCCTCAGAGACCAGCGTCTGTCGTGCTCCGCAAGAAGCGGAATTCCTTCGGCCCACCCAATTCGAAGGGGAAACGGTGGCGTTCCCCGGAACGCCGCCGCCGCTTCCCCTCCCTAGGTCCTCCGTTTAGGATGGCCGCGCTCTGCGGCCACCTCCGCCGCCTCTCGCTTCCTCGTTCCGGGCGGGGCGTGGGCGGGGCTAGCCGAGGCGGAGGTGAGGGGAGCGAAAAGGGCGGGGGGGGGGTAGGCGAGCCCGGAGAAGAGACGCACGCGGCCTCCCTCCGCGCTGTTGGCCGTTGTGATGTCACAACGCGCCGAAGAGGTTCGGAGAGGCTCCGCCCTCGTTTTGCAGAGCGCTTCACCCGTTCGCCGCCACCGCCTCCTCCTTCTTACCCCCCTCCCTTCACTCCTTTCCCTGACTCTGTCCCCGCCCCTCTTCCCACCCACCCCGCCTCCCCCGGCGCGAGGAAGCACACACGCGCGACAGCTGTGACGGAGCTCCTTGCCGGACCTCAAAGCAGGCCCCACGAAAACTGTGCCTCGGCTCCGGCGCCTCCTCCTGCCCCCCACCCCCGCCCCTCAACCCCGGGCGGCCCCTCGGCGGCGGCGGTGGCGCGTTCTCGCGCGCGGCCCTCTCGCGCGTATCTCTTCTCTACAACCCCCTCCCTCCCGGCACGGGGCGGTGGCGGTTGAACCACCCGCTGAGGTGAATGAGCGGCGACGCCCCCGGAGGCCGCTGTTGGGGCGGGGGGGCTGCTTCCCCGCCAGCCGCAGCCCCCGTGGGGCGGGCCAGGCCCCCCGCACGGAGCCGCTCGGCTTAGAGGCTCTCTTTCTTCTTCTTCTCCCCCCTCCCGCCCTACGGCAGCCCCGCGGGGAGCGGAAGGAGAGGGGCGCGCGGCAGGTCAGCGGGTGCGGACCCCTCTCGGTATGTCCGCGGCCGCCCCGCAGGCACCACTTCGCGGCGCGGAGAAGAGCGGCGGCGGCGGCGGGGCCCGGCTGCCCGAAGAGAACCATCAGGAGCAGCTCCTCTTTCCTTCCGGCCAAGTGACCGAAGCCCCCCGGGAAAGCGGCTCCGGTGAGGGGCTGCAGCAGCAGCAGCAACAAGAGGGCGGCGGCGACGACGACGAGGAAGAGGATAGTAGCAACGGCGACAAGTGCCAACCGGGGCAGCAGCAGCAGCCTCAGGCCGTCGAGGCCCCCCCGCCCAAGGATAACCCCTGGACCCGCTGGAAGCCTCCCCCCGTCTCCGGTGGCAGCTTATCCCCCTCCAGCGCCTCAGCCGGCAGCGAGCTCGCCCCGCAGGACTCGGGTAAGGAAAGGGCTGGGCGGACAAGGAGCTTGTGTTTTGACCTACTGCGGGGACGGCGAGAGCCCCGCGTGCTGCTGCTGCTGCTGCTGCCTCCTTCTCAAGTTTCTTTAAAGCGTCCCCTCTCTCTTCCTCTCTCTCTTTCTCCACCCTCCCCCGCCCGCTTTCGGCGGCGACCCCGAATGACACAGGCTTCGGAGAAAGGCGTGTGCTTGCTTGCCTCCAGCCAGCCAGCCAGCCGGTGCCAGGGAGCTCTTTTCAGCCTTGCCTGCCCTCTCTCATGTTGCATATATGGTCAGATTAGGAAAATGAGCGTGAAGAGGTGTGGCTTCTTTTGCCTTGGAGTTCTTTTATGAGGTGGACGGTGAGAGCGAAGCGGTTGGGAAAGCCAGAGCTCAGTTGGCGGCAGCAGGGATACCTAGCAGCGAAAGTGGCTACTTCTGGGGGAGGGGGGGGGACGGACGGACTGAGAAGAGATTTAACTTGATAGACGTCGTGGTGGTGGTGGGGAACTGTTGTAGTCCCACTTTGCCCATGCAGAACTTTTCTGTGTTTTTGTCCTTCATTATGCCTGTTGCTTGGTCTGCTTCCTGTCAGAATCCTGTGCGGATGCCACTTGCGTGCAGGGAATAGTTTGTTCCTGCTTGCATGTAAATCATTGTTGTGTATGTACCTCTGTTGTGTACATATACAGTGGTACCTCGTGTTACATATGCTTCAGGTTACATACACTTCAGGTTACAGACTCCACTAACCCAGAAATAGTACTTCAGGTTAAGAACTTTGCTTCAGGATGAGAACAGAAATCGTGCTCCGGCGGCACAACGGCAGCAGGAGGCCCCATTAGCTAAAGTGGTGCTTCAGGTTAAGAACCGTTTCAGGTTAAGAACGGACCTCCGAAACGAATTAAGTACCGGTACTTAACCCAAGGTACCACTGTATACTGCAGTTCTACATATTTGTGAACTTATACGTATGGGTGGTGCTATTAAATAAGTTTACAGTACTACCAAACCAAAACTTAACAAGTTAACATATGAAATAGCCTTTACTCTTTCTTTGGTCACTGTGCATATTTGTCAACACTTGGCATTGCCTACAATAAAACTGAAAAGCATGAGTTCTGTATAGAGTTTACTTCATTTTTTCTTGAGGGTGCTATTCATAGTTTAGGGTTCCTGTGATAGTATGCTGGTGGAAGCAAATTCAAGGGTTTTAAACATATATTTGCGCTAACAGGTCATTAGAGGATGACCACTGTAGTAATTAGTCATGCTTTGCTTTGTAGTTCATGCTTGATGGTCTTGCAAGAAACTTTATCATGTGCTGTAGTGTATATAATCTGTGGATCACAAATCGCAGTATGCCACCGTGTAGCAGGAATTATCATGAAATGGTATTCAAATTCAGCAGCAGTAGTTGTAACACTCTTTGAGATAATAGAAGGTATTATATTAGTGCTCTGGGACTTAGCTAGATTAAAGTGATATAACAGTACAATTTAAAACTTGGATAAAAGAATTAATTTAGTTGAATTCTTAAGTACTTGCTCCCTAATAAATGTGTTGAATATCCTAGCTTAAATACCTTACAAATAAAAATAGAGTTCAGCCTTAAATAACTAGCTTTTGTATTTTACATTTAAAAAATAGGGAAAGTAAAAGGTTAATTAGCATTAATTAGGATTTTGTTAAATAGATAATTTGTTTTGCATATCTTCAACTTTTATGTAATAAGTTCATTAAGTGATGCTATGCAAACTGATCCTACACAGTAAGACTGCAATTTACACACATTTAACTTGTGCGCATTCAGCTTTACGTGCTTGCCTAGACAGATGGATAGTTGCTCAGGCACTACCTTGTAGTGCGAGAATAGAATATTAAAGCAACTGTGTTCAAAAAAGATGCTGTCAGATATGATATGCCTGACTAGTTCTTGCTCTAAATGTGGTGGTGGTTAGTAATATATTATGCAACTCGACCCTTTCTCCAAAATGCTTAGAGTGGTGTTTATGACACTCCCCATTGGTCTCCAGATTGGGGGTTGCCTGAGGCAACCATGGTGCACATGGTTGTCGCATTGGATACTCCAATAGTACAGTACTATTCTTCTGCGATACAATGAGCATAATCTCTACCACACAGTTGTTGTTTTGATCATATTATTTCTCTTTTGGATAAGTTACTAGCTCACATTCAAAATGTGTTACATATTAAAAAGGAATATATTGCAAAGTAGTACTGTGTACAGTATATCTCTTCCATCTTAAATTCCTACAGTGTACAGCAGGGGATCACAATCTTTTTGGGTGTACATTTGCACTCCTCCCTAGGTTGTTAAACATATACTGTATAGAGAAAGCATCCCCTCCATCTATACTTGATGCTTTTTGATAGGACTAGCAGTTATAATTTTTTCCTCATAACCACCAGAAAGATGCAAGCAATTAATTGAAATTAGATTAATGTTAATTATTTAGCTAGCCTGCTAAGCACTAGATAGATTTTTGTTTTAATTGGATTTTGTATTTACATTCTTAATGTTTGATGGACTTCTTGAAACTAGACTGTTTTGTTCCTTTATTTTCACTTTGGCTCTAGAATCTTCACTCATATGTCTCTTCAGAATATGATATGGAGAAGACTTGAAGCATTAATCATGTATTAGTCAGTAATATTTGCCCTGTATGCTAATACAAAGTTTATAAGAGTATTTATTTTTCCAGAATTTTGTATTCCACATGTGACAGCTATGGGGGCATAGACTGAAATATTTAAGTAGCTGTTACATATATCTATAAGCATAATGGTAAAGTAAGAATTCGTCTGACATAGATTGGATATTTGTTCTGAAATCTACAAATATGAACTGTGCAAGTTTCAGCTCATAAAGCACTAACTGGAGTATAAAAATACATTTTTAATCTATTCTTTTTCTAAGAAAATCTCTTTTTAAGCTATCATAAATTGAAATCACAATGCATCTTAATTTTTGTAATATAGTCTACATGTGAGTTTCAGTCATCAAGTTTTATATAGGCTCCTATCCAGAAGTCCCATTGATAGGATATCAATGGGATGTACGGTTTCTGGTAAGTATGGATAGGATTGCAGCCATAAGATTCTAATTTATGTGAGTAATTTGATGTGAGTAATCTTAGCATTTTACAAGGCTAATAAAGGTAAAGGTACCCCTGCCCGTACGGGCCAGTCTTGACAGACTCTGGGGTTGTGCGCCCATCTCACTCAAGAGGCCGGGGGCCAGCGCTGTCCGGAGACACTTCCGGGTCACGTGGCCAGCGTGACAACGCTGCTCTGGCGAGCCAGAGCCGCACACGGAACGCCGTTTACCTTCCCGCTGGTAAGCGGTACCTATTTATCTACTTGCCCCCGGGGGTGCTTTCGAACTGCTAGGTGGGCAGGCGCTGGGACCGAGCAGCGGGAGCGCACCCCGCCGCGGGGATTCGAACCGCCGACCTTTCGATCGGCAAGCCCTAGGCGCTGAGGCTTTAGCCCACAGCGCCACCCGCGTCCCCTACAAGGCTAATAGCAGCATTCAAATTAGAATTAACACTTAAGCTAATTTAACAAGCTGAAAAAATTATTTTTTCAAGTTTGATAGTTATCCAGTTAATTTAAAAAATCATTTGTACTTTGTGGAATTTCTTTGTTTCAACTTGTACTTAAACAATTTGGGAGCAGAAATTAATCATACTATTTAAAATATGTGATAAACTTGGTTTTGTACTCTTTCTAGATTACTTGAATCACATCTTTCTTTTATTCATTTTAGAATTGCAGAGTTCTGCTAAAGTCATAAAGGCAGGAAAATCGAAAGTAAAGAAATCGAGTAAGGTATGTTTTAGGAGTCCAAATCAATTTTATAGTCTATTAATTTAGGTTTAAATTATTATATTAATTAGTAATTAATACTTTCATAATTAATTATTAAATTCATTTATTGTAATATACTGATAAGCCTGTATTTGCATATTTATTTAAATTATCATAAGGACTTCTTTGACACCACATACTTCATATGAATAGGTTTTTTAATATGGAAAAGACTATAAAACCTGAACCATAGGCTTCACCCTTATTACTGAACTGTTGAAGCAAAGCTTTTAAGTTACCATCTTATTCAAGTTCAGGAAGAAAGATAGTGCTGGTGGACTTACATGAAATTCTTTTCTCATATACAAATGTTGCTTTTAAAATCTATTTGTACAGTGGTGCCTCGCAAGACGAAATTAATTCGTTCTGCGAGTTTTTTCGTTTTGCGAATTTTTCGTCTTGCGAAGCACGGTTTCCCATAGGAAACGGTTTTAAGAAAAAGGAAACAAACTTGCAAGACGTTTTCTTCTTGCGAAGCAAGCCCATAGGGAAATTCGTCTTGCGAAGCAACTCAAAAAACGAAAAACTCTTTCGTCTTGCGAGTTTTTCGTCTTGCGAGGCATTCGTCTTGCGAGGTACCACTGTATATGCTTTTTAGAAAGTGGGAGTACCCAGAAATTAAGCTGTTGAAAGTTGTTTTAAAGCAAAACAAAGAAGTTCATTAAAGTTTTATTGATACCTTTTGCAGGATAGCCTTTATCTTACAATATGGTCTGTCCTTCGAACTGAACAAGGGATAAGTTACTGTAGGAGCATCTTGAGAAGTAAAACAGCTAGTCTGAGTGTTGTATGTAATTTTCCAAAGTGATGGAAAAGTTTACCTTACTAAGAGTTATATTGGAAATAGAGGATAAACAGAAAAGCTATGTTTACTTGCTGATTTTAGCTTCAAGTAATTCACAACCATTGACTGTTAATTATTATGCAAATTACTTCATAACATTAATATCAAATTTGAAAAGACTGCTTTCATAAAAATGACTGAGCACATTTTTTTAAAAAAAGGTGTATGGATTCAGAATTGCTGACTACGTTGCTGAGTTTGGTTTTTCACTGTGCTATTTTGCGAGTCAGGATACGTAAGAATCAAGATTTTTTGTTTTGTGATCTCATTTCTGTAAAACTGTAGCATAAATCCAGTGTCAGATGGGGATTCTTGCTTGCTATTGAACAAATGTTTCTGGACAGTAGGATGTGTTCATTACCATTGCAGGCAAATGACTTCAGTGATGCATCAAACTGGCCAACACCAAGTGAAATTGCCAACTCTGAAGTAAGTACACTTCTAATGTTTCTTTGTAACAACAACAATGAAGTTTGCCACTTCCATGTGGCAGGTATCTCTTGTCTCATAGAAATAACAAATGATATTGCACTCTTCTCTTGTCACAATTCTGTCTACCAGCCAATTTTCTCCTGTCTCTGCACTATCATCATAATGCTCTTTTCATAACAGTATTGTAACTTTCCCAGCTTCAGAATGCTAGACAAGCTTAGGTTCAATGTGGTAGCAGAGGAGCTAGCAGCTATAAGGTACAAGAGATGGAGGTGAGCAAGCTGGTTAACTGTTAGTCTAACTGCTTGTAAGACTAGTTTACAATGAAGGCACATTTATTTCCTTAACAAGTTTAAATTGCAATGACAACATTTATGTATTTCTAGATGGCTTTTCTTTTCTATACCACATAAAAATAATTTCATATTGTGACCTTTGCAAAACACAGTATCAATGAGGTATGATAGAACTAATTGATGCACGTTATGTTCAGTTGTACAAGGCTGATCTGTTAATAAATGACAATTGTTTTGCATACAGATGACCTAGGTATCTGTTTGGGAGATCAGCAAGGGCAGCTAGACAATTTGCAGAAAAATATTTTTGGGCAGCCAGCCCCATTCCCTCTCCTAAAGCATTCTGTAAATAGCTCATGGTTCTCTACCCCATGCCACAGGGACTCTTGTAGCTGATTTAGAAATCTGATTGAATGTGGAATGATATGGTACTTAACCTGAAAAGGATCAGTCCCAATCTTCTGTCTGTGGCAGCAAAACCCATTGCAACCTATGTTCTTCAAAGCTATAACTAGAGTCCCAATCATGGTTTATTTGTGAAAAACAAACCATAAGCACTGGTTTGAATGTTACACTAATGCAAGGCTTGTGGTTTGTTGCTTCATCTGAACAAACGAAGGAATGAAATGGGAGCACTTAGGTTTAAACAGCCATATGGTTTAAACAAACCACACAACTTGGATTAGTGTTATGTGAAACCCTGTTTGAAGGAGAAAGAACATGGACCACCATCACTGCTGCAAGAAAGCTGCTCCACTCAGAGAGTTCTGTCTGAGTGGCTCGTAGTAACAAATGATCTGTCTCTTTGTAACTCACCTACATGAAAGTGTTTTGCAGAGAAAGCTACAATTGCTCAGCTGGGGTAGATACCAAAAGTGGTTTTGAGGAAGCATCAATTGCTTGTTTCTGCAAGTTGCCTCCAAAGAAAGAAAGAGAAGGAAACAGAGAAAAGGAAGGATTGCAGAGGAGCCTGCTAGTAGAAGCATGTGGGGAAGAGAAAGGGAGCCATAGTGATTATAATGGATTTAACTGTTGTTACATTAGCTGGAAATCTAACTCTACTAATAATGGAATACAGACGTACCTTGGTTCTCGAATGCCTTGGTACTCGTACATTTTGACTCCCAAACGCCGAAACCCTGGAAGTAAGTGTTCCGGTTTTCAAACTTTTTTGGAAGCCGAACATCTGACTCTGCCTGAGTGCAGGAAGCTCCTGCAGCCAATCGGAAGCCGTACCTTGGTTTTTGAACGGTTTTGGGAGTTGAACGGACTTCCGGAACGGATTACGTTCAAGAACCAAGGTATGACTATTCAGTTATGAAAAGGCAGTTTTTATTACTTTTTTGTAGCAATAAACAAATTTAACAATGAACTGAGGTAGACTTAATCAAGTTAATAATGTATGACAATATTGACAACACTTAGCAAAAAAACCCACCTTCTTGGGTCTGTCCATATGTTCTTGTGGTGACTGATGCGATTGGGGAAGGCAATAGAGGAATTGAGGTAACAAGCCCCCCCCACATGTTAATTGTGTCATGTGCCTTGCTTTTGCAGGTTCCTTGGAAACATGTACAGAGCCTTCATACATATAGCTGGCTCTGAACATGTGTGAATAGGGTCTGTACAGATAGTATAGCCAACACATATAAGTTGAGGCTGGGAGTTTCTGCTGGCAGTTTCTGCTGTGATTCTGTTCCTTTGCATATGTCAGCTGAACAGTTGATAAAAGGACAGTAGGAAAGAGTGATTTGCTTTTTTATCATGTAGCTCAAATTTGGCAGCAGGGGTGGGATGGCTGCAAATATTTGAATGGGGTTAGGATTCAGCTCTAATTTCCCCCCCTGTTGTGTTACAGTGTAAAAATATAAGCAATCAGAATAAAAAAACTCCAATCAAAAAGGAGAAAGAAGAAAAGAATGAAAGGAAGAATAATAGCAGAATCAAAGAAAACCTGGAAATAAATCCAGATATTCCTAGCGAAAACGTTAGTGAAGATGAGGCTCAGATTAACAATCAAAAGAAAAAAGGTTGGTCTGGGCTAGCATATTAATAATGTTCTCTAGAACCTGAGGTATCATGACCAAATTTTAAAAATGGAGCTATAATGTGTGTTTGTGCTCTTGATTTCTGACATTCTTGTTAATTTTATTGACAGTTTTTTAAAGGTCACAACTCTAATTTACAACTGTTTCAATAGTGCTTGTTCTATTGTGCTTGCACAAATCTTGCTGTATTAATATTTTAGAATTTAGCAAATCTTCATTTTCCTAAAATTTTAAATTTGGGCATTAATTTATATATAAAGAAATTTTATTAGCTTCTTTGGTGTGAAGATCAGTAACCTCATACTCCAAATGCATGCAGATGAATCCTTAGATAAAATTTTAATCTAAGGCAGAACACAAAAATCATATTCAGAAACAAGAAGCTGCTTCAGCACTTTGAGTGCATCACATCAGTTTTGTCATGGGAGGGAATTCCTTAATCCTCTGACAGTGTCTTGTTCCCCACAAGTCACTTAATGAGGTGGCAACCAATCTAATATCCTGCTTATATTACAGGAAAAACTCACATAGGCTAGAAGTATGAAATCAGATATTCTTCATCTGGGATTAGCATAGGTTAGGTTTCAAAAGAGTTGGAAGGTAGAAAGGTGCAAAAGAGTGAGCAGTTATAATATTAATATTACTACTATGACATAAAACTGTTCACTGTCTCCAAAGCACATTAAACTGAATAGTATTTTCAGTGATATCCCCACAGAATTTATGAATGTGGTAAAAGGCACAGTGGGATTAAATTTCTGAAGAACTGCTTTAGAAGAGTGTCCTTTTAAGATCTTACTGAGGCCCACCAGTGATATCTTACTATTCCTGCAGTAGTCTGATTTTCTGGGGTTTGCATACATGCAAGGAGTCCCCACAGATATAACAGCTCCCTACCTTTCATCTTATGGAAGGTGCCAAAAATGAAAGGAGGCAGAGCTAGCATGCCTTCCTCCACAGCTCCCCCTCATCTAATTACTTGCAAGTGTTTGAAATTTGAGTTTGGACTGTGCATAGGATGAGAAGCTATCGCTTGTATGTTCAGAACGTATTTTCACGAAGTAACTTTCAGAAAGTTACTCTGTGACATTTGCTGTTATTCTTAGAATGAATTCATATGTGCATATTTATTCAAAATGTGGGAACTAATACTTAATAAATGTAATATATTTTATAGGGTTAATGGGTATTCTTAACAGCATTCTAGTTCTATATTTTACACTTGAAGGTAACAAGCACAAATGGGTGCCACTTCATTTAGATGATATGAAGCCAGAAGGCCAAGATAGACCAGGATCTCGGAACAGTTCAAGATCTCAGCCAGAAACAGGCAAACTTGTGCCACACAACAACAGACGCAATGAGACAAGAACTAGTATGTCATCTAAATTTTATTTATTTGTGTTTGTATTTAATTGACAACTATTTCTTGTTAAAACCTCACTTCTGTAACTTTAGGAATCTACATTTCTTCTCCTATTTCTAAAAGGCTGGCGACGGGATAGAGAGAAACGAGATGATCATGATGAAGTCTCTAGTGTGAGAAGTGAAGGTGGCAGTATTCGAGGGTTTTACAGAGGAAGAGGAAGGGGCAGAGGAAGAGGAAGAGGACGTGGAAGAGGAAACCCTCGAAGTATGAAAATAGAAATTATTATGAAAAAATTATATTGACAGTTCGAATAGTGTCTGTTCCGATAGGAATTAGTTAATTGCCATTTATGTCCTTCCATTGTGAAAATTGTCCTTCTATTCCCTGTTATCCTGTCATTAAGCAATTATTGCTTCCTGAGAGAGAGAGTCCTCTTATTCCATGTTTATAATGTTAGTGAGAAACTTTGCCATGTGTTTTCTGAAAGTAAAAGTATATTTCTACCCCATGACTCCTGTATATATATTGTAAACTGCTTTGAAGTTTTTTCTACAATCAGGTGATATGTAAATTTTATGAAATAAAAATAAAATGTTGACTCTCTCAAATAATTCTAAACATTGACTAGGTCAAGGTTTATATTTTCACATATTTAGACTCATAATTTGTAATAATTAAATTTTCCTCCTTCCTGAAGTGAACCATGACTATTCATATGGCTATCGGGAACAATATAATGAGAGAACTGACCAGCCATTTCAGCCAGATCTTAACACTAGTATGATGTATTACTATGATGATGGAACAGGAATGCAGGTGTATTCTGTTGATGAAACACTACTAAAAGAATACATTAAACGCCAAATGTAAGTAGACTGCTCTGTGTTTATGGTGCAGGTGGTTGGGGAAGCAAGATGTTAAACTTTGTGCCTGTACATTCATTTAATAAGCCAGTGGTTTCAAATAAACCTGTGGCATAGGTTGGAAATGCTACAAACATTTCACTGTGAACTTTTAATAAGAACAGGTCTTGTGTCTTTTGGTGTTATAAACCACATGCAATCCATGTATATACATCCTTACTCCATTCTGTCTGTGGCATTTTGTTGACATTGTAACTTAGGTATGCTTGTGTTATGGTATAGTAAGACTGTACATATGAAAACTTTGTAATTATGTTGGCTTGGAAGTAATTTTGCCATTCTTAATTTTTCTTTCCAAAGTACTTATTGGTGCTTTGCCATTGTTGTTTGAATTGAAGAAAACATATTGTATATAGCTATAAATGGAAATATTCCCTTGTATTTCAATGGGTTGTGAAAAGCCATTTGGAAGGCTGGTTATCCAAATCCCTGGAGAAAATTATTCCGGTTGTTATTATTAATTAAATTTCTGTACTGCCCTTCATTCAAGGATCACAGGGTGGTTCAGAATTTTCAGATTGTAGTGAAGGGTTTATGAATTAGCATATTGCACACCCTGTTTTGCCATAGTTTAATGGTGGTTTTTGTTGCTCTTGCATTTTATGTGGCTTGTTGCTTGCTTGTTTTGTTACAGTTAATGCAAATGAAAAAAAGAAAAATAAATTTGGTTTATTGGCAGACTCTGGCTTGAGGCTGCCAGTTTCAATTTTTTCCAGTTATTGTTGCTGGGCCTTGTGAAACCTGACAGTTCCATGTCACATTAATCAGCTGGCTTCCACTGCCATCAGACACTTCTTCTTTGTGGTCAGATTTCTGAGCTTGCAGTATAGAATCCAGATCCTCTAAGGTAGAACATGATGATGTCCCCCTCTGATGCTCAGCACATTGTTAAACCAAATATTGGTCATATCTTCAAGTTCTGCTATTAATAGTAGGATTTAGTCAGATATCCCAGTAGTGGTTAAATTATTCACAAAGTCTCCTTAATTAGTTTGGAAATTTCCAAGCTTTATCATGGAATGTGCTACTGTTCTTAGAATGTTAGAGGCTTTTTTCACCTTCCAAATAGTTTGGAAGGTCTTACAATTTTCTAATTGGGTGTCTGTCCAGCCTTTTGTTGCAATAGGTCTTTATTTTCTTAATAAGTACTAGAATTTCTGGACTGTGTTTACAGATTCTGCAGCCATATAGAAATAAAGTGTTAAGACAAGTTAGAATATGCATAATTTAATTTCTAGTATTGCTAATTATAGTTTTAATTAAATAGCTAGCCTTGAAACCCTCCTCCCCCAAGCGTTCTATTTGTTCTTAATCAGGATAACCTTATAAGAGAGAAAATTAATATAAGGTGCATACATTGTTGTTGTTTTTTAAACACAACCATAATTTGCATTTGTTGCCATAAACTGCACTTCCTTATGTTCTAAGAGAAACCTTATCGGAATAATTTTGAAAATTAATATAATTGGCTCCATTCTGAAAATAGAATTCAGATAAATGAGTTTCTACCTTATCAGAGTTCTGAATGTTGTGTAGAATTCAGAGCTAAAATGATTATGTATTTTTGTCATCAATATTGATTTGTTGCCTTCCATGTTTTGGAGGAAAAGGCCTTTCTTAAACTAGAACCTTGAGGGTATGTCTTCTTCCTTTTTCGTAGTTTGGTAAAGTTATACTACCTATGTAATGTTGTGGCATATTTCTGGCTTCAGTGGGATTGAGGGATATTATTTCAGATAATCAGTAGTTGGTTTCAATAAGCTATAAGTCTGTTTTGGGCTAATTTTCTTGGGGGCTCCATATGTATATTTTGACACTTTTCGAACCATATGCACTCTTTGCTCTTGAGAGCATCTCCAGAGCCTTTATTATTAACTCACTTATGGAAATGTATTTTCCCCTTCTTTCTGTGTTCCATATTTTGGACACTTTCCAATATTTCCCAGAGATAAGAATCTTGGGTGTCTTACAAGCTCATTCAAACACTTTTGAGAGCATTTTCTAGGTGACCACAGTGAATATAAACCAAGTATTTTTACTTCCCAGATGGACTTTAAATTGTCACTTTGTAGAAAAATGTATGCTGCTTTAAGGCAGAGAATATGCTAGTATCTTTAGGCAGTTTCTTTTTACTTGTGTATCTTTCCAGCTTACTGAAGTACATGCATATCTTCCTGATCTTTTCAAAGCTCATGCCTTTCTTTTATCTAAGAATTGCATTTTGTAACTTAAACTTTTTTCCTTTTCCATGATAATGCCATTATAACTATTACTATTACTCTATGAACATAATATAAATTTAAAATACAGTAATAACATTATTATTAATTTATTTATTTATACACCGCCCATATGGCTGAGTTTCCCCAGCTAATGCTACTTTGAGGTAGTTGAAGGAAGGGCCACTAATAAACTTAACTCCATTGCATGACTATAATAGTGGCTACTACTGTACGCTCATAAGAGCCTTCTGGATCAAGCCAATGGTCCCATCTAATCCAGCATCCTGTTTTCACAGTGCCCCATCAGGTGCTTGTGAGAAATACACAAGCAGGACCCAAGCAACAGAGCACTCTCCCTTCCTGCTGTTTCCAGCCACTAGTGTTCTGAAGCAAACTGCCTCCATGGTCTCCAACCGTGGAAGCAGAGTGTAGCTATTGAAAGCTATTGATAGTCTTATTCTTGAATACTGAAGTTACACATTATTGATGCAAGGTAGAGAGAAAATAAAATGACTATTTTTTTTAACTTGGGCATTTACTTCTGCACGGTATTGAAAACAGGGATAAGATCAGCATGTGTACCCAACTGTGCAGTTTGTTTTGTTGCAAATAATTATACATTCTAGTCATATGATAATGCTTTCTTAGTAGGTGTGTGTACTCTAATTGTATATTACACATGTTCTGTATTTCTATACAATGGCTGTTCTTAGTTGGGGTGAAAAAGCATTCTACTGCCTGATTGAAGACAGGAAACAGTTAATAGTTTTGCTTCTGCTGAGTAGACTCCTGTTCATATCCTGGTTTTCCTGAGAAGGAAAATCTCTTCTATGCCCTTTCTTCACTTTAACTGGCTCTTCTTTCTAACCTGTTAATTTTTCAGCGCCTTTTCTTTTTCTTATCTTTGTCTTATGGAAGAAACCTGCCTCCATCTGTCTGCCTTTCTTGTTTTCTCCACTCTTGTGGCGCTTCCTGAGAACTCCTGCAAAGACAAAAAACGAACATGCTTCACAAGGAGAAAGAAAAACAACCCAAGTCTGTCAAACCTGTGATTAAGATGCTGCCAAATCTGGGTTTGATGTAGACTTCTTTGATCTAGAGACCTACCAGATTTTGAAATTATAAGGCTTCCTTTGCTTCTAGTTTCATAACAGAACATTCTAGGGTGAACTCAGAAGCAAAAAGTGACCAGAAAACATGAATGACGCTGGTTTGTCAGACCTGATCGCAAAAACAAAGGTGTGGAGCAGGTGGGAATTTGTCCTACATGGAAGCCCAATAGCCATCTAATTATTGAAGACTGTCAAACTGAAATGGAGGGCATTTCTGAAGCCCAAAATAGACCAAAATTGCCCAGGCAGGGAGAAGTTCTTCCTTTGATGGATGAAGCAAATAATAACTTTCCAAAGCTGCGCATTTTATCTGATTTTCCCACAGTCAAAACAGGCTTCTGAAACGAAGCATTCCTCAGAAGAATTGCTCTAATACATTCCTTCTCCTCATCTCACAGGCAGTTCTCAACTCTGCAGATACTTTTCAAAGGATGGCACAAGCCAGCTTGATGACTTATCAGAAGAGTCCCTCTTGGTAGCTCATGCTAAAGTAGATGGAGAAGTGTGTATGTTTTTCAACTTCCAAACTAGCTACCAGAGAGGGTTCCCTCTCTGTAACCCATACAAGACAATTTAGAATACACGTGTGTCTGCAAAAGCTGTCCTTGATCAGAGATTCCGGCAACAAGTTTTCTATCTGTAACACAAGCCCATTGTCTTTCTCCCAAGATATAGTTTCACTTTGGCAAATTGAGATTTGCGCATGCACAGAAGCACTGACCCGCGTGTGTGTAGACGCGGTGCTGTGGGTTGCCTCCCGCACAGATCACTGTACTTCTTTCTAGTTGGGGGTTGAAAAGCAACCAAGCTTCAGTGGGCCCAATGCATACCAGGCTTCATTCTCTCCTGTCCTGGAGCATCTCTCAGTCATCAGTCAAAGCACTCAGTTTTTGCTATCTTCTTGCTGAGATTCTCTCTTCGCTCCTTTCCCCCTGTTTCTCCCCACAGAAGCAACCCTCTTTGCTTAACTCTTTAGGCCTTTAGCAGACAGCAGTGAAACTAACAAGTTTACTCAGCAAAGCTGGGGAAGGAGCTAACAGTCTGTCTTCACTCAGGCTAGCATAAACTATTCCTATGACTGCTTTTATTGGTCATGGTAAGTGAAGCAATGGTACTTTATTTTGATAAGTTATTTTATTATTATTTAATATTCACAGTGGTATAGGACAATATCTTCAAAAAGTTAGTAAAGTGAGAAAACAAATATTTACTAGAAAGAGATAAGTAAGCCAGCTTTGATAAAGGGTGATGGGAGTTTAGAAGAACATAGTGGGCTAACCAAACATTCTTCTTTATTTAGTGAGTATTATTTCAGTGTAGAAAACTTGGAAAGAGACTTCTTCTTGAGGAGAAAGATGGACCAACAAGGATTCTTGCCTATTTCTTTGATTGCCAGTTTCCATCGTGTGCAGGCTCTTACTACAAATGTTAGTCTAATATTAGAGGTAAGCCAATTTCAGTTTTTAGTCCCTACTGTAATGTAAATTGTTATTTTTTTGGGGGGGAAATCTTTTTTGGAAACCTGAATTAGAGACTTCAACAAAGCTTGGTTCAATTTTTTTGTCTAACCTAAAGCTACTTAATGCTTCAAAATCCAGTTTTTATAAAATAGTACATTTGAAATCAAAAAACACCAAAGCAATACATGTCTAATAAGCAAGCTGATCAATATAAAATGAATTTCAGCATATTTTGGTTATTTCACTTGCCATTGAGGGCTGTTAAATGTAGAACTTGAAGAAAACAAACATGGGAATTCTAAATTACTTTTCCGTGGAAGGGTGAAAAATACATGCTCCTTTAAAAAACCACAAACAACCAGTAATACATCTTAGTAAAGCAGAATACGTTATTGGCTCCTTACCAGCAAGAAGAGGTACATTGGTCCTTCTTGGTATCAATCCTACATTGTCAGGAATAATTGAAACAATTATAAATTTCATTTTGAAAGAAATAGGTCAGAACATACCCATTGGAACTATAAAAAATAAGTCAAGATGTGGTAGCACTTTTGGGGTGGACTTTCTGTTTCTAAATGGAAGTGTATGATCTCTCAGACTCTTGCAAGATTTAGGAAACAAGCAATCTCTGCTCTTGGATATCCCTTTAATACAAAGAAAAAATAGATAATCAGAAAGGCATTGTTGGCTTCATGATGAAATGTGAATCCTACTGATAAGCTAAGTATGTTTTCTCTGTAGAAAAGGTATAATATATATGAAACAGCCATTTGAAACAAAAAAAGTGTTATACAACATTACAGTTTATTTGTATTTATGTATTTGTGTCATCTAGGCTTTAAAGGACAGTACAGAAGTAGAAATAGTGGATCAGAAGATGAGGAAAAGAGTAGAACCAGAGAAATGGCCAATTCCAGGACCCTCTCCACGCAGACCTCCACAAACAGACTTTTCTCAGCTTATTAACTGTCCAGAATTTATACCAGGCAAAGTTTTTGGTTCACATACTGGTAAGGTATTTTTATTTCTTTTTCCGCCTAACTCTGAAAAACATGTGAACTTCTGTAGGCTGAGGACATGCACAGAACTCCCTTTCTTGTGCAGTAGGCCACCCCCATTCTACTGTCCCACTACTGCTTGAAGTTTGATCTTAATCCAAGGAAGCACTAAGTTGAGGGTTCTTTAGGGGAAAACATATTTCCTATCTTGGACAATGAACAGCCTGACTTCTATAGCAGTTGCCTTCCTTTTGATGACACTTGAATATGCAGGTAGATTGGCTAAGGTGGCAATAATTGCACTAGAATAGATCCTTCATGAGATTTCCTTTCCAGCACCAGCTGCTGGGCTATCCCAGGGCCTGGACTGCTTTGTCTCCCCGGATAACTACCAATACACTTGTTTGTTGCTGCTTTTTGTTTCCACTCTTTCTACCTGTTTTTCAAGTTGCCTGCCACCTAGTAGACCTTCTCTTGCCATGTAGTTCAATTAATAGTTGTAGTTATCTCCCCAAACTGGGAATGATTTCCTCTCTGGTCAGTGATATAAGTTTTGTTGGCCTTGGTATCTGAGTCAGAGGAGGAATCAACGCTTTCATTTTTCTTATTACTGTCCTACCAGCTAAACAGGAGGGGAACATGACAGTAGATCAGGGAATGATTCAAAGCTCCAGTTCTACACTTGTCAGCTACACCTTACATTTTAAAATATTCTGTAGACTTATTTGTCTTAAAACACATATCAATAAGGACATGAATGGAAAAGTAGGTCAACTTCATGAAAGAAAAATAGTAAGTCAAACAACAGTAAACAATAGCCTGATCTGTTCTAAATACAGAAATAATTTTCAATCTTAGAATCTGCACCAAGTTCTCCAAGAATGGGAAGTCTAACTACTAAGAAAAGCACTGAAACAAGTAACCTTCAAACAATGTCTAAAGGATTATCTACAAGCTTGCCAGATCTGGACTCTGAACCTTGGATAGAAGTTAAAAAAAGACATCGTCCATCCCCAGCAAAGCCAAAGGTATTGTAAGATGTTCTAAGTTACGTGTCTTCCAGATACTGTAAAAAGTATTTCAGGATAGTTCTGTACCTGGAATGCTAGATAAATAAGGCACATTCAAATGAATTTAGAATTGGTGATAAAATGAGATTACAGTGGTACCTTGGCTTAAATTCCTTCCAGAAAATGTGGATTTAGACATGGGATGTAATGTACCATGACCCTAGACCAGGCATCCCCAATCCTCGGCCCTCCAGATGTTTTGGCCTACAATTTCCATCATCCCTGACCACTGGTCCTGTTAGCTAGGGATCATGGGAGTTGTAGGCCAAAACATCTGGAGGGCCACAGGTTGGGGATGCCTGACCTAGACACATGTCAAAGTACAGCCTTCAGGCCATCATAACTTTAGCAAATATACAGTATTCTTTTAGTGATTTTGGTCTCAAGCACAAATTGTCACTGTCTGTTAATTATTCATTTTATCCACCTTTACATACTGTTTTCCAAAGTGCCTCACAGTATTTTCTTTTTTAAAAAATAGACATAAGCTTTGTCCTTGAGCTTAAATGTGAATAGGCAAGATGCATATGGAAGGGGGAAAAGGTAGAGGAGGGAGATCAGCTTCACAATGCCACAATTACTCGCTGAGTTGTATATAGGGACTAGTATCCATCTGTGCCCGTGTTGATATTCTTTTGTTGATTCTTTTACTTGAATTGAAATGGGTTTACTTTCCAGTGGCCTATGGTTCACTCACTGCAGCAGGGGCTAGTGTCCTTTCCCTTATTTCCGCATTGCTAAGGTAATGGGAACAAGAGCAGCACTTTCAGACAGGGAAGGGTAGACAAGCTCTGCACAGTTGCTTCTGCTGGCACTAGACTGGTCTTCACCTTGCTATTGTGTTTTTCTTAGGAGGGAGGTACTTAAAGCTACATGGATCCATCATTGATACAGTGGTACCTCGGGTTACATATGCTTCAGGTTACACACGCTTCAGGTTACAGACTCCGCTAACCCAGAAATAGAACCTCAGGTTAAAAACTTTGCTTCAGGATGAGAACAGGAATCATGCTCTGGCAGCGCGGCGGCAGCAGGAGGCCCCATTAGCTAAAGTGGTACCTCAGGTTAAGAACAGTTTCAGGTTAAGAACAGACCTCCGGAACGAATTAAGTTCTTAACCCGAGGTACCACTGTACATGTGCTTACATTATACCCCACACCTGTGGAAAGCAGCCACAGGTGACATGCTACTGAATTTGTTTTGGGAAAAGAGAAGAAAAATATGTAAAGCATGCCAGCCACAATCAGCGTATTGAAATCAGGAGGCTTAAGCATGTTTGGCTCTCTGTTGAATTGTGGCCAGTGTTAGAAGTCTGTTACACTATAGAACTATTTTTTGAATTGAGTTGTAAGCCTAAGAAAAAAGGTGTGGTTTTAAGAAGTGTAAATGATAATTTGTTAATCCTTCTGTTCCATTCTGTATGACTTGGGATGCTGAAACTGCTATTCCTGCAGTTAATTCCTCTGTTCATTTTATTTCCAGTTAGATACTTTCCCAATATTATTTCAAGAAGTGATAAATTAGCTTTGATTCACTGAAAGTGTGAAACACTTTTGCCTTTTCCAGGAATCTGTGCCTGCAATTGAGGAGATGTCAGGACAGCAGCAGCCACTGCCTTTAGAGGAACAAGAACAGGAAGAACTTGATTTTTTGTTTGATGAAGAGATGGAACAAATAGAAGGCCGAAAAAATACATTCACTGAGTGGTCCGATAGTGATTCAGATTATGAAATTGATGATCAGGATTTAAATAAGATTTTGATTGTAACACAAACGCCACCATATATGAGAAAACATCCTGGAGGAGATCGCACTGGCAACCATGTCTCACGAGCAAAAATTACATCAGAACTTGCCAAAGTTATTAATGATGGCTTATACTACTATGAGCAAGATTTGTGGACAGAACAGAGTGAAAATGACTGCATTGCTTTGAAGGTAATTATGTTAATGAATGGTTAATAAATAGGTATTCAATGTTTATTGAATCAAATACATATGTCGTGAGCTCAGATTATCAGCAGTGGTAAATTAAGTAGAAATCCATATGCTAATAAAGTTTTGGTCTTTTTGCACTTGTGTTGGTAATACTGGAATTTAGACTTTAAATGAATGAACTCATTGTCAATTTTTGAGCTAGAGCAATTTTAAAAAACAAGTGACATGTTTGCAGAATAACAAGATACATTTAAATTGAGAAACTAATGGTTTAGAAGTCATTTGTCTGGTCTGTCTAGGTTTTCTGTTACTATATTTTTCAGGTTCAGTGTTTAAAGCAGGTCTTTTCCTGCTTTAGGCACAGAATCTTGAGATCAAGGCATTTTGTTCTTAGATTTTTAAGTGAAATTACTGTGGGCTTGCGATATTACTCAGTGTGTGGAACATAGCAGGTTTTGTTTATACAAAGATAATGCCCACCATCGTTGGTGTAGGCAGGATTTATGTTGGGGGGGGGGGACAAGCTTCATGTTACCATTATTTTTATTGATTTACTTGCTGGGGGGGGCAGCTGCTCCCCTTAGCTGCGCCCATGCCTACCGTTGGCATATAATGCTATACACAACTGGAGATGTGAGAGATTAGGGTACAATTTGCTTTTTTCCTGCATATTAAAAAGATGGGACAGTTGGCTGAGCAGCATTCTTAATCATTCTTGCTATCAAAATTTTTCTGTTTGGCAACTTGTTTGATAAGGGTGATCACCTATTTCAGACATGGGATATGAACCTGGAAGGACTGGTTTTCTTCCATTTTAGTGTTTTACTGTCTTCATGAGCATGACACAGTTTTATTGCACCCTGCTTGCCAGTTGGAATAATTACTAAAATATTAGTAAATAATATGTGATTATTTAACAAATAGTTCATGTTGATATGGCTTGTTTCAGCTATTATCCTATAATTTATGATACATTGTTACAGAAGCTTTTATCCCCACTTCAGCAAGAAGTTGAAAACTTTAAGAAGTTAAATCTTATCAGTAAAGAAGAATTTGACAATCTTACGCCTGAGCATGCAATTGATCCAAATCAGGAAGTTCCTCCGGGTCCTCCAAGATCTCAACAAGGTATATATTCATAATGTTGCAAAATTATAAGTTCTCAAGATGGTAGTTGATATGGTGCAACCTGATTGAGAACTCCATGAGTCCTTCACTATTCACATGGAGTTCCAGGTGCTTAGTGGTTCCTGTTCAGCTCGGTTACAAGGGGCTTACTTTATACATACTGAGAGTATATGCAATGAATTTTTCTTACAAATAAAAAGGGGGGGCTCTTAATTTAATATTGCTATACTAAGAAGTTAATAAAAGAAGATAACATTAAATTTAAAGAAACAGATAAACACAGAGCCCAGGTAAAAGTCCTCGAAGAGCAACAGAAAGCAAGGTGCCTAGTGTTCATCTGTTCATCTGCTGGTCTTTCTGTTTAGACTTAACTGAAGAGCTGGCTTGTAAATTGTTTGGCATCCAAGAAATACCTCCAACAACAATGGCTCGCTCACTGCCAACAGCTGTCCCCGAATCTCCTAGAGTCCACCCTACCAGAACACCCAAAACACCTCGTACACCAAGGCTACAAGATCCTAACAAAACACCAAGGTTCTATCCTGTGGTTAAAGAAGCAAGATCCATTGATGTTAAGGTAGCTAAATTCTAAACTTTCAGATCATGATACTTACTGTTGTTTCTTGTTGCCAGAGGAGCACAGGCTTTGTAACACTTTCAAAATTCCTGCTGCTCAAATATTGTAGTATAGGAAATAATAATTTTGGATTTGACCAAAACTGTTAAATCCATTGTGAAATATTCACACTGTTAACTTCTTGTTTAAAGCTAGGCAGTTGGGTAGTCAAGCTCAACTTTATGACCTCACAATGCATATGATATACAGTGTGAAACTTTATGAAACTTGACTTTAATTAGGCTGTGATTCTTCAGAAAAGTGGCACCAGTCACATCAGGAAATTATAATGTTATATTTTATTATAGACTCGAAGGAAAAGAAAAACACGGCATAGTACAAACCCTCCATTAGAATGTCATGTTGGTTGGGTAATGGATTCCAAGGATCACAGGCCAAGAACATCTTCTATAAGGTAGCAATATTTTTTAAGATTATAACTTAGTTTAATCTTCTGTGTTCATAGGATCATTGGAAAATTGCTTAATTACACAATATAACAAAGCAAGTAAGAGGAAGAGAATAATGAGAGGAATGAAATACTCTTAAAAGCTGCAAGGTTTACACACATGAGCAGCAACTGTAGAGGGAAAGAGCAAGTGCTCACACCTATTATGTTGGGGAAATTGTTATTTATAAATGGTGGTTATCCTTCAAAACAAACACACACAGCCCCTAACTACAAGATATGTTCAGGTGTTGCCTGTTGATGAACATAACCTGCAAGCATATATTGTCAGGAGTTTCATAGAAATGGATTCCATGTATATAAATGGAATGGAAGTCTCTTCCAGAACACAAATTCGTATTACACAAAACAACTTGTGCTTATGAATGGTAGTACACAGTTTACAGGCACTTGCCACATTGTTAGCTTACATTTGCATTGCATCTGGAATCAATATTTGTGAAAACATTTTTATCTAGTTAAGTGTAGGCATTGTCTCAATAGAATGGCTACATTTGGACAATCATTTGGGATAAAAACAAACTACCTGTATTCACATGCAGCTGCTTTACTTCTTTTTAAGTGCACGGGGAGGCAATCCAAGTAGCTGGGAAGCTAGGATATAAACCCCCTGGTTTAAACCAGCTTTCTGGATTGTTTTCCTGCTCATGAAGGTAGGAGTTAACATGAAGATGCAGGAGGCTGATTCATTTTTTAATTATCCAAATGCAACCATTGTCATAGTCACAGCAGGGAGCAGTCATGAAGTTCCAGGCATAGGACTAAGCAGTAGGTAATACCTGAATGCAGTTATGAAGCCTTCCTTGGATGTATAGTAGATAATACTGTGTCATTTAGACTTGTTTTCTGTAGTGGTAGCTAGAGGAGTGTTCTGTGGTAATTCCATATCCATTGTGCCAGAACTGAAGGGCCTTTGCAATCATACAGAGTTCTAACAAATTGTCAGAAAAAGCAGAGCTGAATAAAGAGTTAGGTATGGTAGGACATCACACTAGAAAGGGCTTGCTCAAAAGTATATGTAGATCCAAATCTATTGGGTGGGTTTGCTAAACATAAATAATTTTCATTGTACATGCATTATATTCCAGCCTGAACCTTGTGAAATCAGAGCAGATTCAAAAATTTTGGGGAAAGTATGTGGTATACACCTTAAGAATCTCCCACTTCAAAATGCAGGAAACAGATGGCATATTTTATGTTTCCGTCTGCCCAAAATCCCCTTTATGCAAAAAGGTAGCATGATCAGAGAAATACTTTTATTTAACCATGCTTCCTGCTATACATTTAAATGTAGTCTTGCCACCTTCATTTTGAAATTAGTATAGACCCTGGAGGTATTCGGAATGTTCGATTTGACTTTAACTTTGAGGATTGCCTATTGGTGACAGGGTTGGAAAGTTGGTTCTACATTATTCATTAAAAGAGAATGCACAATTACCTATATTCAAAAATGTTCTGAAGATTTTAAGTAGCTTGTCTTTTATTTTCTATAGTAGTTCAAATGCATCGCCATTGGAAGGTGCTCCACTATCTGGAAGTTACGGCTGCACTCCAAATTCGCTTCCTAAATTTCAGCATCCTTCTCATGAACTTCTAAAAGAAAATGGTTTTACACAGCAAGTGTACCACAAATATCGCCGTAGATGCCTAAATGGTAAAAAATACGATATTTTTTCCTGCAACTGTAACGGGAAATAGCTTTTTGTCTTTAGTTATAAGAACCATAACCATTTATGTTCTTGCTTTGTGTTTGTTCTTATAGCTTGTAGGATGTCAACAATGTTATATAACTACATATTTTTGGAGGAACTTGAATTGCAAATGGGTGCTCCTGCTGAAGTAAAAGGGGAGGCAGTTTTGATTATCCCTCTGCATCCTTTTGCCCTTATGGCAGTTTTTCAGGGCTGTCTGCACAGGAAAGGAAGCATGGCCAAAAATTGCCTCTAAGTTATCTTTATAGAAAAATCAGGCTTGTGTTTTGATGCCCTGACCTCACTGGAGCATGGCAGAGACAGAAATAAATGAATGCCATAAGCGACTTTAACGTTAACTTTTTTCCAAGCTGTAGTGTAAGGTGTTTTTTTTGTTGTTGTTGTTGCTACTCTTTTGTGGCATAGATTCATACAAAGCATCTGTTCTGAAGAAAGTAGAATTAGAATGCTAAATAGATCTAAAAAGATCTTTCATCTTTGCTACCTTATTATTATTTTTGTCTCCAGAAAGGAAACGGTTGGGAATCGGCCAGTCTCAAGAAATGAACACACTATTTCGTTTCTGGTCCTTTTTCCTCAGAGACCACTTTAACAAGAAAATGTATGAAGAATTCAAGCAACTTGCTCTAGATGATGCAAAAGAACACTACAGGTAGTGCTTTGTTTGACCTGTAAAGTCATATACGGTACAGGAACCGAGTACCAACTTGTGTAGCAATATTAATGGCATTGCTTTGGTGCTTCTGAAGCATTAGTATAGCAAAATAAAGTGGTTCCAGCTGCAGAATAGAAAACTAAGATTTCTTTCCATCTTGCAGTGTTTACTCTTGTATATGGAGCTTACAACAGACTGTAAAAAGTTATCAGATGGATAATTTAAGAGACTGTTTGCTAGGAATCCTTGGCTGTCCAGTCTTCCTCATTGGATAGCAGCAGCTTTTTTGTGCACTAAATAAATAGAAAGATTCTTCTTTCAATGTCTAAATTTTTGCCAGAGTTTTGATTCAAAGCAAATGACAGAAAAACCCAACAGGCAGGTGCTTCCACTGTCTCCATTTTTTGTTTTAAATAACATAAGATTAGAAATCTTTGTGGGATTATTTACAAGTCTGGTTATATTTGATAGCAATATATTCACCACTGTTGTGCTGATCAACATGAAAATAGCTCACACCAGGGCCTGGGCACTGTCCAAAATTAAGTCCAGGTATGTTTATCCACTATGTAGCTACTATGTAGCTACAGTTAACTAGTGTAAGACAGTCGTTAATCATCTAGAATCCCCACCTCCACTTCATCATATCTAAATTCCTTCTGTAAAAGTCATAATGAAAATATGCTGTTCTGTTTTCAGGGTATGGCATACTCAGCAAAAAACAAGGTAGCTGCCTGTACTGAGGGGTGTGTGGGTGTGAGAGAGAACTAGCTTATGAAAATTGGAATAGCTGGATAAGCTTTCCAGATTCCCATCCTTAAAGTGATGTTTTGTTGTTGTTTTTGCTATAAGGAGAACAATAAATATCTTCAAGAGATTTTTGTGCTCTTATTCTTTATTCACTGTTCTACAGATATGGTCTGGAGTGTTTGTTCCGGTTTTACAGCTATGGGCTGGAAAAAAAGTTCAGGCAGGAGATCTTCAAAGATTTCCAAGAAGAAACAAAGAGAGACTATGAATCTGGTAAGACCTTGTTCATAATGGTCTTGTGTAATATTGCTTGACTTCATGCTTAATTAGTTTTAAGATATCTCCAACATGCTCTCTCATTAGGTCAACTCTATGGACTAGAAAAATTTTGGGCTTATCTAAAGTATTCACAGTCTAAAACTCCACCTATTGATCCAAAGCTTCAAGAATACCTCTGTAACTTTAAAAGATTGGAAGACTTCAGAGTAGATGTAAGTGTTCAAATTTAATGTAAAGTCAACAAATGTCTGCTATGATTGGAGGGTAAGTTTAAGACATTCTGAAATGTAATATGGTCTGAAATGCCAAACCGGTTTGTAGTCATGCTGCACATTTTCTATTCTGCTTTCTGCATTATGAAACTTTGTACATGTCATCTGTAGAGATAATCTTGGATACCTGACAGTGACAACTAGAGCAAAGCAGGTCTTAAAAGAGAAAATGTTATTGCTGGGTTGTATTTGATACCTTTCTTGCAGGCCACATTCCCTTTACAGTGGTGCCTCGCAAGACGAAAAGAATCCGTTCTGTAAGTCTCTTCGTCTAGCGGTTTTTTCGTCTTGCGAAGCAAGCCCATTGACGGATTAGCGGATTAGCGCTATTAGCGCTATTAGTGGCTTTTAGCGGCTTATCGGCTTAGCAGATAAGTGGCTTAGAAAAAGGGGGGAAAGGGAAAAAAACCCGCAAGAACTCGCAAGACATTTTCAGCTTGCGAAGCAAGCCCATAGGAGATTCGTTTTGCGAAGCACCTCCAAAACGGAAAACTCTTTCGTCTAGCGAGTTTTCCGTCTTGCGAGGCATTCGTCTTGCGGGGCACCACTGTATTTATTCAAGAAACAATTTCTCATATTTTGGCATGATGTCACTGCACTTCAGCCATTTGGAGTAATCATTAAATGCTCAGGCTTTGAGGTTCAAAACTAGATCATAATAAGTTCTGATAACCGCAAGGGTATAATAATATTTCCATGCTTTCTTTCAGCCTCCCATTAGTGAAGAATCTGGGAGAAAAAGACATCCAACTGGTGAGGAAAGTGATCGTCATAGACATCAATCCAATTCTTCCAAGATCCTTGCTGGTAATTCTACAGCTGCCCCTCAGGCGTGGGTCCCAATAAACTTTCCCACTACAAATACTGTACAGGAGTTGAGTAACAGCATACACCAGAACAGTACTGCCACAAAATCAAGAAGTGATATACCTGAGCAGTAGACTTTCATTAAGCTTGAACCTTGAGATCAACTCCTAATGCCAGTATTTTAGCTCAAGGATCTTCAGGGAGAGCTATTTTAAAGCTTGATTAAAAACAAATGTATAGGAAAACGAAGGATCGCATTGGTTTCTCACAAAATTAAGTTCCAAGTACTTGCCCTTGATCAGTTGTACTGGGTTTGGCGAATAATCAAAGAGATCCTAGGGAAAATATATTGGTCTCCATGTTGCTGTCCCTGACTTATTGTTTACAGGATCTGCATTCCAATATTATATGCAAAAATACTTTGGGATGCCTTATGGTTCAGCTCATACTTCTTAAAGAAGTTATGGTATACTCATGTAACTTACAAAGCTTTTTTTCATTCAAGTTTTCCATCATTATTTCTACTTATAGAAGCCAAAAAGAAGACATTTTTAATGGAGAAATGACATAAGTTGATAAATGCATATATTACTATCAACATTTTTTTTTTACAGTACATGCACACTCCATGCTATATAGGAATGTGCACGTTCTTGGGTGCTGGATTTTGTTTTGCTTTTTAGTTACTTTATTTCAGGATCTCTTTTGCGTTGAGTATGAAATTTTGAGTTAGGCATCAATCTCTTTGGTTTAAGGTGTTTTATTTTATGCTGGTTCATACTTGTACTTAGGCAAAAGTAGGTTGCAGAGGGGAAGGGGTATGGCTTAGTAAACGTTACATCTTTAAGTTTAAGCAGAAGGATAAAAGTAACATGTGGCTCACTAATCACCCTTCAGTTAGAAGAGATGCTTGTGTTTCCTGTTTAATTGCTCTACTAAGTGACTTGCACTTCAAGGAGAGGTTATTTTTAAACAATTATATTTTGTTATTTGACACTGTTTTTATTTAAAGTACAAATATAGTACATACTAAAAAATGTTGTCAAAATGGGTTTAAATAAAGTGCAGATTTCATACTCTGCTACGACCAACTGAACTTAAATTGTCCAAGTCATCACTTTTCTTAAATGTAAATGATTAATTCAAATAGTAGTTATTTGTATTGGGAGGTAGAAGTTAAGGGGATACTTAACCTGTAATTACCTGTTCATTTCAGTTATTGTAAATTAAAATGCTTAGAATAAGGAAACGGAAAACCTCCTTCCCTGAAATGGAAGGAGTGGTAGGAATAGGTGCATTTTCATTACATACAGCAAAACAGTGAGATAGCTGTCTTCAGGTAACTTTCTACAAATAAAGCCTAACACTGTTTGATGCCTTATTACTGGGAGATATCCTAAGTGATCCAACATTTTAGTTTTATTGGACTTCTTTGGTAGATATGGTTGAAATCCATTGCAATTTTCTGTCATTATTGCCTTGTGAATCTGAATAGAACAATTATGAATATGTGCATATTTGTATATGAATATAAGAGGATTTCCCAGTAATTAATTTCTACACACAAACTAGCCTTTTAGAACTACTTTGTTTTGCAAAGGAACTAGGAATTGATGATACACATTTTATATAGCATCTTTTCAGTGTGCTGAAGTTATACATCTCAAACCTGTGCTCTATCTATGCCACCTCCTCCATGAAAATGATGCAATTGTAAATTTGGATTAAACTGTATATAAAAGAAATATATTTACTTTCATTTATTTGAATGAAATGTGTGCATATCTAGCCTTTAGTATGCATAATTTGTGGTATCTTTGCAGATTTTATAAAAATACAAAAAAGTCACCTTCGTGTAGTGTGTGGTTCTTAAGCAATCTTGTTCTTTAAACTTGTGTACTAATTTTGTTGTGTTGCTATTAGTTAAACTGGCATGTCTAGAGCTTGTTGCAGCAGTGAGTGGAACTAAGCATGACCAGGGGCTTTTCTTTTCCGGCCAAAATTTAAGTTATGAAAAAGTCTTAATTTACCTTCTTAATTCACATGATTTTAACAGGAACTGGTGGTGATGAGGTAAACAATGTTGCAAATATAGGAGAATTTGGAGTGTTGCTTTTGCATAATGGAACACACTACAGGCACTGGCAAAAATATATGGGCTTTATTCCAAGCTTATGGTACTTGGCATTGTATAGCTGATAAACTTCACCTGAATATTTTTCCTGCAATTTGTTCTTGGCTATTAACATTTGATTTTTATTTCCAGTTGATTAACTGTGATTTTGATTGTAAAGAAAGAGGTGTGTTGTGCTTTTGTTCTCTAAAACTGGTTTGCACAACTTCTGTCCACCAACTCTGTACATATAGCAGCTGACTAGGCTCTTGCTGATCCTTATCCTGCCTGGAATAAACAAGGGTTTGTTATACAAGGATAAAGCGCTGAATGGATCTTCATGGATCTGTTTGTGCAGACCACCTATATCACCTGTTGATACGGCTGTTCATGCACTATGTTCCAAAATTCTAGTGTTTGTGGCAAGAAAACTCAATTACATTATGCAGATTTAAGTTTATGGAAAAAATAGACAATGTGTTAGGCTATTTCATGAAAAATATATTTTTTAATAATCAAAGTACTTAGCAAATGCTGCCTTGATGCATAGAGATGTTTAAATGAGTAGGGGTACAGAGGACATTTACCACATGAATTGCATGGTTGTTTTAGGTTGCTTGTCTCTACTATTTGAATCCTCCTTGAGTCATAAAAAACTGTTGCTTGTTGGGTAGCAAAAGGTCAATCATTTTACCCAAATAGTTGATGGGAATACACAAGTTTTATTTTTAAGGTTTTAATTTGGGGACTGTGGAGCTCATTGCCAAGGAATCAAGTCTCTTGGGATGGATTCAAACATAGTTTTCTTGCATCAGATATTAGCTGAGGAAATACTGTGTTCCCTGCATTCAAACTGCGATACTTTGTTGCTGGCCGATTTCGTTGTTAAATGTTTTATACCTCATCCTTTGATCAGATTCCCAGATTGGCTTATATAATTTCAAAATAGAATAAAACTAGTGGGGCCAAATAGAAATATGCAAGAAGCAATCAACTATTAAGAAGGGCTAAAAAAACCCAGCCTAGAAAAGAGATCAAATTTAATTTAAACAACCTGAGAACATTAAAAGGTATTCACCTTCCAAGACATTGAAGTAGTCTTTGTCTAGGTAGTTGATTCACTAATCTAAAGTGGAAAAAGGCTCTTTAAAAAAATAATTGATTAAATAATTGTTCTAGTTTGCAAACCGGTGCCCCCAGAGATTAGGCTGCCTCTGTGAAAGAAATAATAAACAGCTGCAGGTAGTACAAGCCCCACCATTAAAAAGGGTAGGCTGGAAAAACAACATTTCTGAACATTCATGCAACAAATTATGTGCAAGTTCTACACAGTTCATCCCCTCCCTCTTCTTGGAAAGTAATACTCATCATGGTCTGTTTCCTGATAACATCACAAAAGCAAACAGTACACCTGTCCTTTAAACAAAGCAGTTCCCCAAGAAATAGCTATTTACTTATCTCACCTTAGTAGTATAAATTTGGAGATGAAAGTTTTTTTTATAATTGTTTGAAAATGCAGTTTCATGATTTAATATGTTCTTTATTTGCAGTCAGTCAGATACTCTGTGGAGTCTTTAAAAATGCCTTTGAATGTTTGTAGTTCAGAAGTAGCACAGCAAGTACATATGAGCAAGTGAATGGGTGGGAATCTTACTGATGGAGAGGGAGTAGTATTTTCTTGCCTTTTTTGTTACTGGATCACAAAAGACAGCCTTGCAAATAAGCTCTCAAAAGCTGCAATCCTGAAAGAAAGAAAAATTGCTATCAGCTGCTAGAAGGAGGACAGAACACTCCCTCCTGCAGAAGCAGAGTGCATTTTTGTGCTGGGCAAAAGGATATGGCCTTTTCCCTCATCACCACATAATGGACATCTCCTAGCATTGGGGTGCCAAGAAGATCTTAGGATATGAATGGGCTTGTACTGAGGAAGGTGCTGCTTCACCTTGTTTCGTCCTACATAGGAAGCTTTATATGTGAACACCATCAATAGGCATCTTGTCAGTAACTTGGCTCTGTTGCTGAAACAGACAAATCCTGTTCATTTAAAATGGTTGCTTGAATAGGGAGCTACCCCCTACACTATTAAGCTGCAGGTTATGCTTTGTTAGCTGCCCAACACTATACATTTAGCAATTTTCAAAGCATACAGAATTAAAAATGACCATCAATGCAACACACAAATCATATAACCCCAGCTGCCTCCACAGAAACCAACTGAAAAACTCCAAAATGCAACACTAACAAAGCCGGGTCACATGCCACCAAATGCTTGCGAAGAAAAGGGAAGTCTTAACCTGGTGACAAAAAGATGTCCGTGTGTCTGTGCGAAGCAGTCCTCACCGGAGAAAGTATTCCATACACTTGAGGGTGGAGCGGGGAGGATGGGACACAACTGAAAAAGCCCTCTCACTGGATAGCTCATTTGGTTAGAGCATGGTGCTGATAATGCCAAGATTGCAGGTTTGATTCATGGGGCAGCTGCATATTGGACAGGATGATCCTCAGGGCCCCTTCCAACTCTTGATTTATTGCCACCCTTCAAGCACCCTGGAGAAGGACCTCATGACTTGAGTGGAGGAAGAACACAGTGTGACAATGGTCTCCAACCATTACTATGTCCTTTATGAAAGCCATCAAAGTAGAGCTTTAAACCTAAATGTTCATCATACTTTGCATAAGGATTTGTTGGAAGTACAAGGAGATGCTCTTGCTAATTTTCTGCATTGAAGCAGGAAAATTTAATTTTCCCACAGTGGAGGGTATCGTCAAATGGGTTGGCCCTTCCATACTGTAATAGGGCTGTGGAAATTGCTTTTAACTGTCACCCTGTGTTGGAGAGGGCCTCCTGCAGTTTCTGTCCTGCTGAACTTCAGTGGTTAGGGCATTAGCCAAGTTTTGCCAGACTTTTCCATTTGCCTATTTCTGCCACACACACCCCGCTTCCCTTTGGGTTGGGGGAGTTGATGAGGCAGATTAAAAGGACAGTGAACCCCAATGCTGCAATGTTTCCTAGATGGGCAGGGGGTGGACAGCCCTACATTTCAATGGACTCCTTGGAGGATCCAAGATTCCCATAGTGGATGCTCCCCTCATGAAGCTTCTCTCCAGCGTCATAATTCTGAAAGAGGGCAATACTCCTCTCTGAGATCAGGTGTTAAGATGCTCAGATCTGGATTGTCATAAGGTTCATGAGGGCTTGGGTTTGGCCCAGAGCCATCTCAGCTACCTCCAAAGAAGAAATGGCACCAGACACTTGTTGGACCATTAAGATAAAATGTAGGTGTACTAAGGACGTTGAATTTTTGGTAGTGGTGGGAGGAAAGTCTTTACTAGAATGGTGAAAAAAGCTTGCATTTCTGTGTTACAAAGCATCCACTCTTGCCTGAAAGGACCATTGCTCATTCCATGTGAAGTGCAAATACCACCATAGTTCAGTATCAATCCTCCAGACAACTGTAGGGCAGTCATACGATCATCAGTGGTGTTGTGTGTCATTGTGAACTAAATGGTTCTTTCCAAGGTGTCTTCAGAGGTGGTCTCAGCTTAAAGTGGGAGCCACAGTGAAAAACCCTACTATGGATGGGTGCAGTTTTTGAATATCCAATCTGACCCTCTACCACAGGAAAACAATGTTGGACTTACTGTGGGAAGTTCCTCTTCTACAGTAGATGGAGGGTATTCTACTTGGAGTGATTATTGCTGCTATGAATTGTCAAGGGAGTCTCTGGCTCTCTGCTGGTGCTATTTAAGAATAGAGATGCCTTACATGTTTCCTTGTGTTATTTTTGCTTTTCAGGGTTGCAATTTCTGAATTGTTCAGATTGTTGCTGTTATATCCCTAAACTTAGGGAGACACACTCTCATGCAGGATGGCAATTACAAGTCTGATTAACATAGCCCTCCCCTACTGGAATGGGAACACCAACTGATTTGAGGATACCCTCCATCCACTATAGAAAGGGAAATTATGTTAAATCCAACATTTTACTCCCCTTCCAACAGCTTCCCTGAATGTAAAATGACAAACACAGCACGCTAGCAATGTATCTACAGAACACTTTATTTAAAAAAAAGTAGGAACACAAATTGTTCATTTCTCAAAACAGACTGCATTATTTCAATTATGGAATACATTTTTAGAGTGGAAGAGTTGTAACTGTGGCTCATCAGTGGAGGCTTATTTTCAAATTAAAGGACAACAGCATGTTCACATTTTAAAAAATGGGGCAGCAGATAGAAAAACTTCCTATTGACACCATAAGAACATTCTACTCACAAGCCAACCTGAGCATGGTCCAGAACTGTTTGGTCATTTTAGACAGGAGGAGGATGCTGTTTGTTAAACACACTATTATCACATAGCTTGAAGATCACAGCTCTGTTTTCTTCATGCACGACACATGGCTGTCTTACTGCATGGCATGATTTTCCTTGTGTTGGTCGTTAATGGCAGCTTAATGCTATTTTATTGACTAATTTACAGGAAATGCATTCAAGAAAAAGTTTTTTTTCACCTGCCACATTGATAAAAACAAGCTGTGTTTGTAATATGCCAAGAAAAAGGAATGACAACCTTCAATGAAAAGTAATAGCCAAAGCATGTCTACATACAGATATGCTCCACTGTTATATGCCACCTGTTTGCTCTCATTCATCTAAACTGTACCTGAATGTCACATTTCTGTTGTGAATTAAGTGTGATGACTAAGTAAAAATGAGCTGGGTAAAGCTTTATTTAATAGCAGTGCAAAAATATTTAATATCTCCAATATTTCTTCTTTTACTCATACACACGAGTCCTGGCCACCGATACTAGCTTAATAGCATCTACATAAACTCTGACAGCACATTTGGTATTTTACATGCTTTATTAAAATTGTATTCATATTTACAGTATCTGCAGGAACCATCCCTCCATTTCTTGCACATGAGCACCCACATCCATGCACACCCCTCATTTCTCAAAGATATGAGGCTAGGCTCCTTAAATTTAGGGAAGAGGTGGGCTTGTTTATTTAAAAAGCAAAAGGGGAGTGCATTTGGCCATTACACTGCTAATTAAGTTTATGTATATTAACATATATATATATATGGCAGTAACACTGAGTATTCCTTTACATTCTATATACAGAATGACATCAATGTTTTCCAGTCACCCGAATGTTCTAACTTCAGTCCTCAATGCTGCTTTTAGTGACTCAGGTCACATTTGGGGTTTTCCCTTAAAACAATTCAAGTCTCTAAGTTGAAATAAGGCACAATTATTCCGATTTGATTGAGGGGGAAGGAAAATCATAGAAGCTTCAGATGATACCTTCTGCAGATAAATTTTCCTTTATCCTCCAGGAGATTCTATTTGAAACCCTTTAATCTGCAGAGATCTGAAGTAGTTTTCTGCCATGGAAACCAATGGCCCACAAACTAGTTTGAGTATTTTCATTTTATTATGTTTCATCAGCCAAATTTACTTGGGATTCCTTAACTAGGTTTTCCATTTAGCGTCAAGAGAAGTAGAAAATGGCATATGAAACGCTTAAGCTTGTAAATAACAAACTGTTCATAGGCTTCAACATGCTAAAAAGAATAGTTTTCTTTGCATTTTAAATCCCTGCGCCCGTTTCATTTTTGAAGCCTTTCCAGACATTACAGTTAAACTGCAACAAAAACTATGTTTGGCAGCACAAATAATGCCTAGTAATCAATTTTTTGTTGAGAGGGTAATGATGTTCTTGTACAAAACCTATCAAGTCGTTTTCTGCAGCAGATGAACTGTACCCAAGGACACAGGGCATTCTGTGATGGGGAGTAAGAGATTGCAGTTCCAAAGGCCCCTGACTTTGGTGATTTACAATGTTTATTCCTGTTTAGTGTGATCCTTGGTATCTTCCTCATCTGTATATTCTGATGGTTCCTCTCCTGGCTTTAGCAGTCTACCTACATAGTCATATTTTTCTGAAAAAGACATGTAGGTATTATAATCAAAAGTTACAACATGACATTAAACATCTGTATAAACATTGGTCTATCTCTCAACCCATTAACTTAACTTTTTTAGTTCATATCCATGATTAAAGGTGTTTTCACACACACCTAAGCCGTTCTTTTAGCTTTCTCCTACCTGAAAAACATCCTAGTATACTGGAAATAACATGCCCACAATGGAAAGGTTAGTGTTTCTGCAATAAAAATGGCCTTCTTGACAGCTGTCACCATGGGCAGAAAACTTACTTGTCCACCCACATTCACTAAACAGCAACAAGTGTCAGAGGTTAAGTGAACTTAACAAAGAGCAGTGGCTTTTGCCTCTGCCACCACCACCTTCCCCTGTTGACTGTTGACAGTCAAGGACTAAGCTCTGCCTGCACAAACATCCATGCAAGAATGTCTCTACAATGATGAGAATGTACTGCAGTCCCTGAAGGGTACACAAGCAACTCATGAGATAGTGATTTTGGAATTCTGGAAGAACCCCTGTGATCACTCCCCGCACAGCAGTAGCTCCTTCCCCCACAAGAGGTACTTTGACTAATGCTGATGTTTACAGAAGCACTTGGTATCCTAACCCTCCCTAATCTGGTGTCCTCTAGATGCTCTGGATGACAACTCCCATCAATCCTAGCCAGCACAATTTTTTATCTTGCTTGTGGCAGCAGAATTAACAAGAGGCAACTGTATACTAAGACTTAGAACCAACTGCCTCCACATCCTCCTGATCCCCATCTGATCCAGTATTTTCACTACTGTGAGGAAGGGAGTGGTCCTGTTGTGCCCAGCCATGGAAACCTATTAAGGTGTCTCTTACCTCCCCTTCCACACAGATACACTATACTTATGCATATTAAATGAATATTTACATAAGCTGAACCATGACATTTTCACTAGCAATTTAGTAAATATCCATCTCTGCAAAATAATTGAGAAACACCTTTACAAGTACTCACTTTCCATTTGATTTAAAGGAATATCCGAATTTAAACATTACCTTTAAATTGCATTTCCCATTCTCTAACGCTTTCCATTTGCACAGCATTTAAGTCTGATAAGTCATCATATTCATCTCTAAGCGCATCTTTATCTAGACAGAAAGTTGCCAGTCCCCTTGAGGCATCTCTGCCAGCAAATATTCCATAAGGACCCTCTGAAAATAGAAAAAACAGACCCATGTATTCAGTCATTCACTTGCATTATCCTTTCAGAATAACATTGATGTGTTCTCATAATCCCCTACTCCAGATTAATTATTGCCAAACATCAGAGCTAACTGAACAGTTTAATAAATCTGAGCTTGAACAAACAAGCTTATTCAGTAACTCAAACTGCTTTGCCTCCTTTGTCCCAATTTTAATATTTTCTTTTTTAAAATACATGACAAATGCTAGTCACACAGTGGCTGAGTGCAAACATCTTTAAAGTGCGTGATTGTCTCTACTCAGGACTGCAAAATATAAATTTATCCTTTCTTGGGCAGAGCATTGGCTAACACAGAAGCTGAATGATCCACAAACATGAACTTTCCTCTACAAAATGCTGTTCAAATGAAGTGAAATGTGCAAGCTAACAATGGAGGTCACTAACTCAAAGACTATATAGGCCAAATGATACATGAATGGAAGAACAGAATTTGGTTAAAGAAACTGGATATATTTATAACAAAGCCACAAAACATTTAAAGCAGTGTGGAATATTTTTCTTGGTACCTAGGGACATTGGCAGTCTTTAAAAATTGCTGTAATGGAACTTGGCAACACAACTAACTTTTATCAACCTGACCTTTGGAAATAGCTTAACTTGACTCTTAAGATTACATAACATCCAGAAAATTACTAAATGACTTTTTAAAAAAGGCACAGAAATTCAAGTTATGGAAATAAGTTTTATGCTTTTATTCAAATGAACTGTGACACTATTATACACTTATCTACTGAAACAAAGGGTTTAAGGTTAATAACAATGATAGCAGTCATTCTGATGAAATAGTATATGACCAATTTGTGCTGAATTGGCTCATATTATCTGATCAATGGACTGCTTCAGGAATTCAAGATCACATGGTAGAACATATGTAACCTAGAGTAGGTTACAACAATTTAAAATATAACAGAAATCGTTTAGAATAGCTTACAACCACAAAAATGACTTTCTAAAACTTCTGTCCACATTGCAATACTAGGATTTCAGATAAAATACATATCCTAAGGCTTAAATTCATTAGTGTTTTTCACAACCATGCACTTAAAAGTGTTTAAGCATATGATTTTACCTTGCTATGCTTGGAAAATAACCATTTTCTATTATACTTTTGGGTTAAACAAACCCAAGTTTTAGAAAGAAAATGAACAGAACTCTAGTTTAATGTGAAGAGAGATAAATTTTTATTAAGTGTCATAGTTTATAGTACAAAAACACAACTATACCAAGAAGCTACCTATAGTCTCAAAAACAACTGCAATGATAAATCAGTACACCAACACAGACACTGAATGTTTCATTCAACAAAGCTGTCCCATGTAAGAACTTCCACTTGCACAGTGGAACTCCCCCAAAGTACAGTTGCAATCCTTTTGCATGGCTTACTTACATGATGCGGGGGGGGGGGAAGAGATCTGGAGGAGAGGGGGTGTCACTTAGCTGAGTCTATCCAGCAATACAGCCCTGTTGTTCTTTACCCCTTCATGCACTAACTACTGCTTGTGCATAGTTATGTTTGAATATAATTTCCCACAGATATCACAAATTTTATGAGCATGGCAAAGCTTACAAAAGTCCTGTAAATAATGCAATCTGGGTTGTTCTGAAAAATGCTAAATAAAGCCAATTTTGAATTAAGAAAGGTCTGTTTAAAATATAATGAAAATCTAACTTCCAGCAGTTTTCAACTATCTTACACATCCACCACACAGCAGTAGCATCCAATCTCATCACCACCTCTCCAGCACTTTGGTGATATGGGTCTGCTAATCATGTGTAGTTTTAATAGGTCCAAATGCCATTAATGAATTACCTATAATCATTCTCATAATCATAGGCTGAAGATTTGAACTGTACTTTGTTCCAAGTCTCCTTACAATTTTCCTCCTCAGTTCCATACCTTCCAGCAGTGTTTCAAGTTATTAAAAATATCACTAACCCTCCCCCCGACTGTAGACTCAAAAGGAAAGCACCCCAATATAGTAGTCACCTTTTGTACATGTAAAGTCTTTTAAATGTTATTAATTATTAAATTTCTATATCAGCCTTCAACCGAAGATCAGAGTGGTTTACAATATAAAGACACAACAATAAATAACATAGTAACAAACAAAAGCAATACCCCTCCACACAGTTAAAAAAGGTTGTACTGTAGTTGTTTTTAGCCAAAGGCCTTGGATGAAGAGTGGTTTTGCTTAGTGCCTAAAGAGATGAAATGAAGGTGCCAGGCAAGCCTCCCTGGGGACAGCATAGTATCTGAAACCTAGGAAACCTGGAGAATAGTATCTCAAACTGCATGGCTTCTTTTTGTTTTTATTATTATATTATTTTTGTTTTTATTATATTTGTGGTTACTATATTGCATTTTTATCTTGTGAACCACCCTGAGATCTAGGGATGACGAGTGGCTAAATACATACATACATACATACATACATACATACCCTTTATTAGTCACATTAGATATGATTGTACTTGGAATCCCTAAAAAAAAATTGTGTACTTAACTGCTACTAAAATAGTATGCGCTAGAAACCAGAAATACACCCATTCTCCATCTGTTTAGGAGTGTCTATTAACATGTGTGGAACTAGCCAAAATGGGTATGTTGATGAAAGGCAGAGGAAAGAAGGGCTCACAATTTTATTGTTTGCTGGCAAGCAATGGTAGATATATCAATTGGGACATTAGTTTGCTTTTGTTTTTTTGATTACTTTGAAATAAGTAATCAAGGTCTAGGCCTCTGTTCATCAGATTAATGATCCCAGGGCAGGTTATATTTGTTGTCCTAACAAATACTGTAATTTGTAAATTTTAAAGCATAATAATGCTTCACTATGTAACAGTTAAGATTACCAAAGAAATCGGTATCCGACAATAGTAGTAAAATTCTCATCTCAAATTTGTCATTTTTTGCAATGACAACATAGTTCCATGGGATAGCTGTTCGTATTGTTCATAAACCCCTCACCCAAATCTATTCTGATAATATCATAGCAGTTACAAAAAAAAGAAATCACCTGGGCAGCTGAACAATACAGACTGTCACATATTTATTGTTATGCTACTGAAGTGTTAATTCAGGGAGGTTTTCGATTCCATGAAAAAGGCAAATTCTAGACAAAGCTAAACATTTTGCCATCTATGGACTTCAAAAGCATAAGCATGACTTTTACAGAAATGAGGAGGTTGAGAAATGCCTAAGTTTGGCTTATTGTGTTCTATTAATTAAGCTGGATGTGTTTTGAGTGGGTGATTCTCATGTCTCAGAACTAGTGGCCTGTTAGTAGCACTCCTCCTAAAATAACAGGTGCATAGGGTTTTTTGGGGGGGTGTACCTGGATATGGTTTCCACCGATAGGAGTGCCAGCTCTAGCTAGTTGACCAATTAAAGGTGTTCTTGGATCAGGATGACCTAGTTGCAGTTGTCCACACTAAGACAGCTCCTGATTGAACTAACGCAACACAATCTACATGGGTGTTTCCTTAAAGATGATCTAGAAGCTGCAGCTGCCACAGAGTGCTACTGTCCAGTTGTTGTACAGGGCAGCAAGAAATGGTAAATGACAGAGAACATGACAGAATTGTGCTAGCCTACCAGGTCCAATTCAATAAGACAATAGCATTCAAAAATGGGTTAGAACTCAAGTACTTGCAGGAATGCCTTCCCTAGTATCAGCAAACCTGTTTTGAGATCTGCAGGGGAAGCCTAGCTTGCAGTGTACCCTCGGTGAATTTGACCCAGAAGATTGCTACACAAGACAGGGCCTTCTCAATGGTCTTGCCCTGACTGTGGAACCCTCTCCCTACCACACTCAGACTGTTCCCCACAGAGGGCAACCAAATACCTATTTGTTCCAACAGGCCTTTGGGGTTTAGTAAGAGTGGAATAATTTATATGGTATTTCTCTAATTTAGTGCTGACTTGACTGCTATACTTTGTAGTGTGCTTTTACTTTACTCTACCCTTTGCTTTTAGCCACCCTGCACTCTCATGAGAAGGGCAAAATATAAGAAATAAAATCTCCATCAACATGGAGTGCTTACCAGTCTCTATTGTGCTTTGGACTCAGAATCATTTGATTTGCTGAAGTCACATATTCTAACCTCAAGTATATAAGCCACCACTTCTTTCAGTGCTAGATGGACAAGCATATTCTTATAAAAGATGTCTCCTTTATTCATAATTCATTTAGTGACCCATCCATGTTAGACGGCTGAAGATCTTCTGTAGGAGTCTTCCAAGGTACTTTCCAGGAAGGTTTACAACACAACAGATACACATATTGCTTATTCTTTAAGAAGTTATAATAGTTTAAGAATTAGTTTTCTAATAGTACTTTTTTGTTATTAAATATCAAAAACATATTGATGCTGAGAAAATGAGATTCATTTCTTCAGTTGTGGGATCACTGTGATTTGGACTGCTGTATTGTGTGATAGTGAAAATGTCAAGATACCTACTTGATAGTTAGCATATTGTGGCCAGTATATAGCCTGCAGAGAGAGCTGGAAAAGATTAGTTTCAATGCTCAGCACAATGCAAGACACAATAGACCCCTATTCCAGCATCGAATTCTCACAACTGACTCCAGTATTCAGGGAGAAAGGTTTAGTAGCCCAAATGGCATGTTATCTATTTGTACCTACATTACCACTGTTTTACTTCACCAGCACAAGTTGCACATTTGCAGTGCGTAAGTGGTCAGCAAGATATTTATATAAACAGCGCCACCAAGTTTAACCACTTAATTAAGGTCTTTAATGAATTTAAAATATCATGATTAATGGACAGATCTTTTAAAATTACCTTCAAAACACATTGCAACACTATTTTTAGAGGTATTCACAATTCTTTTACACAGAAGAATGCCTCTTCTAGCATGCCTACTACATCTTATGTGTACATTGTCTATGCTTTGTGTTTGGAAAAGTTTTTAACTTTATACAAACTCACTTACAGTATGCACATCTGTGTGTACACAGAACCAAGGCAATTAGAGTTTCAATGTGGCTGACCCCCAGGCAAGTGAGTACAGCAGGGATGGGGAATATATGAACCTCCAGATATTGTTCCCCGCCAGATGGGAACTGAAGTCCAACAACATCAGGAGGGCCACAGATGCCCCATTGGTTGCGCAATTTTTTTAATTAAAAAAATGCAGCCCCAAAGTCTTATAATTTGTAAATTTCTTTAACCAGGTTGCAGGTTTAAAAATAAACAACTGCAGAAATATCTATTCTAACTATTAACTTTCTATGTACAATGATTTTTTTAAAAAAATCCTTGCCCTACTTTTTGCTTCACTACCTACTATATACTTCACAAAAGATCACTGTGAGCTTATTAAATAAAATAATGTTTAATTATTAAACCTGCTACTTAGAAGGACTTACTTACAAGTAAACATATTAAGAACTGGATTATATATTGCCAATCTCCTGCCTCCTTTAATATATATTAGGCAAAATCTAATCAGAAGCAAGACAATTTTTATTCTAGCTGCCAAGAACTTTGCACAGATATGAACCAATAAGCCTTTATCTGTACATGGTTAGGACCAGTATACGATTAAGTCCACAGCTCCACGTCAGCTTATTATAAACTTTATTCTGTTGTAACTATGTGTAAGACTGCAGCCCAATTATCATTGCAATTGCTGAGAGACTTGCAGAAAGAGAAAATATCCAAACCTTAATAAAATGAAACTGGATTCCAACTCACATTGTAAAAGGCTGGAACTATTTCTAATTAGTTAATCAAAATCCAGAGAATTACATGTGTAGGGAAAGGAAATAAGTCAGCCTCGGGATTTCTGAAAATCTGGGAAGCAAATATGCCAAAGACAGCTTGTTCACTCCAGGGCAAATGTGCATTCAAAAGGGACTAAATGTCTGAAAGTAAAGCAGATGTGTGAACAAAACTAGGACTGAAGTTTAGGTGCCCAAGGCTGTATTTGTGGGCACCATGGCATGCCCACAATCCCTCATATTCTCCAAGGCCCCCTACCTCCTTGGTTGTTGTTTTTTTAATAATTATTTTAAATTTTGCATTCTTCGGTTTCGTTTGGTGTGGGCTACTTGTTTCTGTGTAGATGCTGTCTGCTTCCTTGTCTGCATTTTATTTGGGGTGTGTGTGTGTTTACCTTTTGTTTTGGAAGGGAGAGTTCAGAGGAGATCACCAGCTTTCCTTCTGCGAAATGGGTATTTTGTGGTGCCCGTGGCACTTTCCCTGCCTCCAAATGTGCCCTGGAACCCCCCCCCCCCAAAAAAAGGCCGGGGAAACCAGCCTGGTCTGGAGCCTGCTATATCTTCTTTCTCCACCTACCCATGTGGGTGGGTAAAGCGGGCCTTTTCCCCACTCCCACTTACTTACTTACACCTGCTACTTGGGGGGAGGGCGTTTCTCCCGCCTTCCAGGCCTTTGTCCCACCGTCGCTCACCCAGGAGGCATGTATGCCGCCCCCTCCCCCGCTAGCCCCCTTCCCCTCCGTCCCCCTCACCGGGCCCGTAGAACTTGCTGCCTTTGGTCACGTCGAAGACTTTGCCGTTGACAGCCAGGAGGATGCGCGCCGCGCGCGCGCCGTCGTACTCGCGCAGCTGCTCCAGCGTGAAGTCCCGCCGCTTCATGCGGGGCAAGGAGTCGACCAGGCCCTGCTGCGCCGCGCCCCCCGCTCCGCTCCTCTTGCCCCAGCGCCTGTAGAGCCGATAGGCCGCGAGCGCCACGATCGCCAGCAGCGCCAAGCTCAGCAGCATGTCGAGGCCGCCGCTCCCCCCGAGCCAGCTGCCGGCGGCCGTCTCCTCCGGGCTGCTGCTGCCGCCGCCGCCGCCTCCTTGTTCAGTCCTTAGCTTCCCATCCCCATCGTCCGCCATCACTGCCCAGCCAGCGCCTGCCTGAGAGGAACCGCTCCGCCCCGCGACGGGGGAGGGAGGCGGGGAGGCGCAGGCGGGGCGCCGTCTGACTCTGCCTCGCCCGGGCTCCAATTGGTCACTGGTAAGGACACGTCACCCACGCTAGCTCGCGCCCAGCAGAACGAATGAGAAAGAGGCGCACGCGGCTACCCAACGGCAGATTTCCACCTTAGGGGAATCTTCGCCTGGGAGGGGTTGGTTGGAGAGAGAGAGAGAGAGAGAATGTGTGTGCGAGCGTGTGGCGTCCGCGCGCGAGCGAGTCTTCGCCCTCATAAATTCTTAGCGCTCACGTGGTGCCGACGGAGGAATGCCGCGCGCGCGTTGCGGGCGCTGGACTAGAATATTCTTTTCGAGGGGGGAGAGAGAGAAGGGGGCTCGTCGACGCCATAAACATGCTTCTGTACTCCCCCGCCCTTTCCCTTATCGATTGTAAAATCAGGGCGGTGAGGCGCTGCTTATCTCCGAGAGGCTCCCTCAAGGCGTTTTTTCAATTTCTTTTGCCTTCACAATGGCGAAGATGCATGAGCGTCGTCATGAGTTGTCAGTGGTATATTGCACCTAAGAACACGGGGCGCTCTGTGCAAATAAAATGAAAAATCAGGTAGGCCCTACCCCACAGACTTGTTAACACTCGCCCTGAGGGAAATGCTGGCTGAAGGAGGCAGAATCTCTGTATCGTCCCAGCTGCTGGAGAGAGGGCTCGTTTTCGCGGGCTTCCTCACAGGCATTGGGGTAGCCGTTGTGAGAACAGGGGCGCAGGGACTAAAAGGGCGGTTGGACTGACCCAGCAGGCTGTTTTTAATACATAGTGGCTGCATAAACCCTTTCCCTAATGGGCTTCTTTTTAAAATAAGCAACCCCTCCCCCAAAAAATATCCTTCACCGAAATCCACATTTCTTCGCTATGGTATTTTGTTTTAATTGCGCTTCGGATTTTTTTTAATTCAACATGTCCCAGTTTTTATTCTTTAACACTGTATTCTACCGTTTTTTGTTTGCTTTGTGAGTTGCAGTTATATGGCTGCTGTATAAATGAACAAAACATGCCAATTTCCTAGTACCCACAGGACATGCTTTGCACACCACATCATTCCCAGGAGAAAACAGGATTTCCTATTTTAACACCTCCCCACTCCAAAGCATTGGTCACAAGCTCCAGAGGCCTTCTGTAAGTGCTTGCTGAAAACAGTTTCTCTTGTTGGTCATGGAAAGGGGCGTCCTATTAAGCTAATTCTAAGATTCTTGACTAGCCTCTATCTAGGAGTACCTCAGACTTGTTGCCAGCCCTCTGTGGATATTACTGGCATACAGTAAGGGTAGCCCTCCCCCCCTGTACAAACGTATGTGCACATGGGTAAACAGATGTATACACCACTCCCCTAAAATGAAGTGATATAAGAAGGATGTTTATGTCTGTAGCAGGTGGGGTCAGAATTAATATATTGCAGAAATACATCAGATGTTACTGAACTGCATCTCTTTTAATCCCCATCTAGCATGGCCATAGTTCAGGGATTATGGAAATTGTAGTGTTGGAGGGTACCACAGCCCTGAGCTGTGGAAAACACACCAGGGCTAATATTCTAGAAAAACACTTTCATATGGCAGTGCTCCACACAGAGCCATAATGGTTGAAATGTGCTTACTACAAGGAGTCAAGCTGCAGTCCAAAATAGGTTTACTCAAAAGTAGGTTCTACTGAAACCAATGAAAATTACTTCCAAGTAAATGTTTTGTGATTTAAGCTAAACAATAACAGACTTCCACATCTGACCTTGTCTTTCCAACTTCCTGTTGAGCATATTAATCCATGCTATTTTAAAGCAGACTGTGCTTAAGCAAATATTATGGGTTTTTAAAACTGAAACTACAATAGAAGGAATTCCTTTTTTAATCCACCCAGAGCAGAACAGGAGTTTCATTGGACAATGTATTTTATCAGTGAATACCATATTCAGAGTACAGGGAAGAAGGGATGGGTGTAGCTTATTTGGATTTCCTTACTGTTTGGAATGGGTTTCTGAATATGTATAATCCATTCCTAGTTTAATGCCATTTGCAATTTATTTGGACAAAATGATTATATAGATAAATATAAATGCATGGAAATTTCAGAGAGAGGTGCTGTAAATTCCTTAACATTTTGCATGAGGTTTTTTTCCTGCTCCTAGTAGAGAATATATAGTTGCCATAAGCAGAACACACACAAGTGAGAATAGTAATTGGCCAGGTATCAATTCCCAATATACAGATTCATCATAAGTATAAATGGTACTGTAATTGTACAGTAATGAAGAAACATCTATTTAGATTGATATATACAAATGTAGGTGAATTAAGAATCCTTATGTTATCCCTAAGCGGAGAATAAAATTATATACAAATAGATGATAGCAGTGCTTTTTTTTTCTGTGGGGATGCAGGGATACGCATACCCCTAAATATTTTGTGAATCTAAGTTTGGCCTCATTGAGGGGTAGTAATTCAATATGAGTAGGAAAATGAGAGTACCCCTAAACTTTTTTTTAAGAAAAAAAGTGCTAGATGATAGTATGGTGCAGGCAGGAAGGCCACCTAGTGATAAATTTTCCTACATCTGTCCCAAAAAGGTACCGTATATTTCGCCCTATAGGACGCACCTAGTTTTTTGGGGGGGGAATAAAGGGGGAAAATTATTTCCCCCTTAGGCGTGGGGCTTGGGCGGGGGATGCCCGATTTTCCCCTGACCCCTGCCCCCAGAACAGGCTGCTATCCGCAAGACTAGGGAGCCCTGCGGGAAGTCCCGCTGGTCTCCCCAGGCTTGCGGATATCTGTCCCCCTAGCTTGTGGGGCTGCCAGCCTCCAAACCAGGTCGGGGAACAGCGGGAAGGCGCGCTGCACCTCCCCTCTGTCCCCCGAGCTTGTGGGCTGCAGGCTGCTGCCCGCAAGCCTGGAGAGCCCGTGGGAACTCCCGCCGGGCTTGCAAGGCTTGCGGATAGCTTCCTGAAGCCTGGAGAGCGAGAGGGGTCGGTGCGCACCGACCCCTCTCGCTCTCCAGGCTTCAGTGAAAGCCTGCATTCGCCCCATAGGATGCACACACATTTCCCCTTCATTTTTGGATGGGAAAAAGTGTGTCCTATAGGGTGAAAAATACGGTAATATCCGTTGCTAATATAAAGACATGGGAGAGGGGTATAGTTCCATTGCATGCATCTCAAAGTATCAGATAGGTTCCCTTACCAAACAAGTATAGCTCCACTTTATTCTCATGATGCTGGTGCAAGGAAGGGATCCAAACCTGGCATTGAGGACAGGCTGGCCACTTCTTAATTCCTTTCATGCCAAAACCATTTCTCAGTCTATCAATTTTTTTGTGATTCTTGACATGGGATTCTGCTGGTGTATGACTGATTACATTGATATAGCACTGCCCCTAGCCCTGTGCCAGTACAATCCTGTTGCTTGGCTGCAACAGGTTCTCTTCTCTATGATAGCATCAATACTATACTGGTGCAAATGGATTTGGGATTGGTGCTGTCCATTTTAACATATGTCATTTAAGGACTGGATAGTTCTGCAATTTTATCTCTAACCCATTGCTTTTAATGCATTTACAATATCTGATAGAGGGCAGCTCCTTTTTATAGCAAAACCCTCAGTTACAGTTAAGAAAAATAATGATAATAATGCTGTCATAAATAATAAAATTATTTTCAGTTTACCACAAAATGTAAAATATATATAGTAGCTATATTCTGTTGATAACAGTCTTTCCAAAAATTAAAACATCTGATTTAAAGCAAAATCCCTTTTGTGAGCATCCTATTCCTTACCTTCTCTAATCTGAACTAAATGTGTATATGGTGTTGTTTATTACTACATATTCCACACTGTTCACCCAATCACTTTTATGTGGACCTTGTCCATTTCCCCATTTATTTGCCACCTCAGTTTGAGTTGTAATGATTTTAACACCCACCAATTATTGTTTTTCAGCTGGTGCTCTTTATATATATCTACAAGGCAAGGTAAGAATTTGAATACTTTCAAATTCCTTAAGAAGGGCAGCCTGTCCTTCACCTGTGTATTTGCATGAAAGGCTTTCCTTGAAATTTTTAGGTCTTTTCCAGATAGATTTGTTAAAAAAATACTGGTATTGAAATCCAATAGGATTGGGATTATTTATAACTATGAATGTGGAGAAGAAGCTAAAAACCTTCGGGGCGAGGGATTCTGAGATGAGGCCAAGAGTCTGTAATCTGAAATATTGCTTGTAAGCTGCAATATTGTGGTAATGGAGCTGTAAGCATTCCTGGAATAAATTAGATGGATGGCGTCACACTATCGTTGAAGGAGCAAGTACATAGTTTGAGGGTGCTCCTGGATCCAACTATCACTGGAGGCACAGATGTCTTTGATGGCTAGGAATACCAGTTGCCAACTTTGGTAGGTAAATTGACTATGGTTGTTATTGGATCGGGTTAACGATTGCAGTTTTCCATGCACTGGTAACTTAATGGTTGAATCACTGTAATGTGCTCTGTGTGGGGCTACTCTTGGGGTTGGCTGGGGGCTTTAACTGGAAGAGAACATAAGTTAGGTTGGCTTGGGGGCAAACTACCACCAGCATACAATGCCCTGCTTGCAGGATTTGCTTACAGACTGCCAGTCTGCTACTTGTACTCTACAGCTCATGATTCAGGTAGGTAGCCATGTTAGTCTGACGCAGCAAAAATAAATGCAAAAATTGAAAAATTGTCCAGTAGCAACTTAGAGACCAACTAAGTTTGTTCTGGGTATAAGCTTTCGTGTGCAAGCACACTTCAGATAACTGAAGATATCTGAAGAAGCGTGCATTCTACAGCTCATAACAAGGTTACTTGAGAGGCTGCCTTATCCCTAATATACCTAGTAGAGGAGTAGGGCTTTTAGTGTGGCTGCCCCTGTTCTGTGTAACAGCATTCCTATCGAGATAGGACAGGGACCCACTATCTGCATTTTCAGGAAACACTTGTAAGACATTTTTGTCCCAACAGGCTTTTGTAGATAGATAAATGGGTCTTTGGTATGAGTGTCTTTTGTACGGTTTCAGTTTTGTTTAAAATGTATTGGTTTGCGTGCATGTGTGTTTTTAAACCATTTTTGCTGTTTTTATTATATATAATTTTGAGACAACTGTTTAATAAATTGACACCAATAATGATGACAAATAATAACATTGTATGTTATTATCTTGATCTGATTTTTAAAAATACAGATATTCAAAAGCACCTGTACCAGAATCAGATTATTGGGGTGTATTTGTACCAACACAACTACACAGTCTTTATTTATTAATCACCTTCCACACAGACATGCCTCAAGGCAATGTACAAAATAAAATAGAAGCAGCCAAAAAGAAGGAAACCCCTGTTAAAAACAACACAGAAAATAATAGCAAATGAATTTTAAAGCAATACAAAGTAGACACCTATGGCAGCGTTGGCTTTATGGAATGTGTGGTATATGTGTCACCTGTGTTGTGTGGCTTCATGCTGCAGGGCTCTGAAAGGCAGCCTGCTGTGATTACTTTTTCCTGCACCAGGCTGGAGTTGGTGAGATGAAAAGAAGGCCCACATTCCTTTGTTATCCAGATATGGTATGAGAAGATTTGTGGTGCAGCCAGTTTTAAAAAATGAGCTGTAATGAGCCTGAAAAGTCATGAGGAAATATATGGAGGCCGTTGGAAGCATCAGCACCACATGTGGTTTGTAATGTTTGAAAGGTGTGGACATGATTCCAGCAGCCTCCAGCAAACTTCAAAGTGCTATTCAGCTTGTCTCAAATTTACTTGACTATTGTACTTCTAATTTATTCTGGAAATCTAGAGGTTTTGATCCCAAGATACAGAAAACCAGAAACGATCTGGCTGCTGCTATACGAACACACACATATATACATATATACACGTTAAGAAATTTCTTCACATAGAGCTGACTGAACATAACAACAACTTGGTCAGACTGTCCTGTACTTGGTTTAGGAACTCGTTTGTCAACTAATGGAAAATATGCTAATTGTATGGGTGTGGAAAACCTTAATTGCCTTACCTTGCCTGTATAGTTGCCTTCTCTTAATTCCATTCGTAAATTAGGAAGAGGCCCACATGAAGAATGCTTCCCCATGTGAATGAATCAACATGTTCACTTTAGAAACATACCCAGTTCATTCTCAAGCTTTAAACTAACCCCTTCCCTTCCCACAAACACATTTATTTTGAAGCTAGATCCAGTAATTTCAACAAAGCCTACTTCTAAATCTTAAAGATGATGTTTTGTCTTTTTCAAGACCAGACTCCTTGCCACCTTGTCTTCTATAATAACAGCTCTTTTCAGCCTCTTAGTGAAAATAGGGGCTTAACAGAACAGGTTATCAAAACTGGAGTGGCATAAGGCATGATTTCATGCTTCTGGTAGACACACCCTCCTTATCTGACTGCACAGAACCAAAGGATCTACTGCTGCCACACCCCCTTCTCAGGAAAGGCAGTAGGTGGGTGTGCACTCATCTTATTACACATTCTCCTTGTTGTTCCAGAGAGTAGGCAGGAGGATCAAACAAGGCAGGGAGTTAGCATACATGCACTGACTTTGATCTTTAATTACCAGGCAGTATTTTATTTAAAAAATCCATAGCACACTATGGTAATTTCCAAATTTGTATAAATTTCAAGTAGATCAGCTCCTTGAGATACTCCATGAAGATTGTACACATATTTATATTTTTTTCCACCGAACCCACTGAACTGCTCTTTTACTGTCTCGTGTGCAGCTCTGGTTCGCCAGAAGCGGCTTAGTCATGCTGGCCACATGACCCGGAAGCTGTATGTCTGCTCCCTCAGCCAGTAAAGCAAGATGAGCGCCGCAACCCCAGAATCATCCGCGACTGGACTTAACGGTCAGGGGTCCCTTTACCTTTACCGATTCTGTCTGAAACACACATACCTGTTTGTAATGGTTGGTGACATGCACAGCGACATAGCAATCCTCGTTGTTGAGCTTTTTTTAGGAGATCAGCCAAAGTTTTTTAAGATGCCAGAAAAGTTGTTGAACTTCTTGGGGGAATTCTGCCAACATTTGCTTAGCTGTCTTTTTGAGGGACTCATCAGAGCACATCAGAACATATTTGCAATAATCACACCAGACTTACAATAATCAACCTCTGTTTGAGAATCAGGAGAATATTTTCCAGGTTTGGGGAAGGGTGTGGAATCATATCCAGACAGGCATACAGCCCAAACTTTTGCTTTTAGAAATTCACTGACAAACTCACAAAAGAGCAAGGTAGAAATAACATTGATAACATTTTCCTCCATTTTTATGCATTCAGGATATATCCCCTGCTAGGAGAGGGGCTTGTAGGAACCACATCCACACACCTTTCATGGAAATATCCTGGAATAGCAAATGGTCCAGATCTACCTGACCTGACTTGCCCAGCCCCGCAGCTGCTGCGGCTTCTAATGAGTGAATGTAGGGAAGTGGTTAATACAGAGTTTGTTTCAGGCTTCCTCAACCTCGGCCCTCCAGATGTTTTTGGCCTATAACTCCAATGATCCCCAGCTAACAGGACCAGTAGTCAGGGATGATGAGAATTGTAGTCTCGAAACATCTTGAGGGCCGAGGTTGAGGAAGCCTGTTTTTTTTCAATAAATAAACAAGCCAGCCACTATTTCTCCACCCACCCAATCAATCAATCAATGCAGAATGATTAAGTAAAAAATAGATATTGGTTAGTGAAAGAGACTCATAGTTGCTTGCTTGCTTGTTGTATCTCTGGCAACTAATCAACAACAAAAATAGCTCCGCAGAAAGCACACTGTAACTCCTCTAGTCTTCAGGGAAACAGCCCTGACCATGCTGAAAACCAGTGTATGATTCTGGTAGGCTAATACTTGCACATAAGGCTGTTTCTGAAGCAGTTCTGACTCCTCCCATGTCTGCTATAGTGGTTGTTCTGGACTGGTATCAAAACAACAGATGGGAGAAAAGCTTTCCTAATAGGACTGACTTTCTGGCAGCTCAGTCAGTCACATGGTTTTTCTACTTTGAGACATGTGAGAGGGACCAATGTGCCATAGCTATACTTTTGAATTAGGGTTGTCTTGAGTAATTTAGGGAGCATATGGACAGAGCTTCCTGCTGCAGTCATACCACTCCCACTGAAGCAACACCATCATCTCCATTGGGTCATTCATTTCTTTGATGCATCCCTCTCTTCTGTGGAGTATCAGAATTGCACAGATATGTTAAAATGCCACCTTATCGGCACCACTCATGTTTCAAGTTTGCAGAACAAGACTGAAACACAGCTATAGTACTCCCACCCTCCAAAGTCTAACTCTAAGAAGCTTTTCAGTTTGAGCAGTTTTTATACTCTAGAATAAGCTTTTCATTTAGAATAAGTTGTACAAATATGTCTTGTGTAGTTTGATGCTTAAAATCAACATTTTTACTGTGTCTGTATACAGTACTAATGTACCCCTCACTAGAGGGCTATGTGGGCCAAAAGTCCTATAAACAGACAAGAAAAGGTTGTTAACCTTGCAGTGTGCTAACTGTCAAATTTGCTAACATATATGAACAAAACATGACTTTGAACAAAATTGTAACAGTTAAAGTTGTGGAAAAACGGTCCTAGTCACCATTCTCTAAATGCAAATCATCTGTCAAACTATAACCTCTTTCTCCTGTCTCTACTTTATGCTAGTTCATAATATTTTGATGCAAACGTTGGAGAACATACACCAATCCTGCGTAAACGTCTGATTAGAGGACAGAAGACTGAAATATCCTCCTTCTCTTGTCCTTTTGTTCCCTTGTCCCTTAAAGCACAAACATTTCCATTGCAAATATGTTTCGGCATGTGTGAGGCAAGGCACTTTGGCTTAGGCATTTCTGTTTAACAGTTGCTGTCTGGCAAAAATCTGCTGTTTTGTCAAGCTCCACCCAGTGGTTGTGTAAGCCAAACACCCCCCCCCCAAGAGTTAACCAGCTCCTCACCGTGGGATGCCTTTTTGTACATTCATGAATGTATTGGAAAGTTGTTCAAATGTAAATTCAGATTGCAAGCTCTGTGGGACAGAGACTTTCTTTTTCTTTTGTAATTATGTTAAAGCACTAAGTACACTGATGATACTAAAAACAATAAAGAGGAATGTGGGTGCTCAATACATACAGCTATATTGAAATTACATTTGAATAATGCTACTTTAGGTTTTTGTCTAGGGCTTATTTAAGAAACTGCATGTGCTCAAATTTCTACTCCCGCACAACTATTAAAGGTTTCCCTTTCCTCTTTTGTACTACTTATTCCTTATCGTTAGTTGCTTGGAGAAAAGTGCCAAACATTTACCAGACTTGGATGACATATTAAGCCATAGTTAAAAATAAACTGTGGTTTAATGTGCTGGTGCATGTTCTGCTCATGGTTTGTTTGGAGAGAACCAAATAATAAGCACTGGTTCAAATGTAATGCAAAGCCAGACTAACAATCACAGAAAACAACTTCATGGAGCTGGGTCACATACCAAAATAGAATGCTTTATACACTATCATAGGTTGACACATCTATAGGACTAGAGGAGTAGTGCCCCCCCCTAATGTCTTGCTGCCTTTTTCTGGTAAAGGAAAAATCCTTGAGATTTTTTGCTTGTAGTTTAGGAAGGATGTTTGCATTTGACAGTATCCCTCTCCCAAACCCCCAAACCCAATTATATGAATGAAGATGCAAATGGGAATCTAGAAACACAAGCATCCAATTTGTGCTGCATATGCACGTGCAGTTGTACTTATACTTTCTGCATGCCATTTTAATGAATTACAGGTCCTGTTTGATGATTGATCTTGACTTACAGATCAACCAGGCTTGTTTACCTCCAACATAATCCACTCACATTTCAGAAAATCAAGTCTAAATGTAGGCTTGCATGTTTCCCTCCTGTTTACAGCTTCAGTGGTTACTAAAACCTGAGAAAATATATAGCAAAAAATTGCTTTCTATAGCAGAGTTTGCATACTCACTTCTACTGTTTATCTACCTGGACAGGTCTGCACAAGTTGTGATCTGTCAAGCTGAACACTGCCCACCACCAGTCATGCATGGCAGCTTGATCTACTTCACAGTCCTTTCCTCCTAGTACCCATTCTTAGAAAATCATTGCCTCTATTTTATCCCTGTTTTTGCCTTTTGGGGACCCCTGGTTAAAATATTGTTATGAGTTTGGGGTGGGGAAAAGTAGGCAGTATGCAGAGACATTTCTAGTCCTTGCATCTAGCAATTGTTAAAATATAAGCCCGGCTCACTTCCTGTTGAGGTGATTGTCTGCATAATGGGCCACTAAGGGAAACAAATGATAGGGGCTCTGTGTTAGACGACAAATGGTTAGTTTTAAGACAAAAGGCCAAAGTAGAGAGATCAGTTCCATGAGCTAGAAGCTGGAAGAGAAGTGGCAGGCTGGAAAGGAAGAGCGAGAGCCATGTTTGATTTCTGTTTCTGTTTCTATTATTTATTTTATTATTTATAATAAATGCACACCATGCATTTAAAGCAAGTCCCCCCCCCCCTGAATCCCAGGAACTATAGATTACCCACTCATGGAGCCCTTAACAAACTACAGTTCCCAGAATTCTTGGGGGTGGGGGGGGGTGGGCTGGGGAAAATGTACTTTAAAAGTATGGTGTGTACGAAGCCATGGTTTCTCCAATCCAAACACTGCTTCTAGGCTCCAATGCATGGACAGAGTTTATGTACCAGTGAGAATTTTTCTATTCATTCCATTGAAGAGTGCTGAAATCAGTGGCCAGAAGAATGCAACTAAAGGTTTGCTTCTTCTGTTGATATGGGTGAAGTAGCCCAGATGTGCAGGAAAGTCTAATGGGCACCCAAACACCTATGGTTATGAATCAGGGTAATGTAGAAGAAAGGCCTAAGCACCAGGCCCATTGAACTCAGACAGACCCAGCAGTTAGTAATCTTTCAAAGACTGGAATGTAAACTATTGCATCATCCTAACAGAGGCTGGTATTTGTATGCTTAGGGGTACCTTAAGGCTTATACAATGTAGAATTCCTGTACAGTACTTAGATTCAGTGTTTATATTATGACAGATGGATCCAGATTTCCCCCCCTTAAGGTTAGAAAGTTCTGAGACTGTTTTGCAAACTTTTTGTCATGAAGATATGCATGCAGTCTGTCTACTTATTAGGAAAAGTACAAATCGAGAAAAAAGCATGTGGTAGCTGACTCATAACTTGGCCTGAATATCCATCATTTTTGTTTGGACAGAACATGCTTATTTACTGGTAGCTATTATGCAGTTTTTTCAGTTGCATTTTTGGTCGCTTGTTAAAGTCAGCCCTGGCTGGAACTGCAGCAGATATTTCTACCATCCTAATTTCTTTATGCCTAGTGGGTGGGTATTTGTCTCTTCCCATGCTGCAGATAAACAAAAAAACTCTATACAGTACAGTAGATTAAGAATATATGCAATATAACTGCCTTGTGAATCATGGCACCACAAGGTTTAAACTAGGTTTCCTGGGTTACCCCAATTCCACTATATATGTTCACCTGAAAGTGAAAGCCAGGAGGATCTTAAATGTGTTTCGCTTTATTTTTAAAATCCATTTTAAATTAAGATTATACTACACATTGTCAAGATTTAAGGCTATAATGAGACTTCGATTGGTGATGTGACCTGGTGGATATTAGGTGAGGATTTATTTCATGTGTGTGCCAACACCTATCTGTTGCCAAAGGAAGAAACTTCCAGCTCGCCTAGGAAGTCTCCTCATATCATTAAACTAGAGTGGGCAAGGTGATAACTTCCAGATCCTCACTAGTATGGATACTTCTTTTAGTTAACTGTTTTAGTTAAGACCTCAGCATACTCCATGCATGTGTGTGTGTGTTAGTTACACAAGGGATGATGGACTTCAGACCCACTAGAATATTGATCTCCAGCTGGTAGGTCAGAACCTACTATTGAGTAGTGGATCGTGATGCCAGTACTACTAAAAAATAAATATATTGTTTAAAAAGTAATGTTCATGGGTGCTAGACTCCTCCAAATTACTGGGTTCCGTAAATGTTAGAATTTAATCAAGACTTAGAGTGTTAAAACTGCTAGACCTGTGTGTATTTAAGATGTGTATTAGACACTTCTAATTTAAGATGTGTAGTAGACACTTCTAATTTAAGATGTGTATTAGACACTTCTAATTTTCTGTAATCAGCATGTGTTAAAAGCTGATTCAGCCAAGCTGGTGCTTCTTGTGATGTGTCAAGAGCTAATTAAGCCAGGACTAGCTTCTTGTGCAAAGCTATGACCTGTTAAGACAGTGGTCAGCAAACCTTTTCACTGTCCCTCAGACCTTGTTGGGGGCCGGAATATATTTTGAAGGGGAAAAAAAGAACAAATTCCTGTGCCCCACAAATAACCCAGAAATGCATTTTAAATAAAAGCACACATTCTACTCATGTAAAAACACCAGGCAGGCCCCACAAATAACCTAGAGATGCATTTTAAATAAAAAGACACATTCTACTCATGTAAAAACACACTGATTCCCGGACCTTCCATGGGCCGGATTTAGAAGGCAGTTGGGCCGGATCCGGCCCCTGGGCCTTAGTTTGCCTGCCCATATGTTAGGACAGCAGTGTGTCAAAGGAACTCACCAGAAACTTCTCAATAGATAAAGTGAGAAGCAATGTGGGCGGGAGTAGGAGGTTAGGAGTGATGTGACCTAGAGAGCAAGGCAAGCTGCAGAGCAATGCCAGGGAGCCATGACTGATTGCTGCTGGAATCTAAGGCTGTAGCTATGGAAGAAGCAAGACCCTGTTGGAGTGTAGTGCTGTGAACGCCTCCATCAAAGACTCAGCTTGTATATATGTGTAAATTAACCATATAGCATAAAGACACCACAGTCCCCACTGTACCTTATTTCCAAAAGGAAACATGGCCCTTGATAAGTGCTCCTGGAACCCCCTGGAATCTCACACCGCTCAGAGATTTGGGTGGTGGTGTGCAACAAAAAGAAATGGATCACCAAGTGCATGTTTAGGCAAAAATTCAGTTCCAGGTTGGAAAACGTTGAAGACTAGTGCTCTTAATTACCGTATTTTTCGCTCTATAACACGCACCCGACCATAACACACATGTAGTTTTTAGAGGAGGAAAATCCGTAGGCATGCCACCCGTAGGCATTCCCTCCATAACACGCACAGACATTTCCCCTTACTTTCTAGGAGGAAAAAAGTGAGTGTTATGGTGCAAAAAATACAGTATGTTGGACTACAGCCCCATCATTCCTGTGTCCCATTGGTCATGTTGGTTTGGGCTGATGGGAGTTGGAGTCTTGCAACATCAAGAGGGCCACAGATTCCCCATCTCTGTTTTAAACTCTTTAACCTTGTGATATGGACTCCTTGAAACCACCCCCATCATTGAAGCAGGAAGGGAAGATGCTCTTGGCTACACTCAACTAATTTTAACTGACACACAGCCAATCTGGCTTTGACAGAGATTGATTGAAATGTTTGGCAAAATTTTAGCTGGGTTTTTCTATTAAATAAACATGTTGTGTGCATGTATGTGTGTGTGAGAGAGTGCTTACATTCTGCATTCAGGACCATGTCTTGCAGCCAACAAAAAGCAGTGGGGGTGGGAATGAATAAAAAACAAGCAGGGTTGTAAATATGTTTCAGAGTTCTGCCAATGCCACAAACTACTCAAGCTTTATTTCGAACAGACCTTGATATATTTACCACCCTTAATAAAGTTACCTTTTAGTTTTCTATGCATGTATCTACCTTCTTCAAGGTATGAATGAAAGCCAAAATGCACTGTTGTATACAAAAAGTGATGTAGATTAAATTAAGGCCACACCAGTGAGATCTATAAGTGTCTTTGAGCAGAACATATGCCATAAAATGCTGTCAAGATTATGGGCAGTCTTTAAGTAAGTCGATAAGCAGGTTACATTCCTATAAAATAAGGGCAAGGGAGCAAATTACCCTGAATAAAAAGCATGATACCCTGTTCCGAAATGTGAAAAGATTGTGATCTGGGAAATCTTTAGATAAAAAGTTCATTTCTCATTATAAATATAAAATATGAATAGTCTGAGGTCTGACCAAAATTCTTAATACCATAAGCATTATCTTTATAGCAAATCTTTAGTTGTGTCATTCCATGTGATAGGGGAGGATCCAGTTAATGTGGAAATAGGAGCTTCCCCACGGGATTGGGTGAAATACAACACAGTTTTTTTTCTTCATCAGTAGACAGGTATGCCTGAAAATATGACCAATGAGTTCAATTCCTTACCAGCTTTAGGGACCAGGATGATGGGAAACATGCTTTTATTTCCCCATCAGTCTCTTCAACTCCCGCCCTATAGTGTATATGACTTGCCCATGACTGTTTTTTAAGGTTAAGGGAAGCTGAGGCATGTTGTTTTCACCCCCCCCGCCCCAGTTTTCAAGTTTCACATACACATGCTTTAAGGGTCTTGTGAATTAGGATCATCAGGCATTGGTAACACTGCAATCTGGCAGATTTATCCAGTTACTTAAAATAGGGATAATTCTGGGCACTAATAATAATAATAATAATAATAATAATAATAATAATTTATTTATACCCTGCCCACTCTGGGCGGCTTCCAACAAAACACTAAAATACAATAACCTATTAAACATTAAAAGCTTCCCTAAACAAGGCTGCCTTTAGATGTCTTCTAAAAGTTTGGGAGTTATTTATCGCTTTGACATCTGGTGGGAGGGCGTTCTACAGGGCGGGAGCCACTACCGAGAAGGCTGGTTCCCCGTAACTTGGTTTCTCGCAGTGAGGGAACCGGCAGAAGGCCCTCGGCGCTGGACCTCGGTGTCTGGGCAGAACAATGGAGGTGGAGACGCTCCTTCAGGTATACTGGACCGAGGCAGTTTAGGGCTTTAAAGGTCAGCACCAACACTTTGAATTGTGCTCGGAAACGTACTGGGAGCCAGTGTAGGTCTTTCAAGACCAGTGTTATATGGTCTCAGCGGCCGCTCCCAGTCACCAGTCTAGCTGCCGCATTCTGGATTAGTTGTAGTTTCCGGGTCACCTTCAAAGGTAGCCCCACGTAGAGCGCATTGCAGTAGTCCAAGCGAGAGATAACCAGAGCATGCACCACTCTGGCAAGACAGTCCGTGGGCAGTTAGGGTCTCAGCCTGCGTACCAGGTGGAGCTGATAAACAGCTGCCCTGGACACAGAATTGACCTGTGCCTCCATGGACAGCTGTGAGTCCAGAATGACTCCCAGGCTACGCACCTGGTCCTTCAGGGGCACAGTTACCCCATTCAGGACCAGGGACTCTTCCACACCCGCCCGCCTCCTGTCCCCCCAAAACAGTACTTCTGTCTTGTCAGGATTCAACCTCAATCTGTTACCCGCCATCTATCCTCTAATCGCCTCCAGACGCTCACACAGGACCACAGCACAAGAGGCATTGCTAGCCCTATGCTCAGCGTTTTGGGGACAGTGGTTCTTCAGGGTTTCAGACAGTAGCCTTTCCCCACTGTACTCAGAGATGCCAGGTGTTGAACCTGAATCCTTCTGCATGCCAAAGCATGTGCTCTTCCACTAAGCTATGACCCTTCCATCTGTAGACAGAGGGAGTGACAATAATGTTGGCATCCGTCTGTCTCAAAAGACAATGCAGTGTACCTCTGGGGCCAAAGTCAAACCCCTGAAGAATCACAACTGTGGCCACAGAGACCAGTTACTTCTAATTGCTGCCTCCTGTGTTAGAAGAATAATGTTGATACAGTACATACTAATTTTACTATGTTTCTTTAGATGCACCCATGTTTGTAAGACATGTTTGTGAAGGCTCTGGACTCAAACACCAGAGTGATCTGACTCAAAGACCTCAGTGATATGAGTTTGTCAGGAATAGTAAGGAATGGTAAAATATATTACACGTGGGAGGGTGCTCTATCTCGTTGGAAAGCAAAGTTCCAATTGATATAACACAGGGAAGTGCATCCTTTACATATTTATTGGTTTACTTTTCAGTTGGATAATAGCTTGGTAGCTTTCTGTTCATCTGTTTTCTTTACCCTCCAGCAGCCTAGCTGTTCCATGAAGTTCAGCTAAGGGCAAATTGCTATGTCATGTGCTTCCCCCATTAAGAATGTATTTGTGCTATTTTCTCTACTTCTGCTTTGTATCTTGTATTTATTGTTGGATGGTGTCTTTTTATTGATTTTGTGAGCCATTTGGAGATTTTTGGTGATAAAGAAAAGGCCTATATACAGGTGAAACTCAAAAAATTAGAATATTGTGGAAAAGTTCATTTATTTCAGTAATTCAGCTTAAAAGGTGAAACTAATATATGAGATAGACTCATGACATGCAAAGCGAGATATGTCAAGCCTTTATTTGTTATAATTGTGATGATTATGGCGTACAACTGATGAAAACCCCAAATTAACAGTCTCAGAATATTAGAATATTGTGAAAAGGTGCAGTAGCTATTCAATCCATAACACCTACAATGGGTTCCTGAGCTTTTAAATGGTCTCTCAATCTGGTTTAGTAGGAAGCACAATCAGGGGGAAGGCTGCTGACCTGACAGTTGTGCAGAAAGCCATCATTGATACCCTCCATAAGGAGGGAAAGCCTCAAAAGGTAATTGCAGAAGAAGTTGGATGTTACCAAAGTGCTGTATCGAAACACATTAATGGAAAGTTATGTGGAAGGGGAAAGTGTGGAAGAAAAAGGTGCACAAGCAGCAGGGATGACCGCAGCCTGGAGAGGATTGTCAGGAAAAGACCATTCAAATGTGTTGGGGTCTTTCACAAGGAGTGGACTGAGGCTGGAGTTAGTGCATCAAGAGCCACCACACACAGATGGATCCTGGAGATGGGCTTCAAATGTCGTATTCCTCTTGTCAAGCCACTCCTGAACAAGAAGCAACATCAGAAGCGTCTTACCTGGGCTAAAGAAAAAAAGAACTGGTCTGTTGCTCAGTGGTCCCAAGTCCTCTTTTCTGATGCGAGCAACTTTTGCATCTCATTTAGAATCTAAGGACCCAGAATCTGGAGGAAGAATGGGGAGGCACACAATGCTAGATGCTTGAAGTCCAGTGTGAAGTTTCCATAGTCTGTGTTGATTTGGGGAGCCATGTCATCAGCCGGTGTTGGTCCACTGTGCTTCATTAAGTCCAGGGTCAACGCAGCCGTCTACCAGGAGATTTTGGAGCACTTCATGCTTCCTTCTGCAGACGAACTTTATGGGGATGCTGACTTCATTTTCCAGCAGGACTTGGCACCTGCCCATACTGCCAAAAGTACCAAAACCTGGTTCAGTGCCCATGGGATTACTGTGCTTGATTGGCCAGCAAACTCGCCTGACCTGAACCCCATAGAGAATCTATGGGGCATTGCCAAGAGAAAGATGAGAGATATGAGACCGAGCAATGCAGAAGAGCTGAAGGCTGCTATTGAAGCATCCTGGTCTTCCATAACACCTCAGCAGTGCCACAGGCTGATAGCATCCATGCCACGCTGCATTGAGGCAGTAATTCATGCAAAAGGGGCCCAAACCAAGTACAGTGGTGCCTCGTAAGACGAAATTAATTCGTTCCGCGAGTTTTTTCGTCTAGCGAATTTTTCGTCTTGCGAAGCACGAAATCCCATAGGAATGCATTGAAATTCAATTAATGCGTTCCTATGGTCAAAAAAAGTCCAAACAAAGCCAAATTTGGTACAACAATAGTTTATTAACTGCTCTTTAAAGTCATACATACTTTAAAGAGCATTTCAAAAATTGAAGGAACAATAAATTAAGTTTCTAAACATGACAGAAAAACATTTAAAAATCAACAAAGTGTACTGTACATACATTTTCTAAGACTCTGGGGGACCACTCGAAGAAGGTTCCTCTTCCACTCTTTGCTTCTTGCTGAGGAACCTGTCCATGGTCTGCTGCTTCATCCGCCTTTTCAGCAGCTCCCTGAGAGGCAACATGACCGTCGCATCAAAAGTGTTCGCTTGGTCATGTGCCACGTGCTTGTCAGGGTGGTGCCGCTCTGCAAAAGCCTGCACCTCCTTCCACTTCTGGCAAATGTCCCTTAGTTCTTTGGAGGACAGCCGTTCCTCAGTTGCTTCCTCCTCTTCCAGCGAGGCCTGCTCCTGCGCAGCCTCTGCCTGCAGTTCGACCAGCTCCTGGGTGGTCAGCTCATGGTCGTGCTCCTCCACCAGCTCGCAGACGTCCTCCTCTGTGACCTCCAGGCCCATGGTCCTCCCCAATGCAACAATGTCCTGCACCACTGTTGACTCTGATGCACCAGAGTCACTTGGTGCCACACAGTCCGACCACAGGCTGCGCCAAGCGCAATTCAAATTTCTCTGGCTGATCCCGTTCCAGGCCGTGGTGATCATCTTCAAGCAGGTGACGATGTTGAAGTGTTCCTTCCAGAATTCCCGCAGGGTGATGGTGGTGCAATCAGTCACCTCAAAGCATCGCCTGAAAAGCTCCTTGGTGTAGAGTTTTTTGAAATTGGCGATGACCTGCTGATCCATCGGCTGGAGCAGTGGCGTGGTATTAGGCGGCAGGAACATGATGTTGATGAAGCTGAACTCCAACAAGTCCACCTCAAGGCCTTTAGGATGAGCAGGAGCATTGTCCATCAGAAGCTAAGCCTTCAGCGGCAGGTCGTTGTCCAGCAGGTAATGTTTGACAGCAGGGCCAAAAGCAAGATTGACCCAGTCCACAAACAGCACACGTGTGACCCAAGCCTTGCTGTTGGATCACCACATGACACTCAGCCGCTCCTTGTCGACCTTGTGTTTCTTGAAGGCCCGTGGGTTCTCCGAGTGGTACACCAGCAGGGGCTTGCTCTTCAGGTCGCCGCTTGCGTTGGCACAGAAGAGCAGGGTCAGACGGTCCTTCACGGGCTTGTGGTCAGGCAACTTGGCCTCCTCCTGTGTGATGAAAGTCCTTTTGGGCATCCTCTTCCAAAACAACCCGGTCTCATCACAGTTGAAGACCTGCTGTGGAACGTAGCCCTCCTTCTTTACAGCCTCCAGGAACTCCAATGCAAAGTCTTCAGCCGCAGGAACATCAGAACTGGCAGCCTCTCCATGCCTGACCACGCTGTGGATTTCAGATCTTGCCTTGAACCGGTCAAACCAACCTCTGCTTGCCTTGAAGACTTCTGGCTGGCCTGAGGTTCCTGGCTGTTCCCGGACGAGGTCTGCATGCAAGGCCTTGGCCTTCTCACAAATGACGGCCTCAGTCACTGTGTCCCCTGCACGCTGCTTCTCTTCTAACCAGCTGAGCATCAACTTCTCCACCTCCTCCAGAACAGCTGGGCGGTTCTTCACGATCCTGGTGACTCCCTTGGCTGCATCAGTCGCAAGGATCTTCTCCCTCATCTTCAGGATGGTGCCGATGGTCGATGGGTTCCTGCCGTACTCCCTGGCGAGGTCTGTCACATGCATTCCACCGTCGTGCTTCCGGATGATCTCCTTCTTCATTTCCAGCGTCACCTTCTCCTTCTTCCTCTCGCCGGCCTCCGCAGCAGCAGCAGTCTTCTTGGGTCCCATGGCAGCACAGCTCTTACCTACGTAAACTCAGAAAAAGAAAAAAAAATATCAGCAATTCAAACCCAGAACCAAGTCCTTGAATTCCAAACACCCAACCCAGAATCCAAAAACCCCCCAAAAAGTTTTAAAAGTTAAACTTACGAAATGGCTGCAAATCACCAAAGTCTTCAAAATCCTCAAATGGCTGCAAAAGAAGTTTTGGAAAAGCTTTAAAAATCACCAAAGTCTTCAAAAACCTCAACTGTTCCCCCAGCCGCCCACCCAGCACACAGAAATTGCAAACCCCTTCCCAGCTGTTTCCCCAGCCCCTCCCCAACTGTTGCAAACCCCTCCCCAACTGTTGCAAACTCCTCCCCAACTGTTCCCCCAGCCACCCAGCACACAGAAATTCAAACCCAGAATTTTTTTTCAAAAAAACAACAACATGGCCCAGTGGTCACAGAAAATCATAAAAATGCAGAAAAAAACCACACAAGCTCCCAGATTCTTGCAAACCTCTCCCCAACACCAAGTCCTTGAATTCTAAACACCCCAACCCAAAATCCAACCCCCCCAAAAAAAATGTTTTAAAAGTTTAACTTACCAAACAGCTGCAAAAGAAGTTTTGGAAAAGCTTCAAAAAATCAGCAAACTCTTTAAAAAGCTCAAAAAGGCCACCATACCGCGTGCAATGTGTTGCTTCTCGAAGTCAAGTCGCAACTGCACCTCTTCAAGCAATGCACCCTGGGTATTAACGGTTTTATGGAAATGGAAACAAACTTGCAAGACGTTTTCATCTTGCGAAGCAACTCGAAAATGAAAAACTCTTTCGTCTTTCCCTACACCTCCCATGATTCCTAGCTAGCAGGACCAGTGGTCAGAGATGATGGGAATTGTAGTCTCAAAACATCTGGAGGGCCGGGGTTGAGGAAGCCTGGTCTACATTGACTAGCAGCTCTCCAGGGTATCAGACAGGAGTTTTCCACAGCCCTTCCTGGAAACTTCAGGCATTGAACCTGTGACTTTCTGCATGCAAAAGCCTGAGTTCTGACACTGACTTATGTCCCTTCCACATGACAAACAAAGCATCTTTTATATGACAACGTTGAATGCTGCACACAGTTTCCTCCAATTTCATCAGACTACAGGTGCTGCAGCATCATTAAAAACACGCCCACTATGTTTTAATGATGACAGTGGCAATGAGAGGAATAATTCTAAAGTAATTGTGATGAGGGATATTTTTGGGTAGCTTCATTTGAGAATTGTCATTAACAGTCTTTTTTGTGCATTGTAACCTTGCCAGCATCTACATGCCATCATTGTGTGTTTTGATGAAATCACAGCCAAAGATATATTTTTTTATATTAAAAAAGCACGTTAGTCATTTTGTATTTGCTCCAGTCAATATAAGTATGCAGTGCCATGCAGAGAAAAGGGATATTCATTCCCTACTTATTTCATATTAGACAACACCACATGATGAGAAGAACTACATTTTCCTGCCAAGTGAGAAGTGCTATTTGTGCTTCAGCTGAGTCCTCTTCTTAGAAAAAACTTGAAATATTTCTGGCAATACATGAAATGCCCAGAAACACACAAGTCTGGTCATAAACCAAAAAAATAAGAAAAAGACCAGCAACCCCCGCCCCACCCAATGTCAGGAAACTATAAAAAGTGATGGAAATGGTAGTTTCAATTTTTAGCATTTTCTGATAGAACAGATTTGGGTAACAAAAATGTGCATTTTGAAGTCCAAGCCCAATTTGATATTGATAGATATATTTTCTTCAGTAAGATAATATTTAAGCTTTTTAAAAAAAATAAAAAAAATCTTTAAGCTTTTAAGGGAGATTTGTCTCCTTGAATAACCCAAATAGTTATTCATTAACTGACATGTGATGGTTTTAATTTGCAGTTTTAGATTTCTTGTTTGTTTAGATAGTTTGGGATCAGTTTCAATATTTATTTTGGCAAACACGTTACTTAATATCTTAATAAACCTCTGACTGCTTCCCTGGCATAGTAAAAAATGAGACTCTTTTTCATCTGCAATTCAATATTTCTGTAATTACTGTCACTGTAATTTCACCTTTGCTTTTTGTGATTAAGAATGAAATAGGGACCTTTAGAGATTTTACTACAAGGGTGTACTTTAAGTTTGCCACAGTCAATAATGTGCAATATTATAATAATCCCTTTCCTAGATTTTTGGAAAGCACCCCAAATTCCAAAGATTGACACAAATATTCTGTATTTTATTATAATAATGTAAATCAAATGGATACATGACTTGGATATACCACAGCTTTGCTCCAGAAAGAAACATACTGTTACTATACTATACTATACTATACCTTACTATACCTTACTATACCTTACTATTCCTTACTACACTACACTACACTACATTACACTACACTGTACTATAGAATAATGCTGGAAAAGGTTTTAACCAGAATTTCAGACTTTCTTCAGCCCTTAGAGCTTGCTTATATACAAACAAATAAAAAAGATATCTAAGTCCTTCCTGGAGGTGGGCACCAAGTTCATTGTTTAAATTCACACTGGCTTTCATTTCAGATAGAGAGATATTCTGTAGTGCAAAATTATAGTCTGGGCATCTTCCCTGCCCTCAACTCTGCCATAATGCTGGCAAGCCATAAGTGGAAGCTATTATCCTTTATCAATACAAATGCCTAAGTAACTGAATAAACAATTGGATTAATAGGAACATGTGGGGGCCTAACCCAGATTTAGTTAGCCACTCTTTCATCCCACAGTAACCAATGGGACTAAAGAGTGATCAGCTTAGTCAACATCCAACCCAGTGAAGATAGAAATTTTAGTTCTTCATGCAAGAATGGAAGACAGGAAGAAGAGACACTTAATAAGATCAAAATTTCAGTGTTTATAATTTTGTGTGTGTGCACAAAGAGGTGTGTATATTTTGCATACACAGTGATAGATGCACAAAAGGAAAGGAATTGAAAATGAAATTGCTGCTATCATAATGCCATCCTTGTGCATTATGAATACTTTGTACAGTTCTGGTCGCCTCACCTCGAACAGGATATTGTAGAATTGGAAATGTTTCAGAGCAACCAAAATGATCAAGGGACCGGAGTGACTCACCTATGAGAAAGTGTTGCAGTGCTTGTAGCCCAAATGTTTTCGATCACCCATTACTAGTGTCCAAAAAAAAGAAGGGGTGTTGTATTGGTGTGACTACAAATTATCAGAAGCAGAGAGTCACTTCATGCAAAAGCCTTACAGTATAGGACTGCCTTCATAGAGTATGGCAATACAGGAACAATAGTGTGAGAAGGGAAACAAAAATAGCAATAGATGAACCAAAGATAAGCCTCTTGCAAGCATATCATGTCACATTTCCGTTTCCCCCCTCCATCTAGCTCTTGTCTGTCTTTTTATTAAACCATTAACATTCAAAGTACTTATATTTATTAAAGCCATTATAGAAAAAAGGAGAAGAAATATTGAATAAAATATATAGGGCAGTGTTTGGAGAAGAAAGGACAGATACCTATTTATTTTCTCTTTCATTTTTAGACTACTCAAGTGACTTGTCTATTGTGAAGGCCTCTCCCCCCCCTCCTGTTCCATGTTTTACGCATTCCAGTGCTATTTTCAACCTCTTCATTTTACTGAGACTGCTCTGTGTAAAATTCCTAATGAGCTTCTATATGTTAAGCTGCAATGACTTTTTTCAGTTCTTTTTCTCTGTGAACATTTTTCAGCTTTTGATCCAGTTAACTATTCTGGTTTCTTAGTGACAAAGTAGAGATAACAGTGGAGTTATGTGTGTTGCTTATGTACCTGTTCCATCCATGTCTAAATCATAGTATAAGGCAGTGGTATTCAACCTTTTCTGACCTGGAACGCAATTTTGACCTAAACCTGCATTTGGAGATCCATTTCTTCTTCTTTTTTTACCATATATTTGTATGGTAACAATGCTACTACAGAGACCCGCCTTAGATCAGGTTGGGACCCAATAGTGGATCAGAACCCACCAGTGAAGACCAGTGGTGTAGAGATTTTATACTGTAGAAGAGACTTAGCACAGTGGCAAAGCTCATGTTCTCCATGCATAATGTCCTGGTTTAAATCCTTGGCATTTCCAGGCAGACCTGAAACAGGAGTGGAGAACCTTTCGCCCTCCAGCTCTTGCTAAACCTAAAACTCCAATCAGCTCTAGCAAAAATGACCAATGGCCAGGTATGATAGGAGTCATAGTTCCTCAACATCTGGTGGGGGCAATGGTTCCCCACTCCTGCTGTTGAGAGCAGCTGCACTTCAAACTTTCATCTTATGCTATGATGATTATTATGCTATCTTGCTTACCAGGTCTTCTTGTAGCTTAACTTAAGTGTACTGCTGTCCGCTCTTCTGCCAACTTAATTAAACTACATAGAAATAAAAATTATGTTATGCTTCTATCAAATACCATTGATTTCAATAGGACTAAAGAGTGACCAACTGAGTCTGGCTTCAACCCAGTGGCTTCACAGAAATGCAATGCCCATTGATGGACTTCAGGATAAATAAAGCCCCTGTTACTCCAAACATTAACAAACATTAACATTAACAAACATTAACAAACAATTGAATTTCAGTCATATTTCCTGCTCAACTATGAACAAGTTCTACAATTATGTTTATGATAATTACATTCAAGACATTATGATACTATGCTGTTAAAATATAAGTCTTAATAGAGTTCCATTTTAAAAAATGTTTTTGCAATAAGCATCCTGGAAGCTATAATCATATTAATTACTAAGTTAACACTCTATAGTTCTTTTCACTTCCTCTTAGTCTCACCTGCATGTGCAAAGAGTTCCTCCTTCTTCCATATCTCCTTGCTGTTTGTGTCATGCTTTTGTAAGCCTGTGAATAGAGGCCTGTGCATATTACTTATGTACAGTCTCTAGTAGCAACTGCTGTCTTTGCTACTACCTTTTAGGGTGGAGGATGTTTTTGTCACAGCTGTGGTAAAATCCTGGATCTCTCCATTAATTTCTGTGGGCAACCAGTCTTTGCATTTTATTTGTTTACATTTATATGTCTCCTTTCTTCCATAAAACTCAAGGTGGTATACATTGGAATCTCCCAACTAAGTACTAGACTGATTTAGCTTTAGTTAGATCACTGAGTTATGTGCCTTCAGACTATAATCAGTATATAAACTTATGTAACCCTTCACAAAACTGAATTCATGGCTATGTGTACACTAAAGAAGTACTGCAGTCTAGCATCACAGCCTCGCTTAATTTCAAAAAGTTGCCTGTGTTTTCAAAGTTACATTTTGAAAGTTATGTGTACTAATCCCATCATAATAAAAGGATTTGTGCTTTCAAAACTACAAGCAGAACTTTGAAAAAGTAAGGTAAAGGGTCTGATATAGTCATCAAAATAATCCATAGTACCTCACGCTCCATGAAATATGGCTATTTAATTTTGAAAATTACCTGCATCAGGGACATTCTTGACACTAAAGGGGTTGCCTATGAGCTAATATTTGAAAATGAAATGTTAACAGACTGAAAAGACCAGGTTTCAAAATGACATACAAGAGTCTTTCCTAGTTATAACAAGCTTTGACAATTCCTTGGAATTTTCCTTATAGAAGAATAGTTTTATTACCTGGGATTGGAGAAAATGGAATTTCATTCCTTAATTGATACCTTATCTTAGTAGAGCAGAGGGAAGGGTTTCAGAGAAGGAGAAGGAGAAATTATTAGAACTTGGAGAGGGAGGATAGACTTTGTTATGCATTGTCCCTCTTAAAGGATACAGTGACAGTTTGGATCTGGAGGAAAGCAGGCTGTCCCACACGGGGTGGGTGGGGCACAGCACATCTTCCTGTGCTCTCTCTTTGTCCGAGGATGTGTGTCTCCATCTTCCTCAGAAACAGAAGGTGAGCCCTCATCCCCTCTTCATCATGGAAACTAGCAACTGAATAATTAGATAAGGGACTTTTAAGAAAACACAGCTAACATTCCCAAGGAGGTGTAGCAAACTGCAGTGCAGACTTTGCCAGCCTGCACAATACTTTAATTGCCTCAACCCTCTGCTGAGTCGTTTCTCAAAAACTAAAGTGAGGGGGTGGGACGTCAGCCAGCAGCGCCCAGTGGGTGCTATCTATGATACTGTCTTTCCTGACATCTGCTTAAAGAGACCTGACTTTGCTTGACTCAGCTTGCCTGAAAGGAACACAGTTTTACTGCTTCTACTTGCTATGTGAGCCCCAAGGCCCAGCAGAGCAGGATAATGTTATCCCAAAATCACGTGTTTTTAACGGAGTACTCTCAGGGCCTACTCACAAAGCTATAGTATGTATAGTCACAAGAGGGACATAGCTGGAAAATAGCTGGTTCATGGTGGCTCTCAATTTGTGGCATGCAGGTTTGGTACGCCCATTACCATGAACATCATCCAGCTTTTGCAAGACAGCTGCAGACAGAACCTCATCTAGAAGGTCACCACATCTTGACCAAAAAGGTGAGGCAGGCTCAGGTCTGGGTAAATGTGATCACAATGGATTTGCATTAAGTTATTAAGTCCAGTGTTTCCTACTGAATGAAAAAAGTACAAAAAAATCCTATTGCTTGTAGCTATGTAGTTGAGTGACCAGAACTGAACTATGCTAAAATTTCATTCACATCTCTTTTTTGTAATTTAGTAGCTATACAGTGGTACCTCGGGTTACATACGCTTCAGGTTACAGACTCCGCTAACCCAGAAATAGTATCTCGGGTAAAGAACTTTGCTTCAGGATGAGAACAGAAATCGTGCTCCAGCGGCACGGCGGCAGCTGGAGGCCCCATTATCTAAAGTGGTGCTTCAGGTTAAGAACAGTTTTAGGTTAAGAACGGACCTCCGGAACGAATTAAGTACTTAACCCGAGGTACCACTGTATTCTGCTTCTGATTTTCTGTTCACATCTCCTTATGTTAAGTTTGTCTTGTTTTCATTTGTTTGCCAGTCTGGGCTGCTTTTTTGAGGATCCAAAACTTAAGATATGTTTCGGAATATTTTATAGCTTCTAAAATAGGATGACTCTACAGGAGCTGGTATTATCTATGATTAGGAATCTTATATATAGCAAGAGATGTTTTTCTGAAAGTGGCCAAAAGGTGGCAGGAAAGGAAATTCTATACACAGCAAGAATTTCCAGGCACATAATCTACCGTACTCTACAGCTGCTTTTCACTATCTAAATGATAGGAAACAAAACAGCTCAAAATCTCCACTGAGCCAATTTTAATGTTACTTAAGATCACTTGAATCTTAGAATCCAGCAGTTAGAATCCATAGCAGTGTTGCTTTATATGCATGCCATTTAATGCAAATGTTACTCTCCAAACAGACAGCTCAGTAGCTCATAGAAGAACACTTATCCTGTCCTGTGCTTGTGTATGCTAGTTCCTAAACAGCCTTGCACTCTGCTTAACATACCTTTGCCAGTCCAAATAAGAGATGCCATGGTCCTAAGGAATGGGGGCAGAGGGACTCTTTAATAACATTAGGTCGCAGCCAGTTAAGTAATATTTAGGATACACCCATTGAAATCAATGGACAAGATAATGTTTGGTTTATAAGGGGTGAATTGAACTTCTAGGCATCATCCCAAGTGTTATACGGTTTTGTATATATAAAAAACACTTTCTATGAATTAATTTTCTATGAATTTTCTATAAATGAAAGCTGAACATGCATTTCTTCAGGGTGGCACACTTTTGAAGGCCCTACAACATTGTGGATATGGTCCTGCATGTGCCCTTGACCTGTGATAATACCTCTTGCTTGCCTGGATGGAGAGGTGTATGTGTAGAAACCCTGGCTTTTGTAAGCTGGAATGAAGCCTACTGTACAAATGTTAAGAGTAGTAATCCGTCTTACATCCATTTTTAAATATTTTTTTTGTCTCTCACCTCACCCACCAATGTCATGTGGCCCTTGCGCTGGAACTGATTCCCCATCTATACAGTTCATTTACAGTGTTTAAGAAATGAATAGGGAAAGTGGAAAATAAAAAGCAGCAATGCCCTTTTTAAGAGAATAAAATAAATAAAGTTGGAGGGGGAAAGGGGGTGATACAGATAGGCTGCATCAGTTTGAGTTCCTTTCCTTGCATCCGACTGCACTGCTTGCAGTAGTTCTCCAAACAAAAAAAGTAGCTTGTCAGCTTTTCTGCATGTTTAAAACAAATTAGACATGCATCCCAAAAGGTGTGCTGTGATATTAAAGTCCATTTTATATGCTCTGTGTAGTTTTCCCCTGTGGGCACTTGTAGCCATATGTATACTTGGGAAGGAACAGCCAGTGTTGATTCCTTTGTAAGTTATAGGAAGCTGACATGGCTGAAATCACTTCAAGAGCTGGGGAAAGACTGGAGGATATATCATAAGATCAGCCACAAGCTGTGCTTATGAGTAAACAATATTAATCCCTTTAGATCGGTTTATTAAAACCATTTCCTGAAGACACACAGAACATAGTGTTTAATGAAAGTGCCATTCCCATTGAGTTATGAGTGCCTGCCTCCATGGTTCAGAATAATTAGCTGTTTCTTTATTTGATTTCCCTGAATTTGAATACCTAAGGGGAGGAGAGGCATGCAGAATGGGCCCATTGAAACTAGCTAGAAGATAAGCTGGACCAGAAATGACAGAAAATGAATAAGATATGCCTCGAGATAAAAAGGAGTTCCTAAAGTTCTTCTGCTTACTCCCTATTTCAAATAAAAGAGGTCAATGCAACATATGGTTGTGCTCCTACATCAGGTGTGGGGAACCTCTGACCTGTAGGTCAGATGTGGCCTGCTAAGCTAAGTCTTCCCATTTAGTCTGTGAAGCCATTTACTGAGACCACAACTGCTTGCTCCACACTTGACCTTTTATGTGATGTGGGGGGGGGGATGCTCTTGCAGAAAGCAGGATTGAACTCCCCATGTATTAGCTGATGAACAAGGAATTCCATCCTGCTTTGTGCTGTATCTCCCCTGATTCCATAGGCCAACTTTGACAGGTGAGTGGGACCTACCTGTCAATAACCTGACATCAAGATTGCATCAGATGATTGATAGGTGGAGGTCCTGCCCACATGTCAAAGTCAGTCTTCTGGGGTTGGGGAGATAAAGATCTGTCCCATTAGGCCAAAAATAGACCAAAAACTGCTTGCTCCCCACCATTGTCCTATATACATAAGTTTTTTGCTCAGGGTGGGCAACAGCATATAAAAACAGATGTGAATGATCCAGTCAAAATTAAGAAGTTCCATCATATATTTTAAGCATATGCTAGATGGCCAAACTAGATGTGACATTAATTGCCTGAATGTCGTGGGATCACGACTATGAGGGGAGGGGGAATTTACCGGTAGTCCTCCCCGCCCTGTGCTGTGATACTTGGGGGAAAAACCCAGAGCTGCTTCTTGCATTGGGAGGAAAGTCTCCATTGAACCATTAATTTCAGATTGATTTAGCCTGCTGTATGATATTTGAAGTTTTATTGTGTTGGGTATTCTATACATTGCTTAGATATAACTTTGATTAAGCGACATACAAATTGTATGTATGTATAAATCCATTTATCCACTGCTGGTTTGGGAGGTGTTGTAAACGCATTAGCCACAGTCCATGTATATTCTCTATCTATCCTGTTGTTTCTTAGGAATACAGCTTTGATCTGCAGAATGACCTAGCTGTGTTTTAAGCTGGCAATGTGTACACAGCCTAGGTTTTTGGTTACTGTTTACTGCAAGGCTATATTGCTAGAGTAGACCTAAAACTAGGCACCTATAAGCTTATCACCCTTAAGATCCTGCTCCTGACACACACACCCTTCAGCTTCTGGCATACCATGCCTTTGTTGGGTCCCTGTTAAATTAGTTAAAGAAATTAAATAAACAAATGGATGACACTTAACTTAGATGCAGATGGTGATTGGTCACTGAGTCACTTGGCATGCTAAGTTCCAAAGTTGTTTGGCATTCAGTACTCTTAATAACTTGAATATGGTGTTATTGATGGCCAAGTGGACAGCACTCCTGAATCATTCTAGAGAGGCCAGATCTGAGACTCATCACCAGCTGCAGAGACCAGTCCCGTATCTCTTTTTCTCTTCATACTGCCTACAAAATTCCCCCTTTTATATGTCTCCTTCAAGCAATGCATCCAGTTGATTAGTAGTCCAATTTACCCCTGCCTGAGTCACCTTGGCCATAAGCTATGATGGACTCCTAACAACATACAATTCTAACTGTAGTTATTTATATCCTTTATGGAAAAGATTACTGATTTGCTATGCAAGTTGCTCATTGATTTCTCCAAGGGTTTTGTTTTGCCAATACACACAGTAGGATATTGGTACAATTTTGCAGGTTTTTATTATTATTATTTACAGCTGCAGGTACTCAGAAATGAGTCAATTCATGAATAAAGATGTTGAAGTTACAATTAATCTATACAATCTTTTACGGAAGAAGGTAAAATAAGTGATGTTTTCTAAAACGCTTTTATTCTCATCAGATCATCTTTCTTGTATAAAATAAAGTTCACAAATCTCCGTTCTGCATTGCTTTGTGAACAAAAAACTAAAAAGCCCCATTTACACTGCAGAAGCAGCTGAAGACACAAGGTATAACTTGCCAGAATTTATCTGGATACTTTTAGGGGCCCTAGAATAGAAACCACCAAGGTGAGCCACCAGGGCAGATATACTTGCTGCCACAGCTTCCTAATTGTTATTATTACTCCTAATTTGTGATCTCCCTTCTTAATTTGTATAGATTAACACCGTGGATCGCATTTGTCCATATTTTCTGTTGTCATCGCTTATTTTGCATATGAAACAAAATCTCAACTGAGAATTGTAAATGTCAGCTGCTTGTGAAAAACTGCTGTTCCTCAGCACCTCCCTAATGGACTACTCACTCTCTCATTTTAAGGACTGCGGAAATAGACAGTGAGCTCTTGTGCCAGAGTAAATAGTAGTCAGAAATTGCTGCATATCAAGATCTCTGACCTGGAACTCTTTCTCCCTTTCCAGTCCAGGCATTGCAAAATATGTCAGTTTTATCTCTGGACTGGACAATTAACACTTTCTCCACTCCAGAGAGAGCAAAACTAAATGGGATGTGCTTATGTTGGAAGATGCTGACACAGCAGTTACAAGAAGACCCTGAAAGTGCTTAGCAATGGATCCACTTTTCTCTTCTCCTGAAACCATATCTTAAAGGAGCTACATAAAATAAGCAGAAGGTTGCTTACATACCCTACTATAATTAAGCCTAAGTATTTGTAGTTGTCTGAAATTAATGTTTAGCCTCCCCCTATTTATCCCTGCCTCCAGTTTTCTTTCCTTTGTCTCCTCTATGGGTTTAAATGAGTAGGAGAGGATATATTAATTGCAATCTATACCTCCAGGCACCCATGTGTGTGGGTTGAACAGAGTTTTAAAAGCCCATCCTTGGCAGCAAAATTAAGCATAGGAATTATGCTGTAAAGCCTTTTTTGGATCAAGTCCAGCTATGAAGTAAGCGGGCTCCCCTTTCTTACCCAGCTTAATAAAGAATCAGGCAACAACCTAGGAAGTAAGTTTAAAAATAAGATTTACTTAATTTATAATCGTGTTGCTTCATAGCAATGACAGCAGCAAAATCTATGCAGGCAAAATACTTAAATTTACAGTATAACCAGCTTCAGGCACCTGCCTGAAGCTGGAGCAAGCAGAGGCACGTCTGCATCCAGCATAGGTCAAAGGAAGAGAGAGGGGAACAGGAAGAATTATATAAAGTTATAAATGCAAACAAAAAGGCAGCCAGTTCAGTAACATAAGATAGCAGCCCCGCCCCCGGCTGGCTTAGCCCTTCAAGGTTCTGGGCAAGTATACCAGTGCCCCCCACCCCCATGCACAGGGCTGTGTTCTGTTGCAAGTGCATTTGTCTTCTGCGCAGCATCCTCCCATAGACAAGCTTCAGCCTCTGGCAACTGCTCAGTTTCTTCACAGGTGGAAGGTTCTAGGGGTTGCACCATCCTTGCGATGTAGAACAGTCACAGAGCTGGAACACCTCTGTTAGGTCTTGATGAGCATCAGATCTCTGGCTCTGCAACTGCACCCATTTCCTCATCGCCCTCAGGACAGATATCTGATCATCATACTCCATGTTGGTATCTGCCTATCAGCTCTGTAGTCTCATGCTAACTACCAAGAATATCTATTTGTTAGGTTTGGCTGCTAACCACTTCACACAAACTAGTTCCCAATTAGGCAGCTGTATTTTAAGTGACACTTGTGCCACCACTGATTGCATGTGTAATTAGAGAAACCAGTTTGGGTTAAGTAGGTGATACTGTACTTATTTGTCCCCATTTCTTCACCACTCCTGGCTATTACTATCAAGGAGCGTAGGCTGCATCTGTTTACCTTCAGTCTGAAGAGAGTCTAAGACTCTCCGGTCCTAGCCATTCCATTTAAGCATGTTGGTGTAAAGCAACCTCAGGCCCAGACAGCAAATGTGGCCCTCCATGCCTCTCTGTCTGACCCTCGGGATTCTCCCCACGTCACACCCTTTCCCAGGCCACACTCAGCACCAACCCTTTTCTGAAACCACCTCAAGTGCTTTTGCTTGGCTGGAAAGTGTCTGTAAACTCTGGCAATGCCTCTTGTGTGCCTGGATGGAGAGATTTATTGGCTTACGGTTGTGGATGCAAAAAACTTCGAACTGATAAAATGTACAAAGATTAAGAGTTCCATCCAGTTGCTCTGGCCACTTATACCTCTGTCCCCACCTACTTTTACTTCTGATCATGCCTACCACTGGCAAGTCCAAAATATTCCCTTGGACTGAAAAAGGTCCCCACACATCATGTAAAGAGTGTGATGTCACTGTGAAAATACAGTAATTTCAAACGTAAGAAACTGCCTGTGCAGATGGACTGCTAAAAAGACAGTTTTGCTAGATAATGTCTCAAAGTCCAAAATACAATGAATCAATTTATGCATGCTTTCAAGCAGAATGTCTTTCTCTCTGTTTAATTTTATGCCAGCTGCTCTTTAAAAGAGAAATGCCCAGTAGGTACCCCCCGCCTCCATGCTTTGCCCTTTGTACCAAGTGCCAAGGATGAAAGAGTTCTGTTTTGTTCAGACTTAACTGCTGAGCCATGGCAGCAGAGAAAGGCTATTTCATAAGGATTTCAACTTACCTTCAGGTCTCAAAAGTCACTGTTTTTCTGTGGTGGCCTTGAGACACATTGTCCACTAGTTATATATTTGCTGGCCTACCCTGCCATTTCATTGTTTCCCCAGACATGCTTACCATAATACCAAAGATGAAGACAGTCAACAATTTACCGCAGAGATGTGGAACGTGGTCTGCCAGACACTGTACAACTCTAGTTTCCATCAGCCCCAGCCAGCATCACCAGTGTTGATGATTGTGTAGTCCTGCAATGTCTGGCTAGCCATAGGTTCCCTGCCTTTGATTTTTCCAATTAGTAAGCTACCACAGTGCACATATACCCACATATACAGTTGACTAAACTGCTCTCCCACCCTGATCTTAGTTTGTGCTGGGGGAAGTTGGTAAATATCATTATTAATTAGATAAGGGGTAACTTTTTGACTGATTTCTGCTTAGGTATTTTTTATAAAATCTCTCATCCTTCCAAGTCATTTAGCTTGTAAGTAACACATGACTTTGACAGTGTAATCCTACATGAATCACACCAGGAGGAGAGATGCCGCCACAATATGAGTTCATCAGTCATCATTTCCAATACCCCCTAAGCCAGCGTATTTCAAATACAGTATAGGATTGCATCCTGTAAGTAGTGTCAGAAAATTAGACAGATTCATTAAGAATAAGGCTAGCAATAGCTACTAGCCATGCTGACAATTTTCTTCCTTCACTGTCAGAGGCAATATGCCTCTGGATGCCAGTAGCTGGCATTGCTCATCTCCTGCTTTTGGCTTTCCTATAAGCATCTGGTTAACAACTGTCAGAACAGGATGATGGACTAGATCAGGCACCCCCAAACTCAGCCCTCCAGATGTTTTGGGACAACATCCCTGACCACTGGTTCTGTTAGGGATGATGGTAGTTGTAGTCCCAAAACACCTGGAGGGTCAAGTTTGGGGATGCCTGGACTAGATGGACCTTTGGTCCGATTCAGCAAGACTCTTCTTATATTCTTAATGGCGCTGGAAAATTCAGTACCTCTATCCCCATAGCCTACTATAGCATTTTTAACCCTTTTCCAAATGTCCTTGGTTCCTATACAATGGATGTTCCCTACTGTATGTCCTTAAGCCTTTGTGGTCATTCTGGTCTCTGTCCTTATGGGCATAGTTCAACCATGCCAATGGTACCCTTCCCTCTGCCCTCCAACTGAGGAATCTCCTGATGACTATTTCAAAACAAGCAAACAGATAAATGGACTCTTCTGTACCTTTGCAAATGTTATTTTTGGCCTTTCAAGCAACTAGCAAGAAAAGAGGTCGCCTTTTTTATTTCATACTAGAGGGATGGGTAGGTTTAAGGAAATAATGGTTATTATTATAAACCAACATGCTAGATGTTTCATCTGTTGCTGTATCATTATACTCCTCCTGTCAGCTGGGTAACAGAGTTTCCAGAACCTTGTGTGCTAGATTTCTGCCAGGATACTTAAGTTATTTCTACACCACACACGCAAAGCATATTTAAATCATACTCCCCCAAGAATCTTGGGAACTGTAGTTTACCCCTACACTGCTGCAATTCCCAGCATCCACAGCAAACTACAGTCCCCAGGATTCTTTGGAGGAAGCCATGTGCTTTAAATGTATGGTTTGGATTTAACCTTAATGCTGTCTATGGAGTTGCTTTATTTTCTATGTTGACCTGTCCCTCTGTTTCCTTGCATCTAAGTGAAGTGCACTTAAGGACTAAACAAGTGCATTTTCTCAGAAATGGTGTAGAATTTTGTTTCATCCCCCTCCCTTTTTTTTAAACTGACCCTATTTCATACCCCTGGGCTACATAAGGCAGACATCTATTGGGGAATTTAGATAAATATACATTTTATCATCCCAAACTGCCTGCATGGAGTAACTAGTATTGGTAGGAAATAGGGTCAAGTGCAACTCTTAAATATGGGTCTTCTGGTTTTCAGCTTCTAAGAGGGTAGTCAGAGTGCTATTTATACCTCTAACCAGTTTTAAGTAGCTAAGCAAGGTATGCATGGAACTACATCAGCTTTAATCCTGACTGTCGGATCTTCAGGACCCCTGATTCAGCTAGTCTTAGCTGAAGGGATTGGGTGGCAGCAGATAGTTTGTATCTGCCTCCTTTCAGGCCAAACAAGATGTTAAATGCAATTAATGGACACATTTTTTGTTATGTAAACAGAAGCTAATGGAAGTTTCTTTTTAAATGCAAATTGACGCTTCAGAGAGGTGACACCCCCCAACCAACCATGGCAGAGAGAGATAGTTAAAATTCTCTACATGGTCCAGAGACTGCTCAGACTTCCCTGTGACTTCTGTTTACAAAACAGAAATTTGCATGTTAATTGTCCATAATTTTTTGGTCTTCTTTGTTGTGTGTTGTTAGTCACCCCAGATCATTTCTGTGGGTGGCAACCAGGTGAGTCACCAAGAGTTCTCTGTGCAACCATGGCTGATACTTTGTCAGATGATGAAATGAAGTTAATCTCAACTTTATACAAAATTACATAGGAAAGGGAGAATTAGCTTATGCTGCAATGCTAGTATCAGATATTGAGGTGCAGAGGATGAGAAATTAACTTTTGGAGGCAGGGTGGGATCCTGAAATTGGTGCTCTGATGTCATCAACCTTCCTTAAGTATCGATGACAAAGGCTCTTCCTACTTCTTATCATTAAGCAGCTCAACATATCTATAATTTCACACAGGCTTTACACCTGGCAGATTGATTAACCCAGACAAAGCTGTGGATAATTGGATTTTAAAAATCCAAGTATCACTTGTGCTAAACTTGTCTTTGAACTATATCTATAATGATATACTACACATTATAAAAGTCAGTCTGCATAGGATAATGGGGTCCTAGTGTCTGTATTAATTAAACATTTTAGTAGATTAATATTGTCTCTTCCAAATTAGCAGAACATATATGTCCTCTGCATGGCAAAGCTACTGATGTATCTGGGCAGCAAAATATTTTCACAGCCTAGGACCCTGTAAGAATTCCCAGGGGAATTCGGGGGACTGGACTTGAGAGGAGGCACCGAGCTCTCCTCACCTTCATGATCCTTTCGGTCTAGGAGCAAACTCCCCTTAACACCAAAAGGGTCCTTGGGTTTGTGAGTTGGGAATATCTAATGATAAAGCAGACACACCGCAAATCCAATTTCTTTATAATCCCTTAATCAGAACCCCCCCCCCTTGGGAAGAGGAAGAAAATTGGCTTCAAAGGATGTGTGCCACTGAACATGCATTCCCCTAGGCTTTGGAGTCCCAGGCTGTTGCTACCAGGAATATATATTTGATGCATCCTCAAGTGAAAGTCAGGGGCCAGTTCTGACCCCCACCAAAATTCTGGCCCACTCTGCCATCAGTAGATATTCTCTCTCATTCTGCCCTCCTCTCTGGTACATGGTAGTTGTTTGCGAGTGAAACACACACACACACACACACACACACACACGTCCCATCAATCTGACTGGGTTATCCCAGCTACTCTGGGAGGCTTGCAACAAATTAAAACACAATGCGACATCAAACATTAAAAACTTCCCTGAAAAGGGCTGCCTTCAGATTTCTTATAAAAGTCAAATAGTTGTTTATTTCCTTGACATCTGAACGGAGGGCGTTCCACAGCGTGGGCATGACTACAGAGATGGTGAAAACTTGGTGAAATGTGACATAGAAAGGAAAGGAAATGGGCTTGAAACTGACTCTCACACCTATACTTATCACAGCTTATCACTTGCTGAGCTGGGAGTGAGTATTGGCCTGATAAGTATGGAGACGAGGGGGGGGGGAGAGAGAAAAAAGAGAAAACAAGGACAAGAAAATCGAAGACATTGGATTTATTATTATTAGTAACAACTCAAGCAACAATAACTCAAACAACTCACATACAGCACTTGAAGGTTCCATGTTAGGGAAGTAGAAGGAAGGAAAGGAGCACAAATAAGCATTGTACTATGAATGATACTTAATTTTTCACTTCCAAAAAGGAAAACGGAACCCATTCGAGTATGCAAACTGGTTACTGAGCCTATCATTTATAGTGCCCTGTCTTTATTAGATCAGTCATGAAAGACCAGCAGGGGGAGTCCTTTTTCATGCTGAAGGAATCCACTTCAGGGAAAGAAGCTGGCAGCAGTTTCTGTTTTATGCTAGCTTTCAAATAAAAATTAAGGCCTAAACACAGTCTCAAATCCATTTTTGAAAGTGGGAAGCACCGACATAGTTCATACATTTTGCCAGGAGTGGTGCTGTCTGCACATACCAGAGTAGTGAGCTCACGCACACACTTCTATCCACTGTGCAGACAGCATCTAGTGCAGGCTTCTTCAACCTTGGCCCTCCAGTTTTGAGACTACAATTCCCATCATCCTGACCACTGGCCCTGCTAGTTAGGGATCATGGGAGTTGTAGGCCAAAAACATCTGGTGGGTTGAGGTTGAGGAAGCCTGATCTAGTGTGAACTGGGCACTCCATGACATTGGCAAATCACTTAAAGGCTTAGTTTAAAGGAAGACACATACACTGCAAACTATGCTTTTTTTAGAATCATAGGGCAATTTGTGTTGAGCAACCATTCCACACTTATTATAATTACCATATATACTCAGGTATAAGCCGACCCAAATATAAGCCGAGGCACCTAATTACTGCATTTTTCGCTCTATAGGATGCACTTTTCCCCCTCCAAAAATGAAGGGGAAATGTGTGTGCGTCCTATGGAGCGAATGCAGGCTTTCGCTGAAGCCTGGAGAGCGAGAGGGGTCGGTGCGCACCGACCCCTCTCACTCTCCAGGCTTCAGGCAGCTATCCGCAAGCTGCCTGAGCGCGGCGGGAGTTCCCACAGAGCTCTGAAGGCTTGCGGAAAGAAGCCTGAAGCCTGAAGCCTGGGGAGACAGTGAGACAGCACCAACTGCCGCTGCGCTCCCCGGGCTTCAGTCAGTTATCTGCAAGCCTTCTGAGCGCAGCAGGAGTTCCTGCTGCACTCAGAAGGCTTGCAGATAGCTGCCTGTTCTGGGGGCTGGGGTCGGGGGAAGCTCGTCCCCAGCCCTGCTAGCTCCGGGAGCAGCGGCGAGGTTATGCGTGGCTAAAGAGGAAGCCAAGACAGCCAGCGGGATGGATCACAGCCAGCGGGATGGATGGCTTCTTTGCTCTTTCCCCCCCTTTATTTCCCCCCCTTAAAACTAGATGCGCCCTATGGTGCGAAAAATACAGTACTTATTGACTCAAATATAAGCCGGTTCACCACACCACAAACCTCCTGGTGGGATGGAGTGTGTGTGTTCTCTCTCCTCCCCAGCCCCTTCCGTCCCCCTGCCTACCTACGGTGCTGCCGAGAGGCAGAGGCTGGTGGCGGCAGCTGCGGAGGAAGAACAAGCAGCCCTAAAGGGCTGCTTTCGGGCTGCTTGTTCCTCTGCTGCCGCCGACAGTGGCAAAGGAGGAGGAGGAGGAAGGACTGCTTGTTCCTCCTCCTCCTCCAACAGCCTCTGCCGCTGGTGATGCGCTTGGGTGGGACCCTCACTCGAGTATAAGCTGAGGGGGGCTTTTTCAGCATTAAAAATGTGCTGAAAAAGTTGGCTTATACACGAGTATATATAGTACTTATTACAATAATTTACACCCCACCTTTCCACACTTCCCACCATATGGGAAGTGACCTATACCCATAGGTACCAGGTGTTATAAGAATTCTAAGGTCACAGGGCACATGCATATAATAGGTGAAACTTTACTTGGGGAACTTGAACCAGTCTCATAGTGGGGAAGCTTCCGACAAAGCTGAAGTCCCAGGGGGACATAAAACAAAGCACATAATGGGCCCATTCCCTCTCTTGAGAAAAAGCTGAAATTTACATATAATTCTGCATTAACAAGTCAATTATTTAGCTTCAGGCCTTGTGCTTATAAATGTGAGTATTGCCTGTTTACAGTGAACTAACTTCTGTGCAGTTAGTTCACTGGATAATATTCTAAAGAGAAGGCACAATAATGCAATCACCATGCAAATTCTTAACTTGTAAGATACTTTTGCTATTTGTTGCTTCCATTGGAAGGATCCAAATATGGTCACCCAGGCCTCTTTGCCTGGCCATACCTCCTCTCCAGCCACACCCCAACTCATTGGGCTACACCCCTCACTGTGTTTTAGTTTTGTGCCTGGCTGGAGTATGTTCTTGAACTCTGATAATGCCTGTTACTTGTCTGGATGGAGGCTAGAGAGGGGTTTGTAAGTATGTTTGGAAATTTAATCTACTGTACACTGGTAAAATTTACATTCATTGCTCTGCACACTTTTGCCTCTAGTCCTGTCTACCACTGGCATGTGACTCCAGGTAGATTGCTCAGAAGAAAATGTGGCCCTCAGGTTGTAAAATGGTTGCCCAGCATTGGTCCACAGCAATACCATATTGAAAACTATAGTAAAACCGTGCTATGAAAAATCTCTCTCTCTCTCTGTTTGTCATTGAAACTTGTCTTGCATGATAAAATAGATCAAGTGCATGCATTCTGATATAATCCTAGTTTTTAATGTAGACACGTTTCTTAAAACAGGGAAAAATCCCTTTGATTTTACGAGTGGTGTTTCTCCCCCCCCTTCAAAATGCTTGCCTTGGTTAATAAAAATAAGTATTCTATTGGTATGCACTGAATATATTCAAAGGAAGCATTTCTCAGACTCTTTTAGAATAATTGAATTGGCTGTTTCATATGCTGTGGAAAGTCTAGGTCATTTAAGAGATAATTTCCAAATGTCCACCTTTTGACTTTGGAGTATGAATCAATCCTAGATTATAAAAGCACTAAGCATTCACAGTGAAAGAGACCCGAAAGCTTGCTCTTCTGGACTGGATGTGGAAAAGACAATCACGAAATAAATCCATTAAGGGAGACTGGGGTACCCGTAGACTGGGGTGGTTACTCACCAAGGAGAATACAGGTTGCTTGGCATGAAGCTCCCTATCGTTACATTATTTATTTTCACTTATTAAGGGTATGATTCTAACCCCCTGAGAAGTGCTGCTTGAGGGCATTATGATTAGGTGGGGTGCGGTTGGGCTGTACAGTGGAGGCCCCTACTATGTCCACTGAAAGTGCAGGTGGGTGACTAGTGGGAGACTCCAAAAGGGGCATTGCGGTGGTTATGGATGCACTGGATCTGGGCTAGATTATTTCCCTTATTCAGGCTCCTCTGCTGCACCAGCCAGGAGTTGGTGTAACAAAAAAAATAAAAGCCAACTACTGTACTCCAGCTTGTTTGACAGGAGCTGGCAGGTCTGAAGGTGCAGTCGAGGGCTTGCTGCTCTACCCCTCTCTGGCTGTGGTTGTAGAGACCAATACAGGAGAGACACATTTTATTGCAGGTGGGGCATATGAAGGCATCTGGTTTTGCTGCTACAGGTACACCGTGGCATTTCTTCCCTCTGTTCTCCCAGCTGTCTTCCTCCTCTAATCACTGCTGTGGATACACGGCCTGTCTATCTGTCTCCAAGCATTGTGATCGTCTACAAAGGATTTCCAAATGGCGGGGTTAGTGTTGCCTGCCTTCATGTCACATTTGCAGACATCTTTGTAACACAGTCCAACCCCCTGCAATGCAGGAATCTCAATTGAATCATACATGACACATGGTCATCCAACCTCTGCTTAAAAACCTCCAAGGAGAGTCCACCACCTCAAAGCTAATCAAGGCTTCTAATGGAATAGCCATGCTAGCTGCCTGGGTGAAAGGCAAGAGCAGAGAGTTTGCAGTGATTTGAGCTACAGGCAAAGCGGCAAACTGGGAGCCAAAAGAGACAGAGCAATGTCTGATTTCTGTTTGAATTCAAGGCTGCAGCTTTGGAAGAAGCAAGGCCCTTTTGGCATGTTAATGTTGTGAACCCCTCCATCGCAGGCTCAGGTTGTATATAAGTATATATAAACCATGTAGTGTAAAGACATGGCAGTCTCTGCTGTACCTCATTTCAGAGGAAACATGAACTAAGGGTAACCACCTGGAATTCCTGGAATCTCACACTGCTTGGATATTGGGGTGGCATGCAACAATATATTGAGCTTTGCAGTAATATTAAGAGCTCTTTAAAAAGTTTAATATGCTGTTGATCTAATAATATGGTCATGTAACTCATAAAGATTAGAAAGGGGGGGGGGAATGAGAAAAACCACAGATGCAAGGCCATAAGCTCACACCTGGAAAACTCCCATACACCAGTTCTGCACATTTAAAGTTCTCATAGGGATACAAATGGCTCAAGTTGCATATCACTGGGTTGTGAAGAATAAATTGAGTTTGGCGATGAGACATCAGCTTTTATCATGGGACAAGATCACCTTAGAATGTCCAAGAGAAATATTTGGAAGACCCCCCTGCACACACATGGAAGTCATGTTGGAAACATTTAAGGACTGATCTGCAGTTTGAAGGAGAAAGAGAAAAAATAGCCTGAACAGTGGGAAAGGAAGCCTACTGCATGGAAGAAGGTGTTAAAACATTGATGCAGGATCTTCTCTATGGTAATGAGCATTGCCTAGTTTTACATCATCTCCATTTGTATGATCAGAAACATTTACACCCTCACCTCCTTGGGATGATTCATCCCAAAATTGGATGCTTCCCAGCTCTTCTTGGCTTTCCCACAGGGGTCGATGTAAAAGCTGCTCTGCAGGCTTTTTGACATTGAGCCAACAGTCTGGTTCCATTTTTGTTCAAATGGAGCCTTTCCCTTCCATACAGGCCTGGCTTGTTCCTAACCATTTTCTAGTGCCTAATAAATTCAAAACTCTTCTTTTGGCACCACCATTCATCCATTCCTTTGAGTCCCTTTGGCCCTGCTTGTCTAGTGTAGAACAGGGAGAATTTCTGAGAAAGCAACCTTGGAATGTGTAGAAATTGACTTCCTACTTAGGAACTGACATTTTTCTTTCTGGGCCACACAATTGCATGTGGCCACATGCTATTGGTGTGGATATGCTCAGTGACTCCTTTACTCTTTTCCAGCACTAATAGCCTGCCCAAACAAGAATGACATCTGCAAACTGCACCCCAGGTAGACAAATAACCACCTAGTCTACATGCCCAACAAAAACCCATCTCTCCATGTTTTTAATTACCCGCTAAGTAGGAGTCCCCTGCTTCCCAACCTTTGAGGAGTATCATATCACTGAAGGTTTAGTCTATAAACCTCCCTGCCTCCTTTGACTTTTCCAGATAAACTGCCTTGGTCTCACTAGAACCAGTGTTGCCCAAGTCAGATCTAATTTCACCAAGCATACACTCATAACTTATGTCCAGCTTTCTGATAGTCATACATATTACATTTTATGCAGTACACTGGATAGCCCCCACCTCACCCCACCCCAACTGTGTGGCTTTTGAGCCCCATAGCTGGTTCTTGTTGGCTGGATTTGTTTACTTTAAAAGGTAGGATTTGCAAAATCAAAAGGGGACAGGTTGGCTGACCATGCCTCTTCTCCCTGTTGCTAAACTTGCATTGGTGCTTATTTGCTGGTCTGGTTTAACTGTTTAGCTCAATGCTTTGCCACTTGGGCTGCGATGCTTCATCAATTGAGGCTCTCCCCGTACAGTGGTACCTTGGTTTTTGAATGTCTCTGTTGATGAACATTTTGGTTTTCAAACGCTGTAAACCCAGAAGTAAATGCTTTGGTTTTCCAACATGCCTTAGAAGTAGAGCAGGCCACATGGCTTCCACTGAGTGCAAGATCCTGAGGCCTAGCTGTTGGCTATTGAGTTTTCGGTTTCTGAACATTTCAGAACTTGAATCATCTTCCGGAACGGATTACGTTTGAAAACCGAGGTACCACTATACTTGTAAATCTGGGCTTCCTTGAAAGTTTTTTTCTTTTATTCTGTTAGCTGGCCTCCCTCAACTTCTGCTGCAGCCAGTTAGATTAAGAAGGCCTTGATTAAAAATAAGGGTGTGTGAATCAGCTGTTGGGTTGTGCCAGATTCTGGTGCCCTTTGGGTGCCACGTGAAGACCTTTTTTACAAGGACTTTTAACAATTGTTGATCTTTTCAGTTAGATTCTTTATGTTTATATGGTGTTTCATGGAATTCCCATGCCATGCCTGTTTTTAGTCATCACTAATTTTAGCTGGTTTTGAGTCCAGAGGCCTTACAAAAGAAATAAAAGGACACATACACCATCAATTAATGAAAGCACTATGCACAACACACGCAGTAGGAATTAACTCTCATTTGTGCTCTCCGCTAGTTCCGTGAACGGATGCTAGTTGATCCCCCCCCCCAGCAAGAAACAAGGATATTATTAATAAAGGTTTCCCAAGAAAAACACTTTCCAGACATTTGAGAGCAAAAGCAGCTTCAAGTTCATAGAGCCCCCAGAGAAGATTTGGCCAGCCACCAAGAAAGAGTGGATTCTTCACTGCCAGCACCTGAAAGGAAATACAAGCATTTTCTACAAAGTCTCATGCTAAAAGAGCAAATGGCAATGAGGAGCTCTGAGCCAAGTTTTTTAATTATAATGTGAGGGAGACAAATGGATGACCTAGGAGTCATAATATATTGTGCACCTGGATGTAGGATATACATTTATAGGGAATAGAATAAATCTTTTCATATGGCTGGTATTTATTCCTGCAAGCACTTTGACAAAGATGAACAATGTCTGCAAAAATTACATTTAATGGTAGATAAAGCACAACATTTTGTTGACTGTAACCAGCTAATGCAGGGATGAAGTGCGTTCAAGAGTACATTAGCATACCTTGTTACAAGGACTAATTAAATATATTGCCAAGTAGGATATTTGGCCATACAGGGGGTAAAAAGCAGTATGACTTTTATTCTGCCCTGGCCAATCTGCTATGATTTTCTTTTTTTAGCACTGTAAAGAGATCAGCTGATTCTATGAGAAAAGGTAGATTTTCCTAATACAATATTACACAACTAAATGCTCATTGACCTTAGTGTATATTTGATGATGTAGCATGGTATTGGAGCACTGTGCACATAAATACAGAATAACCTGTTTCCAGGTATAGGCTGCTTTTGATGGGTTGGAGTGGTTGGTTGCACTCCACCTGGGGCCTTAGTATTAATTCCTCATCCTTGCACTAGAGAGTGGAACATATAAGGTGGCAGATAGAGATGGACAAAAAGACCAGAAGAATTATCAGGAGAAAGGTATTGTCAGCACAATCGGATATACAGTATGTCTATTCAAAAGTTAGTCCCACTGAGATCAGTGTGGCTGACTTCCAGGTAAGTAGGTATGGGATTATAGCTTGATTCTTCTTTTCAGCCTCCTAGGGAATATGGGAAGCTGCCTTTATACTATTGCTCCATGTAGCTCAGTACTGTTTATAGACTGTCAGCAGTCTCTCCAGGATTTAAGGCAATATTCCTTCCCTGGCCTACCTTGAGATGCCAGGGATTGAACCCGGTACCTTCTGCATGTAAGGCAGATGCTTTACCACTCAACTATGGTTCTTTACCAAGGAAGGAAGGAAGGAAGGAAGGAAGGAAGGAAGGAAGGAAGGAAGGAGAGAGAGACTGAGGGTGGACAAAAAGGAGGAAAGAAAATAGAACCATAAGGAAAGAAGATAAGAGTATGAAGGCCTAGCATCTAGCTCCTGATTTTCAACCTAGCAAACTGTCTCTAATCTATTTCACCTTTGCCAGATTACAGAGTCAGAAAATGCAAATTGTGCATTCATAATATATAATGACACAAATTTGTAGGTAAGAACGGTTTTGTATGCATTGAGCAAGCTAATGGGAAAGAGGCATGAACGAAGAAGCTCATACTTTTACTATGAGCACATTTACTCACAGTTCTAAAATACAGTGGTAAAAGTAAAGTTACCCCTGACCATTAGGTCCAGTCGCGGACAACTCTGGGGTTGCGGTGCTCACCTCGCTCTAGGCCGAGGGAGCCAGCTTTTGTCTGCAGACAGCTTCCGGGTCATGTGGCCAGTATGACTAAGCTGCTTCTGGAGAACCAGAGCAGTGCACGGAAACACTGTTTACCTTCCTGCTGGAACAGTACCTATTTTTCTACTTGCACTTGATGTGCTTTTGAACTGCTAGGTGGGCAGGAGCTGGGACCAAACAACAGGAGCTCACCCCGTCGCAGGGATTCGAACCACCGACCTGCTGATCGGCAAGCCCTAGGCTCTGTGGTTTAGACCACAGCACCACCTGCGTCCCATAAAATGCAGTGGTACCTCGGGTTAAGAACTTAATTCGTTCCGGAGGTCCGTTCTTAACCTGAAACTGTTCTTAACCTGAAGCACCACTTTAGCTAATGGGGCCTCCTGTGCTGCCACGCCGCCGGAGCACGATTTCTGTTCTCATCCTGAAGCAAAGTTCTTAACCCGAGGTAATATTTCTGGGTTAGCATATGTAACCTGAAGCATATGTAACCTGAAGCGTATGTAACCCGAGGTACCACTGTATTGGTAATTCCACTTGTTGTTGTTTAGTCGTTTAGTCGTGTCCGACTCTTCGTGACCCCATGGAGCATAGCACGCCAGGCACTTCTGTCTTCCACTGCCTCCCGCAACTTGGTCAAACTCATGCTGGTAGCTTCAAGAACACTCTCCAACCATCTCGTCCTCTGTCGTCCCCTTCTCCTTGTGCCCTCCGTCTTTCCCAACATCAGGGTCTTTTCCAGGGAGTCTTCTCTTCTCATGAGGTGGCCAAAGTATTGAAGCCTCAGCTTCACAATCTGTCCTTCCAGTGAGCACTCAGGGCTGATTTCCTTAAGAATGGAGAGGTTTGATCTTCTTGCAGTCCATGGGACTCTCAAGAGTCTCCTCCAGCACCATAATTCAAAAGCATCAATTCTTCGGCGATCAGCCTTCTTTATGGTCCAGCTTTCACTTCCATACACCACTAAATTCCACTTAGTAAATGTCTATTTTATGGGGATGCTCTGGCCGCTGCAGCATCTTTCCATCTCCACCCAATGCATGCTACTCCACATACAGAATTGCTGACATGCTCCCATTGGCATCCCTCACCTATGTGGAGATCCATGTATGTGGGAGGCTGGAGGCACACACTGCTGCATGTTCTTTTTTTCTGTTATTATTCTCACTGAATCTTTGGAATGGAGGGTATGAACCTAACCATCTAAATAAATGCTTGTAGTGCCTAATTGCTGTGGGCATCATATTAGCAAGAACTCAAGCCTGCTGACGGGTTATTTTTGTCTGCGTGCTTCCTTGGTGCTTATTTGATTAGCTGGCAGTTTTTCTGAAGTGACCTCTTAAGATTTATAACCAAGTGTATTTTCATTATATATCAGTGTTACCACACAAATTCGCTGCATTTCTGTCTCTGGAAGAGCAGAGTGCTTCTCAAAATAGACCCTTGGCCATCAGCATTAGCGTGGAACATGCGTTCTTGATTAACCAACATGAAGAAGAGTCAAATTTGGAGGTTAAAGGAAAAGGGTTTCACAAAAACAGATTGCTGTAAATGGTAGGTTTATTTGACTAGCTAGTGGCTTCAAAATGTATAAGAAAACTGATAGCCCCCTTTTTAATTACCTCATCCTGAAAACTGCTCTCAGCAAACAAATAGTTTGCAATTGGTTTGAACACATCTGGAAACGAGAAAATAATAGGATACCACTGAGGATAAAATAACTATGCTTGTGCTGAACGTCTTCCCAATTCAATTTTCAGGTTGAAAGCAGTCCCTGGAGGGGAAAGAACCCCCCCTTAAAAGTAAATTGTTCAAATGTTCACCTTCCCCCAGTTCTGTTTGCTTGAACTGCTGCTGATTCTGTGTCTTTTTTCTCATGGCTCTTCTGAAGTCACATGCTTTGTCCCAGCCAACTGTGGATCATGTTGTGAGCATGATGATTTCACAGCTAGGGATGGAAGGATCTGTTAATTTCAGCTCTCTGTTTCTTATTTTTCTATTCTTAAATTCTGCCCTCCACATTTTGCAGCAATTTACAATTAAATAATAATTCTCACAAAAATTCATCAGCATATTTAGTGTGAATTTATCCACATAAACATATTTTTATATACTATTTTGATCAATGTGTGCACATTTCTGCAAACAGTTTCCCCACATATAATGCATTTTTGTTTGTTATTTTCACTAATATATTCATTTTTATGCACATTTTCTTAATATATGCATTTTTGTAAACATTCCTTTGTTGGCAAACTGAAAAGTAAAATTTGGATAAGTGTGAATTTCAAAGAATAGTTGTGTTTCACTTCACATATTGTTCAGAAAGTGCTAATTTGACAGATCCGGCTTTAAATGAGACCTGAATCAAATTTCTCCCCCATCCGTAGTCACAACACACATAGCCAGTCATATCTGGCTGCTACATGGTGATGATTTTGACAGCAAACAATGCTAGTTTGAGTGAATGCAATGTTTCCTAGCAAAAATTATACAGGTGATCCTTGCCGTTCTGAAATCATTCATTATACGGAATGAATCACAAGGCATACAACAATTGGATTTGGCTACCTGATAATGTCACTAAGGGCAAATGAAGCCAATTCAGAGTGAGGTCTGTGCTGCCTCAATTAGCAACACTTTTGAGACTTCTTGAAGCAGAAATTGTTCATGAGAAACAGGCTCACTCAGTTTAGCCCTAAAGGTAATGCCTGCTGTGTTGTTATAGTTTATTTATTTTCTTACTGATTGATTACATTTATATCCCATTGTTCCTCCAACAAGCCCGAGATGATGTTTCTGATTGTCACACACATACCACTTTATCCTCACAACACCCCTGTGTCAAATGCAGCAAGGGCTGAAAATGGAAACCTTTGGCTACCCCACAGGGTGAGCTGCTGAATTGCATGTTGCAACTTCTGCCTAGGCAGCTTAGTATCTTCAGGTCCTGGACCTGGACTCACTCCACCCAACCAGGCTGGTGATTGGATCTTCCTGGACAGGCAGGACTATAATAAAGCTTTCTATTGCAGTTAGTTAAGCCTTACTTGAACAGTAAGGTCTTCCTGAGTTCTTACATTCTTTGATTTTGGCTTCCTCCTTGATCATGGCTTGTCATATTTTGTAATTAGTCTTTGGTCAACCACTGGCTTTGTCCCATGATTCACCTTAGACGGCTTCCTATTGATCAGTTCTCACCAGTGTTGGCCTAAGGTATTTTGCTGCATGAGGCAAAGGACAAGATGGCTTCTCCTTCCCATTCTATTCACCAAAGCCAACTGTTGAACCTTACTTGAATGCTGGCATTTAGACAGCATTTTCCACTGCACCTGAGGCAGCAGGCTACTTTAGGGGGTCTAGGACAGGCCATGTGGTGTGTATGTGTGTAAACTCCCCTGTGATCCTTGGAGGAAGGGCAGTATAGAAATTTTGTGCACAACAACAACAACAATAACGTGTATATGGGTTAAGTGTGTATGTGCTCTCCAGCACAGGGGAATGACCAGGTATGGACAGCTGTGCGGGCTACTATAAGTGTCTCACAGTAACTGCTGTCCAAGACAGCCACCTCTGCCTAATGTAAGGGGTGGCCCTGGTCCCAACACCCTTAGGCTGAGAAATACCCAGTGAGATACCCAAGGACACCCAGTGAGCGTCACTAGGTTGAAATGTGAACCTAGGTCTCCCCATAATTTGCACTCAAGCATCAGAATACATTGTGCAATGGTTATATGTTCCAAGGTGATGGTGAAGCCTAAAGGCCTACATCTCATGATGGGCAAACAAAATAGGCAGTTCTGCAAAGTTCTTTCGAAGTCTCCTTGCTTCACTTCTAAAACCAGGAAAAGGTCCAAAATGGTACAGCTTTATTGAAAATACCCCAGTGTTTTTCTAACAAAGCTCTCGTCCATGGAAATGACTTAAAATTACAAATCCACATGCCTAGGTAATTTAATTTAGTTGTTAATCTTTAAACATTTTTTTGAAGAAAATACTTGCACGGTATGCCTTGGAATCCTCTTTAAGTCTTTTGTTTACATTGTTTTGGACTTTCCTTCCTTTGTCATGTTTATCCTCTTGTGTAGCCCTTCTAACTTGACTCTCTGTCTTGCCTCCGCAGTGCCCAGAAAGTTTGCTTGCTGCAAGCCTGCCTAAGGCACTTGAGGTGATTTAAATGGCAGGCTGGGGCCACTCCGACACTTCAAATGTGCCATTTGTTGCTTCTTGGCCTTTAAAATGATTGAATACCATGGAATGCAGTAGGGATGCCATAGGCTGTGTTGAGGACCCCAGAGGGTCTGATACAGCCCCGGAGCCTTGCCTTGGCCTCTAAATTTCCATGTTAGTTTTAGGAGTCATCACTTCCTACTATTCTGATGTCCTTTTCATCATGTGAAATGTAGGTGGCCTCCTTGTTTATTGGCCTGCTTTCTGCCTGGTTTTGTAGTTTGCTGAACATCCATTGGCCCCTCCTCCCCTACTACTTATCATTTAGGCAAATCGGTCACTGCCTCACCAACTTCAGTATGACCTCTGACAACCCTCACCTCCATGACTTCTTAAAACTAGTCCAAGGAGTGGTGCAGCGTATCAGTTTTCTCCTCCTAAATCTCATCTTTGGCCTTGTAGAATTCAGCAAGGAGGATGGTGACAAAATTGGTTTGCCCTGCCTGCCAGTGTCTCTTATACCACCTGCCTTCTGCTCTACCAGTTCCAATGGGCACCAGCCACTATTGGTTGTAATAGACAAAAGGTTTCCAATTATGTTCAGAGGCAATAAGCCAGCAACCCTTTCTCAAGCAGTCACTTACCACAATGTGCTTAGACTCACTTGGTAGGCTAGTAATCTGTATTGTTTTGTCAAGTGTTAGAATCTTTTCACTGGATTTATGTCCTGATGTAAAGGTATGATAAAGTTTTCATCACAACTTTGCAGGTTAATATAGACAATATTGTAAATTGTGTGCTTTAGCTATGTGGTTAGGTGCACATTGTTGCAAAGACAATTGCTTTTCAGCTGCAACAGACCAAGATGGCTAATCCCTCTGAAGCTTATATGCAACGGTGAATTATTGCCTGTATTTGTGTGTCCCTGTTGCAGACAGAATGCTGGACTAGATGGACCCTAGTCTGATTCAGCAAAGTGACTTGTGATGTTCTTAAATAGAACAAAACTGTAGTTGAGCCAGCTGGCCTTGGGCAAATGAATCTTTCCCCACTACTTATCTCCAAATTTCTCTGCCTTAGAGAAGGAAAGGCATGGCAGTGAAAGGTCAGTTAAAAAGAAGAAGTGGCAGCCCTTGACTTTATTTTGGGGAAGGCTAATGCTCCTTTCTCATGCTTTGTATGCTATAATGTAAAGTTAGTTCTGCACAAGGTTTGATAAACTTCTTGTCATCTTGCTGTATACCAGCTGAGCACCTGACATCAGAAGTATATATGAGCTTAATTGGAGCAAAGCCCATGATGATCAAGGAGTTCAGTGTAAGCATTTGGGGTTTATCTAGTTTGCTCGTTAAAATAAAATGCTTGTTCTCTAACACAGTTCAGGATACCACAGTAAGTCATACTTCTAAGTTAAGCTCTAGCCCTGGGGCTCTTGGTGCTCTATCAAATATAAGCCTATGGTGTTCTGTGTTTGTCCCCTTCATGTCCAAGCTCTTTCAGACACCCATCTCTTCCTTTGCAAACAGCAAACTGCTTCATATGTGGAGGAGCCATACATAATGAACATCTGCATAAAGCCCCCCTTCACAAGGACACTGAACATCCGGCCACCAGGGAATGTGACCAGTAGATGTGTTGTGTCTTGACTAGCAGGTGCAATCCTGCTCCTCAGTCCTGTGTTCAGTGCATTCATAAAGGAGTGTGGTCTGAACATCCCCCATTGAGCAATGAACACATATTCTAAAATTCTCACAGGGAGAGATAACAAAATAAACATATTTTCTAAGCAATGAGGCGATTTAATAAATGTTTTTATTCTTGGCATTGCAAGGAATTATAATGATGGTTTATATCATCTCTGGTGTTTTGTTCTGGCAATATTTTTCTTCTCTGCATATGTTTTTCATTAGTTATTTTTTTAACAGTAAGTTAAAGCCTAGCATAGTTTTTGTTAGAGTCTATGTGTTGCAATTATGTAGTCAGAATAATAATAAAAATAGCATGCAAACCATATTTCAGATGCACTTTTTAATGCTCTCCTTGTCTATGCAACTGTGTATCCAGAGAGTTGGCTTCAATAGCCTTATAAAAGCTTTCTGGATTAGAATTTCTCATCCAACTGGACAGAAAGTGCTTATAAACTAAGGTTACCAGATTTTTTTCAAAGATTCCGGGGACACTTTTTTTTTTTAAGGGGGGAGTTATTAAAAAATAATAATCAAGAAATAATATCTTCTGTGATCTCCTCTGTTGCGTGGCCTTCCTCTGACCTTCCTCTCTTGGAGCGCTATCTGCCGTGAAGTAGGCTTGGCTCGGGCCTGGGCTTGGCCACATGTCCTTGCCCTCCCGGTGCTCTCCTACCTCTCCTCCTTAGCAGCGGCTGTGGCAGGGGCGCATCAAGGTTGGGGCTCCCCTCTTTTTTCTCCTTCTTTCTCTCTCTTCCTTTCTCCTTCTCCTCTCCTTCTCCCTGCGTCAGCTCCAGGGTTTTCCTGGCCCCGGAGCACTGTTGGGCAATTGGCCGGGTCGATTTGGCTTGTGGGGTTTGTGTGTCAGCTGTTCCCCCAGTTGACGTGCCGGGCGTCTCCAGTTTCCCCTCAGCAGCAGCGGTCTCAGCAGCCCGGAGCCAGCCTGGTAATGCAGTTGCCTCTGGCTAGTTTCAGGAGCTGCTCGCTGCCGTTGCGCCCGCCATTTTTCCTCAATGGAATTTCCCATATAATGTGTCTTGTGTTGTTGAACCAATCACACAATATTCATTCCCTACTAATAAATCTACAACGCTTAAAATATAAACCCAGCAATGTTAAATGAAATCCGGGGACATTCTGGGGACGGATTTTTGTCTGGGGACAAATTTGTAAATCTGGGGATGTCCCCGGGAAATGGGGACGTCTGGTAGCCATATTATAAGCTTTCCCTGACCCAACTCTCTTGTCTTCAGTTCCATTCTTCCTTTCTGCCTTTGTTCTTGCTTCATTCTACAACTTCCTTGAATGTTGACCATGGACTGGCTATCTAGCCATGTAACTTTCATGAGATTCTACTCAATATTGATCCAGAGTAGATTCCAAGAGTAAAAACTTAAACACATTGCAGGATTCCCAAAAAATAGATCAGAGGCGATTAATATTTCATCCAGCAGAGCTTTATTGCTAATGAAGGCAAATGAGCATAATGGTCACAAATCCAATACATTCAGGATTGGCACTGTCCATAAGAAATCCAGTTGCAGCAGACTTAACAAACTTATAATATGCTTAAATCTTAACACTAAACATACTATGTACAAAACACCACACCAGAAGGAAAAGAGATAGAAAGAGAAAGTGAAACCCAGGCTCCTTCTGGCCTTTTAAAGTCAGCATGACCTTGACAGAAAAGATAACAAAACCAGTTTAAGCCAGCTGTACTCAGATTCTCTGAAGCAATAACCCAAACATCATGAACCTTCTGCTTGTTTCTTTCACACAGAGAAGCTTCCAGAACCCTCTTGAATTAAGTAGAACAGGAAAGACCTCTACCCCTCAGATCAATACTTTCTGTACTAAGAAATGCAAACTGACAGTAACTGCACACAGTAATGGACCTCCAAAACTTTACTGGGATTCCAGACTTGTTGTATACCTGCTTTGTAAGGAGGATGGCTACAATATGTGCTTCCATTCACAGGGAAAGTGAAGCAATTGGTACACTCATGGCAAGGTGGTGTTGCAAATTTGCTTGGAGGAGTGGTATGGGGGTGTTCTAATCATTTTCTTACGCCGTTTTTCAGATATAGATAACCTCATCAAGTGCTGTTTGCTGTGCCAGGGGAAAATACAGGCAAATATATTTTTCAAAACACAGAGCAAATAGTAACCTCTCTGTGTGTGTGTGTACTGAGAGAGAGAGATTGGGTAACGTGGAAGAAGAGGAATGGTTAGATGTTCACATACTCTTGATGCTCTCCGAAGCAAATTAACAGACTCACTGCACTGCATTAAGTATTCAAAAATTGAAATCACTGGCTTCTTGGCACAATATGCAGTCTGGTCCTCAATCACTAATTTCATCCAGGCAAAATGAGTGAGCCCTTCTGTCATATATTAGGCACATAGGAAGCTGCTTTATACCGAGCTGGGTCATACCTCAGTACTGTCAGCACTGTCTGATAGCAGCTCTCCAAGTTTTCATGCAGAGGACATTTCCAGCCCTAACAGGAGATGCTTTGGACTGAATCTGCGACCTGCATGCAAAGGAGATGCTCTATGCATGAGTGACGATCGTTCCCCGTTTGACCATTGCCTCTTCATCAAGAATAGAAAATACTCAGTGTTCACCTTGCATTTTTACTAACTCTAGCCCTCCCAGTTAGTTTCATATGGAGGGCCAATTTGTTGATTCAGAAGCACTATTGACACCCCAATATGTGCACAGTACAGTATGCAGGTCACATTATATTTCCAAACTAAATCTCCAAGGCTGCTTCCTGAATTCATTGGGGCTTCTAAGTAAACATGGTTAGGATTGCACTGTAAATACCCATTCTCCCCTCCCACCTTTTAAACAGCAGAATCATTTAATATTATTATTTTGACAGCATTGTTTCAACCAATCAGTAGTGTACAGTTTCTTCCCCAAATGTGTGGAAATATATGGAACTGAGCTGAGTTCTTCAGAGAACTTTTTGAATCTACATTGGCAGTGAGTACACTTCTATAGTAGCTTGGCTTTTGAATTAACATATATGTGGATGCACCCCAAGCTACCTGATTCTTCTACGTCTTAATGTTTTGTTCTGCGACATGCACAGTTCTTTTAATGACAGGATCTTGGCTTTGGTTTTGAGTTTTGTTCTAAAATTAGTATTCTACTTCACTGCTCTCTCAAAATGGTTAGCCCTCCTGTATTTTCTCCTGCACATCATTTGTCGTGCTGTGCTCTCTCTGGTCTGGCATTCCTTTTCTGTGACCATGTTATACATAGCTGCTGTTTTCTAATATGACCTTCATAGAAAGCTTGCCCTCCTAATTTGAAGAGAATGTATAATAGCTTTGAATAGTATTTTCAAAAATAAAAATAAATAATTACTTTATATCCAGAAAATGTAAGTTATGTACAGTAATTCTAAACATCAATATACAATAAAAGATTATTAACATTCGGTCCTACAATTCACATAAATCAACAGTATGCATTGCTGGGATCAAGCCCCTGGGAAGGCTTGCTGTGTAAAGCCAGAACACCCTTTAGAAAACTGGAAAAAACACTGGATTTTTAAATATTTAATCACTGAACTGTGTGGGACAAATGAGGCTTCCAGTCTTCCTCTTAGGCTTTCTCCTCTCTCTCTCTCTCACTGGCTGCTGATGCAGAAGATATGAGGACCACAGGGGTTGATTGGTAGACAAAAGAAGTGCTTGACTGGTTCAGATCCAGAGGTGGGTTGCCTGGGCACATGTGCTGCTGCTGCTACTGGTGGTGGTTCCTTTGTGAGGAACATGGTGATTGGGTCAACTGTTGCTATTGTCTCTTGAGCTTATCAAAAATTTCCTTGCATGGTCTCAGAGTGTCTGTAATTCCATGGATGATCTTGAAGCAGCGTTCCGTAGTTGGGTCAAATTATGCAATTAGATCATTTGCCTTCTTTATTACTTGGAAGAGTTGATAAAATTTCTGCAGGTTCCAGCTTGCTGGCTCATGCTTGCCATCCTCATGCTCACATTCTGAACTTGATCTGATTAGCGATTCCACTTCTTCCTGGATGAGGCCAGCAAAGCCATCACCATCCACCTAGACATTTGCACAATGTCCTCCACCTCAGTGGCAATGCTTGGAAATCCCTCGAAATTGTGCACACATTCCTTCCACAAGTTCTGCCAGCATGCATTCACTGTTTTAGCCTTGATTGCATCCACTGCCTGTTAGATGTAGGTGGTGCAATGGGCAGTGTTGAAAGACTTCCATGCTGTAAAGCCTTTTGGCTAAGATCAAGTAAAGTGTAGTGTATACCAGCAGCGAAACCATACAGCTCCTTCAGCAAAGGCTTTATATGCGGGTGGTAGGCTGCTCCAGTTAGAAGCCTTGCTCTTGCATTCTGCACCAAATGCAGCATCTGGATCTAATGTGGGAACAACACCTGGTCATTGTTGGAAACATGCAAAACCTACCTTATGCAGGTAATATAAGTAAGTACTAACAATGTATTTAGTGTGATTTACACTCTGGGCAAGCATGACATTGCTATGGACAAGCATGACATTACCTTTAATGTAAAATAGTTTGAATGCTCTCTCGCTTTAAAAAACAAAAACAAAAAGGCAGTCAAACTACTTTGACTTTACATCAGTGGGGAAACTTTTCTCCACTACATTCATTTTGGGGACCATCTTTTTCGGGTGTGTGGGGAGGCTGGGCAAGAGGCAAAAGTGGGTGGATCCAAATGTATTTCGTTCTTAGATATTTTCTTATACAGTGGAACCTCTGCTCACGACCACAATCCATTCTGGAGGACCATCCTTATGGCGAAACAGGTTTCTGGGAGAGGTGCCGTTGTGTGCAGGCGTGGGTGGCGATTTTCCGCTTCGCGTGCGTGAACGGAGATCACCACTCCTGCGCATGCGTGAACAGTGGCAAACTCAGAAGTAACTGGTGGGTTTGCCACATGGTCGCAACTTGGAACATCCGCGAGTGGAGGCAGTTGTAAGTACTGTAGAAGTTCTACTGTAAATACTTTTTCTCCTTTGGGAGTAGGTTGAGTTGAGTTTTTATATTTTATATTTTGCTTTTCCATTGTTTTAGTTTTATACAGTGGTGCCCCGCAAGACGAATGCCTCGCAAGACGAAAAACTCGCTAGACGAAAGGGTTTTTCGGTTTTGCGTTGCTTCGCTAGACGAATTTCCCTATGGGCTTGCTTTGCAAGACGAAAACGTCTTGTGCTTTTTTTTTAAAGCCGCTTGAAGAGGCGCAGTTGCGACGGACCGTGCTTCGCAAGATGAAAAACATCGCAAGACGAAAAGACTTGCGGAACGAATTCTTTTCGTCTTGCGAGGCACCACTGTATGCTGCTTTTCCCTGGTGGAAATTCTGGCACCAAGATTTGACTGCCTCTGAGCATCTGCTGAATTTTTTATGCTGCTATTTTATGGTTAAATCTTGGTGCCAGAATTTTGGCAATCAAAGCAGTGGCAACTTGACACAGCTCACAAGTGCTCAGGAGTAAAGATTACCACAAAGTACATTGCACTTTTTTCGGAAAAAGAGGCCTCAATTTGATTCTGTCAAGGGTCTGGGCAGTGTCTTCTAGTGACAGTAGTTTTGTCATTTGCACAATGCTCTCTTTCCATTATAATTCCAATAAGTTAATGCTTTAAATAAATGGAAGCTACTGAAGTTTTGCACACTGTTTTCTACTGAGCTTTTCTTTAACTGGTTGAATATCAGTCCCTTTGTATGCGCCATGCAGCAATGTGCCACATATTGTGTTTTACACATTGTGTATCAGAATAAATGACACACAAAATGACAAACAACATTTTCTGTAATAATGCTAGCTGGTGACATTGCCAGCATCAGCAACAGGAAGAACAGCACTTCATTGAGAAGGAAGATGAGGATTTATAAGGTTTGTGCTGCCCTTTCAGTTATACTGAGCACCAGGTGTAAAGGGTGCCCAACATGGTATTGTGAAATGAAAAGTTCTCTGTTGTGCTACCAGTAGCATTACCGTCTATCATCCATTGTATTCTGCCGCTTGTGACATTCTGGAGCGAGGGAGTTTCAATTTGTGTGACCCCTTAAATTAATGGATATCTGGCCAGGCCAGAGTATTTTAAAATACAACTTAATTTGGCTTGTCACTGCAGCTTGAAAACATGAGCCCTCCCCTTGATAGCTCAGCATCCACTCTAAAAGTTAGTTCTGCTTTCGTGGTTATGGCATCAAAGCATTACCATCTCACTTTGTGCTGATAGGGATCAGTTTGCCTGTTAAATTGTCCTGGGAAATAGTTTGTGTTCCCTTTTACACAAATCTGTGAGGTTACAGATTGAAAATGGAACATAATGAGTGTAACCTGAAAAGCAATTTCATGGGCTGTAGTACTTGGATGGTAATAAATTCTGGGGTTTCAGTGTGATAAAGACACAGTTTTTTTGTCCCTAGCTTTACCATTAGAAAAAAAGAGGCTGAGCTATTTGTGGCAGAACATGTCTTGCCACATGGCAGCTGTTGGTAGTTATAGTAGTGATAGTTTAGCTGCAGCAGGTGATTATCTTCCCAGTGCTGCCTCAGTATAGGTGCTTCTGAGGTTGGGAAGAGAAGAGGTAAAGGAAGGACAAGAAGACCTGATGCTCTAAGGGAGATCCAAGCCGCGGGCAACATGTCCCAATGGCAGTGGAGAATATTGGTGATGGAGCAGATCATCAGCCTTTGGTGGGCAGAGCTCAGTAAGTGCTGAATCTCATGAGAACTGTTGGCTAATTTGGATGTGTCTGCAAAGGCACTTTTATAGGGTAGCATCATTCACACATTCTGGACTTAGAATTCTTTAAGTGCATTACTTTTGCATCTGGTTGCTGAATCTTGGGGCTTTAATGAAAATCAAAATAGATCCTGCAAGCCTGAGTTCTATCTCACCCTTGGTGTATATGGCATGAAAGTTTTCAAGATGCAGCTCTTGGGAGGGATTATGTGGCAATGTGATTCTCTGGCAAGACACTCCTTGAAAAAGGAGTCTAGAATTAGGCCCTTTGTCTCTGAACTAGACTAATCTCCCGTGTGAATTGCTCAAACAAATCCATATATAAAAACAAATAACTGAGAAATAAAAAAGGTAATTTCTTTCCTCTTATCATGTAAATCTGAAGCACATTCACAGGAATAAATGTTAGTAGCAAAGTATTTAAATTAATGCCAGTAATTACCACTATTTTTTTTCTAATTGTTTATAACCTCTTATTTTCTTCAGAGAGAAATTAAACTCTAGCTGAATATTTGCTTTAGTGAGTACTCTGCAGCCTGGGAAGGAGAACAGAAAACATACTTCTTTGCTCATTATGTCAATTGTTAGGTGATATGCTAATGCATACCCATTCCATCTACTGTTTCAATCAAACAAGAAATATCTCACTTATTAGCTAAAACAACACTATGGCTTTTGGCAGAAATTAAGCCTTGTTTTGGTGTATTAACGTTAATATTTGAATATTAGCTTATGCTTCACGTAAAAAGGCTTTGCTGCACAGAGCCTGTGTGAAATCAGGCCATGTTCTTACTAGTAAACTTCAATAGGCTTTTTACACATTACAGTCTCAGTAGGATCACAGCTTTCAGGTTAATAAAATAGGCAAAAGGTTACTATATTTAGACCCCGATCATAAAAAGCTGAAATATGTAAGGGTGGTAGTACCAAGAGTGCTTGTGCTGTGGTTGTTACAGTGCCCTCCTGAGCATGGCAAAAGTGAACTACTACTTTGATCAGCCCCCTGCAAACTCCCATCGGAGCCATTCATTGTGTCCAGTGATCAGGGATGATGGAGCTGCAAGTCCAACATATGGAGGGCCACAGGTTAGCTATTCATGAACTACCCTCATTGCCTCCAGACATTTTGGATCACAGCTCTCATCATCCCTGACCATTGGTCAAGCTGTCTCAAACTGATGGGCATCATAGTCTGAAACATCTGGAGGGAAGGCTGGTTTAATGTGTAGCTTGCAACCATAACTCTCGTTTCTCTTAAATTAATTGCAGTCATCGGGATCTGTGTGTGATTGTTATCAGAATTGCAGTGCATTGAGAGGGTTTATCTCTCCTTTCCTGCCACAACTCCCTCAAATCACACACACACACACACACACACACGAGAGAGAGAGAGAGAGAGAGAGAGCGCGAGAGAGAGAGAGAGCTATAAGGCATGGGGGGGGGGGGAGAGTTGAAAACAGTTATTTCCCCACTATTTGGTTACTGAGAGTGACTTTGATTAATTGTTGTCTGTTTTTAACTTTATATGGTTTCTACTGACTCAGGGCCTTCACAGCCATCACCACCCCAAGCCCAATTCCTTGGCGCATTCAAGGATCTCCTGCTCCATATCTGCCCAAAACTGAGCAGGAAGCCATGAGAAGCCACAGGGGTAGTTTGGACTAAAGAGTTCTATAAACTCACAGACAGCCTCTAGCTTTTGTAGGAGTAAGCTGCCAGCTTGGAACTCTCTAATGTGCTGCAACCCTGGACTGCCTTGCTGAGCCACATGCTTCTGTTTGAGGTCATGACATGACACTTCACCTCTTGTTTGACCCTCAAGATGGCATCGTTATTTATCGCTTCCACTCACAGTCCTGTGTGGTTAGGTCGCTGATATTGATATTGTGCCCATTGGGAGCGGAAACTGTGAGATAATGAACTCACAAAGCTATCCAGTGAATACATGGAAGAGCTGAGATTAAATCCAGGTCCAGCTCTGTATCTATTGGGTCACCCTGGCTCTCTTCTAATTATCTCCTAATTACATTGCTAATTTGCTTCCTTATCTTTACACCACATTCTTCTTATTAGCTATCTATTCTTTATGACCACAAATGATTCATATCCACAGCTAAATTCCTTCTCAGTTGTCCTAAGGAACATAAATAATCTACGGCTACACCTCTCCTTAGAAAATGGGTTAGAATGAACTTGGACTAATGGATAAAATCATGTCTCTCGTGAAGCCATAACAAAGTTCTAATTTACTTCAATGGGGTCAGCATGTTATTGGCTACATTCCGCAGAGAATACACTCAGTTTGTTACTGAGAGAACACAATAAAAGTATTTTGAATAAGACAGCCCAGTACTTTTGCTCTGGAATGTTTCAACTCATAAAAGGCCCGATTTCAAGATAATAAATATCCAGTCAGTACCTAGAAGAGGCAAGCCTTGCTCACAGGTTGAACTATGGACTGGTTCATACATTACTTTAATAGCAAGGAGTAAGTATCAACAGCTGTTAGTTATGAGAGCTAAAAAGAACCTTAGTGTTATGAGGTGCAATGGATGCAGAACTGGTGGTGGCCCTCACTGCCATGTCCTGCTAGGGAACTTTTATTCAGAGGTAGATGCCTGGCCACTTTGGTAGACACTTTGCTGGCATGGCTAGACCATCATCTGTTCTAGAAAGGCAGTTCATAGAGCCAAAACTCTTAAGGTGGACAAAAATAAGGCTCTTTCCTGCATAAGAGTCTGATGTCTGCTCCATCTCATATAAAATGCACAGCTGGTTTGTGTGTGCTTGCTTGCTTACTTAATAAACTGATAGGTGCACCCTTTGTCAAAATGATTCCTGGACAGGTTACACATAAAAATATATGAATCATCTTTAGTAAGGCCTTCCTTTAAGTAAAACTCTGGAACCAGCAAGTTGGTTAAACAGGCTATAGAGATGGAAAAGCTATCAACTGCATCTGAAGATCGTATAGCTTATAATAAATCTATTGCCCTATTTTTGTGAGGGAATATTTACAAACATTTTGTATGCTAATATATTCTATATGTACTTATTCTGATACTTAACTTGGCTTTGTGGTGAATGTGTTAGTACGAGTGTATGTATGCATAAGGCTCGGTTGGTTAAAGAACAATAAACCATACATTCATAAACAATAACACCAATAAATGCATAGTATAAAACATCCGCTAAGGTTACCAAAAACCAAGATATGTGGCAGGTGACAGCTGTACATATAGACTTTGTGTTTTTACTACTGACATTTTGAGGTTGTCTTCTCAGATGATGTGGGCAGTCGCTTTGGACAGAGAGGCTTGGGAGCACTAGTGTGTGTGCAGATGTGAGGATTAGGTTTCAGTTCTTTTAGTATTGCAAATCTGGTATACAACCTTCCTAAATCCTATTGAAGCCGATGGCATTTAAGTAGCCTTGAGGTGTGCTTGATTGCAGCCTAAACGTTTCAAAAAGAAACTGCAGAAGCCAAGCAGGGTTGATGAGAAAATGGGATTGCTATAGATGTCACTCAGCATTCCAGTGAAGAAAACAACATTTTCTGTAGAATAAACCCATTAAGAGGCTTATGTTTTGTTTGCAGAAGTTCAAAATCTCTGCTTCATGGGGACATATGTAATATAAATCATTTGGCTTGCTCTTCTTTTTCTTAAGACATTATATTTATAAATTCTTTCATCTAGAGTTGTCATTTATCCTGTTTCCTGTCAGATAAACAATCATTTATTTTTCAGATTTCAGTTATAATATTACATATGTACACTTACATATTTTTTTTTGTTCCTGTGAGAATTTTCATGGGGAAACGGGTAAATTATGTGATATGGGACACATCCTACTGTCATGGAGAAACGATGACTGATAGAAAGGAAACTCAGTGCAAGGTGTGTGAGAGACCTTACAGTGGATCATTTTTATCCTTTCTAGTGATCAAAAAAGTGTCAAAACTGAAAATGTTTTTGCAGTGGAGAATAAAAAAGCACTTGGTGATGCTGAACCGTCAAGTTCTGCTTGTTTTGCACTAATATTGACACAAAAGATGATATAGTAAGAAGGAAGGACTTTCCCCATTATATTCAAAAATGTTCATCATAATCCACAGGAGGCTGGGGTGTAGGTTGTCCCCAGTTTGAATGCTAGGTTGTGTACAAAGCATGTCTAAAAATAATCTATTTCCCAGTGTTGGAATAGGGTAAGTGAAGTGAGTAGCAATTGCTCTATCGTACATGACAGATTACAAGCAAGTTATCCCACACTGCTTTCTATGCAGGGCTTTTCACGTAGGCTTCGTTTGGGCTGGCTACAAAAAGAAAAAGAAAATAGAAAATAGAAATGCAGCCCATTTAGCAAAGTGTACACGACTGTTTTGTTTATATGTGCTCTGGAGAGCTTGTATGTATTAATGACAGACAAATGTACATGGTCCCTTTGCTGGCAGTCAAAGAAAACTCTCCCCAATGAAGCAAGCAGCTGAAGTAAAGGGCTGTAGCTGACACCCACTTGTGAGTTACTGATGTGACAGTTCTGTGGCTGCTAATGACAGGATTACTGTGGCTGTGTTGTTATCCAGAAGGGTCCCCCCCCCCAGACAGAATGTACGAAAAACAGGGCGAAGCAGAGAGCTGCTGGTTCAGACTGTTGGCTTTCCTTCTGAAATTGCTTGGCGTTGCTTGCAAAGGAGCCCTTTTGTGTACTCTGAAGTTTGTCAATGTCACTCTGGTTGCAGGCGGCTCCTTCTTCCCTGGATAAAGAACAGTGCTTGGTGTGAAAACTTTAGACTTGCATCACCTGGAGTGTTTTGTTTGGACAGATCTTCACACTGCCGGCAGCTGGGAATTAGCATTTTAACCATCTAAACAGAGAGGACAAATACTCAGGCTGGAATATTCTTTGGATACAAAAAAGGAGAGGCTCCCCTAAGCTTTCTCATGCCCCTCGAAGGCAAGATAAATTTGATTCCAGATTCTGATGGCTTTTGTAGTGTCCTTGTTTTCTAGCAGGTTTCCTATTCCTTTAATGGCAGCTTGAGAAAATCAAACTTCCATCAGGTGAAGTTTGTCCCAGTGTGCTGATATAGTGATAAGATTTTTTTTTTTTTTACCTGATGAATTAGTCTTAGAATGAACAGAAAATAAGAAGAGCCCAGATGGGTCAAGCTAACATTTAGTTCAGCATCCTGTTGCAGTGGCTAATAAGATGCCTATAGAAATCCTGTAAGCAGGACTTGAGTGCAACAGCAACCCCACTGTGTGGGGGGTGGGTGGGTGGAGGGGGGTATTTTGTTTGTTTGTTACTATCTTATTTTTGTTTTTATATTGTAAACTGCCCTGTGATCTTTGGGTGGATGGCAGTATAGAAATTTAATAAATAAAAATAATACCCACTTGTGATTTCCAACAGCTGATATGCATAGGCAAAGGCATAGTGAGGTATAACAGAACATCATAGCTAGTAGCCTCTGGTAGCCTTATCCCCATAAATCTTTTAAAAAATACATCCAGGTTGGTTGTCATCTTCTTGGAGCAAATTCCCTAATTTAGCTATGCTCTGTGTAGAGAAGTAATTCCCTTTATCCTGAATCTTCAAACTTTCTGTTTCATGAGATGAGTTTTAGAATTATGAGAATGGGAAAAATAAGAATGAAGAAGAAGGGCAGTAACTATTGGTGGGTTTTCTCCCTCTCCAAAATCTGAAATCTTCCTTGTGAGAGCAATAGCTAGTACAAACATTTTCCTTCTCTTGAAACAGAGTTGCTTACATAATACTGTGATATTACTTCTTCAACTCTGTATTCAAAGAATTACCTACAATATCCTATAAGTTTTGTACAGTTATCAGGAGATGTTAACAAGTATCCCTGTGAAAGTACAGAAAAATAAATATTACGGTATACCCAAGGTCTCAGAGGCTTCTGTTTTAACACCTCAGATGTTCCTCTCTGAATTGTTCATTGGTGGTGGTGTCACATAAAAGCCCCATGTGGATTTACTGCGGACCGTAAGACGCACCTAGTTTTTAGAGGAGGAAAACAAGAAAAAAAATATTCTGAATCAAATGTTGTACTAAACTATTTAATAAACAACCGGTATATCAGAATCATATTTCAACCATGTAAAGTGAACAGTCATCATTCATACACTGCCAAATTAATGGTGTCTTCTGGATGGGAACAATATATGGCAGGGAGGTAAAACACATGTAAAACAGCAGAACTGGCAGGTCTGAGTGTTAATGTAATTCAGCAATGTTGGTTTTCATCCAAAATAACACAGACAATCATCCACCATATTCACAGCACAGCCGCTTCTACTCCTGTTACTGTGGAGACCTGTTTATGCCTATAGGCAGATCATAGAATCATAGAACTGTAGAGTTGGAAGGGACTCTAGGCGGGCTTGAACCACCAGCCTTCTGATTAATAACAAGACGCACTAATCCACTACACCACCTAAGGACTAATGAAAACAAGGAGGAGCAAAGGCCATGCTAGGGTATGGCACATAGCAGTTGAGACAATTTATTGAGTCCACATACACACCATACTTAACTGAAGAGGCATGGTGATATCATTATGGCCAGAACTAGTAGGCTCCATTTCTCCTCTGTTGTTACTATTGCCTTTCAGATTCAGAATGAATTCCGATTCCAATACGGGCATGCAGGCTTTTCAACATGTGAAATGTTGCAACAGCAATCATTCCAGATTCCAAAGTGAGAGCTGTGCAGAGCATGTAAGCGGCTCTGCTTGCTTTACAATAATTTTCCAAGCTGGCAAGGACAATTAGAGGTCCCGTCCCCCTCAATACAAACAAAACAAAAAAACAACTTGGCTGGGACACAGGTTAGCCATTGCAGTGTATCCTTTCTGTTAGTAAGGTCCATTGGATTTGGTGAAACTGACTTTTGAGAAGGCATACATTGGTGGCTCTGTAATCCAGACTGCAATCTCCATCTTTGGGCTTAATGCAGCCATCAAAGCTACAAGAACAAGAGTATTTTATTTTTTAAAAACACTTTATTTATTTTCCCTCCTCCCCCCCCCCTATTTACATACCATTTCATTCAGAGAGTTCTGAAGAACTCAAAAGTGTGCACATGACTTTGAAACATTTAGGCTGGTCCTAATAAAGATGATCCCCAACTGTGGATTATGAAAATCTCAGTTTCTCTTAACTGTAACATTATGTAAACCAATTTTCTTCAAAAAGTATCTCGGGCAATATTTGAAGGGGGTAAACTGATTTCTTCTTAAAAAAACAAAACAAAACTATTTTGCAGGTGTCTCATAAAGATGCAGCAGCCATTATCATGTTATACAGCTATCTTCAATGTTGAGTGTCTGGTTTTGACATTGCTTATATTTAATCACTTCCATAAAGGGATACTAGGACATAGATAAAGGTAAAGGTAAAGGGACCCCTGACCGTTAGGTCCAGTCGTGGCCGACTCTAGGGTCGCGGCGCTCATCTCGCTTTATTGGCCGAGGGAGCCGGCGTACAGCTTCCGGGTCATGCGGCCAGCATGACTAAGCCGCTTCTGGTGAACCAGAGCAGTGCACGGAAACGCCTTTTACCTTCCCGCCAGAGCGATACCTATTTATCTTCTTGCACTTTTTGGGGTGCTTTCGAACTGCTAGGTTGGCAAGAGCAGGGACCGAGCAACAGGAGCTCACCCCGTTGCAGGGATTCGAACCACCGACCTTCTGATCGGCAAGTCCTAGACTCTGTGGTTTAACCCACAGCGCCACCCGCGTCCCTTATTAGGACATAAACCTTGACTAAATAACTGTAAGGATACATTTCATATAATAAAGTAATTGCTGAAGATCCAGTAATGATCAAATAGCATTGGAAAAACATGAAAAATCGCACTATAAATCACCGTGCATTTGAATTGCCCCACAGACCTGGAATGCAAATAAAATGCACTACTGTATTATACAATTACTGGATGATAGCTGGTTTTCTGTTGTTGACAACACACAATTCTGAGTGATTCCTTTAGCTCTTGGGGTCTTTGGGTCAGTAAGCAAATGTTGACTGAATATTTAGCAACTGGGTAGAGCACATGCTTACTGGGAAGCAAGTCCTATTGTGTTCAATGTGGTGTGCTCCTCTATAGGTGTATATAGGATGGTAGCCACTGCCATTTTAACAGGCTTTTGCAAGCTTGGAAATGATGTATAGCTAGTTTATTGTAGCAAATGCACATATTTTCATGGAAATACCAAAAACCTCATTCACATTTCAATGGTATGCAACGACAATACAAACGACACTTTCCCATGCTTGAGGAGATAGATGTGAAATGGCCCTAAGGGATGAGTTTCCCCAGTAGGTCTGGTTTTGAAATTATTCCTGGATAGATATATGAACTCACCCACCCCACCATTTGATCTCATATCAAGGATTTTTCAAGAGGACTTCTGTGAGCTGCACAGGGCCAGATCCCTGGTGTCACAAAAAGGCTTCAAAAGGTTAGCTATCTAATTTGTTATTATTGTTACTGTATTTGACATTCATGGATAGGAAAGAGGTGCTTGTGGGACTCTTTGGTTACTATGCAATTTGACTGATGAAGAGAGGGAACCATTTTCAGCTTTATAAAAAGTTTTGGGTAAGCCCTGGAGAAGAATGTGATGCTCCTATTCAGAGAATTACCATTTTGTAGCTTTTTTCTTTTTCATGTACACACCTTAATGGAAATTGCCCAAAATTTCCATAGATGCAAATACTGTGCGGGAAATCAAACAGTGTCTTGCCTGCCAGACTGGATGCCATGGATAGAATGGATTTCCCCCTCCCCTGCAGGATGCCTATGCCACCAAAATCTTCTCTCTCCAGAGTAGATTTGGGGGAGGGGTGCAGGAGGGGAGGAAGGGGTAGTACTGTCACACTAATTTCTATATTGGTAGAAGCCCAGCTAGAGATGTTTCTCTTCCCCAAACACCATTTTCTTTTGTGGCATGTATCTGGGTTTCAGTCAGAGTAAACCCACTGAAGTTAATTGACACGACTAACTTAGTTTCTTTAATTTAAATGGGTCTACTCTGAAAATGACTTAGTCGAACACAACTCCACGTGATTTTATATATTTTTCCAGTTTAGGTTATGTAAACCACTCACTCTTTAAAAAAAAAATCATACAGTAATAAATCAAATCAACCAGCAATAGTAGCCACTGCATTCTTTGGGTGAATTCCCCTATCAGAAATATAATTACATGGAAATCCTACTGAGACTTTAATGGGATATGTATATGCATAAATTTAGAACTGGGTTCAGAGCTGCAATCATATACCCAGGGCCAGCCCAAGGCTTTTTGCTGCCCAAGGCAAAGGACGAGATGGCTCCTTGCCCATTCCATATAAAAAAGTTGATTACCGTATTTTTCTGTGTATAAGAAGATACTGTTTCCTTAAAAATAATATTCAAAAATAGCGGGTCTTCTTATACATGGATAACGGTGGGGGGGGATTGGTGGCAGCAGCCAGCAGGAGATTGGCAGTGGCGATAGGGCGTGTGATTGGTTGCTGTGGAAATGCCTGCTGACGATTGGCTGCGGCAATTGGGCGGGCTATTTATGGCCGTGGTGAGGCATGTGTGCCATCGTCTGTGATTGTGATGAGTGTGTTTTTGGAGGTGAGAATGCAGACGATTGGTGGCTGTGGCGATGCGTGCGATTTGCATTGTTGGGCAGGCTGTAGACTGATTGGCGGTGCCCCCCCAAAAAGCTCAGCAACTGCAATCTTCCCCCAAAAGAAGCTCAACAACTCTGGGCAACCCCCCCTTTTTGTTGTGGTCCAGAAAAAATACATGGGGGCGTGTTATACATGGAAAAATACAGTATATTGGCAGGTGAATCTTACTTCATCACTTGCAATGGGACAGTGTCCTCTGCTGCACCTGAAGGCCAGGTTTGTTTTGGAAGGGAAAAGGGAGAGCATGGCGCACATATACCGTAGTTCTGTCATTTGCTCCTCTCTGCCCGCCTGCAGCTGCCACCTGAAGTGGTTGTATCACTCAGCCTAATGGTAGGTTTGTGCTCAGTATTGCTTATCTTTGAGGGGACATGGTTAGGATTGCACTGCTAGCCTCTCCTATTGGTTGCTCATTAGGAATCTGTCCTTAAGCATCCATTTTAGATATTTTTTATTCATGCTGGAAAGAAGTGACATATTGAAAATAAGTATTCTTTATTCAGTGTTTGTTCTGTAAATGTAACTGCTTTGTTGATAATGATAGAGACATATGCTGGCTGCTAATGTTATACCATATGCGGGGAAACAAAATGCCTTTTATGCAAATGGACGTTTCATTCTCGTTATGAGCTAAATGTTACAAAGGACTATGATGCGCTGAGAAGTGTAAAAATCTGTGTCTATTTAGATTTACCTAAATATGAGTGAAATGAATGGGGCGGGGAATTAAATCTCCAACAATGTTTCTAACAAAGAGCAAGCCCCATTTCTTGAGTAAGTCCCATTTCTCCTTAACCGAGGCTGTTGGAGTGAGTTAAAAACCACTTGAAGTGAATATGCGGCCAGCATCTTTGGTGCTAAAATAAGCAGGTGCTAAGAGGAAATGGCTCTGCAATAATCACCATATCGAAAGCAAGCGTATTTACACTTAACAGTAGAGAGAGGCTGAAAAAGAGCGAGTAGTGCCTTTTTTTTTAAACTGCTTTTCATGCAAGCATTGATAGGAAAGTACATCTGCTTAAAATCTTTTCTAGTGCTGCCCAGACGGATTTGCTCTCTGCCCAATCAGTTTATCAGATTTTGGCTCTGCTACTGGGGAGAGCTGCAGTTTATATTCTGATTATGCAGGGGCAGAACAGGCATGTCTCAAATGGGTATCACCTCACTCTGTAAAAACAAGTTCACTCCATGTTACGGATTGCAAGAAGAACTTTGTTTCTTGACACTTCCGACTCTGGTTAATGAATGATGAAAAATCTTTCACTTTTATTTTGTTTTTGTTTTGTTTTAACTTTTTTTTTCAAAGGCAGAGAGAATTGGCGGTGAAAAGCTATATACATTTGAGGCTTAGCATTAGAAGGAAATCAGAGACACAAGTAATGAAAAAGACAGCGTAAAGTTCCTTATATAACCTTTGTCCCTTATATTAAAGAAGAACTGTATTGAACAGGGAGGAAAGAGACCCAGTGCCTAGACTTGCCACATAACAGAGTCTGACCAGAAGGTTCTGATTGTCTTGGGCCCCCTTGGGATGTCCTTTTTATTGAACGTTCATGATGATTTGTGCTCATGATTCTATCAGAGCTGTCACGTGTGATCATGCTTTCAATACACATTCAAAAGGTTTGGGGCTCTGCTTCATTTCCAATGAGTGCATATCCCATAATAGTAGTTCATATGTTGGTTATTTGGAACTGGATTACCGCTCTATGTGGGACTTCCCTTACACTTGATCCAGAAGCTGCAGTTAGTGCAGAATGCTGCAGCATGATTTTTGACAGGAGTATGGCCTTGTTAGCATATAATACCTGTGCTCAGAAATCAGCACTGGTTGCCAATTTGCTACAGGGCCAGGTTAGAGGCATTACTATTAGAATTGTTACTAGCCACTGCAGCCTAGTGGTGCACAAGATTCCAGGGGTCTTGGCACTTATCCATAGTTTGTGTTTCCTTTGGGAACAAGGCACAATGGAGGCTGTAGTGTCAATATGAAATATGGTTTATTTGCACACATTTACACCTGAGTCCATGCTTGAAGGAGTTCCCAGCATTCATAACTCAAGAGGGCCTTGCTTTTTACAGGAATGCATCATTGCGTTCTAAGGCATCCCAAGTATCATCCATGTACCTCTTTCAAATTGTCTCTGAAAGCCTGCCAAAAGTTCTCTGCCTGCCCCCTTTCCATAACCTCATTTTTGAAACACCACAATTTTTCCTTCACCCTACATCAACCTTGAAGTCCCATAGCTTCTTATACAACAAATGTTTTGGTTTATTTTTGTAACACTTTTACTGCACTGCAGCTCCTCCAGACAGCAGCCATGTAATTGCATTGGGGAAGCATCACAGAACAAACCAAAGCAGAATAAATCCTCCACCAATGCACTGTTATTGTGTTAAAACCATGTATTGGAATTATACCATCAGTCCTGGAAGTGTTCCAAGCTAAACCCCTAGCACAGTTATTATATGGGGCTCAGATTTGGACAGGCACTCATCTTGGATCTACAGAAGCTGTCCAATCAAAGTTCTTAAGGCAAATTTTCTCTGTACCACCCTGTGTCCCAAACACATCATTGTGCCTAGAGGCTAATCTTCTCTTGGTAGAATTTCGGATCTGGCGTTGGACACTTAACTATTGGCTTCGCCTAAACTCAAATCCCCCGGTCTAATATCCCTAGTGCTGCAAGATTGTCACAAGAGTGCCTGGAGTAAAATTGTCTATCAAAGACTTCACTCTTGTGGTTTATCACCACAACAGCTACTCACTTTGGGTTTTAGTAAAGCAAACAGTCTAATTTTTCAGCGCCTAAATGATATCAAGCGTCAGAACAACTTGGCCACAATAAGGAAATTTTGCCAATGGTATGACTATTTTCCAACTTCCCATTTCAGCTCTCTGACACCCTATCTGCATAACCTAGAAATTCTAAAATATAGACGTGCTTTTACTCTTGCAAGATTGAATGTATTTTCCCTCGGCTGTACAGGAGAGACGATTCCAACAGATTTCACACGAAAAACGCTTATGTCCCTGTGGAGATGGCAGTACCGAATTGGTGGCCCATGCTATTCTGGCTTGCACTCTTTATAAAGACTTGAGGAATGAGGTTATCACCCCTCTTTTATTGTCCATTCCGGGTCGCCCAACCACTGCCACAGTGTCTTTTCTCTTGGCAGATCAAGATGAGCAGGGGCCATCAAAAGGTTGCAAGATTTTTAGCTGGGGCAATTAGCTGGGGCAATTAGAATAAGATCCACTATTTGACTATTGATTCGAAACCCTAAAATGTATTTTATATAATTGACTTTTTATTTCTATTCTTTGTATATCGTATTGTTGTTTTATTGCTATGGCTGATGGCTGACACAAATAAAGAGTCATTCATTCATTCATTCATTCATGTACTGGAATATACATGCCATAAAACACCAGTCTGGAAGGACACTTTGTATTCCTGTCGCGAATCTTTATTGGCTATGTGGTCTAGCAATACTTGACTTTGGGTACATCCAGGTGGGTGTTTATTGCAGGATTAGTATTTTTCTTAAAAAAGCATCCAGACTACATCATTGGCATCAAAATGCTAATCCATAGCCCCCCGATCTTTAATCTGGATTTACTACTTTAGGGAGAAATATGATATATATATATATATATATTTAATGTGTGTTGCCAGTGACCTGTTTACATTATTAAGTCCCTGTCTGGATGCCCCCTATTCATCAGTGGTGGAGGTTTTTCTGTGCATACATGATTTTAACGATTTCTGTATGGTTATGGACATTCTTTGTTTTTGGTACCGGGAGTGTGTGTGCGCGCGTGCGTGCGTGTGCACGCTCCTTGCTGGACTCTTGTCATTAGCATGTTCCTTCAGATATCTTAACATGTGGGATGCAACTCACCCACCTAGAAATATATTTTGCCCATTTTGGGGCCCCCTTTTTTCTGATGCCACCACTGACAATAAAGGGACCTTGTTAGACTTCTGCCTGAAAACCAAGTGAAATACGAAACAGAAAAAAATATGTAACAAGACTTAACAATGCAATCCTTTGCATGCCTACTCAGAAGCGCCATCAAGTTCAGTGAGATTACTCTTAATCCTAGACATAGGTCTTGGGGAATAAGCCCTACTCAACACAGAGGGACTTACTTCCAAGTAAACATGCATAGGATTAAACTAATATTGTGATGGTGTGCTGCCTCTAGCCTAACAAATGGTTCCATACCTCAGCTCTCCTCCAGAACAACTAACCTGCATTCAAAAATTGCCACAAACTATTCCTAAGTCAATGTGGTATCCAGATATTCTAGATATTGTGGGACTATGTCACTATCCTACTGCCTGCTGGGGATGATGAGAGTTGTAGTCCAACATCATTTTAGAGGGCTTCCCTTGATCTACACTGACTTGCAGCTCTCTCGTCTTTCCTAGCACTGTTTGGGGATACCAGGGATTGAACCTGGATTTTTTTACAAAGCGTATGCTTGGCCATTCCATGGGTCACCTAAGCTTGTTGAATAATGTGCAGTTTGAAGCTCACTCGAAGTATTTTATAACTCACTTACTATCTTTCAACACTCTTGTGAGTATTGGCATTTACTTCAGGCAGGTAGAAACATATACGGTAGGTCAGGAATGGGATCTATGAAATCAGCCCATTTTCATCCTGGAAATCTTCTTTGCAAAGCTCATCTCCAGAGAATATCCAGAGAAAGGAATTATTATAAACGCTTTGCCATTCATTGGAGGAATGTTAAAACTGTCCTTTGTGATTGTGTTTATAATGAAGCAAATGCACAGTGGCGGTTTATCAGTTATTCATTAAGAAAGTGTACTGGTGATGGAGAATAAGGAACTTTCATGTGTGCCTGATGTCTAGCACTGGCAAGTACTACCATAGCATGCAGTTAAGCTAAAATTATTTTGGCAACAGAGTAAAATATCAGTCCAAGCAGTGATTGTTTAGCTGATAGAATATTTATATCTGAGCAGTACAGTTATCCAGGATCCTTTGGCTGGCATTGTGCAGATTGCCATTTTGTTCAAGTACTTAAGAAGATAAAAAGAGCCCTGCTTGATCAAATCAAAGGTTTATCCAGTCTCTCATTTTGTTGTCACAGTGACCAATCAGATGCTTGGGAAGCCCACTATTGAAGGAAATAGCACTCTCCTGATCTTCAGCAATATCAAGAGGCTTCTGATATTTGAGGTAGCTTGTAGCCATAGTTACTAGTAGCCACTGATGAATTTTATAGGTAAAGTATCTATTTTCCTCAAATGATATGTGGTGTATAGGTTACATACATTCCATACATTTAAAACACATTTAAAGTGCATGACTTCCCCCAAGAATCCTTGGAACTGCCGTTTCTTAAAGGTTTTGGGAATTGTAGCTCTTTGACGGGTAAGCTATGTGTCCCAAGATACTTTTGGGGAAGTCATGCACTTTAAATGTATTTGAAATGTGCTTTAAATATATTGTGGGTATACAGCCATATCAATCTAATCTTGGTGGTCTTTGAACACTTTTCAAACCAAATTTCCGTGTTTGTTTGTTTTTAAATCAATACATACTGCTCAACCAATAGCATTTAGTTTTTTAAAAAAGTTGCCATATGTATGTTTTTCATACCTCTTTAATTTTCCAACCTCATTTCCATCCCTTCAACAGAGCCTTCAGCAGTTAAATCAAAACTTCTTCCTCCCAATATATAAGTACATTTATTTAAAAGAACCCTTTAACACATTCAGCTATCATTCACCGAGCAAAAATGTAAGAACATAAGAAGTGCCTGCTGGATCAGGCCAATGGCCCATCTAGTCCAGCATCCTTATTGTCACAGTGCACAGTGGCCATCCAGATGCCTGTGGGAGTGGGCAAGCAACACCTGAGTGCAACCGTGTTTTCCCTTCCTGTAGTAAATCAATGAACCACGAAAGCCCAGATGGGGAAAAGGGAAAGTTGGAGAAGGACAAGTGTTATGTACTGAGTTGAATAGGATCCAAACTGCAGCAGTCTGGTTGGTCCTAGAACAATAGGATCCAAATTGCAGCAGTCTGATTGGTCCTAGAACAATAGGATTCAGAATGCAGCAGTCTGATTGGTCCAAGAACAATGCAGCAGTATGATTGGTTGGCAGGAACCACCCAATCATGCTCCAAATATAAGTGAATCAACAACCTGATTGGCTTACAGTAGAATTCCAGAATTAACCAATCATGGGCAGCCCATTGTGTAAAGAATGTATATAAAGCAGATACTTTGAGGGGACTATTATTCATTCCTCCTCACCACTATGAGCTGAATAAAGAGCATGAAATCACTTTGCGACTCTGAGTATATTTCAACAAGGAAAATTGTTATTTCAAAAAACCTTTAGAGGTTGAGTGTGTTGTTGTGACTGTTGTGACATCTTCGCAGATGAAGGGGTGAACATTTTTTAAAAGAGAGTACTAATCTTAAAAAAGAGGGGGTGCTAAAGTAACAACCAACTAAAAATAGGAAGAAACAAGTAAATGAGTAATAGTCATCTCCAGTGTGGCAAGAGCATGTCCTTTTTTAGACACGTGCCTTGCATTCATTCAGCCTTGGACAACACCTTGAGGATTTGAGAGAAAGTGTTTATTAGCCTTGGAGAAAATGGTGATAAAGGTAGCTCTGTACTGACAGTATTAGAAAACAAAAATGTTTATGTGTGTGCTAATGCCAGTGTGGAAAAATTATGTATTAAAAAATACTGGAATAGAATATTAAGCCAAGATGCTTGAAACTCATATGTGGGCCTAAAAGATGTAAAATCCAAATGATTTAGATCCAGTGATGCTAAGCGCTGAAGTCGATGTTACAGTCTGGATGGGTAGCAGCTGCTAACTTTTTTTCCACATCTGCCTCCTTAAGAAATGTATGATGTGAGATCATTGTATTCAGCTTTCCTCCATCCTGCTCCAGTTTATTGGCTGCTGTGTGCAAGCTAAAGCCAAAATTGTGTAAAGACGGGGCACAGTGGGTTCAATGGCAGGTGGGATTTCTGAAGCCTTTTCCCCCAGATGCCCACCCAATTTCTGCTCCCATTTTATTTTATTTTATTTTGCAAAGCATGTAAAGTTGAATGTGCACAAGTTAAATGTGTGTAAGTTGTGAGTTACTTGTATTTGCATAAGTGGTGCAAGATCTTTCCACCTACAATGCTGGGCAAAACCCTATGTCAATATTTATAAATATTTATCAGATAAAATGGTTTTCTTTTCAGGAATATTTTAACATTCAACACTAGCAACAAGAAGAGCTCGTTTTAAAATGTTTTCCTAAGTCTAGTTCTTGCAGTTTCAAACCACAGTTCCTGAATTGCAAGGAAATAAGTGTGAATTCAGTATTTCAAGATTTTCATGCCACAGTTCACATTTTGAAATATACTGTCAATATAACCAGACATATACAGCTGGAATGCACATACCGTATTTTTCGCCCCATAAGACGCACTTTTTCCCCTCCAAAAATGAAGGGGAAATCGGGGTGCGTCTTATGGGGCGAATGCCTGCAAGCCTCGCGCGCCCGGCAGGAGGTCCCACCGGGTGCGCGAGGCTTGGGGCGGCAGCCTGTCGCCCGAAGCACGAGGAGCCCTCTGGAGGGCTCCCCCTGCTTCGGGCGAGTGTCTGCAAGCCTCGCGCACCCGGCAAGAGGTCCCACGGGGTGCGCGAGGCTTGGGGCGGCAGCGGACTGCTTGCGCGCACCGAGAAGCTTGGGGCGGGCTGAGCTCAGCTGGCCCCAAGCTTCTGGGTGCGCGCAAGCAGTCCGCTGCCGCCCCAAGCCTCGCGCACCCGGCGGGACCTCCTGCCAGGTGCGGGAGGCTTGGGGCGGCAGCGGACTGCTTGCCGGCATGCAGAAGCTTGGCGCGCGCTGAGCTCAGCACTCCCCAAGCTTCTAGGTGCGCGCAAGCAGTCCACTGCCGCCCCAAGCCTCGCGCACCCAGCGGGACCTCCTGCCAGGTGCGGGAGGCTTGGGGCGGCAGCGGACTGCTTGCTGGCATGCAGAAGCTTGGCGCGCGCTGAGCTCAGCACTCCCCAAGCTTCTAGGTGCGCGCAAGCAGTCCGCTGCCGCCCCAAGCCTCGCGCACCCAGCGAGACCTCCTGCCAGGTGCGGGAGGCTTGGGGCGGCAGCGGACTGCTTGCCGGCATGCAGAAGCTTGGCGCGCGCTGAGCTCAGCACGCCCCAAGCTTCTAGGTGCGCGCAAGCAGTCCGCTGCCGCCCCAAGCCTCGCGCACCCAGCGGGACCTCCTGCCAGGTGCGGGAGGCTTGGGGCGGCAGCGGACTGCTTGCCGGCATGCAGAAGCTTGGCGCGCGCTGAGCTCAGCACTCCCCAAGCTTCTAGGTGCGCGCAAGCAGTCCACTGCCGCCCCAAGCCTTGCGCACCCGGCGGGACCTCCTGCCGGGTGCGGGAGGCTTGGGGCGGCAGCGGACTGCTTGCCGGCACGCAGAAGCTTGGGGCGCGCTGACCTCAGCTTGCCCCAAGCTTCTGGATTAGCGCAGGGGTCCGCTAGCCCTGGGAGAGGCGCCCGGCTCTCCCACGCTAGCGGAGACCTTGCCAGCACGCAGAAGCTTGGGGCGCGCTGAGCTCCGCACGCCCCAAGCTCCTGGTGTAGCGCAGCGTACCTGGGGGGGAAATAATTTTTTTTTCCTTTATTTCCCCCCCTAAAATCTAGGTGCGTCTTATGGGCCAGTGCGTCTTATGGGGCGAAAAATACGGTACATTTTGTATTCAAAATGTGGTATACAAACTGGTATACCACATTTAGAATACCCAAAATGTTTTGTGTATTCCAGCTGACTGTTTACATTATAACAATATTTGGGTAAGAACTGAGCTGGTTGAGAGTAAAAGGACCACCAGAGGGCAGTACATATGAACTCCTGCTCCTTGACCACTGGAAGCCGAGTGAGGCCTGTTTGCCCTACGCAGTGAATGTACTGAAAGTGTATTGTACACTGGGTTTGTTTTAAATTGCCACAGGACATAATTTTCAAAGAGGGACAGTTTGCTGTCACTCTTTCTGCTTCAAAGGAAGGGGGAAATACAACAGCATGAAAGTGCAGGACAATGCAAAGCAAAAGGCTTTTGGCTACTGTTAAACACTCACAGTGGTTTCCATAAGAACTTGACTTCTGAAAGGAAGCAGATCACAGGTCTTTTCTCTGAAAAAAACCCCCCATTAGTTACATTGATATCTCAAGAAGCTTGAGGTGATGTATGTGGTTCTCCCGCTGCCCATTTTATTATCTACACAACAACCCTAGAAGGTAGCCGAAGGTGGATAATAGTGATTGGCTCAAGGCCCCCCACTGAGATGATTAGGGATTTGAAACTGGGTCTCCCCATACCTAGTCCATATATTACATTGCCTTGCAGGAGCTAATATTTATTCTGATTATGAAACTTACAAGGCAACTGACAGGCTGCAATCTGATGCTCACCTGCCTATGAGTGAGGCCCCTTGGACTCAGTGGAGCTTATTTCTGAGCTGTCATGTATCAGATTCTAGTGTCAGTTTTTCTTTCTGAACAGTCTGTTGCATTTAGTAGCTTTCGGAAGCTGTAACATACTGAATATCGTGTGCAACTTGGTTCTGTGCCTGCCTAAGTCCTGCAATATTGGGCATCTGTGCCGCATACATAAACTTGGACATAAACCCCAGTGAACTCAATGGGACTGATTTTTGAGTAGACAGACAGAATTGCGATGCTTGAATAAGATCCCCTGTTGACAATAGCATTGTGTGAACATTCCATCGATTTCCCTGAATAAGATGGGTGAGGTTCTTTTTTCTTTAAAAAAAGATCCTTTGCTTGTCAGCACATTCCCCACACTCCCTGCTTCCTGTCCCTGAAGTAAATAAATGAGAAGAGACTTGAGGAAAGGGCCAGCGCCAAACGCAGCTTGGCACATTAATTCATTGCATAAGCACTATTTTCTATGTCACTTTTTATTGTGTGTAATTAATTCAACACGAATTTTATTAGAAACAATGAAAGTGTCCATGGGCCAAATAACGGCGCTGGATCACTTCCTCGCCATTGTATGAGTTAGTTGCGAAGTTTGGTGAGAGGATTAATGCCTCCTGTAATTCAGGGGGTTGCCCTTTGATTTTAACGGCCCTTTATATACGATTTGGCTTGGCACCTTATTCTTTTGGGAACCTTGAAACAGTTTTGGTTTCTACATGGCTTTATTGGTTTTATATTCCTAGCACTCAGTTCCCTAACCGTCAGCAAGTCTCATTGTCTAGCTCTAATCTAGAGCTTGTGCTACAGTGACCTTTTGTAAATTTGTTTTTCCATTTGATTTTATATTGAGATGAGCAGTTTGGCATGTATAGTGCCTTTAATAGTAGACAGCTGTTCTTATTGTCCTTTCTCAGTATCTTTTATTCACCAGGTGAAGTCTGTCATGTTCAGCTGTACTTTTAACACAGTGTGATTCTTACCACTGTTGCAGTTTTATTCTGATTTTAGACGGCTGTTTTTTTAATATTGTTTTAGATGGCTTATTTATTGCATTATGATTGATTTTTTAATTTCTGTAAGCTGCCTTGAGTACCTGTTTGTTTATCTAGCTGAGTAAAAAGATTTATATACCACCCTTCAGTTCAGAAATTTCCAGGTTGGTTTTCCATAACCTGTCAAACGGTAAAAGAGCATAAAAGAAAAATCACTGCAAAAATAACTAATATGCCAGATGTTTAAAAAAGTCTAGGCAATGAAAAACAATGGGCTACAATCCTATGCACAGTGACTTGGGAGAAAGTCTCATTGAATTCAATGAGCCCTACTTCTGAAAGGATTGCGCTGCTGAATACATGAATACAAATGCTAGGTGAGCATTCCTGGGGAGAGGTTTTCCTAAAAGTGGCATCACAACTGACAAGACCCTCTCCTCCCATTGCTATGTAGCACACTTCAGAAGAAGAAAATCCCTCGGACCCACAGGGCTTTCATGAGCTTTTATAGTTCTGGATCCTGGCCTGAATGAATGAATATGTGGTGGTATATCCCTCAATCTTATTTATCTTGCTTTCAGAACTAAAATAAGTAATATTAACTATAAGGGATAGTTTTGGTGTGTTACGTTCCAGGCTTTTCAAGTGAAAAGAGCAACAGCAGCAGTGAAAGAAACATGTCTTTATCCTATCTGAAAGGTCAGACACAATTTTAATTTTTTTTTTATTTTTATTAAATTTTATCCCATCCTTCCTTCCAAAGGAACCCAGGGTGGCATGTATGATCTAGTTGAGATTCCTGCATTGCAGGGGGTTGGACTAGATGACCCTTGAGGTCCTTTCCAACTTTACAGATCTGTGATTCTATGATTTCTCACTAGTCTGGCATGTGCCATGTTATGTAAAAAGCAGATGCAAGATCTTTCTTACACGAAGACCTATGTCATTAGCTGTTTGGACCCAGCACCTTATTTGCAAGGCATGAGTACAGTAATGTAGCGTTGTAACCACTTTTTCTCACTATACCTTATAGTAAGTAACCCAATACTTTAACTTAGACAAGTTTTTTTGGGGGGGAATCAGACTGTGCTCCAGTCCCCAAAACACACTGCAAATATCATATGTGTCTGTAGGAAGAAGTTTGCTACACATAAGAATGTCATAAGAGCTTGCTGGATCAAGCCAGTAGCCCATCTAGTCCAGCATCCTGTTCTCACAGTGTCCAGCCAGCTACTGTGGTAAATTGTAGATCATGCATTGGCAGTCTTTGGGTCTGTGGACTCATCTGGAATATTGAGAGAGTGCTGTAGGCACCAGTCACAAAATGGTTGCTGTGGGCGTGTGGCATAACCCAAAATAGCTGTCACAGGGGATGGAGCATAATACAAAATGGCTGCCCCATAAGGCTTAGGGAGGAAGGGCAGGATATAAGTTTAGTAATAAAATGAATGAATGAATGAATGAATGAATGAATGAATACAATAGCAGAAAGAGGTAGGACAATAAAATGGGTGACATGCTGCCCCATCACTGGAGGAAAAAAGTACCTACATCAACCGTCACCGTGCTTGCTCACAGAGAGAAGCTACTTACCTGTTTCCTATGTTCAGAATGGGAGGGAGGTTGTTAAGTCCTGCCATCCAATAAAATGTGGATATGTTTAAGGAGGCATGTTCAGTGTAGGAGAGGCTGAGCCTGTGCAAACAGGAATTGAACAGGAAGAGCAAACGGGCTTATGCAGTGTGTATTTTTGAAAGCATATTTATTAAGGCCTTTTGCAGGTGCCATAGGAAATACTGATGGGTGCACTCACTATAGTGGTGATTACCCCTGTTGCAGATAGCCATTTTGGTTCATTGCAGGGAGGGGGTGGCATTTAAACATTACAGGATGGCAATACCTTGATTAGTACCTATTACAATTTTGTGGCTTTGGGTTCTTCTCTTTTCTTTGTGAATTCCAAAGTGGTCTACAGACCATTCATGGTGAACGTTAGTTGCTTCTGCCCATAAGTAAGCATATTTCGGAGACTATCACCATTTGATTACCTATGGAGGTATTGGGAGGCGTGCATGGTGCTTTGACTTGTGACCCTGAACCTGCTCTGTGGGGTAGAGAAAGCTCCTGCTGATGCTGCTAGCTGATTATACAGTCTGTTTTCTTTATTCATGAAAACACGCATCCACATACACTGTTTCCCCCTTCTAGATGCCAAATCAGTGACAGCATCAAACTCAGTCACACTACATTTAAAACAAAGAAATGAAATATTACTTCCTTCCTGTTTAATAAAATTATGTTTTATTGCCATTGAAGAAGAATAAATGGTGAAGTCAAGTATCAATAATATACATCAATAGTTTGAGCAAGTTTAATTCCAGTTGACAACTGGCATTTGTAGTGCTCTTTAAATGTAGTAAATGTAACTAATGCAGGTAATAAATGCACAAGTGTTAGTCACACACTGTAGGAAAGCAAGCAAGATGCTTTTGTAAGTGGTGTGGCTTTAGGCTCTGCATCTGAAGGAACAGATGTTGATCCATTACCACAAATCTGCCAGTGCAAACAGATCATGCATTTTCTTTAAAAACAAGAATACATGTAAGGTCAAAGGCAAAGAATATGTTTATACAAAGCTCAGTTTACTTGAATCAGTATTTAATATATATTTCTACTGTAAATGGTTCTGGCCAGTTACACTAGTGAGTGATGCAGTGTGGGCTTACAGCTGTGTTCATTACAGAATCTTTATGTAGAGCTGAAATTGCTTTGCTTTACTGTTTAACTATTGGACTTCCAAAACAGATGTTATGAGAGAGGTCCATGATTGGATCTTCTGACTTTAAAAATGAAATAAAGGACTGGATTGGAGGGCCAGCTGCAGCAGCACTGTGGGAAAGGGTTATTCCTTCCTTAGGCACCGTTCCTGAAAATGGTATGAAGAGAAAGGATTAAATAGATATTTAATCTATTTTCTGGCACTTTTACCCTGATTTAATCCTGTACTGCTTTTAAATTGTTGCTGTTGTTTTAAAAAAAATGGAAGACTTGATTGTAAACCTGATCTCCCAATTTATTAAAACAACAACAACAACAACTTAGAATCATAGAATCTTAGAGTTGGAAGGGACCCAAGGGTCATCTGTTTAGTCCCTAAGCAGGTATGTAATTATTTTTTTTCACAGGCTTCATCTCCTTTTTCTTTGAGGCTTTCTTTTTTTGGGTGTGCACATGTGTTCTTATATGCACAATTTTACTTCTGTTAATTATGTATTATTTTTATTTAAAAATAAAAAAGAGGGAAGGAAGGATCAGCACCTCAGTTTCCTGTAAATTCTCGACCACCATAAGATTGGCAGACACGTTTTTTAAAGCATGTGTGCTTACCCCTTTGCAACACTTGGACATGTGTGGATCTCCCTGGCAAAGAAACTAAGATCTCCCTGTTGCCATTTACTTTGTAAGTAACCTTGTCATTTAAATTGCAAGATTACTCAGGAAAGGTGACTGCATCATAGCATAGATTATTTTGTTTTGGAAAAAGTAATTTTTCTTGAATCTGAGTGACACATGGATGAATCACTCACACTGAATTGCGTCAAGATTACATGTTATGATCATCAGTATATTAGCATGTGTGTGCGTTTTATATGGGCTTGTTTTTTTTAAAAAAGATACAGCTTTGTGACAAGAGAGTGTAGTCTTCTCTAGCAGTTAAGTACTGAATTTCTGAGCCAGGGTTAACAAGCTTTGCTTTTTATATACAGTTCCATTCTCATGTCCATGTCAGTTTGCTTTTGTGTCAGTACATCAGCATGTTGATTTGTTATTTGCTAGATGTGTGGTGTGACCTTGTACTTGGAACAATTGAGTCCCTCCTCTTAATCTCACGTACGTCATTCTGCACTGGTGATGCATTGACTGTGGGTGGACCCAACAACTCCCAACGCTGGAAGTATACTTCTGGCAGTGTTTTGTTTTCTCTTTGTAAGTAGTTCTGGTGTGACAGGTCCAAAGTGCACAAATTTTGAACTTGGCACAAGGGTTCCCGAAGTGGGGGCAGTGTTTTACATCAACATTGGGCCACTGGTGGACCAAACTGTGACTTTGGCATGACTTTACCTGATTTTTGGTGTGACATGACCAAATTGCACTGAGCAAGATGTTTCTGATTACATCGTTTCTCAATTTGGCGTGATGGTTCCAACCTGCCCTAATTTGTATGGCTCTGAATATATTGTCACCTAATTTGGCACAAGAGTTCCCAAGGTGGAAAATACTGTCTTCATCTATGTTTGGACGTCAGAGGCCATGTTGAATCAATTTGGCGGACCAAATAAATCATGATTAAGCATTACCCCCACCACACACCAATTGATTTGGGGGGATGGGTGAGGTGTTCCCCAGGTCAGGTTGGAGCCCTGAGTTGGTGTGCATGTGTTTACAGCACTAAAAATCACAAATTATCAGTTTAAAAAATCACAATATTTGTTGGTTTCTTTTAATTCCTGGGCAGCTTGAGGCACTTCTCAGTCAAGAATACAATTACACCCACAATAATATTACAACATATGACAGTTGTTGAAAGATAACCTTTCCCTTACTGTGGCTAGATGGTGTTTCTTTTAAAAAACAAAAACAAAAAACAAACCCAGAATTTAACTCTTATTAGTGTAAAGAAAAGAAGTAATTATCATTAAACTTCATAACACAGATGTGCTGTGCTTTGTTTATTCCCTAAGATGAGTAGGTCTTCGTTAACTTCTTTATGTGAGAAAACCAATTAAAATGTGACTACCATTTTCTAAAAATAAACAACAGAATGCTGAGGATAGACAATGACCATTTCTTTTAATGGTAAACATTCCTACCATTTGAGGAATGGTAGGAATTCCTACCATTAGAGATTAGATTCTGGCTATAAATTTGACATTGTTGGACAGGGCAGGGTGGTGGTTTTTTGTTTTTGTTTTGGGTTTTTTTTGTCCTTTACATTTTTACATGCTTTATAACATGTTTCTAACCCTGAAGGCGAAAGTGCTGGTGGAGGGAAAATTTCCAAGAATCTGGCTTAAAAGGTTGGATGGATGGAGACAGATAGCTAAGACTTAAAGGAGGGCATGACTGAGGTTGAGCAGCAGGGGAAAAGTCAACTTTATTAGCTCGGTGTTCATTTTCATGGCATGAGATTCTTCAGGGATTAATGTGAAATATTTCAGATGTAAAAGACGAAATGAATGTTATCAAGTAAGAATGATATACAGCAAAATAAAGGAATGAAAAGGATTTAGCAGATCTTACTCTTCACTGTTACATATTCCAGTAACAGCTCTGGGTGTGTGTGTATACACACACACACACACACACGTTAGCAGTCAGTGTGGTGGGGCAGAGCTGCAGATGCCTTTCTGTGGCATTGGCATCGCTGCAGCTTACCTAGTTGGTGCTAGGGCAGGGCAGCAGCAAGGTCAGGCCTGCATGATTGTACTGGTGGAAGAGCTGGATTGGGTCCACAAATATGTCTGTGCAGCCTCAACCTCTCTGCCCCACCCCACTTAATCCCTGTGCTGTCCAGATAAGTTGCAGTGAGTACTTTTTGCTTTTTCTTCCTGTAAGAACCAGTGTGGTGTAGTGATTAGCATAACAGCCTAGGATCTAGGAGACCAGGGTTCAAATCAGCCATGAAACTCACTAGGTTAGCTTGGACCAGTCATAGTCTCTCAATCTAACCTTCTTCACAGGGTTGTTGTGAAGATAAAAAATGAGAACTATGTGTGCCACCTGAGTGCCCTAGACGAAATGTGGGGAAATAAATAAATAAATAAATAAATAAATAAATAAATAAATAAATAAATAAATGTGTGTGTGTGAGAGAGAGAGAGAGAGAACAAACAAACAAACAAACAAACAAACAAACAAACAACATCTTTAGGGGGTCCTTCCCCCTCCTGCCTGGAGATGACAAGATGGCTGCAATCCTGAAACCACTTAACATTCAACCTGTTTTAGTTGCTTAACTGTGCAATCCTACACAGAAGCAAGCCCCATTGAATTCAGCGCTCCAGTAAATGTTTATTGCCCTATTGAATACTGTAGAATTTACTTCTCAGTAAGCATGCATAGGATTCAATGTATGGGGCTTGCTTTTGAAGCATATGCTTTTCAGAGCTGCAGTGTTGTATGGTAGAGGTAGTCGTCTCCTATCAAAACTAGGCTAATTTAGAAGCAGCTTAATAATTTTAATACTTGGAGCAGTTCACAGCAAGCCCCAAGCCTCACTATTTGGGTATTGCACCAGACTAACCAGGATCTCTGCCTAGGCCTTGATTGAGAATTGCTAATGGTATCTTTACAGAGATAAAGGAGAATTTCTGCTTTAAATCTGTTTGGGTGGAAAATATTTCATTATCAGGAATGACCTTGGCTGCTCTGGTTTATCTCAATGGTATGTGCTTTAGAGACATAGGATGTGTCCGTCAGGATCAAGTTTTGATTAGCTGGATAGTTAGAGGGGCAAGCGTAGTAAAATGTTTATTTTCCATCCATTTCTACTCCTTATCTCTTAGTACCTAAACAGACAAGGACCTTAATTTCTTGGCTTTGCAAATGCTCTATTTGTTTCATTCTCAGTTTTCACAGGAGCTTGAATGATAGTTCTCGGGGTTTAACTTTCAAAGCCCAGCCATGCTAGAAGGTCAGCAATCAGGTACATCTGCATCATTGTCTTTCTCTTTATATTTCTGTTCACTTTTTCAAGCATTTCCTCTGTATCTCTGTCTTGATCATGAGCTGTACTTTGCATCTGGCAGTTCTTTAAAATGAATGTGTAGAAGAGCAATGGTAGCAGTGTATTTTCACACAGCAACAATGTCTCTAGATAGCTGCTCTGCATTATCACTGCTCTTCATTTTTCTGTGCTTCATGTTGTGAAGAGCTATGTTCTGTTCCCTACAGGATGTGATGGAGTGCAGCGATTAAGGACCCTTCAAGTAGTTATTACTGTGTAGGGCTGGTCCTTAGGCCAGTGGTTTTCAACCAGTGTGCTGTGGCACCCTGGGGTGCCCTGAATGAAGGTCAGGGGTGTTGTGGGCAACATTGGCCTCTGTCCCTCTTTCCTTCCTTCCTCTTATACCCTCTCATGTCTCTGCCTCCCAAAGGCTTGCACAGCTGTTTGTTGCAGCTGCCCTGGCTACAAGCTCCCCAGGAAATGGTGCGTCTGGGGCTGGCCAGGAGGTGCTGGTGGCCTGGAGCTGAGGTGGCTCAGAGACCAGGGGAGGCTGTGGCAGCTACCTGGAGGATTCCCAAGGAGAGGAGAGGAGGCTGAGGGAACACTTCACAATGGAGGGTGTTCGAAAAAGGGTGAGAGGCTGCCAGCTCAACTGAGCTCCTGAGCCCCACAAGGGTGCCACAGAAATAATGCAGTTGGTCAAGGGAGCTGTGGACTCAAAAAGGTTGATTCCAGGAGTTGTAAACAGGCAGCAAATTGTTATTTCCACCCTCCCGTTGTTGTTGTTGTTGTTGTTGTTGTTGTTGTTGTTGTTGTTGTTGTTGTTGTTGTTGTTGTCTACTCCCAGGGAGAGGCATTTGTCTCTAGGACCAAAAGGTCAGCCTTGCATGTGACCCACTTTGATTTATGGGCAGGGGGTATATTTTCAGTTTTTCCTCAAGTGGCAAAATGTCTTGGGCCAGACCTATTTGTTTTGGACTACAACTACCACCAGCTCAAACTGCAGTGGACGCTGCCTCATTAGGACAAATGAGACACTGCCCCACCAGCCAGTCTGTTCCCACTTGCCCACTTAAAACCAGTCCATGGGATGGCACTGCCTGTCAATTTCCTCCTCCTTCGTCTCAGTGTTGCCCTTGCAGAATTCAGCAGGGAGGATGGGGACATGTCAGTAGTTCTGGTTCCAGCTTCTGTTGGTCTCCCTGCCTTCTGCCCAGTGAGCAGCAGCCACTGCAGCCCAGCCAGCATGGCCAATGCTCAGGGATGCTGGGAGCTGCAATCTAGAACATCTGGAGAGCCATAGGTTACCCATCCCTGAGCTATCAGTGCCAGTAACACCAAATTGAGGAAGTGCAAATCTTGTAACACTCCAAACCACCTACTAGCAGTAAAGTATTATTAATATTGCTGCTAAGGCAGAAGTTGTCAGTGTGGTGCCTGTGGACGGAGATGCACCTGCATAAGCCTTCCCTGGCACCAGAAAAGCCCTCTTCCCCTGCTGAGTATAGATTGTGGTATGTGCTTGGTTGAAGTTTGAGTGTTGCCCATGACAGTTTCTCTGGTTTGCAAATGTTGTTGTTGTTGGTTGTTATTTATTGAATTTATATAACACCCTATACCTGAAGGTCTAGGGCGGTTCACAGAACATATATCCATGGGCCCCAAAAGGTTGGTGACTTCTGTATGAAGGTTAGCTTTTGAGCATTTCCTCATGAGGATAGCTGACCCTCAGTCACATGAATCATGTGTAGGCATTATTCTATAATTCCTCAGAGAGTGCATGGTTTTTGTATCTGCACTTATAATTATGGCAAACCCGGGGCAACAGATCCTTAGATATGTTTCGCCTTGGCATTTGCTCCCACCATGGCTGCTGCCTAGGTCATAATTCTACTTGTTGCAAAGTTATGTGCTGGTTATCTTTGCTACAACATCAAACTCCATGTCTTGTGTTCAGATGGTTATGTACAATGACTCTAGGCAGCTCTATTCTCAAAAGAGCTATGCTGGCTTGAAATATGAATGAGGTTTGCATTGGCAAAGCAGAATGATGCTGCCAGCCAAGTCAATGGTTCAACTACCATTGTTTCCAAGACTGCTTCACTTTCACTCTCAGCCTTCCATTTTTCTGCTTTCCAATATGTGTTTCTACACCATGCAGATATAACTATTTTTATTCCTTTAGTTGACAGCAAGAGAATGCTGTTTTGTAACTCAAGCCTCTGTACTAGCTAATGAGCCACATTTTCAATGTTCATGCATTTCATGAAGGAAAGAGTGGTAGAATTCCAGCTGGTCATGCTTACACACATCTCTGGCCTAGGAGCAGCTAGGGGAAGAGGAAGAGGTTCTGGTGTGAACTGCATTCCCAAAAGCAAGGTAAACTGAAAAGCAAGCAAACTCACAAAAAAGGAAGAGAATTGTCCTCTAATTCAGGATGGAGGTATCTGTCAAGTTCACCAGCATTTTAGTGTTCATTTCTCCTAATATGCACATTTTTGCAAATAAATAGGCCTAATATGTGTGCCATATTCACCAATATATGCATTTTCACCAATATATGCATTTTTATCCACACATGCATTTGTGCACATATTTTTGTGTTGGAGAACTGCATCACAAAATTTAGAGGGCTTTCAAATTTCAAAGGATAGCTGCATTTTTGCTTGCATATACTTTCAGGAAATGTGAATTAAGTATTCATGCATATAGCATTGAGTGAGAGAAAGCAGGGATGAGTTTGATAAGCTCCACCCTCTCATTGCAGTCACAATCACCTTCCACAAATTAGAGGGCAAGCTTCTGAAGCATGGCGTCTCCTGTACTTGTGGAAGACCAGGGTTCTTAATGGCACCTGGAGCCTCCACAAGTGTCATAAAGGTCTTCATGGGCATCAGGTTGGTGACTTCTGCTCTAATGAACCAGGCCGCCGCTGACTTTAATTGCGGTGTAGGAGAAATGAAGAGTGGAAACAATGCAACACACTAAAATATTAGAATTCAACATTGGCTATTCATTGTTTGTAGTCATGTTTCAATGATATTTTCTCAGTTAAGAATGTATACTAATAACTTGGGGCATCAGTCACAAGGAGCCCTAATTCTGCCCATACTGTGCATACCTATAAAATCTGGCACTGTGGTGTGCATATAATTAAAGATTACACAGGTTAATTTTGCAGCTGTTCCTAATGGTGGTCCTTGTCACAGGGCTGGATTTTTTAAAAAATCTGTGTCATCTATATGTGATGAATCCTGGCTAGTATTTGTGTCTCTAATCAAAAAGCCACATTTTCTTCTTTGCCAGCATACAGTAGTACCTCGGGTTAAGTACTTAATTTGTTCCAGAGGTCCGTATTTAACCTGAAACTGTTCTTAACCTGAAGCACCACTTTAGCTAATGGGGCCTTCTGCTGCTGCTGCGCCGCCGGAGCCCGATTTCTTTTCTTATCCTGAAGCAAAGTTCTTAACCCGAAGCACTATTTCTGGGTTAGCAGAGTCTGTAACCTGAAGCGTATGTAACCTGAGGGACCACTATATATGCAGAAAGACAGTCTTCACTCTGAACATGAAATCTGCAGTGTCTGCTCATGTTCATTCAGGCTGGAGACTCCTTTTTGTTTCAGAAAGGTGCCACCATGTTCTTAGCTGAGGAAAAATTAAAGCTCAGGACCTGGGGAGCAGAGGAGAGATTCTCTTCTTGTTCTCACATAATTACTCTGCAGGTATATGGTTTGGTCAGGGAACTGCTCCGTAGCCTACTCAGCATGAGAGTTAATTTGGTCCTGAGCCGAAATAGCAATCCTGCCTTTAATTACAAACAAAACACACTGGGTTGATCTTCCCAATATCCTCAATATCTCACCAGCCAGACATCCCAGCTGACCTTACAAACATGGTAAGACAATAGCCTTCTTAATGCATTTTTAACCCATTTTTAAGTAAACATGTGAGACAGGAACTAGTGCAGTAGCTTCACCTCCATAAGGTTGGAAGGCAAACACTTGAAGTGCGGAGCCTCATGTACTCCCTGGAAAATCAGGGTACAAGCAAGCAAGCAAGCAAGCAAGCAAGCAAGCAAACACACTAGGAAGAGCTCTCTATGAGTCCAGGAGGCTCCCTGCTTCAGACAGTCACACTTCAACTTGTGGGGGGGAGGAAGAATGTATAAAGAGAGCTGGTGATTTCCAGCATAGAGGTCCCCTTCAGATAATATGTAGCTAATTAAGGTGTGGAAGAAAAAGGGGGCTTCAACATGCTGCCTTTATGCATTCATTGGTCCTTTGTATAGAGCTGTTGTGAATGCTACATGCAAATAGGCTCTATAGGAGTGATCTGTATCTTGCATTTTGCAGGGTAGCAGAGCAATCACAAAACATTCATGTGCATAGATGATGCACAGAATATCTAATCAATACATCAAGGTTGAGGTTGGATGTTTTCTGTTTTGTTTGAAAAATAGTTTACTTTGCTGAGACTGATTCTGACTCAAGCAAGAGATCATCATTGAAGTGGCCTTTGACTTCCTTGACAGGAGATGTACTCTTTATCACCATTCTATTACTGAGCCTTCCCCCTCAGTAGTCACAAAAGTTCAATGTTATTTCACGCCATCCTAATACAGCTCAGGAAAAGAGATGCTTCATTTGGACTTCTGCATCTCATTTATACATTTGTCAAACTCAGTGTAATTTCAATCTACTAGCCAGCCGCCTTGAACCATTTAAAAAAATAGTAAGCTGGAATATAAATCTCAATAATAAATTATAACAAATGAGACCGCCAATAAAAAGGGTGCATGGAGTGTTGCTGTTCCAAGATTCCAGCCAATAATGTCCTTTTCCAGGACAATCCTTCCCATTGCTGCTCCCTACTGGTTTTCTCTCCCCACCACCCAGCCACTCAGCATTCCACGCCCACTTTAGTATGCTCAGTCCTCATTGAAATTCCTTCCCCCCTAAATATTTTTGTATTTCTTGGGGTTCCTTGCATCTGCTGATACACCCCTCTTGTGCATGGTAGTTTGTATGTCTTGTTAACATAAATAGCCACACTCATAGAATGCTAAAAGTCTCAGTACTTGAACCCGTAATAAAGGACTGTCTTAGACATTACAAAGATGAATAAGAGACCTGGCTCCTGCTTTCACTGGGAAAATGAAATTGGTTTCTGAATGTGTAACAAGTTTGCAATGTGTGTAGCAAAGGTGTAGGTGTATGATATGCTTGGATAAATTACTTAGCTTATTATAATGTATAAAGAGCAATTCTTCTGCTGAATCACAGATGAGACAGAGCAAACAACAGCTCATACTTCCCTTTCTACATGTGTGTATGTGTGTAGGTGTGTAGCTGCTCCCAACTTTCTTCGTTTGGAGGCCTTCTGGCATCACTGAATAAGGTGTGACTTTTTTGGCACATGGGTAAAAGGGTTGCCAGAGGGGATGCATTACCCTGTAATTAGTGCACGTTAACCATGCTAGAATATCTCTCCTCCCTCCCAGCAAGCTTATTTTTTCATGTTGAGATTATGATAAACCTAGAGGAGCGTTCTTCTTTAATTTGGCAAGAGATGCTTTGAAAAAGACACATGCCTGCTTTTGCCCAGGGAAAAATGTAAATCCATTGATTAAGGAAACGTGTCTTAGGCCTGCCACTTTTGCATTTACATTCCATATTTTGGAATGCAAGAAATATTGGTGTAGTGATATCCGGGTGGACTGTGTCTCATTAGTGGGCTGTTAGCAGATGGTAGCAACAAAATACAAATATCTCAGGAGTTGAGGTTGCCTACTTTTTGAGCAACCCCTACTTCTGTGCCTTTTAACAGCAGCTGGATTCTCCTTTCTCCATGCTGTGAGAATCTTGAGCTGCTAATTTCTGCATCTCATGCTACTGTTAAAAGTGAGAGAAAATGGCATGGCACTTCCTCTCTGTCCCTCCTGCATTAGATGACAAACCAACATAGGGCTCAGTTCTAGGACAGAGATAATGTATCAATGGCTACAAGCCATGGTGGCTAATTGTTATGGGATTGGAGGATCAGTATGGGTTATATCTGTGGGTCTCTTCCAGGCTTGTGATTCTGCATCAATGAAGTTTTGAATCTAGTAGAAGAGGTCACTGAATGGGTCAGAACAGTTCCTTAACTGTCTGGTTAAATGCTACCATGTACATGTGCAAAGAAGCTGCCCAGTAGCCATAGAGACAAATGGAGGTAGCTCTCCCCACCTCCCAATTTGTTGGAAACAACATCACCTTGCTAAGCTGGACCCAAAGCTATGGCTTGGTGATCTTCCTGGGAACCTAACTGGGAGGCAAGATTTGTGGAGTGCTAATACTATGAGCCATTCCATCCTATATTCTAAAGATACTACCATCTCTGTTGACTGTCATTCCAAGAAAACCAAACCTCTGAGGCCCTGCATAACATAAAGCTCTAGGCTGATCAGGAGCTTGGAGCACTTTCTCTACAAGGAAAGGCTAAAAGGTTGAGGAGTTGATTTCGTCTACTATTGCTTTAGAATATAAACAAGACAACAAAAGAGGGGCATACATGATAGTGGTTTTTAGAACTAGGCATGCTTTGGAGAAAGTTGACAGCTAATATAAAAACTTAATGTAGGCTTCCAATGAAACACAACAATGAAAATGATTTGCTGCTGCAAGATATGGTGATAACCATCCACTTAGGTGACTTTAGAAGGGGACTAGGCAAATTCATGGGACGCGGGTGGCGCTGTGGTGTAAACCACTGAGCCTTGGGCTTGCCGATTGGAAGGTCGGCGGTTCGAATCCCTGCGATGGGGTGAGCTCCCATTGTTCGTTCCCAGCTCCTGCCAACCTAGCAGGTCGAGCAAGTAGATAAGTAGGTACCACTCTGGTGGGAAGGTAAACGTCATTTCTGTGTGCTGCAGTGATCTGTGGGCCTGACAAGATGTCTCGAAGCAGTGATCTGTGGGCCTGACAAGATGTCTCGGGAGGTGTGCTGTCTCCCCGGGGCTAAGATCCAAGATGTAACTGAACGACTGCAAGGAATCATAAAACCCACTGACGAATACCCCTTCCTCTTGGTTCATGTGGGAACCAATGACACTGCAAGCAATAGCCTCCAGAAGATCAAAAGAGACTACGAGGCTCTCGGCAGGAAATTGAAGCAACTAAATGCACAAATTGTCATCTCGTCTGTCCTCCCAGTTGAACAACGTGGCCCAGGGAGAGAGGGGAAAATAGTGGAAGTGAACAGCTGGCTTCGCAAATGGTGTAAACAGGAACGGTTTGGATTCTTAGATCACGGACTGCAGTTTCTTGAAGATGGACTTCTGGCAAGTGATGGGCTGCACCTCACAACGGTTGGGAGAAATGTTTTTGCCAAAAATCTCAGAAACCTCATCAGGAGGGCTTTAAACTGACTAATGTGGGGGAGGGAGACAGTGCTCCTGAAGGTAGGAGTCTATCAATTAATGAAGATGATCATCCAAATGTCATAGACCAAATGGAGCAAACAGCACGCGGACCTAGTGGAGGGAGGAAAAAATCCTTAAATAAGAGACACGGGGGAATGATTAATGGACTTCAATGTCTGTACACTAATGCGCAAAGCATGGGAAATAAACAAGATGAGCTTGAGCTCTTGGTACAGCAAACTAAATATGACATAATAGGCATCACTGAAACCTGGTGGGATAAGTCCCACGATTGGAATGTAATAATGGAGGGATACAATCTATTTCAGAGAAACAGACCAGACAAGAAAGGAGGAGGAGTGGCGTTATATGTCAGGGGTGTGTATACCTGTGAAGAGATCCAAGATTTAGAACCTCAAAGCCAAAGTGAGAGCATTTGGGTCAAAATTCAGGGAGAGAAGAATAACAGAGACCTCATTGTGGGAGTTTACTATAGATCCCCAAGCCAAACGGAGGACATAGATGATGCCTTCCTGGAACAGATGGCCAAGCATGCAAAAGGAAGGGAGATAGTAGTAATGGGGGACTTCAATTACCCGGATATTTGTTGGACGTCAAACTCAGCCAAGAGCATAAGGTCAAACAGATTCCTCACTGGCCTTGCAGACAACTTCATTGTCCAGAAAGTGGGAGAAGCAACAAGAGGAACAGCCATTTTAGACCTGGTCCTAACCAATGTTGATGACCTGGTTAGTGGGGTAGATGTGGAAGGATCATTAGGCGCGAGTGATCATGCTCTTCTGAAGTTTACTATACAGCGGAAAGTAGCAGCCAAGCATACTAGGACTCAATTTCTTGACTTTAAGAAAGCCGACTTCATAAAACTTAGGGAAGTGCTGGGTGAGATCCCATGGACAGCAATACTAAAAGGAAAGGGAGTTCATGATGGCTGGGAGTTTGTTAAGACGGAGATAGTAAAAGCACAACGTCAGGCAATACCAATGAGACGAAAACATGGAAGGTGCCTAAAGAAACCAGGGTGGCTATCTAAAGAACTTTTAACTGAATTAAGATTAAAAAAGGATGTGTACAAAAAATGGAAAAGGGGGGAAACCACCAAAGAGGAATTCAAACAAATAGCCAGCACGTGTAGACACAAAGTCAGAAAAGCTAAAGCACAGAATGAACTCAGGCTTGCTAGAGAGGTTAAAAGCAACAAAAAAGGCTTTTATGGGTATGTTCGTAGCAAAAGGAAGAACAAAGAAACAGTGGGGTCACTCAGAGGAGAAGATGGTGAAATGCAAACAGGGGACACAGAAAGGGCTGAACTCCTCAATGCCTTCTTTGCCTCAGTCTTCTCCGATAAAGAAGACAATGCCCGACCTGAAGAATTTGAAGCAAATGATTCAGCAAAGGAAACACAGCCCAGAATAACTAAGGAGATAGTACAAGAATATTTGGCTAGATTAGATGTATTCAAGTCTCCAGGGCCAGATGAACTGCATCCAAGAGTATTAAAAGAACTGGCAGATGTGATCTCAGAACCACTGGCAGTCATCTTTGAGAATTCCTGGAGAACAGGCGAAGTCCCGGCAGACTGGAGGAGGGCAAATGTTGTCCCTATTTTCAAAAAGGGGAAAAGAGAGGACCCAAATAATTACCGCCCAGTCAGTCTGACATCAATAGCAGGGAAGATTCTGGAGCAGATCATTAAGCAAACAGTCTGTGAGCACCTAGAAAGGAATGCTGTGATCACCAATAGTCAGCATGGATTTCTGAAAAATAAGTCATGTCAGACTAACCTGATCTCGTTTTTTGACAGAATTACAAGCCTGGTAGATGAAGGGAATGCAGTGGATGTAGCCTACCTTGATTTCAGCAAAGCATTTGACAAGGTGCCCCATGCTATTCTTGTAAAGAAGCTGGTAAAATGCGGTCTTGACTATGCTACCACTCAGTGGATTTGTAACTGGCTGACTGACCGAACCCAAAGGGTGCTCATCAATGGTTCCTCTTCATCCTGGAGAAGAGTGACTAGTGGGGTGCCACAGGGTTCTGTCTTGGGCCCGGTCTTATTCAACATCTTTATCAACGACTTGGATGATGGACTCAAGGGCATCCTGATCAAATTTGCAGATGACACCAAACTGGGAGGGGTGGCTAACACCCCAGAGGACAGGATCACACTTCAAAACGACCTTGACAGATTAGAGAACTGGGCAAAAACAAACAAGATGAATTTTAACAGGGAGAAATGTAAAGTATTGCACTTGGGCAAAAAAAATGAGAGGCACAAATACAAGATGGGTGACACCTGGCTTGAGAGCAGTACATGTGAAAAGGATCTAGGAGTCTTGGTTGACCACAAACTTGACATGAGCCAACAGTGTGACGCGGCAGCTAAAAAAGCCAATGCAATTCTGGGCTGCATCAATAGGAGTATAGCATCTAGATCAAGGGAAGTAATAGTGCCACTGTATTCTGCTCTGGTCAGACCACACCTGGAGTACTGTGTCCAGTTCTGGGCACCACAATTCAAGAAGGACACTGACAAACTGGAACGTGTCCAGAAGAGGGCAACCAAAATGGTCAAAGGCCTGGAAACGATGCCTTATGAGGAACGGCTAAGGGAGCTGGGCATGTTTAGCCTGGAGAAGAGGAGGTTAAGGGGTGATATGATAGCCATGTTCAAATATATAAAAGGATGTCACATAGAGGAGGGAGAAAGGTTGTTTTCTACTGCTCCAGAGAAGCGGACACGGAGCAATGGATCCAAACTACAAGAAAGAAGATTCCACCTAAACATTAGGAAGAACTTCCTGACAGTAAGAGCTGTTCGACAGTGGAATTTGCTGCCAAGGAGTGTGGTGGAGTCTCCTACTTTGGAGGTCTTTAAGCAGAGGCTTGACAACCATATGTCAGGAGTGCTCTGATGGTGTTTCCTGCTTGGCAGGGGGTTGGACTCGATGGCCCTTGTGGTCTCTTCCAACTCTATGATTCTATGATTCTATGATTCTCCAGAAGCGGCTTAGTCATGCTGGCCACATGACCCAGAAAAACTGTCTGCAGACAAACGCCGGCTCCCTCGGCCAGTAAAGTGAGAAGAGCGCCACAACCCCCGAGTTGTTCGTGACTGGACTAAACTGTCAGGGGTCCTTTACCTTTTAGGCAAATCCATGGAGTAGAGACGTGTTAGGCTATTTGTCACGAAGACAAGTTGGAACTGTAACATGAGCGTACTTTGTTTACTGTTCTCCTCTCACTCTAACAACAACAACAACAATTTATTTGTATTCTGCCCTCCCCGGCCAAAGCCGGGCTCACAGTGGCTAACAATAGGTATTCTGTTCCCTACCTCAATCAGTCAGCAATCTGTAGCTCAACCCTCACTGGGTTGTTTTTTTTGCTTCTACCATTATGTCCTGTCCCCCGATATTTTTTTTATCTCTTCATTTACCTATAGACTTGAAGTAACCAATGTGTAGAGTGCTGGACTTGGATCATGGGGAACTGAAATCTATTTCTAGTTTAGCAATGAGCATTCTTGAGTGTTAATCTAAATTCTCCATCTGTAAAATGGGAAAAATCTCATGGTTTGCATTTCCACTGTTTGTAATTTGAATATATTGGCTAGAATGTCCATATATTAAAAAGTATGCTCTTACATGTTCTACCTACCATGAACAATATTTCACTTGTACAAAAACAGCACAGAGACTTAAATGTACATTTGGTGCCATGTATGAAAAGCCATTTTGGGCATGACCAGAGTGATACTTTCCTGTGGAGATGTTTCCAAACTCAAATGCAGAACTGGAATCTGGCACATTGTTTTGAGGGCTGATCTTGCTTCATGCCCTTAATAATACCTCATGTTGAGCTGATACTGGTGCAGAATATGAGAGAGAGAGAGTGTTTTTGAAATGAACACTTATAGACCTGTAAAATATTTGATGCAGAAAGCAGTATTTGGCTGAGTGGGTGATAAATTGAAATAATTTATAAAATTGTTACTGCTTTTAAAAACAAAAAGGAAAATCAATATATCCTTATAAATATAAATAACCACAACATTATAATGAAAGGCTGGATAACAGGTGAATGTCGTCCAGTTCAGAACTGGCCCCCTGGCATAGGAGCCCCCTCCCAAACATTTTAAAGTCTCCAGCATCATACGGTTCTGGTACGCCCCAAGCAGAGAATGACATGCCTGTTAGCCATCTCTTGATTCTCTTATTACTGCTTTGGATGTTTCTCCTATTTTTTATTTTTTTAAAAAAAATCATTTCATTTTCCCATGGTGCATCCTTTGCAAAAGCAAGCAAGCAAAAGCCCAGGTGGCAGGCAATGCATAAGCCAGACAGACTTCTCCTTTAAAAGAACTTGACAATTTTTGGAACGCGTGAGATCCGTCTTCAACACCCACTGGCTGCTGTCCCTGCGTGAAATGCTCCTTCTTTTCCAAAGAGGCAGGTCCCTCGATGCAAACCTTCGGAACAGAGGGAGTCTCCTCCCTGCACAGTGTAAATGGAGCATGACATCTTCAGCTCTTTCAGGGCTGCAAGGAGTTAACGCAGACAGTTTCCAAGTGCGGTAGTGTCTCTCGTTCTCTTTCCTTGCCTCCTCCTCCCCACCCTGTTTCTCTCTTCTCTCCCCCCCCCATTTTCCCCTAGTTTTGGCAGGGGATTAAAGTAGCTCCCCCCTGTGGCAGCAGTGACCCAGAAATGAGTTTGATTCACAGAGTCCTTCCTCCATAACAAGTAAAAACGTCAGTCAGAGCGAGAGTCTCTCTCTCTCTCTCTCTCCCCCTGTATATGTGTGTGCGTGTGTGTCTGAAGGGAGCCACAATCTGCTCCCACTCTCCAGTGCTTGTCTGAACTCATGAGGCAGCACAGACCCCTCCGTGCAGAGCAACTCCAACCTCACTGGCAACCATCGCAGCAGCAACAGCAGCAGGTAACTGCCCAGGCAGCGCCTTACGCTCGCCTCCTCTCCGCCCGTCGCCGCAGAACGAGCCGCCTTGCACAGCCATATTTGATGTGTGGTGGGGTTTCTTTTTTCTTTTTTGGTTGCTTAGCTTTGGAGTTCTCCAGAAGCAGCTAGAGAGCAATTTAATGCCGAAGGTCGCTGCCTAGTGGAAATAATATAGTACGTCATTAATATGGCGCCAAAAGATTTGCTGCTTGATAGGGAGCAAAAAGGGGAGGCAGTTGAGTTGCAGCTTCACTATCCCATAAGCAACTTGTACATTGCTGGGGAGGAACCGGGTGGGGGCGAGGGGAGGAGGGAAAATCGGCGATTATTTTGGGAGCTTTTGAGAGCAGATCCGAAAGGGTTGCGCGCGCGGCGGGGGGGGGGGGAGAGTTAAGGGCTGGCTGCATTATTTTTTTTATGTCGCTGCAGACTTTGCTTTTCGCCAAACCTTTTTAAAGGTGAATGAACCCGGTTGTGGAGTTGTTGGGGTTCCCACCCCCCTTCGTGTCTTAAGTGTTGTTTCTTCATGCATCCATAGACTTTTGGTTTAGTTTCCTTTGTCGGTGAGGTGGAAGGCAGGCTACCCTAAAGCGCATCCATGCTGGCTGATAGATCAGCCCTACTCGGAAAGTGAAAAGCATTGTAAGAACTTGGGAGACAGATGGCAGCGGCAGAGCGCAGGTCCTTTTTAGATAGATCTCTCGGAAGGGGGGGGAGGGGTAGCCAGGGAACCAGGATCTGTCGCCGTGTCACCCACATGTTCAAAATATCCATTGCATTAATTCAAGGGCAGGGAGTGTACAGAGGGCAAAAACACAGTTTACCAAATAAATGCACCCTCCCTCCACAGATCGGATTGTGGTTTTCCTTTCCACGGAAAGCTTATAACGGTTGGGTGGACATAAAGCTTATTTTTGCAGGATTGATGCTGAACTTGGTGCAGCAGGGGCATTGTGTAGACCTGAAGATGAGCATTTTATTTTTATTTTTTTGCGGTGGGGGAAGCACCTCGATCCATGTTTTTTATTTTATTTTATTGGCTAAAACAACAATCCGAAGCGTGCTGTCTTTTATCTACGAACGCGGGAGCAAGTTGTAAGACCCCAAAAGTGCACGTGTTAGGAAGTGTGAGCTTATGGATATCAGGGAAACAAGGGGTGTGTGGTGTGTGCAGTAGTGGCGGGGCTTGTTGTTAGACTGCTGTTCTGCTGGGTGGCAGCAGATTCTCTCGGTGCTCAACGCTGCTGCTGCTGGCGTGGATGATTAATGCGGGGAAAGGATGGAATGTGGAAGGTTGCCCTGGGATTCGAATCCTCGTAGAACAGCCTCATTTGCTACATGCGCCTGCTCCCCCTTAAGGAGGCGGGCCTTTCTCGCTGGGCTGTGCGTGGAGACGGAGGAGTCCAGGCGGGCAGGCAGGTGCACGGCGTCAGCAAAAGCCTCAACTTACCCATTCTTTTAGTGCCATTTCACCCAATCCTCCCCCTTTGCGGCGGGGAGCTTAAATACATGTAGGGTTGCTGTGCAGCCGCAAGCGCTCGCAGGTGGTGGGTGCGAACTTTTCAAAACACTCTGCAGTCGAGGGGTCAGGCTGCCCTCAATTCCCCTCTGCATCAATAGTGGCACAGAAATGGAGCAGGCTCATGAGGCTCGGGGACCGTTGGGCTTCTCAGAGTGTGCGTTGGCGCCTTAATCTCTCCCTCCGCTCCGGACAAAACCTGGTAGCAGGCTCGGTAGTTATGTAAGAATGCATTCGAGAAACGTCACAAAGTGTACTCGGGAAATACGGGAGCATAGCCGCTAAATAACCCGCCAGATAGGTTAAATGTGCGTTATTGAGCAACGCCTTTAAGACTAACAGGAAAATGCAAGGAGTGTGTGAAGCGTACATGGTGCCTACACCGGCGGAAGTATGGATCGGCTCCGGGGATGTGGAGAGCCGTTCCCTCTCCGCGTCAAAGCAAATAAAATGGGTGTAGGTGGTGGTGTTTTCAAATAACCGCATCATTGCCACCTAACGGCCCGTCCTCCGTTCCCAACCTCCAGCAGGAGGGAGGGAATGCAGCTGAGGCGATCGTGCCCCCTTGCTGAAATTAGACAAAGCCGCCACAGTGCTCTTCTGCTCGCTCATCTCCTTAGGCTTGTTATATTTTTTTGCGGCGGGGGTGTGTGTTACTTCCCATCTTCAATCTTTGCAAGCTGCTCAAATCGTAGGAGGGTTTTCACCTCGGACCCCCCCCCTTTCCTCCAATGCACCCTTTGTGGTGGGGATTGGTATTGTGTCTTTCCCTCCCCTTCTCTCCAGCGGGTGGGGGCCAGAGGGCGTTTGTTTGTTTGCAACCGCCTGCTGGATGGTTTCCTGTGACAAGAGGTGATACAGTTTCCAGAACTGTCGAGGAGTGGGAGGAGAGAGGGAGGAGGGAGGCAGGCAGGCAGCTCCTCCAAGGCGGCTCTCTGCTCGATTCAGTCAACCTCCCCTCCCTCCTTCCCCAGACATTACAACATGGAGATCAGGGGGGAGGGAAATCAGGCAACCGGGAGGGTTGCGTGGCCGCTTTGAGCGCGACGAGAGGTGGATTTGGGAGGGAGAGCGAGAGAGCTGCGCCGGGAGCACCAAGTTTGATTTGCAGCCGGGGTTGAGCGGATTGGTGCAGCCGGGAAGAGAGGGCGGAGCGGAAGGAGCCAGGCTGGAGGATGCGACGAGGAGGGCCGGTCAGTTGCAAGTGGAGAGACGAGCGGTGGGGATGTGGCTGGTGCGCAGGAAGGTGCCGTCGGTGCCCCCACGTCTCACCTTTCCGAGCGCCGTCCCGGTATTTCTGCCCCCGCCTCGCCGTCCGCGGTGGCACCCGCTACCATCGGGAGCCGGCGGCCCCTCCTTCGCCGGGTGGATTGCGAAGGCGGCCGGCAAAGAACTGCTGCCTTGAACGGGTTGGGGAAGCGAGTGGGCGGGTTCAGGAGACGCGGCTGTACCTTCGGAGCAGCTGTTGCCCTCAAACTGAAAACGGCGCTTGAAAGAATGGGATGGAAATAATCGTGTGTGTGTGCGCGAGAGAGAGGGGGAGATACTAAAATCAAGCCTTCGTTGGGATACCTGTCATGAGGAAAAAGAAGCTTAAAAGCACAAGTTGAAAGTTTAAGCCCCTTTCTCTCCCCCCATGGGGTCCTTTCTGTCCAAATCTGTGCTTGAGGTGAATCTTTGCGATAAACCAAGTGTACAAAGTTAGCTGCTCAGGATTTTATGCAAGTTTCATGGCAGAACAACAACAAATTGTTCTGGGAGGTCAGATGCACCAAGTTGTATTTCTGCTAAAATGGATATGCAGAACAAAGTAAAAATATGCCATATGAATCATAGGATGCATAGTCTGTCATGATTGACAGTCTTCACAACACTCAAAGCAAGGTAGTTTAAGGGTGGCTCCTGCGTCCCCTTTCAGAGCATGCTTATAGATGTAGTGAGGGTTCTTGCCTGTGTTTTGAGATCACAGGTGTAGGTTATTACAGATTGTTGTTGAATGCAACAGTTTGCTCTTGAGTTTGTGACCTGTGTGTTTAAATCTTTTACCACCACTGCTAATCTTTAATACAGTATGTAATCCCTAAATGGCAGGTTATCTGTACAATTTTTGAATCTGTTTGTCAAGATACTAAAAGACATCATCTTGATACATAATGATAAATGCAACTTTGAATGAATAATATTTGTCAGTGACTGTCGTAAATAGAGACCATGGCTGCGATCTAGTCCAGAGTCCTACCCACTTAAGACTTTGGTCCTGTTAATGCTCTTTGTGGGAGTAAACTCCATTGATCTCTGGGGCTTATTTCTCAATAAACATACATAGAATTGCATTGTGCATCCATTTGGTTAAGTGTTTATAAATGGACACTGCAATAGGTGGCCTGTTACTGTAATAATATATTGAACTGTTTCCCACAGCATAGCTAAGATGCAGCTTTTGAAAGCGATCGCTCTCTGTCTCCAGTAGCTTGTACAGAGTTGAACCTTTTGAAATGGATTCTGGTAACATCTTCCTCCACACTTAAGTTGCTAAATAAATCTGATGGGTGAGAGGTAGATTAAACTTCGCTACTAAAACCAAAATAGGTTGGTTAGCCTTCAGAAGCTATACAGATATAATGCTGAACTAATTTTTAACAAAACAATATTCTGCATTGGTGCAAAGTTAGCAGAAAAATCTACTGAAGTCACTTGTGCGTAACTGAAAGACACCTGTGTATCAATTACTCTGTGACTTTAGGAGTGTCATTTACCGTAAATGTAGCCCAAGACTAGATGGCACACTTCTTAACACATATGCAAAATAATATTTGAAATGATCTCTAGCATAGATGTTCTAATTAGGTCTTGATGCAGCCAGTATCATATCAGTTCATGGGCTATTTTGGAGAAAACTAATTCTTCAGTCTGTCTTTAGGGTGTACATTTGCATTCTCCCTGTGCTGTCTCTGTAGTGGTTCTGTGCAGTTTATTATAGTTGCACCCGTTAACACTGTTATAGTTAATGATCTGTCAGAGCTGGAATTATAAATCCTGTTTACCCAGGGGTTTATGGAAGTCATTAAAAGTACTCTGGAAGGAAAAACAGGTTATAAAAGCTTTGACCTGGGGATGCACATTTAATGTCCATATAAAATTCTGTTTCTCTTCAGCCATTAAAATAATAATTGTAGCCACTTTGAAACTACATTTTCTCCACATGCTGCTGTTCAACCTATATCAAGCTTTGCAAATATATATCAAGACTTCCTGAATATTGATATACCTAGAAAGTGAAAAATGGAATATATCTTATTTTGTTGTGTTTAATTTTACAGAGCAATACCTAAATTTCTGTTTAGTGGAAAATAGGTAACCCTCTATAAAATGAGAGAATGGGAGAATGTCTAAAATGTTACTGCAAGATTAACTAAATCTTACAATATGAACATGGTGTGTTGTTGAATCTATGTTGATGTTATTGTTTATATAGATACAGCATTGTGCCTCCATAGTAACACAGTAATTTAATTCACTTTCTCAACTGCCTTTTTACACTGAAGTTGTTAGGGTTGCTTTTCCCTACTTTCCTCCTAAAATCTGCTAAAGTGTGGCTGTGTTCAGATGATCATATCTCAACCCCTTCGCAGCATGAGTAACCAAACAAGGAAGTCTTATCAATTAAAACAGGTTCTCGTGTCACCCAAACCAGGAAAAACAACTTTGGAACAAACCAGGATATTAACTTGTGGGTTGAAGATGTTTTCAAAGGCTGGCTTGTTCCAAAGTTGGCAACTATGGTTTCTTAATTTGTATTTGAACTAGAGGCTTCCTGGTTTAACCATAGCTTCTGTAAAGGTGGTGTGCACAGGGAAAATACTTCTTAAGCTGAGATATGATCATTCAGACCAACTCAGAAGTTAGGTAATAACCCATAGCAAGTTGTCATTTTAAAGGGAAGTTAAATAGAAACAAAGGGATAGAAATATGTAATGTTAATGCTCCCAATACTGACCGGGGGGGGGGAGAATCAAAATGTGGGTTGAGCTAATAAGTTGCATGTTACTGTCCCTAAACTTGTTGGCTTGTATAATGGGTTTTGTGTGTGTGTTTTTTTAAAGCCAATTGAAGGGAGCTTTGGAATATAGCAACCAAAAAATAATCAACTATGCACTGGTTGTATTTATCTATGGAGGGCTGGAGGGCAGGCTAACTGAGCAGGGAAGGGCGGGAGAGAGTGAAAACGCTGGATGGATGTGATATGGAAATATTCAAGTTGGAAAAGGCAAATGCTCCTCTCCTTAGGCTGATTAGAGTGTTTCCCTGTGTGAGTTTTTTTGTGCTAATCATTTGCTGTTTTGTAGAAATGTAGGCTGCTGCCTTACACAGATCATACTGTTTGTCCATTGCGTCTGTATTGTCTACTCTGATTGGCAGCAGCTCACCTACAATTTCATGCAGTGATTTTCTCCAGCATTGCTATCAGAGATCCTCAGGTTTTGTTGGACTACAACTCTTGCCAGCTTCAGTCAGCATGACCAGTGGTGAGGGATGATAGAAGTTGTAGTACAGCAACATATGCAGTGCAGCCACTGGTTCTTCGTCCCAGCTTTAATAGGCGATGCCAGGGATTGAACATAGGAAGGATTATCTGTGTGCAAAACATGTGCTCTGTCACTGAGCTAAATAGTCCCTCTGTGTTGTGCAAGCCTTATCATTCTTCTCTGCCTCTTCTAAGTAACGTATAGTTTGCAAATGTTGCAACATCATTAATCATAGCATTTCCTAAATCACTAATGATTTCAGGCACAACTCCTTTCAGACAAACATGTCTCTGGGATAAGCTTCTGTTCATCTCCACTTTGAAAATTGGCCATGCTTCTTATTTTTTAAAAAACAGTGAGTTACAAAAAAGACATTTCCTTTCCCACCATGACTCTTTAGAAATTAATGCGAGACACAGTTGGAAAATGCCCATATGCAGGGGTAACTGAAACTTGATTCCAGAGCCTAGGGATTTCAACTATTTTTCTGTGCTAAGGTGTCAGCAATTTTTTGACAGTTCAAATACACAGCATAGACTGGCTCATTCTTACCTACCTTATTTCTAAGTGATAAAGATAAAACGTTTAGGTAGCTTGTTCTTGAGCTTGCAATTACTTGTTTCTAAAAAATAAGAAACACTTCTATTTATTCATCATGTTTGGCAATCTTGGAAGCAGGTGGAACTCTCCAGAGAAAATGTTAAAACCTTTTTTTCTTAATACTCCTGATCTAATGGGGAAATCTATGAATTTTAGAGAATTTTAATAGCAGACTCCTGCAACAGTTTTGGAATATTGTTGTTGAATTGGTTGATCTTTTACTCAGTTGGTCTATCTAAACCCAAGTTTGGTCTACTCATCATACATGATTGATGGTTCAGCAAAGGCTTCCCAAATTCTTACAGTGCACACTATTAGTTATTTAATAATACTTTATTTATTTCTTACATTTGCATCCCATCCTTCTTCCCAAAGAAGCTGAGGGCATCTAAAAACTATTCCAATGCAGATACAGATTTGGAAAGATATCTACTTAAAAGGCTTGTTGGAAGAGGAAGGTCTTCAGAAGGTGTTAAAGGGACAGTAGAGTTTGTGTCTGTCTCATATTTAATGGGAAGAAATTCCAAAGGGTAGGTGCCACAGCACTAAAGCCTCTTCCTATATTGTGTGGAACGGAATGAGCCTCCTGATAAAATGGTATCAGCAATCAGCCCTCACCTGCAGAGTGCAGTGATTGAGTGCATATATAAAGGATAAGGCAGTCTGGCTCCCAAGTTGTAGAGGGCTTCATACACCAAAACTAGCACTTTGCACTTAGTTCAGTAACTTGGCACTAATGCAAAATTTAACATCTTCAAAATGCTCAGTGGGAGCTGAATTACCCATTCAGAAATCTTCCTTGTATTGCACCACTTCAGACTGCTGGCTACCCAACAAATATTTTCCAACTTAAAAATCTCTGCGTGTACAACAAATAAACCAAGGAGTACCCTAGACTTTAACCTACTTGACATGCTAACTTTCCATAGGAAGAGAGTTTTTTTAAAAAGAAACATTGGGACTAGTATTCAGTGGTTTATTCATCCCCACCTTCTCTGTGGGTGACATTCATTTGCTTGTTCTTGTCATTAGAATTTAACATGTCTGAAACAAACAAACAAAACTTTTTTTATGTTAAGACAAACCAGCTCAAAGTAGAGCAATTTATATTAAGAAATTCTGTCATCAGTGGCTAGAATGTATGTCTGGCCAATGCCTTTCTACACATCGGACTTAAGCAGAAGTCATTCTGTAGATATGATATCTTAGACAAGGGCATTACAGACTGTTGGAGTAATGCAGTGCTTCACTTGGTTGAAACTAAAATCTTAGTGGCTACTATAGGAAACTAGCTTATACTGAATCAGACCATTGGTCCATCTAGCTCAGTGTGGGCTGTGCTGATTGGCAGAGGCTCTCTAAGGTTGCAGGCAGGAAATCCTCGTAGCCCTACCTGGAGATGCCAGTGGTTGAACGTGGGACCTTCTGCATGCAAAGCAGGTACAGTGTCCATGAGCTATGGCCCTTCCATGAGACAGTAGTTATTAGGCCTGCACTTAAGAAGCTGCCCTGCATTGAGTCAGGCTGTTGGTCTCTATAGCTCTGTACTGTCCAGTGTCTTTGGCGGTTGGCAGCGAGAAGTCATTCTCAGCCCTAGCTGGGACCTTTTCCTTGTAGGGAGTGTGCTCTGCCACTGAGCAATGGGCCTTGAATATTGCAAGTCGAGAGGTGATGTTTAGGTTTTTCGTTTAATATAATCATATGTAAATTATCTTTGTGAAGGTTGGCAACTTACTAATACGTTGTGCATGAGAATCTTTTACTGGAATTTAGATACTTACAAAACAGCTGGAGGTCAGATATGTACAGTAGCTGGCTGTTCTGTGAATGCTAGCTGCAGTATTTGTTTTTTGTACCACCTGGTTGAAAGGGCTTAACAATCCTTTTGAAAATGGAGCTGTTCATCAGTAGAATGTTATGCTTCAATCTTTCCCAGAAGTGGGACATAGCTACTCCCTAAATTTTTGATACAGCTTGCAATGTTTTGTCTGCCTTTGTCGTTGGTTGCATCCTGTGCTTAACCATCTGTGGATGAGTTAAACAAGGGTTGTAGATTTCTGTTTTTTCACGCTTTAGGTCCATAGCATTGAGACACATTATTTCAATTCCAAGAGACTGAAATGGCTAGCATACTTTGGACAAAATCTACTCAGTTCTACCTCTGATTAGCTGTCTTTAGTGAGGTCTTTATTCAGTTTGTATAATTTAACTTTATCTGCCTCTATAGCTTGTGCAGCATCCAAATATTTGAATATCCAGACTTTCTGATAATAGGGATTTCTATTTACCTGGAGTTACATAGCAGCAAGCACAAGTGTAACTAAGAGTTAAAGATAATGGGACTATGATTGCTTATAGTGATGTTTACTCCATGGGAAATGGCCCATGGGTTCTAGTGTGGTTTCTGTCTTATGAGTCCAGCTTCTCTGTTAAGGGTTTGTAATCTAAGCATATTGCTCTTTTTAAACATCCATTACAATTAGACATACTTTCTACATTTCACTTGGCTAGATGTCCGTGTTGTAAATGCCAGTGGAGCAGCTTATTAGAAGTTGCTGTTCGTATGACATCTAATCAGTTCAGTGTCTGAGCACCAAACTAGAAGCAAATCAGCTTGGCAGCTGATTTCTGAAACTGCACCTGGAAGGCGTGCCTTGGGATTTTGCTGCTAATGGCTTGGCCAGCCCACATTGTCATTGGAACTGAAACATGGCAAACTAAGCCTCATGAGATTTGATGCATGTCCTAGAGTACTTGTCACTTTAATTCACGCTGAACATGCTTTGCTTCACTTGTTGTGTCACGTTGTTTCCGCTTTTTTAGCTCCCCGTCACCCCCCTTTCCTGGCCTTTTAGCACTTGGATACTCACTGGCTATTTTTATGTTGTAACTGAGAGTCTGCATTTATTGCATAATGTAATGCTTTGGAGCATCATCTCTGCTGAAGGGACCTATTAGGATAAAGAGTTTTTCACTTCTCGGAGCTTATTCATGTAGTCATTTAAGTGTGCTGATGTCAGCACACATTGGACAGATTTAGTAGGTTTTTGTCATTTTAACCAGCTTCATGAATGTTCCAGCACATGTCCAGGATGAGACTAGCCACAGTCTGGTTCTATTAGCTTTTCAATTATTTTTAAGAAAATGGTTAGTCATGATCTAGACATGTTTTGGAACGTTTATAAGGCCAGGCTGCTAAGCCAACACAGGTGCTGATGTTTTCAGTCATTATCAGGGAGAGGCTGCGTGAGTACCCTTGCCAAACTCATTGGTAACCAAATAAACATTTATAAAATTTGTCTATATTCTGACTCCTTCTGAATGCTGAAAGTGTTGTTCATGGATAGGATGTTGCTACCACATGTGCTGAAAAGATCCTTAAGCAGTGTCCTCCTAAATGTGGAAGTGAGAAACAGAGACCAAATGTTTTCTTACATTACATATATTTTTAAAAATTACCCATGCTTTGGCTTTACAAGTCCCTATCTTTATCACTGATGGCTATTTCAGTGAAGGATAGAAACTGGGAATTCCTGATAGCTGTCAGAATAAATACAGCAAGTGCAGCCATAAGAAAGAATAAATGTGTAGATGACTTCTCCACTTGCCTTGCTGCTTTGACTTTTTAACAAATCCTGAATTGCAAATCAGAACAACCTAAGGATTTGGGAGCAGATTGCACAGCAGCAGTACCGTTACTGAGAGAAGTTTTGATATCCTTTTTTCTGTGTCTCAGTGGGGTAGATTCTTGCATTGTTCTTTCTGCCATGAAATTGCTTCTTGCCATGGGGAGCCACATGGGACTAAATTATGTGAAAGGCTCAACATGGATTAGGATTGTGGCCAGCATGAACGTAGTGTTGATAATTTGCTCAATTTATGTATCTATGGTCTTAATGCATTATGAATTCGCCTCCCACAACACATCTTCACATGCACATCCCCACTCAGGAAATGTTAGCTCATTGTGAATCCAGTCTCTGTTTGGTATACTGTTCAGTTACAGTCTCTGTTTCTGTGTTGTCATAGGAGCTTAGTGATTGGCTAGTGTGGGAACATTTCTATGCATACTGCTTGCTCAGTTGAAGGATGCAGTGACCTTTGTAATTAGTCTTGCTGTTTTGATGCCTCCTACGACTGTAAAACCTTTTCATAAATGTGCTGTACAATATAAATATTGGCTAAATAGGGACAAAGTATATGCTCTGTTGCAGTTGCTTTAAATTTGCTAATATCAAAGTCATAAAAAAGATCTTACATCTTCTTGGGGTGAGCTTGGCTTGAGGATTCCATCAACAATGGTGGCCCAGGACATTCTGCTTCCTGAGGCAAAGGACAGTATGGTGCCCCATTCCTAGTCCATGCCCAGAAGTCAGCTGGGGTAGCAGTTTTATTTTTCAAAACTGGTGATTGGACATTGTCTTCCACTGTACCTGAAGGCAGGAGGCTAGCTTAGGTGGCGGTACAGGGCAAGCCACATAAGCCACCCATCTCTGTCCTCCAAGGTTTTGCTACCACTCCCCAGCATGTTGCTTAGGGCAGCTGCTGCGCTCTGTCTAATTGTGGGGACGTGCATTCTAAACTGAACATCTTCAGGATGTTTGCTGCTTTTATTTATGCTACTTAATGGCACTTGCTTTCATTTGTGAGCTCTTTGATTCAGAACTTCATAACTTCTGGTTTCTGTTGCATTTCTTCACAGGCTGCCTGCTGTTACCCGGGAAGATCATGAAACGAGGTCGACTTCCCAGCAGCAGTGAGGATTCTGATGACAATGGCAGTAAGTACTCCTTTTTGTTGTGCTTGTATCACACTAGGTTTATGAGTTTATTTAAACACACACACACAACTTTGCATATGACACTTTAAATAACAAAGGTGATTTGCATATCAGTTGGGTAGAGAGCTAATATGAAAAAGCTTTGCTAAAATCAAACAGATTTCAATAGGTGAACAGCAGTAAGGCACCCCAAGGCTTTACAGCTGATTACACAGCATGCAGTAATACATTTCTACCCCCAAACCCAAACAAATTAAAGTATTTTTTGGTTTAAAGTTGAAGTAAATATTTGCCACATCAGTTGTAAATGTTGTCAAGTCTTCAGGTTGTAATAAGGGGATCAAAGTTTGATTTGAGGCTGCTTGTCAAGCTTATGTCACCATTTTCTTATGCATATCATGAATGGGGTTCATAATACTCCTGTTTTTCTATACACTGCTTATGTGTCAGCAGGCCCCTTAAGTTAACACCTAGGAAAAGTTGACCTATTGTGCATGTTGTTTTTTGATACCCACTCCTGTGGAGTACTAACATGCAGTACAAAGGGTAATTTAAGCAACTTCTTCCTAAATAGTGGTTTGTGAGAGCTTTTGTGAATGGTTCATAAAGTAGACAGTGATGAGACCATGATACAAAGGGTACAGTAGCTTTTTCCAAGTAGTGGGGAAGGGAGACAATTTTGGAATACAAAATTCCCTTTCAGTTTTTTATTATTTGGAGACTCAGGCCCACTCCCACACTGTGTTCAAACTGAAATGCTGTTGTTTGCCAACAAATGAGATATAAAAAGTAATATATGATTTTGAACATTTGCATTGCCATGTTTGCAAAACAAGTGTAGATTGGAAGCCTATGAGTAGGGGCTTGCTTCTTTTTATCTCTGTTCAGCAGCTGTGGTCTTGAAAAAACACATATCTCTTTAACACATATTATTTGGAAGTCCACTTTTTCAACTTTAAAAATGTACTTTGTGTGTAAACATTATAGTCATGTTTGACAACTTAAGATAGCTTTTCATGACTGTAGGTTTTGGGTTTAACTATTGCATGCTTTTGTAATAATTTGAAGCTTATGTTTAAACTTATGTTTAAGCTTCTGTTTAAACACTGACCCTCCCTGGGAGAAGTCTTTGTAAGAATGTGTGGGAAATATCAGTTGTTGTATGTTTTGCCTGGGGTGAGCTTATCACCCAGAGAAATGAGTTGCCTGAATCTATCCTTAGAGACTCATTTTCCTTTCTGCCCAAGAAATGTACTAGAGCTGGTGCAAAGTCTGATTACCTACAATAAAACTAGCCAGACATGTATAGATTTAGGAAGACCTCTTCACACCTTCAAGATGGCATAAGAATCTGGTGTTCTGGAAGTGATCATATGAGTGCTTCATTAAATAAGTGTTCAAGCCTCTTTGGTAACTTTGCAGCAATGTGATAAATGTGAATTCTGTTAGGCATGTGGTGAAGTAGTCACATGACTGCATCACTGACTGCCCAGTTCTGTCAATATCTTTTAGGTGTGTATTTCTCCCATCAGGAACAGGATAGTGACCTGGTGAAGTAGGTGGCAAATCCCTCTGGAATAACAGGGTACGGATCAAAGGTGACAGCTGGGAGGGCCTTCCTCACATACTGTGTTTCTCACCTCCAAAGAAACAACATGTTCTCCCTCATGATCTTCCCTTACGGTTCAAAAGAAAATATGTGTGGAACGAGAGAGAATATGCAGAAAATAAAACTGACAAGACAGTGGATATATCCCTTCTTGACCCCTAGTCTAGTTTGATGGGCAGATGTAAGGAAGGCACTAGGCATCAGCTCTGCAGATAGCTCTCCATAGAAAGGAAAAGTGCTACAGATTGCTTGGAACCCTTCTCCTGCTTGAGTGACATGGGCATGGGTAGTGATGTTAAATTCTTGAGAATAATCTTTTGGAAAATATTATCGAGAATATACTCAATTAATGAGAATATTAGAGAGTTTTCATTTAAAATAGGAGAATATTCACTGGTGATGGCACCAGTAATGATCATGTTAAGGTTTGGTATAAGGAAACTCAGTAGTTAAATCATATTTTATTTTTCCGTTAGAACATGTACATGTTATAGGACAAGTCAAAAAATACAATTGGCATGTTGAGGTTTGATACAAATAAATTCAGTAACAGGCTATCTTGTGCTTCTAATAGCTCTAACAATAACTGTTTAGTGACTAAAGCAAAACTTTGTGCATACATATAAAAAAGAAGTCCTTAACACTGAATATATTATCATTATATGATAATATATTTCAGTATGTCAATCTCTGGTAAATGGTACCTTGTACCATTGAATGGCACTGCAAAAACCAGTTACTGGCACTAAATAAAAATATAGAAACGTCAACTGTTTAAATCAAGGCCACCTCACATGCTGTTACACATAATTGTATAGACCTAGGTACTTTAAGTGTATAAAGCATTAAAGCTACTTTCTGTAAAAAAAAAATCACACTGTATGGCCAAGGACATAGAATTGCTAAGAATAAGGTCACACAAAAATAGAAAAAAGGCTATTACATACAGTTGAAATACATATAAATTCAAATGTTCATCAAATTAAATGAATAGCATTTTTAAAACTAAAAAATAAAAAAATATGTAGCTCACATTTCAGAACTGCCAATTGTGAATGACACAATGCCCAGTAACGTAACTAGATCAAAAAAACCATTATACATTACTTACACTGGCAATATCACAGCTTGACTTATTATTTGCTAGATTTTTTAAATGTGGGTTGTAAAACTGGTTCTTACATTAGAATTTACAGTTTGTGGAAAATATTCTCTAGAGAATTTTCTAGTAGAGAATATTCTCATTCTGGAAAATATTCTCACTTTACATCACTAGGCACGGGTTGAAAGTGCTACACTAGCAAGTTCAAAATGCCCTAGATCCAACTTACCAGATCTGTCCTTACTACAGTTTTAAATAACCAGTGCTGTTGTATGCATTCAGTTAGAACTGGAGGAGCCTATTCAGTGGGACTCCCCAGTAATGTAGGGCATAATCTTGGACACCGCAGAACTTGCACTTGTAAGTTCTTTCGCAAGTCCTAATTTCCACATGTTTCTAAAAATTTTAAGGAGCAGGCAGGGGTTTAGTGGCCAATAAGAATAAAAGATTGGTGATGGCAGTGAGTATCAAACAGGTGGAATGTTCCAGGAGCTGTTGTGGGTGCTTTAAGGATAGATCCTTGAGTTTCTGCTTTTGATCTGATGACAGAGGACGGCCTTGTCCCTGCCAACACAAAGCACCCACTCTCTCACAGGTGAGATCACAAAGTCTTAATCCCAAAGGAGTGAAAGAGCCTATAGGGAGTACAATTGGGGGTTATCCTTTGCTTCCTTGGGTTCCAGTGGTTGCTCTCACCCTCGAAATCATAGCACACCTTGGAAGATGCAGCCTTTCCAGTCATTACCAGTTTATGTTCCTATTCTTAGTAACCTTGCTGTGATGGCAGGATCTGATAGTCAGGTCAACAACATGGGCAGATGTACAGACTGTTGTCCTGCTCTTTAAGCGCAAAAAACAAAACAAATCCTCTGTAATGCTCAGCATGCTAATTTGGTTGTGTAAATGGGTCCTACCCATAGTAATAGGTTTTTTTCTTAGCTCTCTGTGCAGCTAACATTAGTTTCATCCAATCTGTCTCCTGAGTTTAGATTATTTGGGACTGAGGTTTTTTCCATTTAAAAATAGAAAAATTGTATCTGTGATGAATCAGTGGTAGCAGTGGCATTTTGAAAAATGTTTTACTTCTCCAAACAAGTAAATTACTTATTCTCTATTTGTATAATTTATATAGCTCTCAAAGGCATTAGATGTGGCTCAGCATAAATGAATGCTCATCTCCTAGGATGGAAGGTGCGATTTAAGTGCAAAGTGTTCTGGGGCCCTCCTGGCTGTTGAAGTCGGAAAGGGAAAAAATGTAATGGAGTTTGGCTTTTGATTAGTGTTTTATGACCTAATTGTAAATAGGAGAACATAGACTGAGTCACTGAAGAGAGGTATTGACATTTGAGAATATTTTTCTATTCCGATATGATGCAGGCCTAAGTTAAACATCTTTCAGAAGGCAAATTACAATATGGAAAGGATTCCTCTAGTAAAACTATTCAGTGTATTATGGGGGTTTGATTGAAATGCATTGGGAAGATTTGCTTGTTTTCTACTGATGTAACATTTTATTATTATGGCCTGGTGAAGAGGGTTTGCAAGCTGTGCTGAATTTTTGATTCTTGGCCTCTTGCTGTTGGAAAACAATCCCAGACAACCTTTAACTTATAAATATTTTCCATATAATTGCATGAATTCAAGTTTTTATTCTGTCAACTTGGGGCAAAGGCTTGCAAAGAAAAGGGAAGAAAGCCAACTATTTTTTGGTGGTGTCAGAAAACACCAAGAAGCTACTTTGCTTTTGCCTTTGTTTTTATCAAATGTGTATCTGCTGCTTCCTCCAAGGAGGTCATGGTGATGAATAAAGGTTTGTTGCTTTAAATTTACTTAATGTTCAAAGCTAAGGGGTTGTGTCTAGTACTGTGCTGGTGGGATTCTGCTGGTACAGTAGGACTTCCCTCTCCTTCTCCACTGCATGCTCTCAGAGTCTACTCCAAAGTGTGCCCAATCCTCTGGAGCTGATTTTGAGGCGGGGCGGCTGAACACTGGAGGAGACAGAAGAGGAAGGCCTATTGAGCACACAGGAATAATTAGCACCAGCTGAGCTGCAGCGCTTGATAAAGCCTCAGAGCTCTATTCCATGTTCCTTGAGGTGTTTCCGATTATATGAATTAAATGTTTTGCTGTGCCTTTTATCCTTTTGATAGCCATAGTTTTTCAGGTCTCCATCCTATGCGCACTTAGAAGTTTATTAAAATCAACTAGACTGCCTGCCAAGTAACATATTGGGAGCAGGACTGTCAGTTAGATCAACCTAGAATGGCTTTTTTTTTTTTTTTTTTTTGGTACAACCTTTCTTGTATCATTTCTGATTCTATTTTGTTCTGTTTCTACACTTGTCAGTTTTTTTGGCAACATTCATTCCACCCCTTTTCTCTCCCCCACCCCTTTCTTTTCAGTCTTCTGCCTCACTATTCCTTAGAAGACAAAAGAGATAGGAAAGAGGAAAAACAAGGGGGTAGAATAAGTGAGATCCCATTACCAGGAAAAGCAGTATAATAGTTCTGATGAATCTTGCTTTCCTGATAATACATCCCCGTCCCTCTTCCTCTTTCTTGACTGTTAGCATGCTTCATGCTCTTAAGCCACACTGAACGCCGTGGTCCTGCGGCTTTGGAGTATAATAATGCTCTCACTGAACTAATTGGCAAACCCCCATTGGCTTTAATGGGAGTGAGCTCCTAGCTTTTAAACTGTTCATACTGAGGTTGGGAGCTTTTCAGTAAAGTGTGTTCTGTGGCCAGGTATTTTGGTATCATGCTAAAGTCGAGTTCTGCATAATTTTAACCACACTCAGATATAAAATGCGCTAAGCCCACCCCAAATGTATTTCATCAAGTGAAATATTGCATGGAAGATCAAAGGGAGCGAGTACAGCACATTTAGTGATACCTGGTGGAAGAAGGTAAATAATTTGTTTAGCTTTAATGCAAAGAAGCAAGTTCAGAACATAGTGAAATTCTATACAAAACAACTGAATAAACTAGAAATATATTCTTGTTACTGCAGTGAAAGTCCGTGTGTAGGCCACAGATCAGAATTACAGTGAGACAATATAAATAGCACTAAGCAGGCATTGCAGTTCAGTGAAGAGAAAATGTGGTGGTGGGGGGGAGTGGGGATCAACAAGGATAAGGTGGGGATCAACACTGTACTCTGACCCTCTCCCCTCTTGTTTGAATGCGCAACACATCACAATACTGTTGCTGAAGTTGAATAGGTCTGGGTTTGGTCTGAAGAAAACAAAGATGTATAAGCTTTGAACTTGTTAATGACTGTGATAGTGTAATCTCTCCTATAAAGATAGAACCAGCCCTGTATTTAGGGCCCTCCAGCATTTGACAAGTGAAAACAGGTAGGTATTCTTGTTGAGTTAATTAAGCACGTGCTCCTACTGTGGTGGTTAATGAGTGAGCTGCTTCCAAAAGTAATCTGGTGGAATGCCTCACCCTTAAGAAGTTTGGAAACTGTTAACTTCAAGGCATTCATTTTCATACAACATGTCTTAATGCAGGAGTCAGCAAACTTTTTAAGCCGGGGGCTGGTCCACTGTCCCTCAGACCTTGGGGGGGGGGCGGACTATTTTTTTTTGGGGGGGGAATGAACAAATTCCTATGCCCCACACATAACCCAGAGATACATTTTAACTAAAAACACACATTCTACTCATGTAAAAACACCAGGCAGGCCCCACAAATAACCCAAAGATGCATTTTAAATAAAAGGACACATTCTACTCATGTAAAAACATGCTGATTCCCGGACCGTACATGGGCTGGATTGAGAAGGCGATTGGGCTGCATCCGGCCCGGGCCTTAGTTTGCTTACACATGTCTTAATGCTTAAATATTGAGCTTTAACATAGGATAATGGCAAAATCCCATGAGATGCTCCAGAGGGAGAAAGAAAGCTAGGCCTGTGTTTCAAAACTTCATAAACCCCAGCACAAAAATTACCTTCCTGACTTCTGACAGAACTGAAGATGGAACTTCTCTGGATATGTGCTGGGATTTGGAGAACATAAGATATGCCAAAGTATCACACTTTCCATGCCTTCAGCATGTGAGAGAGTACCTCATATTTTCCCCAAGTTCTCAGTGTGTGGCTTGCAGTGGTTGCTTATGCCCATTGGGACTGGTAGGGTGGAAGGTAGGGAGGTCAACATGAGGTGGCGCCACAGCAGTCAGTTATAGTGAGTATGAACAAAAATTACCTTCCTTTAAATTGCACTGGAAATCTTCCTTTGTCTGAGAGACAGACTCTGCTTCTCCATCTCTCTCTTCATCTGGTTTCTCTGGGATCCCATACCTTGGAGCAGTGCTGTTTTCTAGAAAAAGAGGTGCTGGAACTTACCATGAACACCTCTCTTGTTGTCTTTTAATGGCAATGGTGCCCACCGGAGAGGTGCTGCCTTGGAGACACTTTCACATCGCATTCCTGCCACCTCCTCTTCCTGCTGAGAAGTCTCACAATTGTCTCTCAAACTACCCACAGATGGAAGTGCCACATTAGATGCAACCTTCCTTTGATTTTTTTTAAAGCATTAAACAATGGTGCATTAAAAATAGAAGTTCTTAATTGTGAAATCACCTTGTCTTCCAGAATCTGTCTGTGGGTAGGGAAAGGCCATAGGGGAAGAGCTGTAGCTCAGTGCTAGAGCATTTGCTTTGCATGCAGAAGGTCGCTGGTTCAATCCCTGGCATCTCCAGGTGCAGCCGGAAAAGAGCCTTCCCTGAAATTCTGGAGAGCCATCTAGGCCAATGGTCTGACTCTGTATAAATCAGTTTCCTATGTTCCTAAAGGAACAAGTACAGATATCTGTTTTTAATTCGTATAGATGTGACTATAATATTACTTTCTTATTGAATTGCACATATGATGTTGACCATCTTTGGCATATTGGGTTAGCTGTAGAGCAGGAAGCTTTGCCTGTCTGTCTTGCCACAAACTCTTGGCATGCACTTTTGTTATTCATAGTTAACGTATTCTGGCTAAGAAAATGTAAACCAAGCTGTTGGATAAGTACAAAAGAAGGTATATAGGGATAAATTAAAATAGGAAGTGTGTACCTTTTCTGTTGTTGCTAGGATCTTGAAAATGTTGACCCATTTTCCTGGTTGCTTGTAGCAAGTCAGAATCTTATCCTGACAACCACATAGGGAAGTTTTTATAAATAGGAAAAGAGTGGGTTCCATTTCCTTTAAGGTGATCAATGAGCCACAAACATCTAATAAAGTTATATGTTAGCAGGCAGACTTAGTAGAGGGTTTTTCTGGGTAAGTGTCATTTATGGATTAGTTGCAAGGTGGGGTTATCTTTTCTTGCCAGAATGATCAGATAAAGAATAGTGTTGTTGCTATACACTGCATTAGAGAAAGCTAATTGACCAGCAGATCTACCAGCAGTGATAATGTCAGAAGATACCTTGTTAGACCCAACGGGTTGTATTCAGTGCTGTCCTTTCCCTTGCAGAAAGCTCTTTGATCCAGAAGGAAAGTGGAGAGGTGATTTTTGTGAATTCTCCTGCATCACTCTTCACCTTCCACACTGTTCCAGCTTTGGATACAATACTGTACTGGATATAATCTGAAGACAATGCACCTGCAGTTATAGCTGTAATAAAGTAGAATACTAACCGTAATTTCTGGTGCTTTAATGCCATACATTCCATGTTGGATCCCTGGGGTTTTTTTTGGGGGGGGGGAGGGTGGTGGTTCAGAATTGCTTGTTTTGCAGGCAATTTTCTGCACAGAGTTTGCCTTCTGACTGTGACTTCATTGCGTGGGACTGGTGGGTGGATTGTCTGAGATTCCATGATCTTGGCAGGCTGAGAAGGAAGTCTGAAATAAGGTTTTATGATGATGGGCTGGCAGCTCAGACTGTTCTAACCACTTCCATTTTCTGCTCCAGCTGCATGGTTTCCCAACAAATTGTGCTGTTGGCAACTGTGCCCACTCTTGCTCAAACAGAGCCCAGAAAGAGTCTCGGCAGATGGAAATACCAGCACTGAGCCGGAGCAGCAGCTAGGCATGCCTTTCTATGTTGGAAACTCTGTTGTGCTGTCTGATTTTGCAATGTAGAAGCATTGTATTTACAGTGGGGAAGACTGTGTGCAGCCTCCAAGAGGGCTCAGGCTTTGAAGTGTCAATGAAATGATAGCAGCCTGGATCTCTCCTGGGACACAGCTGGGTGCTCTGCAGCTGGTTTTACAACACTGTTCTGCATTATGCACTCTGTAGCTAATCTTACGCCACGCAGCGTAGCATATTGGTGGCTGGGCGTGCTCCCTGGGACACCGGATATGCTCTGGCAGCTCATGGAGACTTGCTCATTTTTAAAATGTCAAAATCTCTGTGTCTCTCTGTCTCTTTCCGCCTCACCTGTCCTTGGGAAAAATGTGTATACGCCAATATATGCAGAACACTTGGAACATATAATGGGCAGAGTGATGATACTCAACAATAGACATGTGTGCTGAATTGAGAAAAAAAAAATTATCCAAGTATTTAACCATTTTACAAAAGCTCCCAGTATTTTGACTTCCTGATAATGAGTTTCCTTTTAACGTGGTGACTGTTGGACTTTGTGACCTAGTTTGCATTATCTTAGTGCTATGCAGATGATTTGTCTTAGCAGAGTTGGCAAATACCGTACGTAAGCGGACTTTTACAAAAAAAAATCTTTTGAATGCCATGCTCTTCATCAGCACTGCTATCTTGTTTTAATCTTTTTTGAAATACAGTGGTACCTTGGGTTAAGTACTTAATTCGTTCCGGAGGTCCGTTCTTAACCTGAAACTGTTCTTAACCTGAAGCACCACTTTAGCTAATGGGGCCTCCTGCTGCCGCCGCGCCGCCGGAACCCGATTTCTGTTCTTATCCTGAAGCAAAGTTCTTAAACTGAAGCACTATTTCTGGGTTAGCAGAGTCTGTAACCTGAAGCATATGTAACCCTAGGTACCACTGTATTTAGTTTTAATAAAGCAGTCTTTCCTGAAAACACTGAGAGGAAGGAAGGTTTGAACCCACCTGAGGACACCATGATGCCAGGTGACAATTTCACAGGAAATAATTGGATGTGCCCATTTAGAGAGCACTTCTGACCCCCCCCCTTTCTTCCTTTGCATCCCGTCTTGAATTCAATCTGGAGATGCAAATGAAGAATGTGAGCCCCGCTTGTGGCAGGGATTGACTCCATTTGGAATCTATGATTGGGAGCTTTTGAATTGAGCCGATCATAGGGGGCTTGCATAGTGAGCCAAATAAAAGTACAAGGAGCATTTAGGAGTGTGCCCAAGCCCTGCCAATTGTTCCTTTGCAGCAGCAGGTCTGTAGGGCAGGTGGGCATGGCTGATGAAAAGCGACCTCATAGTTCAAATTAGGACCCCTGGCAGGCCTAAGTTTGGCCTAGGGGCCAGAGGTTCCTTGTGCCTGGCCCAAATTAAGCAACAAATATTGTCAACCCTTCCTGAACTATTTCCTTCTGTTTGCTTTTCTATCTACTGTCGGGAAGGACTGCAAACAAATTAAAATGAATGCAGTTCCTAACACAGTAAGAAAGTGACAAAGGTTGGTAATCGTAAGAACTGGGTTCTTCTGCTTTTAAAAAGCACATTGCAGTGTTTACGTCATTACTCAATTTGAGGCATGCCATTCTCCCCTCCTAATATACATGTTTTATCATTACTTGTTTTAAATAAAATAATGACATGCATACCGTTATCTAATCTTCTTACTACTTTGATAGTGGAATATCAAATCCTACAAAAATGATACAGCATTCAGCCATTGCTAGGAAGAATAATAGCCTCAATACATCTGTTTCATTTATTATTATTTTATTTTTGGGCCTGCTCAGTGAGCAGCTCCTCCAAGCTTCCCCCCATACCATTTATTTACTCTAATTTTTTATGTTTTTTTAAAATAAAAAGCATAAGTATTACTCAAAAGCCTTGTCTAGTGCAGCCCCTGCCACAGACAGCAGATAACCTTGGGTAGTTCCCATGTTGGAGATGGTAATGCCCCACCACTTGTCCCAACAAGTGCACACAGTTGGAACTTTAATGGTATACTTACATACATGCATAGACAGACAGAACAATCATGGATTCTATTGGTAGCAATTTTGACAGCACTTTTTCTAGTTGGTACAATGATGAATATAGACCAAGAACAAACAATAAAAATATATGGAGATGCACATAATAAAAATAAAATTGTCCAGATAATTTGGGGCATAATATCTTGACAAAGGGAAAAGATATGAAAGATTGGTACAGTATTCTGGTTTCTGAGCAACTGTTTTTTAATGTAATATGACCCTTTTTGTATGATCAACTGCATCTGTAGAGTACTGTACCTAACTTTTCAATTTTCCATGAGGGTGGGGGGAGAAAAAACTGAAGAAAAGCTGCAAGTCACTTGCTACAGTTGGTGGCTACTGTTGTATTAATTGTATTAATTTATATGAAGATGGAACAATTGCTGAATATAGAATGATCACAGGGACCTTAAACTGAGCCAGCAGTTATCCTCCCACACGTTCATTATGACGTATAGACCAAGGAGTGGAATGAAAGTGTAGCTCTTGCTTGCCATAGTAAACTATTTTTATTTATTTATTTATTTATTTATTTCATGACATTTATTTCCCTCCTTTCTTCCAAGGAATTCAAGGCAGCAGCCATAGTTTTTCTCCTTCCGTTATTAAACTCCCAGCCACCCTTTGATGATGTATGTGAGGCTGAGAGAGAGAGTGTGACTGATCCAAGGCTACTCAGTAAACCTCGTACACTCTAACCACACTGGTTCCCACTGAAGTTGGCTTAGACAGCTTATGTGAAAGGGGGTGAGCAAAGGCTACCCTGAGTCCTGCCAGAGAAAAAAACCAGGGTATAAATAAATTGATGATGATGATAGAGACCCCTTTGGGGCCAAAATAACCATTCTTCTCAGTTCCATGTTTCTTTTCCTTTTCTAGGTTTGTCAACCTGGTCCCAGCATTCTAGGTCTCAGCATCGGAGAAGTTCATGCTCTAAGCACGAAGATCGGAAACCATCAGAGGTATTCTCTTGCTTAAATGCTCTTGCATCTTGCTGAAAGACAGATGTGTCTCCTTTTCCTAATACTTCTTTTTCTTTCCTTTTTCTGCTCCCGTCTCAGCTGGCACCCAGCAACCTTTCTTCTGGCCAGGAGATCAGGGAGCTCAGCTGCTGCCACAGTCCCTGCCAGCATCAAGTTAGTTATTTAGCCGTGAATATTGGGTTAGTTTGGCACCAACCCAACCTAGTTTTTTTTTTAAATAGTCCTTTTCCTTTTCAAAAAATATATCGGGGAATATGTTTTGGTTTTTTTATTTGTGGTGAACAGTGAAAAATGTGTACCTAGGAGTGTTTCCTAACCATTACGTGGCACTTATGAATAATAGTCCTTGTTCAGCAAAGCAGTCAAACCTGAAAACTTTGTCTCTTTGAGTGCTTCATCTGCATTGCTTTGAGAACAGATCAAAGGAGGAAATACAAATCAGTTTGAACTTTTCATGATGGATCACCAAGTGCAATCTGTTGCACGCCTTACAAATTGGCAGATGTCCTTTGAGCCAGATAGACTAGAAGAAAAGGGATATTCTTTGTAGGTTGAACTTCTTAAGAAGACTGTCTGGTTCATCATAATCAGATATCTTACATGTTCATGTTCGGGGTCTTGCCCTGGCAGGATTCTAAATTCTTTATCCCTCGCTTGTTCATGCTCATGACTGTGGACAATATAATCCTTTGGCCAAGTGAATTAATATGTATGGGTTGCCTCTTTTGTTCTGATGGTAGAAGCAATTCCATGCATGTATACTGGAGATGTAGAACCTTTTTGACACAGTGGACCAGATCGTTATTGCCCTCCCCCTCAGCCCATGGGCCAATTTTGACATGTGAGTGGAACCACCCACTTACCATCTTACATCATGGTGAGGTCAGGTGGCTGAAAGATAGGCTTTCCTGCTTGCCTCTCAGAGTTGACTTGCAGGGTGTGGGGAGGGGTATGCTTCACCAGTGCATTCCTTACAAGGAACATGCTAGAAAGCAGCACCAAGCAGGATTGAAGTCTGCTCACTATCTGATGAGCAGAGAGTTCATTCGTCCTCTCCATAGGGGGCTGCTTCACCAGCACATTCCCTGCAGGGGAAGTAGATGGCAGCTGGATATAGTTTTGGGAAAATGGCCTTTTGGGCTAAAGATCTGCCTATGGGCTAGAGGTTCCCAACCCATGATGTAAATGAATGCTTGCACAGGCCTGCTTCTTTAACTGAAATGAATAGGAAAGCAGTTGCTGATGGACCTCCCATGCTTATAATTAGATATTGGATGTGTGTGTGTTCCTGTATGTTTCCCATTTCCAAGTAGCTTTCTTTCTCCACCTCTACCTCCTAGTAGCATGTCTGTTTTTATATTAATAGAATTGGTACTGAATGCTGTTATGAATATTTTTATATTCTAACAGCAATATGTCACTTTCAAAGCTCCCTATATTTATTTAAAACATTTTACCCCTACCTTTACCTGAAAAGCCTCCCAGAGTGGCATACTTAAGATCAATAACGGTGAAGAATGCAGTCTGTGTCTGTAGGCTTACAATTCGAAAGACACTAAATGAAAGGGGAAAGAGATGAGGTGGGAAGAGGAAAGCAAGCAAACTCAGCACCAGTTCTTAAAGTTATATTTGAAGAACTGTGTGCCAGTCACTGGGTTGGAGGTCAGTAATTCCGCAATGCTGGATTTAGGCATGCGGTTTGCATCTGCAGAGCAGCAGGAATGGCATTGCGAGGCAGTGATTCTTGGAAATTATATCCTTGATGTTCCATTAAATCCTCCTTTGTTTTGTGGCCAGAGCAACTCATCACAAATGTTCAGCTCAAAGACGTTCACGCCCTGTTTTTCTCTAGGCAGTTAAAATAAGGGGGTTTTTTAGTCTAAAATCTTGTCCCTGGCACAAGAGTAGGCCTGGGCAATATATCAATATATTGCTCAGGACCGGTATGTGGGGGGAGACTGTGATGACAGCTTCACTTAGTGGTATATTGCTGGTGAAACGGTCACCACTCATATGAGTCCCTCTGTCTTCAGTGCTCTGAGAGACAAACAAACTAGCTGGGAGCTGGAGGCAGAGGGACTCAAGCGGTGGCGGTTTCACCAGCAGCATACCACTGGTGAAACCACCATCGTACTCTGCCCCGCAGAGGGAGAATCAAACTGAATTGGTGAGGTGCTGATACAGCTTGTTCCTTCCTTCACTTCTTTAAACTGCTTGGCTGAAGAGCGTGCTGCTGCCCTCACCTCAGCCCAGCAGTTTTATGGGGCCCCTGACCCACCACTGGCTTGCACAAGTCAGCAGCGGGATGGGGACTCTATTAAAGTGCCTCCCTCCCCAGTTGAGAGATCCCCGACCCCGCTCCTGCTTCTACATGAGTAGGAGCGGGATCCGGGCTGCTCAGCTAGGGAGCACGAGTGGCAGGGGACTCAGGACTGACTCCACTGGGGACAAGAGCTTTCCTGCTCCCAGTGGAGTCTGGCCAAGGAGCTTAGGGCTCGCTCAGCTGGGGGCAGGTGCCTTACTGCCCCCCAGCTGAGCAGCAGGCTGGGGCCAGCTGTATTGGCCATAGCCCGTGAGGCGCTGGGGTGAAAGCACCTTAGCTCCCATGCTGAGAGCTGTGGCAGTTTCACCCAACATCTCTCTGGCTAGAGCCAATGCAGTTTTTTCCAACATCATAGTATATCGCCAAACCATTATGTTTTACTGGCGAAACACTGCAATGTTAAAAACCCAACATCACCCAGACCTACTTTTGATATTTTGCAGCATTTTTAGAGTTCCTGCAATATTTCCCCCCCCAAAAAACACATTTCTTTAAATTCTTCTTTTCTTCTGTTTTTGGTTTTGTTTCTCTTGAGCTCTTGAAAAATTATTATTTGGTCAAAAAGGGTGTTAAAAATTCTGAAATCTCCCTCCCACTCTCTATGCAATTGTGGGTCACACCTTAGCTAAGGGTGATGCAGGCTTCTCTAAGGGGACAGACAGGAGCTGTTGGTATGTCAGGAGTGCCTTCTCAACCTTTTCAACCTAAATGTAATATGCTTTCTATATAGGCAAGAAGGCAGAGTCAATGTGTGGGTGACTCAGTAGCCTGTTCACCATCATTTGAGTTGAATTGATGGATGATAGTCGGACTCTATCGAACTCTGTGATATCTTTTTATATCCCTGTTTTAATCTGTCCAAATTCCAAACTAAATCTTTTTTTTTTAATCACCCTTCCCTCCCTCTCTTTCCGTTTTGGTTACACCCAGGGTGATTTGAACAGTGTTTAACTTTATACTTAGCAATACTGTACAATTTGCAACTCTCTAGTCTGGTGGAAAACTCTAAAAGGACAAAATGTGGGAAGGCTCACAATATACAGTATAGTAAACCTAATTGGTGAATTGGGTGGTTCACGTGAAATATATTTTACATCACTGCCAGCAGTGTTTGGAAAATGCAGCAATCTTCAAATTATGTAGTCTTGATCAGTCCCAGTAAAGCACTGGGATTAATACACGACAAGTGGTTTGAGGATTTCAGCCAGATAAACAATATTATTTTGTGTCTCTCTCTCTCTCTCTCTCTCTCTCTCTCTCTCTCTCTCTCTCTCTCTCACACACACACACACACACACACAGAGAGAGAGAGAGAGAGAGAGAGAACATCCTGGTCAACCTGTTTCTGCTTAATAAGCGTGTGGAGTGGTGCTGGCTGTGTGCCTTGCTGACTGCACTGGCCATAAACTGATGAGTCTTCAGACAAACTATTTTAGAGGTCTTGCTGGTACTGCATGGACTGATTCAGGCACTCTGTTTGTAGCAAAGCCATCTGGCCTCGCTTCTTCCTCCCTCCTGCCCCAGCACCTTTAACATTCCAGATAAGTACCCTTCTGTTGGCATGTGGCAGTTAATATAGAGATTTGAAGATGAGGTGCTAAGCATGAATGATCCTTGTTACTTTGTAATAGCAGAAGCGCATTGAGAGGTCTGGAAGGTGCTTAGGCATGCAAAGCCTTGCTCTTTTAAAGCCTGCCACTTCATGGTTTGTATTTTGCTGATGAGCAGCGACAAATCAGAATGCGTTTTACACAGGCAAGTGCTTTCCGCAAAGATGTATGGCTCTAACTCATGACACATGCTGGGTTAGGGACCCTTTCCCTGCTTGCTTGTGGCTGATAACTTCCTACAACTTCCCAAGATGTTTTACTAGTTTCAGAAATCATTCACGTTCAAAGCACAGTTTGAACCATAGCTACAAACAGTTGTAAATCTGGATGGCAGATGTTGCTTCAGGTGGTAAGCATTGGATATATATTGGCTATGAACTTTCCTGGCTGATATTTTGGTTTAAACTATGAGACCCAGCATATGTAGCATGTCCTCTGGTGGCCAGTTTGGTCTACAGCATTTTTTGTGGTGTTGATTCTTAAATGGATGTACATGGTTGTTCATCTGACATGCATTGTGACCTGCTCGTATCCTGTATCCTCCTGAGTTTCATTTTCATGGTCGCTGAGATTCTGCAGAGATGCTACTTCCATTAGGAAGAACTTCCTGACAGTGAGAGCTGTTCGACAGTGGAATTTGCTGCCAAGGAGTGTGGTGGAGTCTCCTTCTTTGGAGGTCTTTAAGCAGAGGCTTGACAACCATATGTCAGGAGTGCTCTGATGGTGTTTCCTGCTTGGCAGGGGGTGGGACTCGATGGCCCTTGTGGTCTCTTCCAACTCTATGATTCTATGATCACTGGTGCAGATTTATACTCTGCCTTATTATATCTGTAAGAATGGGTGCAAGTCTTGCTTTTACCAGCTGTGCCACATAGGAGTGAATTGAAATGCAACTGGTGATGTGATCTTAGGCTGTGACTTTTTTTACATGTTAGTCAACATCTGATAGGGTGTACTTTGTAAGAAGATGCCTCCCCCTTGAGTTCTACTCATAAATGCCACTCATGTGTCTCACTGAGCCTGTGCAAGGAGAGCAGGGTTGCTGTCGCTGGCCACCCCAAATGTCTTGCTGGCTCTGCTCCTCTAAACCCTTGTGCCTTTGGTGGAAGCTCTGAACAGGGAGCCTATGTGTTTACAGCTGCATATGTGAAGTGTTCAGGGCATTTCTGCGTGGGACCTTTGTTAGAACTGAAAATCAGAGTGTGCCTGCTTGATGTATTAAAGATTAGCTCTCACCACAAAATGATGCATTAAAACAGCATAACTCTCATGCAAAATTGTTGTCTTAAAACCACCTTCAGAAATGATCTTTAGTAGGTAATAAGACCAAGGGTCTTGGTACAAATGCATGCTGCTCCCATGCAAGTATTTTTATTACTGCAGCTGGCTAATAGGAGAAGCAGAGTTAGGGAGATTGGATCAAAAGAAGCCAATGTGATCCCTCCATCAGATTCTGTTGCGGAAAGTGTATGATGGACAAATTCTAGACATATTTATTTTGCTGCTGTCTGCACTGCCTTCTGCCAATCGCATTGTACGTACATTCTGACCCTTAACAAAGTTGATGACTTTTGAGAAACTTTAACAGTATTTAATTCAGAATTCCCAAAATAATGGATCAGTGGTTTGTAGAGATTTAAGGAGATGTTTTTTACTGATCTGCTCAATGGTCCATTTTGCCCAGTATTCTTTGTCCTGACTAGGGCTGGGCAATATCTGGATTTCAACATCCCAATATATCAACAGCTAAACACTACAAAATATTGATATATCATGATATATACCTGCAGTGGCGGAGGGCCTTGCTGGGCCTCCCCGCGGTAGCAGAGGGTCCCACCATACCTCCCCGCAGCAGTGGAGGGTGCGCCGCGCTTCCCTGCAGCTGCAGAGGGCTTTGCTGAGGCTCCACACGGTGGTGGAGGGCCTTAAGATGTAAGGAAGTAATAAAAATATTAAATAAACTTCCATATACTGTAATATCGTTTCAACTAATTTAAGAGTAGTTTAAATGATTTACTAGTCAAGTTGCATCTGCTTCCCCACTCAGAGGTCTAGGTGGAATCTTTGCATGCATAAACCCCACTGAGTTCAACTAAACTTCAACTTTCTCTTGCACTGCTTACTGAAAAATACCCTCCCTGTCATTCTCGCATAGTACCCAACTTCCCATTTCAGCATAAGGCAGCCAGCTATATCTTCTCCCCTCCATTCCCTCCCCACAGAAGACCCCCCCCAAAGTCCTTATCCCACCAGTGTCTCCCTTTTTATCAAAGGGGAGGGCAACAAAGGTAAAAGATAGTCTCCTTTAAATTTTTTAAAAAACCCTTTTGGTATGGAAGAAAGCTATTTAGGGGGAACCAACAACATAAACGCGGGTGGCGCTGTGGGTAAAAGCCTCAGCGCCTAGAGCTTGCCGATCGAAAGGTCGGCGGTTCGAATCCCCGCGGCGGGGTGCGCTCCCGCTGCTCGGTCCCAGCGCCTGCCAACCTAGCAGTTCGAAAGCACCCCCGGGTGCAAGTAGATAAATAGGTACCGCTTACCAGCGGGAAGGTAAACGGCGTTCCGTGTGCTGCGCTGGCTCGCCAGATGCAGCTTTGTCACGCTGGCCACGTGACCCGGAAGTGTCTCCGGACAGCGCTGGCCCCCGGCCTATAGATGTGAGATGGGCGCACAAACCCCAGAGTCTGTCAAGACTGGCCCGTTCGGGCAGGGGTACCTTTACCTTTACCTTTAACAACATAAACACCAACAGAAAATAAAAATAAAAACTCTTCCACTTCTTTTTTCCCCACCGGTGGGGGTGAGTGTGAGGGAAGAAGGAAGTGCTTTCCAGTTCTTTGTTTATGTTCTTTGTTTACTTTGCTGCTGGATCTTTGATTATCTAGCTGTGGGGGGTCCATCCTGGATTGTTAGCTGGCTCTGCATAATTAGTTGAGCTCTTAAGTGGAAAGATATGGGTGAAGCTGAAAGACTTTGCTGGTTTGTGTGAGGACTTATAATCATTTCTTATAGGTAGGAGGGAGAGAGCAAACAAAGCAGGAGACATGGTACCTGCAAACTATCTGTAAAGTATGGTTGGGCTGAGCTAGCCCCTGGGAAGCTGTCAGATCTGTTCCCTGGTATATTGCCTTGTTGAAATACTTATCAGGTGTTATTTCAATACAGGTATTCAATGATTGGTGATTTATCGCACAGCCCTAGTCCTGAATGATAGCTGTGGCAGATTTTTTTTATCTACATGTGTTGAGGATTGAGCCTGGGATATTGAAGATGCAGTGTAAAGATGCTGTAACACTTGGCTATTGAAATGTCATCTCTGGGCTCTGACCATGTGAAGTATGGGGCATCTCTTGAAATGAGGATCCCAGTAAACAAGATGCTGAAATTACATATTTACCCCTCTTCTCCCTTTTTAGCTACTAGATGTACAGACGCTAGCAAGAAAGGGAAAGAATTAGGCTATCTCATCTTGGGATACATCTCCTTGTGTTGGGGTTATATTTAGGGATATTTTGAGTTTTTGCACTTCCTGTTGAAATTGACGAGAACTGATTATCCATTTGCGCAGCAACTTGATTGTGTCATGTGATTTGACAAAGGCAACTATGGACCCCATGTCCAAACTGTATTTTTCAGTTCTCTGTTTCAGCATGATGATGTGGTTTAACTTTCTGGCCTCTTAATTGGCAGTGTTGGTGACCTTGTTGTGCACCGTGCTCCATGGTTACCCAGGAGCTGTAAATCATAGAGTGTAAATATTAAATATCAGTGTCTCATCCCTCCCCCATTCTCACTTCCTTTCTTTGCAGGTATTTAGAACAGACCTGATCACTGCCATGAAGCTGCCTGATTCCTACCAGCTGAACCCGGATGAGTACTATGTGCTGGCAGACCCTTGGAGACAGGAATGGGAGAAAGGAGTTCAGGTGCCAGTCAGTCCGGGGACCATTCCAGAGCCAGTAGCCAGGTATAGCTTGGTGAACCCATTAGGAAACAAAACAGCTGTCCTATCAGCATCACCTTTCAGCAGCCTGTTGGGTTGCTTACTAAAAAGCAGATCACCTGATGACTTGGGTTCCACTCTGCTGATTTAAAGGTTACCCATCCTAGCCAACTGATTTTGCCCCAGGAAAGTGTTGCAGATGAAAGTCAGGCCTTTCCCACCAGCGCCTCTACTTGTGAATTAAGGACATCACATCCCAGACTGAGTGCTTACTTATAGCAATACATGCTGGCAGAAGGAGGACTCCTGTTTCCTATTTGAAAATGAGTTCTTCCTAATTGAAAATTTGTTGTAGCCCTTCCTTGTGAGCAGATCCAATGTTCTGTGTGCTGCCTACTCAGACATTCCAGGAAAATAATCACAACACTTTAATGCGTTACTTGCTTCTCTTGTGCCACTATCCACCCCCACCCCCCAAAAAAATAAGAATCTGGAAGTGGAGCAGTCATCAGTGACTCTGGCTAGGATGTGGTTTGAGCTTCACAAACTGTTCCATGGATATATTTTTGCTTTTAAAAAAAGTTAATACATCCTTTTTGAGAATCATTGTGATTTTGACTTTCTTTAAAATGCAACAGGTTTTTATTGTTGCCAAGGAATGCCAGCAAGCACCGGTTAAATGTTGATAATTTTTTAATGGCATGTTTACAAGGATAGATTTTACTTCTGGTGATCACGATGGTTGACCTGCACTAAGTCCAATTTTCAGAACTCCCTGTGATCTCCCTTGTTTCCTGCTTGGCAGGGGGTTGGACTCGATGGCCCTTGTGGTCTATTCCAACTCTATGATTCTATGATCTAGTCATTTTCTCTTGTGCTGGTCTCCCATTTGTTTTTCTAGAAATCCTAGTGCTACCTATATACAGTTGAACCAATTGCAGCAGCAACAAATGCTATGCAAAATTCTAAATTCTTGAATGTCCTGCCAAATGAAGTCACATTGGAAAGTGCGTACATTGGTACAGATTTTCCTGCTTTGTGCAATTTGTTTAAGTAGCAGAGTGAACAAAGCTGGCTTATACTAAATGAGACTCTTTGTCCTTCTGTCTCACCCAGTATTGTCACACTTGACTGGCAGCAGTTCTCCAAGGTCTTAGGCAGAAGTCTTTCCCATCACATTTTGTCTTATCTCTTTTAACTGGACGTGCTGGAAATTGAACCTGGGACCTTCTGTATATGAAGACCTACCCACAAAGCCCCAGTTCAGATTTCTGCATTCAAAGTCCAGAGGGCTAAATGTTTCGCCACTGAACCTAGACATAAAGAATAGGGAAGCATCCTCCCATTGGCTCAGGAGTTTTTAAATTCCCACCATCCCTGACCCTTCACTGTGGTGGCTGGGGCTGATGGTAGTCAAGAAACAACACAGTTGCTCCAACCTGGCCTTAACTAAGATCAGGCTTCTTTCTGAAAGTTTCTTTTTGAAAAATTCCAGATGACTATGGAATTTTATGTCTGTAGCTTCTAGCCCTTGTTCCTGTCATGAGTATTGCCCCATGATTATTTCATGTGACTGCAGCCTCCGTTAACTTCCAGCTTTGAAATGCAGTCTCGTGTTATGAAGTAGATCTGTGATTGCATAATTAATGCTAAAAATGCAGTATGGCCTGTATTCTAAACCCAGTTTTGGTCATATCAAAGTCTTTTCCTAAGCAGTGTAAATCTGATGCTTTTAATTTAAGCCAGAGGTAGAGAACCTGTGACTCTTATCTCCCATCAGCCCTGGCCAGCTTTGCCAGTGGGCAGGAATGGTGGGAGTTGTAATCCAGCCATATCTGAAGGGCACAGGTTCCCCATCCCCAGTTTAGATTCACGCAGAAAAAGAGTGGCTTATAAACATTCATAAAAACATTGATTTTAACCGCAGCAGTACATTTAAGAAACCAAATTGCTGTTTTGACTGTGTTGTATCCCCCCATTTTCCTATTTTTACACTTTCGTGCTTTTGCAGATGTCTTCTTTCTATCACAATAGTATAACTACAGAAGACAATTCCTAAATTTCCAGAACACTATTTAGTGTTCTTACCTTTTGTTGAACTTTGGGGCTTGTGGCAGATTCCATAAAATCAATGTACAGAATATGTAGATGCCTATACAGTTCCATGTATGGGCATCCACATATGAAGAATTCCTATAGGCTGAATATAATCTTGTTCGCCTTCTCTCACCTGGCACAGTGCATAAGCAGTACAACAGTCTGCTGGAAGAAATGGGAGGTCAACTCACACCTTCCAATGCCTCACCCAACTTTTCCTCTCCATTTGGTCATGGTGGGAAAGAGGAAATCTATTGATTTCATGGGAATCCTTGTGTGAGAAGTCTGTGGCACTATGACTTGCATTTTTACACCATTTGTCACTCTGTGCCGCGTCACTGTTGACAGCAGAAGATGGAGAAACATTGACTGTTTTTTTTACACCCCCAGAACATCTATATCTACTGACCATGCAGTCTCTCAGTACATGGATTACAGTACTATCTTTGTAGTTTCTAGAATAATAGAATAATTCAGTTGTAATTTACATGAACTGGTGTACTGTTTGAGTGATGTTTCTCCCTCCATATTTGTGTGCTGCAATTAGTTTTTTTAAAAAGAGTATCATTTTTGTGTTATTTTTCTCGGGTATGTATTATTCAGACGCTGGTGTCAATTTAAATACTGTATTTATTCTAATGCAATGCGTACCTTTTGGGGCCAAATTACATCCCCCAAATTAGGGTGCACATTAAATTTGATGGCGCCAGCAAATACCATTTTGGTTTCAAGGTTTTGAAAATTGAGGTGCGCATTAGATTTGATGGCGCATTAGATTCTCATAAATATGGTATGTTGTAAGGTAACTTGAGGGTAATTTTAAATGGAAAAAACAGGATATAGATGCTTTCAATAAATAATAAAATTTATGTATTTTTATTTCTGCAGACATGCATCCCTCTGGTGCTACAATATTGGCAGATGATCTTTTTCTGTTGTTATTTTATTATTACCATTATTTTGCTGCATAGCAATTTGAAGCCTCTGGCAGTAATTGCATTGGAGAATGGAGGCTTCACCACTTTAAGGAGGATTTGCAACCTGGTGTAATTAACACCTCCTGTTTGGTATACTTTCAGGGTTGTATCTGAGACAAAAGCAGTCATATTTACAAGACCTCGGAAGTACATCCTTTCTTCGGGTTCTGAGCCCCCTGAGCTTGGCTACGTCGACATTCGGACCTTGGCAGAGAGCGTCTGTCGCTATGACCTTAATTTCATGGACGTAGCATGGTTGGAACTGGCTAATGAAGAATTCAAAGAGATGGGTGAGTGCAACATCCAGTTCCAGCCAGCTTTTGGCTGAGCTGTGAGACAAGTGACAGGGAGCAGTCTGGGGTGGTTGTAGTGCAGCTGCCAATTCATATGGTGCACTTGCAGGTTCCAGAAAGAAAAGGAGAAGGATAGGAATGCTCAGAAGCAAGTTGTATATCCCTGCATGTGGAGGAGAGAGGGCTGTGGAGAACTGAGGGGAAAGAAAAACAGCACAAATGTCAACAGTATTTTTGTTGGGTGGCAAGGCAACAGCCATCTCAAAGCTCTAATTCCTAGATTAATGTGAAGGAAGTGGAAAAAGGAAATGTGTCAGGAAAGCCAATTCCATCTTATCTTTAAATGTATTAATAGAAAAGTGAATGATATTTTTAAAACAGTCTAGAGTTGTTTGGGGACTTCAGAAGCTTCCAAACCCTTCAGGTTTCCCTAGAACTGATGGAAAAAATTGAACTGCTATAGTGACATTCACCTCTTGGCCCTGCTAACTTGTGGCAACATTGTCTTGGACTTCTGACAATTGTATCATGCATTTATTTTATTTTATTTTATTTTATTCTGTAGCAGCAATTCATTGTTGAAACCAAATAGTCTTTCAAAAAGCATCTGGAATTTATTCAGCAATTAAGAAGGCTTAAGAGTCAACTGTGAAATGGCTAAAATTAGACAAATGGTCTGAAGTGAAGAGCAGTATGTTCCCTTACAAAATGAATATTTTACCCCTTATGAAGGTTTTCAGTTCTGCAGAGCACCTTATAAAAACATAGTAATAGTTGGCAAAATAGCCCCAGGAGCAGCTGGCTCTTTAAAAAGCTGAATACCTTGAAATAAAACATTTGTATGAGATTTTCAACCATCCACTGCAAAATCAATATGCTACGCTTGGGTTTAAAGTTTTGTTTTGTCCAGTATGTGTGTTTGGATTACTGGCAATAAACAAGAACCGTACTGTATTGATGCACACTTTTTCTGGGCTTTTGTTATTGTTATCTAATGGATGCCTTTCAGCAGAGTATTTTGAAGGTACGTGAAATTGTAAATAACCCACTTGATCAGTTGATCAATGTTAATAGAGTGATCTGGTTACTTGTAGATTGATAAAGGAAGCTGTGTCCCTCAATGTCTCTATTATATTAAAAGCAAACGTCATTGGATTGATTTCCCAGGGATGCCTGAACTGGATGAATACACTATGGAGAGAGTCATGGAAGAATTTGAACAGCGATGCTATGACAACATGAATCATGCTATCGAGACCGAGGAAGGGCTTGGAATTGAGTATGATGAGGATGTTGTCTGTGATGTTTGCCAGTCTCCAGATGGTGAAGATGGCAATGAGATGGTGTTCTGTGACAAATGCAATATTTGCGTTCATCAGGTACAGCAGCAAGATGCAATAATAATTGGAACTGAGAGTAGTTTGTTTAGATTTCACCATGATAAGGAGGTGATGAGGATTTCATAAGCCTTGGGTGCTTTTTTAGGATGTATGGGAATAGTAGGTGGAAGCATATATTGAGGCAAAGGTATAGGGATGCTTAGAGAGGTAATGTCATAAGATCACAGAAAATTCAGATAGGATGGTTAGGTTGCCCCATTTAGTGGGTTTCTGAATTTTTAAATCATTAGCTTTGGTTTCTTGCATGTCTAAGTGATGTTTTGCTTCTTTGCATACATCTGAACCCTAGATATCTCATGTTTCTTTGTGTGCCTTCTCCAGGAGAGGTCTGAAGGATGACCACTGGAGAACGGGTCTTTTCTGTGGAATGTGCACCCCAGGGAGGCTCGCCTGGCACCTTCATTACATATCTTTAAGTGCCTGGCGAAAACCTTTCTCTGCAACCAAGCCTTTGGCTGATTAACATTCTATGGGCCTTTAAATGTCTTTGTGGTGGTGGTGGGGTTATTGGTTTTTTGTTCTATTATGTATTTTTTGTTTTCATTTTGTATTTTTATGCTGGGAACCACCCAGTGTTGTTGTTGTTGTTGTTGTTGTTGTTGTTGTTGTTCTTCTTCTTCTTCTCCTCCTCCTCCTCCTCCTCCTCCTCCTCCTCCTCCTTCATACAGAAAAAACAGGATGCATCCAATAGTGTAAATAGAAAAGAGAAATGAATCTTAAAGATTCTGCAAAGAATGCGTGTTTGTTGTTAAATTAGCCTGACATACTTCAGCTCCAGTGCTTTCTTCAAGGGCTTATCTGTTGCTAAACCACACATAAAAAGCCTTTAAAAGGCTTTTAAAATACAATATGTCATTGAAACCTCATTTTCAAGTCAAATTAACAGAAATAAAACCTATTTTAACTAGAACCAGCCATATCTTGTAGCCCATACAAACATCCTTTCCTAACTGCTCAAAAACATCCTTGGGGTGAATCAAGTGGTTGTTAATTTGTGGGTGATTTCTGCTTTCTTTCATTTCTCACAAACCTGGGTTTGCTTGCAAGTATTTAGTTCTGTGGTTTGAGGAGGGCTTCTTAAGAGCTTTTGCCCTTCAAGGTCTTTGAAACTGATGATTTTTGACCTCTTAATTTGGCTTGAAAACGTGGTTTCTACAGTTATGCATAACTGTATTTTAAATGCTCTTACAAGGCTTTTTATTTGTGGTTTAGGAAGTGTTCTACTTTATACAGATAAGCTCCTCAGCCAAAACACATTAAGCTCATTTAACAATAAGCATATGTATTTTCTAGCATCTCTCATGTTTCTGACATTACCTATCCATTTGGTTCCCACATATTCCTGTTTTTGGAAAATCTGCCACTTTCTGTGCTGCTCTTTTTTTCTTTTTCTTTTTTGGTGGGCATAGCCAAAATAACATAAGGACCCGATCCAGTGCTAGTCATGTACCAACAGCTAGCAGCTCCCAGTAGTAATGTTGCATCATCCAAATACATATATGGAAAGGCTTCTGTAGGCTGCTCTCTTCTTGAGATGATCAATAAATAAAATATATCACGCAAGTAGGCAGACATTCTGTTCGCATAGAGCATCAATTTCTTGGGGAAAAAATGTAGAGCTGTCATCCTCATTTTATTCATTTTTCAATTTAATCTATTCAAAAATGTCCCAGACCCACAGACAGATCATTGGATTTGCTTTTGTTTGCTGTCATAGTCTACTTTTTGATAAAGATCGCCATCTTTTTGTCTGGCATATATAGCCATGCCAATAACAAGCTTGTTCAGTATATGTGGAATGTGGGGCACTTTCATTTATAATGAACATGGCTGGAAGTGAACAAGGCATCCCACCCAACACAGCAGAAATGACAAATACTTTTTGGTGCAGAAGATAATTTATACGGCAGTTTTTGAATGCATCAGATTTTGTGGTTGGCTATTTCCTGTTGAGGGAAAAGTCTGCTGTGTGTTGTCCCCCCGTCCCCCCAGTGTTTTAACTATGCCCTTTCATACATGATACCTGATAAGCAAGAGATGGGTAATTTTGTCTCTTGGGTCCTGCAGTGGATGAAAACATATACATGTGCTTTCATATCCAATAGGACACACTGCCTTTTGAGCATGTTTTATCTTGCAAAATTACTTTAGAGTTTATTTTAATTATTTTTCATATTTCCCTTTTAATAAGTTGGCAGATGTTCTTATTGCATTTTGAGTTCAGTGAACTATACAAAGTTAGAGACAGAGCCAAGAAAAATGCCTCTGAAGGGGTCCTATGTTTGTGACAAGATGAAATGTTAGTGACACAGCTGTGGTCAACCTTTCCTTGGGGCAAAGGTTGAGCCAGTGCCCAAAGCAGTAGCACTTGTGCTCTTGGAAGACCTCCCCTATTTTTTTTTCTTTTCACCTTCTCATCTTTCAGATAGACATAGAAGTTAATGCTCTTATTTATATGTCATGCTCTTATTTTAGTCTCAAAGTCCTGGCTTACCTCCAATTGAGATAATTATTAACCCAGGCAGGAATCAGCCTTCCCTTTGCTGTCACAGCTGGTTATGATAGTCCTCTTTATTTCCTGTTCCAATTTCCTTGCTATTGCAGTGTAAGACCTCTCATATCTAGGGCAACTTAAGAGGCAGGTGCAAAATATGAACTTGGTGTCATGAGTACTACCACTACTACTGCTACTACTAATATGGTCCTACATGTTTGGGGATCTGAAACTAACTTCACATGCAGCCTGGTCACAAATCGCGGTAGCTTGTACTGGTGTGCTTTCTACATGATCCAGTTGATATGTTGGGGAAGCCAGTTCCTGAGATACCACAGTCATGTGGAGTCCTGACCAATTGGAAGCTGTTTTAGTGACAAATCATACAGGAGAAGTTAGAATTAATCCTTTATAGCAGGGTTGGGGCACCTTTGTTCCTCAGGCCAAATTTGGTCCAGGTCCAGGCCTCAGTGTGGCCCACAAAACTGTTTTCCTCCTCATATGTAATTTCAGGTGTGGGACAGGTACAGATGCAGCTGGGTTGGCTGCTCAACTAATCCCTGCAGAAAGCGGCTTTGCTAACCCTGTGCTTGGTGCTCTTCCAAACAGGGCTGTCAAAGCTGCTTGCACTGTGGTTCACACATTTGCTGTGAGGCTGAACGAGGAGAGTATTATAACAAATGTTATGTCCACCAAATGTGCTAGAGAAATATTAGCAACAAGACCATACAATGAAGTGTCCTTTTTATTATTTGTTATCATTTTAATAATTGCTGCATTTTTCTGGGAGAGTGCTAGAGTCCTGTCTAGTCAAGTTGCATGGGATCAATTTCAATCTGTTACCGCTGAGGATGTGGACAGGCTGCTTGGACGAGTGAAACCCGACCACCTGTCTCTTTTATCCTTGCCCGTTCTGCTCATAAAAAGCTAGCCAGGAAGGGCTGGGTGTGGGTGGTGAATCCTTCCCTCTGTGAGGGAGCATTCCCAGACCCAGAGTCATTTTGGACTCAAAACTGTCCATGGAGGCACAGGTCAATTCTGCATCCAGGGAAGCTGTCTACCAGCTCCACCTGGTACACCAGCTGAGACCCTACCTGCCTGTGCACTGTCTCACCAGATTGGTATATGCTCTGGTTATCTCCCACTTGGACTACTGCAGTGTGCTCTACATGGGGATTTCCAATCACAATGCAAAGTGTTGGTGTTGACCTTTAAAGCCCTAAATGGCCTTGGCCTACTATACCTAAGGAGCGTCTCCACCCCCATTGTTCAGCCCGGACACTGAGGTCCAGCTCCGAGGGCCTTCTGGCAGTTCCTTCACTTCGAGAAGTGAAGCTACAGGGATCCAGGCAGAGGACCTTCTTGGTAGTGGCATCTGCCCTGTGGAACACTTTTCACCAGATGTTAAGGAAATAAACAACTATCTGACTTTTAGAAGACATATGAAGGCAGCCCTGTTTAGGGAAGCTTTTAATGTTTGATGTTTTATTGTGTTTTTACTATTCTGCTGGGAGTGGCTGGGGAAACCCAGCCAGATGAGCGGGGTATAAATAATAAACTTATTCTTATTCTTCTTATTTCGTTCTTCATTTTACTTCTTTTCATTGTGGCAGGCATGCTATGGCATCCTAAAAGTTCCAGAAGGCAGCTGGCTGTGCCGAACCTGTGCTCTTGGTGTTCAGCCCAAGTGTTTGTTGTGCCCCAAGAAAGGCGGAGCCATGAAGCCAACTCGTAGTGGGACTAAGTGGGTCCATGTTAGCTGTGCCCTCTGGATTCCTGAGGTGGGTGTTTCAGGCAACTGATTCCTCTGCACATGCTCAGAATGGAGAAAACAGAGTATTGTATGTTTTATAGTGAGAGCAGACAGCCTTGGTGGTGGTGTCAGCAAAGAGTGTCAGGTACTGAAGCCATTTGGAGAGAGTGTTGCCCCAGCTGCATCTGAAAATGGGATTTGCAGGAAGACAAGGTGCAATAGCACCCATCATCATGGACCCTGGAGTAGTGCCACCTGTCAGTGGTGACCAAGAGGATTTGCAAGAATGTGAGGATACAAAGAACACAGCTAGCTATGGAGATCTGGGTTCAAATTCCTGTTTGTCGGTGACCACAGACCAGTCACTTACTGCCTATCCTACTACCTCAGAATGTGGTTATGAAAACAACTTTGGGTGGTGGTGGTGAGGGAATTGTGCATGCTGCTCTGAAGTCCTTAGAAGGGTGTGATAAAAATGTAATAATTTTCTATCCTTAAAAATAGCTTTAATAAATGGTTGGGCACTTAAATAGTTAGCTTACCTTTTTGTCCGTAGCAAGATCACTCCAGGATAGTCATGCTTCCTGTTCTTTGTTCACTGCTTGATTCCCACCCACCCCCTTCTTTATTTATCTAATGATTCTTAGGTGAGCATTGGCAGCCCAGAAAAGATGGAGCCCATCACAAAGGTCTCCCATATTCCCAGCAGCAGATGGGCCCTGGTGTGCAGTCTTTGTAACGAGAAGGTTGGGGCATCCATACAGGTAAATCACTCCGACTGGGTATTATGAACATGTATCTGCTACAGAAATCTCGCTACTGTAGTGAGGTTTTCATTTTTAACTTCCATGAAGTACATTAGAGTGCAGATGTTGCTCTTTAGTCGTATGAAACATCAATTTAGGATTTTAATTTGGGGTCTGCTTTGGACTGAAGATATTTAGGCCTTGTTGTCATATTACTCAATGTCTGCTAAAAGCAAGGACCCTTAGTTGAAATCTGAGGTATTGAACTTGTAGCCAGCCAAATGTTGTCAGGCCCCAAATCTTTATCAGCCCCAGTCAGCATGGCCAATGGTCAGGGATGATTGGAGTTGTAGTCCAGCAATGTCTAGAGGGCCTCTGTTCCCTACCACTCCCACTTTAGTTGGTTCACTACACAGATATGCAACATCCTCATCTTTTGTTTCTCCTCGTGGTTTCCTAAGATCCATAGCAGTCTCTGAAAACTATTTTGGTATAGATATGATAAAAAAAGTTTCATTTCCTACTTCCTGCCCTTTTGTGCCACTTCCGAGTTTGCTGCGATGTGTGCGATCTCATGTGGCTTGAATTCACGTAAATGGGAAATTGCCTGTACCGAGGACTTTTTTTCAGGCGGAACTCACCAGAACTGAGTTCTGGCACCTCTGCAGCGTTGTGGCACGGCGTTTAGGGCTGTGCACCAGAGGCTGCGTGGTGCTATGTGTTGAGTGACGAAGGCTGCGAGCAGTGCGGCAATTGGTGCAGGTGGATGGGCATGCGGATGAAGAGATTTTTTTTAGGGCCAGTGTCATTTATTAGCCTTGCCTGTATCAAAATGCTGGTGCACACTTCCCATCCATTCACCACCAATATCTTCTTCTAGTTTCTTTGGTGGTAGTTTTATTGTTCCTCACACAGTTCTCCTGTGGTGTCGAAGATCAATATGAGTTGACTCTATGGAATTCATTATCACAAGATGCAGTAATGACCACCAACTTGGATGGCTTTAAAAGTGATTTAGACAGATCAGGCTATCAAAGACAAGTAGCCACAACAGCTGTATGCTACCTGTAGTATCTGAGGCAGTGTGCCTCTGAATATCAATTGATGGGGAGCACAGGTGGAGAGGGTGCCATTGTACTTGTCTTGCTTGCAGGCTTCTTATAGGCATCTGGTTGGTCACTGCTTAGGTTGGTGGTGCTATGCAACAGGGATGTTGTTATGTTCTGACCTCACACTGTTCTGCTATTTATTATGTTGTACAGACTCCCCCCCCCAAGTAATTGGTGAATATGGTTGTCTCCAAACAATTACACATTTTGTGTTTTTTTATTTTTTATATGTAAATTTTTTAGTAATTTTTTTGTGAAGTTTCTTTTTTAAAAGCACTAAACCCACCATTTTGTAAAGAGGAAACATGCATGTACACAAATAAAGAGAGACCAGTACTAGGACAAGAAGTATCTAACCTAAACAAATACTTCAATTAATGTGAAATTGGCATAGAAGGATTTTCTATGGCTGGTGATACTGTAGTTTTGCCAGTGAAAAATAGGCATTGGTGACTGGTGTATATTGGTGTGATAATCAAGCTCTGCCAATATAAAACTCTCTTCAGCTTGTTCTAATTAGCCCTCTCAGATTCCTAGATAAAGAATGATTACTTTTTCTCTCTCTCACTGTGATAGATTTATAGCACACACACGAGAAGACAATTCATGTTAGCTCACTGTTCAGTTAGTCGTTCTTTCATGTTTGTGCGTAAAATATTTATTAACGTAGAGCACTCGCTTTGCAGCGCTTGGATTTTAGAATGCTAATAAATATTTTATGCATAAACATGAAAGAACTGCTACCTGAATAGGGAGCTAACCTGACTGTATCCTGTATGTGTGGGTGGGTGTTTTAACTACAAAAGAAGTCATTGTTTAATATGGAGAAAGATGCAAGCATATAGCAAGCAATGTCCTCCCCTCTGTAGAAGGGAACTTGGGGGAATTCTTTTCATTGACTTGCCCATGCAGGGCTTTCGAGGAAACTGAACTTGGCTGTAAGGGCAAGGGCATGTGTTAGGGGATTGCTCTGTGTGTAGAGCATTCAGTTGCACTGGCCCCTCCCTGGCTTCACTCTCTGCTCTGAATCATTGATACGCCAGAGATTCAGTAGTGCAGCCAGACAGCCTTTCAAGCACTTTGCCAGAGGCTTTGTTTACTGCTCCCTTTCCAAACGAAGTGTAAAACAAAAGCACGGAATATGAATCATAGAAATCTAATTGGTGCCCAGTGCTTTAATAAATAAATACTAAAAGTCCTTTACAGACCTTCATCTGTTTGCTAGAATCCTTGCCCTGACTATAGATACTAGTGGGTGTGTCCTGTTCTTCCTTATGAAGGTCCTGCAGAGTTGATAATGCAAACATCAAAAAAGGGCATTGCTGTTCCTTTGGGGAACATGCTGTTTACAAAAACACCCTCCCATGTGCTTGAGGGAAGGATCTCGGTCGTGGTTTTCTGGTATTACTTTTGCACATTGGGTTACTTTCCAGTATTACCCATTGCTATCACAAGGAAAGGCATTGATGAATGCATGACATGGGTGGTATTTTGGTTTCCCCTCGCAAGTGAATGTGTTTGGGCATGCTCTGATAAGGTGGTGCTTGATCAGATTGTTGGATTGACTCCTCCCACATCCTTGAAATACACTGATGGGCTTTCATTCTGATTTTTAATCTCTTAAGAACCAAGAGCGCTTGTGGTGAAACCACCCCATCTGTCCTGAAGTGTAGGATCACGCTAGTGCACTTCATGCAGGTTGTTCACACATACACTGCCACCACTTCTTTCTTCAAAACCACCTAGGTTTGGGGTGAGAAATAAACAGAGGTGGGAAATTCCTGCCTAAAGGCAGCTGGAATCCAGTGTGTGGTTCCTGCTACCTCCATGCTAAGCAAGTAGCATGGAAAACCAACTGGTGCACGGATATGTGACACCTGTTAGCTAAGTGATCCTAGGATTCAAACTGAATGTTCAACCCCAGGATTAAAATTAAAATATTTATGGAAAATACAAGACAGTGGGCAAAATAGGGAGTTTAGTGAAAGAGTGAAAATAAAAGTTTGTTCTAAATAATCCTTTACATTATATTCAACCTAGTATAGGCCTGAATGCAGGCGTAACTTGCTTCCTTTTATTGACTATGTCTGGGGTAAGAAGGGTGGGTGGGTTCATTGATGGATCTAGGGAATTTCGCCATTATGAATTAGTGGGTGGTGGGTGACAAACTTACATCAGCAAGAGGTGCCTCAGAGGGGTTCTGGGTGCAGGCCTGCATCACAATCACAGAGCAATATCACCACTGAAATGATGGTTGAATATCTGTAATTACATGGCTGCAGATTTAATTTGGGAGATCCTTTACAAGAATGTACAGAATATCACACTGTCTCAGAGAAGGGAAATGTAGGACTGCAATCTAATATATTTAATGCTCTTAATGTAAGTTTCCATCGCAGATTAACATTTTGCTTCTTGATTAATTTGCTTCTGATGGCAAGTGAGATGTGAGCTCTGGGACTCTTTAACAACCTTCCATGGCACAGATCATTCAGTTGTGCTAGCTCCATCCTTCTTGTGCCACATGTGATATAAAAGAAACTTAAAGATGACTTCCCATTCCGGTCAATGCATAGCTGGTAGATAGTTCAAAACTTTAAGAAGTTTCATGCTTAAGAGAAATTGTCCTCTTATTTTAGGAAACTGAAGTTATGGCTTCATGATATATAAATGTTGTTATAATTAATTGTTTCCGGTTGAGTGACCACTTAAAAGCCAAGTAGTTACATGATTACAAATCCTTTTAGCCATTGTCAACTCTAGCAATAGTCACGTTGACAGCTTCCTTTGGGCTTGAGGTGGCAGTGTGTCTTTTATATGTGTACATTTGAACAGGAGAATTGAAATCGCTTCATAGCTGCACAGCAGTAAGGATTTACTTATTTATTTTGACACTTTATATACCACTTAATTATGGTTGAATCTAAGCAGTGTACAGGAGACTTGATGCAAGGAAACTAAAAAAGAATTAAAACTGTAAAATTGGAATTCAATTAAAAAACCTGCTGAAATAAAAAATAGTACCGTATTTTTCGCCCTATAGGAAGCACTTTTCCCCCTCCAAAAATGAAGGGGAAATCTGTGTGCGTCCTATGGGGAGAATACAGGCTTTCGCTGAAGCTTGGAGAGCGAGAGGGGTTGGAAGCTATCAGCAAGCCTGGGGAGCCCGCGGGAATTCCCGCAGGGCTCCCTAGGCTGCCGATAGCAGCCTGCCGCGGGGGCGCCCTGAAGCAGAGCCTTCTCCCCAGCGCCAGCCCCACAAGCTCGGGGGACAGCGGGGAGGCGGAGCGCTGCTATACCGCTGTTCCCCGACCTGGTTTGGTTTCCCCAACCTGGTTTTGGGGGGGGGGAAATAAAGGGATTTTTTCCCCTTTATTCCCCCCCCCCAAAAAAAACCTAGGTGCGTCCTATGGGACGGAGCGTCCTATGGGACGAAAAATACGGTATTTAGTAAGCACAATAAGTTTTGGGGGCAGGCTTGTCTGACCTTAGCTGAACAGGAATTCTATAAAACTGGGTCCACAATAATGAATGCACAAACCCTGGTGGTTATAAGCTGTGCATGGGAGACAAGTGACTCCCCTAAAGACCAAAGTTATAAAGCAGAAACGTAAGAGAAAAGGCAGTCTTTGAGATAACCTGGACATAAGTTTTTAAGGGCCTTGTAAATTAATACAAGAACTTTGAACATATGGAAGCATATGGGCAACTAGTTCAACTGAATGCAAAATGTGGATTTACACAACCATATTTCTGTAGATGAAGGAATTGCAGCATATATTTCCTTTAACATCTTTGCTTAAGGAAAGAGGTAGTTGGCCCACTGCTCTCTCTTGAAGGTGGCAGGAGGCTGTGCACATGGAATATCATCCCCCAGTCCTCTCCAAATTAAGCAGACTTCTTTCCCTCCTGTGAAATCTTTCTCATACTATTTAACCTAGATATGTGAAATGACAGCAGCATAGAGCCCAAATTAAAATTCAGCTTTACTGCATGGAGAAACTGTTCAGTGCACCCTTAGGTCACTGTCGGCCTGTTTGTCAGTGAAGGTTTATTGGGGAAGGCCAGAGGGCAATGTACATCTCACCGCCTTTCATATTGTGCCTCAGTGTTGACTTTATTCAAGCAGATTTATCTGAAGCTTCTACAGTTTGAACCCTGCTGTGCACTTTTAAATGACATCTGGCTGCTGAGTCAACCTGAGTGGGAAAACACTGAGGAGGAGGATAATTGGCTCCTTTTCACAAAAGGACTGTATAAATATCCTTCTGCCGCACACATATTTCTCACGTGAGATACGTTTGGGTTAAGTCTGGCATTTTCCTGTCATCATAAATGTCAGTGACACTCATTTATTCCATCCTCATTGGAGTTGGAGGAGAGCCCTGAAGGGGGAGAAGAGAGGTAGCGTGTAAAGGGATTTCTCTCTCTCTGTTAATGCCTATTGAAGCACATCCTGAAACATAAGCTATTTGCTTCGTAGAGCTTTGCTACAAGCCGCTTGTTTGAGACCCACAGAAAGAAGTTTTATTTGTTATTCTGCTCTGCCTTTAGAAATCTCAGAGCAGTTTATGTGGGGCTTGTGGTAGTCCTCCGTTCAGGTACTTATTGGGTCCACACCTCCTGAGCTTCAATAATGCTGCAGTATTAAGTGCTCCCAGACCATTAAGTGTGGCTACATGCAGCCTACATGTGAGCTTCTTTGCCAAGGATTGAAATATGATAGCAAGCAGCAGAAATAGCTTTTTTAATGGGATGTGCAAGCAACTGCAGTGACGACGAGGCAGGAGATGGCTATTACTTCAGCAGAAGTCCACTTGTGGTTCTTGAGATTTGAGCCGCTGTGAATATATTTCTATCCCACCTTGTGTTGGGCTCAAGGGAGCTCATAATGAAATATAAGAAACTTAGGCATTGCAAAACCATATGATTGTTTTTACACAACCTGTTAGCTACAAACATATAAAATGTAAATGTTTTAAGATCTGTTCTTCCATCCCCTCCTTTCCCCACATCTACAGTGTTCAGTGAAAAACTGCCGCACAGCCTTCCATGTTACTTGTGCGTTTGACCGTGGCTTGGAGATGAAGACCATTCTGGCCGACAATGATGAAGTCAAGTTCAAGTCTTACTGCCCCAAGCACAGCTCCACCAAGAAGTCAGATGAGGAAAACTTCAGCGAATTCACCAGCCAGGAAAACGAGAACGGGGCACAGGACAGTTCCCCTCCTGCTCACCTAGAACCTTTTGACAGCATGGATCAAAACCAGGAGGAGGCCCACAGGGTCAGCGTTCGCAAGCAGAAGCTTCAACAACTGGAAGATGAGTTCTATGCCTTTGTCAACGCCTCGGAAGTGGCCAAGGCCCTGCAGCTTCCCGAGGACTCTGTAGAATTTATGTACCAGTACTGGAAATTGAAGCGGAAATCAAACTTCAACAAACCTTTGATCACCCCAAAGAAAGATGAAGAGGACAATCTGGCCAAACGGGAGCAGGATGTTCTGTTCAGGCGGCTACAGCTTTTCACCCACCTCCGGCAGGATTTGGAGAGGGTAAGTTGCTGTGTTGTTTGGTAGGTCTGAAAGACGGATTTTGCCTCAGTTGCCTTACCAATCCTGATGTTTGAATGCTGTCGGATCAGGCATAAAAATCCTGCTCAATGCAGCTGAAAGGTGCACAATGGTCAATGCATGTGGCCTTGGATCTCATCCCACTAAGGTCCTCTCAGAATGATTAGAGAGGCGGCGAACCTGCAGTTCCACCTCTGCCCCTCCTTTTACTGGAACTTCTCTGAGCGTAGTGCTGTGTTGTGACATGTTCAGTCAATCAGTAGGGATTTCCTTCTACATCCTTTGTGCTTGCTATTTCCCAGATCCTATGCTGTAAGGCCTGCTTCTGACTTGCAAGGCGAGGATGGGAGCGAGCAGTTGCAAATGGTAAATTTGTGGGCCTTGCTATGGACTCTGAAACCAGATTCGTTCTGCCTGAGTAGACTTCCCAGGTTCTCTCAACATGGTGAACTCTTTATAAACACATCCCTTTGTAGTTGCAGGGGTCTTCCCTTCATTAAAGTGAGTAGGAAACCCCCTGTGGGCAGAACAGCTTTCTGTGCATTATAGAGCTCCTGTGCTCACAAAAAGCCACTGGAGTGGGGGTGTGGCTGTGATAGAAAGTAATAAACTTTCATCTATTCTGTTTGATAAGTAATGTAGATTCTTGGAGATTTTCAGTTTAGTGTGGCACGAACACCTCCCTGGGAGAATGTGAAGTTGTTCCAAAAGCTGCCTGCCTTTGATTGATGCTTTGAACAATGTGGCCATTCTGAACTTGTTCTCAACTCCAGTGCTTAGCTCCAGAATCTCTTAAAACAAAAGGGTTTGTGAAGAGCTTCAAAAGAATCTCTCCAGACTGAGTGAATGGGCAGTAAAATGGCAAATGCAATGCAAGTGTAACATGGTGTACATTGGAACCAACCATCTAAATTTCACATATGTGCTCTTGGGGTCTGAACTGGCAGGATTGACTAGACCTTGGGGGTGTAGTGGATAACTCTGTCAAGATGTTGACTCAGTGTACAGGAGCAGTGGAAAAAGGCAAATTCCATGTTTGCGATCATTAGGAAAGAAATTTAAAATAAAACCACCAATACGTCATTATACAAATCTGTAGTGCAATGGAATATTGTGTACAGTTTTGGTTGTCTCACCTCAATAAGGGCTTGTAAAGTTAGAACAGAGCAACCCAAAGTGCAGAGGAGGGTGCTGAAGCATCTCCGCTAGGAGGAAAAGTTACATTTGAGGCTTCTTAGTTTAGAGATGACATGATAGAGGTGTATTAAAATATGCACGGTGTGTAAAATGTGGTAAAGCAGACGTTTCCCCCCCTTTCTCATACTACTAGAACACAGGGACATTCAATGAAGCCAAATGTTGGAATACAAAAGGACAGACAAAAGAAAGTACTTATCATAATATTTTTATTATTTATACCCTGCTCATCTGGCTGGGTTTCTCCAACCACTCTGGGCAGCTTACAGCATATATTGAAACAGAATAAAATATCAAACATTAAAAACTTCCCTAAACAGGACTGCCTTCAGATGTCTCTAAAAGTTATGTAGTTCTTTATCTCCTTGACATCTGAAGGGAGGGCAATTCCACAGGGTGGGCGCCACTACCAAGAAGGCCCTCTGCCTGGTTCCCTGTAACCTTTTGCAGTGAGGGAACCATAAGAAGAGCCTTGGAGGAGGACCTCTTCATAGCTTCTTAATGTGGGAAGTACAGTCATACCTTGGGTTAAAGTTGCTTCAGGTTGAGTGTTTTTGGGTTGTGCTCTGCGGTGACCCGGAAGTAATGGAATGTGTTATTTCCGGGTTTCGCCGCATGCGCAGACGCTCAAAATGATGGCGTGCGTAGAAGCGGCGAATCATGACCTGCGCAGACACTGGTTGCATTCACTTCAGAATGCGAATGGGGCTCCGGAACGGATCCCGTTTGCATCCAGAGGTACCACTGAAGGAATAAAGAAAAGGGGTCCTCTTTGCTGGTGTAATATACCTCTCCTTCAGCACTAGTAACCCAGTACATGTGCCAGATTGGGTTGCAAAATGTCTTCTAGCTTGGAAAAGCTTTTTAGGAGGTTTTTAAAATTCAAATATCAACTTCAAAATATGTTTCTCTTACATGAATCTATATAATATTACACATTGTGTTTTTAGGTACGAAACCTCACATATATGGTGACCCGACGGGAAAAAATTAAAAGATCTGTTTGCAAAGTCCAGGAACAGATATTCAATCTCTATACAAATCTTGTTGAGCATGAAAGAGTTTCAGGTGAGTTCCGTTTGTCTTTTTGTGCTGGAATATGGCATGGCAAATGTGTTGGTATACTGGTCTGGAATGAAAATTATTGCTGTTATGTTTTTGTGCACTGTAATGAAATGTATTGGCTTGCATTTCTCCATAACCCTCTTTGCACCCTGCACACTGAGAAAAAACCACCAACCACATGTTAAATATTTGAAAGACTCTGATAATTTCTTTGACTTACTGAGGGACTTGTGGATTGCTATAGTAGATAGCTATTAAAAACCATTGCTAGTAGGCCTCTGTATGTGTCTTGCCACTTGCTGGCTCTTTTTATATTTTGAGATGGAGATGATCTGCTTTCCCTCCTAACTAGGTTTGCTCTTTCAGTTTTTACATTTCAGATGCATTCAGTTTCATAACTCGTCACCCACCAACCTGTACTTCATCCTCTCAACATAGATTTCAATCAGTGAAGTGTATACAGGTCCCACTCAAAAAGTATTTTTTTTATATATAACTATAAAAACACTTGCTATTTATGTTTATATTTGTGCAAGTCTGAATCCTACCTGGCAGTTATTTTCCTCCAACATTATTTAGCTGCCACTATGTAGGTTTCCTTAGATCCTACCCCTCAAAATTTCCTTTACTTAATTCTTAACAGCTTCTTAATTAAAATTCTTATTTTTGCTTGCCCTACATCTAAATTGGATTATTCATAATCACTTAACCTGGGTACATGTGAACAATTTAGATTTTGTTCCTATCTATAATAATCTAGCAATTTATTAACAGCATATTTATTTTCCCTTGTATGGAAATTGAGTGGCAATTTCAATGGTATATTAGCACCCCACAGACAAAATTTAAAGCACAGTTAATACTTGTTTATGTTGTCTTACTTTGAAAACTGACTCCATTTTTGTGCAGTGAGTTTAGTGGTCTATTCAGTGTTTTTCATTTACCGTATTTTTCGCCCTATAGGATGCACTTTTTCCCCTCCAAAAATGAAGGGGAAATGTGTGTGCGTCCTATGGGGCGAATGCAGGCTTTCGCTGAAGCCTGGAGAGCGAGAGGGGTCGGTGCGCACCGACCCCTCTCGCTCTCCAGGCTTCAGGAGAGCCCCAGCGCCAGCCCCACAAGGTCGGGGACAGAGGGAGGCGGAACGCCGCCATCCCGCTGTCTCCCGAAGTGGTTTGGAGGCTGACGGCAGGGAGACCCCGCCGCCAGCCCCACAAGCTCCGGGGACAGTGGGGAGCCGCAGCGCGTCTTCCCGCTGTCTCCGGACCTGATCTCAAGGCGGGCGGCGGGGAGAAGAGCGCTTCTCCCCGCTGCCTGCCCCACAAGCTCCGGGGACAGCTGGGAGGCGCAGCGCGTCTTCCCGCTGTCCCCGGACCTGATCTGAAGGCGGGCTGCGGGGAGAAGAGCGCTTCTCCCCGCTGCCGGCCCCACAAGCGCCTGGGGGGGAGGAAATAAATTTTTTCCCCTTTATTTCCCCCCCAAAAAAACTTGATGCGTCCTATGGGCCGGTGCGTCCTATGGGGCGAAAAATACGGTACATGTTTACGTTGTTTTGTTGGTGGTTTGCCACTAAGACGCAGGGGTGCATGAGAAAAGGGTTACATAAGCCTTTGTGTTCCCCTACCCACAGCTGACAACAAAGGCAATGTTCCAAATTCTAAATTATCTCATTGTGCAAAACTGATTATTAATTTTAATTAAAATCAGTATTGTTTTGGCAAAATATATATTTTTGCTGTTCTGTTATGTGCGATAGATTTATTTTCTGGTCTGGATTATGAAACCAGGAGTATCGTTCTCCCTGCTTGTATTCATAGGGAACATATTTTTATTCCTTCTTTATAACATCAGGGGCATGAATGTCATAAGATGAACAATGCATCCTAGTTGCTACACTTAACTTTCTTTTACAAATGGTTGACAACTTGACTCTCTTCAACCACAATTGAAATTTATCAAATGTTCAAGGAGGAAAATACTGCCAGGAGAACAGAGCTCCATGAGTCTATTATGTTAAAAATGAATTGAGCTAGAAAAGTCTGCCTTTTTATCACATTCTTTAAACCTAAGTGTCTTACTCTGACAAGCAAATAGCTTTGGAGACAGTCAGAAACTAAGTGGAACAACGATCTTTCTTTAATGTGGCTTGCCAGTCAGAAAGTGCTTTAAAAGCATGAACCCAAAAGAAATAGCTAGCTGACTTGTAACTATATATTCTTCAAAGACGCTAGTACCCATTGAGCAAGAAACTGCTGCAGCTGAATGACCTTCCCATTTCAATCATTAATCAGCAGCACCAGTTTAGCCGCCTTAAAATCCAGTGTTAAAGCATTGGATGTTGGTGTTTTTAATCTGTAGGATTATTGCAACATCCATGCAACCCTGGCTTAATGTTTTGTGAAGTTATGCTAACATGGCTGCTAACATAACCCAACCCTGAGGAGTTTTCTGGTTTGGTGCAATATGATCTAGCTGCTAGTGCAGCAAGTACAGTAACATAATGAAGTGGCCTGTTAGCCACTGCATTTTCTGTTGTGGCTTGACAAATTCCTTCCCCAGTCCCCTTGTTCTTGCATTCCTAAGGCAGGCAACAAAGCTGGGCCTCTGTTGGGTTGCCACCCCTGGCTAACGGGGATGTGTTCCCTTTGGTGAACTGTAAGCTGTAAAGCACCTATTCTCAGGGCAAGTGTGTTTTTGTTAAAATCTGGGGACAAAGCAAAATGAGATCAAGCTCTGACGTCTGTAGCTCCCTATGCTTATGTTACCTAATTAAACGACCAATGAACATACAAACTTTAGCAAAGTATACTCACAGATTTGGACATTCAGCATTAGTTTGTTTCCAAACTTGCAAAGTGTCCCATTGATTTCACTGGAACTTCCACATGATGAACATACAATGGTACCTCGGGTTAAGTACTCCAATTTGGTCCATAACAGTCCCCTGTCAATAGTGTCAAAAGCAGCCTTGTTATCTAGGAAGGCCACATAAAGACATTCTTTATGAAGCCGCGTGTACTTAGCGGCTAAGTGAGATAACACCATGCAGTTGTGTAAAGTGGATTTCCCTTGCCTAAACCCTGCCTGCTCTGGACCTATGATGTTATTTTCATCGAGCCAGGTAGTTAGTTTATTTAGCAGATGTTTAGTGTACAATTTCCTGATGTTTGACAATAGACTTATTGGCCGATAGTTGGATGGCAGCTTTTGTCACCCTTTTTAAATATTGGGATAATTATAGATTGCTGCCATGAGTTAGGCATGATACCAGATCTATCTATCACAGTGAATAGATCCACTAGTATCGGTGCCCACCACTCTGACTTGGCTTTGATCAGTTCAGATGGAATAGCATCAGGGCCGGCAGCCTTTCCTGCTTTCATCTGATCAATTAAACTTGTAACTTCGGTAATAGAGACAGGGGGCCAGTCATCCGTGAAAGTAAAAATGGCATGGTCCTGACAGTCAGGTGGAATACAGTCATTGAAGAAAACCGCCTTGAAATGCTCTACCCATTACAAAGATGGAATCAATGTCAGCGAAGCATCCTGTGTCTGTGGGGAGTCTGCTACAGCCTTCCAAAATTTCTTAGGATTTTTCGTTAGGATGGCTAAGAGTAGTGTATCCCAACATGCTTGATCATATCTTATCTGGCTAAGCTGGATAGTTCCCCTGAGTTGTCGGGATCTGGAGAAGTAAATGTAAGGCAATCGACTGACAATCAAAAATGCTTGAAAGCTGCTTCAGATAAACATTAACCCATTTGTTTTTGTCTTTCCAGGCACGCCTTCCTCCTCCTCCTCTATGGAAAATATAATGCTTTTCAACAGTTCACCACTGGGCCCAGATGCACCTCAGATAGAGGATTTGAAATGGCACTCAGCTTTCTTCAGAAAGCAAATGGGCATGTCATTGAGTCACTCTTTGAAAAAAACACAGAAGAGAGAGCGGATGAGGAGGAGCTCTGGGCATGATGACAAATCTTTACTCAAGCAGCCCAGCCAAAGGGAAGGCTTTGCAACTCCCAGTAGCTTTTTCAGTTTTGAAAAGACCTTTGCAGAAGCACAAATTGGATCAGCACAACAGAAGAATGGAGTTGTTATAGCAGACCACAGGAAGAGAAGAGACAATCATTCCCATTGTGATGTGATGAAGGTAGGACTGAAGGAGAAACCTTCTAAACACAACCACAAACCCCTGAGATCCAACGAACTGTCTCAGAGGCAGTTAGAAAACAAAAGGGCTGTGAACCACCCGAGTGGCAGGTCAGCGCCCGGAACCCGGAGGGATATAGTGCCTAAATGCAATGGATCTTTTTTCAAAATAAACTATAATCCAACTCCGGTTAAAGTGCCTACGACACCCAGAAGCCCTGTGAAAAACTGGGGAGGATTTCGAATTCCAAAGAAAGGAGAAAGACAGCAGCAGGGAGAAGGGCAAGATGAGATGTGCCGCCAAAACTCCTATCCTTACTCGGGCCTGGGTCGAGTTTCCCCTAAAGATAGGGCCAAAAGCAACCTAAAGGTGGACAGCGAGAATGACGGGTACGCCCCTGATGCTGAGATGAGCGATTCAGAAACTGAGATGGCTGAGAAGAAATGCAGGCAACAAAGGCTCAGTTCAAATAGCACTATTCCTAGGAGGACAGATATCATTAGGAGAAGCATCCTTGCCTCCTGACTAGAGAGTGAGACACAATAGCAGCACTGGAGTCGGTGAAGCCCCAGCCTGGAAAAATTATCCACTCTGCATTATTTATTGGTGTGACAAGGAGGGGGGGGGTCCTTACACATGGCTACAATATAAGCCAACAGTGAGCCTGTTTTTTCCGGGCTGTAGAAATATGTTTACGTGCACTTGACTAAGAGTTTGTCCTCCACCCGTCATGTCCGTGAGATTACAACCTTCTTTATTTGCAACTTTCCTGAAGAAATCACCTGAGAAGATGACCTTGCTATGCCAATTGCTCAATAAGATGAATACAAATTAAAAGATGAAATAAATGGGGGGTAGATTTGGATGGGGAAACCGATTTAGGTGGATAGCACTGAGGATTTTCTTCTGTCTCTGAAAAGCACAAGCTGTTAGTACACAAGGATAATTTACAATGGTGGTTATAATCACCCTGCACCGCATCGTCCACTCTAAATTGTCACTTTCATGATGCTGGCTAGGACTAAGCCCTAGTAGTCTGCAATTTTTGTTGTTTTAGAATTCAGGGTGGTGGTGGGTTTTTTTTTTTTTGGCAGCTTTATGAACCCCGGAAGAGTTTTCACAAAAGCCCATCAAGCAGGTAAGAGGAATTTACCATGACTACTAAGATACCTGAAGGGATAGAACCAAGCTGACCAATTGTGAAAACAGTAGCAGCACAGTGCTATTCTGAAGGAACTCAGACTAAGAGTATGAAAATTATTCAGCTCCTCAAATTTGGAGAGTATGTCTTAAAAGTACTTTTTATCTTGTTCTGAGAAGGAAGGCAGATTTGTAGCCTGCTATATTCTGCTGGCACTGCCCATCCGAAATATGATGACAATTCAAGTGGGAAAGACTCAGTGCGTCTACACTGCAAATAGTAAATAGTTTTTGCTGTCATGGTTCCCATCCTTCCTTGTCTGCTCCCCACCCCACCCTGAGAATTGTAACTCTCTGATGGGCAACAGATTTTTCAGTAACTCATTCTCAGCATCTCATCACACAATTCCCAGGTTTTTGGGGAGAAGCCATGACAGGTAAACAGGCTGAAATTTGCTATGAAGATATGCCCATGTTTCTAAAGGCACTAGTCAGCAGCCTTTCCCAATGTGCACTAATGGTATGTGTTGGGATATGCAATTTTCTGACACACAAGGGTTACTTTAAATAAAAAGAGAAGGATGTAATAAATATATATATATTTTGAATACAATGGAAAGGCAATAAGATGTGAGTAGCGCTTTACATTCAAGCCAATTTAACAACATGATTTTATGATAAGGATTAGATTTGACCATGGAGGGGCTTGTGTTCGGATTACATCATTTTAAGAATTGCAATAACTAAAGAGAGTAAGCCATCAGCAATAAGATGAACAGATCGTTCAGAGTCTTTTTTCCTTTTTTTTGCACCCATAGAGTGTGTGTCTCTATCGCGAGTGCATCTATAATACACATAATGTAGTTTTAGGCTGCAGTAACTTTGGGGACTGAACTTTGATGTAAAATCAGACATAACCTAGTTATAAGAAAGTTTAAGCAGCTTAGGTGTTCTTAAAAAAACAAAAATGGACAGCCCTCCCCCCAGTCCATCAACAGCGGTATTTAGCTACTTCACTCACAAGAAGTGGGTTTACAACTATGAAACAAATGTTGAAGCCTTGCAATTTGACTTGAGTCTTCCAGGGGTTTCAACTGAGAACTGGATTGCTGCTGTTCCATCTTGCTATGCAAGTCACTGAATGATCAAAAAACTGCTTGGGGAGGTTGACACAGTACATGTTCCTTACATGCAAGCAGCCCTGGCCTTCTCCACTTGGAAAAATGTAATGTGTGTACCTGTGAATCAGATATATTTAGTAGGAGTTTGCATGATGTATTTTGGGAACCAGCCCTCAGAATTCATTCCTATTTGCTTCTGGAACAGAGGTCATAATCCTAAAATAAACTAAAACAAATAAACTCTTTGAGATTTAGAAATTAGTTGTGGGCTCACATCATCTCAATTTACTCTTGGCTCCTCTCAGTTTCTTGTTTGGCACTGCCCATATTTACAATATTGCTTGTACTAGATTCAGAAACCACACTTGCAAGTGGGGCTTCCAAATCTAGTTTGGAGGGCAAATTTCAGGTGTTACAGCAAACTGGTTTGTGCTTAAACTGGCAGCTGAAAGGGGATCCATGTGTGGGAGGGAAGGGAAATGTGCAACTTTGTGGTTTGTACATGATTTTACAAACAAATGTTTGGCGGCGCATCTGAAGTGAGCCTTAATGTAAGAGCCCTACACTAGCAGCTGCTGTTTGCACGCTGGAGTTTTAGCGCATGCACAGAACTTCACACAGGTAGGGGCTGTTGCAAGTGCTTAACCAGAGGAATTCTCCAGAAGTGAAGTAAATAGAACAAGTCCCTCCTGCACATCTCTATTCTCAGTGTACTCCATGACTAGCTTTGGATCAGAATAAGATTAAGACACTGAGGCCTTGATTCTTAACGTGATCAAGATAGTGACAACAGTTTAGGATATTGGAAATGAAAAAATAGTGATATGAAAGATGTAGTTTTATAAGGCTTTATTGCTTCTGATTAAACTACTCATATCTTATAGGTATGTTGACCAGGTTTGCTGCTTTAAAAGCAGACATGTTCTTGTTAAAATATGGGAAAAGAGGGACGTGATTAATTTACTTTTCAATACAGTAAGTGTTTTGGGTGAGGGTTGAGTGAAATATTATCAGTTAGCCTGCCCTGTAAGGGTGTTGTTCATCAAGCCATAGAAGGAATAAAATAAATTTGATTATAAGTAAACATTATTCAATGTTATGAATTATTTTGAAAGAAATATCATAACATTTGCACTATTAGGAATGATAGCATTTGTGCAGAACAATGCCTTACCTGTTTTGCTCCCCACCATGTTTAGGTTAATAAGCTTTCTGATTTTGAATAATGCTGAACCAAAAATTAAGAAAAACAAAAGAGAAAAATAAATTGTGCTTTCCCCCATAGCTGCAGAAATATGGGAAAACATCAGTATGACTAACTGTACAAGTTCCATGCTATAAGCACTCAGTAAGAGAAAAATAAAATAAAATTAAGCAGTAATCCTTACCTACTACTGCATTCATTTTGTTAATATGGAAACAGCTGTTATTTCTTGTTAGGTTTCACCTTTTTCCTTATGCAGAATGCCCAAGACATTTCTTGATTTTGATTGGTGTACTACATTGAAATGTAGGCTTAATAAACCCTTCCGTAATGACCTGGAATGCTATCTGTTAGGTTTTGGGGATGGACACACACACACACACACACACACTCCCTAAATGAATGGAACGTTATACATGTCTCATGTGTACAAATATTATTTAAAAAAACTTTTAAAAACTTTCATTACTACATTTGTAAAACCCTGTACAGAGGATTTTTCACTATGTGCCTAGCTTTGGTGTCCATTTTGCTCAAATTTGAAAACAGGTGCATGATGACAAAAAAGATAGAATCAGAAATAAAGTATATGTAGAGATGACTATTTTATATTACATGGCCCAATCCTGTATTTATTTTCCTCCCTTTTTGAAGTATTTATAAAGACCTAGTTGAAGATGGCTGTATTTTTTTGTTAAAATATTTAGTAGAATTGTGCCTTTGTCTGTATGTGAATAAATGCTGTACATTTTGCAATACACGTCAAGTGTTATGATTTGACATCTATGTTGCTACTTCCACAAGATTCCAGAAGCAGAAAAGCTTTTCAGCTAGACTTACTCTTGCAACTTGTGCCAAGGTGGCCCATCACTTTCCATCCCTACTTGGTGGAAATGCTAGGAGTCTGGATTTTCTCTTTGCTCTTGGATCTAATCTGCTACTGAGGATTCCCCCTTCTCTGTTCATCTCAGTAGACTAAGGATGTACAATAACTCATCTCCTTCCTACAGTTCTTTTTTCTCCAACCCATCTCAGTGAAGCTGGCCTTGGCTCGCTGCCACCTCTTTGCTCTCTTGTCTCACATTCCTTCCTACTCTCACTTCAGTGACTCATGCTTACTCCATACATTTTACAAGGCAATCTCTCCCCTTTTATTGTATTGTAAGACTCTTTCTTTCTCAATGAAATTGTGAAATTTAACCATTCTTTTCCCCTCCTTTAAGTACCCACCATGGTACTCCACTATATAGACCCAAAGTTTTGTGCTGCACTTGCAAGCTCTTGCCAATTTGGCTAAGGTGCCAGTTTTCTGAGGCAGCTCTACCAGATAACAGCCTGCACTCCAGCAGAAATAGAGCCCAAGGTTGCAGAAGGCCAAAGTTTCCCTGTCATGATGCTAAATTCCTTCCCATTCACTCATTTCTGAGAGGCTAATTCCAAGCCAAGTTACTCATATGTGTGTGCATTGGAAACACATGTCTCAAACCATAATGCTAAAAGCCCTTTTGATTCTTTGGTAGTTCCTACATTATAAACATGGAAATGCAATAGTATTCTGAATCCTGTAAATAACATCTCTGAAGTATTCATCTGTAATAGGAACAGTTTGTATATCCACAAGAATTTGGGGAACCAGAAGAGTAGTCTTACTGGTGTCAATTAACATCTAAGGAATAAAAGTAAAAAAATAAATACAATAGCAATTTTACAAAGGCCAATTTGTTTTCAAATTCAACACCTTACACGGGGAAAAAATAGTTTTAAAATGTTGAGTTTATTAACACAACATTAGGTACTGTCAGTTGTAAAAAACCTTAAAATTCAGCAATTGTGTATTTCAAACTTTGTGGCAAAGTTTTCTACCATAAAACAAAACATGTTATATAAGGCAATCCACCTTTCCATCTACCTTTAATTCACTTCAATATGTATTTGCAGTTACCCACTTAATGTTTATTGTGAAGAAGCCACAGTGATTCTCTTCTCGGGTAACAGTGATGCACATTTTTATAGAAGTCACTCTGTGCATGATATGTCCTAATGCTGCTCTTCAGCAGCCTCAACTTACATGTTGCACGGAAGAACAATATATTACTTTCAAGTATTTTCCAACTCTATCAAGGAGGCAGCCTTTTTCCTCTGCATTGTAATTGCACTGAGCTGTAATTAAAACAAAACAAAACAATATTTTGTTTCTTCAGTAGGAATCTTTAAACTAATTGGATTATAATGCAAGCTGAAGTACAGATAAAGTGAGGGAATTATTTTATTCTGCTTCTACAATATAGTTAAGGGGTGTGTGTGTGTGTGTGTGTGTGTATATATATATATATATATATATATATGCAGGTTTTGGTGTCTTCGGGTGTCTTCCCGTGTAAGAGTCGGGGTGTCTGTGCACGGGAAGACACCCGAAGACACCAAAACCTGCATTCCTGTACCCGTGAAAATCTACGAAAGCAAATATATATATATATATATATATATATATATATATATATATATATATATATGATTCCTAAGTTTTTTTCTGAATAGTTTATCGAGTGAAAGCGACCTTCATTATGAATACATAGAGGAATTGCACAGTTGCCAGTTTTAAGAGTTACATACCACACTTCATAGATCTTGGGATAAAAACTACCGCATAAAAATAAAAGATAAAAGCACAAAATGCATAATACAAATAAGAACAAACCAATAACTTCCCATCCTGTCCCCACGTACAGCTGAACTTTCTTACATGCAGATGTTTTGACTTTCATCCCAACAGAGAAAACTGAAACACTAATTTGGTTAAGACTCTGATTCAGCTCTTCATTAAATGATCCAGTTTGAAGGCTGCCCAGTTCAAAGTGTTGGTGCTGACCTAAGCTGCCTCGGCCCATTATACCTGAAGGAGTGTCTCCACCCCCATCGTTCAGCCCAGACACTGAGGTCCAGCTCCGAGGGCCCTCAGGCGGTTCCCTCACTGTGCGAAGTTACAGGGAACCAGGCAAAGAGCCTTCTGGGTAGTGGTGCCCGCCCTGTGGAACATCCACCCATCCGATGTCAAAGAGATAAACAACTATCTGACTTTTAGAAGACATCTGAAGGCAGCCCTGTATAGGGAAGTTTTTAATGGATATTTTATTGTGTTTTAAATATTTTGTTGAGAACTGTCCAGAGTGGCTGGGGCAAACCTGTCAGATGGGCGGCATATAAATAATAAAATTATTATGATTAAAGATTTTTGGTTATGCAGCTGTAATAAGGGTGCTGATCTGATTTATTTCTAGATACCTGTTGAGATGCTGTGGTTGCCCTCTCTTCTGCCTGGCTTAGTCGCCTTTGAAGTCTGTTGACTTTCTCTTGATGTTCCATCATTAATTTTTCATTCTGTATAAATGAAATAGCTCATTACAAATTTAAGTTTCTGTTATCAGATCATACATATTTCAGGAAACAAGGTTTAAGGAAGAGAAACTTGGTGAATGGCAAAGCCAGGAACCGACTAACAAAGGCAAACAAGGCAGGTTGCTCCTATGCATTGTGTCTAACCTTGACAGGGATTTCCAGTCTTCGGAATCTCATGACGCAACTCTTATATAAAAAACATAATTTTAAGGAAGTTACAAGCACAAATTTCAACAGGGAAGGGGTGGTGCTGGACTCCTGAGATGCTTCAATCAGTTGGCCTTCAAAGGAAAGTAAGGACAGATGATAGGCTGTCCAAAGAGGCAGAACTATGAAGATCAGTACTTAGGAGGGCTAATTGTGACAGAATATTTTTTTAGTTGTTACAAAAATTGAACCAGCCATTGCAGAAAGAAATGACAAGCTAAAGATCACAGAAAGGAACCATTACCTAGTAAAAAAAATTAACAGCTCAAAATTAGCTATGAACGAAGTTGAATGTTTTAATAATAGTAAAATAAATGTTCCTAGCATTTTCCCCAATGTGTATGATCACAAATAGGACAGTTTTCCAGCTGAAAACTACTCTAAGCAAACAAATGATGTGTACCAAGAGAGTTCAAGTTAGACAAGATGTAGATCTAGTTAAAGCACAGCATTTGGATGGGGACCATTCTCTTACCTCAATAACCTTTTCATTTGTTCTTTCCAGCTGACAAAGTACCTCCTGGGTGTAAATTTTTTGACGGCTCAGCTCACTTCTATGAAACAAGATCAAAGAAACTCATTAATGAAAATCAACATATATGTTGACCTAAGTCATTTCCAGAGGTATATGGGACAATCATATATTCTTCCCTCTTTCAAATTCCTTCTTTCCAATGAAGTAGGAAAAGGATAGTACTTTAAGATACCAATAATGACCATCTTTAGTATTGTGACAGTACTGTGATAGGACAGATTCATAACGAAGAGCCAAACAACAACAATTCCGAAACCTTACTTTTAACAAAAATCTAAAATGTCATTCATTCACAAAAATAAAGACTTTTCATTAAGGACAGGGGATTTGTGGATTTCCAGGTGTTGGACTATAGCTCTAATCATCCTTGACCACTGGCCATGCTGGCTGGGCTGATGGGTATTGGAATCCAACAGCTGGAATGCCACATCCCTGCTTAATGTGATAAAATAAGCAATATAATCCTATGGACGGTGTCCATCAAGTATTAGCCTGGATACCACTTATGTCATGGTCTCCCTACAGGGACACATGGGATCCTGGGCAAAGCTGTACCTTCCAGAGCTAAGAAATGGGAGCAAACAGTCCACTAAACTCAAGGAAGATGTCTGTTGACTGTGCACGGTTCTAGAGAGTGCACATGCCTTCCCACTCAGTTTTCTTATCAAAGTCTGAGTAGCAACTCAGTTTTTGTTGTACAGCTAGTTTGGAGGCATTTTAATTTTCATAACTAGCTATGGCTGGTTGTCTTATTCTTCGTATTGAGCAAAGTAGTTCCTGCAAAAAGATGCACACTGTGTACAGGAAATCTTTACCTCTGGCCCTGGCATCTTGTACCACTGAGCAAATGCCAAAAGTCCTGCCTACTACCTCAAATTTATTAAAGAAGCTCGTAGAAATATAACACCCTATCTCTGTGAACAGGCTTGCAAGCTTGAGAATGAGGCACCCCAAGCCCTTCTCCTGCAATGGATCTTATCCCAAACACTGGTTTGTCTGACCCGTTTCAACTGTCCTACAAACGGGAGGATGTGCAGCTTTTGATGAATAATGCATTTTTCACACCCATTGAATACTGAAAGGAACAATGTGTTGTAGGAGTGCAGGAAAAATCTACGCAGGCACACCTCATGTGCTATTTTCTATTTGTTTCCAAGATCTACAAACGGGGGAATCCTAGAAACCACACTGTCTTGGGCTCTAGGACTCTCATAGCATTGTTGTCTGTATTTGCAAAACCTGTTGGTGTTTCGCAGCTTTCTGACTAGTTGCAGGACCTTAGCCAGACCTAGCAGAGTAAACACAGAGTTCACGAAAGCAATTGGCAACTTGGCTGCAGACAGGATGGACGAAGCGGGAACCAGGAACTTGTAGTTAGGTGTTTATTATATTCAGTGGATTATTTACAGGAACAGAACACGGATCTTTTGCTAGCTCTCTCACAACTCTCAACCTCCACACTGACATGCTGAACCACTGAACTAACACTTTCCAGTTAGTAGGCCATTAATCATTACTCCCTTGAGAGAGCTTGACCAATCATGGAGCTGTTTCCATGCCTCTCTATCACCAGGGAGACTTACTCCTCTACATTGCCTTGGCTGTCTGCCAAACCTTAATTGACTCTGTGTGAGTAGCTGCACGTACAGTGGTACCTCGGGTTAAGTATTTAATTCGTTCTGGAGGTCCGTTCTTAACCTGAAACTGTTCTTAACCTGAAGCACCACTTTAGCTAATGGGGCCTCCTGCTGCTGCCGCACCACCACAGCACGATTTCTGTTCTCAACCTGAAGCAAAGTTAAGTAATATTTCTGGGTTAGCAGAGTCTGTAACCTGAAGCATATGTAACCCGAGGTACCACTGCACTCAGATTCCCAACAGTCTGGCTATGATAACTCTTTCCTCTCAGGTTCTTACGGCCAAACTAGATGATCACATTACATAGCAAGCAGCTACATACCCTGGCTTTTCTTAAATAATTCTCACCGTGAAGGCTGCGCATTATAGCTCTCCAATCTCCCACCAAGATCAGAATGGAGATCACTGCCACCTCTCTGCAGTGCCAGGAACCTAAGGGAAAGACCCCCCATTGGTACCATTTCCTAAGTCTCCAAGCCATTCTGATCTCTGTGGGGAAGTGGAGAGAGGAGCCTCAGGTTCTCACATGCTGTCTTTACAATGAGAATCAGCTCCCCCAACTCCAAGTAGTTAGTTTGTGTAATCTGAAGGACTATGAGGAAACTATAGTCCACTAATCATCTTCCAGTGGCTCAAAAACTGGGGCACCCTGTACACATACAAGCTTCTGCAACAAACAGCAGTCATGTTACCAGAAGCTTGTTCATCTTCACACCTTCTACGCTTTATCTTCTTTGCTAATTAATCAACAGTTGACAGTTCACCACACACAACCGGACTGAAACAATCCTTTTCACTAAATGCTGTTTTGCACTAAACACTATTTTGCATTACTATTTCCCCAGTAAATGGACACCTATCATTTGCATTGATTGTTCAGTTTCCTAACCGCACTCTACAACAACATCCCCACCTTGTAACCATCTGTATATATGTCAAATAACACTTCATGCATCTAACAATTGAACTCTTGCACACAAAACTCAATGCCATGATACATTTGTTAGACGTGGGTGGCGCTGTGGTCTAAACCACTGAGCCTAGGGTTTGCCGATCGGAAGGTTGGTGGTTCGAATCTCCATGATGGGGTGAGCTCCCATTGTTCAGTCTCAGCTCCTGCCCACCTAGCAGTTCGAAAGCACGTCAAGTGCAAGTAGATAAATAGGTACCACTCCGGGAAGGTAAATGGCATTGCCGTGCGCTGCTCTGGTTCGCCAGAAGCGGCTTTTTCATGCTGGCCACATGACCCAGAAGCTGTCTGTGGACAAACGCCGGCTCTCTTGGCCTATAGAGTGAGATGAGTGCGCAACCCCAAAGTTGTTCATGACTGGACCTAACGGTCAGGGGTACCTTTACCTTTAACATGGCTACCCTTTTGCGTTTGGTAATTCTAAAATACCGAAATAGTGAGAAGCAGTCGTCGTCCCCCCCACACACACCAGAAAGGTGACATAGTATAAAACTATCAGAGCGATAATCAGTCCCAATTGTTCCTACATATTCCAGAGAATTTGCCTCATTAAAATAGGTAAATGAAGTTTGCAGAAAATTGCTCAAGTGTCTACCACAAAGTCTTATGTGTGGAAAACAAAGGTGAGCTGTTTAGTAGTAGAGCAGAAAAGATAATAAATCTGCCAGCTGTGGGAAGTGTTTAATGCAAAATTCTCATGTGACACATACAGCACATTCCAGATGTTTTTCTGTTGACTTATGCCGTAATATGCTTCAGTTATTCTTAGTAATTATATATTTTGTAGACTGCCAGTACCTGCAGCTGTTTCTCATCCTGTTAACATTTTTAATCAATATCTTAAAATAAACAGTTATGGCTGCCAAGTATTACAGAATTCCAGCCAAAAATAACGTGGTAGAAATGAAGGGGTGGGGGACTCAAAGGTCCCTAAATATGATGTAATTTATTTAATAGACTAGATGGTATGTCAAAAGAACACTGCTCTAGCTAATACCTAATAATGAACAACTATACTATCCCAGAAGGATCAAGTCTTGGAAATCATGAGAAAGCTGTACAACCAAAAGCTTAAAAATACAAAGATACAACCATGATTCAGAAAGAACGCCTATGAAACTCAAAACTGATTTATTCAAAATAGTGTTAATTTAAGGGGATCCAAACAGCTGCACAGGAAGCTTTTGTCTGCCCCCTCTCCCATGCTGCATCATTCACTGCCTGAAATACTACTCTGAGAAGTTGGAGAATCCTGCAGGGAAACATCTGATGTGGTACAATGAGCTCCTGTCAGAGGAAGAGACTGCAGGCACTCCAGTGTGCACAAGGTGACTGGCATCCTGGCCTTAACCTGTTAGTCTGTGCCTAGCCTCAAACACCTAAGTCTCAGTGGATTTCAATAGGAATTACATTTCCCCAGCTGAAGGAATCCTTATAGCTACAGTGGTGCCTCACAAGACGAAAAGAATCCGTTCTGTGATTCTCTTCGTCTAGCGGTTTTTTCATCTTGCGAAGCAAACCCACTGACAGATTAGCGGATTAGCGCTATTAGCGGCTTATCGGATCAGCTGATAAGCAGCTTAGCGGCTTAGAAAAAGGGGGGGAAAGGGGGGGAAAACCCGCAGGAACTCGCAAGACATTTTCTTCTTGCAAAGCAAGCCCATAGGAGATTCGTTTTGCGAAGCACCTCCAAAACGGAAAACTCTTTCGTCTAGCGAGTTTTCCGTCTTGCGAGGCATTCGTCTTGTGGGGCATCACTGTAAAGTGTAAGATTAACAGCTATTCTTACTTGATTTTGAAAGAGGAAGGATAGTATAGAAATGCTGGTGAAAATGTTATTACGATTAATAATAGGTTGGCTCATACCACCACGACCCCAAACTCCTCTGTGATTTCACAGTACAGTTTGTAACTGCAGTAATGAGCAAAATGGACTATAGGATTACAGGTCATTATGATAGAAATAATGCCACTGAAGATACTGGGGAATCTTTGAAGAGCAACACAAACAATTTAAGTGACCCATTTTCATTTATTCCTGATTTTTATAGCCTGCTTTTCAGCCAATTAACTTCCAGAGTGGCTCTCAACATGATAGGGCTCCTTAGTAAGGTGAAAGGATTTTAATAAATGAAAGGCACTGAGGTCACTTTTCAACATTAGGAGCATGCACAATTAGCATACGCTGAATCTGCATTATCGAGATCTGAGTATCTTAAGACACTTCAAGGAACTCCCTTGGAGACTTGTTAAAACTGAACCTGGAAATTCTAAAAGATCTTCATTTAATGCCTGCGGCCACATGACTCTATGTACTTTAATGGGTATTTTATGTAGGATTTATCTGTTTGTTTCAAGTATCTCAAACTTTGGGAATGGGTGTTGTAAATTGGCATGCGTGTGAGCATACACACACACACACACACACACACACACACACACACTATCAGTCCTATCCTGAACAAGAATAGGATTGCTACTCAATCCTTTAAACCTATGTAACCTTAAGTGGTGATGTAAGTATAACTGCCATGATACTGTAAGGGAGTCCAAGAAACAGGTGGAGTTCAGGGTGTGGTGGAGAAAAAAAATGATGAAGTTGCTATCTTAGTTAGAATTTTATCCTCCACTGGGAACTATGAAAGCAAATATCTACCCCATAGGAGCCCACAGAAACCCCAAATGATCTCAAATAGGCACCCCAGGATCACAGTGCAGATGGGGCTCCTTATTGGCCAAACTACCCCCCACTCCATGCACCTGTGAAAACAATGCCAAATGCAGTAACCAAATAGTATATAACATATAGCCACTATTGCTACTGTTTGGCAAACACTTATGACTTTATATTACCTTAAAAGTTTAGAGCTAATGAAGGTGTGACAGAGGCAGGGCCAGAGTGGTATGCAGCTCTGTAATAGTAAGAGGCAGTGCCAGATTTAGGGTGGTGCGGAAGGTTCCCCTGCACAAAATTGAGCGGGGGTGGGGGGACGGGACGGATGACAAAATTAAAAAGATCCATTTGGGGGCACCACATTTTGGCCTCTCACAGAGTGCCATATTACAAAAGATAACCAAATCCATCCTGTAAGAGGACAGGTGCAGAACTCTCCTTGCATCTGCTGCTTACCTCCCCATGAGTTGTGGTATGGGAATTAGTTGAGAAAAATAACTGCCTAGGGAGGATAGAAGGCGCAGGTGCATCTTTTCTTGTTAAATCAGACTATGCTACAATTTCCAGGTCCTGACTGCAAATGGGACTTCCTAGTTTGAAGCGTTAACTACAAAGAACATTCAATAAGCTTCTTCTAAGCCACCTTTGAATCTCAGCAGCACTGTTTCAGAAAGAAGCCAATTAAAGTTATGAACACCTTACCGATTTTTGTGTGCACACCACCATGTCCCCCCCCCCCTTTTGAATTGAAGATTTAGAAATACCTGCTTACAATGATCAGAGCTCCATGTTGCAACAGAATCTGGGGTTTTAACAGCTAAACACTTATTCAGATCCAGCAAATACTGACTTGGTTGCTATTGCCTGACCTCAGTGACCACTTTGGGTGCTAATACCCATCTCCTGCAGCTTGACTGCATGAGGCACTGACATTGCTCTTCCACTGCTCTACCACCTCTTTGAGCAGCACTGTTGATTTTTGGAATCACTTCAAAAGTTAATGAGAACATGCCATGTTCTAGCCACTGTTGAGAAGAGGCAATAAGGCAGGGTTTCTTTCCTTCCAGAAGCAGGGCAGGGTTGAACAATAGCCTCACTTTCCAAGAATAGGATAGATTTTATAGTTTATCCTGCTGCATCTTAAGCTGATTCAGGCTCCATTAATAAACCTTTCTGAACTGCAGTGGGGAAAGAGTTTTCCCCGCAGCAATGCTTATCTATTGGAAGCTTTACATCTACCTTCTCAAAGATTTGCTCTGTTGGCAGCTATTATTTCTGGACAATCACAAAACAGAGGAATGTTAATTAAAATCTAAACAAGAACAGTATCACATCTACATTTCCTGTCTGAATTATGGTCCCAGCAGATCCATTCCCAGCTGCCTGCATTTGTTAAAAATGCCAAACAAAATTGTATTACTTACTTTAAACTATTTATTCTAGTTTCTGTAGCTTCCGTTAGTTTCTTTGTTTCCTCCTTCCACCGGTTTGTTGCTTTCTGTTGAGCTATCAAGAGGCGTCTCAGCTCAGCAGTAGACTTTCGATGCACATCTTCCATCTCTTTCAAACGAACTTCAGACCCATGCTCTTTTATTATATGCTCATTCTCCATTATGCTTATCTATAGTAAAAAAAAAAGTAAAATAAGTTTAAAGCCTCACATTAGTTCACGGTAGTTTTTGTCTTTTGACTAAAGGACTGAAGTTTGTTTGTTTGTGTGCACATACTGACAATCAGGCTATATCTATCTGCAAAAGATTACTGGACTTTTATTTGTGGATATAAGATGAAAGAATACATTTCAGAATGAATAACTAATTTGATTGAAAAGAGAATGCAGATTGTCATGCTTGGATCACCCATGATGAGTAATAATTGTTTCTAGGTGTGCAGATCTTTCATCCTTTACTCATTTCATCACTGAATGCTTGAATCTCTGCAGTAAAAATTCTGTATGAAGCCCTGATTTATCTTTTAGGTATCAGAGCAAAAACTTGAGGCTGTCCCCAAGTCTCCATCCAACAACAGCTAATTAGTTCTGCCAACTATTACGCGAACTCCACGTGTAAAGTGCCGAAGTGAGCAACTGAAGGGCAATAACCAACTATGGAAAGAAGACAACAAGTTTATGTGTAACTTTGCTGCAAAGAAGAGAAAACGGAAGAGAACAGAACGGAAGAGAAAGTTAAGGAATTAGAGGCAGATGATAAGAAACAAAAAACAGGAATCTTCTCTTACAAGCACAGCATATAAGAGAAGTAGGAAGAAAATGAAAGGGATAAGCAATAGTGGATCTGAATCATATCAAAATTGAGGTTGGTAGAGTTGCATGTACAAAATGCTCCTGATCCCTTTTTTTAAAGTGATGTCAATAGGCTTTAGGCCCAAAATCCCCTTGCATTATATTGTGTTGTGCATTTTCTAGACATTTAGGCTGTATATCTCTCGTTATAAAAGAAGACTAACATGTTAGTCTGTTTGCATTATGTATGATTTTTTAAAAAGTTTTTGCTGTCTGGAAGAAAATTACTTGATTGGGAAAAGAACCAAGTGGCACGTAGTTATCCAGTCCTCCTAACTACTGCTTCCAGACACTGGAACATTAATGGAAAAGTCAGTTGTGTCCATATCTTACATAGCTGGGTTGACATGTGGATAAGAAACATTATTATAGTTGCAAAAGGTAATTTTAGTATATTTTGAAAAACACCAAAGGAGCGAATGGAATACAAAGTTAAGGAATATTAAACTATGGTGATAGAGCTTTCGTGAGAAATTAGACACCCTGTCTGTTTCCTTGTACACAGATTTCTCCTTTCATTGAATCTTCAAAGATGTGACATCAAAAATAAAATACCATATAAATGCAAATACCTTTAATTTTGCAGCTTGTTGTGCCTCCACAGCCAGCTTTCTCAATTCTTCCATTTCTTTTTGAAACTGCTCGTTCTCTTGCTGGAGTTTTAGGCGCTCTTCACTGACAGAGCCACAGTTTTTTCTTTCAGATTCCAGAATACTTTGCAACTTGTAAATCATTTCCTGACCACTGTTTCTCTGTTCCTCATAGCTTGAAGTCAAGGAAGAGAGGAGAAATTCACAAACAATACTTGGTAATCCATTATTGAATGGAAAGGTAGGATACAAATATGTTAAACAAATGCACAGAAATTAATATATTAATTAAGGTGAATGCATAATACATACAATGTTCAGTAGTGTGGAATTTGAATGATCAAAAGGCTTGGCAACTAAAAAGCGAAGTATTCCCCACTAAGTTTCATTTTTTTTGGTATGGAGCCTCTCTGCTTAGAAGGATTTCCCTGTTTATTTCAGTTATTATATGGGAAGCTCTGGGCATGCCTTGAAACATTCTCAGGGCTTTAAATGAGAGCGAATATGAAACACAGCTAGACAATTTTGGAGCAGGTTACATGAATAACTTTTTTCCACCAAATAAGCTTACAGCTGAGATAATTCTTGTTGACCTTTCAAGGTTTCATAAGGTGGCAACAACAATGAGTGTCTCTTCCATTGCAGCCCCCTTCTTCTGGAAATCACCTGCCCCAATATTGGTTCAAATATTGCTTTAAAGCTGCAGTCTTAGAGACACCTTCCTGGGAATAACTCCCACTGAGCACAGTATGACTTACTTCTGTGTAAACATTCAGAGGGTTGCACTGCACATCATTTAGCTTCATAACATTTCAGAAGACTATGAGAAGGTACTGAACTTCATGGTGTACTATTTTAAATATGAGCCTTTTCATCTTCACTGTGATGTGTTTTTTGAATGCTATTACAGTAATTGATAGTATTTTTTGAATGGAAGTACTGTGCTATGATGTAGGGAGGATAATTTGATTAAACTTGATATTAGTAGAAGAAATTCAAACTGTGTAGGCAAATAAAATTATTCCTGCAGTTTTGCAGCTACAGCAAAAGTTATCCTAGTTAGCTTCAAGCCTAGCCTAAGGGATAGGAATATATTACCCCGAAAAAAGCCTTTACCAAGTTACAAGTAAAAGAAGGACCTTCTGTTTTCTATAGTCACAGTGCTGCAGGGCCTCCCTCACAGAGCATAAGTTATAGTGAAACCCCTGTAACAATGTGACTCTTTTCTATTCAGTTGTAATAGGGGGAAATGCTTTGCAATTCCTTCCTTCTTAACTGATCTGAAGCATGATGCTGTCAGCAGCAATAACATTCTAAGAGAAGTGTACTCTTCTTATAAGCATTCAACGCTTGTACACACGCACCGTGACGGGTTCTGTGAGATCAGAAATAGGTTGGCTTCAACAGCATCCATGACAGCGATATATGTATTTCCTTAAATTTGTGTCTTGGAGAAAGTTTATCTAAGGCTTCTGCTTCTGAGAGATTATATAGGGCTGGTTCTACCTGCTGTATGAAGCCATACAACATGACTGGCTTCAAAGTTTTGAGTATTTCCTTTTGTTGCTTTCATTTACTAGCACCACTTTTATATTGCATACTCATCATTGTTTTCAGAAAAAGTCAAAATTAAAAGAATCCTTACTTGTTCAAAAAGCACACGCTATAATGATAGGTAGTGATCTGAACTCTTGTATTGCTTCATGGCTGACTTTAATGCCTCCATGAACTTTACTAACAATAAGTACACACTTGTGTAACTGTTATACAGTCAGACTCATAAGTTACGTGTTTCATGTTACTAAGCAACTGGGCCTAGATAGTAAAATCTGCCTGTTTTTATCTTAAAAATTGGAAAGAGACTGAGTGCCCACAGATGATGAGACCCTGGGCTGCAGTCTGCTCAGCCCGTATGTAAATCTGGCACTGATGAGCAGGAAGAAACCAATGTGAGCATCATGCTTCTTAGGGTGGCCATACGTCCGGGAAAAGCCAGACCTGTCCTTTTGCAGGGGCCAATATGCCCACCTGTGCAGATTTTTTACATTTTAAAGGAAATATCTGGGTTTTGGGGCTTAGTCTGCTCTGTATGCTCAAGTCACTGCCAGCCCAAGCTGGGGAAAGAGACCCATGGGAGCTGTGGTGGCGGTCCTGTGTGCTTATTTCCACAGCTCAGGCTGTCCTCTTTTTTGCTCTTCAAGATATGGCAACCCTATCTAAGTTTCTGCTCTTCCTTCTTCCCCTCCAGTATGACAGAGATTAGTTGCACTTTCCACAAAACCTGACTTGTTATGCATGACACAGAGATCATAGTTTAAAATGAACTCTAGTTCAGTTTCATGACCCATGGTTTGCAGCTGGTTTGTTTAGAAACTGGCCAAACCTTTCTTGAAACCACAATTTCTGGTTTGCACATGATAAGCCAGGTTTCATGGAAAGTGAAATTGTGCCAAAATCCTCTTCCTGGCTGCCTGAGAGAAAGGGTAGAGCATGCAACCCCAAGATTCCCAGCAGCTCATTCATGCTTGTGCATGTGATGTTAAACCAGGGTTTTACATAACATGAAAACATGGACAATGGATATAAAAACAAATGACAAAAGTTTCAATTCAAGGGACTTTCCAGTGAAGTATTACTGAATGAATGTCAGTATTTGTTTATAAGTAAATAGTGATTACTTACTTCATTTCAAGTTGCTTAATTTTGTTTTGTGCTGTTTGTAGACTTCGTTGCAAATCATCTTTGGCTAGTTCAGCAATGAGACACCTTTGGTAAAGCTCTTCTAGTTTTCTAGAATCACCTTCATTTCCTCTACCTTCACGGTACACCTAATTGAAGTGTTTAAAAAAGAAAATTCAGGTAGATTCTTGTAACAACAACCACGCCACTGGTGTTACACAATCAACCACTTTATAGTTCATAGTTTAAATTTCAAGATAATGGAATTTCATTTCTACAAACGACTATCCTTTTCCAATGGAAATCATCCCAATACCTATTCTGTTATCTTTCTGGCTTCAGACAAGAGGATTACAGTGGTACCTCGGGTTACATACACTTCAAGTTACATATGCTTCAGGTTACAGACTCCGCTAACCCAGAAATAGTACCTTGGGTTAAGAACTTTGCTTCAGGATGAGAACAGAAATCGTGCAGAAAGCGGCAGCAGGAGGCCCCATTAGCTAAAGTAGTGCTTCAGTTTAAGAACAGTTTCAGGTTAAGAACGGACCTCCGGAATTAATTAAGTACTTAACCCGAGGTACCACAATACTTTACCCAAGCTTTTCATAGACTATTTAATGTATTAATTTGATTATAATTACTAGTATGGTTGACTCAGTTAGGATATGTGAACTGCTTTTGCTGCTTTTGATTGCTTTTAGCCCATTTTTAGCCCATTATCTGCTGCTGTTGGTTTTGTACTGATATTTATTTCTTACAATTTATTATATCCCACCTTTTAGGATACAAATCCTTGCAAGTTGGCTTACAAGAAACATTAAAACAAATAAAGCTCTTCAGCAAATATCAATATACTATCTATCTATCTATCTATCTATCTATCTATCTATCTATCTATCTAAAATATATTGGCTGGGGACAGCCAGCCAGATGGGCAGGGTATTATTGGTTTTATTATTATTGAAAGGCATGAGGATCCTTTGCCCAGGGAAGCTGGTGGTAGGACCTGGTAGGGAGTAGATACCTCAGCTGGAACAGACTGAGGTGGTTTCCTGCTTCCCTCTCTCTCCTGGAATTATATTTTTGTTAAAGTGGATTTTACCTTCTTGTGATCTGCCAAGCAGAAAGGCAGCATAACAGACTTTAAATAAATTGTGTGAACTGCTTACCTGTAACCCTCATCTCATCAATCTGTATAATTTTTTGCTCATACTCCTTTAAGGTTAGTTGCATTTTTCACCTAGTCTTTTAAATGGGGGTTTTCTAGAAGACAAATTATAGAGAAATGCTCTTTCACAGAAAACAGCTTCTGTAGTCAGAGTAATTACTTTCCTTACAGAAACAGCTTATTGCAAGAAGCAGGATGATGAATGCATGGAATCTGCTCTGCATATAGAAATCTTATATCACATAGCTAAATCTTGCACTTAGGCCTTGCACATGGAAATTCATGTGGCATTTTTCTTTCATTCACTGCCCTCTGGACTGTGGTCATTTTTATTTTTGTAATTCACTGTTAAGTTAATCTTAAAAATGCTTTATGAAAGTTGCAGCAAGAGAAACAGAGCTTAGATAAAAGTGATTTTTGGTAACAGATTACACCCATCTTCTAATTCTTCAATACTTTTTTCACCATTTCATTGGGTTTTAGTTAAACAAAGGATACTGTCACTGGATGGTTCATGGAACTGTTGTTTTACTATGAGTAATGACATATAAAAGCTACTGGTATCTCATCTATTTGCTCATCAACTCTAGTCTGAGTTTCCAAGTGATGGTATACTGCTGAGGCTAATGTGAGGTTCAACATTCCCAATTCAAAACTGAGCTCTGCCTTGAATTCACAATTTCTAAGCCCCAGCACCCCACTCCATATCTGAGATATAGGAATAATATAACATACTAAAGCAACACTTAAGTGGAGCAATTCTTATTGAACTCAATGGAGCTTACTTCAGATACATAGGGTAAGGATTGTGCTCTGGGTTGTTGTAAGGATTCTATGATAATGGGCCAGTTCAGACATCATAAAATATGGTTTATCATGATGGGAATGAGCCATATTAAGCCTCTATGCATTCCACCCTTCCCTTTCCTCCTCCACTTTGAGAAGGAGGTAAGTTTTCACTTCCATTATTGACTAACCACACTTCTAAAGTAGACTCTAATCTGTATTGAATCTTAAATATTGTTTCTGAAAACAAATCAGCTTCTTAACCCATGATTTCAAGTTGTTTAGAATAACAAATCACAGTTATGATTTTTCACAGTTTGTAGTATATGGACGAAATGAAACTATTCCTTATAAACAACAGATGTGCATGGTTCTGATATCCCCACAGAAATGCCAGAAGAACAGAAACAAAGAAGCAAGAGAGCCCAAAGCTTGCTATGGCTTGATGCTGTCATTTTGAACCATGGTTCATCGTGACTGAATCTCAACACTTATTTCCATGGATCTAACTCACTTCCCCAATACAGAACAGTGCCCTGAACATTTCTGCAGTTCAAATGAAATCCACGATAAGCATGAAAGTAACTGGGGGCAGGGATAATGCTTGATACTAAGACACATGTTCTGTATTCTCTCCAGAATGCATTCTTGTTGTACTTTAACCCCCTCCTACTACCAATTATCTTCCCTAATTCTGTTACGCATTCCAGGCACACAATAAATTCCATGATGCAACCTTGATCAAATTTGCTCTGCATTCTTGAGATACACATTCTATATTGTGCAGCCTCAAAACATCAAGCCACATGAAACAATCCAAATTCTGGAGAAAATCTGTTTCCAATCTCTGGACTGGCACAACTTACATCTCCTCCCAATTTCTCAAGGATATCGGGAGAATCCTTTTCTGACAGACAATGGCCTACACATTAACTTATTATCTCCAGAGACAGCTGACCTATATCTTTATAAGCTAACCAAAGAACTATGCTATGGGTTAGCCAATGTAGATGCAGCAGACTAGACATTCCTACCTCAACAATAACTTCGTATTTACCTCAAAAAGGTTCCAATGTTTTGTCCTCTGTCTATTGTATCCCACATGCAAATATTAGAATTTTCAAGACATATAATCTTAGGTATTGGCATACAGATACTCATAGTACATACTAATACATGAAAACTACTATGGTAACAGTTTTTCACCTTCTCTAGCTCTTCTTCCACAGTTTGCCTTTCTCTAGCACTCCGCTCAATTTGGATCTGCTTCTCTTCACATTCCTACCACAGAAGCAAAAGGCAAGCATTAGGGAGAAAAAGGAGCAAACCATATACAAATGTAACTCTACTTGGCAAACAATGCCAGGGTTGAGTCATCTAGCACCTGGTATGTGGAGTAAGCACAAACATCACTCATTTTAAGCTTCCTTTAAGTCTTCTCTGTCTTGCATTTTCTCTACCTATAAAACAAGTCACATATACACTAGTAGTTTAATCTTAATCAGGTTGTTCTGTTGGGACAATAGTTTTTGAAATATTTATAGCACTTGTAGCAAATTAACATACAAGTAGCTTGTCATATACTTGATTATACACATGATTTTGCTTTCTCTAACACACACTCAGAAAGTCATGATTGGAACTCACAATGTATCATTGCTTCCAAAAGAGGAAGGAAGAGTTCAGAACCACAATCACAGTGTAGAATTTGACATCCTCATTGATTTTCCTTTTTAAAATATAAGTATGTCATATAACATACTTGCATATAACCCCTTGTAGAGAAGAATGACAGGTGTACAAGGCTGCTTTCACAAATTATGAAAAGTTTATTTTTTGCATTTCTTATATTTGTAGATTGAAAGAGTAAGCTACATTGTCTATTGTATATGTGCAACTTTAAAATGCTTCCTTCATTTCCATTGCTCTTTATCTGAAACTTTGACCATTGATAACCACCACTCCTTTTATATCCAAACTTCTGAGAGGTAAGTGCAGTTGCCTATGCAGTGAAAGTGATGTCATCCCTACACAATTGTGAGGTATCAACAGAGTTGGGCAAACTTGAAATGACAAAAAAATAGTTAGGAAGAAAGTCCTAAGGGGGAGAGGAACCTCAAACCAGCCCAAATGAAGAATGGGCAGACTCAGTGGCCATTTAATGCTGGTTAAAGGTGGAAAGGAAAACCCTAAAAACTAGGTGGGAGAATGAAATCAGGAAATGTGGAGGAGGGCATAGCTGACTAACACTGAACAAAAGCATTCTACATGACGTTTTGTTAGCGGATGCTGAAAACAGTACAGCAAAGGTGTCTATAATATCAATGGGCAGGGAGTTCCAAAGTGCAGGTGTTGCCAAGTCAAAGGATTACTTCCTTGCAAGTGTGGAAAGAATGTTATATGCAGTGGCGTAGCGTGGGGGGTGCCAGGGGTGCCGGCCGCACCGGGCGCAACATCTGGGGGGGGGGCGCGCTCGCTGCCTCCGGAGTCGCCGAAGAGCCTCGGGCGCAGGCTGTAGCGGAGCCGCATGTCTCGCGGAACCGACGAGCTGTGCGCGCGTCCGGGCTGAAGGCGCCCGGCAGGCAGCGGCTCTCAGCGCTCGCCGCGGAGGGCACGCCAGGCAGCCCCTCCTCACAGCCCCGCCTCCGCCGGTGCTGCTGCAGCTGCTGGGCCGTTGCATTTTCCTCGCCTCTCTGCCCCCCCCTCCTCCGGGCAAGCGGCATCGTTTGGGCGGCAGCGGGGGGCGCAAATTACTTGCCTTGCCCCGGGTTAGGGGGCGCAAATTACTTGCGTTGCCCCGGGTGCTGACAACTCACGCTACGCCGCTGGTTATATGGCACTGTAAAAGTGCCAGTTCCACAGACTGAAGCACTCTAGTGAGCATGTACCTCTATGATATTCTGGAACACTTTAAAATATGTGAGAACTGCTGTTGTAAGTTTTTATTATAATGGTTTCATCTTTTCCTGCTGGCTTTATTTTTTTATGGTTGTTGGTAGTCTTTTTGTTTTGGTTACTAGAAGCAATCTAGAGAATACTTTATTATCAGGTGCCATACTAATGTATTAAGTAGGTTAGAAAATAAGCAAAATAAAAATACAATGCTAGAACAAAAAAATTGAAAGGGATGGGGGGGGGATATTCCACAAAAATTTGCAAAGTTGGAGGGAGAATGGGGGCAAAGGGAGAATTAAGCATTTTCCCTCACTCCTTTATCTCTTTATATCCCTTAAATGACTCTTTCTATTCCCCTGTTGAACCCCTAATCCCTGTTTACCTCAGAATCCACAGTCAGGGAGGCACCTATATTTTAACATGACCTTGCATCCAAGTACAGGTACAGTTTCCCTGCCCCCGCCACAAACAACACTCCTTTTATCTTTTTCATCTTCTGCAGAACCTCCTTAAAAGCACAAGTAGAAGCTCTGATGAGCAGAGAGAACCTTCATTTTTAGCTTTTTCCTCAAAAAACCTTACTACCATGTGAATAAAGAGAGCTTGCATGAAAACTTGATAACAAAATAAAATGTTCACATATGTAGTACTTTGATAAGAATACACCAAAATCCACAAATATTGTTGAGACTTTAAGACTTGTTCTAGCATTTTGAAAAAGATAAAAGTTCTGCACCATTTAGTCAGATTCAGAAACAAAAGCATAAATAGTGATCAACTACTACCACCCAGCAACAGCCATTGCTGAATTTTTTTAATGAAGACTCTGATGCTTCATTTTAATAATAATTTGACAGCAACCCAGTCAAAAACAAAAGCACTTTTAAGCTTAACTTATTTCAGTGGGATCTGAGCTTCTTTCCCATTACTACTGATGAAATCCATGGGACATATGCTATGCACAACTGTGGCTAAATTTTCCTTTTAGAATTTTCCTTCTCCCAATGTATGTGACACAGCAGAAATATTGAATTCATGATACAATTTACGTCGCCCCAAAAAAGTTTAAAGGCAAAGAACAAGCAATTCCAGTACAACCTAAGACATACCTTCTGGAGTGCATCAATTTCTTCTGCTAATCGGGATATCTGAATATTGCACCTTTTCTTTTCATTTTCTACCTTTTAAAATATATATATATGTGTATTGTTTAGTATGCAATGGTTAGTTTTTCCAGTCATACAATGCACCATTAGAATAAACAAGAATTAAATTTAATTAAATTGCTGCTTGCTCATCTTGTCAACTGATTCCTGGCCTGATTACAATAACATAAATATAAACATAAACATAAACATAAACATAAATAAACAAGCTAGAACAATACAGTTAATCAAACATCAAGAGAAGATAAAATATATCACAATTTACATGCAAGATAGGCCCTGAACAGCTTAGGTCCATTCTATTTGAGAGCAAATCTCCTTTTGCACACACACACCTATTTACTGCCAACTCAAGGAAAGTCCTCTGCACTTACACCTATGACGTGCAACAACATTCCCCTAGAGATTACTGCAGGCAGCCACCTGGAGTATTGGTGTTCCACTGTTTGGTTAGAACACACCCATTTGTGGCAGTATGTCTGAACACTGATTTTGAGTACTGGGTTTGTTTGAAATTCTGGACATCTTAGTATTTGTGTATTTTAGCATTTTATTGTTTGTCTTTTCTTGTTTTATTGTATTGATTACTGTTTTTGGGAGGGTTGTTTTGTTTGTTGCTATGCTACGTATTTTTAAAAAATGCTATGTGATCCTCAGATGAAGGATGGTATATAAATTAAATTTAATTAATTAAATAAATTCTTCCCATAAATTGCTCTGCAGTTTTATATAAATGTTTTCTCCAATAAATAAAGTTTTAAGCACAACTCACTTCCTTTCTAGTACTTGAAGCAGCATCTTGAAGCAGATGAGAAAATGCTTCCTTCATATTTTCAATCTCCTCTTCTTTTTGTTTTGCACATATCATTGCCTAAATGGGAAATGAAATGAATAGTCCTTAAAAAACTAAGTGTATTCCCTGTTGAGGACAACCAGGTAACAATTCAAAAAATTAAACAGTTACAAGACCATGGTGTTCTAGTGAACAGAAAATTAACGAACTCTAAAATGCACTTTTCCAATGAGTTTTAGTATATTTCATATTTCTACTTGTGCGTCACTCCTAAGTTAACTGTATAAGTAAAGTTAAAGGTACCCCTGCCCGTATGGGCCAGTCTTGACAGACTCTAGGGTTGTGCGCCCATCTCACTCAAGAGGCCGGGAGCCAGCGCTGTCCGGAGACACTTCCGGGTCATGTGGCCAGCGTGACAAGCTGCATCTGGCGAGCCAGCGCAGCACACGGAACGCCGTTTACCTTCCCACTGGTAAGTGGTCCCTATTTATCTACTTGCACCCGGGGGTGCTTTCGAACTGCTAGGTTGGCAGGCACTGGGACTGAACGACAGGAGCACACCCCGCCGCAGGGATTCGAACCGCCGACCATGCGATCGGCAAGTCCTAGGCACTGAGGTTTTACCCACAGCGCCACCCACATCCCTAAGTTAACTGTATACTATGGATTTTTTACACCATGAACTAACTTTTGGATTTCTCATATAGTGACAACACAAAGAGAGAGTTCCACATACACTTAGATTGTAAGAAAAAATGAATTTGGCATACCTGAATTTTCAGGCTAATTAAACTTATGATCACGAGCCAAAACTAATGCTGAACCAATCAAGAGACAAGAACATGTAGACATCTTAAAAAATTGTCTAGTAGCAGCTTAGAGAGCAACTAAGCATGTTCTGGGTATAAGCTTTCATGTGCAGAACATAGTTGGTCTCTAAGGTGCTACTGGACAATTTTTTTATTTATTTCAACTGCGTCAGACCAACACAGCTACCTACCAGAATCTAGAATCTAGATACAGTATCTGTTTCTCAACCAACCTTCTTCTGAGTTTAAACAACTGCATTCTCAAGAGACCTTTCATTTTAACATTCCCATAGCTGAGAGATCCAATCTAAAAGTCCTTCCTTCCATTGGTGGAGCACAATAGCAATATGTATATGATCCAGTTCTTCATCACATTTTCCCCTTGTCCTCCATGCCCTTTCTTTGTGCATAATTCTCCCACTGACAGCTCCCTTCTTCTCGTAGCCTTCCTCTTGCATGCAGAGGACAGACTGGATCATCCCCCTTTTCCATATCAGAGAACATTATGTTTAGTTTTTATTGTCAAAATACAAGTATAGTACTTCAAAGTTATAAGAAATTGGTTTCCCTCCCAAAATGAAATGGACTTTAAAAAATCTGTTTTTTAAAAAAGAGTATTACAGACTATATTTAAAAGTTGTTTGTCTCTAGAGTGCTACACTTTAGAGTTCTATTTACTATTGTACATCATACTAGCAAGATGGTTCAGAATTGACAGAAAAAATTACACTAGCTTTATACAGGTTATGCTACCTGAACTGCCTTACTGGTAAACATATATGCCCTAAGATTCAATTTTTAAAAATGCTAACTATGTGATGTCACAGGCTTAAAATACATGACCCAAAGGATGATCCCTAAAATGGGAGCCCCAATGAAACATCCCAAGTTTTATTTAATGTTCAAGTAAGACCATTGCTCTAAGAGAATTCAGGCACTTCTGAAATGCGTACTGTGTCTGGTGGAAGTCACTTTTCCTGAAAGTGCATGATGAAGACTGTAAAAAATGATAGTATTACACAAGACACAATTTGCATTATAATGCTTAAAGTGTGTGACTACTGGTCAGAAATACTTACATTATTCAGACATAATTGAATGTATGAGGTGGCTTTAAGAAGGCCCCTTTTTGAACAGGCTGTTCAAAATTGTAACCTCTCACTCATGTTCTGGATTATTCCAGCTATTTCAGAAAAAGAACCAGAGTGAATATTCAGGTATGGAGAATTGGTCCCTTGGTGCTTTGTTTACCTGACTCTTTTGCAGATTAGCTTCTTCTAAGAGTTGGATGTTCTTACAAGCCTCTTCCATAGCATCATTCTTCTCCCTTTCTATAACAGTGCACTTCACAGTCAGCTCTTGGATTTGTTTTTCTAGGTTTGTTTTTTCTGTTCTTAGCTCTTTTAAATCTTCGGCAGCTACACAAAGCCTGCATATCAGAACAAGGACCACTTAACTGATTGAAGCCAAATCTAGGATTGAAACTACATTCAATTGTCAGCTCTTGTAATCTAGAGAGGACAAGGTTATATGAATTTTCATTTGCCACATTTCACTATCTTGAAGTGATTCTGAAGGTTACCGTATTTTTCGCCCTATAGGACACACTTTTTCCTCTCCAAAAATGAAGGAGAAATGTGTGTGCGTCCTATGGGGCGAATGCAGGCTTTCGCTGAAGCCTGGAGAGCGAGGGGGCGGTGCGCACCAACCCCTCTCGCTCTCCAGGCTTCAGGAAGCTATCCGCTAGCCGTGGGAGACGCAGGTCTCCCATGGCTAGCGGAGAGCTTGCCTGCACCCAGAAGCTTGGGGTGTGCTGAGCTCAGCATGTCCCAAGCTTCGGGTTTCGCGCAGTCCTCCGCTAGCCATGGGAGAGCTGCGCGACTTCGCACAGCTCTCCCACGGCTTGCAGATAGCAGCCTGTTCTGGGGGCTGGGGTTGGGGGAAGCTCGGGCTTCCCCCGCCCGAACCCCACACCTGGGGGGAAAATAATTTTTTCCCTTTATTTCCCCCCCCCAAAAAAAAACTAGGTGTGTCCTATGGGCCGGTGCGTCTAATGGGGCGAAAAATACGGTAGTTTTCAGGAGTTCAGCAGTTTTTCCTGGCAAAGTGACAAGCTCTTTCAAATTCAGATCTCATGACTGATATGTACATCTATGAAACCTTTTGCTATAACACCATGCTATAACTGCCCTTGATAATTCTTTCAAAAGATCAACAACTCAAAGAAAGCTGTCTGTGGACAAACACTGGCTCCCTTGGCCTGAGAGCAAGATGAGCGTCGCACCCCATAGTTGCTTTTGACTAGACTTAACCATCCAGGGGTCCTTTAACTTTAGTGGCCACAGAATTCTGACTGACTTGGGAGAATGGGCAGGGAATCCAGAAACTTAGGATGGGAGAGGGAATAGAACAGAGTATCCTGGAAATGGGAGTACTCCAAATTACAACATTTTGATGCACATCCCAGTTGTGGTTTTGTATTCTGGTTTGCTCACTGATCACATACAATCATTTGTTAATTTGAACTCATTTAAAATAATCCTCCAAACTATGGCCTAGATAGAGGTTCTTTTCTGGTGGTTTGAAAGGTTACCTGAATTAAGACTTAACAGCAAGCTTCCTGTGGTGTCTTATATATAATGTAAGAAAGGCTTTATTCAGGAGTTCCACCAACTCACTAATAAGCATACTACTCAATTCTAAATGGAGGATATTCCCAACCTAACGCTCAGCGCCTGGTATAAATTGGTCCCATTCCTGAGGACCCAAACCTGTACATTAGGATCATTCTGTATTAAGATCATTCTGCTTTTATTAACAGTAATTCTCAGCACATAAACTCTTTTCACACATTCAAATGGAAAAAGCAATTTGTCAACATGTATGATGGAGCCAGCTAAGAGATGGCAACAACAAAAAATGAAGGGCAAAGCTCTAAGAAACTATTAAGAATGACCTCCCAAGATCTGTATTATGTTGCTCTAGGATTAAAAACTATTCTATTGATTTAAATTCAACTTATTTCCACGTAAGCATGCCAAGAAACACATCCACAACACCAGCTTAACACTCCCCTACAGTGACAAGCATCAGATTCAAAATTAAAATTTAGCATGTGGATTGCTTTGTGGATACAATCAGTGCATGCAAAAAGACAATACCTGGTATAAAATCCTGCATTTAGCAACCAGGGGTGCATGCATAGTGAACTTTCTAGATTGGATTGGGATTTAACATTGATTGCCTCTTTCAGTATGGACTGGAGCAATGCCATCTTCTCCTTTAGCAACCGGTGGTGAGTTTCTACAAATTCAACAGAACCAGCAATCTGGTTGGCAGGTATGCATGAATTTGTAGATTGGATCTATAGTTTTTGCAATATATCTTAAACCTTTCAAATACCTCTCTTTAACGCATCAAGTAGAAACAGAGATTAACTTCAGAGGCAATATTCATACATACATTTGCCACCAAGGAATGGAAGGAAAATAATCACAGGTGTCCATGCATGTTAAGAAGAACGTTCTACAGCAGTTCCCAAACTTTTGCAAAAATATCTTTGGATGTAGTTTTATATTACCTACTCTAATACTTGCATGCAGCCTTCCTCAATTTTGTGGCCTCCCAGTTGTTTTGGACTATACCTCCTATCAGCCCAAGTCAACAGTGAGGGATGATGGAAATTGAAGTCCAGAACACCAGAAGGCACTGATTAGGAAAGGAGTAAACAACCCTTCTGTGAGAAGAAGATGCCGTTTACCAATGGAAGTGTACTTTTATATCTAATACATAGAAAAGTACAGTTAGTAACAAGCCTAGTTATAAGTCTAATAAGCTATATTCAATGAAGAACATATCTGTAATGGCTTAAGCAACAAAACAAAACAAAAGAATTTGAATTTCTCAATGCTCCTCCTTATGGTGCCAGAGAATCAAACAAACACACACACACTCCTTATATCAATTAATGTTCTACCTTTTCTCCAGTTCTTTTACGCTAGATTGCAACTGATGCAAGCGTTTGTCTGATGCTTCCTCTCTTTCCTGAGCAGCAAGCACCTCTTCTTCCTGGAAGCCACAGAAGTCAATCAGAAATTATTATCAGAGCTTCGCTTGAATTTTTTTAAAAATAGGAGCCAACCAACCAAAGTCTGATTAATGCCTTGTGTTTGAAATCAGAAGTAACATGACATACCTTTCTATCTACCTGGGCCTGAAGATTCTCAATCAGTCTGGTCATCTCATCAACCTTAGCAGCTGCTGTTCTCAAGTCCAACTTGGATTGTCTACACGTAAAAATAAACACTTAATTTTTTTAATTTCTTGTAAAAAGCAGATTAGAGTTACTAATCACAATTACTTATTTCATCTTAACTAAACTGTATAATCAAATAATGTTTTCCCATACTGAAAACATTTACATTGGACCAATAAAAATGCATGTTTGACTATTTTGTATCTCCTCCATCTGCTTTATCTGTGAATCAGTGGCAAGATTACTGCTAAAACTGCTTTCATGCAGCCAGGTGGGTGCCAAACTGTCTGAAAGGAGCTGACCTCAGTGTCTCAACGAAAGCAGCATGGATCCAAAGATAACGTGGTATGTGTATGGAGATTTTTCAGATACTGAGCCCATACACATTATAACAGCTGCAGTGCACAGAACGTATTCAAACTATGGCATTCACTTTCACAAATGTGGCCACCAACTCTGATGGCTTTACAAGGGAATTAGACAAATTAATGAAGGATAAATCTATCAGTGAAAGCTAGTCATGAGAGCTGTATACCACCCCAGGACCAAAAATCTTATGCCTCTTAAGGGTCATTGGAGAACAACAGCAAAAAAGAACGACTGCCCTCCAAGTCCTGCTTGTGGGCTTCCAAAAACCATCTGACTGGCCACTGTGGGAAATGGGCCAGATAAACCAGATAAAGGTTTGATCTGATCCAACAGGGCCCTTCTTATTTTCTTATGAAACTTCTGCGAAGCACTTTTCAGCAATAACACCATCTCTATATGAAATAGGACATACCCTCTAACCAAACTGTACAGGGAATTATGAATTGAAGTAGAAGTTTCCATCAGCAGGTGCTACTGCAATCTGTGGCTTTCAGCAGATATTTATTGTTCACATCTGAATAATTAAAATATTTTCTCTACATATTTTACTTTGCGTTCAGGCCCAGCCCTGAGACTAAGCCAATCTTGGTCACCCTGATAAACACCCTTTTCTAAGAGCAAGAGAACGGTACTGCAGCCGTGTCCCTGCTTCTTTGTTGGAGGCTTTAGATACAATCTTTGTGGCTTTCAAGACAGGCTAGCTACTGATTCATTACTGGGCCAAATTTAAGGTGTTCCTACTAGCATATAAAGTCTTTAACAGCTGTGGACCAGCTTCAACTATCATCTTATCCATATATACCCATTGACTCCTTTGATCTGTGGAACTGGCACTTTTAAAAGTATTCCTCACTTGTAAGGAACTGATATTTTAGTGTGGCAGCACCTACTCTCTGGAACTCCCTGCCCATTGATGTTAGGCAAGCATCTTCATATCTCCACAGGCCTTAACAGAATCTGGTATGTAGGTATGTATTTTCCTCAGAAGAGATCCCTCACCAAATGGTCCCAGGGCAGGTTAAAAAAATATCATAAAACAAAATCACAAAAAACAGAAATATGAGGGGGGAAACAGCAGCACAGAATAGCAGGACACAGCAATGCAGCGATAGGGAAAACATCCACTCAACCAATCTACTAGGTTTGCTTAGATAGCTACACTTCCACTTATAGCTAAAAACTTTAATCTGATATGCAGTAAAGTGCCATGTTTCTGTGCTTAGTTCTGTTGCATGGACAGGACCATTACAGTGATATCTCAGGTTAAGAACTTAATTCGTTCTGGAGGTCCGTTCTTAACCTGAAACTGTTCTTAACCTGAGGTACCACTTTAGCTAATGGGGCCTCCCGCTGCCGCTGCACCGCCACCACACAATTTCTGTTCCCATCCTGAAGCAAAGTTCTTAACCCGAGGTACTATTTCTGGTTTAGCAGAGTCTGTAACCTGAAGTGTCTGTAACCTGAAGAATCTGTAACCCGAGGTACCACTGTATAAATGTCTTCTGCATCTGCCCTGCATTGGAAGGAGGCTTATCTGCCTGCACACCCCTGGAGTGGAGACTCACAAGATATGCATCTGAAGCATCTGTATCCCGAGGTACCACTATACATCAAAATATTTAAAATATTTATTCACTCTCATCCACTGCTACTTATGCAAAAAGAAGCCCCTAAGGCTGTGGCAATCAATTATTTATGCAAGTACCGGTATTTACTTGCTTCTTCAAGTGATGCAAAAAAAAAAAAAAAAAAAAAAAGGTAATAATCCCATTGTGAAAATACAGTGTTGCCATTCTGCTCATCACATGGCTTTTGGTTCAGGAAAGGTACATGCTAATGTAAGAGAAGTGGACATGATTTTTGCTAATTCAGAATGAGTTTTCTGCCACCGGTGCTCTAGCCGTCTCAGCGATTGTTTCCTCACCCTCAGCTCTGAAGAAAACCACGGGGCTGTCCGGGCTCCATGCAATCGGAGAGGGCGCTTCGGAGCCAGACAGTCAATAGCCCTGGTTAACTCCGCATTCCAGCGGGCCACCAGCAAATCAGCTGAAAGGCCATCAACATGGGATAAAGCATCTCCTACCACTCTCTGGAAACCATTTGGATCCATTAAGTGGCGGGGGCGGACCATCCGAATTGTTCCCACCTCCCTGCAGAGGGGAAGGGTGGCAGAGAAGTCCAGTTGATTAAGAATCAAAAATACACACAACCACTACAGTTTAATCATAGTGGAATGGTACTTAGAATATGTGATCGCATAACCAGAAGGCACTTTCACTATTACCAGGCAAGGTCTTTATTTTCAGATTCCCCACTGTAACCCCTCAAAAGAGTTAGGGACAAGAAGGGATGTGTAGTGCATGGAGCGCAGTGGACTAGAATTAATGAAATTTTCACTGCACAAAAACTTTTTGCTCATTCAAAAGTCGCCTCTGGATATGAACCACTGTCACATAGTTTGCTGTTTCTGTGATGTTAGATGGGTTTAATGAACAAGGTAGAACAAGCTACTAGGGCTCATGAAATAAAAGTAGGTTTCAGAAATCTCATTTATACCTCTGTTGCTTGCGTAGCTGGTCCAGTTCTACATTCTGTTCTGTTACAGTCTTCTTAAATACCTGATTAAGCTACAAGAATGGAAAAGTCTTTTAATACATTCCAAAGAACAAAAAATAATAATAATCAGTAAACATAGTATGGTGGATATATTTTTCTTTGACTCCAAGACCTGTAGCAGAAAGTTTTAAAAGTTCTGGTTACACATATGTACCTCAAGAAGTAAGAATTTGCTTTTCAAAAAATTGCTCTTTGCTTACAGTTGACTCTAAAATGTTTAAGTCTTTCATAATTTCCCAACTTGACTATCTTCTTCACAAGTTCTCCACTTTCCATTTAAACCTCTTAATTCTCTCTTAAATGTAGATATTTATATCATTTGCCTTTTTTATTGTATTGTCAACTTACATTGTACAGCGTTTTCATATCATATATAAAACAACTTTGTACCCTATGCAGTGTTCATGCTCTCTTTTACAACCACTAATCATTTTCACTACCCTCTAACAGAGTTGACACAAAAAGTGAAGAAGAGAAGCAGAGGAAACAGAAAATTGTAAATCATTATTTTGAATGATAATAAAAAACTCTAGGGAATAAAAGTAAATAAGTGTGGTTTCACAGACAGAGGCTTGCTTCTTCATGGTGACGCAAATCTGACCTAATTTTCCAGAGCAAGGGCCAATTATGTTATCCAACAAATAAATTAAAACAGATTAAAAATGAAGTAGGAAATATGGCATAGTCGTTAAAAAATAAGGTAGGGTTTATAATATACACAGATAAGAAGTGCCTAGAATCTGCTTTGGAGCTATTTGCATTTGTTTTATATATTTCCCCCTTTTTAATGGACATTCATATGAGATAGGCTACAACAGTTTCAAGATGTTATTATAATGTTCAGTGTTTCACTTACTGACTCTGTTTTTTCGTTGTTGAAATGCAGTTGCTTTGTTAGTTGCTGAAAGCTTGTCAATTGATCCTAAAAAGAAGATGCAGAGCATGTAATTATAATCTAAAGAATTTATCATCAACATAAAAATAAATGCTCAAGCTTAACATTTTAAACATTTAAGTACTATTACTATATTGTATACATTACCACTGGCTGTCATCCAAAATTCTCTCTTTGACAGTTAGCCAGATATTTCCAAAGAAATACACAGCAGCAGAAAAAGCAATAATGGTGTATTCCAGTCCCTATTGTTTTGTGTGTGTGTGAAAGAAATGGAAAAATATACACACAAAGTACTCAGTCAATGCCAAGCTGTGGTTGAACATTCTGCAACCAGATGTGAGGTATTTGCACCAGAACCAATAGTTGCATGTGTGTGTGTGGTAGTAATGGGTCCTATGTATAAAAGCTGTGTAAGTTAAAGAGAGGTAACCCTGCAATTAACCCCTGAAAATCGGTTTCAAAATAAGGAGCTTTGAAGCCATAGTAAGTGTGCTCCTTTTCTAATATGCCTTATAGTTTTTAGACTTTCAGAATTCACCGATGTCACATTCTGAAGACAATCTCTGAAATCTCAAGGAAAGGAGAAACAATCATGTTTTTGCTTTTACAAAAGCAATCCAAAAGTCAGTTAAGTACCAGATGAAGAGCTTATGGAAACAATTAAAGAGCTGCTTTGCCAAAGGACAGAAGCTCTGCCCTCAGGACAGCACTTATGCCCCCCAAATCCTGACAGAAAAGTCTGCTGGAATAGATGCACCATTCACTAGATGGTCTGAAACAGGATGTTACATGGAAGAAGAAGAAGAAGAAGAAGAAGAGTTTGGATTTGATATCCCGCCTTTCACTCCCTTTAAGGAGTCTCAAAGCGGCTAACATTCTCCTTTCCCTTCCTCCCCCACAACAAACACTCTGTGAGGTGAGTGGGGCTGAGAGACTTCAAAGAAGTGTGACTAGCCCAAGGTCACCCAGCAGCTGCATGTGGATGGGCATGATGGAGACAGACCATGAACAAGGACCCAAAGCCTCCTTGTTTCCCGACATGTCAATGGATTGAGTCTGAATTTACACCAGCTACATAGCTGGCATGTCCCTCCCACTGCGACAAAGAGAATAAAATTCTATCTTCCTACTTCCCATCCCAGCCAGAAGGACCCGGTATGGCTTTGGTTGTAGCAGAGCAAGTACCATGGAGTCTCACCCCCACCATAAAAGAGGACTGAAGTTTTAATCAAATTTTAATACATAGCTATTACAATAAACTGGATTACTTTTTGTTTTTGACTTTCAGCAATATGAATCTGTGCTTCTGTCATGTGTGCATGATATATCTGCTGAAGTCGCTCCAACTCCTGTGATACTGTCTGCCAAAGTTCTACTGCATGTTCCTTTTCCTACAAAAATAAAAGCAAAAATAGTATATGATAAACTTTGTTTCTGCTTAGTGCTTATGATTCAGAAAACTGAAAGCAGAGATTGTTATTTTTCTACAAAGCTACTCTGCATTATGCAGATACTGCAATATATTCCCACTTGCCTCCCAAAGCGATGGTACTTATTACTTACATGTTTCCTATATGCTATATAATTAAACAGTGGGCAATTCTATTCAATTGCAACCTAGCCGCAGAAAAATGGAATTCAAATGTGAATATTAATTAATTACCACCTTTCCTCTAAGGGGTTCAAGGTGGTATACACAGTTCTATTCTTTCCTATTTTACCCTCATAACACTGAAGTGGATTAGGCTGAGAGTGAGCAACTGCCCTAAGGTCACCCAGTAAGCTTCACGGCTAAGTGGGGATTTGATCCCTGGTTCCGCAGGTCCTAATCCAACACTTCATTCAATACACCAGAACTTATTATATCATCTTCAACAGACCTTAGAGGTTCACAGATTACCAATAAGATAAAATCCTGAAATTAAAAGCAAGCTTAAAAATCCTGACAAAATTTTACTTTGAGAAGCGCATGCTACCTTCACCAAAAATAAAAACAAAGTAAAAGGAGGGGAAGGGCCAATTCTGAGGAAATATGCTTTAAAACTACATACAAAAGAGTCAAGGAACCAAGGCAGTCTAGATGTTTGAATCCACTCACTTTATTTGCTAGTTGTAGCTGGTTTTGAAGGTTTCTTATTATATTTTCATCCATGAATGTACCATCCCCTGAGGTAGGACCAGCTTGTAGAGCCTCCAACTGCTTTTCAACAGCCTCTTTCAATTCTTCATGCAATCTAGGTTACAAATATATAGACAAGCAATTTATTTTAACATAGTAATCAAAGCCAATTTGATGGAAATGAACCATCAGCTGGAAAATAAACACTTCTCAAGTTTATAACAATGAATTGAATTATTCTGAAAGCTATAAGCACACTGAAATCTTTCTACAGGATATACACAAGAGAAACAAACACTAAGAGCGGTATCTGTAGATCCCTTATGACCATATCCTGGCACAGCACCAAAGTGCTCCATGTGAACAGCAGGAATTTTCTTAGGAATTTAATAGTTCTTGCTGTGCAATGAAGAAACTGACAAGCTGAAGACAAGTGGCTGCTGCTGTGAAAAATTATGCAAAGAGGATGTTAGAAACACATCCTATAGCCATAAGACACAATATAAGTTTATTGTGGAAAATAGTGGGAGGAATTCAACATTGTGAAGAAATGCAGTATCTTCCCAGGGATGTCTCTCCTTGTTCTTGGTCTGTCCTTTAGGGATGTCTCTACTTCAAAAATGAGACCCTTTCCCCTTCCCTTGCCAGATCTGATCTTTCATCATGACAATACTGGCCTCCAAAAACCAGGCTCTCTGTTGTTGCTGGAGGGACAAGAATGGAAAAAAGACCGATTCCTATAGAAAAAGAAAGTACACTGCACCTAAAATTCAGCATGGAATTGCTACTTGAAAATTTAGAGGCCTGGGGTACTTTGAGAGGAATGGCGGGATACAACTTTAATAATAAATAAAAGTCACTAAGTTAACATAAATCAAGTACTCCAGGTCCCCTAGGTAAACCTCTGACACGCATATATTTTTGTTATGAAAGAAAAGAGTAAACAGTTGTGTATGAGCAGTATTATAGATATGTGAGCAGGGTTAGAAATATACGAATAATATCCATATAATATTTTGCTTGCATATACGTATTTATAAATATTAAGCTTGGTGGTTGAAAATGATGCTAGGAAGAGGGGGAAAATGGGGGGAGAATATAATGAAAAAGATTTGTTGGAATAATTTGTTATGTGAAAATAGTTAATAAAAAAAACTTTTAAAAAAGAAAAAGAAAATGATGCTAGCGATAGTAATGCTCACTCTGAAAATGCATCTGGCAGCATGAAATCAGGGTGGGAAGAGACATTGATGGCAAAAAGGGGAGAGGAGAGGCGTGTTCAGATTGTAATCCTATACACACTTACTTGAGAGCAAGTTTGATTAAAGTAGATCTAAGTCAGCTGCTAGGCACTGGTTGAGGCATTAAGCCTGCCTGCTCCTGCCTCATGAGGAGGCCCAGGTGGCATCCGCCACAGCTGGGATGACTCACAGGAAGGGCCTGGCTCACGTCCAGAGTCACCACCATGTTCCCCTCATAGGCACGGTGCGGCTGGTGGACCAGTTGCACCCCATCTGGACAGGGATAGTTATCTAACTTCTGTTATCTATGCTCTTGTAACCTCTAGGTTAGATTACTGCAATGCATTATACACGGGTCTGCCTCTGAAGACGGTTTAGAAGCTTCGGCTGGTGCAGAATTCAGCAGCCAGATTGCTCATCAGGACAAGACATATATACAACACCAATCCTGGCCTGACTGCACTGGCTGCCAATTAGTTTCCAGGCTCAATGCAAAGTGCTGGTTTTGACCCATAAAGCCTTAAAAGGCTCGGGACTGCAGTACCTCAAGGACTACTTCTCTCCATATGAACCAACCTGGACCCTGCGCTCAAAATCTGAGCGACACGGTGACTTCCCACTTGTGGAATGTTCTCCCCAGGGAGGCTTGCCTGGCACCCTCGTAACGTATCTTTTTACACCACATTTCTCTTATGCCAGGCCTCTGGCTGATTAAACAATCTATGGCCTTTTAAACCGTGGAGGGGTTACTGTTTTTGTTTGCTACTATGTTATGCATTTTTGTGTCTATATATTGTAAACTGCCCTGTGATCTTCGAATGAAAGACTGTATAGAAATCTAAAAATGAGTAAATAAACAAGCAAACAAAAAAACCACGCCACTCAGTGCATCGACCTTTCATTTTCCTTGGTGACTTGTTCAAGTTTTAGTCGCAATTCCCTCATCTGCACCTAAAAAAAAGCAATAAATAACAGTAAGCATTCATTTTTGAATAGGTGTCACAAAACTGTTAGATTAGACACACTAAAATTAAATCTCACGCACACCATGTATATACACAAACACCAGTGACAAAACGGAATATAAAATTCTTTTTGCTAGTTCAGCTACATGAAAAAAAGAATTATAACATTTTATAACTTAGAAGAAAAACTGTTTTTAGTATTGACAATATTATTCATAATGGGTATTCAATGACAGACATACTCAAATTTATTCACTCCGAGTAAATTTCAACTGCACATGCTACTATGTCTTAAAATTTGATCTCAATAAGCTTGTGTGAAGAGAAACAGGAAAACATTTGCACACTGGTGTGTATGATTCATACCTGACAGTACCTCAGCTGTTCATTCATTTCCTTCAGATGTCCATCATAATCAACAGCTAGAGGAGACAGTCTAACGTGGAAGTAAAAATATACAAAATAAAGACATTGGTAACACTGACTGAGCATTCAGTTAGTTTAAAGGAGGTGATCTGTGGCTTGATACACAACACAATCCTTCCCATTTCCTCAGCAAAATGCTTGTCAATAGAGGGGGATGAATCACACTGCGCCTTGTTTGGTGTAAAGAAAAATCTATTTTCATAAAGGGATGGCCTGCCTTTCAGTGGAAGCTCTACTGCATCCAAAATGGTAACCTTAGAAAAAATTATATCCAGTGAAAATTCCATGCAACATTCACACAATTGTGCAAATAGATACAGGAAGAGTGAAAGGACTGGTCTAATGCCTATCCAAGAGCTTGGATACTCAGACTTGCTATGGTTTCCCACATTGTAATTCCTAAGGCATGAGACACTTGTGGTATTTTTACCCTGTTTAAGAGCCATGGGTTCTCCAAACACAGCTAATGGCATCACTACCATCAAGGAAAGCCAATTAACCTCAAGTTGCACAGCATGCTCCTAAACATGCTTATTCATGAGTATATTTCACAACGTTCAACTGGACTTGCTTCTTGATATTGTAGGGATAACCAGCATGCTTAAGTCACAAATGGGTTAATACCATATGCTAACCTGTCAGGTTTAGCTAGGGGAAGCTAACCTTGGAAGGAAGCTAATAAAGCCTACTGTTGTACCCCAGTCAATCAGATAAGTGCAAAACCACTATTGAGCTTCAAACCATTAATTTAGGACTTTCACCACAATAACTAAGCCATGCTTTACTGCTTCTGCAACTTTTCTGACAGATTTATTGAAAAGCACATAAACCTGACGTTTGGAGGGTTTGTAAGTAATTTTTTAACTTACCAAACATGTGGCCTTTTCCTATGCTGGGGGAAGAGGGGAACTTTGGAAGGAATTCACAAGGACATATTTTAAAGGTCTAACAGCCTAAATTTCCATGCTTTACTTTGCTGCATATTTTGTGACTTTAAATCTCTGCTGGGCTTCTCTCATCAAAGAGTACTTGCCCCAAACCTGGATCCTGGCATCCAATAATTCTCTCATTTCTATATACCATTTTTTCCTCTTTTGAACCAATGCTAAAATGGGTCAGCACCAAATATTAATGAGGCATAACACAATGTTGTTTTTTTTAAAAAACGTAAAGCTCCATAGAGCACTATCAGTATACACACAGACTTCCTTTCAAATTCAGATCAAACCGAGAAAGAAAAAAATACATTATTGTTCCCTTTTTATTCTATATTTCCAAGCTTGAAAATAACATTTAAAAAGTGGCTGATAGAAAACAAACAAAATAATCAAACCACATTCGAAACACAGTAGTACTTTAAATTTAATTATAACACCAAAAAAACAAAAACCTTTACCTTTGATTCATCAGTTCAGGCTCCATTGAATTGTTACCTCCTAAGGAATTCTTCTGAAATGAAACTATTTCCTTTTAATACTGTTACATATTACCACATATATTTAAAAAGTGAAGCATATTTAATTTTCTAAAATCTTCATGTTTTGGCCAATCCATTCCATGTGCACTGATATTTAATTCCATATTCTGCTTTTACATTAAAATGATATGTGTAATTTCAGTTCTTCTGGAGATAAACACAATCTTTTTCCACAGCAGAAAGAAAGTCTCCATCTAAAATGACTAATAATGCTCCAAATGATGATTCATATACCACCTTTTGATCAGAAACTAGAGCAGGGTGAAATTTTCTCATCTAAGCCCATGTAAACATATTAGTTTCTATAGTATTACAAATCTGTGGCACACCTCTCACTATAAGTGAGAACCAGCCTCTTGTTGTACTATGAATTTCTGTTTTGTTTTAGAAAAACTGTGGATTAGCAATTATTGTTGATCTATAAAGTTATAACCTGGAAGCATCAGTAAAGCTTTTAAATTTGTAGTTGCATCTGATCAATATATGGTTATTAAAAGGTCTTACTTTTCAGTATTTCCCCAGTCAACCTCAGAACAATTACAAAAAGGCCTTTTAGATTTTAGAAATATGATACAATATAATATGTATTATAATACACACGTGTATATACACATTCACTACTTCACAAGGCAAAACACCATCTCAAGGCAGTTCATAAATAAAGCAATTTTGTATTATGTAAAATATTTATAAGCTACCTTTATGAATAAAAGTCATTAAAGGAGGCTTGCACAACAGCAAAGAAACTACAATTCAGAGATCATGACAAGTTATGGTTTGGTCCATCTAAGACAATAAGGAAGGAATCAGAGTGGATGAGGGGGATAAAAGGCTAAGAGGAGCAAGTGTATGAATCCAAAGCCCATTCATTTCTATTGTATGGATTCTGTTATTTTAATCCACAATTCTGCAGATATGTATTTATGGGCAATATTCTAAAAATTAGTACTGTATAAAATAGTGGTTTTCAACCAGTGTGGCAAGGCACCCTGGGGTGCCTTCAATGATGGTCAGGGGTGCCGTGGGCAACCCTGGTCTCCATCCCTCATTCCTTCCTTTCCTCCTCGGATGCCCTCTTGCATCTCTGCCTCCAAGTGTCTCGAATGACTGTTTGTTGCAGCATGTCTGGCCAGTGTGGTGTAGTGGTTAAGAGCGGTAGTCTCATAATCTGGGGAACCGGGTTCGCATCTCCGCTCCTCCACATGCAGCTGCTCGGTGACCTTGGGCCAGTCACACTTCTTTGAAGTCTCTCAGCCCCACTCACCTCACAGAGTGTTTGTTGTGGGGGAGGAAGGGAAAGGAAAATGTTAGCCGCTTTGAGACTCCTTAAAGGGAGTGAAAGGCAGGATATCAAATCCAAACTCTTCTTCTTCTTCTTCTTCTTCTTCTTCTACAACATGCTATGCAGGCAAATAGTGCCTCTGGGGCTGGCCAGTGGGTGCTGGATGCCAGAAGTTAAGGCAGCCTCAAAGCAAGCAAGCAACCAAGTGGGCAATGGAGCCCAAACAGCCAGTCTGCCAGCCCTTGCTGTTGGGAATGGGAAGACAAGTGAGAGGCCAAGCAGGCAGGCAGGTACCTTTCTTGTGCTTGCTGTGTGCAATGCCTGCCTGGGAGCTGAGTGCCCGGTGCTGAAGTAGAACCTTTCCGCCATGCAGGCCCAGCAGCACCCACTGCTCCCTCCCAAGTTAAGGTGCTGGCCTCATTCAACTTTGGCCAGTCTCAGTTGGGTCACCAAGGTCGGGGGCATCCTCTTCCCAGACTCCTGTGGGGCACTGTGAGGAAGCATCTCTCTTTGGGGCAGGGGGTGGCAGCTCAGAGACCAGGAGAGGCAGCATTGGTTGCCCAGAGGACTCCCAAGAAGAAGGGAGAGGAAAGGAGGCTGAATGAACACTCCACAAGGGAGTATGTTCAAAAATGGGTGAGAGGCTGCCAGTTCTGCAGGCAAGGGATGACATAACTGGGCTCCTGAGCCCCACAGGGGTGCCACAGAAAGAAGGTAGTTGGTCAAGGGAGCCGTGTGCTCAAAAAGGTTGAAAACCTCTGGTATAAAAAGTTCCTAAATAAAAAGAACTGGGTAGCTTCTAACTGCAAACAAACCTTTAAGCTCCTCCATGCTATAGTGTCAATAATATATGCAATAATATATGAAAACTTGGATTAGTAGAGGTAAAAAAAATAGTAACCTTTCCAACAACTTTCTACAGTGCATCATTTTGGTGACTTACTGCAATGTAAACACCAGGAAATAAATTTACCTGTTCAAAGGTAGTTGTTGTTAGATTCTCTGTCTGAAGTTGCTGGGGCACATCATTTAGCCTTTGATCTGAAACAAATTAATCCCTTAATTTGCAGGACTGATAGTTTACATTATGAAATTCAACTAGAAATATTCTCTCCCAATACATTTGCTTCCTGACCTTACCTTATGTAGACGACATTTATTTTGACAACATATAACTTAAAATGCAATATAGTTTATAGATCACAGTTTTAATCACTTTTCACTGTGAATTCCCTTTCCTTTATTGTTATAAAAGAATGCACTTTTTCAAAAAACCTTTAGACACGAATTCAACAAAGAAAAGTTTATTGCAATCCATACATACTTATTTGAGAGTACCGTAAGTTTCATGAAACACAGTGGACTACTTCCAACTAATAATGCATTGGATTGCATGGTAAGTAGTTTTGTTCACCAAATTTTATTTACCAACATGTTTGTTGGATTCCACCACCCAAAATCTAAGAAGATAGTAAAACATTATTTGGAGTCACCTTATTCATCTTTGCTACCAATTTACCTAAAATAAGAGTTCACTTGACAGATTTCAAATTGGTTGGACTTTCCTAAACAGGGGTTCTACTGATTATCTTGGAAGTAGATTTTGATGTATGTTGACTCTTGTACATTATCCTTCATGTGATATTAATTCAGTCATTTAAATAACAATATTTTTACATGTTTAACTCATTTCAACACATATATGCTCCTTTCCTGTTAGACTGGTGCCTTCTAAGTCATTTATAAAACATATAAAACTTTTAAGGAGGACAGTTTTAACAGTTTTTCAAAAGGCTCTACATCCAGCAGTGCCACCTGGGGAAGGGTGCCCTAGAACCCAGGTGTTACTCTAGGAAACCCATCAATTTAGGCTTCTGATACAGGTGGAAGGCAGAGCAGAGACTCTTCAGATGATCTTGACAAGCAGGCAAGATCTCAGCAAGGAGTTCTACCCTAGGCCAATGCATTTATGGCTCTCAAGGCCATTATCTGCACCAACATACTGGAAGAAAATGGAGACTGAGTAATACTGAATACTGAATAACATCCTCAGAATTACTGACAGCAGTATTCTTGACTAGCTGCAGCATCCAAACATGCTTTGGAAGCAGCTCCACACTGAGGGGATTTCAATAATTCAACAATGATGTAGCCAAAGTATGTGCAGCAGTGACAAGAACTGTCTTATTCTGGGAAGACTGCATTTGCTGCACTAGCTGAAGCTGAGTAAAAGCACATCTGGCAACAGCAGTATCCAAACCCTTAAGGTGCAATACTGGCTCCAGAAGTATTCCCAAAATCTGAATATTAGCATTCTCCTGCCCTAGTTAGCTCTCACTTAAGGGTGTAATTGATACGTCACTGAGATGAGAGTTATCATTTTGGGGAACATTTTGTCAGGTATTTGTCAATTCAGAATTACAGTAAAACTGTATTCATTTATTTACTGCATCTCCCAAGCATGCCAGGGAGGGTTACATAAAAATATAAAATAGATGGAACCTAACATTACAGTAAAAGTAGATGCACCTTTGGGTCTGAAAACTGTATCTTTCTAGATTTGCCAAGTTGAAAATTTTAAAGGAATGTCTGGGGCAAGAGTTATGCAGGGGAAGAAGTTAAAGTGATGTAGTAATGGATGGCAGTGAAAACAAACAGTTTTTCATTTATTGTAACCCATTCATCGGCTGTCAATATTGAGTTGATTAGGCATGCTTTGGAATTGCAAAACACTAGTAGGCAACTATATTAAGAAGCTGCAGTAGACCAAGAATAAATGTGTTTTCATATGTTAACACCTGGCTCCCAGTGGTGGCTATTAACATTTTCTGAGCATGTTAGATAAATGAAATTTAAACAGAACAGAAGTATCACAGCTTTTTCAATGATGTAACAAGAGCACCTTTGAAACTCCCTGAAAACAAATGCTTAGTGTTTCACTTTGTGATGCTAATATTCCAGCACCAATTTGATTAAGCTGTCATATGCAGCATATTCACCAGATCTACAGTGCTAGCCTTTATGAAACAGCCACTCTGTTTGCTCTATAAAAGGAGGAATGTTTATCTTGACGTTGAAGTAACATTTTGCCTCTTTTCATATTTCTGTTTTATATACATTATTACTGTTTCATTTGATGGAAATGAACATGAACTTGAAAGGGTGAAAGATTTACAAAGCATAAGAAAAATGTACTGTAATGGAAATTCTCACAATCCCATGCATGTTACTAGAAGGGGGGGGGGCTGTCCAAGGAAGCTCTATGTTGGAAGAGTCTGAACAGAAAGTACTTCACTCAGCACAGAGTTAAACCATGGAACTCACTCCCACAAGATGTAAAAACAGACACTAACTTTGATACTTTTAAAATAAGATTAGAAAATTTTATGGAGAATAAGGCTATAGCTACTAACCACGATGGATATGTTCTACCTCCACAGTTTGAGACAGTATGGGGATGGAATGACAAACTGGGAAAATGCTATTGCACCCAAGTCCTTCTTGAAGGTTTCCAATAGGAATTTCATTGGCCACTGAGAGAACAGGACACTGGACCAGTCAGACCTCTGTTCTGTGCTAGATGGGCTCCTCTTATGTTAAGTCCCCAAGTTCAATGGGACTTAACTACAGTAGTGAGTTTATGATTGCATTCTTACTTATTGAGGGTAGGACTTGTGCTGCATAGGTACCATAGTTGCCTTTGACTGGACTTAAGTGTCCAGGGGTCCTTTACCTTACCATTACCTATAGGTACAAAATAAGGATAATAATGAATAGGAATAATAACTGTATGCACACAAGTTTTATCAGATTCACTAATATTAGGTCTATGCAAGAAAGACCTTGAGTAAAGTTTCAATATACAAAACTGCAAGTCAAATCCTGGCTGGGGAGCACTGCAGTTTAACAGAGTGGAGGCGTTCACTGCTGCATCAGTAGCCCTGCTGCTCACACTAGCCTAGGCAGAAGGTGATAGTTGGAAGGCATAAGGTAGGCAAAGTGCTGGTCCAACCTAGCGCTGGTGTAGTGATCAGGCCCATTACCATCAAGCGGCAGCAATGGGACCATCTTGGGAGCCAATGAAACCCAGGCTAGCTAAGGCCCTCCTCAGAACACTCCATTTTGAGGTTTTCTGCCTGCTCAACAAGTGAAATAGGGGGTTCTACTGACTGTGGTCCATGAGCAGTGGCCAGCAAGTCTGGACAGACGAATACTTTTGCCCAATCCAAACCCTCAAGTGGTGCAAAGGAGGTTTGGATTACAGCCTAAGTGAGATAGATAGATCCTCTTAAATGACAATGAAATGACAATGACAAAGCACTTTCCAACCATTGATAAAAATAATTACAATCAAATAGAAGATACAACTTAAAATTAAATACATCACCCCCACTGAGGGAAATTAAACCAGAAAGACAAACGTAACAAATAACTCAGGAAAAGCTAAGTGAAACATATTTAGAGTTCATTGAAAAACCACCAAATAGGGGCCTGGCAAAGATGTCTGAGAAGGAAATTCCACAGATGTGGGGCACCACATAAAATTGTCAGTCTCTGGTGCCTAGTGGTATTTCCTCAAGGACCATAAACCTGACTCTGAGGCTGATCTTAAGACATTGGCAGGTTCGTGACAGTAGGTGATACTTCAGATAACCTAGTCCAAAACAATGTAGGCCTTAAAGAGCAAAACCAGCACCTTAAACTAAGCCCAGAAACAAACTGGTAAGCAATGCAAGTGGTACAGGGTTGGTATAATTTGAGTTGTATAACTCGTGCTGGCAAACAAATAACTGGAGTTTCCAAACTGTCTTTATAGAGAGCCCTATGTAGACACTATTACAATTGTCTAATTTGGACAGAATACATGTTAAAATAACAGACACCAGGTCTGCTCTCTCCAGATAGGAGTGCACAGAATACCAGCAAAAGCAGGTAACAGGCACTTGTGGTCTTTGATGTTATCTGCACCTTCATATAGAGCAACAGGTCCAGAAGAACACCTAAGCTGTTATTGGCCCCCACTTCTTTTTTATAAAAAGAAAACTTCTGTTTAAGCTTTTCAATGAAATACATCAACTAACAGTATAGATCTGAATGAACTCATATGAAGAACTTACTTTGAACTCTTGGAAAATCAGTTGCTCCTTCCATATTTTAACCTGGAAGGTCGCACAATAAGGTTTCTGACCAAATGAACTCCCTCTCATCAAGGTAAATACAAAACCTGTAAAAGTCAGATAAATGTAAGCAGCAAAACCTACAGTAATTTACTTCCATTCATTTCTAACTTTAGTTTCTGACTGAATTCTCCTCAGAATCTACAAGTGTCCTATTTACAGAAAGATAGGGCATGTGCAAATAATTCTGAAAGAAAAATGCTCTATCAAACATCATAATGAAAACTCACTTTTCAAAGCTATAGTCCCATGCATGGGTGCAGTGGGCGGGTGGGGGGGGCAGGGAGGGGAATTCTTGGCTATGCCCATGGTCCCATGGATATCAAATATAAAACTCCCCCAGGCTACAGCAGCTCATCAGTGTACCATTATAAAGTTTAAAAAGATAAAAATAAGAACAGTCCTTCAGCGCATCCTTTTTATTGCATGTTCATGACTATTAGTGTCCATGATGCAATCAGAACCGTCATACACTGTCCTTCACTCAACACTTTTCACACACAAAAATCCACAACCATTTGTCCCTGCAAAAGTTTTGGGGTTGTCCTACTGCTTCATTTCCAACCGGTACATAAGTTGTATAGAAAGTTATGGGATATCAGCAAAAAGTTACAACAAACGTTATGGAGCAAGGGGCTTTTTTTTTTATCCCGCTATTGTTGTGTTATAGTCTCTCCCAGCAGCAATTATGTGGAAACACTGGGGGAAAGCATTTCAGAACCACTAATACTAAAACAGAACAAACCCACCCCTAAATGCACCATTAATGTGCAAAAGAGCTTATTGCAATGAAAAACCCCGTCTGAAAGGACTTCTAAAGTAGATATATGACTAGGCTGAAAGGTTTGTTCTGGCATAAACCCATAGGAGAAACTATTAATTTAAGAGGAAGCGTTAACTGAAGAAAAATGCCTCCCCACACCCGCCGACAAGTGTATGTAATACACACGTTTCTTTTCAGACGAGGTCGCCTGTTGCGCGTCACATTGCTCTCTTGGAAGAAATGTGGGGGTGGAACACACGCGACCCTCTCTCTCACTCTCTTCCCACACACGGACCGGGACTGACGGTTGGAACCCCGCCGTGCGCGTGAAGCCGCAGCTGCTCCCCGCCTCACCTAATTCCCCGTTCTGGACCAATCACAGGCCTCCCCACCTCCCCCGTAAGAGACCGGCGCGAGACACCTGGTTAACTCGCCACCTCAACGCCGCCGATTACCATAACGGCCGACGGACAGGAAAAGAAGCAAAAAAACACAAGATGAGTGGAAGAAAACGAAGGAGGAGGAGGAGGAGACGGGTCCGCATATGACGCGCCTGGCTCAGGCCGCCAATCGGAATCTAGACGAAGGAGATGACTTTTCCCATTGGTTTAAAAGGGGGAAAGGAAAAAAAAAAGCATCACGTGCCCGCCTCTTCCTTCAGGCAGTGTGAGGAAGCGGCTGAGGAACAAAACTGAGCGGTGAGTGGGCAACCGCTGTGTGTTTGTAGGCGCGCTTACGCGGAAGTAAGTATCTCCATCTCCCAGGGACCAATTACTTCCGAGTAGACCTGTTAGGCTGCAGTCCTAGCTGGGAGGGAGCCCCATTAAATCCAACGGGGCCTCCTCCTGAGCAAAGTTGACTGGCAGCCACCCTATGCCCGGTCGCAGGACTGGATTTCCTTCCCTCTTCCTGGTTTCGAAGCAACTTGCCTCCCCAACGCTTCTCGGTGTTTTTAAAAGGGTGGCGCCGTGAGCTGAAATGGTGGCAGCTGAAACTTTTTCGTCTCGCGCGGTTTCCAGAGGCAGAGGGTCCTCCCCGGCGGAAATCGTTGGCAACCGGACGGGGGTGGGGAGAGGGGAGAAGGACCTGGTTTAAATCGAAGAGGACTGCCATTGCAATAGATTTCTACTCTGCAGAGACGGGATAAGAGATCCTCGAGATGTGTTCCACTGTCCTCTTCATCAGTATGTCGGCATCCTGAGGAAAGAGTGATTCTAGCACTTACACACACGCGCACAATATTGTGTTAGAGAGTGTGTATATTCCAGAGTGTTAATGCACATATGAGTCAAGCAAATCTGATTTTCCCCCCACCCACACATAAGCACTCTCTATTGAACTCTTATCGCAGTGTGACCTACCCACAATACTGGATGGTGATTAATGGGATGTATTAACACTTTGTGTTGCCCCTTCTCACTGCTAGTAGTTCCCAAGTTCCTCCCCAAGTCCTGGAAACCTGATGTCCTTTGTGAACATGCAGACGCTACAGCAGCATAGAATTGTAAAATTGGAGGGTTAGACAAGATCCCATGGGTCATCTAGCCCAACCCCCTGCAATGCAGAAATCTTTTACCCAACGTGGGGCTTGAACCCTGAGTTTGAGAGTCTCATGCTCTACTGACTGAGCTATCCCTCAATTGGGATACAACTCATATTCCCTCCTAGCCCACAAATCCAACATCATGGGTCGATATAAAGCGGGACTAATTTTCTTTGTGCCCAGCAGTCTAATCTCGAAATTATTTCCCTCCAGCCATGTAATAATATTGCCCAAGCATTCCTCCTGAGCTCTTCAAACTTAGTTCTAATCATAATTAGCATATATAGCCCCCCTTGCCCCAACAAGCAGACATTAACAGGATATTGGAACCAACTCACATCCTTTTTGGAAAAACTGGAGACCAAATTCCCTACCATTGACCCACCAATTGCAGGCAATTTCAATGCCGGAGCTATCCTTCATTCAATTTGTAATTAGTTCACATTATCCCAGTCCTGCATTCAAAGTTTCTTTTTACCACAGGCAATTAATTAAGGAGGGAAAGAGTTAAATAGAGCAATATCTCTGCAGGTATGGACAGGAAGATGTATAATTTAGACAAGGTGGGGGAACTGGTTCCTGGATAAATTGGATGACGTAGGAATTGCACCTCCTTTCTTGATATGCTCAACTCACCTTGCCACTCAGCTTGACTCCTTTAAACTCTTTTCTCATATAGTATTGAGAAAAAAGTTTTGAGTTTTATATTAGTCACACATTTGAGTGTCTAAACTATTGTCTTTTGATTGCTTTGTGGGTGGATTGATGCTGAAGTATAAACTGCACATTATTTACAATACCTTGTTTTGTGTATTGTGTGTTAAAGTATACTTAGAACTACTCAGGGTGATGATACCTGGAAGGCTACAGGCAGCAAGTGCAAGTTGTAGAGCACAAGGATAAACTGATGGACCACAGAATGCCAATCAACTGCTATGTTATGTACCAGCTGGAGGCACCCATGTAGAAGGAAATATTACAGCATTTAGGGCTTTTTAGTTCAAAGAAAATAGTAGGTTCCGTAACAGAAGTGTATAAAATTATGCATGGTCTAGAGAAAGCAAAGTTTTTCTCTCTTTCACAACACTGGCACTTAGGGACATCCATTGAAGCTGAACATAGGAATTTTCAGGACAGACAAAACTATGAAACTGTGACATTTGTTTCCATGAGAGGCAGTGATGGCCACCAACTTGGCAGGCTTTTAAAGAAGATTCTTAGAGCACAAGTCTATCAGTGGCTACTTTCCCTGATGGATGTGTTGTTCTTCCATTGTTGGAGGCAGTATGCTTCCGAATACATGTTGCTGGAAACAACAGAAGATGAACATGCTGTTGCCCTCATGACCTGCTTGCAAAGTTGCTTCCCCAAAGCATCTGACTGGCCAGAATGCTGGAATAAATTGGCCACTGGTCTGATTCAGCTCACTCTTAAGTTCTTAGAAGATATTGCAGGAGTAGATTTCCAAGACTAATTACAAGGAAATTTTATTTTTATCATAAGTTTGCAGAGGATATATAGTTGTATTTCAACTTTAACATGTTCTACTTTATCCGTAGGCAGGCCATTTGTTCATCACCAATACTGCTGTGGAAATATAACTTTATTTGGAGGATGGCAGTGGATTTGCATATTTATACAAGTTAAAGTTGAGATCACTGTGGACACCCTGTGGTGAAAATAGGCATGAACAGTCAGGTACTGAAAAAGGTATGGTGTTGCAGCAAGTCATTTAATTCTCCTGCGTATGTAATAACTCTATACCAAGATCTTAATGGAACTTCCAGTAACACATGCAATTGGTTGACTTGCATCTCTCGGTTGCAATGATGTTGTGTCACTTGCAATAATGGGTAGGAGTTGGGAGATTATAGAATGCTATTAAAGTTACTAGCAGCTGTGCCCCTGTCTGCTCCATTCACACACACACCTACTATTTTCCCCACATTAACCCCCTAGAGCAGTGGTTCTCAACCTTTTTTTGGCCATGCCCCACCTAAGCATCTCTAAAATCCTGATGCTGCCCCCCCCCAGTGATATATAATTATTAAAAAAGTGAACTCCTGTTCACGTGGAGGAAGCCTAAAAGGCCATTCAGGGTTAATAACTCATTCTTGAATTGCCCCCCTTAAAAATCAAATTGCCCCCTTGTGGGGCATGTGCTCCACATTGGGAACCACGGCCCTAGAGCTTCCCCTTCCTACTGCTACTAAGCTCACTTTTCACCTTCCCAACCCTATTCCGGAAGCTACTTCTCTCTTCTGCTCTATTGTGCAAGCACACTTTGCATCCCTGTTTTCACCTTTGCTCCCATGTCCATGCCTCCTCACTTACTTTTGTCCACCCTCATTATAACTTCCTGAAACCTCCTACCACACTATAAGCACCCTTTGTGCCCTTTGCCCAGTTATGAAGCTATGAAACTTGGCCTATTATCCAGACTCTTTCGCACCACTGCTTTCATCTTCAACCCCATTCCCATGCCACCTACTTCGTCTTATTTTGCAACCCGTTTTGCACCATCATTTTCTTTTTTCCACACCCCTTGTCCATAGTTTTCTCAACTCTCCTTGCACACAGACAAGGGCGTAGGAAGAGGTGTGTGGTGGGGGCAGTCCGCCTTGGGTGTCATCCCGGGGGGGAGACACCCCCCGACAGATTGCGCTGCCACGCCGCGACCGCCCCCCCGCCGGGAGGATTGCATCACCGCACTGCAATCTGCCCCCCACCAGGAGGATCACCTCACCTCACTGCGATCCCCCCCCCGAGGATCGTGTCGCGATTGGTCCCCTCCAGGATTGTGCTGCCTCACCGATCGCCCCTTGGGCAGATCGCCCCACCCTGCTTCTCCAGGTGCTAGCTCCGCCACTGCACACAGATCACCCCTATTTCCACATCTTACCCTCTCTCCTATTGTGCATCTTCCTTTCCATACACACACCATTATCTCCCTCCCCTCCCCTTTCCTACCTCGTTTTTTCAACCCCTTCCCATTTCCATGCCTCCTTTCTTCTATTCTGCAGCCCCTTTTGTACGCATAACCCATGCTGATATATATTACTGTATCTTAAGAGCAAGCCCATCAGTTTGTTCAGTTAGAGAGTATTACGTTCAGTTGATGAGTGTTGTACATATACGGGTGTCTGTTAAGAAAACATTTCTGCTAAATTACTACATTGAATCTGGAACTTCATGTTGAAAACAACACATGGTACCAGGAGTAAAATACATTGTGAGAAAGTACTATGGAATGTTTGAAGGTTCCTCATCCTTTGTCTCTCACGTGAGGCAGCTGAGAAGTTCCGAAAAGCATTTCTGCCCATTTCAGTGTTTCCCCTTTTCACTCCCACAATGGCAGAAGTTTGAGTAGAGCAGGGTGGAAGGACATACAGTGGTACCTCTGGTTGCGAACGGGATCCATTCCGGAGGCCCGTTCACAAACTGAAAAGAGCACAACCTGAAGCGCCGTATCTGCGCAGGTGCATGGCGCGATTTAGTGCTTCTGCGCGTGTGCGATCAGCGAAACCAGGAAGTAACTCTTTCCAGTACTTCCGGATCACCACAGGACGCAACCTGTAAGACGTATGCTGAAGTGTCTGTAACATGAGGTATGACTGTAGATGAAAGCTGCGAGTTTAAACAACAGCAGAGGGTTGAATGAAGCAGGGAAATAGTGACACTGCAGGTTGGTTGGTTTTTTAACGAAACAAAAAAAAATTAGTGGCAAACTTCTTAGTATTAAACAAAAATAATCATTTTAAGTTTACAATATAATATTTAGATGGAGTTTAAAATTGAAGATACATGGAACAGCTTACCAGTGAGTCATGATCCAGTAACAATCAAGTTGACAGGTGAAGATGCTGGAATGATGATAGAAGTTTGTGCTCCATTTTTTAACGATCCTCCAGCTCCTCCTGGTGACCCTGGAAAACCATTCAATGGACTGTGGGACTATGAGGGTAAGTGAATCAATCTTTTTGCAAGGTTCTATCATGTATATTCTGGCAGCATCTCTTGTGTACAGGCTGGCATTCCTGTCAAGAGAAATGCTGAACTTTGTTTAAAGAAATGCAACAACAGGTTATGTGGAGTGCTCTTGTTCAAGCTTGCAGACAGACAACTCTGCCATTTTTCAGAGTATTCTGTTCCACCTCAGCTTTCCATTTTCCACCCCCAACAGATTCATCATTTTGTGCCCACTGAATATGCTCAACACTAATTATCCTGTGAGGGGGTGTAGGTCCCCTATTCCCCTCCCACCGCCCCTCCTTTTCCCATCCTCTACTTCTGTAAAGCTTTGGGTTACCCTGAGCCTGCTGATGTGGCTAGATGGTGCTGTTTTGGTTATATAAAGATCTACATTGAGAGAATGAGCTTTCCAGTAGTATTATGCAGAATCCTGTGACTATCAGAGAAGATGATTCAAAACAGAGAAATGAATGAAGCCTAGTTAGGAGTTCCAAGTGCCCTAAACATTCAGTTTTCTTTCCAGTATTGATTATTTAATATCTAATTTCTATACTGATTAATATATTAAATATATATTCTTAGAGATCAGAGTACAAAAAACTAAAGCAACAGCAAACAACTTAAACATAATATTACAAAAATACACAGTTACATATAAGCACTGCATCAATACATAGGGCTGTTTCTGTGTATATAAATAAATAAAGTCAAATAAAATATATTCATTTTCCTTTGCTCACACCCAATCATCCTCTGGGTTTCTCACCTGAAGTCCAGCAAACTTTTAGCTTAGCCACAAAGGTTTCACAACAAAAAGATACTGGAAACAGCAAACATCAGCCTAGTCTCTCGCTCTAGACTTGATCTTTATGCGTAGACCCAAGGCACTGCCTCAGACTGCCCGCAGCTGTGTCCCATTCAGCTGCACTTTCCACAATCAGTTCCAGGTGCAGCAGCTTTCCCAGGGGTCGGTCCAAAGGATGAGGAGAGGCTCCCCTTCCACCCACAGCTGTTTCTTCACCCTCTGTCCTCTTCTAGCTGGGATATAATGTAATATAGTGGGGCAGAAGGGTCATTTAATTTTTAATGGGAAGGCTACTTATTGCAAATTATTAGGGGTTATGCAACCTGAATAAATATTATAACTGTTGTAAACATCAATTACCATTTATATATCGAGTAATCTATTTTAGGTTATCTCAAAAGGCAGGCAATTTTCATGAAATCTGTGTTCTTTTTTTGAGCATGTTCTCCGCAATTCTGCCTCCTAGGTAAAGAAATATATTACTATGCTTTTCTTGGAATTTTATGGTAAACAATCATCTAATTATCCAGATCTGAATCAAAACTAATGTTATTAATGCCAGGTTCTTTGTAGAAATTGTCACACAGCTTGTGAAAACCTAAAAAAATTCAATGCTATGAAACCTACAGGGGCATTATTATTATTATTATTGCCAGTTTATATGGTGCAAACAGTACGAAAGGATAGGCCCCTGCCTCAAAGGAGAAAGTGGTTTTGCAAATTTTATGGGGTTATGCTACAACATATGCTCATTAGCAAGTGTGTAAATGCTAGCAATAGGCTATTTATAGCACAAGCTGCTTATTCCATATACAGAGTGTTACAGTGGACAAAATGGTAGTACAGTGGTACCTCGGGTTACAGACGCTTCAGGTTACAGACTCCGCTAACCCAGAAATAGTACCTCAGGTTAAGAACTTTGCTTCAGAATGAGAACAGAAATCGAGCAGCGGCGGCAGTGGGAGGCCCCATTAGTGGTGCTTCAGGTTAAGAACAGTTTCAGGTTGAGAATGGACCTCCAGAACGAATTACAGTGGTGCCCCGCAAGACGAATGCCTCGCAAGATGAAAAACTCGCTAGACGAAAGGGTTTTCCGTTTTTTGAGGTGCTTCGCAAGACGAATTTCCCTATGGGCTTGCTTCGCAAGACGAAAACGTCTTGCAAGTTTGTTTCCTTTTTCGTAAAACCGTTAATACCCAGGGTGCATTGCTTGAAGAGGTGCAGTTGCGACTTGACTTCGTGGAGCAACACATAGCACGCGGTGTGGTAGCCTTTTTTGAGGTTTTTGAGGACTTTGCTGATTTTTGAAGCTTTTCCAAAACTTCTTTTGCAGCCATTTGGTAAGTTAAACTTTTAAAACTTTTTTTGGGGTTTTTGGATTTTGGGTTGGAGTTGGGGAGAGGTTTGCAAGAATCTGGGAGCTTGTGTGGGGTTTTTGTGTTGTTGTTTTTTTAAAAAAATATCTGGGTTTGAATTTCTGTATGGTGGGCGGCTGGGGGAACAGTTGAGGAGGGGTTTGCAAGAATCTGGGAGCTTCTGTGGGGTTTTTTTTAAATTTTTATGATTTTCTGTGACCATTGGGCCATGTTGTTGTTGTTGTTTTTAAAAAAATCGGGGTTTGAATTTCAGTGCGGTGGGTGGCTGGGGGAACAGTTGAGGAAGGGTTTGCAAGAATCTGGGAGCTTGTGAATTTAATTGAATTTCAATGCATTCCTATGGGATTTCGTGCTCCGCAAGACGAAAAATTCGCTAGACAAAGAAACTCGCAGAACGAATTAATTTCGTCTTGCGAGGCACCACTGTAAGTTCTTAACCTGAGGTACCACTGTAATCTGTTACTATACATGATAGTGATTAAGGACTGCCTCTGAATTATCTTCCCATATGGTATTCCCAAATACTATAGTCAAGTACAAAATGAATGAAAATCCATATATTTGTCCCATCAATAAAGTTTGGTAACTGTATATTGGTTAGGGCTGCCATATGTCCAGATTTTCCTGGACATTACTGGGATTTCAAAGGTGGAATTGATACCTGGGGCAGAGGGATTTCCAAAAGGCAGTGCTTTGTCCTGGAACTTAGTCGATCGAAAAATCAGTTTTTGTAAAAAAAAAAAATATCTCAACAACTTTTGGGGTGTCCTGATTTTTACTTTTTGAAACATGGCAACCCAAACACGGTGCATTAGCTTCAAGGTTTTTAAAAGATCCACATGGTAGGCTTAACTTTCCTGTGTGATAAAGACTCTTATGTACATCTTTTAGAGAGGAGTATGGAGGTACAGCATTAGAATCTCTCATCTTTTATGCTGGATAAATTAATTTTCACTAAATGAGTAGTCCAAAGAAGTTTTATCTTATAATACAAATTCCAACACTTCAGTACAGTTGCCACTTAAACTCACTGGTTTTCTTACTGGCAACTGTTTCTTTAAGGGATCTGTTGATAAATGAACTGCTTCAATACCATAATACAGATTTTCAAATAGCCACCCACTTTGTAGCCTGTTTAAAGCAAGAGTTTGCTCAGTGTAGACCCATTAATTGCAGTGTATCTACTCTGAGTGCGATTTAGCTTTGGTGACATCCAAAGTACTGAATATCATCAGTCATAAAAGCCTTATAAAACTTGGTTCTCTCATTTTATAGGCCACATACTACTGACGCAGGGATATCTGGATAAGACGACTAAAAACTGCCTCCACTGTTGAGCTCAGATTCTGCTTTCAATTTTACATAGGCATCTATGGGAACAGGATAGTGGGCTAGATGGGCCATTGGCCTGATCCAGTAGGCTCTTCTTACATTCTTAAAATGTTTTTGATGGACCAACAACTTTTGTGGTCTTGTTTGACATAGCCACTATGTTTCTCCAAGTCTAAGTAGCGTAATCTCTCCCCATCTCAGCTGGGCTTTCACTGTGAGTTCTCTGATTTCTATCACTATGGAGATGGCTACTCGATAGTTGGAGTTTCAGTGTTACCAACACTACTTTGATTCTGTTTTTCTTGAACAGGATGATATATCAGTGTGAAGTCATCTGGCAAGTTTCCTTGGCTATGTGATCTTCACATTTTAAACTTTTTTCTTATGCCATCAAGCTTATGTTGCTTTATCTTGCATTCAAGCTCCATAGGTTTTTAAATTTTAGTATTGCAGCATTGTTGCCAAAATAATATTCACAGCATAATGCATTCAAATTGGCAGTGCAATAAATGTGTATAGTGTTTAAAATATTCACTAATTGGCTATGTTCACATAGCATTCTAGAGGAGAATCTAGAGTAATAGTTGAGTATGCTGCTACCTGCTAGAATAACACCAATTTTGTATTTAAAAAAACTTTAATGTGCTGTATGAGCATCAGTTGGAACAATTTTCCCCATTCTTTTTCTTTTCTGCTCTTAAAGGTATGAAGAATTCATAATTTATACTTCCCTAGGTGGAGGAGAAATCTTTTTCTGGGAGCCATTTGTATTTTATTCTTATTTCTTGCAGCTGTTTCCGTTGATCAGCACTGCATTGGAAAGTAGCAGCAGGATTCCTGAGTAGCTTTTTCATACATATGAATGAAATTCTTTCCCTGCTCTCTCAATTGTTTCACATTCATTCCATTGCTTTAGGAGTATATTGCATCAGTTTCTTGCACTTAAGGCTTTTCCTTAGGGCCAGTGCAATGAGTGATTGCTCAGTTCTGTTCAATTTTACCTACACAGGCATCCCATAAAAGTCCCTAAGCATCACTTACCTGATTGACAGCTAATATCAAGTAGAGAAACTGTTATTTTCCACAGCTGTTTCCATCCTTATCAAGATGGAAGAATCAATCTTTTGTTTCTTCCCCCTATGTACATACACACAGAGAATTTGTAAAACACTTTTTTGTAGTAGTTTTAAAAGCAATACTCTTCAAGATTATGGTAATTATAAGCTATTTGAAAAGTGTTTTCAAAGCACATTATGAAAAATATATACAGTTAGTGGGCTGCCGAAAAAATTAGAGGAGAAATGAGATTTTGCAGCATTCTCCTATGCGTATCCACTCAGAGGTAAGTCCCACTGAGTTCAATTGGGCTGTACTCCCAGGTAAATTGATATGGAATTGTAGCCTAAGTCTGCAATCCTAAATGCAGTAGGGAATAAGTTATATTGAGCAAATGGGATTGAGTTCATGTAACTGTGTGTAGGTTTGCACTGTAAATATAAAAATGATTTAAAATGAAGCAGCAATGTTTTGTTGGTTTTCAGTTGTAGAAGCTTTCTTCTTGAATCACCAAACTGAGCAGTACTTAGAAGTGGAATTTTGTCCGTAAGTAAACATTTCAAAATCCTTTAATTTCTTATGCAATTATGTTGCTTGAATCCTTGATGTGTACGTTTGTATTTGGGAGATTGCTAGAATTCCAAGAGTGCTTTCAGCTTTATGCAGGTGAAGAACAGGATTTGCCACTAGGGAATCCCATTCAGACCTTGTCCAGTATCAGAAGTGTCTTTCTGCTTGGAGTTGTTCTGTGGCTTTAGAAGGTAGCTGCTGATTCTACAATGTGGCTAGAAAAAAATATTATGGTTTCTCTCAGTCTGTATATTTTAGCAGTAAGCTAAGGAACAGAGCTGTAAAGTTAATGTATATTGACGTGCAGTGCAATATCATATACGTTGTAAGCCACCCAGAGTGGCTGGGGAAACCCAGCCAGATGGACGGGATATTAATATTACTATTAATTAATTAATTAATTAATTACTAATAGTAATATTATTATACAGTGAGATGGTAAGGTGCTGCATAGGGACAGAGTCCTTAAGAGCAAAAGCACCTGTATGTTTTCCTATGCGGTTGCCAATACTCTACATGTAAAGCTCTGTAGGAATCTTTAATTTGCAGCTGCAGTATTATAACATTAACCAATGAATGAATTTCTGTATTCTTACAGAATCGGAGTGAGAAGAATCCAAGATAGGATAAAGAATCCAAGATAGGATAAAGGCAGTGTACGTTTTTATTGTTGAGTCTATTCAGGGAGGCAAGCTCTGAAAAATATACAAAATTGGGGATTTGAGTGGTGCTGTAGCTAGGGTGGGGGACCAGTGAAAATGATGGACAATTATGAGTGAATTTAAAAGCATCCCATAAAGATGTGTGTGTATGTGGCTGTGGGTTAGTAAAGACTTACTTCAGCAAATGTCTTCTTTGTAAAGAAAGGTAAAGGACCCCTGAATGGTTAAGTCCAGTCAAAGAGGTGTATTGCTCATCTTGCCTCAGGCCAAGGGAGCTGGCGTTTGTCCACAAGCAGCTTTCCAGGTCATGTGGCCAGCATGACTAAACCGTTTCTGGCACAATGGAACACCATGACACTCCAGTGGCACCTATTTATCTGTTTGCATTGGTGTGCTTTTGAACTGCTAGGTTGGCAAGAGCTGGGACAGAGTGATGGGAGCTCACCACTGTCACGCGGATTCGACCTGCCAACCTTCTGATCTCCAAGCCCAAGAAGCTCAGTTGTTTAGACCACAGCGCCACCCGTGCCCCTAGGTTTGAATTCGCGCGACTGGGTGAGCTCCTGTTGCTCTGTCCCAGTTTCTGTCAATCTCACAGTTCAAAAGTATACCAGTGCAAGTAGATAAATGTGGTGGGAAGGTAAACCGTGTTTCTGTGTGCTCTAGCTTCCATCAGAGTGTTCCATTGCGCCAGAAGCGGTTTAGTCATGCTGGCCACATGACTCGGAAAGCTATCTGTGGACAAATGCTGGATCCCTTGGCCTGAAAACAAGAGGAGCACCACTTCCATAGTCACATTTGACTGGACTTAACCATCCAGGGGTCCTTTACCTTACCTTTACCTTATTTGTAGATGTAGTCCAGAATGAAGCAAATATAGTTGTGCAATTTAATGGCTTCATGTTGACTTACATAGCAAGTTGCTTAGGAGTTATTTGCATTTTATCGGGTTACACAATTTTCATCTGAGAACTATAAGTTGCCTCTGGTTTAGATATGCTAATGGATGTATTTCTGGTATGACTATATTATGTTTTTGTAGGCATGGACAGTATCTGGTGTTGCTGCTTTCTGGGAGACGGAAAGTGTGCAAAGTAAGTGGACTCCACCACTACCTTCCCCAGACGCACAATTACTTCAACACTCACGAGACTGGGATAAATCTGCATATCTTCTTTTAACACAGCAAGAACTTTCTTTAATGTTTGAAGTGTCGAGAACGTGTGCCAAATGGAATGGAAAAGCTCATCTTCCTTGGAGTTATTTTCCACCAGCTACTGACAAATTTAATGCATTTGCAATTCATGGGTCAGGAGTTAACAGAACATATGAAGCCCTCTACCCTGTACCTCAACATGACATTGTGGCAAAACAGAAACCTGATTTGTAAGTACATCTGTGGTGCTTTTTTTTTTTTTTTTTTGGAGGGGGCGTTCTAAGAGACTGGTGAGAGTGGGAGAATATTTTATTGCCCTTCAAATTAGGAGGGCAAGTTATATTAGGACCTAAACTGCAGAATCTAGACAAGAACTTAAATGCAGTGATGTTGCTTCTGCTGGCCAGGCTGGTCAAGGATGCTTTTTATTTGGCTTGTAGCAGTCTTACTATTGAAAATGTTAACACATTAAAGGAGTTCAAACAAAATAACCTTTAACGATCATTCTCTCTCACATACACTGCTTTGCTAAGCTTATCCGTTGGGATATAATGTAATACCTGTACACTTCTTGCATTGGATCAAGAAGTGCATTGGGAAATGTGAATATATGAATGATGGTGTAAAATATTATAACAATGCTTGCTCGTCTTTCCCCTGTGTTCTTTTGAACAGCTTCTTGGGTCTGGGGTAGCTTGCTGTGCTCCATATTCATTAGTACTTGCTGAAAGGAAATATATGGTAGTATGTGTGCCTTACAGCATTTCAATCTGCAAAATGCGCGCTTCTGATATGTTGATAGAAAAATGCTTTATGCCTGAACTGAAATGAGACTTTGTGAGATGTCCACTTGAAACATAACATTGCATACAGTGTCATGTGCTCTCTGGGTAGTTGTACCACAAAACCTCCAATCCTATCTACCACCCATCTATTTATCTTGGTGGTTACTTTTTATTCTTTATTTGACAGAGTGTTATCTGCACACCTTACTTTCATACTTTTCCTTGCATGAAAACTTAGAAGGCAACAAGGCACAGACTGTAATTATTTCAATCAGTTTCACAATATGAATGTGAGACACACACACACACACACACACACACACATATATAAACTACAGTGTAATTTCTTGGGATGGTGAAGAACAACACACACTAGTTCTTTAATACGTAGTTACTGTACTGTGGTTTTGTAATACAGTACAATAACTTTTCTTCATACCAATTCAGCAGATGTGGAAAGGGGTAAGTGTTAATGTTTCCAACCCATCCAACTCTTTTGCTCCTTTCTTTTGCAGCCATCACCTAGAATATTTTAAATGCCTGAACCTGAAACTGTTAATGGGAGAAGATTGGAAGCAACCAGAATCAGACTTGTGGGCATCATGTAAATGCAACTAAATAAAAAAGACAAAAGGTAGGCTACCCAGATAGCTTAAAGTAGGTGGTTAGACAGTGATGACCACTGCCTACTTGTAGCACTTACAAGCATTCAGTGGATCAAATCGAAGAGTGTTGACTTCAGTTTGCTGAAGTCCGCTGCCATAGTTGCATTATATATCTGCATGTATGAAAATATCTGTCGCCAATGTCTGGGTTGGAGAAAAGCTTTTGTTTCCTCTCAACTGGGCCTTACACTGTTGCTCATTTGCATCCTGATCATATACTTTTATTTAGTTATCAATAAGGAGCTGGGTAGGTTTAGCCTGTAAAAGAGGAGACAGAGAGGAGATACGATAGCCATCTTCAAATATCTTAAGGGCTGTTACATGGAAGAGAGACCATGCTTGTTTTCTCCTGCTCTGTAATAAAAATACAATTAACAGTAAAATAAAACATATTTGAAACACTTCTAAAACATGTAGAAACTGTTAAAATCTAGAAACACTGAAAGACGACAAAACACGTAACATATCATGTATCTGAATAGATCTGCTGAAACAGAAACATTTTCAGCAGACATCAATAATGTCAATAGTCTGGGAGTTTTAAAATACAGGCGCTAAAGATGTGACTCCTGATGAATGCAATATAGACATTGTGTGGCATTTACAGAAGTGTGAGTTTTGCAGATTGAAGTGATCAAGTTGGCACATATTGGGTAAGGGGACCCCTTAAGGAAACTGGTCCCCAGCCATTAAGGCAGTATATACCAATATTATTATGAGTCCTGTGGATGATATTGGAGACTGCTTACTAACTATTAATGTTGGGCCAGAATTTGTTCTGGATACTGAGAGTCCAGGCCTTTGCAAATAGTAACAACGCACCCCAAAAGCCCTTGCACGTTATGTTTCTAATCCAGCCTCAACCATTCCCACAAGTTGTTGCAAAGGAGTAATTGACTGTGTCTTTACTTCCTCATTTAGTCATGTTATCAGCTTTGTGATCTTCAGCTGTCAGGTATCTAATCTTACTCAAATCCCCATATTGATCTACTTTCTTTACAGGTCACTTGAGTATTGCTCTTTTATTGGTTCTGTTTCTCACATTCCCTCACAGATTGTCTCTGTAGTAAAGTATTTCATGTTCTGCGGGTCTTAAGTACCCAACCGCTTCAAAGATTACCTGACTGGAATGCAAAAGATGGAAGGATACCAAGAAAAGAAAAGAGATGAGATGAGAAGAATCCTTCTAATTCCAATCTGAATGCATTTTGTCCTCTCCTCCCTTCTTGCGAATTTCTTCCTAAGTCAATTATAGATGCTGTCTGATAGCTGACATTACTTCTGCAGTAAAGAAAATGGGAACTTTCCCCCCTGAAGCCACACATGTGTATCCCAATGGATAAGAAGTTGCGATGTAATCAAGCTGTTTTCAAACAAAATCCATGATTGATGCTGCTTGCAGGAATGAATTGAGAAACTAAGCCAATCGCACTCTGCTATACCTGCTAGATCATAATTGGACTTTAAACATTTCACTTTTCCCAACACAAGCATGTGCTTATTTTATTTACAGTGACCTCCATTGAGATAGCTGCAAAATTATTTTGTTGCTCTGTTTGCCACCTGCATTTTTTTCAATGCCCCTGTGATAAATGGACACTTTTTGGGGTGTTGACAACTTGCCTTCATGGAAAATCTGTGGAACTATCCACTTGGGATGAGCAGACAAACGTTGTAATTCCACTAAAAATATGTTCTATTTAACCAGAAATGGGTATTGTCTCAATGTATTTAATCTTTAATTATTGATTAACGTGGGATAAAAGTAAATGGCATACCTGTTCACTGTGTATATCAAGCAGGTTTTCATTTCTCACACCAAACTGATTATGACTTAAGTATAAAGGAATAATGAATGGAACAATATTGATCCAGGTGCTTTTTATCATCTTTTCCCATTATACATAAAATTAAAATGAAAGTAGCTAGACGCTCCCTTTCGATGGAAGAAAATTATTGTTTTTTCATCCAAGGCAATGTAATATAATCTGAACTGCAAGTTATTACAGAAGACATTCGATTAAATACAGAAAAAACTCTGGGCGTGATATGTATGTATATAATGCTGGCTAAAATGTTACGCCTACCTTGATCAACACAGATCTGTTCCTGTTTTATGTGTGTCTTTTGAAAGTATGTTCTGGGTGGTATTCAGCTAAGTTTTGCTCAGAAGAAATTGAAATTAATAGGACCTAACAAACATTTTTCATTCATTTCACTGGGTGTATTCTGAGGAAAACGTACCAGAATATTGTTTGATGTCTGGTTGATGAGCTGAATCAGGCTCCAGGAAAACAACTGCTACACAGGTAACACTCAAAGTAAAGTGTGTAGCAGTTGCACTAGGGCATACAAACACAACCCCACTCCCCCATTGCTGTGGAAGGTACAGTTGCTAGCAGGCAAGTCATTGCATCTGTGCATGCTGCTAAACTAAGTGAAAGGCTATCATGCTATCAAAGAAGACAAGAGGCTATGGCAGTAATGACTCCACACTTATTAAAATACCAGGAGTGAACCTTGCTTTAACTATCCCAAATTGAGACAAGGCCACAAATAAATAGCACAACTACCACAGCATATCGGAGGACACTTCATGCTTGTATTACCCCTTGCAGGGGTGTATCAACTCTAGGTAGAAAGAATAGGATTTTCCTAATGCATGGAAGGACAGGTGCTAAGATTGAGGTTACTAGTGATAACTCACAAATATCTTTGGAACTGGAGTTTCTGCAGTCTAAAATCTGTTAAAGGCAGCTATGCAAACAAGGCTGTCATAACAAGAGATCAAAATAAGATTTCGGAATGTGTTTGAAAGCATACAGTGCCTAACAGAATATTGCAGAATCAATAAATGATGTGATGCTAATAACATAAGCACATGGTAGTTAACAAGGAAGGATTATGCAGAAAGAGTAAGGTGCAGTTGGGTATAAACAAAGGAACCATTTTATACGTCTGTTTGACATCTGCTGTAGACTGGTGTTTTGGGTTATATGCTTGATCTAAAAATGGTTTTGGGGAATTGCATGAAAATGTCAACCTACAAACCCATTTGCTATTTTTACTTATATAGTAGTTAACATGTTCTGTATCATTTTAAATATATTTTCCAAAGTTTAATAATCCGGCAATTTTTTCAAAATGGCATTTTATACGTGAGCAAGCAACCAGCAGCATGACATTCAAGGTGACTTGGAATTTCTCTTTTCCTAATCTTCGGTTAAAGACCTCTCCAAGAAAATAGACAATAGGTTAATGACCCTTCATTGTATTGAAAAGTTGACTTTCTCATTTAATAAAATGAGAAGAAACACAGGGGATGATGTCTATATGGGAAATGTGATTATTCTGAAAGAAAGCAGAAACAGTCACTGAAGTACTGCTGTCAGTTGGCAACTTTGTTATTTTTGAATTTGAGACACGGAGATTGAAAAGAAAAGTTGTGGACCAGGTATTGATGTAAAGTCAGTTTTTCTCTCAGCTTCTTATTTTTCCAATCTTAAATTGCTCCAGCAGTTTGCAAACTCTAAAATCTTCATGAAATTCACCAGAATCTTACTGTGACTTTCTCCTAATAAACACAATGGGTTGAAAAGAAACAAATCATTAGGGTATTGACTGAGCCAAGTCAAAATTCCCTTGGGCATTGCAACTTCTCAAATGGATTTGGTGCACACCTGTAATTTGTGAATGCAAAGTAAAGTGTCATACACACAGTGTCTTTGTCTGAAAGCATTTGTTTGTCACTGAATTTTATGTGTTATGTTGGTCACAAGTCATATGCTGGAAAACTTTATCACAGTTGCCAGTAACTGTATATATTGCTTACTAATTTATTCTTTTTATTCATAAGTTTAGAGAATATAATTGTTTTAAGGTCCAGATAAATTCTTGTGGTTGTAAAACTGTTGTGTTAGTCATAACTTTTAAAATACAATAAAAAGAAATCATTTAAACAATCTGGCTTATTTCTTTATTTTTGAAGGGAACATCAATCAAGCTAACACACAATTAGTTTAATAATACTGGCCAATACAGTCATACCTCGGGTTAAATGTGCTTCAGGTTGAGCTTTTTCAGGTTACGCTCCGCGGCGACCTGGAAGTAATGGAGAATGTTACTTCCGGGTTTTGCTGCTCGTGCATGCGCAGATGCTCAAAATGACGTCACGTGCATGCGCAAAAGCGGCGAAACGCGACCTGCAGATGCGGGTTGTGTTCGTTTCAGGATGCAAACGGGGCTCCGGAATGGATCCCGTTTGCATCTAGAGGTACCGCTGTACACAAAATATTATGTATAGAAGATTACAAATATTATGTTGGTCACTATGGAATTACCCTTTTGTGAGAATATTGCTATTTACATGAATTAGAAGGACTCATTCACAACCTCTGCCTTGGATATTCAGTGTTCTTAATATCCAAACTGGACAGAATCAAATCAGATTTGAATAAAGTCTCATAATGTTTATTTAGAGTGAAGCCAAGGCCTTTCCGTAGTTGAATGCAAGAAGCAAAGTTGCTTATGTAGCATACTGTTGGTATCAAAATGGCAACCTGTATTTTTCCACCATTTAATCCAGCTTTACCTTTTCCGCTGAAAATCCTATACTTTAAAAAATAAAAACCACCTTATTGCCCTTTGAAATATTAAGCCCCTTTTTATATACACCCATGATTGGGTCCTTTGTCCTTTTTGTCGTACTTTTATTTGGGATTAAGTTGTGCTTGTGGGTGGCAGTGCAGTCCCCCCCCCCATTTTGTGAAGCACAAAATCTAGGAGAATTGAGTGGGGGGGGGAGAACATTTTGTTCCAGTTTCATGCTGCATTAGCTGCAGAACATGTTGGGCCTACGCTCTTCAGTGGCTGTTCCTTGTTATGTGTGCTAACACTTATTGATTCAAAGTCATTTTGTCAGTTCAGTATGGACACTCTGAAATACTGTTTACAGTTTTGGTAACAAGAATGGAGATGGCTTGAGCCTCAATAAGCTATTGAGCTCTTCAGGTTATTGCAGATGGCAAATTTGAACTGGTTTGCCACTTCTGCTTTTGTGAAAATTCCCTTTGAAGTATGATCTCAGAATGTTTCATTCTACTTCCAGAAGGCTCTTTGTCCCCTGAAACAGGAAACCGTTTCAGCTAAGTAATTTGACAGATAATGACATAGTAGGCTCTAGTGTTTGACTTACAATTGCTTTTATAGGTTTAGGCTGATGTTTTAGAGCATTCTAGGATTTAAATCTTCAGACCTGATGAGATTTAAATATTAATCCTAACTAATCTGGGTTTGTTTATATTAAAATCGAGAGAAACTTGTGATTCCCTATTAAGTCAGGCAGATTTGAAAACGTATACTGGAATTAGCACTGGACTTCAAATATTGCAAAAGTCTTCACTCAAGTTTTTTCTTTTTAAAAAATGTATTGGGTGTTCTTCTATACTGTATATATTACTAGGTACTCTTTTAACTAGACAATGTTCACCAGGAAAAAGGCAGGGAGCGTGTGATCCTGCTCATCGTTCTGGATCTCTTGACATCTTTCAGGATCATTGACCCATGGTATCCTGCTTGAATGATTGACAAGGATTAGGATGCTGAATTCTGCTCATTAAGTACCAGACCAAAATGCTTCCCTTTAACACACTGTAACAGGTAGCCAACTAAAGTCTTAGTCAATTATTAAAACACTGTCAAGGTCAGGATGTGTTATCAGTTACCTCTTCTTTATATAGTAAACACTCTCCAAAGCCAATGGCTATTCAGCTTTGTTCATCTAGCTGGTATATAAAACGTATTTTTTTGTTCTGCCCGGTAGCTTTCAAAAATGAATACTTTATTTGCTGTGGCTTTTATTGCTGCCTGCTTTCCTGACTTTGCCCACCACTTCGTGCTAAGCAGGTACTAGTTAACTTTATTTCTATATCATTTGTTTCAGTTCTCCTCTGTTTACCAAACTGAAAAAGAAAACCTTATACATATGGTTGATTTTTCCTTTCTCCAGCCCATATATATATTAAAAAATTAAGTGGATTGCATGGTGATAAAGCAGAATCTTTATTCCCTATTGTAAGAAGCGATAGTTGGGAGCCGTTACAATAAAAGGGAGGAAGCTGAGAATGGCAGAACAAATCTGTCCTTCCAACACAGAGATGGTTACAGTGCAGAGTGGATGAAAGGTTCTTCACTAAAGAGCCTGGTTTAAGTTATAAGCTCTGTAGGAGTGATCTAATTGGTTTGGGGAAAAGCAAAACCTTGGCGCTACTGTACTGCTTCAGTGTACACCATATGCAGATGCTGTGAATGAGTATTATTTGAGTCCTGGAAATGTCATGGTTCTCTCTTTTTTTTACATATGTTTCTGCTTAAACACTCAATTACATTATTGTTGTTGTTGTTGTTTTATTAATTAAATTTCTATATCTGCCCTTCACTTGAGGATCAGATTAGATTATAAAAACACAAAAATGTTTAACATAGTAACAAAAAACAAAACCCATTATCCCCCACAGTGTTATTATTGCATATGCAGGAAGGTGTACACGTGCAGTTATCTGCTAGGACTCCCCCCTCCCCACTTCATCATTCTTTTAAATATATCTTTTCCCAACAGCTACAAGAATATGACACAAACCAGTGCAATATTTTGTGATTTTTGTTCACAAATTCCAGGAGTCATCCATCTACATGATAAGATCTTTGTTGGCATCCAACTATCTTGAGAGACAATGGAGTGTACCTCTGGGGGTGAAGTCAGACCTCTGTGTTTGTAACCAAAGTGACCTCCCCAGAGCACAAGCCTGGGCAGTGTTGTATGGTGGTCCTGAGCTCCCTAGACATGACCCCCCCTTGACCTCACTGATGTGAACCAAAGGAAAACAGAGCAATATATTTGACACCAGCTTGGCTGCAGGAGTTGCTGTAAAGAGGTGTGCAGGACACCATCCAACCATCTTACAGACTCCACTCCGGATTTGTATAGGGTTTACCCCTTAGCCTTTTCTTTTCCTGAAGGTATCCAGCAAGGCAGCAGAGGTTTAGGGTCAGAATTTTCCTTCACCTAGATGGACTACCTTCCCAGGTTGACAAGCCCCACCTGCTCCTCACTTCCCTCTATAGCACATGCAGAAACCACCTTCTTTACTGTTGGACTCACTATTGGTCTCACTCACTCAATCTTCTTGAGCCTGTCTTCAAATGCAGAGAAAATCCCTAACTCACCAAGGGTTTGAAACTCATCAGCTACCCTCACCCAGTTTAGCCAGAAAGGCGAAGGTGTTCCTGGGGTATGGTCACTGTCACATGCTGACAGCTTTTAGGAACCATGGGTGACATCTGAGTGCTGCGTGGGGACCAAAGGTGGACAAACATCGTGATAAGACCTACAGCCATTGTTTTAAGTCTTCCAGAGCAATCCAAATGAGGATTTATCTTGCCTAATACTTCCTGAAATGTTTCCAAGGTTTTGAAAATAAGAATTTTGTGTTGTTGCACTTTCTATGAAATTTTATCACTCTTATAGTCGTATATATAAAATTAAGGTGTCTTGCTCCCCCCGTAATGATTGTGTTAATAGGCTTATCACAGAAACTTTGACTCTTACTGCTTTTTGCCACTAGATGGGAGACTAAAGTTAACAATGTTATGCTTAGGAAATCCCTACTAAGTTTTCTTCTAGAAGTTGTGTTTTTGTTTTTTCCCAAATAGAACCTCACATTGGTTTCATATAAACCTAATGGGACTTCAGTTTCTAAACTGATGTTTTGCATTTCGTGAATAAAACAGTGTAGTGCAATAGTACAAATTAATGCAGGTAGATTCCATTCATCTATTGTTACCTGTCTTTTCTTCCCAAGTGAAAGTGCTGTGTTCAGTGATCATGAGGCAAAATTTCTGAGGGATGAAACAAGACAGGTGAGAATTTATATATGGTTACACAAAATGCTGCACTTTTAAGAGAATGAGAACATTGTGAAAAGTATTTTTTAAAAAAATCATAGCAGTTACTGAGATTAAATACAATGCAATGGTGAAGTCTCACCTGCTGTTACCTTTTATATTTCATTTTCTCGATTGCATTAAAATGTTAAGTGCAGTGATGCTGTGTTTCTCATCAAGTCTCCTATTCACATTTTAAAGGAACTGTAATCTTGCACTGACTTAGAATGTTGCAAGATGAACAGCTGTTAGCTGTGTTCTATTGCTTCTCAAAAGCGTTCTGTTTTGGCTCATTTCAGCAGCTGAAGTTTAGCTGTACTGTACCCCTGAGATTGCCCATTTTGGCAAACCACCTTTTGGTTACAGGTGGAAATAAATTTGCTCTTTACTTTCCCCCAGACTATTCATTTAGCAAAGGACTGGCTAACCTGTGGCTCTGCAAATGTTGTTGGGATTCCAACTCCCATAAACTTCTGCATTCTCTTTGCTTATAGTAAAATAAAATAGATTGCACTTTCTACTGACATGACAGGCTGTATGGTGCATTGGTGCTCCTTTGTCAGCAGAAAGGAGGACTGCCACTGGGGCCAGGTGTCCTTTGCTGCAGGAAGCCAGCTTTGCCAAGGTGGCAGAAAACTACTATTACTGGCAGCTGTCCTGTCAGCAAAAGCAATCAGAAGCTCTGAAACAGGATGCTGCAGGCTGTTGAATCCAGAGCCCTTGGAGGGGCCCAGTCTTCAGGCCCCTAGGCTGTACTGGTCTGGAGCTGGCATAGTGAAAAAGAACAATAAATCACCTGCTCACCTTCTGTTGTGGCCTGGCTCAGAGGACTTGGGATGTGGCAGTATATTCCTCCAGCTAGACTAGGGAGTTTCAGTTTTACTGTTTTTTAGGTGACTGTACCTATGTTGTTTTGAAATGTAAATTCTTGTTGTTTAGTTGTTTAGTTGTGTCTGACTCTTCGTGACCCCATGGAGCAGAGCACGCCAGGCACTCCTGTCTTCCACTGCCTCCCGCAGTTTGGTCAAACTCATGCTGGTAGCTTCGAGAACACTGTCCAACCATCTCATCCTCTGTCGTCCCCTTCTCCTTGTGCCCTCCATCTTTCCCAACATCAGGGCCTTTTCCAGGCACCCCACATACACAAAATATTCCAGAAATGATAGGAATATATATGCTATTGAGTATTCCAGTAAACAACCACAGCTAAAACTTTGTAACATTTAAATCACATAATGTGCACTTTTTATTTTTGTTCCTAATCTAATATTTCGCTTCAACTACATTTGCTAATGATAGTTTTTTATTAGAAAATTTTATTAGTATTTTTTATTAGCCACTTAGGCAGCTAACATGCATGTACTTCTTTTAAAATTTTGTTTTCTAATTAGCATGCTTAATTGATTTGGATCTGATTCAGCACATTGGAAACCTTTGTGGGGAAAAGTTTGTCCCCAGAAGACTACAGTCACATTCACTACAATATCTAGGTTGCCCAAATAGCACAATATGGGAAAAACGCCCTTAATGTACTATGGAAATGTAGCAGTAACAGCCGCAGACTAACTGTTGGAACCAGATAATATAAATCTTTATCACTTTTAATGTGTTTATGTAGGTAGAATATAAAATTGTAAATACCTGGAACAGCATACCGGTTTTGCATGCTCCAGTGACTATCACATTTAAACCTGGTGTTCAAGGCCTAGTAATGGAAGTGAACTCCTTATTCTTCGATGATCCTCCAGCTCCACCTGGTGAACCTGGAAAGCCTTTTGATGGCCTTTGGGACTATGAAGGTGAGGTTTTATGAATGATACAACACAAAAAGTGGTAACGTTTCAGGCCTAGAAAACTAATATTGATTCAACTAGCAGTTTTTTCTAGTATTAATGTGTATCAAGAGCTCATGCGTACAGTGCTTCTTGAGATGAAGTATTTCCTGTTAATTGTATTGCCAAACAAGTTCAAAATGAAGGAACATTGTGCATTTCTTTTTAAAAGTGGCATGCGCACTAACTGGAATAGGTGGGATGTTGTAGAGATGGATCTCTGCTGGCAAAGGGTCATGCCTGTTGAGGATGTGTGGGGGGACTTGCTATGCCGGAAATAGTTCGATGGGTATATATCTAAAGATGGTGGCTCTTTCTCTCACAGTAGCCCAAAAGGTGGCTTGGGCAAACCGGATCTAAGGTCCCTTCATTCATTGCAGAGACCCCAGGATCATGCTCCCCCCTATTTCAGCTTTGAGTTGGCAAAGACAGTCCCTTTGAAACCATTGTAGGAGAACTGGAAGTCTGTACCTCGTGCCTCTTCCACTTAAGGTTGCACAGTCAGATCATTGTTTAATCCTGGTCATTATTTACATTTGCCCTATACATACAGCTTTATTCTTCACTTACTTCAACCCCCGAAAGCTCATACTAAACGTAGTAGGATTTTAACTTTTTGTAATAACATGATAACATTTTAATAGCCAAGAGCATTTTGTTTTTGTTTTTTAAAACAACTCAGCTAGTTCAGCATGCTGGAGGAAGGACTTTGGGCATCCCAAACAGCAGTTCCACATGAAACACAACTAACCTTTTCTAAAATTGATGGGAATTCTCAAAGCAGTTTGTGGTATGCTATGAAGGTCTGCTGTTCACTGGGGATGAAGTAATAAACAAAGCATGAAATATGCCACGGATATGAATAAAAGCAGATACTGGTCTATAAAAATACAGTAACTTCTGCCATGAACTTTAGTGTTCGAGATACAGAAACCTAAAGTGTCTGCAGTCATCACAGAGCACCCATAGATATGGCAGGACCCAAAGAACTAAATAATTAGTCCCATGAACCCCAAAGAGCTTTGAAGGTGAGCCCTTCCTGCCCCTCACACACATGTAACATGGCAAACCACTTTTGAAATTGAGGGTTTTAGAAGATGGTTTGTTGTTCAAAGGGGGGGGGGAGTCAACAATCTTACTTACTGCGTGTGCACAAGGTTTTGGACATGACTAAGTCAACATGTTTTTTGAATCACAGTGTATGGATTACATGGAGTTGAACCAGATCATAGGCGCCGACTCCATGGGGCTTGAGGGGGCTTGAGCCCCCTCAAAAAATTTTTTTGGGGGGCTCAGCCCCCCCAATAATCTCGGGCGCCCTTCCAGCAGAGCGCCGCAGCCGTCCCCCGCCTCCTCCCCACCTGCTCCCTCGCCAGCCAGCCAGCCAGCCAGCCAGCCGCGCGCCCTAGCCGGAGAGCCCCGGCCGTCCCCCGCGAGATTAGGGAATCCCCGGGGGCGGGGGCTCCTGCCTCTAGCCCCAGGTTTCCCGCATATCAGCTGTTCCGGAGCTGATTAATAGGCAGCAGCACGCTCTCCCCTATTCGCTCACGAGGGGGCGGCGCCACTTTATTTGCATATTCATGAGCTTATTTGCATATTCATGAGCTTATTTACATTTCACGAGCTTTCCCGGGCCCCCCCCCAATATTTTTTATAAGTCCGCGTCCCTGAACCAGATTCATTCAGACATGAACCAGTTTGTTAAATCATTACAGAATCCATAGTAAGATCTTATCTGAAACAAGAACCCATGCGCTTTTGAGTTAAACTGTATGTGAAACATTTAATAGATGTGAGAGTGAACTGTGATAAAGATGAAGAATTTCTTGCCTTTCTGAAATAATAATAAAATTCCTTGGTTAATTCTCTTTCCCCTTGCTTCCGAACCTCACACACTAGCATTCTGGTATTATTTCTTTCACAGTGGCTGAATCCTTCTTTTTGAATAGTGCAACAAGAAACTATTTGGAAGTGGAAGTCTGCCCGTAAGTTTTGCCATGTAAACAACACATTGTGTCTATTACTTTAGACTTTGGTTTATAGATGAAGTCCCACACTGTTACATTCTCCTGAATGCCTATCAATGAAGTTGTCGTCTGAGCATGTGCAGTAACTATCTCAAATGTACACACCTCAGCTTAACTGTGAAGTGAACGTGGCTTCTGTTTTCATACATCAAACAGCAATATTTCTCAAGAAACTGTAAGTTAGCTATAGATTGTGGCTAACGTCAAGTTTACATGGCTTCAAACACCAGCAGTGGGAGCGCACTGGAGCCAGAGTCAACAGCAATGCATACACAGCCTGAGCTTTCCTAGCTCCAGAAAACAATGGCTAAGTCTACCCAAAGTGAAGGCAATATACTCCATTTTATGGCAGCACTTACAACATTTTTTTCTTTTCTATAATCTGCTATGGAATTCATTAATTGTTACGTTGACTGTTTTGTATTCCTATGAAACCTGTTTTGACAATGCCATTGATTCCCACCCACCCCTCATCCTCATGATTTTGTTTTGCTAGGCATGGCCAACATCTTGTATTACTTCTTTCTGCAGGAGATTGTATTGAGGTAAGTAGAATTCTGCATGATTTTTTTCTGTTGTTAAATTAAACGACGTAAGCATTTAACCAAGTAAGGTTTGATTAGGATGCTGTCTATATATTTCATGTTTTATGAACACAATGATTCTCACATTTGTGTATGCTGACATTATAGAATGCATGTATAAATCATTAACATGACCCCTCTGCATCTTTGTGGGTGGCTTCAAGGCCAACTGTGCCATTAGGTAGAGTGAGTCAGTTGCCTTAGGCAGCAAATGCTAGGGGGTGCCACCCTCTACCTTGTACATAAAACTTGTGAATATTATTATATGCACATTGTGCACCCAGTCTTCTATTACTGTGTAAAATGAAGCAAAAGAACACCATGTGTTCTTCAGAGTTGCAAACAGCTGCGTGGAATTCTATGCATGCCAATTTAAAAGTAAGCCTGCTGAGTTTAATGGGGCTTACTCCTAGGTAAGTGAGTTTAGGATTGCCACCTAATGTGACTATCTTTAGTTCACTGCAGGGATTAAGATGATGAGTAAAACTCTGTAAAATTGCAGCTCTTTTTATACTAATATTTTTGTACCAAGTTATTTGATTACTATATGTCCGCTATTTAACTTAATGGGGGTCCTGGCCATGGCATCATCTAAAATGCATTCATGAATAATTTTCAATGAATGTTCAGTGGAAATTACTCATAAATGAGTGTATGAAATAATGGGACCTAGTTTCTCCAGATCAGATAAGGTCATTTTGCTAAAGAATTTTGCAAGCAATTGCAAATAATGGTACAATTGGTTGCTGCGGTATAATTAAATCAATGGTTTTCCACAGTTTGCTTTATGAGCAGAGTTTAAATAGCCATTCTCTGTGCTCAAGGTTTTTTGGTTTTGTTTTAAATCTCGTTTTCCTTTCTGATCGCTTTTTTTTCCTGTTGTGGTAATTACAGACAATAAATTCATTTCATCATCTCCTTTAGTGTTAAGTAACATAAATCATGGCAATACAGTTAAGCAATGCCAACACATCTGCAAATCATTTGCAAATTGGTTCCATGGAGCTTATTCGATCAAATTAAATTAAAAAAATCTCTCACCTGTTGGCACATCCTGCATTTACATCAAAGTTTTTATTATGCTATAAATTTATCTGAGACCATTTCCCTTTCTATTTAGTGCTGAGCAATTCAGCGTTCCTTAAAACCATTATAAGCAATGCATATATATTCCCATAGAAAGGCATTTTACATTTAGAAGCTAATAATCATGGGTTATGCTATGGAGATTCATAATAAATTATTTGCATACTATCATATTTTAGAATTTTGTACAGCATCAATATGTTACTGTTTCAGTAGGTTTTTACTGTTTATCATGAGTCAGTTTATATCTGTGCAATGTGAACAGAATGGGAATTATATGGCATATATTATAATGATTTATTTTTCAGTTTTTGATATACTTTCACAGAAGATCTTAGATAACTAAGAACATCTTATTCTAAAAACTTTTCATGCTATAAGAATGGAATTGGGGAACACATTATTTACTTATTCGGCAAGCAATATCATATAATTCGAGAGCAGGTGTGTTATGGGGAATAGAGTGTTGGACTTGGAATGGGGAAATCTGGATTGATATTCCCTGCTCAGTCATGAAGCTGGATAGTCATCAAGTCCAATTCATTAAGTATCCATAATTTGGAGGATCATAAATGGGGATGTGCTTGCAAGCTCATGCATTTCCTCCTCCCTTCTCATCTGCTGATTCTCTTCTCCATTTTCCTGTTGCTCTAACCACAGTTCGCTGTGATGTCCAAATCAGGCAAACTAAGGTTAGTAATCCCCAAAGTCTGGTTTGCAAACCTACTTCAAACCATGCATTGGAAGTTAGTACTATAGTTAGTACTAGCTTGGGGCATCTCAGCAAATGTGGAAAAGAGGAAACCAAGGAATCAGCACTAAAGGTTATAGGTTTCCAGATTAGGACATGATATCTGAAAGCTCACCTGGGTGTGTTCTCAGTGATTTTATGTCAGGTAAATGCGCAGTAATTACACTGAAATTAAATAAGAAAAAGAAATTAATTTTGTGGAATCAAGCCTAGCTTTATTTTTCTCATTTGTTATTAAGAAATATGTTCAGATAACAATGTTTGTACAGATGTGAAAGGTATATGAGGGTGGAGTCTCAGTTTCCCTGTACTTTCTTAAATCAGTGTTAAACCTGAGATGTTAATCAAAATATATGCAGGACAGTGAATTCACACACACAAATTTCCTTATTATGTAGTATACTACTATTTAGTGTTATAGCAACAAATTTTAAGAGTTATCTCAAACAATTATTGTGATATTTTGTTTAGGAAACAATTGAAGTGGAAATGGGAAGTCTGATTTAGAATCAGCAACTTAAATCAAACTTTCTCTTTGTGGTTTATTCATGATTTAAGGCTGCAATCTTATATACACTTACCAAGGAAAGTCCCACTGAACTAATAGGGCTTAAGACTGTCCTTTATGGTAATCTTCATTTAATTCACTCCAGCCTGGTTCAAGGTGATTTGTGAATTCTGCTTCAAAGCACACACAATTGTCGTGTGAATCTTATCTTCTGAACAACAGTTTTGATTGCATTTAGACTTTAATATACAGCATAAGATGCGGCGTCTAAAACACAGATGAAAATGTGGCTCTATCATTGTTCCCAGAAAATGAAATAAGCTAACTGGGATGCCAACACTCTCTGGGTTCTATCCAGCAATATACTTGAGGTGAATAATACTGAGAGCAATTCACAGCAGAAATCCACAGCTGACAGAATATTTATTGAATAACCTATTTACTATTGGAGCTGAACAAATAATTCTGTGTTTAAAACCAGTACAGACAGAGCTAACAGGTGGAGGGTGGTTTGTTTGCTTTGCCATCATCAGTATTTAACTGTGATCCTTAAACAAAGGGTTCTGACTACAGCCCCAAATTCCAGTTGCTTTGTCACCAGGAGCAAAGTTATTATTAGATCTGGCAGTTGCCGGAGAGAAGAGTGATGTTCTCCTTCCCAGCTTCATAAACAAAATTAAACTGTAGGTGTTAGGATGGTATTGAATGTTAGTCCTATTCAGAGTAGACATGACAAACTTTAGTTCATTAATTTCAGTGGGTCTCCTCTGAATAGGGCTTAGTTGAATATAATGTTCAGTTTTGCCTGCAGTTGGCATTGTGCTTCAGGTTACCTTCCTTGCTGTTTGCAAAGAGAGGAGCAGCAACTTCTACTTTGCTGCTTAAGTTTATATATGGAAGCAGAAGGGAGAAACAGGTTTGGGGGAGAGAAAAATGGAGACAAGAGCCCCCTTCAGTTAATCAAAAGTCTGTGAGAGGCTGCATGGAGATGGGGGCAGACATATTGGCCCAGCCCCCATTGTCCCCATACACACTCATCCCACCCCCTCTTCCCCTGAACTTTGTGTGTTCAGTGCAAAGGTCGGTAGAGGGAGTCTAACCACATTCAGCTGAATGTAATTGGAATCCTGGGTGGGCCTGGTTTCCTGATTGTAGGGAGGATTCTAGCTATATTTAGCCAGTTAAAACCCCCCTGGGTGCTGAATGTATGGCAGTCATAGGGCTCATGTGCGTGCTCATTCTTCACTCTAAACCCACAATGTTCTTCTGAATGCCTGAAGAGGGCTTCAAAAAGGGAGAAATGCGAGTCAAGAAAAGAAGAAATCAAGGAAGCAACGGAATGGAGAGAAGGAATCTGTTCCAAATACAATGACTATTGAAAGATAATCACCGAGATCTGGTGTGAGAGTTCTAGGGATGGTTTTATATCCTATGTGCACAGTGTTTTAACATTAATATTTTCTCTCCCCTATCCCTACACATTTGAAAGACCATTTACTATTATTCCCTGCTTGGGGAGACATGTCTGATGTCACACTGTGTGTCCATGGCAGATCAGGACTTGACTGCAGAACTTCACATCTGTGCCCAGAGGCCCTAAATCAATCTCTGTTTAGGGTTTCAAATTGTTTTCAGTGGGCCCTACCCTGCTCCTGTGCCTTATAATGATTGCTTGGCAAACAAACATGAGCAGGTGATAATGTTGACCTTGATGGAGTCAAAAGCTTCATCTGTTAATTTATGCAGATTAAGTTGCTTTAAAAGAACACAGGTTGGGCTGTTGGTTTTTTTTGCTGGTCAGTTGGTAGCCTGACGACCTTTCTGAACTTCAAATATTGGCAGTTGTGGAACAGTGCAAAGTGTATGTCTGTAAAGACATTTTATTCTAGAATCAATGATGACTGAGCTCAAGATAACCCTTTCATGCATACAAGTATATTACAACATTCATTCATTCATTCATTCATTCACTTCCTCTTTTATTCACCTGGGGTATATGCAGGAAGGGAAAGATGTAGATAACCAAATCAAGGAGCTGTTTTTTAAACTTCACCCATCCTTGTGGACAGCAGGATCTAGAATCAATCTATAATGAAGGCAGCATGTTGAGGACAAACATGAATAATACTGGATTGAGAGAAACTGCATTTTTGTGCTAGAAGCAGATTAGTGTGTACATAGCCAATGTCAGTCTACCAAGATATGGCCTTCTGGAAAAGGAAGGAATGGATCTCTGAGGGATCTAGCTGGCTCCTAGAGTGGCACAGATTTAATGCAAATGCTGCCTTTGGCACATTCCTATATCTAAATTATTACCCGTCTCCTTTGATGTTAATGTTACAACTTCAATACCAATAGTTTCAATTAGGGCATCTCTGTAAAGAGCTAGTGTAATTGCTTTTGCAAGCAGCTGGTGGTTGCCTCTTTACAAATGAAATCCTGTAATTCCTTCTATTTATTTGAATTAATGTTGGCTTCAGGGATTTATGCTTCCTTTTTAATCCGTTCTGTCAGATGGTTACTCAGAGGACATATTGAAATTGAAACTGAATAAGAAGTCCACTTACTTTTTTGTATACTACCTGAAAGTCTTCCAATGACATGAATATCTTTCTTTGTTCATTATATTAAAGCACTTTCTAAAACTCAAAAGTTGCCCTTCTCTTAATTGAACTGTATTAAATTTTTGAATAGATAGAATGGTGTTATAAATGTTTAAAACAACAGCTGACATTTTCACAGAAGCGCTAACAGGAACTTCAAGTGCAGCAATTCAGTGTTATCTTGATAATTAAGCATTGTGCTAAACTTTGTTTTAAAATGGTTATGTGGCTTAATATCTTGTACTGATACAACTTTATGTGAAAATAGTGATGAAGTTTTTAGAGTGTATTTTGTGTTCCATTGTGCAGAAAGGACTTCCATTGACATTTAAAGCTGATATAAATGGGGGCATCTGGAATGGCACAGCAATTATTCCTTGGGACTACTTCCCCCCCGGTGTGGACAAGATGAATTCATATGCAATCCATGGGTCTGGTATTGGGAGAATGTATGAGGCACTTTATCCAATACCACAAGATGAGATCAAAGAGGGGCAGGGCCCTAATTTGTGAGTACAAAACACCCACGTCTCTCTCAAATTGCTTTCCAAATGTCCCTGAAGCTTCTTTTTATTCTTGACGGTAACTGCTTACGTAACACATTTAGAAAATCCTTCATTCTTTATTGGGATATACTTGAGTATTTATGCTGTTTACTCTTCATATTGACAATTTCATAGTGTACTGCTAGGACCTATTTTATGAAGTGTAAAAGTGGTAAATACAGGAACACTGATAACTGGATCATGGGAGGATAGGCCAGTCCTCATTTTTCCACAGTGCAGTGAACATACCTTTTCCTCAGCTAACTCTGGAAATGCTTTTGTGGTGAAGGATAACTATTATCAGCCAACATCCATCATGTCTTCTTGTGGATTCTAGAAGGCTTGTTCAGTCCTGTATTTAGCACATATGGCTACCAATTGCATAAGTTGTTGTGGTTGTTACATTTATATTCCACCTTGCCTCCAAGGAACCCATTTTAATATCACCATAACCCTGTGAGACAGGTTTGGCTGAGAGACTTTGACTGGCCCAAGGTCACCCAGTAAGCTTCTTGGCTGAGTGGGGACCTCCCTGGTCCTAGTCCAACCAATCTACCACCCTTGTTCTTGTTCAAGCCAATGCAATTCTGGGCTGCATCAATAGGAGTATAGCATCTAGATCAAGGGAAGTAATAGTGCCACTGTATTCTGCTCTGGTCAGACCTCACCTGGAGTACTGTGTCCAGTTCTGGGCACCACAATTCAAGAAGGACACTGACAAACTGGAACGTGTCCAGAGGAGGGCAACCAAAATGGTCAAAGGCCTGGAAACGATGCCTTATGAGGAACGGCTAAGGGAGCTGGGCATGTTTAGCCTGGAGAAGAGGAGGTTAAGGGGTGATATGATAGCCATGTTCAAATATATAAAAGGATGTCACATAGAGGAGGGAGAAAGGTTGTTTTCTGCTGCTCCAGAGAAGCGGACACGGAGCAATGGATCCAAACTACAAGAAAGAAGATTCCACCTAAACATTAGGAAGAACTTCCTGACAGTAAGAGCTGTTCAACAGTGGAATTTGCTGCCAAGGAGTGTGGTAGAGTCTCCTTCTTTGGAGGTCTTTAAGCAGAGGCTTGACAACCATATGTCAGGAGTGCTCTGATGGTGTTTCCTGCTTGGCAGGGGGTTGGACTCGATGGCCCTTGTGGTCTCTTCCAACTCTATGATTCTATTCTATGATTCTATGATTATGGAGGAATCACAACTGGCACTGCCAGGGCCGAATTTAGGTTACTGAAGGTAATGGGACCCTTTATATGTCCAACTGTCCTTTGTCAACAACAAATTGTCACTGTTTTTTGTGTTGAATATATGCTATATGGTAATTTATGGACCTAATAGGTATCTAAAGCCATTTGCACATAACAAATAGGAGCCTACACAACACAAAACACTGTTGCTCTATGTAGGTTCTATTTTATTTGTTTTTTATATTATATTTTGGAAATGTATATCCAGGTTTTTTTCCTTTTAAATTTTGTGGGGGCCCCCAAGAGAGTGGGGCCCTAGGCTATAGCTTGTTTAGCTTATATGTAAATCTGGCACTGGACACTGCTAAAAACAGTATGAATTCCCCTTTGGGAATGACAGGTACCGATGATGTTCCATTCTAGGGAAAACTACAGAAAAAGGCATTGGTACACCATTGGATTGAATGGGGGGGGGCAGCCATTTATCTCTCCATATAATATCCTGAGAGTGTACAAGGAGAAAATGAACACAAAGAAGAGACCCAGTGCTCAGCCACCTCAATGAGTGGAACATCAAGCAAATTTGAATTTTGAAGTTGGCTGCTTCTGATTTGCACTTCAGCCCAGGAGGTGCAGATCAGGTGAATCTCCATAGATGCTCCTATTCAAAACAGTATTGCCCTAAAGCTATCATTTTAAAATTACGTATGTTTTTTTAAAAAAACCTTTCTATATATTTAGGACCTTAACTACTTGTGCTGATATACTTATGTTTTGTTGATAGCCATCTTCTAGAATATTTCAAAGATTTCAGTCTGAAGGACATAATGGGAGAAGACTGGAACCAGCCTCCATCAGATCTGTGGTCATAACTTCATCAACCTCTAAAGTCAAGTCAATCATTGAGAAAAATAATTACAAAACACGTAACAATGTGTTGTGCTTCAATATGAGATGTCAAATATTGAATTTCTTGTGTCGTCTCATGGTGTTAGTGAGTCAGCCAATTAAAATAAATGAATTGATTGGGCCTGCCAATGTTTATCTTGTTGACTTGCTCCAAATAGACTTCAAGTGTCAATATATATCACTATTTATATATCATTGTTTCCCTCAAATTCTTGTTCTTTGGTTTAATACTTACTTTAAACCAAAGGTCAAGAGCTTGGTTATCATTTATGTCAGGAATTTATATCTCACTCTTCATAAATTTTCCCCTGGGTGACTTACTGTAGTATACAAATACAAGAATAAATATAATCAGAACACAGTAAAAAGAAGAATCAATAACAGATGAAAGAGCATCATAGTAACCAGAAACTGTAGAAATATCACGACAGTACTCAAGAAAATGAAAAGGTATTTGCCTGGCACTGAAATAATATAAAAATAAATGCCAAGCAAGTCTTCCTGGGGAGAGTATTCCTTATTCAAGGCACCACAGGAGCCTGTTCCCATATTGCCACCTGCCATAGCTGCAATGCTGTAAGAATGACTTTAAGGCACAGCTGGATTCATATGGAGAAAGATGTTCCAATAGATATCCTGCTCTCAGGTAATGAAAGCCTAAAAGGTTAGCATTATGTCAGCCATAAAGTTGGGAGGATCATAACATGCTCTCTCCCAACACTAAGGAAAGTTTTATTTTCTATCTCTTCCTGGAAACCTTGTTGAATTCTGTTGTAGCACTATTGGCTAAGCATAGTTTTTGAATTCTATCATTCACATGGTGTCCCAAGAATGTAAAAGGAGCTCTGCAGTATCAGACCAAAGGCCCTTGTAGAATAGCATTCTGTTCTTGCAGAGACCGGCCAGATGTCTATGGGAAGCCCACAAGCAATATCTCACACTTGTGGATTCCAGCAACCGGTATTCAGAGACATACTGTCTCTGACAGTGGAGATAAAACATGGCCATCTTCATTAGTCACCAGGAGACCCTGACAGTACTGATTGCCATCAGGGATCACACTACTAAGTGAGTGAGTGAGTGAGTGAGTGAGTGAGTATAATAATTCCATTTGGTAACAAAAGAACAGTCATATGAATTTGCCTGAATTAAGCTATTAAATATTTACCCTTTCAGGTTCCTTTTTTAATACCGCTTTTGACAGTTGGAAGCAGTTATTGGCCTTAAAAAGGGCATTTTGCAATGTTACTTTGTGCTGTTTACCTAATTGACATCTTGATTACATACTACGATTAATGAAATTAGTGGTGATCATTTTGCTCTCCATCATTTATGTATATTGGGCCCTCTGCAACCCTGGTGCCCAAGGATATTGTAGTTAACTTGCTGGTCATCTATCAATGTGGTAAAATGGCAACACGGTGTTGAATGCAATTGCCTGAGATCAAACACTATTCTTAAGAAAATGGTTGCAATTCAAGTAAAATGAGCTCCGGGGATTAATTTGGTCCATCATCCCTTAAGCCTTCACTAGCACCCCCTTTTAATTTGTCATGTAAAGTGTGATTTCAGGAACTTTAAAGTGTGCAAAGTTTGCTTTGCAGAGTGTTATTAACTAGAAGGATTCTGGATTAATTTAGCAGCCAGGTCTGCTCTTTCAGCCATAAGCCATGCTGTCAGGGAAACCTAATTACACTTTAAGTGGGATGCAAATGAGTTGTGACACTACATCATTTCACATGAAAGGTTCATTACTTACATTAAGTCGAACAATGCTCTTTCCTAAGCATGGGCTCATTACATTTTTTTGGTATATTTTAACATGGTCAACTGTGAGTATGGCATTTTCTCTTAATATGTACCTTCCTAAATACAACTTATTTCCTTAATCATTTAAGCTTTAAGTTGTTGAGATAACTGAATCTGTATAAAGTGAACTAGTTTTAGCACTGCTAAATACGAGCTAAGCTTTTCCTTTAATATGTTTCTTCTTAACTTCATGGTTTCATTTTAAGCTTTTTGCTTCATGAGTTACACATTCATGCGGACATGTGCACACATGAACACACACGTACACAGAGTTATGAAATAATTTTTAAAACCTGTTCTAAAGTCATCCACCTAGTTCAGTGGAATGCTATGGATTCAGATTTTCCTTCTTTTTGGTGTATTCAGCAACAGAGGTATGGCACATTCCTCTCGTATTATTTTAAACACATGAGCCTCATTTGGAAAATATATACCCCAGTCATTTATGTTTGAAAAAATATTGATTGGTACCATTTCTCACCTGTGCTCTTTGGTAGGTTTTTGGCAAAAAAAAAAGAAAAAGAAAAAGAAAAGAAAGACATTTTTTCTGGCAATGTTTTCAGACCTAGGATTCACTTTTAACCCAAACATGCATTTGGGAACCAATTTCTTAATCTTTTACCATGTGAATGCAATGTAGTAGTGCTCCTGATGCAAACTACCTTGAATGAGGCTGCGACCCACTAGTGAGTCTCAACTCACCAGTTGAAGAGCAGTGCAATAAATCACTCCAGTGAGGCAACAATCCTGGCCAAAAATCTCCTAATGACAAAACTCTTGTTTGTTCACATTCCATGAATTCAACACAAGCCCAGGCATTGAAGCCACTGAATTCTGTTTAATTGAACCCAATCTTCCCCCATAAACAAAGGTTTAAAAAAGCCCATAGGAGAATATAAATTGAAGCACTGCAAAACTTTAAATGAGAGCCAATGTTATTCATACTCAAAGTAGACCTAATAGGCTTCCAGTTAATGTCAGTGAGCCTACCCTGAGCATGACTTGGTTGGAAATCACCCACTGAATTGTTTTCATAACTAGTGCACATGCAGCAAGTTAGAAAAGTTGAAGAGAGAGAATCCCTATAAATCATGTCACTGAAGATAATAGAATACTGAATCATTTCCTATCAGTGAGACTAAGATTATATATACAACTGAAGATTAGAGCAGAATAGTTGCTTATTTTTCTAACCTTGCCTATAGTGCACATTATGGCTAGTGAGCTAGTGAGAGAGAAGCCAGGCTTCGCTCAAGCTTTGAGAAGCTTTAATTGCCATGCCTTTTTCTCAAGGGACCCTAGGAAATGTAGTCCAGGGAGGAGACGGTGCTTTCTAACAGAAGATTCTTGACACCTTCACAGAACTACCATGCTCAAAGTTCCTTGTGGAAAACGAATGGCAAAAGATGTTTAGAACCTACTTGGATGTGTAGCAATGTTGTGTCTTAAAAACCTTAAAAACCCAGAAAAAGCTTCCTTGTGTACTAGTTGGTTTCATGGTGAGCGTAATAGTCTGAGGCGGGCCCAACTCCAGGTTTCAGGGGAGTACATTAATGAGGGAGGCCCGTGCTTGCTTGTCAATAGCAGAAGTACTTCACAGCTGACTAGGAGCTGGCATTTTCATTTCCCACAATGTCTTGAAGCACTCAATGTATTGTCAGTCCACAGCATTGGAAAAACCAAGATGACGTGTTGCAGACGTCGCTCGCCTGATGTGGAGAGCCTGGAGTTTTGAATGCCATTGCAAAAATGGAAGCATCCATTCAAAATAGATGTATGATGAGGCATGGCGGGGAGTGGGGGGGGGGACGAGAATCCTGGATTTGCAGAGGTACAAAAAATAGGGGGGAAATATCAACAGGGAGAACTCTCAGAACAGAATAATGAGGACTGTACGCACTTGGTACAAAAAGCTGACTGACTGAAGAGAGGGGAAATGAATTTTTGCTGGAATCTTGAAGAGCAGTACCATGCACTGCACCATTTTGTTGCAGCCCCATCTCCTTGTCTTTTAGAGCAGGGATGTCTAATGCCACTTTCTACTTGCACAGAATACTTGAAAATATTGTAGAATGTCATCACACAGAATAATAAAGACTTTGTTGAGACTACTGTGAGAAGGATAACTGAAACCAGGCAGAAAATTAGAATCTCTGACAAATCTTAAAACTGTTGACTATAAATATATTTTGGAGCACTTTCAGCCAAGAAGTATTTTTGAGTGGGCAGCTTGATTGGCTCAGTTCTGGAGATGTGAGAAATAACCAATATTTACATTTCAAAGGGAGATACCTTGAAAGAAACTGTTCAGTATCTCTGCAGGCAACAGCCAAATTGGAATTATTTTCCTATAAGATTATGAAGCAAAAGTTGCAGGATGTGACAGATGAAAGGAAAATTGATCACGCAGTAAGACCAAATTCTCACAATGGCATTCACAAATATTGTTGGTGAAGTGATTCCTAAAAGAGCACTCGGCAGAGTGAGCTGCTACTCATGGTGTAAAATGGGCTCCCAATCTTATGTGCTTGTAATAATTCCCCTCACCTTCATTTTGAAGGTATAAGGCCTCTTTAATCAGTATAACATTTATGCACATAAATGTAAATTTCCATGTAATGCAAACCAAATTTAAAATGCAATGTGTTAAAAAGACGAGTATTTATCTTTCTGCATGTACAACCAACATGTACATGCAGCCACATAGACACATACATGCAGTCCTCCTGGGAGGCAACATGGTGTTCTCTTCTGCTTCAGGACAGCCTCCTTCCACTAATACACATGGGTCAGGTCCCAGAGTTTAAATTAGTGATGCCTCATGCTCAAGAACTTCAGAAAGATTTGATTGGATTGAGAGGATACAGTGACATGCCCCTAGTAATCTAAAGGCAAAGGGAATCGACCAGGGTCTCTTACTTTCAAAGCTATGGATAAGTTAAAAAACCAGATTGTGGTACCCCAGATGTATCGATTGTTTATTCACGGATGAGGATGAGATGGTTGGATAGTGTTCTTGAAGCTACCAGCATGAGTTTGACCAAATTGCGGGAGGCAGTGGAAGACAGAAGTGCCTGGCGTGCTCTGGTCCATGGGGTCACGAAGAGTCGGACATGACTAAACGACTAAACAACAACAACAACAAAAATACCTCCTTTACCAAATGGTTGTAGGGATGTTTGCAAACATAAATACATAATATAAAATGATTTTTAAAGGGAAACAAAAACAGTATTTGAAACATGGCAGCAGTTTTAACAATTACATACCGTATTTTTCGCTCTATAACACACAGTTTTTTCCTCCTGGAAAGTAAGGGGAAATGTCTGTGCGTGTTATGGAGCGAATGCCTGCAGATGGCAGGGGAATCCGCTGCAGTTGTGAGCGGTCCATGGCTCTCTTTGAAACTGCAAAGCGGGTGTAAGCGGCTCCTGTCAGCGAGCCGAGCCGGGGAGGAGGGAGAGAAGCAGATCGGGGTTGGATCGGGGTTGGTTGCTTTAAAACAACCCCGTGCTCTATGTCCCTGCCTGCAGTTTTTTGCTGTCCGATTTTGGATCAGCCACTGTAGGGGCTGTGTGTGTGTGTGTGCTTGAGCTATCGTTCTCCTCCTCCTCCTCCTCCTCCTCCTTCCTGTTCACTCTTCCAGCGCCCCTGCGCTCTCCTGCGACTTTAGGATTGATACTGTGTGTGTGTGTGTGAGAGAGAGAGAGGGGGGGGGATCGTTCTCCTTCTCTTGCTTCCCACTCCCAGTGCCCCTGCCTCTCCTGTGACTTTAGGATTGATACTGTGTGTGTCTGTGTGTGAGAGAGGGATTGTTCTCCTCCTCCTGCTTCCTGTTCACTCCCCCAGCGCCCCTGCGACTTTAGGGCGACTTTAGCATGGATCCACATGGATCCTCAGGATTTTTGCATTGGGCTACCCCAAACTCACCGTCAGATCACATGTCTGTGGCCACAGCATGAACAACAAAAATCATACATCCACTGTTTTGTTTAGAATATTTTTTTCTTGTTTTCCTCCTCTACAAACTACGTGCGTGTTATGGTCTGGTGCGTGTTATAGAGCGAAAAATACGGTAATTGCTCAATACCTATATTCCATTTAACACTTCTTCTCCACCAAAGATGTGCTGGAAGAGGTGCATTTTTATTTGTCTCCTAAAGGAAAGCTTATGGCTAGAGTCCATTTTAGCAGCTGCATGAAGGAGTGTGTACACAGCCTAAAGATGACGAAACTGGCAGTCAGTGCTGGGCTAGTTGTAAGAAAGAAGGCAGGGAGGTGAGAGCTGACTAAAGGCAGTCTGAGATAGGTGGGGCAGTGCCCCATTCACTCCAATGGACCAATATTCACTACTGGCATATTTCGCAATGTGATAAAAAGTGCCAAGGGCATACAATTGGTGTTTTGTTGCAAAATTTGTGATAAAATCCACATTATTCCTCCCCCCCCCCCGGCCCTGTTAGATGCTACTTGAACTGAAGGGTCCACAATAAAAAAAATATTGTGTTTACCTGTGTTTGTTAAATATTGCCAAGGACTGAGGCTCTTTGATTGCACTTTCCACTACTGGTGGTGAATGCGCTGTGCTTTTAGCAATGCTCCTTCAGTCCTTTAAGCCATTTGTACTTAAAGACAAAAGAACGTTCAGCAAAGCTCTTAATAATGACAATTTAGTCTCTATTCATCCCCTTGGTGTTTACTGCATCAGCGTTAATCATGTGGTATGCATGTGTGCTGTAAATATTTTTATTGAATTCCCACCATAATGAATTGAGTAAAATTATAGCCTATTATTGTAAAAGTACCATTTTTTCTCCCTAGCTTAACAAGCAGCCTGCAGCTTCTGCATCTGTGAACTGTCTTCATCTCAATGGCTGTTGCTCTTTTGCATGCAAACGTATGTCAAGGGAAAAGGGTTGTCTCTAATGCGCCCAGTGCAGTTGTATGCAGTCTTGTACTGTACTCATTTCTACTGCCGCCACCCCCACCAAAAAATAAACCACAGTATCCTGGTGGTGGCAGCAAAGTACACATAAGCAGCCAAAGCCCAGAGCTCATAAACAAGCAAAGAGATTAATGATGCTGTGCAAAAGTCATGATGACTCTGACTAAATGCATCAGACTTTCCTGGTTCCAAAAGATAGTATGGATAAAGGGGTGGGATGGGGAATATATTTATTGTCTGGGCTTTAATTGTACTGTGCTATGTCCAAAAATTCTTAACATAATTGCTTCTAATCGTTGGGCAGCAATTGGATGAGAAACGTCTCTTACCCCCCCCCCCCCATTAGCACAAAGGTTTAGTAAAAAATGTGTATAGCTTTCTGTCATTGTCCGTCTGTGGTTCCTCCCTGTTTTTATTTTCAACTGCTTTCTTCATGATCTTGAAATCCCCCCTCCCTCTCTTTTCTTCTTCTAATGTCTTCACTACCCATAAAGGTGTGATTAACGAGATGGGAAATGCATGTTCTAATAACAGATTGCAAAGGAGATCATATTAGACAGCCGGCGAGGCTCCTTTATTCCAAAGTGTACATACAATAACAGTCTGGCAGACATGAGTTATGGATGCGGCACCTTGAATAACAGCCACCGTATCACCTGGGAATGCCAATGGCAATATTATTAAAATGGGGGGGGGGCGGACCCTCATTGCCAAACTGTAACTGTTGCTTTCAGTGTTGAACTTGTTTGTCAATATGCTCATTGGGAGGAATCAGTACAGCTTCTATCCATGATGGTTTTCAAGTTAGCAACATGGTGTGTGAGGTGTTTTGTTTTTTTAAAAAAGTTTCAGTTTAAATAGATGACATTTGTAGAGGGCAGTGCTTAAGAAGACAGATGTTGGGCTTGCTTCTATTATTATATTTCTACTCTCTTTTAGCCAATTTTGGCTCAATGTGGCTTACTGTTAGGATCTATACATAGGTACAGCTATGAAACTGATACATAAATCATGGGGTACCCAACATGGCACTGTGCACCGAGAAGTCTACCATGATTACTTGTCCCTTCCAATTTTCTAAAGAGGAGGGTTTAACATTTTAAATTGTTTTTTTGGCGGGGAAGGTGTTGCATATTTGGGTGAGGTGTCACCTGCATTTTTGTTCGTGTTGTTTCCAGGTATGTGTCTGTGGTGCTTTGCCTGGTGTTTTTTTTTTTTGGGGGGGGGGAGATGGAGTTTAAGCATCAAGCTTAAAATGGGTATTTTGTGGTACCCACAACAATTCATTAGATTTCCAAATGCTTTCGACAGGCCCAAAAATGTATACCTCTTCATCTTTGCATTTCACAAGCCTTCTTCAGGTATTCAAAAAGCACACCTATGAGGGCACAGTATTATTATTATTATTATTATTATTATTATTATTATTATTATTATTATACTGCCCTATACCTGGAGGTCTCAGGGTGGTTCATATAAAAAAATCACAGTATATAAAATAAAAATGAAAGCAATAATCCAATAATACCCCCCCAAAGAGCCACATTTTAAAAGGGTATGGGATGTTGATCAGGTCAACCAAAGGTTAAAAAGCAATGTTTTTGCCCGGTGCCTAAAGGTGTATAATGAAGGCGCCATGGAATGCCATGCAGGTGTGTGAATTGTTTTTTAAAAAGAGAAATACAGATAAAGAAGTGAAGAGGAATGATGACAAAGGGCTTAGCATACAAAATAGGAAATGCTGCATGCAATTATTCCTAATCCTAACTCAAATCAAGACTCAGGTAGGTAGCCGTGTTGGTCTGATGCAGTTGAAATAAAAAACGGGAAAATAGTCCAATAGCACCTTAGAGACCAACTAAGTTTGTTCTAGGTATAAGCTTGTGCATGACTGGGGTTGTTTTTAAAGAAAAAGAAAAAAGAAAGAATTAGGAAAGAAGAGAACTCTTCAAATAGAACATAACTCTTGAAGGCTTTCCTGCAAAAGGCCAAGCATTGCTAATGAGGCATGAGATTAAGGCAGGCCTACAAAACCTCTGACCCACCAAGCCGGACAGAGCTCATTAGCCACGGTTCATGCATGCATTGCTTTGCTTTTTCATGCAGCGCGTGGTTAAGCTATGGAACTCCCATAGGTTGCAGTAATGGCTACCAACTAGGAAGGCTTCAAAAAACTAGGAAGGCACATTCATGGAGGACAAGGCCATCCATGGTTGCTAGCCATGATGGCTGTGCCCTGCCTCGGGTGTGAGAGGCAGGATGTCTCTGAATACCTGTTGCTGGGAACATCAGGTGGGCCACGTGTTGTTGTGCTCCTGTCCAGCTTGCAGGTTTCCTGATTGGCCACTGTGAGAACAGGAGGTTAGGCGAGATGGGTGATTGGCCTGACCCATCAGGCTCATCTTATGTCCTTATGTAGAAGCTGCCTTATATGGAGCTACACAATTAACCCATCTGCTTAAGTACTGGTAGAAGCTCTCAAGAGTATTAAGCAGGTGTCTTTCTTAGCTCTAACTAGAGCTGTTGGGGATTGAACATAGAACTTTCTGCAGGCAGAGCCTGTGCTAAGTTCCCTCCCCTACGTAGAAAGGTTGCTCAATTGTAAAATATTAACTAAGGGTTCCTATTGATAGGAACATGAACACTTGTCTGGTAAGGGTGCGGCGATCTCCTTTAAAAACTTTTTTATTATATGGGAAAATACGTAAGGAAAATAATATTGCATCTGGTGTAGTTGGCCTTTGAGCTCTCGTTTCTTGAATATATGCACCTGGAATATGTCTTGTGAGGATAGCGTAGCAAGATTGTGTTAGATAATGTTACGAGCACCAGTTCTCTCAACAAGCCTGCGTTTGGCTCTCTAGTTCACCTGTGACCAACAATTTAGCGAGCCTAGCAGCGAGCAGAAAGCGTGAAAGCACATAGAATGGTCTGCCAATTAAACTATAGGGCACTAAAATGCTCTAAAATGAAAGTGTTCTGGCTTCTCTTGAAATTACTTGCAATTTTCAGAAAGCTGAAGCACTAATCTTCTGAACCTCATTCCTGCCACAAAGATTGTAACAAGATGAAAAAGTTTAACTTTTTTTTAAGCGAGAAGAAAATACTGAGTCTGAAATAAGGATGAACAATCTTTTTATGAGTTGTTCTCTTACACTCAAGCCTGTAACACAATCTTCATTCTCTTTGGATAATAACCAATTTCTATTAGATTCTGTCTGCTGAAATATCTTCCGTATTTGCAAATGCACATTCCAATTTTCCACATTTCTATTAAATTGCTTTTCTCTGCAAACAAGTGACAAGTTTGAGCTTGTATCTATCCTTGCGCAAGTGTAAGGTAGTTTAAGCAATCAATTGCCCCCTTCCCTTCCTCCCTGATGCAGACCCTTGTATCTTCAGACAACCCCAGCTTCTGGGGTTGGGGAGACTCACCAGATGTTTCAGGCTCTGTCTTATGGACTGGAGTGGGGAGGAGGAATCACCTGAAATCAAGTAAAGGAATCTACCGCTGCTCACACAAGGTTCCAGATTATGCTGCCTTCCATTATCACAACATTTGATGCAATCCACAGACTTTCAATTCGACTTGACAGCTATTGCCACGCAATGCTAGGCTTTATGTATCCGTCACTGACTGAAGGTGTACACAGCTTCTCATGTGCTTGAACTAAGGAGTGGCACACATCTACCCCCTTGAGGAAAAAAACCATTATGCCTGCATTAATTTGGCCCCATTGACAGGACTCTGGAACTTTATATAGTTCTTCTTTTTTTGCAAACCTGTATTTCTAAATTTCTTTTGGTTGGAGCGACAGTTTGCATAATTCAATGCCATGCTTCTAATAACAGGGATCCTTAAATACTATTTGAAAACTGCACAGCAGCACAAGGCAGCTACAGTACGGATGACAGTGGCCTGTATACACGTTTTGGAATAAGATCCAGTTATTTCAATATAGTGTGAAAATCCAGGGTGTCTAAGCATCTTTCATTTAACAAGGAATGACATGGATGGTTTCCCCCCTGCCATAATATACTGCCAAAGATGAACCAGTTTCATTTAGAAGTCATCCCAGTTACTGAAGCCTAAGTGTTAAAGGACTATACTATATAGGCAATTATTGCTACTATTTTCATGGTGAAGAACTTGGCATTTATTTCACCTGCCCTGTGGCCCTAAGTAACGTATAAATTCCACACCTAGGCCCAGTTCATACAATTTCCCACCCATCAAAAAATGGTCCGGTTTATTTATTGGAAGATCCTCCTTGCACAGTGGTCCTAGAGATGCAGTCATGTAGAAGAAGCAATGCTTGAGGCAGAATAGCCCTGTTGACAATTGCTGCTTCCTAGCATCCATTTGCTAGGAAGCACATTTTGTGTGGCAGCACATTTTCAGCTGTGAAACGTATGTGTGAATTATGTTGGTGCCTGTCAATATTATATGCCAGCCATCTTCATTATGCTATTGTAGGAGGAGGATTTTACAGCATATGGGCCAGTCCAAGGAAGGGCCTATTTGCATACAGCAGTATCTTTGGAGGCCTAGGATAACATGTGAATAGTGAAGGTGGCCCCTACAACACCCCCGCTTTTCCACCACACAAACAGGATTGATGCTGAGTGAGTATACGGGCCAGAATTTGGCCCTATGCACTAATAGGAGAATGGGGGGAGGAGGGTACATCTCCCTGTCATTTTTTGTTTTGTTTTATATGCTACTGACAATGGAATGAAGTTAATCTGTGTGCCAGGATGAGTGTTGAATGATTCTCCCAGACATGCTGTATGGCCACCAGTTGCTTCTCTGGGTAATTTACAAGGTTCCCCGCTGTATGATAAAGCACAGGTGCTAAAACTGTCATCCCGAGCAATGATTTATTAGTTTTCGTGGTAGTACAGCCCTTATGTAGCAGGCACTAAATCAAGAGAATGTATACAGAAATAATATGTTTTCCGAAGATGACCCATGGAGACTCTTTAACTGTTCTTGCCCTTTTACCACTGCTGTTGGTTTTGCCATCTCTTCTCATTATTTTAAAACCCACAGGATTCACTTTCTGTCTTAATTCCTAAGCAGCCAAGGCTGCTTCAGTGCTAGTTTTATTGCTGTGGATATCTAGTTGAAATGTCATACCACTAAGGAGCCAAGGCTAACACAGAAAAGGAGAGACACCCCAGGGCGAAATGGGATCATAAAGAAATTTTGAAGGCTGCAGCAAATCTTCCCTAGTCTGTCCTTCTTTTTGGCATCGTTGGCATATGGGGAAAATTTGTCTCTGTGTTTCAGTCCAGAGCATATTTTCTCCACAAGAAAGGCTTCTTCAAGGAAATTTGTTCAAAGGTCTCATCTTCTTGCATTCCTGACAGTGACTATCAATCAAAGTCATTGCCTGTTGATTATCTGAGTACCCTTTGAACGGATTTGAGAAATCTTTAATTACTATTAAATGCCTGCCAAGTGTGGACGGAGGGGGGGGGAAATTCAGTCAGTCAATCAAAGTGCAAGTCTAGTGTGGATGCTGAATTTTAATGAGACAGCAGTTGGGAGAAGGAGGTGAAACAAGACAAGTTGAGTTGAGTACAAGAGGAGGAGTACTTCATGAAAGGAAGGAAGTATATAGAAAGCAGAAAGGGGGTCTTGCTAACTAAACAAGGATGCTTCTTACTGATTGCACTGATCACTTTCTAATTTGTGATGTTGCATCCTTATGGTGCTGCAACAGTTTTTAAAACAACAGGGGCATAGTATGTGTTCCAGGATGCAACCTTAGTCCAGGACAATGATGATACCCAAACAGATCTCTGTTTGAACCAAATGTGCCCATCAGAACACAGCCCAGGATCTTCTTGAATGAACAGGCTCTGTACTGCAGACACGTAAATGGGGGAAAGGTTGGGAAAGACTGTTTAGAAAGTCTCTGTCTCTCATAACATAGAGTATCACTTTAACTCTCATGTTAATGGAGTAGGAAGGAGCTTATGGAAGAACATTGTTCTGAGACATCCTCAACACAGAAATCTCTTTATTCTCAAGCCTCTTTGTTCCAGGGACTTCCTTAAGGACTACTATAAGGGTCACATGCCTGAATATACCGTTGACATTTCAAAATGTTTATTCAGGTGCCTTACTAAGATCAGGAAGTGTTACCACCACTTCCCCCCTATGGTTTCGAATGGACAAACCCCATTATTATTCCAAGGCATTAGGGATTGCTGCTGTTTTGCCAGGTACTCCCTGACACCTCTGGCAAGCACATTAGTTGGAATAATAGAGAGATGCAGGATGAGGGGTGGTCCTGGCTTGATTATTTAACTTTTCTAGTTTGAAGTCAGCTTGAAGCCAGCTGCAAAAGAAGCTAACATTGTCCCCCAAGGCCAATTTGTTGCAAAGAGAGCAATTGATACTACTGGTGCCAAGAGGATTTGAACTGGGGCTTTAAAAGAGATAAATAAGTCACAAAAAAGAGCGTGAGGTGAAATGGAGATGAAATTAGAGGGTTATAGTCAGGCACATTTCATTAGCACCAAGATCATAATTTGGCTCCAGTCATAGCGACCAGAATAGAAACTGGTTGTAAATAAAAGAGACATGGTTGGTTTTACTGCCTATGGTATGGAATTAAGACATATTTCTTGATCTGAAACAAGGGCCAACCAGCATAATGAGAGTCAGCCATGAAATGTTGGAGATATCTCTTGTCTATTGGCTGGAGCAAAACCAGATTCACGGAGGTATAAACATAATTCACGGAAATGAGAAAGGTGATTAAAGGCCTTTTTCCTAGCCCTTTGCAGGGATAAATTACAAAAATGCTCTTTTTCTAGCTTCAGATGAAGTGGGTTTGTATAATAAACATTTCTGTAACATTCAGCTACTTTAGTCCAGACAGCTCAATTAGGGCTATGTGATAAAATACAACTTCAGTACACTTTCTGAGCACTTAATGTGACTGAAAGCCTGTTATGAAGAAATCTCAGAGAAAATAGGTCCTGTCAAGTGTTTAAGGAAATTGAATTGGTGCCGTATTTAACTCACAGATCTGAAAACCAGAAGATAAGCGGGATACTAAAGTAATTTAATTATATTGTCATATTGGAGTTTCATTTCTTTTTTGAGCCTCCTTTATTATTATATTTAATGCATTAAAATGCTATAGAGGAAAAAGCACAAAGAAGCTGTAAAGGAACAAGCAGAAAGTTAAAAGAGGGAGTTCATTGTGCGTACTGAGAAAACCCAAAATGTTCTAAGAGCGTGGCCACATGGGAACAACCTGTGCTCCTGATAACTGATAACAGTACAAAATGCATTAGTGTGCGGTGCTGCCAGATTTGGCAAAAGCACATTGCTTGATCTTGTGTCTATGCACAGGCTAAAAATCCATCATACCTACCACATGGACAGGCAGGGGATCTGTGAGGGTGTGCCCAGGCACTGTGGATCTTATAGGAACCTTCTGCACTGAATGACTGCATCGAAGACTGCCCCTACTGCAGATGGGTACCAAAGGCATGTACACAGGGTGTGCCGGGTGTATTCAGGCACACCCTAGTGTTTTTAAATAATGGGGATCATGGTGAAGAGGAGAGAGTATAGAGGGGCAACTTGACTCCCTTAGCTGTCAATACCATTGGAAGGGAGGAGGAAGGAAGAAGAGAGAGGGAGAGAGAAAGACAGACAGACAGAGATGCAGAGAGAGATGCAGGCAGAATAAAAAGGATGGAATGGATCTGCAGCTCCTGCCTGCATCTGTTTCTAGAAGGGTGTGTGTGATTGGCTTCTGTGGTGGCAGTAAGGAAGGAGGAGGGAAGATGAAGAAGCCTTAATCTGTTTTGGTCAACTTGGGTTAAAGATAGAGATCATGAAAACTGACTTTATCTTTGAAAAAGTCTGGTTATCATTACAGTAAAAAGAAAGAAAGAAAAGTATTTTGTGCCTCATTTTTTAAGTTTTTATTTTGTAAATGACATCTAGCTGTTAATTTTTTTAAAGCTAAGTTTTAGCTTAGTAAAATAAAGGTCCTTTAGAACTGAGCATGAGGATGAGCACGTATTAAAAAAAATATTCACCTTTAAAACAAATTTCTTTTGGTGCACACCCTAATGAAATGTGCTGCCCATGCCTATCGTGGTCAGATATATCTGATGTCACAACCATGGGTTATGCTTTCCCATGAAAAACCATTTACCAGAACCTAAAATGGTGTCTTTTCCCCTCCAGTTGATGCTCAGCATATGCTTAGTCTGAACTTGCCTGTGACACTATATACCGGTACTTCTGTATTTTGAAAATGAACCGAACATATTTTTAAATGGTTTGATCCAGGCAACCATGAGGACCGTGTTCATGTATAGAGGGAGGATAACACAGGGATAAGGAACCTGTGCCCCATCAGAAGTTGTTAGGCGTTACCTCCCTTCACCCCCGCCATGCTAGCTGGGGTTGATGGAAGTGGAAGTCAAACAGCATCCAGCAGGTCAAAGATTCCCCATTCCTGTCATGGAGACTGCTAAAAGGGAACAGAAGGCCTGTTCTCTCCTCCCACATTCTCACCCAGCCTGCTTGCTCTGCATGGGGGGAGACAAAAGTTCATTCTTTGACTGGAAGAGGTGTAGTGATAGAAATATGGAAAATGATAACTAGTCTTCTCTTTCTCCTTAATAGCCTGGCATAGGATTTGGCCCTACAATGATCCGGGAGAGGGGCAAACAAGTTCAATTGCCCTCTGGCAATCCCTCTGCTCACGGCACTGTGGCTACAAACCCAAACACCTGTGAAGATTTAGAAATGCAATAAAGAAAAAATAGGATTTCATGGTTGTTACAAGATATATTTACAATTGTTTTAAAATGCTGAATTGTTTTAAAGTTATCTCACTATAATTTCTTATTTCATCCCAAACTACAATCTGAGCTGGTTTTACACTGAATTCTAGTATGACTAAGAGCACAACCTTCTACATCTCTAATAAGAAGTTCCTATGAGTTCCATATAAGTGTGTACAGGTTTTGTAGTTTAATTGATCTAAATCAGCACTCTCATGGCAGCTGAATATTGCAGAGACATTCCATCCTCCAGGTAATCTTGTTTTTCAGTGCTCCAAAGCTGCACTAATCCTGAAAGACAAGGTGAGAAAACAAACGGGCCATTTCATATATACACACATGCATCTCTTGATAACTTGTTTGTGTGCTGATTCATAGCTACTGTATATTTGGGAGCTGATTCCCGCTAAATACATTGTCTTTTTTTCTATGTGTTGTTTGATATACTAAGATCACAATCAAGTCATTACTATGATTACTGGATGCTGAAATCATCCAGTGATGAGTGTGGATGTAAGAACCAGCCTAATGTGATAAACTGTGTTTTCGACAGAGTGCTGCTTTGAGGATTGTATTGTCTAGCAAAGCCAGGAGCCAAGCGCTGTTCACTTTATTTTCTCTGTGTTGAAAATGCTGTAGAAATGATGGTGGTTCCACACCAGCATGTTTTTCACATGCTGCTAGCTATTGTTCCTTGACAGCCCATCATATGTTGGCTCTCCCCAGGAAAATACTTTCAGTACATGTAGGCAGTAATTAGGCTTAAAGCCAGGAAACCTGCTTTGAAGAGGAGTGGTGGAATACAGTGCGAAAAGAGCGGTAAATTATCAGGTGTCACAGGAGGAACACAGGAAGCTGCTTTATACAAATGAGACAAATTGGTCTATCTAGCTCAATATTGTCTACACTGATTGGTAGCAGCTTTCCAGGATTTTAGACAGGGTAACTACCAGGAGATGCTGAGGATTGAACCTAGGGCTTTTTACCACTGAACAATGGAGCCTGCAGAGCGAACATTGGGAAGGAGAGTCTTGGAAACATAATGGGGGACCAAGATCTGTTAGGCTGGTAATGCTGCGAGCCCTTTCATTTTATGCTCAGGTGTTTTATATATATATATATATATATATATATATATATATATATATATATATATATGCTTTCGTAGATTTTCACGGGTACAGGAATGCAGGTTTTGGTGTCTTCGGGTGTCTTCCCGTGTAAGAGTCGGGGTGTCTGTGCGACGTTTCGACGAGGTCTCACTCGTCATCTTCAGGCTGGTGCTTTCGGCTTCTTGTTACTGGAACAGAGCAGAGTCTGGTGTTTGAGTTCCTATAAATACTGTTGAGGGGTGTGGTGTATAGCCTCCAACGTTCTGGGCAGAGAGGAAGTTCCTAGATTAGTGTGCCTTTTCTTCTTTTGTTCCTTAATTACTTGAGGGATATCTTGGGTGATTTCATGAGTGATATTCTGAATATCACTGGGTGGGTCATTAAGTGTAGATTAGTTGCTAAAGCTTTCGTGTCTTGACCTCTTGAGCTTGTGAAGAGTTTTTCTGAGAAGATGGCTGTGCTGCATTTAGTTGTGCTCTGGCTTGGCTTCGTGTATAGGGGCGAGCTATGGTTTTGTGCCTTGTGCCAGCCAGATCTGTGTAGGGATTGCAGGGGGGTGCAGCATCCGGAGGTGCCACTATAGTTTGGCTACTGGATGGAGTCTGTAATATGTCTGTGGAGAGGGTCTGGGTTTGGGTCTGGTGTGGTTGATTGGTGACGGCGTTCTGTGTGCCTCTGGTTCTGGTGTCGGTTTTTGTGGGGAGGGCTAATTTCCAGATGTCTGGCAGGCGGGACGTGTCGTCACGCTTGTTCATGTTGTGAGGGTGTTTCTCTATCTCGATGGCTTCCATGATTATTCTCTTGTGGTGATGTTCCATGTTAAAGAGCAATTTGGAATCTGCAAAATTAATTTCGTGTCCTGTTTCTTTCATGTGTTGGAAAAGAGAGGAAGTTTTTTCTTCTTTTTTGACGGCATTCTTGTGTTCTGCGATACGTGCATTTATTCGTCTGTTTGTTTGTCCAATGTACGTGGCTGGGCAGACTTTGCAGGGTATTTCATAGACCCCTTGGTTTTCCAGCTGGATTTTGTCTTTTGGGTTTCTGAGGATATTGGCTATTTTTTGGTTGGTGCAGAAGGCTGTTTTGATATTGTGTTTATGGAGGATTTTGCTGATTTTGTCTGTAGTGCCCTTGATATAAGGAAGGAGGGCCATGCCATTGTTTTCTTCTGTGTCTTGGTTTTTGGGGGGTGTTTCTTTTTGGATTAGCTTCGTAACCCTGTTTTTCTGGTATCCATTGGCGATTAACACATTTGAGAGATTCTGTAACTCAGTTGTCAAGTGGTCTTTGTCAGCCAGGCGTTTGGTTCTGGAGATGAGAGTCTTGGCTACGGAGTTTATTTGTGCAGGGTGGTGGTGTGATTGTGCATGTAAGTAGCGGTTGGTGTGTGTTTTTTTCCGGTAGATAGTGTGTCCTAGGGAGCCATCAGGTTTTTTGTAGATTAGGACGTCAAGAAAGGGGAGTTGGTTGTTGTCTTCTATTTCCATAGTGAATTGTATTTTGGGGTGTAGGCTGTTGAGATGTGTGAGGAAGCTATCTAGTTTTTCTTTCCCGTGTGGCCAAATTACAAAGGTGTCGTCAACATATCTGAGCCAAAGTTTGGGTTTGTGTTCTGACTTGTCTAAAGAGAATAATCATGGAAGCCATCGAGATAGAGAAACACCCTCACAACATGAACAAGCGTGACGACACGTCCCGCCTGCCAGACATCTGGAAATTAGCCCTCCCCACAAAAACCGACACCAGAACCAGAGGCACACAGAACGCCGTCACCAATCAACCACACCAGACCCAAACCCAGACCCTCTCCACAGACATATTACAGACTCCATCCAGTAGCCAAACTATAGTGGCACCTCCGGATGCTGCACCCCCCTGCAATCCCTACACAGATCTGGCTGGCACAAGGCACAAAACCATAGCTCGCCCCTATACACGAAGCCAAGCCAGAGCACAACTAAATGCAGCACAGCCATCTTCTCAGAAAAACTCTTCACAAGCTCAAGAGGTCAAGACACGAAAGCTTTAGCAACTAATCTACACTTAATGACCCACCCAGTGATATTCAGAATATCACTCATGAAATCACCCAAGATATCCCTCAAGTAATTAAGGAACAAAAGAAGAAAAGGCACACTAATCTAGGAACTTCCTCTCTGCCCAGAACGTTGGAGGCTATACACCACACCCCTCAACAGTATTTATAGGAACTCAAACACCAGACTCTGCTCTGTTCCAGTAACAAGAAGCCGAAAGCACCAGCCTGAAGATGACGAGTGAGACCTCGTCGAAACGTCGCACAGACACCCCGACTCTTACACGGGAAGACACCCGAAGACACCAAAACCTGCATATATATATATATATATATATATATATATATATATATATATATATATATTTGCTTTCGTAGATTTTCACGGGTACAGGAATGCAGGTTTTGGTGTCTTCAGGTGTCTTCCCGTGTAAGACTCTTACACGGGAAGACACCCGAAGACACCAAAACCTGCATATATATATATATATATATATATATATATATATATATATATATATGTGTGTGTGTGTGTGTGTGTGTGTGTGTAAATAAAGCCCTATATTAAAAAAACAAGATATCTAGTAACCTTCATTCTAATGAAACCAAACCCAAGAAAAGCACTAGTAGCCTTGAAGTTTGTCATGGCTCAGAGACTGGGGTGCATGTAACAGTATTTTCAGAGTTGACTGATGTTTTCATCTTACTGATGTTTTTGCTCCTGCTCAGTTTCCCCACTGTCATATTTCCAGTGATCATCATTGTTTTAAGTGATTTTTATGGGACCCATTTGGTGATGTCTACCTAAAACCCAGGGTAGAAGTATTCAAGGCAAATACTGATTAAACTATAGATAACACCCACAGAGACAGTTGCACAATCTGCCCACTGACAACATTCCAAAAGAGCAGCAGAAGCAGCCAATGCAGCATAATGGGTCCCTGCCAGATGTTAAGATGTTTCTCTAACCTCCAGTTAAGAACACTCTCTGGCATTCCTCAGTCAGACTTCCTACAAACTCTTTGTCATAAAGCATAGGAATTCAGCACAAACACGACAGAATTCAAGTGTTAATATAATCCAGTATAAGTGGCAATGTTGCTTGAATTAAGTACCCAGTCAGTGAAGACACTACTACCTCATTCTCCAAGACCTCAAGTAAGAACTAAAAGAGCACAACAGTGTTGATAGTAGCAGAGTGAATGAATGAATGAATGTACATAGGTACAGTGTGGGTGTGTATGTGTTGGAGTGGTTCAACCCTCTCAACCCAGCCCTGATGAGGATTGCAAACATGCCTCCTGTCATCAGTTCAATCATTTGATGTGCAGGGAGGAAGCAGTAATTTCCCCTCCTCAGCTGATTTGCTTGCATGCATCAACTAAGGATGTGGGTGTGTGCATGTGTGTGCATGCACACAAGGGTGTAGGGTAGAAACATAAACTTTTAGCCATGCCCATTGCTGACATGTGACCTTTGGAGAATTAGCCAAGAGTAAATGTGGGTGTTATGCCAAAAATGTTAGCTATGCCTGATGTCCACCATTATCAAGCTTTTGAGGAAAGAGTGGGAGACAAATGTATAGATTCTGAAGGACTCTTCCAAAGAATGCTTTACAGAGTGCAGATGGCATGACATTACATGATTTCACCTAGAGGGTAAAACCCCCAAATTGGTCCTCGCACACAGCATGGAATAACATGAAGAAAATGCCTAGGACACCTACCCCACCCTACCCCATCTTTAGTTTGGAGAAAAACAGATCCAGATCAAGGAATGTGGCTTGTATGTAGGCACCACTTATATTAAAATATGAGGGAACAGGTTGATATGTAGTATTCTTGTGGGCATCTTTTATGGATCAGTGTCAGTAAACATTCAGTGGCTGTGGACTTACTGCAAACAAAACAGTGACATCTCTATTACAAGCTAAAGAACCGAGAGACTTCTGTCTTTCTGTCTGTTTTTTTTTTTTTACACAACTTATAAATAAAGATTGGGGACATGTTCTTATCTGAAGCAGAGAGCCAGCTGTAGACAGCCTCACTTTCTTCCACAATTACCAATGTATCTTAAAATGCGTTGGGAAGTGCATATTGTAGGAGATAGATGCACAGCAAGTGCTGATGATCATTTATGCTGATATCACTTGTAGATGTTAGTTCCATCTTGTCATACTAACGCAAGTGAGAAATTGCTGTTCTCTCCCTAGGACAGGGCAGATATGAAAAAGTTTGCAAGGCAATAGCTATTCCAAGCATTTCCTGTCAAGCACACAAAAAGACTGCAGAAGATATTGTTGGTAAATACGATGGTTTTCAACTTACGTTAAATGGCTTGACGGGATGGGCTCTTTTAATCTCCCCCATCTTCCTGAACTGTAGGAGAAACTGTCAAAAGTAGAAAAGAAAGAAGCATTGAAAAGTAGAGCAAGAAGTACTGAAATATTACTTTCCTGTTTCTAAGCATAGTTTAAATATTAACTGTTCAAGGAGTGTCCTTTTTGTCGTCATTTGCCGAACACATGGTTGTATCGATTTGGAAAAGATCTGTGTGTCTTTGTGGGAAGCACTGTGAAACCCAGTACAAGAAATGACAAGGGAGCATATCCTTTGTGATGTGAGCAGCACTTGGTGAACTGCATAACAGACAGCTCTCTTCCCTTTTCACTTGCCCAGTGGGGAGTGGGCCAAGCCAGAGTTTTGGGGCAGGTGTGTGTCAAAGCACAAGGAACTGGCTTAGCCAATGGTATCACAAGACCTTGAGAAGGAAATGGCATTGGGTAGGGTCCAAGTCTAAAGGGGGACACCCTTAAGGGGCCTGAGAGGTGAACTGTCCCTGGCCCTAGTTCAAGTAGGCTGGGTTGGCCAGTAGCCATCTCAGGCTACTAGTGGTCCTAGTCACATGGTTTTGGACCATGCTAGGTTCTTGAAGCTGGATAACTCCCATTGGATGCTCCAGCAGGCATGTTGGGAGGAAGTCCTTCGGTCAACAGATCCTGACCCTATTGCATGCCAACCCCAGCTATGTCTGTTATTCAATAAAGTTGTTGCCAATATTTATCCATACATGTCTCTTTGTCTGTTGTTTGGTTTGCAGCCACATCTGGTCATGAGGCCAGGCATTTGCCCTGGCAGCCCCCAAAGTGGAAGGCTTTGTGTGCACTTATATATACGTGGAGACCGTTCAAGTGGCCTTTGATTCTTTTGCTTTACAAGGTATTCAGCTGTGAAGTGGGGTGAAATAGAGGTTACAATTCAAAGATGAGAAAAAGGTGACTTATTTCCCTGCTGGTCTGGTGGCTTTTAAGGCTTAAAGTGGCCAGGAGTTAACTGCCGCTTTAAAAAAAGTGTTAAATCCCACTTGGCTGCCTGCATTCAGTGAATGGGTGAAGAGGACAGGTAGATAAAAGCCAGCATCAAAGGGCCACCGCAGGGCTGTACTTTACTGAATCACACTTCGCAGGCAGCCGATACAAAGGGGCAATCAAAAAGATGCTCATCTTTGTTTCCTTTATTAAGGCTTCCATTTGTTCAAAAACAAAAATGCTAAAATGTCAATGCTTCAGTGCAAACACTAGTCTTTTTTGTGTGGGGGGTGGGGGGTGGAATTGGCACTTAGAGTAGTGGGTGATAAAGATAGAAGAGGATTAAGAAAATACCATCTTACACAAAACAAGTTTAGGATTTGATAGGGTTTTCATATATATATAAAGGAAAAATAAAATCAATGCTATTGCTGAACGGCATGAAGCACAGAAGAGAGCTTTGTTCTCAGACTAGAATCCCCCAACGAGCACTTGCTGTATTATGCCTGCATTTGCTCACATAAGGCTGAATTTAGAGTTGAATTGCTCAGTGCTCCGACTCATATACGTTCTCTTAAAAGATGACACTGAAGCTGCAAAGCTAGCAAACAGTGCAATGCAATTCCGGAAAAGGGTTGTTTAAGCCGGTGGCAAGGGTGGTTCATGATAAAGAAATGTAAAATAATTATTTCAACCCAACAGAAGTTGACATCAGGAGCCGATCCAGAGAATATATGGTCAGCAGAATGACCATTTGGCACAGTGCTCACGAAACAGGAAGGCTGTGGTGCCCAAAACATCTGAAATTATTTTACAGCACAGCAGGTATATTTGAAACTGGGATGGGTTGTACAAAGGAAGATAAAACTGTTGCACTAGCTTGAACAGCCTGCAGCTTGAATCTGACTGTAATTCCAAACACACTTTCTAGGAATTAAGCCCTATGGAACACAACAGGTTTGAGATTGTCAGGTTAGGGAGCAGTGCTACCTGGGGTGAGGGAGACCCTAAGTAGAGGATTCTCTGCTGCATCCACAGCCCTGTCATTTCATGTGGGCCAGGGCAGGGAGTGTGCATGTGTATGGGAACCATAAGTTCTGGTTGGGGACCTCTTCAAGAAACGGGCCATCTTTAGAGCCAGTGGTCCATTGGCAGCTCTTCTCTGCTATTCCTCTGTTTTGAGAGCCTCGTGACAGTTACTACCATGGAAACATTGGCTGCAGTAGCATGGAACCTCCAAAACTGCAGAGCTCTCCTGCTGGCAAAGACTAGTCAGCCATCCAGTACTCACAGTGGCCATTGACATGCCTGTGTGAAGCCATCATGTGGGAGGAGAAGCCCACATGGGTTTATGTTTAGTGTTGGGGGTAGAGAATTGATGGATGGGAAAACACACATCTCCACTCCATATGGATTTACTTTAGAGTGTAATGTGACAGGAAAACTCTGTTGGCTTTAATCTGCAAGTCATCACTTGATGGTGTAATCGCCAATTGATCAACATGCATGTATAAACTGGCCCAATATGCAGGGGGGGTGTGTGTGTATACAAATCAGAGAACAACTATAGAACTCTTTCTATAGTCCTATTGATATGAAGGGACTCTATCAGTATATGCAGAATTTTGCCATAATACATCCTAAAAAACAAGAACCTTATTTCAATTTCATTCCCAGTCAGTGTTGATTTTTGTCAGGTAATCCTAAATGTATTATCCACCCCAAATTTAAACAAATTAAGTAATAGGGATACCACTTTGCAAGACAATTATTTTTGCCTATTGACTCTACTTTGATATGTTCCTTATATTCATCATAAATTTTCCTTTGACAAGCTTAATCTTATTACTCCTAGATAATCTGCCTTGTTGTATGTGAGAAAATTAATCTTCCTCCTTGATATTCACATCTTTCAAGTGTTTTCATCATGCAGCTGCTTTAATCTTTTCTTCCAAGTAACTCCTACCAACTACTCCCCACCTTTTCATCAGTACCACTGTGCTCTGGTCTTTCAATGCCCCACACCCAGTAAAATGTTGGTATTGATGTACCCAGAAGGACCGTATACAGAGGGGACACTAAATTTTGAAAATGAAGGAGAACTGTTGCTTTTTTCATTTGTGAGGTGATGCTAAAGTAGTTTTTAGAGGCACTTGTTCGCAGACGGTTGCTCTGCTGCCTTGCTTGAGAATTTGTGCTGTTTCGGGAGATTATTTTCACTAGGAGTTGAATTACATGAGAAACTTGAACACAAGCTCCTATTAAAATTACATAGGGTGGAATTTTAACTAAGTTTCCCTCAGATTAGACCCACTGAAATTACTAGACCATAATTCTGTTCCATTCCATTTCCACATTAATCAGCATTAAAAAAACTCCCAAAATATTTATTTAAACACATAGTCAACTACATATACATATCCTCTAAATGTATATTTTGACACTGAAATTGCCAAATACTGTATCACAGCAGCCAAAGAAATGAGAAGTCCCAATGGGATATGTTCCAAACCATACACTATTCCAACAAAAAACTTAATTGCTAGGATGATGACAATTCTTTTTGCTCACCTTCTCCATTTCAGTTTCCAGGTAATTGTGCGTGTGTATTTGATGCCTTCCTGTACATACAAAATTTGCATGCCATAGAGAAGGCTAGCCTAGAATTCTCTTCCCTCATATACTAGGTGCTTGTTTATTTGCTTTCTAATTTGCTGGAAATATTTTTTATAAATGAAATTCCTTGTGGAATAATGGGATAACTCAGTAAAACTGTGCCTTATGACTTTTCTCATCGTGTATTTGAGCTCATAGTAATATTTCATGCCCTGAAAGATAGACTTGATACTAGACATTACCATTGTACTGACAAGTGTTACTAATAGGCACAAAAATATTCAGTTCCCTGCAAAACTGAACTGCAGCCTTTTTCTTTTTTTCTTTTTGAAAATTCTTCACTGAAACTCCTTAAGCTTCACTGTGAGGATTGTGTCTCAGCTATTTATTTCAGTAGAGGTTATTAGTTTGGTTTCGACTTAATTTCCCTAATACCACTTTGCACACTTTTGAGATACATGCAGGTTACAATATAGTATTCCCTAAAAGAAATTACAGACATCCCTAAAGTATCTATTAGTCAATGGCAATTATTCTTAACTGGTGGGACTTGCCACACAATGTTGTAGTTTTGCTGTTCAAGATACTTCTTTCCAATCCTCCTCCCTCCCGTTTTCCCATTTCCTCCTCTCCCAGCATTTGGGGAACATTCTGCACTCACTGAGCATGCTCATTGCTCATTGCACTGTTCTTGGTTCCTTAGCCTCCAGGGAGAGGGGAAGGAATGACTACACAATCTCACTGGGACTCTGCTCCAAATCAATGCTCTGCAAAGCCAGCTTCTGCTGTGAACATTTAGAATGGGTTTCTCCTGAGCTCAGTCCCAAAGTGACAATTGAACATCTGTGCAAAGCTTGGAAAGTGCACTTATCCCATGGGTTCAGTCAGAAGTCACATTGCGTACTTCTGCATGCATCCATTATGTATTTTTCCTTTGGATAAAACTGCCAGGATAAAATGCTACAGCTCAGTATTGTCCATGCTGATGCGGGTGGCGCTGTGGTCTAAACCACTGAGCCTGTTGGGCTAGCTGATCAGAAGGTTGGCCGTTCAAATCCCTGCGACGGCGTGAACTCCTGTTGCTCTGTCCCAGCTCCTGCCAACCTAGCAGTTCGAAAGCATACCAGTGCAAGCAAATAAATAGGTACCACTGTGTTGGGAAGGTAAACGGCGTTTCTGTGCACTCTGGTTTCCATCACAGTTCTGTTGTGCCAGAAGCGGTTTAGTCATGCTGGAGACATGATCCGGAAAGCTGCCTGTGGCCAAGCGCCGGCTCCCTTGGCCTGAAAGCGAGATGAGCGCCGTAACCCCATAGTCGCCTTTGACTGGACTTAACCGTCCAGGGGTCCTTTACATTTTACCTTACCTGTCCACGCTCTGGCAGTGGCTCTCCAGGGTTTCAGACCATTCCTAGCCTCACCTGGAGCTGCGGGGGATTGAACTTGGAACCTTCTGTATGCAAGGCTGATTCTCTACCACTGAGCTATGGCCCTTCCCCAGCTACCTCACTTACCTTGAATAGTATGCCTGTTGCTCTGAAATGGAAATGGAGATGGTGAAAGGAGGGCAGGCAGCAGCAGCAGCTTCTAATCTGTATGTTGGTGAGTGAGGTAAGCTGTCCCTCACTCATGCCCACGCTGCCTGTGAACATGTGGTGATGATAATCTAGTGCTTCTTGTGTATATTAATGTTTGTGTGCAAATAAATACGCTTACTTGTACGTTACTGCAGTTTCGCCTGGCATTTCAGCTTCACAGTGGTTTCAAACACCCACTGGGAAACAGGGAGGGAAGTTCACTTTAGCACACAAAGGAATGGTTCCTCATTTTTCTTCAAAGATACAATTTTCTTTGCCACTTCAAAATTACCTTTGCTTCTGAGGTAAAGCACACTTTTTGGCCAAAAAATAGGGAGAGAGTAAACCATTGCTGCAAGGGAAAGGTGAAATGCATGTTTTATCAGCATGTGTTTCTGATGGCAACATTACTCATAAACATAGAGGCCCTGAGTGAGATAAGCAGGTCCTCTCAAACAAGTGTCTGCGTAAAAAAAATCATTATATATGTCACTGCACTGTGTAGTCCTCATATGTTACTGGAGAACTGCTTTATGAATTTTTAGAGAGGCATTGAAAAGTTTATTGATACTATTTTTCATATCCCTCAGTCTGTAAAGCTACAGGAGCCTAGCTTGTACACTATAAAGGAAAAGACGGAGGCTTTAGAAAACTTAAATGTCCCAGTTTTCAAGGGATGATATTAACAAAACAGTAAGTCAAAATGAATGTCTGGGGTGTGGAAGAGAAGCAGGATCAACTCACAGCCCAATACTTTGTGTGAAGAATGTGCATTTACTCCCCAATAGCATAGAATTGCAGCCATAATGTAATTTTAAGTTATATGTTTTCTTTGGTGCAAGAACAAATGAAATGAGTTGAATTGCCTAAAAACTGTACTTCTTTGGGGCTTTATTTATTGGGCAAATATGGTGTAGCAGGTGTGGATTCAGAGCATGCACTGGGCGCTGAACCAAGGGGGCACCATCTCAAAGCCTAGTAAACAAGACTTTGGAAAGGAGCTGTGGGGCTCTGACAATGTCCTAGAGTCTTCTTGCCTCCTTTTGAAAACCAACTTTTGGAAGGAGGTGGGAGACCTCTAGGACCCTGCCAGAGCCCTCACACCTCCTTCCCAAAGCCAGGTGCCTCCTACCCACCTTTGGGAAGGCAGCAGGAGGACTGGGGCAAGGCAGGATGCCAAATGTTGACCTCGCACAGGGCATCATAGTACACAGGTCCACTCCTGGGTGTAGATGAGACCTCTAAACAAAGAGAGAACCTTCTGGATGACTCTTACTTATCTGTCTGTAGATTTACACTTTTGCTGTGTCCAGGACTCAGGCATACTTCTTACTTGGAAGTTTATGGCTCATGTTGTGAAGGTAACAAAATTAAAATATCAATATTCTTCTCCACATGAAAAGCAAAGCAAGAGATGACATATCCCAGTCTAGTATCCTTGGAGCTCCATGATGGGACAGGGTGACAATTCCTCTGCGACTTTTGCCATAATACTACCCACAAAAGTAAGGGGATTAGGGACAGGTGGAGGAGATAAGACTCACAATTTTGTTTGTGTTCTGCATGGAAACTCTGCCTTGCCAGAAAGCATTTGGTAGTGGGCGTTTAGTGTAACTTCAACATGGCCAAGATGTATCTGACCTAAATAAAGTCCACATGCAGGGGCACTAAGAGGGCTTAAAATAAACTTTCAGTGTGATCCACAGACCAATGAAGCCAGGGTACTTAGGTTTAAACCAGTTTAATTCCATTGCATTTGTGGAACCAAACCCCCTTAAATCTGATCACATTGGTTTAAGTGATTGTAAAACAGAGAGGCATCAAATATTGTTGTTAGTGCTTGTAAAATCCTGGTTACTTCCTGAAATACAATAATATTCATATCCTATAAAGTCAAATAAATTCCTGTCTGTCTTTTTATGTATATATGTATGTATCTAGAAATGGCAGTGGTGATGGGTTGTTGCTCTACTCTGGGCATCATTTTCTATTTTGTTCCCCCCTCTCGCACCTTATAAAATCATACGTCTTTTAAGTATCTAGCACAAAAATGTAAATGAACAGTCGGGTAGTGTTGCCAGTTTCCTGGATAGCTCTGATGACCATGTTGCCATGGTGACAACAGGTTCATGAGACAGTATTAGCAATGAAGCTTTCGAACCGTAATCAGTCTGCTGCTACCTCTCCTCCATATTTCAATATCACTTCAGTAAATTGAATTCCAGTCAGTTGTCAGTCCAGTGTATTCCCCCTGTGGTTTCCTTCAGCAAAAATTGCCGCTTTGTTCTATACGCTGATGATCGCACAGTACTTGAGTCTGTAGATGGTTACTGTGCTAGTTGTACAGCTGTGTCTCATAATAAGCAATCATTGCCTGTGATGCTGTACAGGTAACAATTAGGCCTGAAAGTATTTTGGTCTGCTTGCTTCAGCCTCCCAGCAGAATCTATTTCTAGAATTGTATGTTAAAACCTCCACCCTCCAAATATGCAACGCTGGTGAGTTCACAATGAAGAATTGGTTGCTTATTCTAATACAGTATTCAAAAAGATGGCACACCTTTTGTCACCCAGTTTCAGGTGTTTCATTTTGAGGGCAGCAATGTTCTAGTTCAGGCTAAATGGCATCTTTCCTTGGACACATTTGTTGGTAGAAACGCAAAGCAAAAGAAAGCATTTATCTGAAGTTATTCCAGCACTAGATCAAAACAAAAAAGGTTGTGAACTATGGCTTGGAGTACCATAGTTAATTCTCTTTGGCTGAAATATACAATTAAGCTTTGGTACAAAAATGAGCCTGTCCACCATTCCACCTTTTCCTTGATGTTACTGAAAATGAAGAATGAAGAACCCTTTCTACTAAATTTTCATTTTGGCTAACTGAAAATTTGGTATAAAAAGAAAGCATCATTATGACAAAGTCAAGCAAAACCATATCAGACCCAGTGCTTTTTTTCTGTGGAGGGGGGAATGCAGGGATATTCATACCCCTAAACATTTTGTGAATACAAGTTTGGCCTCATTGAGGGGCAGTATTTCAATATGAGTAGGAAAATGAGAGTACCCATAAACATTTTTTAAAGAAAAAAAGCACTGATCAGATCCATTTATAAAAAAAGGTGTCCCATAACTTGGTGAGTCAATTTATCCATGATGGCTCCCTCCCAAACATCCAACAATATGTTGTTTAGTCGTTTAGTCGTGTCTGACTCTTCGTGACCCCATGGACCAGAGTACGCCAGGCACTCCTGTCCAATAGCTGGAGGGGTTTTAGGCTCAGCTAAAGCTTGATAATAGTTAACCAGACCACCACCAGCAATAGCTTTGGAACAACGTTCAGTACAAATCAGGCTGGAGAGACTGAAACACTATCAGGAGGGAGAAATGTTGCCTCATGACTGTTACATATGGTAAATAGTGGCTAAGTCTTTATATTTCCTCCCATATGCTTAATGTTGTTTTGTAGCTCAAATGTAGCTTAATTGTTGTAAAATACCAGGAATGTAGGAGCTTAAAGCTGCAAACCGAATCAAGCCTAAAGGAGGAAATTCCATTGAACTCACTGCAGCTTCTTTAGAAGGGACTATCCAGTACAGTCGTACCTTGGTTTTCAAACGTTTTGGAAATCAAATGGATTTCTGGAATGGATTCCGTTTGATAACCAAGGTACGACTGTACAGTGGTACCTTGGTTCTCAAACTTAATCCATACCAGAAGTCCGTTCCAAAACCAAAGCGTTCCAAAACAAAGGCACGCTTTCCCATAGAGAGTAATGCAAAATGGATTAATCCATTCCAGACTTTTAAAAACAACCCCTAAAACAGCAATTTAACATGAATTTTACTATCTAACGAGACCATTGATCCATAAAATGAGAGCGATAAAAATGTACTGCAGTCACACAATCAATAATCAGTAGCTGAACTAGGTTCCACACAGTCACAAAAAAGAGCTGCAAAAACAAAAATGCAAAAGAAATAGTAAAAACAGACAGACCTCAGTGTAACACTCAAAATGGAAGTGTGGCACTCAAAACGGAAGCGGAACACTCAAATCGGAAGCGTAACACCCAAAACGAAAGTGTGGCACTCAAATCAGAAACGTAACACTCAAAATGGAGCATGTTCGGCTTCCAAAAAAAGTTCGCAAACCGGAACACTTACTTCCAGGTTTGCAGTGTTTGGGTTCCAAGTTGTTTGAGAACCAAGGTGCCACTGTACTGCACAAATGGAGTTGTGCTTATGCAATGGGACTTGCCTTTCCTCTCCTCTCTCAGTGTGCCTCTGAATCTGCTCCACAGAGTCTCCAAACCTTCTGGAGCAGATTTTGAGGGTGTTTAGGGGGTTGGAGAGAAGAGGAGAGCGGGGGCAGGTTCTATTGCACAAGTGGAAGTCTGCTGTGCATAGAGAACAGCAGTGTTGGATGCAAATCTGTACATTCATTTACTTGTTCATTACATTTATCCCACCTTTCTTCCATCACTGAGCTCTAAACTGTGTATATGAGATCTCCCACCAAGGTAGTGTACTTAGTTTCCCAGGTGGTCTGCTATCCAGGCACTGATCAGACCCTGACCTGCTTAGCTTCAGCAAGGAGTGTGACTCATTCCTTTGGACCATATTTAGTGCTTAGGGTTTTCAGGAGAGCATTAACTGTTTCTATTTTTATAGAACTAGCTGGGCAAGAGAACAGTCAGTACTTGTGAGAACTTTTGAGAATTTATTTTATTAATAATTCCAACCATCTGTTTTTTTATAGTGGGAGGGAAGAAAAACTAATGCAGAACCAGTTTCTTAGGTGCAAGTGTGTGAGCTTTGCTTTCTTTTATTATTTGATAGAAGAGAAGACTCTGTAAAGATTTGCTCCCCAACAGAAGTTCAGTGATAGCTCAGATCTTGTGTTAGTTCTTTAAGGCTCGAGGATCAGCACCAAATCCTAGTCCATGAAACTGGATGGATAGCCTTCTGAAATTAATATTCTTATAAAAAAGACAAGATTTCAAACACTGACCCAGGAACCTGTGCTTTTAAAGTGGAGCTACACATTCCTTGCTTGTTTTTCCATAATTTCCCTCCCTTGAGAACTCAGATATAAACTCTGTGGATGGCTTCGGATTCAGTTGAGGACTGAGAAGTGGCAAGGACTGCTTTAACACCCCCCAAGAGATAAAAAGCAACTCAAATGCAGCCATCCTTTGAAATTCACACTTCTCCAAATTTTGCAATGCAGTTCTCCAGCCAAGTAATGTGTATAGAAAAATGCATATACTAGGGGAAAGTGTGCATAAGGCATCTATTGGTAAAAACAGCATAGAAAAATGCCTTGTATTAGGGAGTATTGCTTTGTAAACATGTGTACATTAGCCAAAATTTCATATGGAAATGTGTATACTGTAGTAGGACAAATTGCACCAAGAGGCTGATGAATGTTCACTGGGACTTATTTTTAAGTGCAAACTGATGTGGAGATGTGGAGAATGGAACTTAAATCTGGAAAAAGCGAGGAATGGAAATGGAAATTAACAGATTTGCCTATCCTTACTCAGAAGAAAGAGCTCGATGTGCCAGGTAGCCTACCTGGTAAGATGGCATCTTGAACACATCAGCTCACCCTCATATTAACCAGGGCCAAGGGCCATTACAGAAACAAGGTAAAGGTAAAGGTAAAGGTAAAGGGACCCCTGATCATTAGGTGCAGTCGTGACCAACTCTGGGGTTGCGGTGCTCATCTCTCTTTATTGGCCGAGGGAGCCGGCGTACAGCTTCCGGGTCATGTGGCCAGCATGCCTAAGCCGCTTCTGGCGAACCAGAGCAGCGCATAGAAATGCCGTTTACCTTCCTGCCGCAGCAGTACCTATTTATCTACTTGCACTTTGTGCTTTCGAACTGCTAGGTTGACAGGAGCTGGGACAGAGCAATGGACAGAGCAATCCCTGTAGCGGGGATTCGAACCGCTGACCTTCTGATCGGCAAGCCCTAGGCTCAGTGGTTTAGACCACAGCGCCACCTGCATCCCCATACAGAAACACACTGGAGATTAAAGTAATGTGGGTTTTTAAAAATTGCCTGAAGTCATAGATTCATAGAGTTGGACGGGACCATGAGGGGCATCTAGTTCACCCCCCTGCAATACAGGAATCTCAGCTAAAGCATCCATGACCGATGGCCATCCAGCTCTTTACATTTATTTTGCAGATGTTCCTCAGCTATTTCCCCCAAGGAAGTCTAGTGGCATGAACAGAACATGGGGCCTTTATCCCAGACACATTTACTTGGAAGTAAATATTGCTGATTTCAATGACACTTCAAATGAAAAGCAATGAAAATGAAAGCTAAACCTTTCAAAGACAGGTTTGATAGGCAGAATATTGCTTTGATCTATGGCTTATCTTTGTTTTTTTATTTTAGCTCAGAACTTCATGGCAATTTGGTATTCATTTCTTTTTTGTACCACACTTCTTCAGATGCTGTACATTTTCTTTGATAGGTGGCTGTCTGTTGCCATGATAGATAGCAATCTCCCACTCAAGCTGTTAACAGTCTTTGGAGTACAGCATGTAATAGCTGTGGCCTGTGGAACACATATATTCCAGGAATGGAAATACAGAACTTTTAGATAAATACAAAACTTTTATAATACAAATATGACTGACTGCAGTGTGGTTGCCAGTGCCCTTTCAGAGAATCTTTAGCAGTTTTGACAATGTGCATTACTGAGACAAAACTATTTTTAGAAATACATGTGCATTTTGATGACTAAAATCATCTCAGATCCAAGAATAAATGGTAAGTGCTGTTCTATAGAATGCTTTGGAATAGATGGGACTCTTTGGAAATCTTTTCAGCCCCGTGATTTTATGTGGTGCATATCAGTATTCCCCCCCATGTCCATTTTTGCAGTAAGATCTGAGATAGGACTCATAGGATTGGTTCACTCTAGCTAATGGCCTGCATGTAGGTGCCTTGGGAACCCAAAGCCCCTCTCTGTTTGCCATTGGGAGGTGTTCATAAGAGAAGAACTCAGTGGTACAGCACATTGTACGGAGAAGTTCTGTGGTTTGATATCTGCCTTTTTCAGGGAGCAGACGGTAAGAGAACCTGCTCCTGGGTCCTTTTAACTAAAGATGCCAGGGACTGAAAAGGGAGCCTTCTGCCTGCAAACCAGAGGCCATGTCACTGAAACATGGTCATTTCTCATTGTCCCTCAGAACTCCTCACATTTTGCCTAAGCAGGAACCTTGAAAATCCATCTTGAATGGTGGTTTCGGCAAAATTTGATGGCAGCCTACGGATGTCTCGCTCTTCGTTGTTGTTCCTTCACATCTTTCAAAGCTGACCCTCTAGCACTTGGCAAACCCTGTCTCAAATTAAGCTACAAAGCTTCTCTGAAAAGCATTTTCTCACATGATTGAAACAGTCTGTTCAGGTTTTCTCAAGGGTTGAAACTCACCCCTGATTTTTAAGTAATGCTATTTTATTGCGGCATTTTGATCAGGCAATCAGATTGTCAAGGTTGGGGGGTGTTCACATGTGACACGGCCATATTCTGGGACGGAACCGCCCTGAGACCTCTGGGTATAGGGCGGTATATAAATTCAATTAATAATAATAATAATTAAAGATAAATCATGTTCTAATGATTATGAGTATCTAGGATGTCTAACAAATCCCAAAGAGTTACAGCAGTTCTATTTGCTTCTCTCCGGCACCAAACTCTGTGTAATGTAAGGTAATAGCAAGAAAGCAATTGCATTACAACTAAATGAATTAAACAAAGCTCCAAAACATAAATTAGAATTTAACTATGCCATTAAAAACTAATTTAATTTGCAAGCCATCATTATTAGATAATAAAGACTTACTGCAAAAAGCACAACAACACAGGGAAAAAACCCCATGCTATAAATCTCCCTGAGCAGATGAATCACTCTTTCCCTAGGAATAGGGGATGGGGGGATCCTGAATGGATAGCCCAGGAGATAATGAAAAGAAGGTAATAATGGAGTAACTGGAGAGTTTCATTGAAGGAGGAATGTTGTTATGGCCACAGAGAAACCTCAAAAGGTGTTAGAAGAAAACATATAATATTGTTGTTCTTAAACTCTCAGATCAGTTTTTTTTAAATGACAATTGAAATAATATTGTGCTGCTGACTGACTAATGTTTGGAGTCAAAAAGACAAGTGGCAGACGTGATAAAGGGCAAAGTTCTTGCAACTCTAAGAGGTTGCAGGTCTGGTTCTGTTATGCAAAAAGAATAATAAATGATGATGATGATGACATGCTTCAGGCAGAAACAGGACAGACTGTTAACTGAGCCCTGCACAAAAACTTTATAAAGTAAGAAGGGGATCAACTGAGCTCTGTATTAGACAGCAAAGTCCCTTGGCATGTCACTGTAAAATTATGTACATCAGGTAGATTTTGGCAGGTCCAGCATTTTACATTCCTGCCGTGTGTTGAGGAAACTATCTGACAAAAATTTCCTTATGGACAGCTCCAAATAGAGTACACTGTGACAATCAAATTTTAAGGAAACTAATGCATGGATTGCTGTGTCCAGATTATCCTCCTCCAGGAATGGCTGCAGTTAGTGTACCAGCCAAAGCTGGTAGAAGGAGTCTCCTTGAGCATCTCATGATAAATAATAATAATAAATTTTATTTATATCCCGCCATCCCCAGCTGAAGCAGGGCTCAGGGCGGCTAACAACAATAAAATAATACAACATTCTAAAATCATTTCATTATAAAATTAATTCAAATCATATTGATGGCAACCATTGGGCTAGAGTTCTGTGAAGATTGCCAAAGGAGGGAGTCAGGCTGTGCCCTGGCCAAAGGCCTGGTGGAACAGCTCTGTCTTGCAGGCCCTGCAGAAAGATGTCAAGTCCCGCAGGGCCCTAGTCTCTTGTGACAGAGCTTTCCACCAGATCGGAGCCACAGCTGAAAAAGCCCTGGCTCTAGTTGAGGCCAGCCTAACCTCTCTGTGGCCTGGGACCTTCAAGATGTTATTGTTTGAAGACTGTTAAATTCCTCTGTGGGACATACCAGGAGAGGCGGTCCCTACAATCACCTTCAGAATATTAATCTGCTCTTACAAAGGGAGTGCAACCCCATCCAGAACAGGCAACTGGCCAGTTTTCCAGACCCAGGAAACACCTAACTAAAGAGCCTCCATTTTGCTAGGATTCAGACTCAGTTTATTGGCCCACATCCAGACATTGCCTCAGGATTTACACACCCAGTCCTGATTCAGGTGTTACAGAGAAATAGAGCTGAGTGTCACCAGCATACTGAAGACACAGTGTTCCCAATCTTATAATAACTGCTTTCAATGATTCTTTACATGTGATGTACCCCTCCTTTTTTACTCCAATACAATATGCCGCAGTAAACATTTTCCAACAAAAACTGATCCCATGGTGCAGGTTTGAGTATCCAGGCAAAGTTTTCTTTTTGAAAACCAAGAAAGGCCTGGAAGAAAATATATATTTCCACAAAACCATGCTTGATTTTTTGCCATACTTTCAATACTATAAGTAGGGAGGAAACATTCATCTGCTTTCTTTTTTTAAAAGCAAAGGGGTTTGGGGACTTTTGAATTTAGAAAATAGACCTGTTTAATGGAGTAACACAATAGTACAGTCAGGCTGTGGGTAAAAGCCTCAGCGCCTAGGGCTTGCCGATCGAAAGGTTGGCGGTTCGAATCCCTGCGGCGGGGTGCGCTCCCGTCGTTCGGTCCCAGCGCCTGCCAACCTAGCAGTTCGAAAGCACCCCCGGGTGCAAGTAGATAAATAGGGACCGCTTACATGCGGGAAGGTAAACGGCGTTTCCGTGTGCGGCTCTGGTTCGCCAGAGCAGCGATGTCACGCTGGCCACGTGACCCGGAAGTGTCTTCGGACAGCGCTGGCCCCCGGCCTCTTGAGTGAGATGGGCGCACAACCCTAGAGTCTGGCAAGACTGGCCCATACGGGCAGGGGTACCTTTACCTTTACCTTTACAGTCAGGCTACAATCCTGTGCTCTCTCACCTGGCTGGCAATAAGTCCCATTGAACACAGTGGATCTTATGCATGCAAGGTAAAAGTAAAGGTAAAGGACTCCTGGATGGTTAAGTCCAATCGAATTCTATGGGGTGCAGCGCTCATCTCTGCTTTCAGGCTGAGGGAGCCTGCGTTTGTCTGCAGACAGCTTTCCAGGTCATGTGGCTATCATGACTAAACCACTTCTGGCCACAGAAACACATGTATATATGATTGTGTTGTCAGTGATTTGAATTAGTGAACTGAACAGAGATGCTCCTGAAGAACAGTCGTTATATAATCTGATACTGCCCTTTACTTAAAAAGCGCCTTTGTCTTAAATTATGGGAATTCATTTTGCTTTTAATTCTTTTCTTCAAATGTAATTTAAAAGCTCAAATAAGGCATTCATAAAACCTGACCTATCCTATTGAGGTAACATAAAGACACCAAACTCTGCACTTAATCATTTTATCTTTCTTGTTAAATAGACTAACATTGTTTTTGGAAAGACATACATGTATAGCAGTTCTCGCATCCCATAACAGGCACCACACATTTCATTACAGAGCGAGGCTAGGCTGCAAGAGCTCTTAGAAATGCAAATACTTTGCATCTGTTTGCAACCCACAGCCATAGCCTGAGATACTGACAATGGGCAAGTTGTGATTCCATTGGCATGGTGTCCTTATGCTGTACTACCAGAAGATGGCACTGCAGCACTTTGCTTCTCATCTCCCAGTGGTGCAATTTTAAATGATGATTACCATTTTAATAAAATTAATGTTATTAATAGGAGAAGTGGTAATAGGTTCATTTGTCCAAACTGTCTTATCTCATTCCATACAAGGCTGTGGAATTATATATGGTCCATCTTCTCTCTCTTCTCGAAGAGTGGCTCAAACTTTACCCACAAATGCGATCAGCTAGAGTATTAAATTGCTTTGCACTGTCTGACTCCACGGATGTGCGTAAGGTCATACGCTGGAGGTGCTGATAGGGCTATATAATTAAATGGTGCCATATTTTAAGGCTCATTCAATTTGGGTAATTATAAAGTCACCCTCCGTATGATCCCTGGAGTGTAAGATTCGTTAGCTTCATTTGAGATCTACTGTGGAGGCTTGCTGCTGTGCTATCTCAGATGTATGGCTCTTCCGTTTTACATCCCTATCAGCGCCAGCATGTGAGTAACTATTGGCACAACTAGTCTTCTTATTGACTGTGACTGCACTAGCCGGGCATGTCAGAATACTCATGTGCTGAAATGCTTGCAGGGCTGGGTGCAGCATTTGTAAATCAATATTATGTGAAGCTTGTTAGAAGGCTTTGAATGAAAAAAAAGCTATAGAAATGCCAGTCATTATTATTTCCAGCTTCACAAATATCCCCTTTACTAGTAATGTTTACTCATACCTGCCACCAAGATGTAGTGATTTTAAACAGGGAAGACAAATCACACTGCCTGCTTTAAGCTATATATTTCACTTTGGTTGTCTTGTGTGTTTTATTATTTTCCTCTATAGCACCACCAGTATTTTCTAGTTTATATACAAATGCACATATATCTCACTCTACCAGTAATGCAAGCCATGAACTGCGGGCGGCTCTTTTGTGTCTGAGGTCCACATGTGGCAGTGGGTGCTTTTTGGGTTGGTCTGAAGAAAGCCTTCACAGAATAATAGAGCTGGAAGAAACCATGAGGGTCATCTAGTCCAACTCCCTGCAGTGGAGAAATCTTTTGCCCAACACAGGACTTGAACCCACAACTCTGAGATTAAGAGTCCCATGCTCTGCTGACTGAGCTATCCCAGGCGAGGAACCAGGTGAGGTGGGTTGGGCTAGGGTTGGCATTTCCTTTCTCTACACACTCTTATTCACCCATTGCCTCTCACACTTTTACACCCCCGGCCAGCTCCCAACACATCCAAGATCCCAGGACCACTGGGAAGGAGAAGGCAAGTGAAAGCCCGTTCTCTGTCTCTGAGCACCTAATAGCAGTGATCTGTTGAGAGCCAGTGTGGTGTAGTGGTTAAGAGCAGTGGACTCGTAATCTGGTGAACTGGGTTCGCGTCTCCGCTCCTCCACATGCAGCTGCTGGGTGACCTTAGTCACATTTCTCTGAAGTCTCTCAGCCTCACTCACCTCACAGAGTGTTTGTTGTGTGAGAGGAAGGGAAAGGAGAATGTTAGCCACTTTGAGACTCCTTCGGTTAGTGATAAAGCGGGATAGCAAATCCAAACTCTTCTTCTTCTTCTTCTTCTTTGGCATCCATGGAGAGTGATCCCAGTGCAGCCGAAACTGTGCTTCCCATTTTACTTATGCCGGAAAATGTGGCCCATGGGCTGAGTTTTATGCTACAGTGAGTTATTGTAACTGCATTCCAACACAAAGCATGCCAAAGTAACTCCTTGAGGACAGAGTAGAAGAACTGCATGCAAATCTGATTTCCTGTGGATCGGGTATTCCTGTGTAGGGATACCCCGTGCTGCCAAATGTCTTGATTGAGGGACTGGGTGATCTCAAGGGCTTGAAATGTGTTCTGCCTCTTGAAGACCATAATGACTACATTGCAAAGTAGAGAGGGAAGGATATGTCTGCCTACCTTTTGACAACCACCCAGTGCCAACCCAAGATATTTTGCTGCCTGGAGCGGAGGACAAATGTTGCTCCTACCTTACTTCTTAGTGTTTCTGACCAGTTCATGCCTTCACCAATTCCCCACCCCTTTCCTTGTGGTACTACTTAGAGTAGGTCACTTCACCTGATGCATTGCTCTATGACTAGCACAGTGTGTAATAACAAATATCTCCAACTTTCTTAGAAATCTCCAGAGAACCAGATGAATAATCAAGTCATAGCGCTGACTGCCAAATGTTCAGAATCAAAGGCAGGATATTAATTTTAAACCCTAACAGTGCTCTTACAAAATGTTCTTATATAAAAAAAGAATTGTGTATACAGTGGTACCTCGGATTACAGACGCTTCAGGTTACAGACTCCGTTAACCCAGAAGTTGTACCTCGGGTTAAGAACTTTGCTTCAGGATGAGAACAGAAATCGCACGGTGGTGGTGCGGTGGCAGCAGGAGGCCCCATTAGCTAAAGCAGTACCTCAGGTTAAGAACAGTTGCAGGTTAAGAACAGACCTCCAGAATGAATTAAGTTCTTAACCTGAGGTACCACTGTATACTGATGACCCCGATACTGGAAGGAATTTGAAAAGAAACCCTAACAAATGTTTGCTCCCGTGAGAATCCAGCACTCATGTGAGCTGTTCCATTGATGCTAACAGGGCCTGCTCATGTAAACATGTAATAATTACTTAATTAAGTCATTAAATTGGGGAAAGCTGCTAGGCATGAATAGTCTAAATTGTAATATACAGTTATTTCAAAATAGTGATTAAATATAGCTAATGACCCATGATGAATAAACAACATAAAGAAAATAGGAAGTGAAGCACAAATTAGTAGTTTAGTCCTCTTGTTCTTGATTTCTTTGTACATCTACTGGAAGCCAAGATCTGAATTTTGAATGAGGAAAGCTGTAATCCCAGGTATTTGTAAAATGGAGGAATGATTGGGCATAACTTTTAGTTGTCTTTGTGTGTCTCTTTGTTTAGCCATTCTTACATTTGTTATCAAAAGTGCTGTTGCAGCTGTGTTGATTCCCTACTGGTATAAAATAGGGAGGCACAAAACTTCTTGCCGGCTTGGATTCATAAATTAAAATATTTGTTGGACATTCATAAAATGAATTTGGAGTCAAAATTACCGGTAGTTATTTGTTTAGGCTAATACCCTGACCTATGACCTCATAAGTACCTCCCAGTACCACGATGCCTCCAAGCAAACCATGGCCTTTTCCAGTCATCCCTGCTCCTTCTGAGGTGTCATCCAGGAATTGCTAACAAAAATGCTTAAATGTAATGAACAAGGCACTTCAAATCATGACACTCCTTAAAAGCTAGATTATTTTCTTTGATCATCTACTTTCTGAACTTTTAGAGCACAAATTCTAGTAATGCTTTGAAGGTTTCTTTGAAATCTTGCAATCTATAAATTTTAAACTATAAACCTGAAAGCTCATACCAACAGCACTTTTGAAAACCTTCCCAGGATACCAGGAAAGATTGGCTGTCAAAATTAACAGCTGTGAGTGATTAACAGGATTCCCACGAGTATGAATTTCTTTTAACTTTGAATTGTACCTCCGATACCATTGTCAAAGGGGAAAGACTACCTCTGTAAGAATGAAAATAGAAGCCAAATAACAGATGCTCTCTATCTTCCACATCTTTTCTGTACCATCCACCTTCAAACTGAAAGGGGAAAAAGGCACTCTTGCAAGCATAACACACACGGCTATTTTCCAGAATCTCTGATAGGTACATATGTTACCTGAAGGTTATGCCTGGGGGTATCTGTGGCTTTTTGCCTTTCTAACTGTAGAACTATATCGCAGGTCTGTGTCATGTTGAATCAGAGGAGACTATTAGGATGGCTGATATATATTGAGTATATTGAAAGCTGAAAACATACACTGTGTGAAAGGCGTATATAGCAAAACCAATAAAACTGATAGGAGGAATTGCACCTAATGGAGGTTACCGCTTTTCAACTTCTACTAGACAAACGTGACACAGCAGATCTGTTCTAAAGCAGATTCCCTACCACAATCAGCACTAGGAGACAAATTCAGGAGGTTCTGTGGATATAGCACAAAAATTAATGGACCCAATTTAGCCATGTTCATTCATTTCAGTGGCTCTACTCTGACTTGAGCTCAGCTAAATATCACCCATTGTCATTACTGCTAGTACTGCTATTGTATACCTCTTTTTTGAACTTTTTTTTTTATAAGTACCTTGTCAATGCTTTGGTAATGGTTGGTGCCTTGGTAGTACAGTGGTACCTCAGCTTACAGACACCTCGGGTTACAAACACCAGGTTACAGACTCCGCTAACCTGGAAGTAGTACCTCGGTTTAAGAACTTTGCTTCAGGATGAGAACAGAAATCGTGTGGCGACATGGTGGTGGCAGCGGGAGGCCCCATTAGCTAAAGTGGTACCTCAGGTTAAGAACGGTTTCGGGTTAAGAACGGACCTCCGGAACAAATTGAGTTCATAACCAGAGGTACCACAGTATTTGATGGGAGATTGCAGGATGGAGTAAAGCACTCTCAGAGCCACTCTTTCGTTGCCTCCTATTTTGAGCTGGGAACATAAAACCCATACCTACCGAAGTGTCACAAGAGAACTCAAGAAAGACAATTCCAGCTCAGCACCCAGTTTGCTGTCCCCCCCATCCAAAATATTAGCTCTATGTTCTCCTCTCTCTACCTCCTCTCCTGCCCCACACCCCGACAGCGCTTTGTGCTTTTGACATTGAGAAACAACAATGGAACAATCCTTTATTTTTATTTTTTTGGTGCTGCTATATCACTTCTTAAAAATCTGAATTTACAATGAACTACTTCCTGGAACAGAATGTTAAAATATCAGTCATTTCAGCTGCCACCACTCTGCCATTCAAGATATAGCCCTCTTCCTGGTTATTTTGTCCTGAGATTCATTATCTTACTTTTCGCCAAATTGAATTACATAAGTGTCAGGGGTTCAGAAGCAGAGACGCAGAGAAGGGTGGAAACAGAGAGCGAGGGGGAGGAAGCCGAAGGGAGAATGAGTGATGATGACGACCCGAGATCTCCAAGCCTAAGCAGTGAGTCAGAGGACTCCCAAAAGGGAGCCCCAGTGAGCAGAGCAAGGGGGGGATCCGGGGGGACACCCCAGGAGGAAGGGAACAGAGGAGATTCAGAGAGCAGCAGCTGGAAGTCGGGACCCACGCTCATAACTGAGGGCGGCAGCAGCTGGAAGTCGGGACCCACGCTCAAGACTGAGAGCAGCAGGGAGGAAGGTAGCCAGGCATCGGGTTCCGGAGGCTGTCAGCAGGAGGGAGGGCACGAGTCAGGGGTGGTCACGCCCTCCTCAGAGAGCGAGGCAACGGTTAAGAGGAAAGTAGAGAGTTGGGCGCGCGCGCCAAGTTCAAATGCAGCGGAAGCTGGAGCAGTAAGCAGCCCGGAGAGTGAGCCAGGTCCTAAAGCCCGCCGCAAGGAGGCAGAAGGATCAGGGGGGTCAGCGTCAGAGGAGAGTAGAAGGGAGGAGGCCCAGGGGGGCAGAAGGACCCAGAGACGTAGGGAGAGGCGAAGGAGGTGGAGCAAGGCTAGGGTATTAAGCTGGTGTGCAAGAGGCGGGGACTCAGACGGGTCTTCGCCGACCTAGAGCAGAAGGTGTAGAGCTGCACGCTGCAGTTCGGAAATGAAACCTGTAACTCAATAAAGACTCTTTTAAAGTGGACGCTGTGTGGCGTGGTCCTATGTGAGCTGGGACCTGGTAGCAGCTCTGACAGTAAGACCCGTCTCTTCAAAGCTTCAGAAACCTGAAACCTCGCAGCGGGAGCAGAAGCCGCTAGGGGAGGAAGAGGGGTGTCTGTAAGCGAGCTCACAAAGGTTAGCAAGATGACGGAAGAACAGAGGATCTCCGCGCTGCAAGAGGCAGTGAACCAGTTGTCCTCAGAGGTATTGGCTTCCAAGAAACGGGAGGAGGAGATTACAGCCGCCTACAGAGACCTACACGCCAGGTTTGAAATGCTTGTTAAGCAAGGGCAACCGGGACCCAGACCGGAGGGCGTGGGATTGGCACGGAGAGCAGGAGGGCTTGTGGCTCACTTCGATGGGACTTTGCAACAGTACCCTAATTTTAGAGCAGACGTAATGTGCGCACTGCAACTGCTGGCAAAAGACTTTAGAGATGAGGAAGAGAAGGTGGGGTTCATATTGTCCCATTTGCATGGGGATGCCAAAGCCTGGCTGCGCAATTTGTGGAGGGATAAAGATCCGGCGCTTCAGAATGCAGATGCCTTTATCAAAGCGATGGATGCGTGTTTTTTGTCTACTATTGATGTGGATCTTGCCAGACGGGAGATTCATGGACTAAAACAAGGGAGGGCGAGCGTCCGGCAGTATCACGCCCGATTTTTTGCGCTGGTCAGTGCTTTAGAATGGGATCGGGATTCGCCCCCTGTCAGAGACCTCTTCTGGGAGGGTCTAAGTTCAGCGGTTAAGGATGAAATTGCAAGGGGGGAGAGGCCCCGAAGCACGCAGGAGGTGGTCCAAAGGGCGCTGACTGTGGGGGTGAGGCTGGAAGAACGTCCATGGTGCAGAGATGAAGGACGTGGAGGGCGCGAAGCAGCGAGAAGTTTCTCTTTCGTTCCGAGGGAAGCAGCGCGTGCGCAATCCACACCTCCGCCAGGAGGGGGAGGGGAACCGATGGAGGTTGGAGGTGCAAGGGCTCAGTCAGCAGCCAGAGCCCTAGCACCGGCAGCAGTGAAAGCGAAGCCTCCTAGAGGGAACAGGAAGTGTTACATCTGCGAGGATCCAGGCCATTTGGCGAAGGAGTGTCCCCGGAGGCTCCACAAGCACACTGCAGCCTCAGCAATGGTGACTGCAGCAACGCAGCAAGGAGAACCACAGCAGGGAAACGACGATGTCTGGCTGGAGACGGAGGCACTGGGGCCCAGCCAGACGCATCTGTGAAGCAGTCCCCAGCAATCTTGCAACCCACGGATCCCCTCCCACCCAAACCAGTAGTGCAGCTCACAGCATCTCTCCAGCTACCCGACGGCGTCACTATCGAAGTGCCGCTTTCTGTGGATTCTGGAAGCAACGCAGACTTTATAGCGCAGAGCTTTGTGGAGCAGCACGCTATACAGCTATTGCCTGCCACTCTGCCCCTGCAAGTCGTCACAGTGGATGGCAGAGAGTTGCTAGGGGGGCAGGTGGTGAAGCAGACGCCACCGATGGTGATGCGCCTTGGCAACCACAGGGAAGTCATCAGTTTTAATGTCACCCAACTGTCGGACACGCCCATTGTGTTGGGCATGAGTTGGCTGGACAGGCACAGTCCGACACTGGCTTGGTACCAGAGACAACTGATCTTCGGCTCCTCTTATTGCGCAGAACACTGCATCCTGCCCCGACGGGAGGGAGAGGAGGAGGAATCACAACTGCAGTTGGGAACGTTGCAAGCGGTCCCCCACAAATACGCGAGCTTTTTGGAGGTCTTCTGCGAGAAGGAGGCGGACAAGCTACCCCCTCACCGGCCATATGACTGCAAGATTGACCTCCTACCGGGGGCGACGCTGCCGAAGGGGCGGCTATACTCCATGTCTGAAGATGAAATGCAGGAACTCAAACAGTTCATCGAGCATAATCTGGAGCGTGGCTTCATCAGAGAGTCCAAGGCAGTGGGGGGCAGTCCCGTTTTCTTCGTGAAAAAGAAAGACACGCCCCAAAAAAGACTAGTTGTGGACTACCGCCTTTTGAACCAGATGACCAAACCGTCTGACTACCCCATGCCCAGGATTGACGACCTCCTCGCGACAGTGCGCAAGGGACGCGTGTTCACCAAGTTGGACCTGCGAGGGGCGTACAATCTCATCCGCATGCGGGAGGGCGATGAGTGGAAGACGGCCATGTTCACACCGCTGGGCACCTACGAATACAGAGTTATGCCCTTTGGATTACAAAATGGCTCTCACTGTTTTCAAGCTTTTATGCATCACGTGTTGGAGGGACTCCTCTACAAGACATGCGTCTGCTTCCTGGATGACATCCTGATTTTCTCTGACTCGCAGCAAGCTCACGACCGAGACGTGAGGGAGGTGCTCAGCAGGTTGCAACAACATAGACTGTACGCCAAGCTGGAGAAGTGCCAGTTCGACACGACGGAGGTGGATTTCCTGGGATACAAGTTGTCGGACAAGGGGATAGCCATGGACAGCACCAAGGTTCGTGCGGTATTGGATTGGAAAAGCCCGCGCAACCGGAAGGAGGTCCAGCGGTTTGTCGGCTTCGCCAACTTCTATCGCAAGTTTATCAAGGGGTTCGCGATGCAGACGGCAGCAATTACGGACACGCTCAGCTCCAAAAAAAAGAAATTCATCTGGACGGAGCAGGCGGAACAGTCCTTTCAAGCGCTCAAGCATCTCTTCGCATCGGAGAAGCAACTGCTGCATATCGACCCCAGTAAACCGTTGAGGGTAGAGACAGACGCGTCAGACAGAGCCGTGGGAGCTGTCCTGCTGCAGCGAGACCCGCAGGGGGTGTGGCGGCCGGGAGCGTTCTACTCCAGAAAGCTCAGCAAGTCGGAGCAGAACTACACCATCTGGGACAGGGAGTTGCTGGCCATTCATGCAGCTTTCAAGGCGTGGAGGCACTTCCTAATCGGCGCCAAGCACACGGTGCAGGTCTGCACGGACCACAAGAATCTGGAGCACTGGCGCACGGCTCAGTTCCTGAACCAGAGGCAGATACGTTGGGCGGAGTTCTTTGCTGACTTCAATTTCCGAATAGAGTACGTCCCAGGCGACACCAACATCATGGCGGATGCACTGTCCCGAAAACCGCAATACCTAGAAGAGGTGACGCCAGCGGCGGCCATGCACATCTTCGCACCGACGGCGTGGGCGTGTGCCTCAGCTACAGTAGACCTGGATGCGGTGCGACGTGCATTGCGGGACGACTCATTCGCGCAAGACAAGATGGCGGAACTGCTCAGAGGCACGGCTACCACGGACGAGTTCCAGGTGCGGGACGGCTTGCTCCTACGCAAAGGGGCTGTCTATGTACCAGGAGACGACCTTCGCGCCAAGGTACTGCAACAGTTGCACGACGCACCCACGGCCGGTCACTTTGGCACAGAGAAAACGATGGAATTAGTCGCGAGAGACTTCTGGTGGCCCAGGCTGAGAGGAGAGGTCGCGGACTACGTCGCGAGGTGCGACACCTGCCAGAGGGCCAAGCCGGTACACAGACCACCGGCGGGACTGTTAGAACCGCTGCAAACACCGTTTGAACCGTGGGAGAGGGTGGCCCTGGACTTTGTGACGGATTTACCCAACTCGAGAGGCAAGACAGCTGTGCTAGTGGTGGTGGACTTGTTCACCAAGATGGCACATTTCATTCCGTGTGCGAAGGTGGCCACGGCGGAACAAACCGCCAAACTGTTCATAGATCACGTGTTCAAAGTGCATGGCCTGCCACGGTCTATCCTGTCCGACCGCGGACGCCAGTTCATCTCGTCTTTCTGGCAGAAGCTGATGGGTTTTCTAAATGTCAAGGTCAATCTGGCATCAGCAAGACACCCGCAGACCAACGGGCAAGCAGAGAGGGTCAATGCCATCATGCAGCAGTACCTGAGATGCTATGCCAATCAACAGCCTGCGACGTGGGTGGATTACCTGCCGCTAGCCGAGTTCGCTTACAACAACACGAAGCACGTGTCCACAGGAGTGACGCCGTTCTTTGCCAACAATGGGAGGAATCCCAGAACCTTCCCGGGACTGGAGAGAGTGGGGGAAGGAGAACCACAGACGGCGGACGCGTTCGCGTCAGAGCTGCAGGCGGTCCACGATCAACTCAGACGGCAGCTGGAGCTAGCTAAGCACGCCTACAAGGTGCAAGCTGACAAGCACAGGCGGGTTGGCGAAGTGATCCAAGTGGGAGACTGGGTCTGGTTGGCAGCCCACGCAGTGCCGACCAGGTCGCTTGCCAAGAAGAAGTTGGGGCACAAGCAGATCGGTCCGTACCAAGTCGAAGCGCAGATCAACCCGGTAGCCTTCCGACTGGCGCTGCCGGAGGGTTCCAGAATGCATCCGGTGTTCCACAGGTCGGTGCTCACTCCCTACAAGGCACCTCACAGGTTCCAGGAGCCAGGGACGGCGCCAAGTCCGCTCCGGGAACGGACGGAGACGCGGGAGGTGAAGCACCAGGACCACATCAACGAGGTCACGGAGATTTTGGACTCCAGATGGGGGGAAGAGGGAGTCGAATACCTCTTAGCCAGAGAGGGCACCCGGGCCAGCGCCAATAGCTGGGTACCAGACTACGCTTTGGAGGAACCCCTGCTCAAGGACGAGTTTCATGCCCTCTTCCCACACAAACCCATGCCAGCGAGCTTCTTCGACGACTGGTTGTTCACACCCACACTTTCTTCCAGCACGTTCCATGGATTCGACTCAGAAGGGGAACCCGCACGGAGCACCCGTTCCCCAGAAGGTTCACCGGCAGGTTTGGCATCAGGCAACTCGTATTGGTGGGACGATCGACCAGAGGAGCGATGGCGCAGGAAGTGGCTGGAGATGCCAGGTCGAGCGACCGACGCAGAGACTGACATGGACGTGTTCGGGGAGGACCTCGGGTTCGAGCACGGCGGTACAGAGATGGAAGAGCAACAAGTCAACGTCGACGACCGCGAGGGGGAAGACTCGGAGGTCTTCAGTTGGCGGCCACCCACGGGGAGCGACCTGTATCCAGCATTCCCTCCCATGATGATGGAGCGCCCAGCACCCACACCTGACAGCGGGGAGGGGGGAAGGGGGGGCTTCGAGGGGGGGATGGATGTCAGGGGTTCAGAAGCAGAGACGCAGAGAAGGGTGGAAACAGAGAGCGAGGGGGAGGAAGCCGAAGGGAGAATGAGTGATGATGACGACCCGAGATCTCCAAGCCTAAGCAGTGAGTCAGAGGACTCCCAAAAGGGAGCCCCAGTGAGCAGAGCAAGGGGGGGATCCGGGGGGACACCCCAGGAGGAAGGGAACAGAGGAGATTCAGAGAGCAGCAGCTGGAAGTCGGGACCCACGCTCATAACTGAGGGCGGCAGCAGCTGGAAGTCGGGACCCACGCTCAAGACTGAGAGCAGCAGGGAGGAAGGTAGCCAGGCATCGGGTTCCGGAGGCTGTCAGCAGGAGGGAGGGCACGAGTCAGGGGTGGTCACGCCCTCCTCAGAGAGCGAGGCAACGGTTAAGAGGAAAGTAGAGAGTTGGGCGCGCGCGCCAAGTTCAAATGCAGCGGAAGCTGGAGCAGTAAGCAGCCCGGAGAGTGAGCCAGGTCCTAAAGCCCGCCGCAAGGAGGCAGAAGGATCAGGGGGGTCAGCGTCAGAGGAGAGTAGAAGGGAGGAGGCCCAGGGGGGCAGAAGGACCCAGAGACGTAGGGAGAGGCGAAGGAGGTGGAGCAAGGCTAGGGTATTAAGCTGGTGTGCAAGAGGCGGGGACTCAGACGGGTCTTCGCCGACCTAGAGCAGAAGGTGTAGAGCTGCACGCTGCAGTTCGGAAATGAAACCTGTAACTCAATAAAGACTCTTTTAAAGTGGACGCTGTGTGGCGTGGTCCTATGTGAGCTGGGACCTGGTAGCAGCTCTGACAATAAGCCACTTATCTGTCCATGATTCTAGTCTCTCTGAGTTATTGCAAGTTTTATTGCTTTTCTGCTCTGTACTTGCAAAGCTCCCTCCATTTTGTATCATCAGCACATTTTCCTCGCTGTACTGCATTTTCCTTCTTTCAGGTCTTTAAGCAAACAGGATCAATACTAATACCATGGCACACTACAAGTCAACTCCTTCCATTTGGAACGGTTCATGATTGTAAGTATTTTCTGCCTGCAATGTCCTGGTGAGGATTTTATTCACTCAGAATAACTTGACACCTGCACCATGTGCCTAAATCATAACACGTTGTTCCTTGTTGATGCACCTTAAGTGCACTTCACTAAAACCAGAACAACACATCTTCACCAGACGCCTGGTACATGCCGACAGAACACTGACTGGAGGTATTTATGCTCTTTCCAAAGTTGAACAAGAGAAGGAAACTGTTTTACATTGAGGTCACTTGCCAAGGTTGAGTTCTGAAGAAGTACTTGCCTTATACACTCAAGGAAGCAGGAGTTGTTCTCTGAAAATTGTTCTTGAAGGTGAAACTTGTGTCTCCATATTTGATTATATAGCCAGTCAGAAGTGTAAGTAATTCTGAAATCCATACTTATACGTATGTTCATATTAGTCCATTATATTATGCACAGAGGGAAGAACTACTTCAAGGCCTAATGTATTTCACACACCATCCTCTAAAATACGTATGGAAATAAAAAATACATTTGTTTCACACATTGATCTTTGTTCGCAGGTGCACTGAGTTGATCTGTGAGGCTCTTGGTGAGATATTGTTCTTCTGCTTAGCTTTGCAAAACCCATAGTAAATCTTAAGAATCACAAATATCTTAAGAATGGCAGTTTGAATCTGTGAAATGTTTGTGTCTCTGAAAGCTTGCTTCTCTGTAGGCCTCTCCCAGTTCATCCATCTTGAATCTTCCCTACGGCTCAGCACCTCATTCTTGTTGTCTCACTGCTCCTAATTGTTTATGCGAGACTCTCCTATATCTCTCTCCTTCCCTTTGTTGTCTCTTTGAGGCAAGTCTTTCTGGTATAAAGGGTGTTAGATGTTCAATAGCAGAGACCATTCAGTGCATAACTGTAGAGTTAATTCTATTGGCAATAAGCCAGCTAGCTGAGAGGAGGTGGCGGTCAACATGTTGGTTAGTAACCAAGCTGGGTGGCATTATGGTTACCAAGGTAGCACATTATTAGATTGGCTGTGTGGTTCTGAGGCAGTTTTTTCTCTGTATGTTTGATTGAATGTTTCCTTGTTATGTACATGGCCTGAAGTAAGATAGACAAAACCTCTCTGTTCTTTTCTCCTGAAATTACATATGGTTTTTGTTCAATTTTGCTCAGTAAAATGTTATCAAGATCTCTTTTCTCTCTGGACTCTCTCTGTGTCATTTAAGTGACTTTGCCCTGTCTTTGTTCTAGGACTTTATTCTATTATTATCTTTGGTTTTACAGATGTTTTTTTAAAGAGGGTATACACTGGAGTGAACAGTCTTACAATAATGAATAAGAAATTAAATGAAAGAAGGAAGGAAGGAAGGAAGGAAAGAAAGAAAGAAAGAACAGAGGAAGACTTCTTTAACAAATACCAGTTGCACAGAAATTGGCTAGTTTGCATGGATGTAAGCACGTATGCAACTGGTGACCAGATGCAAAAGAGATCAGGATTCTTACACCTTTCATACACAAAGGGGAAACTTCCACCTCAGGATCCTTGGCCTAATTTCATATGGGTGGCAAAACACCACCACCACCACCTAGGGAACAGGGTGGCAGAAAGAGAGAAGAAAAAGGGATTGTCTTGCCCACTTTTGTCTCTAGCCCTGGTCACCACCAGCTCCAGGCCCTGCCAACCACCAACACATAGCCCCAAACAGATTACCCCTGAGGAATGCAGTCTTCAGTGTAATACAGGGCCCCACTCGTGCTTTAAGAGTTATGTAGGAGAAGCATTTTTAAAGTGGGAGATGTCTGGGCTGATGTTCCTCCTTCTATACAACTCTTCAAGTTATGCAAGCATCTGGCCATCCTTTGGTCTTTGCTCCACAAAGGCAGATATGCAGGGGACTGCCTGTGCTGGTTGTTACAAGTCACAAATTAGACTTTAATTAACAACTAAATAATGAGACGATAAAAGCTAAATAACCGCCTTTACAGTTCACAGCAAGTACTCTCCCAAGAGTACATTCTCTTGTCTTGTATAAGGGGAGAAACAATTTCTTCAGGAATGCTGTTTGATTGTACTGCATTATAAATTAAACAACTGTGTCTGAAGAATTAGCAGCCATGCATTTCTAATGGCTGCATGTTGTATTGATGTATTCCCCCCCCTTTTTGTAGGCACTGATCTCATGGGTCAAATGCCAGGCATAAACTGCAATCCTAATCATGTTAGTCCCCTTGAAATCAATGGAATTTACTTCTGAGTAGATACACATATGATTGAACTGTTACAGTACACTTGATTTTTCAGCACTATTCAGCACCTGGTAACTGATGGCTAAATGTATGAACCGATGCCATTCAAATGCATTATGCCTTTAGTGCTACAAAACTCTAGTTATTTGCTATATGATGGCTCTCTGCCACTTGATACTGCAGTCAGTAAGTGATGAATGAACATGAATTAGTGAAGTAGTACTATAATAAAAGTCATATCCCTTGAGATGTGCAAATTCAGCATGTTTTGAGCATCACCTTTATTGACCAGATCACTCGGTGGGTCTAAAATTTGGTTAAACACATAGCCTTGAATATGCCTGCATATGGAGGCTCTTACAGCTGGTATATGTGTTGCACAAGATAAAGCCAGTTGCCAGATTTAGCCTGGAGAGATTCCAGACAAAACCAGGAGTGGCAAACGTATTTTCTGGAAAAGCCTAAAATGATATGAAAGCCCAGGAGATAGTATCATAAGATTCCTCCGGGCTCTGCATTAGATTACATTTCAAGATATTCTATATCAGTTTCAATTTGGGTGATGGCAGTGTTACTGATCTAGGTTCTGTAAATCAGAAAATGTGCATATAAATGTACTGAGGATTGACGTTTTGATTTCCTCTCTTAGGCAAGTGACTGGGTGTAGGCTGCCTATAGATGTCACTGGAGCTCTTTCATATCCATGCCTCCTTTTGTCTTCCCCACCCCCCTTCCCCGGCTTCTCTCAGAGACTCATTTCCAGCTCTGCTGCACTATGATTTAACAGGGCTTTGATGCTATAGGATGTTGGCATGCACAAATCAGTTTTTCTCTCTCCCTCTATCCCCCCCTCCCCAGCTGCAACTCTAAAAGGATAATATACTGCTTTTTCAAAGTCAATTAACACTTAGGGCAAATGAAATGGGAAGAGCAAAAGGTCAATTACAGCAGGGTGGCCACAGAAACCTTGCTGGTTTATGCACAGTACATCCAGGGATTAGAGATTGCTGCAGAAAAAGAAAATCATAATTAGCATGTTTTTGATTTCTTGGTGACTCCAAAAAAAGATGGTTTCAGATGACTGGCTTTTGTTTTATCTTTCCAAAAAAACACCATGAGTTGTGCTAGCAGTGACCATCCCAGGCGGCCCATGAAGTAGCCATTTCAAGGTATCCTGCAGATATTGGGGCAGCAGGAGATTGGTGTGAAAATTGGTATGTCAGGCAGGAGTCAGAACAGAGCATTTCATTTAAATTGTTGTTAAACTCTATGTACGTGTCCCCCCCCCCCGCCCGAACCAAACTGGCTGCTTTTCCCTCCCTTATATCTCAGTCCATAGCTTAGTCTACAGCAGCATGTCACAAAGTCTTTCTAGCATGTGCAACTCTCTGCAGGTTCCGTACATTTCAGTGGCTTTCTTTAAATTGGTCCATTGACTGTGCTTTCCTCTGCATGATTACTCAGGAGTAAATTCTGCTGTGTTTAATGAGGCATGTAGAGATGGGCAGATCTGTTTATTTTCAGTCTGTGTCAATGTCATGTTTGTCTATTCATACTTTTTAAAAAGAAAAACTGTACTAAAAGAAAACCATGCTTCAGTGTTATTTAAATATGTACTTAGCATGTATTCATCACCGAAAACATTTTAAAAATACATTTTTATTGCATTGAACACAGTTCTCATCTAATTTTAACCCCCAAATGCACATTTTAAAACAATTTTTTTTGGTACCTCTTTGGGACTGCGAACTGTGTTGCTAAATTCAGTGCGAAATCTGAAATACAATTATGTTCTCATTGATGGGAGGTGCAAATGAGGTCAAAACAAACCCCCTCTCCTTACCCCAAGGTAAGTGCAGATAGGATTGTTCTGTGAAATGGCAGTTCTGGTCACATCTGTCTTGCTGAGCACAGTGTGATTCTCATCTGAGTAAACATGTATAGGACTGCACTATGAGTGTAAATTGGGCTACAATTATGCTTGAAGTATCTCATGAAAGCAGCAGTTGCTGGTGATGGGATGCTGAGACATTTGTTATAGAGGTGAAATCTATGCTTTTTAGGATTGTGTGCATTTTATATTCGCTTTATACAATGGTACCTCGGGTTAAGAACTTAATTCATTCTGGGTGTCTGTTCTTAACCCGAGGTACCACTTTAGCTAATGGAGCCTCCTGCTGCCGCTGCACCGCTGCCATGTGATTTCTATTCTCATCCTGAAGCAAAGTTCTTAACCCAAGGTAATATTTCTGGGTTAGTAGAAACTGTAACCTGAAGCATCTGTAACTTGAGGTAAATGTAAAGGGACCCCTGACCATTAGGTCCAGTCGTGACCGACTCCGGGGTTGTGGCGCTCATCTCGCTTTATTGGCTGAGGGAGCTGGCGTACAGCTTCCGCGTCATGTGGCCAGCATGACTAAACCGCTTCTGGCAAACCAGAGCAGCGCACGGAAACACCGTTTACCTTCCTGCCAGAGCGGTACCTATTTATCTACTTGCACTTTGACGTGCTTTTGAACTGCTAGGTTGGCAGGACCAGGGACCAAGCAACGGGAGCTCACCCCATCGCGGGGATTCAAACCACTGACCTTCTGATCGACAAGTCCTAGGTTAAACCACAGAGCCACCTGCGTCCCTATGTAACTCAAGGTTGTTGTTGTTTATGTCTTCTGCATCTGCCCTGCATTGGAAGAAGGCTTATCTGCCTGCACACCCCTGGAGTGGAGACTCACAAGATATGCATTTAGTGTAAATAACACACCTTTCTTAAAGATGCTTAAAGATCTGCAGCAAGGCAAATAACCTCAGGCCAGGAATTTGCACACTGAATGAAGAGAATGCAAATACCCTAATCTGGGGGTCAGCAAACTTTTTCAGCAGGGGGTTGGTCCCCTGTCCCTCAGACCTTGTGGGGGGCTGGACTATATTTTGAAAAGTAGTAATGAATGAATTCCTATGCCCCACAAATAACCCAGAGATGCATTTTAAATAAAAGGACACATTCTACTCATGTAAAAACATGCTGATTCCTGGACCGCCCACAGGCCGGATTTAGAAGGCGATTGGGCCAGATCCGGCCCCTGGACCTTAGTTTGCCTACCCATGCCCTAATCCCTGCTCTTGGGAACAGCACTTAACTCAAACCCACCCATCATAAGTGAGATTCTGATTGTCAGCTCTCCATAAGCCGGAGGGGGACTCGGTTTTCCTGCCCAGGATTCAGCAGGGTGGTTCCTTCTGGTCCCAAAAAATCAGATTAAGCATCACCTTTAGCCAGATGGCAATACAATGTGGTTGGTCAGACAGCCTTCACCCAACAGTGTTTATCTGACATCTAAATTCATTCCATTGTCCTCTTAAATGCCATGTTGTGACGGTAAGATAAAGGCAGTTAGAACCAAATAATTCGCATGCACCTGAACAAGGCAGAGGATGCAGGAAAAAAGGCAATGTAAAGCCAAACAGGGATGCCCACAAATGTGGCTTGCTAATCAGGTAATCCTTCACTACGCACAGTCCATGGTTAGAAATCCTGCAATCACTGTCAGAAGCCCCAAAGTATAGAGACAGAAGACTTCTCTTATAAAGGAAGCAGCTGCCCTTCCCACATTGGCCACCAAATGGTGTGATTGTCCTCTCTTCTGTGATATGTTCCCTCTGCCTGTACAGGATAATAATATGGTCTAGATTTGAACCCAATGCCTGCTAAATTCAGACTTATCAGGCAACTGGCATTTGTTCCTGTTAAACTCCCTGCAATTGCATTTGGTTTTTTGGGGGAAGGCAAGTAAAATCAAGAGAGCTGGAGAGAGAAAAAAACTCCTTATGAGGAAAAAAAAAAAAGCTGAAACTTTGAAAGCTTTCTGGCTTAGAAAAAAATTGACTGGGTGGATGTGATGGAGGATTACAGAATAATTAAAGGATTGCACAGCATGAATACAGAGAAATTATTCACCTACTCCGAAAATACTAGAACTTCTCATCATCCTTCACGGTAGTATAAAATGGGCAAAGTAAAGTAATTCAGCCAGTGGATTATTATTGGTATATTCTTTATTACAAGATGACCATTTATAATCCTTTCAAAGGGATTAGATAACTACAGGGAGAATTAGTCCACCAAAGGCTGCTAAACCCAATAAACCAGGAGTGTATCTTCCATGTTTACAGGCTATATGTTAGGTACAAGAGACAAAAAAGTCAATGGGAAGTGGTCAGCTTGCAGCCTTGCAGATGGCGCTCTTTTCATACCTGGCCACACTCTCTGGGGATGATGGGAGTTGTAGTTCAGTGATATCTGAGGAAAGCTGACTATTTGAATCTTGCTCTCCATCATGTGAACTCTGAGATCCTAGATTAGAGTTCTGGCCCAGATGGACTTTGAAATAGGAGCCACTATGACAATTATTAGATACCACTGAAGGAACTGTTCACGTTCCTGATTTAGGGAGGGTTATTATGGATTGTATCCAACAAAGTCATACTGCTCATGGAAGGACTTCCACTTGTGCAACAGAACTTAGCCTCCCTCTCTTCATTGTGCCCCCTTCAAATCTGTTCTGGAGGTACCTCAACCCACTGGAGCAGATTTGGGATGTGTGGGTGTATGTACGGAGAGGAGATGGAGGGTGAATTCCTTTGTGCAACCAGAAGTCCTTGCCTGAATGGGAGAATTTCACTGTATACACCCCTATGAAATTGCTTTAGAACTTCAGCTTTATTCCATATGGATCTATATAGATTTAATAAATGAATGAATGAATATTGTGGAATGATGGAGCTCACTGCTTCACTCTGTCTGGTGTCAGTAAAAAAAAAAAAAAAGGTAAAGAACCCCTGGACGGTTAAGTCCAGTCAAAGGCAACTATGGGGTTATGGCGCTCATATCGCTTTTCAGGCAGAGGAAGCTGGCATTTGTCCACAGACAGCTTTCCGGGTCATGTGGCCAGCATGACTAAACCGCTTCTGGCACAGCGGAACACTGTGACAGAAGCCAGAGTGCACGGAAACACCGTTTATCTTCCCACCTCAGCGGTACCTATTTATCTACTCGCACTGGTATGCTTTCAAACTGCTAGGTTGGCAGGAGCTGGGACAGAGCAACTGGAGCTCACCCCATTGCAGGGATTCGAACTGCCGACCTTCTGATCGGCAAGCGCAAGAGGCTCAGTGGTTTATACCACAGCACCACCCATGTCCCTCTGGTGTATTTGTGGTGCAGTGGCTAAGAGACAGAGCTTTGGATTGGGAAGCTCATGGTTTGAATCTTACCTCCCCCATAAAATCACCATGTGGCAAGCCACTTTCAGTCAGTTTCAGCACCCACCCTGCAATATGAAATATATTACTGACTTACTTTAATTATTACTTACTTCTCTGCAGTGGCTCCCCCTCTACAGACTGCTCTCCCCAGGGCTGTTCACCTGGAACCTTCATTATACACCTTTAGGCACAAGGCAAAAACATTCCTTTTTTAACCAGGCCTTTGGTTGATCTTCTTGACATCCAACACCCTTTTAGAATGTGGCTTGGGGGGGCAGGGGGTTATTGCTTTTGGTTTGTTTTGATATGTTGTCATCTTGTTGTGAACCACCCTGAGACCTCTGGGTATAGGGCGGTGTATAAGTTGAATAAATAATAAATAATAATAAAAATAATTACTGCAATATTACTGACTTTTATTCATTTAGAAAATTTCTCAGTTGCTTCGTATTAAAAAAAATTCCAAAGCAATGCACAGAAAATCAAATACACTATAACAGAGTTTCAAAATATTATATGAAGCTGATGTCTGGTATAATTCCAAAAAATATCCTGGTGTTGATTCTGAGTCTTTAGGTTAAATCTAGATTTAAGAACAGACAACACAACTTTGGGTTGCATTTATGTTTTTCACATTCCAAGGCTGGAGGAAGAGAAATGTCAGCTGTTATTGCTGCATTGCAGGCTTTGGACTAGATAACCCTTAGGTTGCCTTCCAATTCTACAATTCCATAATTCTATGACTCTATATCAAAAATATGATCAAAGCAGAAATAAAATATCAAACCTTCAAACCAACAATCAATCTAAAAATGAAATGCAGTATAAGAGAATCTTACAGGTTGACTACATAATGCATGTGAAGTGCTTCGAGCACTTGAAAACATGATACTAATGTGAATTATTATTATTATTACTACTACTACAATCTAATGACAATCTAATCCCCTTTGTGAATCTAAGAAGATCTAAATCTGGCCACTGCCTAGATAGGAGACCCACATGACACGCTTGACTTCAGTGGAAGAATGGTGGTACTGTATATGTGTACTATATAAATAAATAAGTTCATTTGATGGTATCTGCAGTTGGTTGGGTTTTTTTTGTCTTGGCCCAACATGTATGGCAAGGGTTTTGCTTTTTTCCTGAGAATGTGCTGGGGGAAGACATTAGATCAGGGGTCTGCAACCTTTAAGACAAAAAGAGCCACTTGGACCCGTTTCCGAAGAAAAAACAACAACTGGGAGCCGCAAAACCATTGCGACATTTAAAACAAATATATCTCCGGAGCCACGACCTGAGAGCGGGCAGGAAGGTGACGTCGGGACGGTGCGTGACTAACGCACGCACCGCCCCCATGCGACGTCACAGCCAGTACAGCGCCCGCCACAGTGAGGAGTGTCAGGGTGCACAATGCGCCTCCTCCCCTCGGTAGTATCTGCCCCGGAGCCGCAGCAAAGATGTAAAAGAGCCACATGCGGCTCCGGAGCCGCGGGTTGCAGACCCCTGCATTAGATAGATAGCAAAGCAAGAAAGTTGGGTGCTTTTGTATAATATGGCACTACATTGCTTCAAAAACAAGGTAAAAATGGGTTGAGTACAATCCTTCCCACTTTTCATGCTGTCAGTCTTTGAGCAGTCATTATCACTGCTTTCACTTCTTGAAAGGTGTCAGTCAAACAAGCTTATTTTCCTGTCCCCAAAGGGAATGAGTTACATTAACTTTTACTCTCATTTTTGGAAACACTTGATTTCAAGTGCCCATTAAGCAGAATGTACTGTAGCTCCTCTTGAATTATGATGAGTCTGACTTGCGTAATTCATTTAATATGGATACTAAATTTCCTGCAGAATGCATCTGGAGCCAGGGCTGTATCTTTCACTTAGTCAACAAGATATAAGATTTTCATTGGTCACAGCGTTTGGTTTTCGCAATATTGATCAACGTTCTCCAGCCTTGCTGATAACACTTTAAAAAATGGATGAGATATTCCATTTCTGTTATTTATAAGACAGACCTTAGATGTTTCAGCATGCAATTTTAGATTTTTAACATCCTATAATGAAAAGAAATTCAAGATAATATATGGAATGTCGGATTCTGTTCAGATTCATCATTTTAAATGTTTTTATCTGCTACAATGGTTTAATTAGAGGAGTCTCCTTTTGGTAGAAGCATTTGTATAATGTTAATGAAACTGAGGAGCATGAAATGTGGTTTCCCTGTTTTTAAATGAAGCTACTTTTAGAGAAATAAATGAGAAATGAAGAAATTGTTGAAGTCACAGTGCATGAAATTAAGAGAGCCCAGACTTTATTGGCAACATTTTTTTTCTTTTATGGAGTTTTTGATATTTTGATGACTATGGAATTGAGTAGTAATGGGATAGTGGTTAGATTTTTGTTTTGTTTCCATTCATACATTTTTTCTTGGACAGGAATGGCAAGTTATGCCTTGATCATGCAAATACCTTTCTATCAGCAATAGTCGAAACCCAGTTGCATCAACCTGAGTTTGACTTTCCTACACTACATATACCGCATTAGGTACTTTTGAATACTTTCAGTACACAGAAATAGAAACAGTCCCTACTTTTTTTACTGCCAGGGCCTACCACATCCTAAACAGGCTTTTAATCAACATGAGTTATTTTATTTTCCCATTCCTTTGGGGGATTCTTGCTCCTCAGTCACTACCAAAGGTGTTTTTAAATTTTAAATTAATTAAAAAAATCATATGGCAAATAATGCAAAACACATGCAAAACTGCCTAAGAGAAACGTAAAGTTACATAAAATAAACCAACTGGAGTTACAACAAACTTTGGTTCCTTTTGTTAAGCAGCATAGGTTTCACCTATTTACAACTTCAGTTCAGTTTCTTGGGCTATATTCTGCATTTGCAATCTTCAGGCCTTGCCATTTCCTTGCCATGCCTGCAATTTCGGTGTTTCACCTTCCAGTTGACTGGCATCCAGTTTTCACATTTTCTCCCCATCTGTCAAACTTCCAGCTGTAACCTGGAGTCTGTCTTTGATGTTCTTCCAGTGTCTGGAGCCTTTGGCCTACATTTCCTCACTAGTGGCTTTCTGGTCAAAATGTCATCCATGAAACATGCCATTGAGTTGTGTTTTCCTCTGGCATACTCATTCATTTATCCTATTGCAGAAGAACAAAGTGGTATTGCAGTCTAGCCTTTGTTCTTAAGGTGGTTTCTGAATGTTATTTGGATCTCTCAGAATGTTGTACTCCAGACTCTGCGAATGTCCCTATTTCCCAGGGACAGTCCCAGATTTTATAGAAGCCGTCCTGGTTTCTGATCTGATCCTGGGATGTCCCAATTTTCCTTTATTCAAATAGTTACTTTCATAAGAAATATACGACAGTATTCTAATAACTTATCCTATCAACACAAGAGTTACCACTAACATCATGAGACTTCCCCTTTCTCTTCCTGATGCACATGGCCTGTTCCCTCACCAAATCTGGTCTGGAAGATTTATGGGAACCCCAAGAACAGATTTAGAGGTGCTCCAGGGAAGGAGAGGGGAAAAGACCCATTGCATTAGCAGTAACTCTGACATTGAAGGGACTCTAACTTAGCACTACACTGAATACAAGGTGGTGTGCAACACAAGAGCACAATGTTTTTAGTCTGTCAGTATTTCCTCATAAAATGTCAGTTGATCCATATACATGTGGCAGAATACTGTGATTAAAAACCAACTCATTACCCCATCAAAGTGGCATTTTTCTATATTGAATATTATGTATTTAGTAATAGGGCTACTGTAGTGGTTGGGAGTTACTCGTGCGTAATCCTGCCCCGTTTGAGCATCGGATTGCCTGGTTAAACCCTCCGGACTGCACAGCCCATCTCAGCGTGGCTGCCCTTAGTCACTCGTAGAATCTGTCTGTGGGCGTTTCTTAAAGCGCTGCCAACATAAGAGTTGTTTGACACCTAAGCGTCTCTGCCTCTCACTGCGCAGGGTGGGCGTGGGCAGCGGGGTGCTTGGGCTCTCCTCACTAACTTCCAACGAAGAGTCCTGGAGCCCCTGCACCTCCCTGTCCCGTTGCTCTCCTGGATCCCTGGTGTTACACTCATTCTCTTCCCCTCCTTCCCAGCTGAGTCTCCCCCTAGCGCTGGGACCTTCTCCTGCAGAATCAGAGACCCTCTCCTTCTCCCGTGCCTCTGATGTCAGTTCCCTGACAGCTACCTTTAAATGATGATGTTGGGCCAGGATATAATTACCGTATTTTTTGCTCTATAAGACTCACTTTTTCCCTCCTAAAAAGTAAGGGGAAATGTGAGTGCGTCTTATGGAGCGAATGCAGGCTGTGCAGCTATCCCAGAAGCTAGAACAGCAAGAGGGATCACTGCTTTCACTGCGCAGCAATCCCTCTTGCTGTTCTGGCTTTATTTTCTGGGATTCAGAATATTTTTTTTCTTGTTTTCCTCCTCCAAAAACTAGGTGCATCTTGTGGTCTGGTGCGTCTTATAGAGCGAAAAATACGGTAGTTTTCATTAGAGAAGTTTCAGTTGTAGCATTTAAATTGTGCGCAGATGGATTTTTTAACATACCTAATTGCAGCTCTGCAGTTTTTAGATATTACTGAAATGACAGTGATCATCTTTGAAATAATACAAAGAAATAAAAATGATGTTTTCTTTGCCCCAAGTGTGATTCTTTGGCTCCTACTAAGATGGTTTGTTTATGCTATATGATGCTGAACTTATACACTGCACTGCACACTAAGCTAGGAGTAAAACTTGTTGAGCACACTTGCTTGTGAGTAAATATCCATTGTATTGTGCTATAAATATGCAATATATATTTAAAGCCCATTTTAAAAGAGCCTGAATTTGCATTAAATTTGCCTGCCATTGCAAGGCCTATGTTGTTGTTGTTTAGTCGTTTAGTTGTGTCCAACTCTTCATGACCCCATGGACCAGAGCACACCAGGCACTCCTGTCTTCCACTGCCTCCCGCAGTTTGGTCAAACTCATGTTAGTAGCTTTGAGAACACTGTCCAACCATCTCGGCCTCTGTCGTCCCCTTCTCCTTGTGCCCTCCATCTTTCCCAACATCAGGGTCTTTTCCAGGGAGTCTTCTCTTCTCATGAGGTGGCCAAATTATTGGAGCCTCAGCTTCAGGATCTGTCCTTCCAGTGAGCACTCAGGGCCAATTTCCTTAAGAATGGATAGGTTTGATCTTCTTGCATCAAAGCTGCAACTACCACAAAATTGTTTGTGTGGATCTTAAAGAATGAGAAGGTATATACCAATAAACACCAAGATTGATAGCATTGACAGTGGTATTAGAAGCCAAAGAAAGGTCCAGGAGAGTCAACAAGGTTACACAATAAAGATCTCTGCTACTCATGGATAGCTGTGTCATGGTTCCATACTGAAGATCTCTTAACATTCATAAGTTGCCCCTTAGTACATTAAATCTTTTTTGTTGTTATTCACAATAGGAGTGATTAAACAATGGGCAGGCAGCAAATACTTTCTGCATGCTTGCTCACAATGTGAAAATAAGGAACTGAATGCAGAATCACAGGTTGCTTGTTATTCCTGATTTATTCTGAGGAAATGTGTGACTTTGTTTATGCAGTATAAATTTATCCCTCTCTCTTTCTCATATATATGTACAGTATGTGTGTACAGTATGTGTGTGTGCATATATAAACATGGCTACTGAGTCAATAACTCCTATTGTTTTTTCGCATGAGTTGGTGCAGTGTGTCAGACTATCAATAGCAATGGAGCTCTGCTATGAACAGATGAACAAGTGCTTATTAAGATATCAGCATTCAGACAACAAGGATGGTTATTCTCTGTGAATCACAGAATCAGATTGTATCTATGCTGACAGAAGTGTTCACTTTGCCGCTGCAGCAGTGACAGTTACATGGATCTACAGAGCATTGTCGCTAGCTAAGCATTGTCTTCAAAGGCAAAATCCTTATGTAATCAATCACAGTTGGGTTTGTACTAACTCATCTTTTGTGGTGGATTGTGAATTGATTAAAAACTTTTTTTTGTCAAACAACTGTCTTGCTTTTAAATAAACTGGCTAACTGACTGGTGGGCATGACAAAATATGACAAAATCTGGGCAAGTTACGCAGAGTCCAGTGTAGGTGGACTATTGATTGATGTTTAGAGGTTTCTATCAGGGAGATTTAGGCCCAAGGACACATCACTGCCAACCCAGTTTAAAATAAGCATTTACAAATAGATGCTTTATATGAAGTTGGCCCCAAATACTTTGCTGCTTGAAGTGAAGAACAAGATGTTAACTCCCCCTATTTCATTCACAAAAGCTGACTAGGCTTTCACTTGAACCTTTAGTTGATTCTGAGAATGGGACTCAGTCCTCCGCTACTTCTGAAGACAGCAGGCTAGATAATAATATATATACTACTAATAATAATCACAATCATAATCTACCACCTTTCATTACAAGAGATACCAAGATAGTTCATATATCATAAAAAGCTTATGTCAAAATAGCAAGCAAAAGAAATGAATTTTAAAAATACAAGTACCTGTAATTAAAATACATAGTGGAACATCTATATTAAAGCATCCATAATTAACATATATGATAAACAAGCCCATTTCAAATAGCATTACAGTTAAAGTGAAAATCGAAGCAGGAGATTGAAGTCAAGAGATTAGGGGAATGCTTGCTTAAAGAGGTGTGACTTCAAAAGCCAATGGAAATCTCATATTTAGGGGGTCTTCCTATTTCTGGAAACAGAACATTCCACAACTCCGGTAGCACCAGTGTTAAAACTTTGCACGGTGTGAAACCCCTGAAATTAACAAAGTCAAAATTAGGTCCATGGGTCCCAAAAGGCTGGGGATTTTTGCCTTAAGCTAGGTAAGGCTTTACAAGTTGACACTAGCATGTTAATTTAAGCCTGGAATGGCAATGATGTGTGCTTGGGCTCTGATCATGTATATTTCTTCATTGGATGGAGGGGGATGTATGAGTGTGTTTAAGAAGCAGCCTCCTTTACAAAGAGAAAATTTTCATTCATGGCTTTGCCCCACCTTTACTTCTGGCCCTACCCACCACTGGCATGGCTCTTGACCCTCAAGAGGGAAAAAGTCCCCTATGCCTGTTGGGAACCTGGGGTAAGCTAGGAAAGGCACACATAGTGCCAATTTTATCCCATACACTGACTGGTGTTGCCACTTACTGGGGCAAGGATGTTGTGGCGCAAGGTGGCTATGAGACTCAGAGAACTCTGAGTCAGTGGCACCAGTGAGTGGCAGCACTACCAACACCAGGAGGGAGACCCTTCTGCTTCACTTTCTCTCTTGAGTCACTGGTGACTCCACCCTGCTTTGATGTTACAGCCCAGAGAAATTGCTTGTGTTTGTCTGAAAGGGTTAAAAGCTTCAGCAGTGCTATACTTTTTAATAAAGGTGTATGAAGTTATTGTCAGAAAATTCAAATAGCTTAATATTTTATCATACCAGTGTGAGGTGAAGTGGCTCTCCCAGTGAAGTGAAAAATTGTTTCAATGCAGTCCTGCCAACTGAATAAATGTTCTTAATTTCTCATTAAATAATAATACAGAACAGAAACCATCTTCTTCTTTTATTCTACTCAAGCCAAGCAGGTTATAGAATATGTGACAAGAACACCCATTGTAAAACATAACCAGATGATACAAACAAACAAACCCCCTCTGCCAGTTTCTTTTATTTCATTCTGATTGCTTCTGATGTCTAAGTGCCATTAAGAATCAGGAGCTGCATTCTTTTGTTAAATTAAAATGGCAGTTAGATACAGCATGGCTCAGTGTACTGTTGCTGGTACCACATTTCAGGTAAGCCCTCAGACAGAGGATGCATTGCCAAGGCCTAGAACAAGGTGTGTATGCTCCCATATAGCTGGAAATTCATATTTTTAATCTCATAAATTTCAACTGCACTTTGCCTGATCTGATCTAGTGAAAAGGGGACTTGCAATGCTTTGTACTTAGGCTTCTAATGCCAGGAAATTTATCACACGAAACTGCAATTCATATAAAATGTGAACATTTACAGTAAACATACCCCAAAATAAGGGCAATGTAGTAATTAGAACCAACCTTTGCTTGCGCTGACAGCAGCCAACTCATTTATTAAGTCAATGTAGCAGAGTAACACAGCCACATCACACTTGATTGAAATCTTGGCCAACTCTGACAGATGTTCCCAACTCATTGTCAATCTCAAGTATGTTTTAATGAGTTTCAAGTGGCTGGCGTTCCCCTCTGCAGATGCTCCTGTTACAAAAACTGTGAAAAAGGATCTTTAGGTCAATGACAACCTGGAAAATTCTTTGGAGTGAGTGCCATGTGATTGAAATTGTAAATACTGAACTGGTGTTCTTGAGAATTCTTCCTGCTATTTTTGACTGATGAAATGTCAGTGTAAATATCTACAAGGCTCAACCCTCTTAGGGCTAAACTGTGGCAGAAAAGTTATTGAGAACAAGGTTTCAGAAGAGGGTTGGTGTTTCCTGCCTTTTGCCAGCCTTCAAACTGAAAATAAAAACATCTAAATCTTTTTTAAAAAAACTAATGCTTCATGCTGTGCTTGAAATTGAGAAGGGTAGAGAAGGGAGTACAGCCCATCCAAAGCAGGCAATTCACCTATTATTTGGAGTGGGGAGCCACCCACCTGCAGTGTCTCATTCTTGCCAGGATTCTGAGTCAGTTCATTGGCCCTTATCCAACTCACCATGAGTCTAGGCATTAGTCCAAAGCTTGCGCAGCATCTCCTGATTCAGTTTTTAGAATCATAGAATCATAGAATCATAGAGTTGGAAGAGACCACAAGGGCCATCGAGTCCAACCCCCTGCCAAGCAGGAAACACCATCAGAGCACTCCTGACATATGGTTGTTAAGCCTCTGCTTAAAGACCTCCAAAGAAGGAGACTCTACCACACTCCTTGGCAGCAAATTCCACTGTCAAACAGCTCTTACTGCCAGGAAGTTCTTCCTAATGTTTAGGTGGAATCTTCTTTCTTGTAGTTTGGATCCATTGCTCCGTGTCCGCTTCTCTGGAGCAGCAGAAAACAACCTTTCTCCCTCCTCTATATGACATCCTTTTATATATTTGAACATGGCTATCATATCACCCCTTAACCTCCTCTTCACCAGGCTAAACATGCCCAGCTCCCGTAGCCGTTCCTCATAAGGCATCGTTTCCAGGCCTTTGACCATTTTGGTTGCCCTCCTCTGGACACGTTCCAGTTTGTCAGTGTCCTTCTTGAACTGTGGTGCCCAGAACTGGACACAGTACTCCAGGTGAGGTCTGACCAGAGCAGAATACAGTGGCAGAGAAGTAGAGCTGAATTTTTACAGAGAAGTAGAGCTGAATGGGTGGCGCTGTGGGTAAAAGCCTCAGCGCCTAGGGCTTGCCGATCGAAAGGTCGGCAGTTCGAATTCCCGCGGCGGGGTGCGCTCCCGCTGCTCGGTCCCAGCGCCTGCCAACCTAGCAGTTCGAAAGCACCCCCGGGTGCAAGTAGATAAATAGGTACCGCTTACCAGCGGGAAGGTAAACGGCGTTCCGTGTGCTGCGCTGGCTCGCCCGATGCAGCTTTGTCACGCTGGCCACGTGACCCGGAAGTGTCTCCGGACAGCGCTGGCCCCCGGCCTCTTAAGTGAGATGGGCGCACAACCCTAGAGTCTGTCAAGACTGGCCCGCTCGGGCAGGGGTACCTTTACTTTAGAGCTGAATATGATCATACTCATCATACATCATACATCATACATCATACCTTGCCCCAAAGCTCCCCTTGGCTTCACATATATATTAAACACCATTTGGGGACATAATGGTACCCCGAGGCACCCCACTGCTATTTCCTGAAACCAACCCTGGAGAAAGCTTTGGAATTACTGTAAAAGGGTGCCTTAAATACCCATCCCACTAAGAAGGCCCAGAAGAATACCATGGCTAATGGTATAAAATCCACAGAGAAGTCAAGTAAGAATAAGAGGGTCACACTCCCACTATCCTTCTCCCAATAAGGCTCATCCATCTGGGCAACCAAAGCCAGTTTAGTCCCATAACCAGGCCTAAACCCAGATTGAAATGGGCCAGTAATCTGTTTAAGCCACAACCCCCTTAAATACATTCCTAAAAGTAGGGTATTTGTGACTGGGTGGTAGATGTTACATATCAATATGTCCAGGGTGAGCTTTTTCAGAAGTGGCCAGAAATGATGTCTTTGAGGACACCAGGGAGCACTCCCTCCAGCAAAGATGCTTTAATTGCACCCTGGATTCATCTGGTCACCATACCCCTTTGGCAAGGAGACATGTTGCATGCCCTGTGCCACTAGACAGGTAAGATAATGTGGGACTCAGTGTGAGAGGCATTTTGGCTCCTCATGATCAGAAGCAGAAGCCATGAGGGTCCTTGGATCCTGGTTCTTCTGGAATACTTGGATACTGATCTTTGCAGCAGCTGGCTCAAAACCCTAAACTTGACGTGGTTCCTGAGCAGTTTTGCAACATCCAACTCTGGATTATTTCTGGATTCATGAGCATCATGGAAGTGGCATCCATGTACCTTTCTGAATAGGGCGATATGACCGTATTTGCAAATGAAGGCAAGATAATTTTTTCGTGGATGTAGATTTTCCCCAACCCTGCACCACAGTTGCCAAATATTTACAAAACTGTTAAAGGTACAAAGAGCCCTGCCCTCCTTTAGTATCTGGTCACCTTATACCTGTATAAATTGTTCTCCCTCTGGATAGTGATGGCATTATTTGAATTAAACGACGAACTCAAGGAGAATTATTGCTGCCCAGAGGAATAAATGGGCATGGCTACTGACAATCCAGGATACTGAATCAAAGGGCAAGTGAGTACAAGACAGGTGGTTTTCCTCCTGGAAAAAGAGATTGACGTATAAAGTGCAAGGCTGCGTATGTGAAGGGCTCTAATCAAAGGTTAATTGGTTCTTAAAGTAATAGGTACTTTATGAAGACACTTCCAATAAATAGCTCTTAATGTAATTGAGTGCTCTGATGATTTGGGAATGACCTCTTCTGCCTTGCAGTCCTGCTTTTTGACACTTAAAATAGTTGTAGTCATCTTCATCTCAGAGAATGAAAGACAAGGCTGGTAAGGTGATGACTTTTATTCAAGCAACTGTTCTTGCTCAAAGCGTGAAGGGGAACGTGAAAAATTCAAAATCCTATGAAAGCCAAAAACTTATGGCCCTTAGAATGTGCATCTTCTCTTCTGGTTTGAATCTTGCTTTTAAAAAAGTATAAATCAAATCCATCTTTACTGCGGTCATGACCGTGGAATGGATAAGCTATGAAATGTACAAGGGTTGTCAGGGACCAAGCTACATATGAAGTGAGAAAATTGTGATGGGGTCTTCTGATGCTTTGGACTTTTACTTAAAAATAGCTGTGGAGGCTTGGGACTGGAGTGGCACTGGAGAATGGACTGATCTTTTTCATGCCACAATCATTTTCCCCAGTATAGGTAACACCCTGTTATCCATACAGCAATGGGGTGAGAAACAGTTGAAGGTTCTGCTCCTGCATTTTCTCCCCCAGCAGATCCAATAGCAATTTATACCTATATTCCCACCCACACCCCTGATAAATTAATACTAGCTCCAAGGCAGCAGAGCTTAGATGGGGGAAATTATGCAGGGCGAAAGGATTAACCCTGTTGTACCAGCACACTGATTCAGTTCAGATTCTCCATGTAAACTATGGCCATTTCTGCACTATGCATTTAAAGCAGTTTCACACCACTTCCAAAAGTCATAGCTTCCCCCAAAGAATGCTGGGAAGTTTAGTTTAGTACTGTGAGGTATTAGGAGATTCCCATTCCTCTAACAGAGCTACAATTGCCAGAGCAATCAATTTCTCTTCCCAAAAGCTCAGGGAACTGTAGGTCTCTGAGCAGAGCATCCCTGCTTGTTCTTTTGTTTCTAAAAGTCCCACACTGTTACTGAAAGAAGAAAGGAAGAATGTTCTTAGTGTCCATTTTATAGGGCAGAGATTGAGCTCTGTTATCCATCAGATCTTCCATTTGAAGCAGCAACAGGATATATTTCATGGTTTATGTTACATCTCAAAAGCTCCTTTGGGAGGAAGAATGGGATATAAATTTAATAACTAAAAGCTTATTTACATGCATGTATTTTCGCATTTCCCAGTTCCAAACATATACATTACAGGCATTTTGGACGCAGGTGGAGAATACTGCTTTAAGTTGAAGATAGGTCAATGGAAGGTGGGAGTTAGTCTCCTACCTTAATGACTTAAGTGGGGCAATGTATCCAAAATTGACAGATGTTGCAAATTAGATGCAATTATACATTATTGGCATGATTGATGATAGTTATTCCATTGCTAGATGGAAAGTACTTAATATATCATTAGACTGGATTCTCAGAGTATTGAAAGAATGCCTTCTTGAGGATAAAGTTGTTTTTTCTCTGTGGGAGAATAGTGAAGAAAATTGTTTCAGGTTTTTTTTAAATGTATAAAAAAGGTTAATAGTTTTGTTTATTGCTGTTCCTTGTTTCCTGATGCCCTCTAGCACAGGGTCGAATGTGTTTCCCTGTCCTCTGTGAGATGACATTTTGGGTGGAAAGTTGAGATCCATATGTAACCATATGTAACCTTGGAAGAAGGTTTTTATCTTGGGTTAAAATACAGGTCACTTCCCCAGTCACAACATACAACACATCATTAGGATATAATTTTTTTAATTTTAGAAAACTGATGTGTTGGATGTAGTGCATTCTTTTGGTTATAACATAGTCTTCCATGTAGATCTCATTATGGGATAACCGAAAAATAATATGAGCGCTGGTTGCCTGAATTTTATCTACAGATTCTTTTAAAAATATATGAATGCCAATGTTTCTATACACATGTGTATTCAAAGTTAATAAGGATAATTCATCTTGGCAATGTATTGCAAATATAGCACTACTGCTTATTTAATCACCAGAATGCCTTGGGTTATGCCATGCAGGTGCAGTTTAAGGCATGTTCAAACATTCACCAAACACCTGAATGTTCAAAGCATGGACTAGTGCAGGAGTATGCACACAAGCCCTGCCTTAATATCTTCACATGTGCCATGTGCTTCTCCCCCAGACTTTTCTCATGTTGCATGGGACAGGGGGATTTGCTTGTGCTTGTTTGAACATGTGTTTCACAGCAAAACCTTTGTCTGAAGTTGGAAAGCTCACGAATACTGGAATATACCAGCTGTCTTGTGTGTGCATCTTTTGAATTAATATTATGCAACTAACTTGTGGGGGGAGGGAGGGTGGGGAAGATCCCATAATGTTCAGAATTCTACACATAGTGGCATTTTTTTTTTTAATGATACAGTCTCCATCCTGCTGGCTTTTTCTTGAAAGGTGGGGGAAAGACAGAAAATATATTTATTTTTTAGTCACAAATTTATCTTTCAGTCAAATATAGTAATCCTGTAGGACTCATTAAGACAAGCAAAGTGATTATGCCTTATGTTGTGCAGTAATGTAAAAGCAGGATGTTTCATGGGATATGGAAAGATCCAATCGTGAAATGCTTCTGCCTGCCGTGTGGTTTGTGTCACTTATTTTTAAAATGTCAAAATTTTAAATTCTCATCTCTATACAAAACCCCAAACCAATTCACCAAAAAAAGCTGCTGTTGTGTAAAGCACTTCATTTCATCACACCCATAGACAGATACAGTAATAGCTTACAACAGGGGTTTTTTTTTGCCATAAAATAGCAGACAATAATACTTCCACTTATCTGGAGTGATGAAATTCAAAGTGAGTCCTTTAAGGTACTCCTCTCTCTTATGTAATCTTGCCTAATAATTTTGTTTCTTTGGCAGAAAGGGTGTCATGGTGTATTTTTGTTACGTATTAGAAGTTTTTATTTTTATATTTACAGTAATATTTTGAAGGCAGTTTGATAAACTGAAAGGATGGCAGATACCACACAGAGAGGTCTCAGACGACAATGAATTCTAGAGTAATAACATTTGGTTAACATTCCATGATGTGACTAGCTTAATCCATTATTGTTTCTTCTGATGCACAATGAACTCAGAAGCCTTTTACTACACTGAAGTGTTCAGCACAATTATCAGCAAAGAATTCAGATTCTACCCCCTGCCACTGTGTTAACTGCAATCAGCTCATATGAGAAAACTGTAATTCTTAATCAAGCATCATTATTAGTGCTTTTGTAAATTACACACATTTTTAAAGCTTATTAGAAGGAGGAAGGAGGAAAAGCAATGCATTCTGAGACACAGACCAGTAAGGATATATCTTGGCTGTGAAGCCTATATAATAATAATAATAATAATAATAATAATAATAATAATAATAATAATAATAATAATTTATTATTTATACCCCGCCCATCTGGCTGGGCTTCCCCAGCCACTCTGGGTGGCTTCCAAAAGAATATTAAAATACTATAATACATCAAATATTAAAAGCTTCCCGAAACAGGGCTGCTTTCAGATGTCTTCTAAAAGCCTGGTAGTTGTTGTTCTCTTTGACATCTGGTGGGAGGGTGTTCCACAGGGAAGGTGCCACTACCGAGAAGGCCCTCTGCCTGGTTCCCTGTAACTTGGCTTCTCGCAGTGAGGGAACCGCCAGAAGGCCCTCGGTGCTGGACCTCAGTGTCTGGGTAGAACGATGGGGGTGGAGACGCTCCTTCAGATATACTGGACCAAGGCCGTTTAGGGCTTTAAAGGTCAGCACCAACACTTTGAATTGTGCTCGGAAACGTACTGGGAGCCAATGTAGGTCTTTCAAGACCGGTGTTATGTGGTCTCTGCGGCCGCTCCCAGTCACCAGTCTAGTTGCCGCGTTCTGGATTAGTTGTAGTTTCCGGGTCACCTTCAAAGGTAGCCCAACGTAGAGCGCATTGCAGTAATCCAAGCGGGAGATAACCAGAGCATGCACCACTCTGGTGAGGCAGTCCGCAGGCAGATAGGGTCTCAGCCTGCGTACCAGATGGAGCTGGTAAACAGCTGCCCTGGACACAGATTTGACCTGTGCCTCCATGGACCTGCTTCCTGTTTTGTAGACCTTTTTCCACCTGGCTTGGGAAGGGAGGACCCAAACAAACACTTGGGATACAGTATTCTTTGGAGGTTTTTTGGTGGGTTGCTGTTGCTGTTATTGATAGTAATCTTTTCTATCTTGTTAAAAAGATCTTATTATGATTTATGAGGAAACTGTTTCAATTTGATTGTGCACTTTATTGTGCACTTTTTGACATTTTATTTATTGTTTATGACTACTTTTGTAGTCATACCCAATTGAATTCAGTATGCCTAAATCACTATGAGTTAGGCATGTGTAGGATTGTGCTGTAAAGTGTGTTAAATTGAAATCCATGTTAGATGATATTGAATTAGTACGTACCCTGAACATCTCAAAAGGTACATGTAAGACTATTCTTTCTCTAATCAACAGCTCTTAGCTGAATAGTTCAAATATCATTAAGTAGGGATCTTTCCAGTCTGCATCTGTACTGGAATTGTTCTTCCAGCATTTCAGTGTGTGTGTGTGTGTGTGTGTGTGTGTGTGTATTTGCTGCCCCGGACTCCTAAAACATGTTTTAAGGCAAACAACACCCCCCCATAGGCCTATTCACAACACTATTGTTGATTTTGGGACAAATATAATTGAATGTGTTGGACCATCTGTGAAGTGTCCTTCCATTAGCAATTTTCTCTTTCTGCTGGAAGATACTTCACTCTCTAGGTAACATATGTAATGACAAATAATGCAGCAGTTTCAAAGAAATATGAACAAGCCAGCAGTATTGGAAGCACATAAAGTCTTGCAGCAAAGTGGATGGTTGTTATTAAGCTGCCTTAGATGCTTCCAGTCCCTCTCAGCAATGTATCATGGAACTGAACTTAGTCCCTCAACATTGCCCAAGGAATCGGGATTGATTTTATGTTATTCATTTTCTTAACTATGCTGTAGCTATATGATAACATGTGATCAAGGGGTTGGCAAACATGTCTATTTGTCAGTGTTTTCTGCATGTAAGTGTTCAGAGCTACAATTAGTGACTCATGTTTTTCAAGGAAAAATGTAGCTCATTTTGTAGATTGTGAAGCCTCATAAGAACATAAGAGCCTGCTGGATCAGGCCAATGAAATATCTTGTCCAGCTATGACCCATCTAGTTCAGCATCCAGTTCTCACAGTAGCCACCCAAATGGCCTTTGAGAAACTAGCAAGCAACACCTAAGGACAAGAGCACTCTCCCCTCCTGTGGTTTCCAGCAATTACCGGTACTATCCAGAAGCATTAATGCCACTGCATGTGGAGGTAAAAATGGTCATTGTGGCTAGCAGCCATTGATAACATGATCCTTCATGAATTTGTCTAATTGTCTTTTAAAGCCATCCAAGTTGGTGGCCATCAGTGCCTCTTGTGCGAGTGAGTTTCACTGTGTATATTCTTTTCACAGCTGTCGTAACTGGGTGGACACCTTCTTTTTTTTAATGATATTTATTAAAGTTTAACAATTACCCAAAAAAAGCAGGCAGTGATAAAAAAGAAAAAAAGATTACAATACTTCAAATATAAAAGAAAAATACAATACTAAGAAAAAAAAGAAAAAAGAAAACGCAAAAACAGTACAACAAAGCAATAAGAGTGAAAAAACAAAAATATTTAAAAACACTAACATCCAGTATTTTCATATCTTTATCTTTCATTTACTTGTTTCCTTGACTTCCTCACACCTCCCTTTTTGTCTTCTAGTTCAATAAGCAAGTCCTTTCCCTCTTTCTCAAACTTTGTTCCATAATTTATCTTGACACAATTTAACCTTAAATTTTACACTTTGACCCATTAACAATCTATTTTTACTTAATTCTTTATAACCTTTCTGCTAAAACCATGTAAATTCATTCCAGCACCTTTCTAACATTCATTAATTTTACAATGTTTTTGTAAATATACTTTAAATTTTTTCCAATCTTCTTCCACCGACTCTTCTCCCTGGTCTCAGATTCTGCCAGTCATTTCCGCCATTTCCATGTAGTCCATCAGTTTCATCTGCCATTCTTCCCTGGTGGGTAGATCTTGCATCTTCCAGTATTTTGCAATAAGTATTCTTGCTGCTGTTGTGGCATACATAAAAAAGTTCTCTCTTTCCTTGGCACCAATTGGCCAACCATGCCCAAAAGCAAGGCCTCTGGTTTCTTCAGAAAGGTATATTTGAATACCTTTTTCATTTCATTATAGATCATCTCCCAGAATGCCTTAATCTTTGGGCATGTCCACCAAAGGTGAAAGAAAGTACCTTCAGTCTCCTTACATTTCCAACATTTATTATCAGGCAAATGGTAAATTTTTGCAAGCTTGACTGGTGTTATGTACCACCTATAGATCATTTTCATTAAGTTCTCTTTTAAGGCATTACATGCCGTAAATTTCATACCAGTGGTCCATAATTGTTCCCAGTCAGCCATCATAATATTATGTCCAACATCTTGTGCCCATTTAATCATAGCAGATTTCACCGTTTCATCTTGAGTATTCCATTTCAACAGCAAGTTATACATTCTTGACAGATTCTTAACTTTAGAGTCTAGCAGTTCTGTTTCCAATTTTGATTTTTCCACTTGGAAGCCTATTTTTTTGTCCAAATTATATGCCTCCATTATTTGATAATAATGGAGCCAGTCTCGCACTCTATTTTTTAATTTTTCAAAACTCTGCAATTTTAGTCTGTCTCCCTCTTGTTCCACTGGGTGGACATCTTCATCAAGCTGTTCCTTGCCTGATACTGTCTGTTCAGACCCCATGTATGTATGTGTGGAATTTTTTTTTTTGCGCTGACATGGAACGATTTACAGTTTACATTTGATATTTTACTTCCCTTCCACTCAGTTTGAAGAGGTCCTATTTGAGGTCTTCACAATCTCTTTGTTTTCGCAGTCTTGAACAATTTAGTATCATCAGCAAGCTTGGCCACCTCACTGCTCACTGCTAACACTAGATCATTTAAGAACAAGTTAAAAAGCACAAGTGCCAATACCAGTCCTTGGGGAACTCCACTTTCTACAGCTCTCTGTTCACATAACTACCAATTTATTCCTACTCTCTGTTTTCTGCTACATAACCAATTCCTGTTCCACAAGAGGACCTCTCCTCTTATTCCATGACTGATAAGTCTTTGGTGAGGTACGTTGTTGAAAGCTTTTTGAAAGTCCAAGTACATAAAAGTCAATAACCTGTGTGTCAGCTCTTACATTCTTTCCCACTGTTCTTTCTCTAAAAGTCTTGTAGCTTGAAGGTCATCTCACAAATATGTTATTTTATGGCTATTATCAATAAGAATCTCAAATGCTCTGAGTATATGTAGCACTATTTTAGCCTGTTCTGAAGAGTTTTCATTGTTTTCAAGGAGGTTTTCTGAATACTGCCTTCCCTCTTTAAGATAGCCCTTATATATTAAAGAGGAATTAAATACTGTGGGAAGAAATAAAATAATGTCAATGGCATAATTTTCTCTTCTCTTCTGGTTTAAGTTCAGAAAAAAGTTCATATGATAATGCTATTTTGATTAAAATAGAATGCTCATATTAATGAGATTGATCCCAGTACAAGTTTTTAATACTTGAATTTCCATTGTATTATTTAAGCCTAAATAATGCCTTTAGCATGTTTGGAGGATTATAATAGATAAGTAGAGGCTCTAATACAGTCGTCATTGCCCTTATATCTCTCCCCCGGGCATGTTTACACCCACTCTGTGTGGCTACACAGAAAAGAATGAAAGGAAATTCTCCCACCCGGCATTTATACCATGGCCCGCAAGCTAATGTTTACCATAATGTGCATGCCAAGGCCTGCAGAAGCACCAGATTTTGCCATTAACATAAAAATGCCACTGATGTTTGATCAACCCTTTCTTAAATTCTCTCGGCTGTTCTGACTAAATGCCAATAATCCAAATTCAAGGGAAGTCTCCCCATCCACCCATGTGTATTCCCTACAGTATGAAATAGGTGAAAAAAGAGCCCCAAGGCCAACCAGGGGCTCCCACAGAAAAAGCAGGGCAACTAACAAAGCACACACTCTAAAGGGAGGCTGAGTGCCTCAAGGAGAAGAGGGAAGATGATGGGGCAGAACCAGCTTACATAGCTTGGTCTTCACCTCTTTCCTATTGTGCTTGAGAGCCCAAATGCCTACTCACATTCATCACCTGGGAGAAGCCACCCGAGGCTTCTTTAGAGGGGAGTAGAGCTATGGCCTTCCCTAAGGGTGGGTGTGAGTGGCATTAGCAAACTATGGATTTGCTTTTAGGAGGCATGGAAATCTAGCTGAGGAGGCCTCATTGTTCTTGCCTTTTAAAAGATGGATATTGTGGAACAGTTTTCCTCATACTGCATCACTGACTTAAGCTAGTCTGCCAAGAATGAACCATGGAGAAGCCCAGGGCTGCAGCATTTAGACAGAAATATATGTATATAAATGTTGCAAAGCCAACCATTTGCTGAGTAAATAGATGCTGCCTCTTGCATAGAAAGCTTCATAACGAAGAAAAATGCAAAATATTTCTTTAATTTTCAAGTATCTTGCTTTCAATTTGTTATAAACAATGTGAACACTCTTAGAAAAATGTTCTCCAAGAGAGCATCCAAACTCTCTACTTGTTTAACCTCAGATGAATGAAGCCAATCAATAATGTGAACTGATGAAGTTCCCTTATGCAAGCCCAGTATTATCTATTCTGATGTTTCTCTAGCCTTAAGACTGGGTTTTAGATACATGCTCCACTTCTAAACTGCCCCTACTTTCCAGGCCTATTTAAACTTTACAACCAGGTAAACATGCACAGGATAGGAGCCAGAGAGTCAAAGTTTTGACACTCTCCACTTCCACAGATGTATTTCAGTCCTATTGACAGAGTAGGTATCTGTGGCTTCAACTTAGTCCAGTGTAGTCCATTCTTCTTGGCATTCCCTAAGTGGTCATAGCGGAGAAGCTGATCACCGATGTAAATTTTCTTTTTGGCCCATGATTAGGCCATGGGTTTAATTTTGTTTAAATGCCTATGCCACACAGGCTTCTGCCTTTGATCCTACATTCACTGGCTACATATAGTAATCATGGGAAGCTATTCAGCTAATTGTTTTAGAGTGAGGCTGAACATGGTGTAAGACAACAAAAGAATTAAGAACAATTGAAAGATCCAGCCTATGACCCTTGTCAAAGTAGCTGTCACTTTTGCTGGGCTGTCATAAAAGAGTAATCTAGTTTGGGGTAGCCTGAATGTTTATGCAACTCAATCAACAATTCTCATTAACATCACTTCATAGGCTGGGTGTAGATGGGAAAGGTATTACTGCCCTGGGAGTACATCAAAGACTATTTGTTGCCCCATGCTAGCTCAAGACAGCTGTATGGGATTGGGGGGGGGAGGGTTCAGTTCACTGATAAAATCAGTTGGTTATATAACACTGTTCTAAATAAAATTGTGGCCTTAGCTGAATCTATACCTTTTGTATCTTTCGTCTAGGTTTGCAGCAAATGGTGCTGTGACATTTATCTTCACGCCAGAAACCAGGCCACAGACCTTTATTATTTTATGCCTGTCCTAGTCCCCCCCCCCCGCCACTTGTCAAACAGCAAAGCGCTGGCTCCGATTCATCTGTCCCCTACAGTGATCTGTTAATAACTGAATCAAAACACACGCTTGCCATTGGCTTACTACATTTGTGTGAAAGTAGCTGGTGACAGCATGCATGACGTCTGCCTAAAAAGACAGTTTGTTGGCAGCCTGACAGCTGTTGACTGCTTGGCTGTTTAAGGCCCTTTATACCCTGCAGTAATCCTATAGGAAGTTTGGAAACCAGCCAAGCCTCAAGTATAAAGAATGTGGCTGTCATGCCTGCTTGTGACTTCTTTTGTCAGCTCTTTCCCCCTCTCTCTTCAATTTGGGGAGGTTAATATCTCTTTTGAAAACAGGCTTCTTGAAAGTGAAAACCAAAGAAAGGATAAAGACACTTTTTTTTTGTTACTGCGCATCAACGCCAAACATGGTGGTTTGTTCTTATGATACAAATGCACAGAGGCACAGATTTTTCAGTTTATGTTTTTTCACATGTGGGCCCCTGGCTGCTGCCTAGCTGCATATCTGCCAAGTGATTAGTGAACAGGTGTCCTATGGAACAGTTTCTGGGGCAGCCTATGTGGCACCCCAACTTAAGATGGGTAACATGACCGCTATTACAGGTGTGTTGTTAGATAAATCTCTCCCTGTACAGTGGTACCCCGCAAGACGAACGCCTCGCAAGACGGAAAACCCGCTAGACGAAAGGGTTTTCCGTTTTGGAGGCGCTTCGCAAAACGAATTTCCCTATGGGCTTGCTTCGCAAGACGAGCTTCGGGAAGTCCAGCGGGGGGCCAAGGGATTCCCTCCCAGCCGCCCGCATTTAAAAGCACTCTGGGCAAAGCAGCGAAGTGCGCTGCTTTCCCCGGGGTGCTTTTAAATGCGGGCGGCTGGGAGGGAATCCCTTGGCCCCCCGCTGGACTTCAAAAGAGCTTCGGGAAGTCCAGCGGGGGGCCAAGGGATTCCCTCCCAGCCGCCCGCCTTTAGAAGCGCTCGGGGGAACACCTGCCCCCGCCGCCCCACTTCGGAAAGCTGTTCCGAAGTGGGGAGGGGGGGCGGGAACACCTGGCCCCGCCGCCCCACTTCGGAAAGCTCTTTCGAAGTGGGGCGGGGGGCGGGGACACCTGGCCCCGCCGCCCCACTTCGGAAAGCTCTTCCGAAGTGGGGAGGGGGGGGCGGGGACACCTGGCCCCGCCGCCCCACTTCGGAAAGCTCTTCCGAAGTGGGGAGGGGGGGCGGGGACACCTGGCCCCGCCGTCCCACTTCGGAAAGCTGTTCCGAAGTGGGGCGGGGGGGCGGGGACACCCGGCCCCGCCGCCCCACTTCGGAAAGCTGTTCCGAAGTGGGGAGGGGGGGCGGGAACACCTGGCCCCGCGGGAACACCTTCTGAAGGCGGGCAGGGGGCGAAAGTCTTTGTCCCCCCTGCCTGCCTTCCCAGGGGCTTTTAAATCGCCCCGGACAGCGGAGAAGTCCTCCGCTGTCCGGAGCGATTTTAAAATGCCGCCTGCCAGCATTTTAAGATAGCCCCGCACAGCGGAGAAGTCCTCCGCTGTCCCAGGGTTTTTTAAAATGCTGGGGGTGGGAAGAAAAGCCCTTGTCCCCCCCCCAGCCTTCAGAAGAGGTCCGGGGACAGACTGTCCCCGGACCTGGCCTGAAGGTGGTTTCCCTAGGAACGCATTAATTGATTTTCAATGCATTCCTATGGGAAACTGTGCATCGCAAGACGAAAAAACCGCAAGACGAAGAGAATTGCGGAACGAATTAATTTCGTCTTGCGAGGCACCACTGTATTCCCACAGCAGAGGTCTTCAATTAACTGTTTGTGGTGGCTTTTATATTTAACAGCAGCAAGGTAATTGGATGAAGAGGAACTTGTGACCACTTAACCTTTGCCCAGAGGATCTAAGTAAGAATCAGGCAGTTGTAGAACAAAACTAGAACTTTAGTTTATTACACTCAATGAGGTTATAGCTTGCTGGTTTCTGTTTAAGGGCACAATACTTTGTTTCAAACAAATACTCTTTACAGAGATATATACAATCTTTCTTAACTTCATGCACAGCTCCCATTTTTTACACTAAAACTGCTGCTGTTTTTTGTTTGTTTTAATCCTAGAATCCTAGGTGTGCAATTTAGTAATCTGTAGCACCTGGGAGGGGCTTATTCAGCCTGTAATCTCCATATTTGTATAGTTAAAGCCATGGTTTTTCCAGTAGTGATGTATGGAAGTGAGAGCTGGACCATCAAGAAGGCTGATCACCGAAGAATTGATGCTTTTGAATTATGGTGCTGGAGGAGACTCTTGAGAGTCCCATGGACCGCAAGAAGATCAAACGCATCCATTCTTAAGGAAATTAGCCCTGAGTGCTCACTGGAAGGACAGATCCTGAAGCTGAGGCTCCAATACTTTGGCCACCTCATGAGAAGAGAAGACTCCCTGGAAAAGACCCTGATGTTGGGAAAGATGGAGGGCACAAGGAGAAGGGGACGACAGAGGACGAGATGGTTGGAGAGTGTTCTTGAAGCTACAAACATGAGTCTGACCAAACTGCGGGAGGCAGTGGAAGACAGGAGTGCCTGGCGTGTTCTGGTCCATGGGGTCACGAAGAGTCGGACACGACTAAATGACTAAACAACAATAACAATCTCCATATTGGAACTCAGTCTACAAGCTAACCCTAGGGGCTACAGGAACCCAGGCAGAGGGCCTTCTCTGTAGTGGTGCCCGGCCTGTGGAATGCCCTCCCATCAGATGTCAAGGAGATAAACAACTATCTGATGTTTAGAAGACATCTGAAGGCAGCCCTGTTTAGGGAATTTTTAATGACTGATGTTTTAATGTACTTTTAAACTTCTGTTGGAAGCTGCACAGAGTGGCTGGGGAAACCCAGCCAGATGGGCGGGGTATAAATAGAATATTATTATTATCTATTATTATTATATCTGTATGTGAGAATTAGGTAACCTAATTCTGACACTTGGGTCTCACACCATCATCACATCTAGCTTGGTCTCAGCCTAAAGCTTATTAGCAATTCCAATGTTCATTATAAGTCATAATAATGACACTTGCCTTTTTTATTTTCTCTTTTTACAATATTTATTATCAAAAATATTTTCTAACACATGCAGTATTCCTTTTCATTGTCTTATTCGGTGTGTTAGAAACTGATTATTTAATAGATGTTTTACTCTATTATGTAAAACAAATCTGTGGGCATCCCAATAACAGCCTTTCCTTCATTGCAGCCTATTGAAGGAAACGATTTGAAATCGCCCTGTAGAAATGAAAGCTTATAACACTTGAAGTAATATGAATCTAAGCTTTTCTTTATTGTTGTAATTAATGTGGTATCAGTGGGCAACACCTTTTCTTTTGTAACAGACAGGGCTGCTCATTATATCTGGGGATTAAAAACTGTATTTAGCTTAATCTAGCTCTTCTTTCATGTGATAGCTTTGGGCCAAGTGGAGTGAGTAGGATCATTAATTTTACTATAGAATCCTAGCTTCATTTCAATATGCTTAATTGAACAAGAACTATAATATCCCTTTCACAATCTAATTCTATTCTATTCTGTTCTATTCTATTCTATTCACCCAGCAGAGAATATCCACAGAGGACAGGGCACTTAAACCATATTTACACCTGAACAAAATTATTTTTACACTATATTGTATTTTGAGATGCCTTGAACCAGGAAGATGTTCTGTACTTTGAAACTGGCTTTTCAGTGCTGTTCTGTTTTCTTGATCCAGAGCCGTGAGTTCAATTGGGTGCTGTGTTTCCCCAAGACTGGATTCAGCAACTGACTCTGCATGCACACTTACCTTTTCGGATTGGAACTGTGTGTGCTGTGTCAAATGCCTAGTACAGTGGTACCTCTGGTTAAGAACTTAATTCATTCTGGAGTTCCATTCTTAGCCTGAAACTGTTCTTAACTTGAGGTACCACTTTAGCTAATGGGACCTCCCGCTGCCGCCTTGCGATTTCTGTTCTCATCCTGAAGCAAAGTTCTTAACCCAAGGTACTATTTCTGGGTTAGCAGAGTCTGTAATTTGAAGCATCTGTAACCTGAAGTGTCTGTAACCTCAGGTACAACTGTATTAGAATCTTTGATGGCGCTGATCAAAGATGGAGTTGTTATGAATAATTGCATCTCTGACTCACCTATCCAGGACATGAGCAACACCAGCAGTCTGGTCTTTGGGTAGGCGCAGGCAGATTTAGGGGTGCTCCCCACTGCTAAGGACCCTTGTTTCCTTTTCTCCCTCCCATCTTTTTAGTAAGGAAAATTACTACCCTTTCTGCATGGGTATTTGCAGTTGTATGACTCAGAAAGAGTGATGTTGTCTAAAATACCCTTTGAAGTATTCTAAGACATAAGAACATATGAAGACAATACATCAAGCACATACCTGAGATCTGAGGAGAGAAGTGAGGAGCAAAATAGACAAAGGCTCAGTAGTGCTCCTGGAGCCAACGATCAATATAAACCTTAATATGTTGTCTTGTAAGTCTCAGACATCAATTGCTGGGAATTCTACATATACAGGGAACTCCCCTATATATCTTAAAAAGCATCTTAAAAAGCAGAGACCTCACCTTGCCAACAAAGGTCTGTATAGTTAAAGCTATGGTTTTCCCAGTTGTGATGTATGGAAGTGAGAGCTGGAAAAGAAGGCTGATTGCCAAAGAATTGATGCTTTTGAATTATGGTGCTGGAGGAGACTCTTGAGAGTCCCATGGACTGCAAGAAGATCAAACCTCTCCATTCTTAAGGAAATCAGCCCTGAGTGCTCACTGGAAGGACAGATCGTGAAGCTGAGGCTCCAATACTTTGGCCACCTCATGAGAAGAGAAAACTCCCTCGAAAAGACCCTGATGTTGGGAAAGATGGAGGGCACAAGGATAAGGGGACGACAGAGGATGAGATGGTTGGACAGTGTTCTCAAAGCTACCAGCATGAGTTTGACCAAACTGCGGGAGGCAGTGGAAGACAGGAGTGCCTGGCGTGCTTTGGTCCATGGGGTCATGAAGAGTCGGTCACGGCTAAATGACTAAACAACAACAGGGAACTGCCCATTTTGGCAGGGGTTGTGTTCTGAGTCAAAGCATGCACTGGTGGAGTGTGCATAAGCCCCCCCAACTTAATTCCTTCATCTTCCAGGCCCAAAATGACCCGTGCGTTGGCAATCACACATCAATTGGACATGCCAAAAATGGTTGCCACCTGTATTAAAATACCCTTGGTCATCTAACTTTGACAACACCAACCACGTAATCTGGGCAGGAACAAAATGTTTGTTTAAACTCTGAATATGATTGGAGCCTGAAGATACTACTAGAAATTTAACATTCTTAAATATTGCACATTTAGTTTGACTATGTGAAACCATCACATCTTGTCCTTCCTGCGTGGGACCAGGGATCTTGATTGTGCCCACAATTTAAATTGTACATGCAACTTGGCACAATTTGTATTTACTTTCTCCCACATGACTTCTATGAGAGGAAAGCAAAAAGACTTAGAGTTCAGACCTATGTCACCCTTCATTTTTGATGGATCTTGCAATTTGTGAAGCCATCCTTGGTCTTAGCTTTGAGGTAACGTATGACACCTGAACAGAACTAAATGGCTTTCATACTGGCTTCTCACACAAGGTACCTGCTACTACCTTATCCCATTTTTATATCCAGATAGATTACTTGGTTAAAATAAATAGAAATCTAACATGGAAGTTACATGTGCCCTTTTCTTGTTTAGCACAGAGGTCATTCCAATTTACCTGCCAACACTCTGCTAACAGCCACATAGCACAGCTGGTTGAGGATTATGGGGAGTCTAGGCATTTACCCAGGAGAAAATGCAGGGATATTCCTAAACAGAAAAAAAATCTGAAAAACCGGACATCAATTTGGGCCAATGAGAAAATAAAAGAAAAACAAAATGCATTGTCTAACAAAATTGCCCTGGTTTGGGTCCTGAAGGCATTAAAAGAAATAGCAAGACACTCAGGTAAAATGGATGCTTTAAAACTCTAATGTAAGGCTTATAGACATTGTGGCTTTTCCTCTGCGATCACTAAGGCAGGATGGTGGTGATGATGATAATTCCTTCACTGTCATAAAAATGGAAATGAAGTGAATGTATAACTAAGCATGATTAAGCTAACATGGTAAGCAGAACTATCCTGACATGAAAAAGGGATCTTTTCTCTTACAGTCTTTTGGCTCTATAGGCACAAATAATACAGAGCATTTATTTCATGTTGTGTTTTTGTACGATATTGTGCTGCAATAGTGTAAATTATTTCATTTGATCTCATTCAAATGAAAACACTACTGCTTGGTTGCTTCTAGAGGCAAGGCATTTGGCGCATGTGATACCAATTCTATATTACTGACGGGTTACCAGGGCATTCCAGACCCAATTCAAAGTGCTGATTTGACCCATTAAGATGCCAGACTGTTTGTGATATGAATCTCCCCAGGCACTGAGATCTGCCGCAGACACCATGCTTATGTGGCTGCCTGTGAAGTCAGTTTGGTTAGTGGAAACTAGGAGTTGTTAGGAAACCGCATATACCTTTCACAGAGGTACAGTTCCCAGAGTTCTTTTGGAAGAGGGACTGATTGTTAAACCACTTTGGTAATTGTAAGGAGATAGGTTTTTCCAACACCCTTAACAAAGTACAGTTCCCAGGCTATACAGTGATATAACAGCGCATTCAATGTATGGTTCAGATGTGGCCATTGTAAATAAGCAGAATGAAGCATTGTGCGGACTGACCATGGTGCTAGGGTTGGGACTATTCTTGCAAACCAGTGGGAAGAACAGGAAGTGTATAAGAACAGTAACACTGATGATGGTTGATGAGGTCAGTGGGGCTAGGCATGTTGTAGAGGCTCCTGGGTATGCCTGAAGCCACTCCATCTCCCTTTTCTTTTTTGTAGCACACATAATCTAGGGCAGGGATCACCAACATTGTGCTCTCCAAATGTTTTGGCCCCAGTTCGCCAGGCAGTGGTCCGGGATGATGGTAATTGTAATCCAAAACATATGGAGGGCACCAAGCTGGCTACTCCTGATGCAGAATCAAATTGATTGATAATGATGCTACATTTCTTTTTTCTGACAAAATTTTCCATACCATTAATGGACTCACTTGTACAGGCAGATCTTCTAATAATCCCATGGAACAATTTGTTCCAGTATGGTTGGAGACAGGCATGGAGGTATGCGATTCATTTCGGTTTCATTATGGCTAAGGAGATATGTAACCGTTGTTCCACGTTCACTGTACTTACAATTTACCCCATGGTGCCTTGAACACCACAGATAGGACAGGAGGAGATTTGGCACTGTAACAGAAGGAATGAGAACTAAGTGAAAGAGAGAATTATGTCTGAAGAAGGATGGGAGTTTGTGCTGTAGATAAAAAGTGCTTCTTGATCCTTTACATGCTTGGATTCAATCATTATCAGAACTCTTTCCTCTTGTTCACAGAACTGAAAATGTTAACCTGCTTTAGGAGCAGCTGAGAGGTTTTTAGCAGGTGACCCATGGAATGCGTATCGAATGCTAGTGCAATAGAAGAAGCTGTTGGAAGAACTCCAGGCAATTCTTCATGATTTGAGAGCAATTCAATAATCATATATGAGAAAGGAGAGATTTTTGTTTTTATCTTGAAAATGAAAGGGGGAGAATTTATTGCTTTAGCTATGGTGGGTTTTGACAGAGGAAACCCACATTTAACCATGAAAAACTATTAGGTGTCTTTGGACAAAGCGTGTTCTCCTTCATGGAGAGCACATGTTGCGGTGCGGTCTAACAAGACACCTCATTGTTGCTGGGCGGGGAAAAGTAGTTGGCCACCTTTGCGATTGGGTTCCTCTTGTCGTTGGGGAAAATTTGATGTTGCCATTTTCTGATTGACAGCCAAGAAGGCTTTATTCCCTGCATGCAGCATCGAGCTTCCTCTTTTCGCTGTGCGCATCGGATCACCCTCCCACCCTCCCTATATTTAGGGTTGTTTGCATTGACCTTGCTGTGCCTGTCATGGGGTCATCTACTTTTGGAGCAGAGGCCCGGTAGGAATTTTGTCCATTTGGCTGATTGGCTGGTGCCATTTGGTTTTGGCCTAAAGGTAAAGGTAAAGGTACCCCTGCCCGAACGGGCCAGTCTTGACAGACTGTGGGGTTTGTGCGCCCATCTCACATTTATTGGCCGGGGGCCAGCGCTGTCCGGGGACACTTCCGGGTCACGTGGCCAGCGTGACATCGCTGCTCTGGCGAGCCAGAGCCGCACACGGAACGCCGTTTACCTTCCCGCTGGTAAGCGGTACCTATTTATCTACTTGCACCCGGGGGTGCTTTCGAACTGCTAGATGGGCAGGCGCTGGGACCGAACAGCGGGAGCGCACCCCGCCGCGGGGATTCGAACCGCCGACCTTTCGATCGGCAAGCCCTAGGCGCTGAGGCTTTAGCCCACAGCGCCACCCGCGTCCCTTGGTTTTGGCCTATTGCGTAGCAAATCATCACAACTTGTAAGGTTGCAGTTAGGCATTGGTTTTATGAATTGGTTGGTGGAGGGGGGGGCATGAATTGGCTGTGCCTGCCCCTCCAATGCTGCTGCTGCAAGAGCATTCCGTTAAAGAAATCCAGGTGCTCACCATGCTTTTGTCTGAACCCCTATCAAGGGGCTAGGGCCACGCAAGAGCCCCTGGGAGCATTTGGGGAGAGGTGAGGGCATGGTACCCAGCTCCATCTTTCCCCCCAAAATGTTTTCCCTTTCTGACTTTGCATGCATGCGAATGTCACTCTGTCCCTGTGCATGGTCAGATAGTTGCAACCAATGCCTAAGCAACCACTCACATTTTTTGAATTTTAATAAAGTTGTGGCCAAAATTATGCCAAAAACCTTAAACAAAAATTCTGTGTAAATTGTGTTTTATTGGGGTGACTTGGGGACCTCGACACGCAAATCACCATATTCAGGGAACATATTAAGAGGGGGTGTTGGAGATCCTCCCCAATGTTTGAGTGCTATTTGATGTGGATTTGGACCACCGACCTTCCGATCGGCAAGCCCAAGAGGCTCAGTGGTTTAGACCACAGTGCCACCCGTGTCCCTACATTTGGCTCCATCCTACCCCAGCAATTTAGCATTAATGTGAAAGGGGCCCCTTGCATTTACAAATGTATATGCATAGGCTCCTACTGCAAAGGGATCCCTCATAGGCCAGGGAGGTCTTCACATGTGGGGGTGGCCAGCAGCTGGTTTCTGGTACGTAGTGAGGCTTGATTTTAGTTGCAGTTCACACATTCTTTGAACATACTCTTTACCCTGGTTTTTGGCACTTGAAGTGTATGTTTTTAAAACCCACCTTATTTTAATGGTTGTTTTAAAATAAGTTGTTTCAAATTGATTTTAATATTGTGTTTTTAATGCTATAACCTGTCCTGGGAACTTAGTGTGAAAGACAGGATGGCAAATAAATAGATAGATAGATGGATGGATGGATGGAGGTTCATTTAAACAGGCATTATGTGTCAGTCCAATGTTGATTTTGAGTTTGTGAAATTAAAAGACCAGTCAGCATTTCTTGATTAAAATTTGGCTGAAGTATTACACACATAAATAAGCAAATAAATGCTGTCAGATACAATTAAGGAAATAGCCAGCTGAAATAGATTAAATAATACTACTATTTGCGTTAGAGTTGATGTATGTGCATATAGGCAGCAACCATTTTGCACACATTCAATTGAAGTGTGACCGCCAATATGCAGGTTGCTTTGGACATAGAAGAGGGCAGAATGGGGATGGGGCGTGGCAGAATGGACGTATGCATGTTCCGCCAATGCATGCAAGGGCCAGGAATGCAAACCTGGCCTCCTCACTGCTCTCCACTAATTCTACATCTTATCAGCAGCCCTTGAGTTGAGTTCTGGTTATTTTTTATACATCTGGTCTTTCTGAAAGGTTGGGTGTGTGAAAATGTGGGTCTGCTCTTCAGTACTGTGAATGTCAGTGGCTCCCGGCTGGTTGCCCAGGAAAGTATAAAGACAAGGAAAAGTTTCTTACCATCTTTTTAATTTTCAATCTTTAAAGAGAGAGGCTATAGAACCCAGCCTCTTGGATAATGGCGTTGTCCTGAGTGAATCTCCACTCCCTGTCTCTCCAACTTCCTCATTCATCATCACTTCTATGGGTACTACTATGTGCCCTCTGTCTTTGAGCTCTTTGCTCTCCTACTTTTAAGGCTCATTGGGTTCTTGGAAATGATGGGTCTGGAATGCTTTCTAGTGACGTGTCAGCCAGCTGCTGCTCTGGCTCTGCCTGCTCCTCCTGTCCCATTATTTCCCAACTTTTCCCCTCATCTGCATCTGATCTGTAACCTCCCGCAAACCCCTGTTGTAAATCTATACTGTCTTCCTCCTCCTCCCCACTGGAAGGGTCAGGATGGGGAAGCGTTCTCCCACCATTCCTCCTCTGCCCAGTCCCTGACAGTGAATGATTAACAATTCAAAGAATTACATAGGTGGAAGATATATTATGAAATCTGAATGTTCAAATTTAATGAACTGAGAAAAGAATTTTCCTGGGGGAACCTAGTGTATTTGAATATGATAGATGTTGGCACTCTTCAGATGAAAAATAATATAAGGGCTTTGTTAATTTAGTTTGCTTTTTAGTTGATCAAATGTGTATATATGAATTAATTTCTCCTCCTCCAGTAATTAAGTCATGTTCCCTGTTATATACCGTACATGGGGACAGTCGGAGTGCACCTAACAAATGTTCTTATATTCAGATTGGCATGTGGATTGTAGTTAAAATATTGATCCTACACCTACACCTGTTTTTAGAAATGGCTTTCTTTGTTTTTTTCCATAGTGGCCTTATTTTTGTTTAAATTTCATGTTTTTAATTTAACAAATTGCATGTGTAGGATGACCTTTGTATCTCAGTATAAAGGCCAAAGAGAAGGAATGCTCAATGAATAGTTCACAATTATAGAAATCTTTTACATTGTTAAAATGTATAATGATTCATTATATTTTTTAAAATAAAAAACAACCTTTTAATTGTTTCACAATAATGGGTGACATTCAACCTTGTGATGATTAAATAGCTGAAACTATTAAATAATACTTCAGCATTATAAAATAATATTTGACTCTGTAGTCTGGTATGCGCTCCTGGTGCGCCTGTTAAACAGCCTTAGGTGCAAAGATCTTCCTGTCTTCAGCAGTCAGTTCTAAGCTCTGAACCTAACCTGACTTCCCATCAGGTACACTGCAGCCTCCAACTCTGTGCCTGGATCACTGCTAGATTGGGGTTCATGACGGCAGTCCAGTACTGTTATGCTGGTGTGTTAGGTCCTTTAAACGGGAAATGTGGTATGGGGAGGTGCTGTGCACTTGATTGTAGTAGCAGTGCAATTAATTAAGGGCTGGAGTGGGTGAGCCATGGAAAGAATTAAAGGTTTCAGCGATAAGTGGAAAGATGTTGTCTGAATGCCAGGTCTACTCACCAATGGGCAGGTCTTACAACTGAGGAAACAATGGAAGGGTGCACCTGCAGTTTGAGGTGATCAGACGCCAGTTCTACCTAGGCCTCATTACCACTTAGTCACTAGATGTTCTCTGATGCCATCGCTATGTTTATGGAGTATTTACTTCTTCTGCAGAAATCCATGCCTCCCCTGCAAAATTACTGTACCACCACCACTGCCCATCAGGGATGGGGTAGGGTAGCTGGTAGGAGTGGCAGCAAGCAGTGGTGAGGGATTCTGAGGGTAGAGTGAGGCCATTTCTGAGCCTGAGGGTCATTAGCCTGACCATCATCCATAATCTAGTCCCGAGACACTGCAGAATCCTGAAGCTCAGAACCTGATTGCTCTTTTCCTTCTGGGGAAGTTGATATCCTTTATCTAGCTAACCCATCAGAGGAATCAAGAGCCTTCCTCTTGATACAGTAAAATCCTTGTCTTGGTTCACTTTAGAGGCAGTAGTAGCAGGAAGGAAATTTGGATGTGTTCTCTTCAGCATGGAGCTGTGGCACATTGTTCTTAATTCATTTTGGTTATAGTAATAATCATCACTGAATGGTCTCTGGATGTACTGTACAAATGCACATAATTGTATATATAGTTACAGGGAGTATATTGTGCAACAGATGTTAGCAACCTCTTCAGAATACTTCAGTTATGATACAGTTGCCTGAATATATTGCTGCTAGAATTCCCTGTGCTTTTTTTTAAAAAAGGAAGGCAATTTCAAATTTCAATGGGGAACCATTTCATTTATACAACTTTTACTGCTAGTTAAGAGCCTTTGTGTTCTTCAAGTATATGTGTCAGCTTTTAATGAAAATTCAGATTTGGCATGTGGAGATCTATAAAAAATAAAGCGAAAATAGTGCTTTTTATAACATCTGTCTGCAGCTTGTGATTGATAGCTGCAGTGATTTCATAGGTGCCCAAATATGTGGCAAAGGTTATTCCTATGAAATTACACTGCTGAATCTTGAAGCAATCTTGTGTGCTTTGCAGAAGTAAAGCTCTCTGGAACGAATGGACATTTACTACATCTAACCTGTACAACTTGTGTTGTATCAAGTTCATTACAGTCTATTAACTGTTTGTTGTTGCTTGCTAGATACTAGAAAACTATCCTTTTACCACAGTCCCAAGCAAGGGAGTGTTATCATAGCACCAGACTTGACAAGACACATGATATACTCCATCTGTCCCTATTTTCTAAAACTGATCTCTGGTAAATCATTGCTCCATTTTTTTTTGCCTTTTGAATATCCCTTGTAAAATCTTTGGCTGCATCTGGACTTAGTCTTTCCTTCAGAAGGCCCATTAAACCATTGGTCCTTAAATTAGCTAGTCTCATAGATTTCACTAGGTCTGCTCTAAACATGACTAAGTTTGGATCCAGCATGTGAGCTTCTAACATTATCATGCTTCAGGGTTCACTGCCTTCCACTGAGTTTCTAGAAATAAATTTTTTACAAAGGATGTAAAGGATCTATGTGCATGTGTATAAACATGAATACACTATTTTCTATTGCTTTACTGTCTGTATTCTGCTACAGTTTTTGATGGCTGTTATGGAGGGGTTATTTTTTGTATGAAAACATTAATGTTTTATATAATTTTTTCTTTTTGCGTGTTGAGTCCCACAGTTGCCACCCCCCAAATAATTCACACTTCACACATCAATTTTTGTTTGGGTTTTTGGCATAATTTTTTGGCCACAACTTTATTCAATACAAAATATGTGAGTGGTTGCTTAGGCACTGGTTATGACTATCTGTCCACGCCCTCAGGGACAGTGCTGGCATTCCGGACACCAGCGGAAGCCAGAGGCATTCCGGACACCAGCGGAAGCCTTAGTGGGAAACAAGTATTGGGTGAGAAAATGAAGCTGGGCAACAGTCCCTCACTTCTCACCCTCATGTTCCTTTGGGGCTTGCACGGCCCAAGTCCGATGCCAGGGACAAGGACGAAAAGAATGGCAAGCCCCTGGATTCCTTTAACGGAATTCCCTTCGCATCATTTGGAGGGGTAGGCACTTACCCCTCCAAGAACCACCTTAACCAGTGCCTAACCGCCAACCTTACAAGTTGTGACGATTTGCTACGCAGTAGGCAAAAACCAAATGGCACCAGCCAATCAGCCAGATGGCAAAATTCCTACTGTGCCCCCGCACCAAGGCAGACGACACCATGACAGGCATAGCAAGGTCAAGCGCTCAGGAAAAACCCCCCGTTAAAGGGAGGGAGGGCGGGTGATCCGAAGCAAACGGCCAAGAGGAAGTCCAACCCCTGGCTCCCTATATTTATAGACTCTAACTCCTCCCCTGAATTTAGCAACATACAAAACTCCCCAGCAACCCAATATTAGCCTTTTAACAGGCTTGGGGTTTTTCCTCACAACTGCCTAAATCATGGCAAGGTGGCATGTTTCCCCAACCGCAACCCGTGCTCTCTGGTTAGGGAGAACACGCTTTGCGTGTTGAGTCCCACAGTTGCCACCCCCCAAATAATTCACACTTCACACATCAATTTTTGTTTGGGTTTTTGGCATAATTTTTTGGCCACAACTTTATTCAATACAAAATATGTGAGTGGTTGCTTAGGCACTGGTTATGACTATCTGTCCACGCCCTCAGGGACAGTGCTGGCATTCCGGACACCAGCGGAAGCCAGAGGCATTCCGGACACCAGCGGAAGCCTTAGTGGGAAACAAGTATTGGGTGAGAAAATGAAGCTGGGCAACAGTCCCTCACTTCTCACCCTCATGTTCCTTTGGGGCTTGCACGGCCCAAGTCCGATGCCAGGGACAAGGACGAAAAGAATGGCAAGCCCCTGGATTCCTTTAACGGAATTCCCTTCGCATCATTTGGAGGGGTAGGCACTTACCCCTCCAAGAACCACCTTAACCAGTGCCTAACCGCCATGGAGCCATAAGCTCACCGCCAAACCACTCACAGCCCCAGCCAAGCCTTTAGCTTGGCCACCACTGCACCTAGCCAAGCCTCGTTCCCAGAGGCAGAAAGGTGCACCCCATCAGCCCTAAAAAGGGGCGCAGCTTGAAACAGAATCAAAGGATGGGAAATCACATCACCATCCAACTCAAAAATCCTCTTAGCCACCGCAGAATTGATGCGTTTTCTGGCCCTTTCTGTGGCTGCGGGGCAACGGCTGCCCACCCAACTGCGGCGTTGCAGTAACTTAGACCAGAATATTTTAGCCGACGGCACCAATGTTCGCAGCATCTCCAAGTCACTCAAAATTGCAGCACGAAGTGAGAGACAGTCCACGGATACCAGGTCGTTCTCACCCAGCTGTACCACAATAGCCGTGGGCGGCCCTTCCAAGAGCAGCTGCCTCCGAATCCTTGGCAGAAACTCTGACCAGCGCATTCCCCGCCTGGACACCCACGACAGCTGAACATGTGGAGGGAAGCCGAGACCTGGACCCAGCCTAGACTGCCTTGCTGCGACTCCAGCCCAATGGATGATGCTGTGCCCCACCAACCATATGCGAACAGCCGCCAGACCTGAGATAAACAAAAACAAACAGTATAAGAATCCAACAGTGTTAACGAACATAGCCCCGAAAGGCATCCGACTTCCAGCGCCCCAAATCCTTTATCCTAGCGGCCGACAAGCCCCAATGAGCAGCCATTGTTGCGGCCCCAATCCTGAAGGAGTGAGGGGCGAAACCATCCGACGTGCCGTCACAAGCGATAATCGCTTTACGCATCACCTGTGCAAACTGGTGTCTCGTCAGGGGCGACCCATTTTCATGTCTAAGCAAAGGCCCATCACCCGTGACGCGTACTGCTAAGTACTTACTAACATCCTTTACAGGGCAAGGGCCTGCTTCTCCCGTAGCAGGGAGACGAATGACGGCGCCCCTACCTTTCTGATCAGTCTTAGAATTTCTGACTGTGATCCTCAATTCTGCGGGGGTTAGCTGCACGTCCTTGAGCAAAAGGCCCCTGGAACGGCCATCCCTGTTGTTCTCCAAAACCAGCTCACCCACTCTCAGAGCTCCAAAAAAGGCAATAGAAAAGGCAGCCGAAAAAAGGCGAGCCTCATACCCTGACCAGCATACCTCCCGCAGCCTCTTGCGCATCCTGCTCAACAAATCAAAGGAAATGGGGCACCGTGAGGCTGGCTGGGACGGACGAAGTCTGCCCCAGCCTTCCAGGGCCCTGCGCACTATATGCTTCGCACAAGGGTCCTTATCATAAAATGTCTTACAGAAAAATGTTATGGCAGCCGCCTGTATCTTAATAGTTCTCGCTGCCCGCCCCAACTGAAATAAATGCGCCAAATACTTCAGCACCTGCGAGGAGGCGGGGGGAACACCCTCTAAATTAGAGGTTGTCCTGCGCATAAACGTCAAAAAATCAGTCCAAGCCTTTGTGTAAGACCTAAGGGTAGAAGGAGAAACCGAAGCCGCTACTCCCTGCAAAACTAATTGCTGCCAAGGTTCCAGAGATGATCCGGGAAATATTCCGGACGAATCCGTGCCTCTGGAACCAGGAGTCTGAACCGCTCCATCTGAAAACGGGACAGAGCATCAGCAATATCGTTAGACACCCCAGGAATAAAACGTGCAGAAAACACTATATTATGACGTAGACAATGCAACACGAAGGCCTGCAATAAGGCCGACACCCTGGGAGAGCGTGATGACAGTTTTGCCAGCACGTTCACCACCGCCTGATTATCAGTCCAGAAGCAGACACGACGGTTCCTGAATTCCTCGACCCACAAATGCACCGCCACTGCAATGGGAAAAAACTCGAGAAATGTTAGATCCCGTGTGATTCCTCCACCCTGCCACTCAGGCGGCCAACGCTCTGCACACCACCGTCCCTTCCAGTAAAGACCAAAACCCAGGGAACCCGCAGCATCTGATTGCACCTGGAAATCATTTTGCAAGTTTAGCGTATCTTGCCATAATGACACCCCATTGAATTCCTCCAGGAATTCCAGCCATATGGAAAGATCAGCCTTCACCTCCTTAGATAGGCGCACCCTATGATGAGGGGCCCTCAACCCCACAGTAAGGCGAGCCAGGCGCGAACAGAAAGGGCGTCCAGGTGCCACCACCCTGCACGCGAAATTCAGATGCCCCAACAACGACTGCAGTTGTAAAAGAGATACTTTCTTCAACGGGAGGAGATCCTCTATGACCTTCTTCAAGGCTACTAGTTTGTCCATCGGCAAACTAGAGGTCTGGGCCACCGTATCCAACAGGATACCCAAATATATAAGTCGGGTAGAAGGACCCTCGGTCTTTTCCGAAGCAAGCGGAACTCCCAGCTCCTGCGTAAGGTCAGCAAAGGCCTGCAGCAGCACCGAGCACTCACCAGTATCGTGGGCAGAGGCCAATAAAAAATCATCCAAATAATGCGTGACCCCGCCCAATCCTGTTTTAAATTTAAGGGCCCATTCTAGAAAGGTGCTAAATGATTCAAAAGCCGCGCAGGCTACTGAGCAACCCATAGGCATAGCCTTATCAAAGTAATACTTGCCCTCGAACTGAAAACCCAGTAGCCAAAAATCATCCGGATGAATTGGGAGAAGGCGAAATGCCGACTCAATGTCGCATTTTGCCAATAGAGCAGCGGGGCCGAACCTCCTAATCATCTTGATCGCCTGATCAAGAGATGCATACTTCACAGAGCAAAGCTCTGGGGGGATGACATCATTAACTGAAGAACCCCTGGGATGTGACAAATTATGAATCAAACGAAATTCACCTGGAGCCTTCTTTGGGACAATACCCAATGGGGATACATGCAAATTATGAAAGGGAGGGGCATCAAAAGGCCCGGCCATCCGACGCATGGCCAGCTCCTTTGCAATCTTTCTGCGAGCGACGTCAGGTTGCTCACGAATCGATTTTTGGTTTGACGGATTCCGTGCCACGGGAGGCATGGCTACCGGAATCCGGAAACCAACAGAAAAACCATCCCTCAAATAATCTGCAGCAGCTCTGTCAGGATAAGACTGCAACCAAAGTTGCAGGGCCGGCAACCGCACCGGGGTATGAGCCATGACAGTCAAGAGCTCATTTTCCTGTACCTGGGGCAGGAGCGAGAGGGGTGTTTTGTTTGGGGGTTTGCTGAGAACCCCCTTTTCCGCCACGAAAGGGCCGCCGATTGCCAAAACAAGAGGAAGAGGGATGCGAACCACTGCATTTCTCGCAAATGTGGGCGTACCTGCACCCCTGTCGCTGACAAGAACCCTTATTATAATCCCAGCATGGGAAACGGCGGCCAGTCCTAAAGGCCCCAATCTTCAACTTCTGCTGCTCCGTAGCCTTCTTGTCGATGAGCGGAGCCACATGGGTGGTCCACACATCGAGATCCTTACGATCCCATCGCGCTGAGGGAATCCTAGCGGCACGGCGCCTGAAGTTCTCATCATACTTTATCGCAGCTTTTTCACCAGCTTTGGTGAAAGCCGAGCGAACAATAGACAAGTAAACTATCAAATGAAGAGATCTCCGTGGGTAAGCCGCCACCACTACTCCAGCAAAGACCTGGAAACAATCAAGCCAATGCTCGAAGGTCCTGTCCGCCGAGGGAGCGCCCTGGCGCTTCTTCGACGACTTCCCTCCCTCCTGGTCCTCAGAAGGAGGAGCCAATTTGAACATGTCCACAAAACGGCCGTTCAGAATCCTGGACCGCAGTCTTGTCGACAAATGCAAACCGGGGATAATGTCCCTCGCGGAATTGGTAGAGACTTTAACGTCAGGCACCAACGCGCCATCCCTACACTCTTGGACCGCCCCATACTTTGCACGGTGCGAGTTGGCCCTCCGATCCCAAGCCCACCGTGGCAGACCCGAGGCCGATTCTCCAAAACCCCAGTAAAGTTCCCTGGACTCGCCAGACTCATCGTCGGAGCTGGAGGATGACGTACCAGTATAAGAAGAAGATGATTCACCCCTCCTTCGCTTGGCCCGTTTCCGAGAAGACCTTCTGCGGTGACGTTTTCCACCCGAAGACTTCCTGGCAGGAACTGGCAAGCTGTCTTCAATGGAGGACTCGGAATCAGGGCTCAGCTGTGCTGCACCTAAAGCTGCTTGAGGAGACACAACAAGTGAAAGGCCGGAACCCGACGCCACCTCATCTGGAGATTGGACGTGCACACCTCGGCGGGCGGTAGCTGCCGAAATGTTTTGGTTCCCCGCAGCCCTCCTGGAGGAACGACGTGGCCTCCGTGAATGGCCACGAGGAGCAGGTAAGTCGCGGGGCTGGGTTAATTGAGAATCAGTCCTCAAACCCCTAGATGATCCATCTCTCCCCTCTTCACTAGATGACGGCGACACTGGGGACGACGCCACCACGTGACGAGGACGCCTGCCAGACGTGGAAGGCTGAGCAGAGCAATGTTGAAGGAGGCCATCCATCTGGGCTGCGAAGCGAGACAAGGCCACTGGATCGCCGGCCATGCTTTCCACCAACGTTTGCACCCTTCCCGCCGGTTGACTCGGGGCGGGAGAGCGAAGCGCCTGTGATGGACCTCTAATAGGCCGTTTTGCACCAGAAGCTGGGCTGGGATGAGCTGCAACCTTCTTAGGAGCCATGCCTGCTATGTAGAATCAAATGAGAATTAACAACTGCCGCAGGCCGGCGTCACTGCCGTACACCAACAATGAATTCCACAGGAATACAATAAGGCTGTGAAATGCTATAGCTAAACAAAATAATTACTATAGCAAAGAGTGTACTAAATCCAAAGGCGAACTATGTTATCTATCTATCTATCTATCTATCCAACCGAATTATATATTTATATAAGTATAAATGTACTATTTACTTATTCACGTATTCAATTATTATTATTATTATTATTACTTTAAGAATTTAATATTTATTAATAATCAATTTTTTAATTATTTATCGAGTCAATGTACCTTACAATGAACGGTGTTTAAAACAGCAAAATTAATTGCACTCCCCACTTTTTCCAGCAGGGGGCAACCTGCCAGACCGAGCTAGCACAACCAGTGCAGCGCTGCGTTGAGCCACAAGGGGGAGCTCCAGGCTGACAAGCTAGCTGCAACGCACAAATCGTCCAGGAGGGGGAGGCAGTCTAAAGGAACTGCTGCCAGCAAAAAATTCTCCTCCCGTGGCGGCGCGCCGCTAGCGGCAATAGACAGGCGGGCAGGGGCGCAGGCCGCGGTTCCCGACAACGGGGAAGCGGTCCCGACGTTTTCGCACAGGAGACAGGGGGAAGCCGCGAATAAAGAGGCCCGGCCCCCAGTACCGATCGCGCCGGCTCGGCGGCGGTAGCGCCGCCCGGGCCGAGCGCCCTCCCCACACGGCCTCCACTCACACCCCGCGCGGCCTGCAGGGACGGGCAAGATCCGCCTCCAAGCGGCGCCTCCCGAACCTCTGTAGGCCGAAAAGGCCCCTGATGCCGCCGGGGCTGGACGCAGGCCCCGCTCTCCGGCGCCTCCACGTGCCGCGCGGCCCACAAGGACACCCTCCCCACGGGCCTTACAAGCGGCTGAAACAGACTCCTTCCCTCCGCGGCGCTTGGAAGCCGCGAGAAGGTACAAAGTAGATGGGGGGGAAGGGGAGGTGGGGGGGTTCCGGAGCTCCGCGGGACCACTGCTAGGCCCGCGCGGCTCGTGAGAGATGGGGGGGATGAAGTGGGATGGTGGGGAGGGAATATTGTTTTAAAAACCGGGCCCTGGCGGCAGCGGGCAGTCGGCTGCGGTCGCCCCGAAATTCGGTGGAAAACCGCTATGCCTAGCCCCAAGGCAGGGCCCGGCAGGCCGGGGGGGGGAACCCACCCTCTAGCCTTGTCTATAAGCCCCTTCCTTTTCTTTTATTGTTTAAACTAAGAAGGGGCCCGAAGCGAGAAGAGAGGAATATAATTAAAAGGAAGATGGGGGGAGGGAAGAACGGGGGGGGGGTTGATGGGAGGGAATTAAGTAGATAAAGGGGAATTAAGGAGGAAAGGACGATTGCAACAGCAAACTAACTAGGCCCGGTAAAACCGAAAGTAGCAAAACAGTACAACCGTCTCAACGCAGCTCCTGATCCGAAGCAAACGGCCAAGAGGAAGTCCAACCCCTGGCTCCCTATATTTATAGACTCTAACTCCTCCCCTGAATTTAGCAACATACAAAACTCCCCAGCAACCCAATATTAGCCTTTTAACAGGCTTGGGGTTTTTCCTCACAACTGCCTAAATCATGGCAAGGTGGCATGTTTCCCCAACCGCAACCCGTGCTCTCTGGTTAGGGAGAACACGCTTTATCTGTCATATAAAATATGTTTACATTTTTAAATGTAAGCTGCTTGGATACTTTTTAGGGAACAAGTGGTCAATAAGGCTAATAATGATGGCAAAAGATGTCTCCTTTTGCAGCTGCTGAGGTGTTAATAATCACTTGTAGGACAAAAACAAAGATGCCACACCAAAAATATTTGGATTTTTATTGCTGCAACAGACACAGCTACCACCTTGGCAACTTTAGGGACAGTAATGTTTTCCTGCTATGTATTTTGGTAGCCTCAGAGCAAAAGAAAACAAGCTTGCTCCATTCACCATGTGACAGCCTTTAGATATTTGAAGATGACTATCATATCTCATCTCAGTCTCCTCCTTTCCAGGCTATACATACCCAGTTCCCTCAATCGTTCCTCATAAGGCTTGTGATGCAGTTCTCCAACCAAATTATGTGCAAAAAATTGCACAGATTAGGGGAACACATGAATAAAAAATACCCATATTAGTGAAAATAACACACACAAATACATTACGTTAGGGAAAATAGCTTGCAAAAATGCACACATTAGGAGAAATTTGCACTAAAAAGCTGATAATTTTCATAAGGGCTTAAAATTGGAAAGATGAGAAACGTTGAGAGCTACAGCTCCGGACAGATGCCAATTTCTAACTTAGCACCTGATCTGTTTGCTGACTTGACAGCAGTAGCATAGCATAGCATCTCTCTCTCTCTCTCTCTCTCTCTCTCTCTCTCATTGCAAAGGATACTGTGACAAACAGAAATGTCCAAAAGTTAGAAGCATTTACAGACAAAGCAAATGAGGTTTTGAACCTCAGGAGTCAAACCTGCTCAGCTTTGTTGCTTGCTGCCCTCAGTCACCATGGTAGTGCTGTTATCTTCCATTATGAAGTGCCCTTAAACACGTAAAGTGTCACTGCTTTTCTTTTATTAATGTGACCTGCACAATCTGCAACAGTGTATAAAGTCCAGAAGCAGCTAAATGCTAGGAAAACCTCAGAAAAAAAATCGACAATTGGTAGGGCGTTTACTGTTACCAAAAAAGCTCATTGGCGTTTCTTTCCTCATTAGATTGTGCTGCTATTATGTGAACTAAGAGTTCTTTGCTGATCTTTGCTATGTGTGAAGAATAACTGAAGAACTTAATAAGGACTCGGACTTATGATCTCATTAATAAGATTTAAATTGCTGATTTAAGTTGCCTTTGTCTGTGGCAAGGTATGCAGTCTTTTATTCTATCTTTCCAATTTCCCTTGGTTAACAGAACTCTGATAGCTGTCCAAGTTTTATTCAATATATTCACGTATCAGAGCTTTGAGTACCTTTGACAAGTATTAAATGTGATTATGATTATTTTATTATTTGTATAGCACCATCTGTGTACATGGATTTTTACAAAGAATGAGAGAAAAAGTTCCTAACCCCAGTGGGGGTTTAAAAGCTGGAAAACAGACACAGTGGAGATAACAGAGAATAGAGAGAGGAATGGATAATGTTTAGAAGATGTTTAGAAGACATCTGAAGGCAGCCCTGTTTAGGGAAGTTTCTAATGACTGGTGTTTTAATGTATTTTTAATCTTTGTTGGAAGCCGCCCAGAGTGGCTGGGGGAACCCAGCCAGATGGGCAGGGTATTATCATTATTATTAATATTATTATTATGTCAGGATAGACAAGAGAATAATTTCAATCATTTCTCTTTTATGTACTTAGGGTTAATTATGGTAGAAAGGGAGGAAAACCTAGAGTTGCCATATTTCAAAAAGTAAAATTCTGGACACCCGGAAAGTTGTTGAGTTGTTTCCCCCGACATTTTGCCAATTTAGCAAAATCACCCCTTGACACCATTTTTACAGGAATTTTCCTGACGTATGGCAAGCCCAGGAACACCTCTTTTGAGGACCTTATTCATGGGTCACATATGGGTGGTGCCAGAGTAAAAGGTGTGCTGGGATGAAGCCAAAAATGGGTGAGCCCAGAACCCAAGGTGAGGGGCACCCATTTCTTTCTTTCTGCCTCTTCTTTTGGTACCTCCTCCCCACACTTTCCTTGCCCCACACGTAAAAACAGGGCAAGGGTTGCATGAACTTGAGCCACAGCTGTGGTAATGGTGAACATTAGGTTAAGGCTGGGTTAAGACATCTATGTCTGAGTGTGAGTTAAGCCATGAAAATGGTATGGGTTGCCACCACATTTGTTGAGTGTACATCCAGTAGAGGCTGGTGAGGTGTGTGTGGAGCTGGCAGCAAAACAAAAGAAGCTCTAAGCCACCATATTTTCCTCATCCCCACCTATACATCTTTTGACCAACTTCTATGAATTGATGGTGGAAGGGAGACCCTCACTGGTTTGGCTTAATTCCTTGCAATTTGGAGACCTTTGCATAAAAAAAACCCAAATGTGATTTGAACTCTGCTTTTGCTGAGGACTTTAATTCTGTGGAAATTTGCATAGTAACATTTGCTTGCCTCTCTGTTAGCACAGGAGCATTATTAAAAAAAGGTGAGAGGCTTAGATATGATGGTTCATAATGTACTTATTCAATAAGAACATATTAAAATTATGATTAAAATAAAATATCTAATGAAAAAGGATTAAGCTGCTTTAGTGTTTCATTTCCCTTTTCACATGATAGTATGGTGAGCAAATGATTCAACAGTTGAAGGCTGAAAGAATGTCCTAAGCTACTGATATGCTGGAAAGCCCATTCAAGTGGAATTTTCAACAGCTGTTTGCAGGCTTCATTAACACAGAACTTGAATTTCTTGATGATCTGTGCCTAGCTGTAATGATAAAGTCTTTCTTAAGGGAGAACTAGAAAGAACAGAAGAATGCATAAATAAACTCTCTAATCAGCTAGCAGAGACCTTAAAATGGAAAAGGAAGCGTCCAATCTGACTAACGAAGGCTGGGATTATCGTGGATCAATATGAGGTTTCTGAATTGGAAAAATGATTCAAAGCAAAAGTGGAAAGAAGAGATTTCATTCTTTGGTAGAATTTTGAAGGAAAAGGACAGGGTCCATGTTTGAAGCATTATCTGAATTATTAACAAGTATATTTGGAAAGCTTTTGATATGACAAATGTGTATACTTTTTAGGTATTCAAATGCAATAAAAAAAACACCACTAAATTTGGTAATGGGATACTTAATCCCTAGCAGAAATATAATCATACCAGTGTCTTGTTTTTATGATTCTGTTGTTTTTTATTTTTTTTAGTGTTGTATATATTTTATTCATTGATATACTTTGATCTTTATTTGCTGTTGCATAACACCCTCGGATGCTTTGGAGGCAGGGTGATTAAGAATTGCAATCAATAATAAGAATAGATGAAAGCTTTTAAAATTTAAATTCAACCACTTTCCCACAAGATCAAGAGCAGTCAATGTGATGGCCTCCAGATTTTGTTGGGCTACAACTCCTGTCATTTCTGGTCATTCCCAATGTTGACTGGAGCTGGACACCACTAGGCCTATGAATCAAACTAGAAGCAGTGGAAGTCATTAAGATGACTGCAAAGTAAACACATAAGGGGAGCCCACCTGTCCATCTTATTTCTTGCAACTGGTCCAGCAGGTGGCATTGGCTGTCAGGTTCCTCTTCGGTAGCCTCAGTGTTTCTGTTGTCAGCAGAGAGGAGGATGGGGGCAAAACTAGAATTGTCGGGGATCTACTATGGTCTTCTGCTCCACCACCCACCACTGTCTGCTCAATCCCCAGTAGCGATGCCAGTATTAAGAGAGTGGCTCTTTAGCCACCAAACTGGTTGTTACTGATTTATACATTTAATTGGGATTATTCTCCCCCCATCCCAACTCTAAGTGCTACTAAGTGGACTATGAGTAAGAAGAAGCATGATAGAAACTGAAATTGACAAATGTGGCCCACTGGGGTCAGGAAAATTGTGCTCTCCTTCATATGATGGTATATGGAACAGTTCTGTTAAAATAAAAGTTCTATTGCTGAAACTTTACAAATGCATGCACTGTGAGCTACATACATCTGCTGCTGCTGAGAGAGAGCTTTTAGGCTTGCCTTGGTGTGTTTGTTCATTCTGCTGCTTTACATATCCTTTGATTCTTGATTAAAGCTAGCTTCAGATCACCTCTTGAAATTTCCTGTGCGAAGCCTATACACAATGCACATGATTGTACGGAACCTCCATGGCTACAGATGGGATATTGGCTAGCAGGGGGAATTGCGTTAAATTTACAGTACTAGGAAAAAGGCTGATTTGTGAACAACAATTCCTCTTGGATTACCACAATGCATTATATGTGAGCCTGCCCTTGAAAATGACTATTGTTTCTATTGCTGTGGAATGGGCCTGCCAGAACTTTGACTGATATTGCCAGATTTATGCACATCATGGGCAGTTTTAAAAGCACCAGCTACCTGTCTGCTTCCAGGCCCACTTCAAAATGGTAGGATTTACCTTTGAAGTCACAAATGGCCTGGAACCCAAATAGCTGGAAGAGTGCCTCCTGGTGCTGAGGCCACTTTTCAAGTATAATTTGTGATAAAAAAATGAAAGAGTATTTTCAGCAGTACCACCCTGTTGATAAAATGCTCTCCTATAGAAGCTCCCCTGGCACCCTCTTACAATATTTTCACTCACACCATTTTTTCAATGAGGCATTTGAATCTGTATATGTTTTCAGAATTAATGAGTTTTTCTCTCTCCTGTTTCATTTAATGATTGATCTAATTGATCGTGTGCCTTCTTGAAATTCTACACAGAACAAAGGACATACTGTAATGATGTTTTAAATAAATGAATAAGAAAACAAGTTGGCTATTGCATCATGTGGATACAGAACGAGAAAATAATGGAGAATAAAAGGCAACTGTGGATCCTTCCATAGTATTCCACACAATGATGTCTGGCAGTGACACTGCAGCCAACTTTCTCAGGCAGATTATTTCTCTCAGATCATCCCCTCCCCTGCCTGCAAAAGAAGTCACTAGTAATCCCATAAATCACACTGAAAACAAACAAGGCAACAACTTATCACTGTTGAGTGGGAAGGTTTTGATGATAAAGGGGACTGCTTGTAAGTAGAGGGAAATCAAAATTTTGAAGCCTTGAATGGCTTAGACAGTTTTTCTGCCTGCCAGGACAGAATACCAGATGTGAAATCTAATGTGTAAAGTACCCTTAGCTAAATAATATAAGAATCATCCCCTGGTAGAATTAATGAACGCTACAAGGGAGATGAATTATCCAGTTGAAAGCTGTAAACAGCACAGGGTATGGAAGATATGTGACTTCAAGTATCATAGGAGCAACAGGTAAAGATTACCCAGAGAACTCCATTTTTTTCCAGAGATTAGGTGGGATGGGGAGACTAGAGGAAGAGAGGGATAGAGCCTGTGAGGGAGTAAAAACAAGAGACAAAAAGAACATTTTGTTCTTCCTGGAAATGTGTTCAGACAGAAGCTGCTTCATTTATGAAGAATCTTCTCCAGGCAGTTAATTAGCTTTGTCAGTCAGTTCTCACCAACCAGATTATTGAACTGTTTCATATTTGAAATTCTTTAAACTAACATCTTGACATTGCCGGTAGGTGTGTTAATAATATGAAGACATGAGAAGAATTTATTAGCTTTGGTGTGCTGTCTGTGAATGTAGTAGCGAGTTGCTTCAGATTATCCAAACACAGCTTGAGCTTTCTACTGAAAAGTTATAATTGCATTTTGAAAATGCTATTAGCTTTCTTTGAGGTAGCAAATGGCAATATCATTGTGTAGGATGCGCTGTGTACATAATAATGAATCCTAATGCAGCAAGTGCCAGTTTTTACACGCATCAGGCCGCTAAAGAGAAAAGCAAGAGTGGATGTGGTTGTGCTTCTAGGTTTCTTTAAAAAAAAAGTCTTTTCACTTACCTGATTGAAGGATTTTTAAGAACTGAAACTCTTGGCTCATCATCATTGATCATGAAAGCAGAGCTAAACCTGTGTTCCAGGCATTTAGACAATCTACATACATGTCTCCTGCCTGCTTTGTAATAATTATCAAAGTGTGAAGCAAATTGCTAGGCAAAGCACATATTGTACCTGCCCTGCCCTACCCCAGCCAAGGAAGGCGCACGACTGATAGCTACGACTTTATTGACAAAAGAAACACTTACAGAAAGTCCTTTAGTGCTCCAGATGTGCGCATGAGCATGTGCACACACTTTTCTAGGCACTAGGCAGCTGTCCCTCAGATCTGTGCCACTGTTGCAGCAGCAGTGAGACTCCACTCCTCCGTTGGCTTATATAGCCTCCCCTGACGGGCTGCGCGTTCATGACCTGAAATCTCTCCTGCACAGAGGTTGTTGCTGCTCTTCTTGCTTCATGCCTCCTAATTCTAGGAGACAGTGGAGTAGAGAAAAGTGGGGAGTCTATTGACCCAACTGTCACCAGAATCGCCTCTTCTTATGCCACATCCTGTTTGCCTTCCTCCTCAGATAGCCCTGAGGTTTCCTGCTCTCCCTGCCCTGGCTCCTTCCTTGCAGGTGGCACCAAACCCCATAAATCACTTCTTGTGGGTCACTCCCCTGGTTTCCTGTCTCTACCACACATTCTTTGGATCTCTGCCAGTCCCTTCCTTTTTTCATCTGTGTTGGGCCCAGTGGCTGGAAGCCACTACTTAGGGGACTTTTTTTACCTGGCAATTATCAGTCAGCCACAGAAGTACAGCCCAAGAATGTGTTTTGCCAGGAGTTAACAGACTGCATACAAATATATTTTCGAATAAAATACCCTAAGAAGTTGACAAATTTTCACGAGGTTTTCTTATATCTTGTAGCTTGCTGGAGAAATGCGAAGAACTGAAGATATGAGTCCTGAGAAACTAAAAGAAGTGAACTTGACAGATTATTCAATCTCTAGAAATGTTATTCAAGCACTAGAAATGTTATTCAGTCATCCACTGGGTTTTGTTATTTCAATAGGCATTACCAATGTACTTTATTTATTTATTTATTTATGGATAAATGTGTAAACTACACATTCGGCAACAAAGATTCCGGTGTTGGGGTAGAATAAGAACAGCACAATATTGTTATGGGGGATGTCTGCTTTCTCTTAAAAAACAAACAAAAAACCTTACACATAAATTGCAGTTTGCTGGAATGTCCCTCTTGTTTATAGGTAGTGTGGTTTTGACTGCATAAGCTTAGCCACTTGCAAGGCTTGAATCGGTTATTTCTATATAGATGGAAACTTCCTGCCTGCAATCATAACAGATGGTAAAACTGATACTAAATCCGAATTTCATAGTAACTTTACTTTTTGCTTTTCTAAAGAAGTTGAGACTCTTCCTTCAAAGAATATCAGATTGTGACATATATTTTTTTTTAAAAAAGTTTATCACCACAGGTGCAGTTTTGTTAAATGCTACCTCACCTTAATGAGTCCTTCCACAGATGTAGGCTGAGGGCAGACCGTGTTTCCCCCCCTATGCATTTAATACTAGATGTGGAGCAAAGGTTAAGTGGTTAAATGTAATGAATGCATGGAAATAATTCTGCTGTTTTCTAATGTGCAAAACAAGTACAATATAAGGTTGGTATAGGTTTAAACTAAGAAATAGATACTGTTCTATTATTCTCCAGCTTTGTTTAAAATGTTCAATTATACATATAAGTAAACAATAGGACCAGCAAATTAGTGGACCTAATAAAGAAGCGTGCAAAAATAGTCACAGACAATGCAATTATTGCTTCAGCCTATGAAGAAATTCTTTGCCTCAGCAATGAAAGCTGAAGTCATTACTTTGGGTTAGCCTTTTTGCCTTAAATGTATTCCAGCTGATGAGGGCAAGTGAATATCTTTAATAGTTCATAATCAGTGGCTTTACAGTTGCTGCGGAATAATCTACTGCCAGAGGTAGTTCAGAATTTAAAGCGGCCAAATAAACAGATAGACACAGAGTCTGGGTTGAACTAGGGGCACTTTATTTAACATGAAACCCACAACAACCTCTTGCAATCCCACACTATTGGTGTGGGAGCAAATTTCTGGCTGAAGCAACTGCAGCCTCTAGGGCAACCCAAACCCCTGCCTGCAGGAACTGGAGGCCAAGCTGGAGACGGCACCTTATTCATAGACCACACCATGAGGGTGAGTGGGAAGGCCTGCTCCCCATCCCCCAAAGCCCCATAGTTCTGGGCTGATCCCCACATAGTCTGCTTGGTGGCTGAGGAAGCTGCCAGAAGGAAAGACATTTAAAATCCTTTTCCATCACTAGGATAATATTTATAGAAGTAGACATTGGCTGTGCCATCTTTCAAGTAAAAGTGCATTATAGAATTTCCATTACAAATTACAATAAATTAAAAAAGTTTACAATTATAGACCCTATACCTTGTGGTACCACCTCCTTTTTTGAAACTGGTGGTAGAGTATGGAATCAGCAATGCAGCAAGAAACTCTAACTTTATACCCTTAATTAGACAGTTTAATTCCCTTTAATTTTGCTAAAATACACACATTAGGGAGATGTGCATTAGGCATGATAATATGTTTGCTGGCACATGTATATCTTTGTATTTTCATTTGTACACATTTTAGCTTAGAAAGAGGACCTATCCTAATGATGGTTTGGAAATCTGTTTTCAGTTCATTTATATGCAGTCTCACTTAACTGAGAATTTTTTTTGTATGCTCTTCCTCAATTATACATTCTGCTTTCTTCCTTTCTTTTTTTAATTAATGGGTTTCATCACCATTAGTCAGACTACTAGAGATGGAGCAATTGGTCACAGTGTATTTGTTTCCCCCCTCTGCATTTCTTTCTACAGTGCAATGCTTGCTGTGCTAAAGACTTGAACAGGGAAAGATGTAGGCCAGGCCTGTTAAGATAACAAACTCTGTGAAAGAGAGATATGGATCTTGAAGTTGATTGAAAAGTTTCTTGGAGACAGGAGGAATAGCTTCCAAGGCTAAGCAAATAAATAAAGCAAAAACCAGCCATTGATTTTGTTCTCCTTTTATGTATATAAAAAAAGTCATGCATTCAGATATGACGAATACTAATCTAAGCAGGATGCTTCATCTTTATGGTTTTATAATTGCTGTTTGTAATAAATCAGGACTGAGAGAGGTTTGCTTCTTAAAAATCGTTCATTGTATTAAGTCCCTAGACTCCTTTAGAAGATGTTTTTGACTATTAAGCTTCTGGCTAATCTAATAGTATTGGTGCTGAACAAGTGCCAAAGGCTCTTTGGCATTCAGCAAGCTAAAGAAGCACCACTGCGACTCCAGCCTTAATCATTGAAATATGTAGCAAAATTAACTGCAGAGTGTTTGAGATAAGCCACAAGAAAGAAACCAACTACAGTGGATTAGGGCAAAGTAAAAACATTCCACAGGAACCTGGTATTCTTTTACTTGTACAGTGGTGCCTCGCAAGATGAAAAGAATCTGTTCTGTGATTCTCTTCGTCTAGCGGTTTTTTTTCCGTCTTGCGAAGCAAGCCCATTGAAGGATTAGCGGATTAGCGCTATTAGAGGCTTTTAGCTGCTTTTAGCGGCTTATCTGCTGATCGGATCAGCTGATAAGCGGTTTAGCGGCTTAGAAAAAGGGGGGGGAGAAGAAAAAAAAACCAGCAGGAACTCGCAAGACATTGTCGTTTTGCGAAGCAAGCCCATAGGAGATTCGTTTTGCGAAGCACCTCCAAAACGGAAAACTTTCGTCTAGCGAGTTTTCCGTCTTGCGAGGCATTCGTCTTGCGGGGCACCACTATAGTGCAAAGATCCCAAATGCCTTACCTTGAGGATCAGGTATTTCTTCAGTAGTTGATTGCCGATAGTCAGTCTGCCACTTTTCTTCCATCTTAATTTGAAAGTATTGCAAACACAATCAGTTTTGTTCAGTCCTAGGCTTTAGTACTTTGAGGGGAGCCAGCAGTGCTTTTGCTCCAGAGGTATAGGAAGCATTCCTTTGTGCTGCCTTGATATATGAATTTCTATGGCTCTAGGAACACCTGAAAACAAAGAAGAGACCACCCCTGTTGTTGAATAGTGGAAAAGATGGACGAAGGACACAGCTCTGTTGGATTCACAGCTCTTTATTGCAGTAGTTAGAACTGCTCCTGGAATCAGACTGACTGCAGCCTAGCTGGCTGCTTTATATAATACTAAGTAACTTGAAACAGTAACAACTTACAACTAGCTAACCAATCAGGAGCAACAGTTTTCAATCCTTCATTTACATATTGGTGGCCCTGAGTGAGAACTGCAACTAATCTTAATACATAACACCTGTTCTGTAAGAATTCATAGATGTTTCAGACATGAGGGAGTAGCTATAATGAATGGTAGATGACCAGTTGTAGCGTCTTAATAGTTAAGCTCCTTGGAGATACACGTAGAAAGAATAACTCCCGGAAGTAAACAAATAAAACGAAACCACCACACTGCTTTTGAAGGTATAGTGCACTTTTGGGGCTGGCTAACGGGTAACATTCTTTTAAGAGAAGGTGTCTATGAACCATATGTGTACTGACAACTGTGTAAAATACTACCTTCGGAACATTATTGATTTTGGATTATCGTACTAGAAAATTAAAGGGTACTTTTAATTCTTCCAACATGCCAAGATGTCAAGAACCCTACTTGATGGCAGAGATTTTGAAGTTTTCAGATATTTGGAAGAATTATTATTCAGGAGTGTGTAGGTCCCAGGGCAATTGTTAACAGGGTTAGGTCAACTCTTCCTGCTCTTTGTTGTTGTTCTTCTAACAACACTTTACAGAAAAGGCATGGGTTTAATATTTTATGAGTGTGCTATGTAATAGTCCAGGGCCTAGGCCAAGATTTGCTGCTATACCAGTGTCTTTCTACAATAACATTTCTTAAGCAGGAGTACAAGCAGAAAACTCTTTTCATCTAATTGAGATCTAGGCAGTTAGGCACTACATTTCATGGGAAGGTAAATTTTAATGACTTGCACAAGGCCTGAAGTGGTCACTTCACACAGCATGACTTGTACAATCCATTGATAAGGACGGTATTTTCAATGCTCTAAGGATTTCCACTGGACTAAATTTTTGTTCTCAAGCTGTTCTGCTTATGTGTTTCTCTGAGATGTCATCATGAAGAGACATAAATGCACCATTGCCAGTAGGAATGATGGTGTTCAGGTTTATTTTTCTGTCTTAGGTGTCCCCAGGGAAGCAATTTCTGCTTTGATTAGGTGTCTGCTTGATGTCCAGTTTCAGGCACTTGAAAATGTCCTGTAGTTAAATTCTAAGGAAACAGAGATTATTTTAGTTGACCCCCGCTGCCTTCTGAATGACATCCTAGCCTTTGCAGCTCCTTTTGATGATTGAATTGTAGAGTTTCCTATTGGATTTGGGACTGTTGGATTGTTTACAGTGCTGAATTTGTTGTATGATTATTTTTTTTTGCAGCTGCATTTGTCCCAGACATTATAAGATTAATATCAAAGGTTCAAAAACTAATTCAAAACAAAACAACAACAACATTACACTATATTCAACTAATATTGGATGCCAAGGTAAGCTTGAGTAAACATATATATTTCTAACAGTTTCTAACTACAGTAGGTACCTGTTGAATCTCAGAGCTTGTCATATCGTTCCCCGGGCTGCAGGTCACTGTGTACAAGGTCCTCCCCCAAGTTGCAGCCTGCACCATAACTAATAGGACTGTCTGCAAACATCTTAATTGGTGGACAAGTCTATAATAGGAGAAGGTGTTCTTTTAGACAATCTGGTCCTAAGTTGTTTATGGCTTTATAACAAAACCTTAAACTTTGCTTGGCAGCATAGGAGTGGCTAGTGCTTTTCCTTTAACAGATGCTATATGCAGGTGGTAGAATGATAACAAGTTTAATTAATTAATTAATTATTATTATTATTATTATTATTATTAATAATAATAGGAGTAGGACTGTAGATGTAAAACTGCTGTTAAGGCTAGTTCAGAAGATGCATCTGGTGCAAAATCCCATGTCTATTATTTTTAATTAAACTTGTTAGTCACTTACTATCCAAAGGTCAAAAAGAATCTCAATTTCCAGTGTCATTTTTCTAGAAAAAGAAGTGTGTAATGTATTCACCAGTATTCTTTTCAGAATATACCTAGAAAGCAACTTGCTATCTGTCTGGGCGAACATAGGAATGGACCGTGCCGCTTTTAAATGTGATTGCTCATAATGTTGTTCTGTTCAGTTTCTGCATTAATTGCATTTTTTAAATCCAATTGAAAATTGACACTTAAATATGTATATAAGCGGTATCAGGCCTTGGGCGGAATCCTTTTGTCCATCTTCCTCTTGCGGCGGCGATACCAGGGTTCCCCATTAAAGGGGTTTTCTGAAGGGAGGCTTTGGCCGTACACCGAAAGGTCGTCATTGCTCCCTCCTGCGGTGGCGGCGTTACGGGGGCGGCCATCTCTGCTTGAACATATGTTCTCCAGAGCCGGCCCATCCCCCCCCCACACACTGGATAACCCTGATGCTCCCTAGGTCCCCGGCTGGGGACCGGGGAGGGAGAACGCCCAATGCCTGAGCCAAGGTCTACCCACATTTGAAATTTAATAAAGTTGTGGCCAATTTAATCCCATAGCACGTTGTCTTGAGTCGTTATTCACATGACGGGGGGACCGTGCAGGATCTGGGGACTCCACCTGTCCACGCAATGTTGTTCTGTTCAGTTTCTGCATTAATTGCATTTTTTTAATCCAAATGAAAATTGACACTTAAATATGTATATAAATACACATTTCTGCATTTATTTTCTGTCAATACATGCATTTTAGAAGCATCTTGATAAGTTCAAACTGCTGAGAAATGCATTGCAACATTTGGAGAAGTTCAAGCTATCTTTCAGTTTGCACTTTTAAGTTGAGCGATGCTGATCAGTCAAGCCAGGTTGTATCCAAATTTGGAAAGCTTGAACTCCTCAAGCCTCTGTAGGTAAACAATGACATCTGCATTGTTCACCAATGCCTGCTATGGGATGTTTTACTTAAGCCTTTCCTGTAATGTTGTTTAATAACATGTCCCTTGCCTATGACTTAAGACACACTGCTGTCCAGCTATTCTCGCCTGGCTCCCTCATTCCACATTTAATGAGATTGACTGCAGATGCAATCGAGAATTTATAATGAGCTCTGTGAATAATATAAATGAAGTAGCCAATGGCAGTTGTCCTGCTATTTCTAAATAGCTTTCCCAGGGATCCTCCTTGAAAAAAATTATATTCTTTAATAATTGAAAACAGGATAGCTAGAGCACTTATTACCTTTATTAATGCCTTTATGAGATAAAAACAGATTTGTTTCAAGTCATTTCCACTTTCTGTAGCCCTCACATTAAGACCAACATGGTTATGGAATCCTGAGCATAAAAGTGTACAATCAATTATGATGCTATAATTAATTAAAATGTAAGAGTTAAGCTGAACTTCTATGATCCTTAGTCGGATAGTATTTTAATAAGGATAAATATAGGCAGTATTATCTTATTAATTTGTCAATGAAACCAGTTTTGCATGGATAACAGCTTTGCTAGGTGAATTTCATCAACAGTGTGTGTGTGTGTGTGTGTGCGCATGCGCATGTGTGTGTGTGTACATTCACAGTGAGGGGGAGAAACTTTAATGTGCAACATGCTGAATGTATCTATTAAGAGGCCATTGCCACAGCATGATCTTTCTGGTATGGATTGATTCCTACAGAGACTTTTATGTAAATGGAGCAGAAAAAAGCACTCCAGGCCAACAATCTCATTTTTAAAAAGATTGTTTTACTTATAATTTTGAAAACCAATAAATAAACACACAAATAATAAGGAAAGCAACGCATGGAGGGCAACCATATGTAAATTTGTTTGGAAGTAGGTCCCTGTCTGGGATCAATGCGATTGTTTTCATGTTTCAGCCTAAATCAAAAGAAAAGAAACTTGCATCTGACGTCACATAAACATATCCTTATTATACCACTGACCATATGTCACTATGCAGTGCATCACATTGCCACATGGATTTTATTTGCTTAAGAGTGTTGGGTTGCAGGTCACAACTTGTCAAACTCTGACAATCGTTTACAGTGCAAGCAAACCTGTGCTGGAAAAACCCCCTCATAAAGTGTGAATGAGCCCTGTGGAGGTTATTAGAAGAAAAATAATAATATTTGTTTCTATATATTAAAGTTAGCTCTAAACTGAAGTACAGCCACCCCCTGCCTCATGCTGGAGCCGCCATAGCAAAAGATTAATTTTTCAGGTTGAAACAATCCTTCCTGCGGCATGGCACAATGTGATTATTCACAGTAAAATGCATTGTGAGAATGGCGACAAACCAGTGAACTGCTTGCCAACAAAGCCAACCTTTTGATCCCGATTCTATTCAAATCAGTTTTTTCCTGGCACACACAGGATACTGCAGCAATCTTGTGTTTTCTACCTGTCAAATGTTAAAACTGCTGTTGGGTGGTGCCAAGTTGCACAAATGCTTTTTCCTGTGCTTGGGTGAATTGGCCCTTGGCCGCTGGTCTCCAAGTATTAAATGGGAATAGTAGTAAAGGTAAAGGTAAAGGTACCCCTGCCCGTACGGGCCAGTCTTGCCAGACTCTAGGGTTGTGCGCCCATCTCACTCAAGAGGCCGGGGGCCAGCGCTGTCCGAAGACACTTCCGGGTCACGTGGCCAGCGTGACATCGCTGCTCTGGCGAACCAGAGCCGCACACGGAAACGCCGTTTACCTTCCCGCTTGTAAGTGGTCCCTATTTATCTACTTGCACCCGGGGGTGCTTTCGAACTGCTAGGTTGGCAGGCGCTGGGACCGAACGACGGGAGCGCACCCCGCCGCAGGGATTCGAACCGCCGACCTTTCGATCGGCAAGCCCTAGGCGCTGAGGCTTTTACCCACAGCGCCACCTGCGTCCCGGGAATAGTAGTAGCTTATCTCAAATGGTGCTTATATATGCCAGACACAATAAAGTTTGTTGAATGGAAGTTTATGCACAATTATGGTCAACGTAGTTAAGATTAATATATATTTGTACTAAATAAAGTGCATAATATTACTACTGCAACACTGTTTAATACTAATATGTCATATTTTATATATTCATTTTACCATTGTGATCTCTAAAGGCTTTGAGGTGATACATCAGGGGAAAGTGGTGCTGTTCTCATGTTCTGTTTGCTTCCCAGATGCCTCTGGGATAACGGGATTTTGGACTAGATGGGCCTTTGGTCTGATCCAGCAGAGTTCTTCTTTAATTCTTATTGCTTATGCTGTAGGCATTTGTAATAATCGTGCTTGAGAGTTTCACGGAAATGAGTGAAATAGATGTGTATCACTATTTGCTAGAATTAGATCTAGCGATTTACATCCATCAAAAGATTTGTTTTCCTTTTATTATGCAGGATGTCAGTTTTGCAAGCATTGCTATGTCACTCCATTAAACTGCTGGCTTAGACATAACAAAAACCAAGCCGTTGTAATTGGTTCCACAAGCGTTCAATAGTATAATGAATATTTTTTCCCCCTAATGAGAGAAATTATCAGAAATGCAGATTTGAAAGTCTGCATTACTACATGTAAAAATGATGGCAGAGTGTAAAAAAGAGAGCAAAAGCTGTTGGGTGGCTAGAGAAGTACAGGAAAGCATTTTCATGTGATTGATTTCACAGTGTAAAGAGAGAGAGGGAAAGAAACATACAGAGTGCAATTCATGAGTGTAACTCTTGCGCAGTATCTATTCACCTCTTGGATCTTGCCAAAGAGCAAAGAACAAAGGCTATAACTAAAATATAGGCTAAGTATTTGTGTAACAATACTGTTTCAGTACTGATATTTATTTAATTTGAGCATAGAATGGTTAATGGAAAATCTCCCATCCAAACACTGATCAGCTACAAACCTACTTAGGTTGCATTTCCCTGACAGACAATTTCAGCATTATATTTGAGCTTTCACATGACATAAAAGCCACTTCTAGAAAACTAATGGAATATAGTGCATGTTTAGTGTTCATTTCTTCAGTATCTGATTCCAGAAAAATCCATTTACAGCACCTTCAACCTGAAGAATCGTGGGAGTAAAATGACAAAATTCGGGGTGGTATACCAGCATGTAGTTCTTTCTTGCTGTTTTCATGAGGGAATCATGGGAGAACAAAACATGCAAAGGCAGAAAGTGTGTAGAGGGAGGAGTACTGACATGATCCATTGAAGTTTGTTGTTGTGTCACACTACCCCTATTGGTGTGAATGAAATTCAGTGCCGGTACATTGGTCAAAAACTCACAATTCCATAACACAACAGGTACTGTAGTGTGAAAGGAATGTTAGAAAATGGGACATAACCACTAGCCTCTAAAATTTCAGTGGCACCCTCTGCAACGCTAAAATTTGGTGCCCTATTATATTAGTGTTGGTGAACACTATCATCCCCATATAACTTTAGCCTTGCAGTGGGAAAGAATGTGCACAGCCCCAAAATTTGTCTGGCCCAATTTAAGAAAATTTCCCAAACCAATCAGCCAACAACATATCCAGAATATTTTATCATTACAGGCTCAGTTAGTTATTACAAAGAAAAGTGACAAAAAGACTTGTTTTCTAGATACCTTTGTATTTAGTGCCTCTGGGATGAAGTATTTTTATATGAATTTTCTATACTCGTAATTGCTGAATTACGTTGAATTAAGCGAGTTTACCTATGAATAACCAGCGCTTTTTCCAGGTGGAATTCACTGGAAGTCAGTTCCAGCACATCTCATGTGGGCAGCATTGTCATTGTAAGAGAACAAGGGAGGCCTTCATGGTGAGTTCTGGCTCCTCTTTTTCTAGAAAAATAGCACTGTGAATAACTATTATGAGCCAGAATATCTGAAAGGAATTTGCTCTTGCCAGGGCCAGCTCTACCATTAGCTACAGTGAGATAGTCTGAAAAGCTGTTTGGGGCTCTCACGAAAGGATAGCAAATGGTTAGTTATCTAATTTGTTGTTGTTGTTTTTACGGCTAGTGCATGAGAGAAGTGCATGTTGGATTTTCTGCCTGAGGTGCTGAAATAACTTGACTAGTTTTGGGTATCATGTACTTTGACTTGGGCGAGGGGAGCGGGGATGCCGTTCGCTGCTCTTTCCCCAGCGGCAAAATGTCTTTCTTGTAGCAGTTGGCTGCTTGTTTTAAAAAAGGAAAAAGCAGGGCCACGCATTTCTCCCTAGTCTAATATTTCCAGTCCCCCTCACCCCAGTGTAATGCAGTCTTGGCTGCATTAAAGGTGTTGAATAACTGCATTAACCTTGGTATGCTTTGGCAAAAGGACAGCAAATAAGAGGCAATAAATGTCTCCCACAGCACTGATAAACTCCAAGGGCAAAAAGCTAGTTGTTTATGAGGTTCAGAGGATAATTTGGTCAAGAACATCTTTCACTTCAAATTATTGCCATTTTAATAATGGTGGAAGGTAATTTATGTAAATTATTTCAACAGCCCAGCTTTGGGTGGCTTTTTAGGGGTCTCAGCATTTTTGTATTGTTGGTTTGCGAACCAAATGGCTGAAATCCAAGATGCAAACGGTTACCTCCTGATTTCAAAGGATTTAATATAGAGGCATAGTTGTATAGCAATGGCCTACAGTCAAAAGCAGCACAACTGTGCTTTTGAGAACACTGGACTGTACTTGAATATCTAAGTCAGCTCAGTTGTGTATTACAAAGCGAAGCTGTGAAATTTCATGGAACAAAGAGTGGATTTTGAACGGAACAGTTGGTTGGAGCAAGAACACGCTTAATCCATTGTCTTTCTGTCTGAAAGGCACACACACACACCTCTTTTCTAAATTTTAATTCTCAGCTTTCATTTTGAAAAAAGAAAGACAATCTTTTACTTGGTATGTTGTTTTGCTGCTGGTAAGAAGCCCCTCAGCTGGACTGAAGAGTGCAAAAATAAGTCAACCCTTTATTTAACTAAGATACGAGGGGAAATGGAGGGGCAAGATTATATCTAGTTGCTGTCTTGGCTTCTGATGTCTAGTTGTTGAATACAAAAGCCTTGGGATGAAGGGAAAGGACTTCTTTGATAATTATGTAGAGGGAGGAATTCCATTACCATATGTTGGAATTTGGCAATAGTGGGTTTGACTCTGCATCAATGTGTGAGATGCCTGGCACTCTGACAGACATGTGTGTCTTTCTATGATGTCCCAATGAACACTGAGTGAGTGGGCTTGGGAAAACTTTTGAATGTTGACTTCTCAGACTCATCAGAGATCAGCTGCTATTGTCTGGTGCTGCCACTAGGCAAATCTGCCCTGGGAAGGCACTGAGGCAGGGAAGCCAACCAGAAGGCACTTGGCTGAGGGGCTCTTTTGAAGCTGGAGCTGGCCCCATCTTCACTGAAGGAAGACCCAAATTATGGGGGAAATCTGCAACCAAAACGACAACTTGCATTTACTGTACAAGTACATAAAGAGGTTAAGACACACAGACAGATGAATTCCTAGAGAAAACAGCTCTGTCCTTTGAACGTCTGTGGCAGGAAACTTGGACAACGGTTTTTAAAATCCTTACTATTTCCTCCTTGCCTCAGATCTTTCTCTTTTTGGTTCACCTGCTGATGCTGTGGTCCGAGGAAAATCCTTCTTCGCAAACTAGTCTTTGGTTTAGGGGGAACCCTGCCCATAAGAATGCCAATGGAATCTAAACAAATGTCAGCTTCATAAAATGTATTTTCTGGAGTTCTACTCCCAATGCTTCATCTTACTCCATTAATCAGGAAACTTCCCTTTGTTGTGGCAAATAGCATTTTTTCAAAGCATATTAAATGCAAAGTCACATCTAAGGTAGCTTGTGAATGTGATTAGGTGCTGAAAATCCTTGAAAAGGTTCATAGAATTGTTTGGACTCTTGGTTTGTGACCCCTTGGGCAGAAAGGGGAAGAAGAGACAGATTGAGTGTGCAGACTCCACAGAATGTGAGTTGCTGACTGGAAGAATATACTGTGTTTATTATCTGGTCAACTGTGCAGCCCTTTAAAGAGAAAAGAAAACTTAATCAAAGCTTGGGGTGCAGAATTTCAGCATTATTAGCCATCAATCTTAATAATATCTTAACTCCACTTTGTGCACAAATTTAATAATATGGATATTTTACAGTCTCTGGGAAGATTCACAAAACCAATTATAGAAATGTCAGAATTTCCATAGGAAGGTAACCTTCCTCTTAGCAGTGGCAAGGGAACAAAACAAACTGATAGTGATTAAAGTGTCACGATGTAATTGCATTTTCTTCCAAATAAACCATCACTTCCCAATAAATAATTAAAACAAGCGGTGTTCCTCAGGATGCAACAGTTCAGTAGCTGTGATTAAAAAGTGCTAGCAGGCATTATTAGATTTTTTTTATGATAAATTTTCTCCCATTGTCAATTTGTCAGATTTTATTACCTGGGTGTTCTTTTGGGGTTTTATTCATTCAGGTTTAGCAGGAAAGAATAACTTTGTTCTTCTGCCAGACACTGTGATGAAATCTATATTCCGTGTTAATTTCACAAGTAAACTTTAGGTGTACTCGGTTCCAAGTGCTGCTGTACAAATCTAGACTTAGGAATTATAATTAATTCTGCCAGTAGCCCAGCTTGTGTGAAATGTTAAGCCAAACCATGGCTAAATGTGAATGTGTGAGATACTCACAGCAGAAACTCGCCACTTTGTTCTTTTCCTGCTGCTACTACTTTACTACCTAGAGCTAAGTTGTAAAGTCATGGCTTTCCCTGGTCCATAAGCTTGAAACATGTTTTATGTCCTTGAATCTACTGAATTTTTGTTTAATTTTCATGTGTAAAGCATGTGAAATATTCAAAGGATTCAGATGGTAATATGGATGCGGATGGGCTTTATTATTATTATTCTGTTGTGTCATCCAGCTTGTGGAATTCCCTAGAGAGATACAGTTGGCCTTCTCTAGAGCTAAGGCTGAGTTTTAAATATGGGTTAAGATTATTGTCTCCCTGTTTTCATGTAGAATTGCTTTGTTCTGCTCTTGACTATAATACACTGAAGTGGCATTGATTTTAATGCATCGAACTGCTTTTATCGGGTGTATGTATTTTGTAAGCTAATGTGAGTTTATTTATAGAGAGATGCGAGGAATACATTTTTAAAATGCCAAAATAGATATGGTAAGGTTCTGAACCACATATATACAGAGATAGACTCAGCCTGTTTTCATTTTCTGATTTAGGGCCTGTGGGGTAGGATTTGCAGTCTGAACTTTCAAAGATGAAATAATGACAAGACAGTGCATGCAGAAATTACCCCATCTCCCTTTACCCTTAAAGGGCAAATTATATTTCAGTGCATTATGTGCCTAGCCACAGAGTTGCCCTGCCTGATGTGCCTGACAGCTAAATGAGTAAATGAATGGACACAACAACTGTCCAGGATTTAAAATGGCCACAACTTTATTGATTTCAGATGTAGGAAGCCTTGGCATAGACACTGGGGATCCCTCTCAGCCCCATGCTGGGGAACTGAGGCATGACAGGGTCTATTCGGGGGTGAATCCATCGCAAAATGCAGGTTTACACGGATGGGCCCCAAACACTGAAGGAAGCTCTATGGCCCGGTAGCCCTATGCAATGGGCTCTTTGGACAGAGACTTCCCTCCAGACCCCACTAGCGGGGTATCCTGTTGTTGCTGCTGCAGAGAACAGGGAGTGGGTGAGTCATTGCTTCACCGCACCCCAACTAGATGAAAGACTATAGAATTCTGCCCAAGGCCTAAACTGCCACTCGAGACTGCCTACAGCTGGAACCACTCATTCAGGTCTATTACCCAATGCTCATTCCCCAAAGGGGAGAAATGGACACCATCAGGGTGAAATAGCTCAGGCATATCAGACTTGATGTCCTGGTATCAAATTACAGACTCCCGAAGACATTGCAAGGCCCTGTTGATCTTCACAAGGGAATAGTTAAGGTGTGTTGGTCTCAGTGCACCACACCTCTGACAATGTGGGAAGAGCTCTGACCAGAAGATGCTCATAGATGGATACTCAGACCGCAGTTGTTCTGGGTCGGCAATTGCCGCCAGAGTCAAGTCCGCACTTTTACGCTTGACGAGGTCATTCTTGCCCAGTTGGAGGATCAGGGCATCAGGTGGGCTGTGACTGGTGATAGCTCTTTGGAGTGTAGGCAGAAGCGCATTCTACCACATGTCGCGCTGACCTATCCAGAAGAAGTTGGCCTTGCTAGAAAGGCCCAGATGCGCTCCCCAGCATGTACAGGTAGCGTGCACACTTGCCCAATGGATGATACTGTGGTCAAGGACCCAAACCTGTCTGCGGGTAGTACCTGAAAGATATTTAAGAGGACTGTGTAAGGGACTGATATCCTAGGCGGACATATGTATGCTCTGTCCACTGTGGAACGCCAGTGGCCCATGGCCTTAATGCAATCAGGATCCAGGCCCCTGGCTGCTGTAGAAATCACAGCCCCAATACAGAATGAGTGGCCAGAGAAGTAAATGGGCACCAACACATGCTGTGATGACCTTCCTCAAGATGGCCTGGGCAAGGGTAGCCTGTTAGAATGTACTGTATGAGAAGGGCGCCACAGTGGTCCAGCTGTGGAACTAGCTAGGAATCTGGAGGTCTAGCTCGGAATCTGGAGAAATGTGATTTTTTAAGGAATGGCTGTGTTTTGGTTCACATACTGTTTTGAAAAGTGTGAATTGCTGAACTCAATTTCTTCCCCATCCCTACCTTTTACTATTATGATGTTTGCCTTCACTTTTACAAAGCCCTCTCCCTCTGCTGCAACAAGAGAGCACCTTGGGGCAGCTGTCTGCCAACCACCCTTACTTTCTTCCAGAAAACCTTCCTGGAACAATGCTATATAGTGTCATTCCTGAAAGGCATTCTGGGAGCAGGTGGCATGTATTTTAATATGCTGCCAGCTGTCCACCTCATCAAACTCTTTTATCTTGTTGCCATGGAGGGCTTGGTTTATTCAGTAGCACTGGTTTTTAAATTATTGGCTGGTATATTTTGAAGTGCCCCTGTAGCCAGTGGCTTCATCTTTCATGGCTTGTACTGTGCAATTACACATGCATAGAGATACACCACTTGTTATGTGCCTCTGTTAAGGGCAAGAAGTGAATTTGCTCTCCTCAGAAGGTCTTCTAAAATGTTGTTTTGATCCAAGCAAGCAAACTAAACAGATGCCGGTGATCAGTACTCACATTATAAGATATAAATGCTGATTCCTCCCCTTTTATGTCTTGTATTTAATGTAATAGAACAATAACAGCTGCTGTTCAGAGTATCACAGATCTGTTCTTTTGAGTGTAAAGGTTTGTAGTGCATTGATAGTGTACTAAGAATAGAACACGTATAGCTAATTGAGTGCACAGCTCTTTCATCCCATGCATTATCGAGAAAGGTTATCATGGAGGCTGAGAGAGAGGCTGGCATTTCCTCCTCTGATAACTGACCTTACCAGCATGATCTAATTTTATTTATGGAACTATCATTCATGTCAAGTCAAAGATGGAAAAAAGCCCTTTTTAAGATGAAGCACGCTGGCTAACTACCAGCAGTTGTGGAATCATAGGACTGCAAAGCTAGCTAGCAGACATCTGAAGGCTGTCTGATCCACCCAGATGCAATTAATAGTTTGGATAAGTTTAAAGACACTTGCGTGAAAGAAAATTGATGGTAAACCACTGGTTTTTCAACAGAGCCTTGCAAAGGAGCTGAGAGTTGTTTTAGAGATGGCTGTCAACTTCACATGTGTGGAGTTATCTGGATGCTTCAGGGGAAGTCATGAATGTTAAACTGGTCAAGTGTACACATGAAGCTGGAAATGAGACAGATGGTTGGTTCCTCTAGTACTCTGACTAGCAGCAGTCCTTCAAAATCTCAAGGAATGATGTTTACCAGCCTTGCATTGTGAGCTGCTTTTCTTTTGAGATATCGGGACCTGATTCTTCTATGTGCAAAGCATGCGCTCTACGACTCAACTGTGCTCCCTTCCTGGTTAATAGCTTTCCTGTTTATATGCTTCAAACTCACCAACATGGAAAAACAGAGGAAAACAACTATCCCTGTACAGTGGTACCTTGGTTTAAGAACAGCTTAGTTTATGAACAACTTGGATTAAGGATGTTGCAAACTCGGAAGTGGTGTTTTGGTTTGTGAACATTGCCTTGGAAGAATAACATGTTCCACTTCCTACTGAGTGTAAATTGAGTCCCCCGCTGCGATGGGAAAGCACACCTTGATTTAAGAACGCTTTGGTTTAAGAACGGACTTCCAGAATGGATTAAGTTTGTAAACCAAGGTACCACTGTACTTCTATTCCATCAGTCTCCCTACTCTAGTACTGTTAATATAAGCAAAACTCTTAAGCTTGAAATAAATCGTTTAAGATCAACAGGACAAGTCTTTCTTTTATATGCCGATGACTCATAATCATCATTTTTCATGTGATAAGAATCCCATACCCCAACTCCTTTGAAGATCTTCTCTGTATCTGATTATCTTTTGTGATGGCACTGCTGTAGTGTTGTGCTAACTTCTAAATGCATTGCTTTGACTGATTGCTAATTTTGTCTTGTAATGAAACCTTGCAAGTGTTTATTCTGCTGTAAGGAAGCTCATCTCTTTTCAGTACTGAGGGTTTTGTCAACACAGTTTAATAGTCTGGGGAAAATGGGGAATATTCTGATTTGCAGGATGTCAAACTAATGATCTCTAAGCTTCCCTTGACTCTCAGATCTATAAATCTGCACCATGGTTTCAGATTTCTTCTCCAGCTATCTCTTGATAATCAAAACATCAAAGGTACTACTGCAGAAGAACCAGTAGTCCTGAAAGAGATTTTTTAAAATGTCCATATCTTTGCCTTATTAGAGACCTGTAAATTTCATAGTTTTGTGCTATTATACTCAACAAGTAGGCTCTGAAAGACCACAGGAAATGATCTTTGCCATTTGAAAAATGAGAGTGAAATGCCTATGCTACTGCAGAGAAAAAGCAGCAAGATGTGGCGTGAAGCATTTTCAGTGTTTTTGAGTATTTCCGAAGAAAAAGATTGGTCCTTTCAAGAAATAAAAGAGCAGCTGGAGACAACTGAAGTGGGGAATTCATATTTCATGTGCCAAATTCAGGATGCATGAGTGGAAACAAAACAGTACAAAAATAACAACAATAGTAACACCATGGTGCTTAAATGAGACTTGGATACGGTCTCATTTGGATACTAGCAGGTCCAAGGACACTTTATCCCATGCGCCTCAGTCACCAGGGCAAAAAATCTCATCATAAAAGTAATGGCTAGAGCAGCATCAAAGACTGTGTATCTTGCAATGGCAACAGCAGAGCGAAACACAAAATAACACATGCAGAAAGGGCACGGCTCAGTGCAACACACAGCTCAAGGTGAAAGATTGGGGCAAGGCGGGCAAAGAAACAGCAGTCTAGAAATGAGTCTCAGTGCTTCACAGAGTGCTTGGAAAAGAGCAGCTCTTCCCTTCTTGCTCTCAGAGGAGCAGGTGATCATTCATTTAGCCGAGAATGTTGATTGTACTTGCCAGTATGATGCTGGTGGGGAGTTATATGACAGTGTGCAGTTATAGTAGAAAAAATAGATATAGATAAACTAGCATAAAGTGTGATGACCAGGGAGTGGCGTCATGGCACCAAGGATGGTATGCCCCAACTATCTGATACCCCAATGTTCATACGTTGAGCCTGAACAACTGAAGATGTCTGTGAACAGCTACTTGTGCATAGGGCCATCTCTTCAGATGCTGGTGCTTGATACACAGACATGTGGTGCAGTGCCACTTCTCCTGGTCATGTCGTGACCCCGCTTTATATGAGTAACATGTGATGAGGGTCATATTTTTAAGTAGAGAAGTATTCTAGGAGCTGGGCATCTAGTGAGTGATGTTGGCACCCTTGCTGATTGAGGGCAATCTACATATTCAGGAAAATCACATGCTATGATCCTTTAGGCTTCTGTGAAGTGGAAAAACTGTTCAGCAAATGAAGGAGTTTATCTCTCAGAATTATCAAGTGCTGCCCTATATTTTACCCAAGAATAAAGTAAATTTGGATCCCGCACAGCCAGGACCAACATGATTAGTCTACAAACTCTCACACACCATAGTATATATAACTTAATCTTAAAATGTACAGTTCATGGCTGCCATATATATTTAGAACAGGGTGGAGAACAAATTCATCAAAGAAAGCTCATACCATTTTGAAAACTACCTACCAACTATGCTATGCAAGAATCGTTATTTATTATTATCATTATGAATCTCTTTAGGTGCTAAATTTTAATCTCCTGTTGGAAAATCTGACATGTTCACCTGTTTTATCTACTAATGCTATCAGCATGCCTACCTTGCACTTGGCATATTGACATTTAACGTAATATTTATAGGACTATCATTTGTACCCCTGAGGGAAGCATAACAGCTTGTAATTAGTTTAAGATAACCAGGTTTCCCACCCACCCACCCGCCAGTCATTGCACCTATTGCACTTTCATCATTTATCAGCTGTCAGTGACAAAGTCTTGCATCAGCTGTCAATAATATCAACAACAAATACATGTTGATAGGGAGACAAACTCACTTGATAATCTCAGCGATATAAAATCCATAAAAAGAGATGTTGGGTATACGGTGCAATGTTTTGTAAAAGGAAATTTCCGGCAGGCAAGTTTAAGAAAAATGTGATTGAGAAGAGAGCTAATGAGATTTGCATCTAGGCACAAGTCAAGTGAGAGTTGTATTGTTAGATTGTGGTCCAAAGCATTGGAATGAACAAATTGCTAGGATATAAGACCCACTTTTCCTGCATGAAGGCAACTCAACCATGTTGTGCGACTTTTTGGTCCCATGGAGTTTTCCCAGTCTTGTATTCAGTGTCCATTATAAGTCTGAGCAGGGACGCCTGTGTGCTTACGCTCTGCATGATTTGGAACCCTACTTGAGAGCATAATATAGCATGTTACATATGAAGGGGGCTACTGCTTTTAAGTCATTGTGATGTGTTATCCTGAAGGTGTCCTCTAGAGGTATATGTTGCAATGTGGGTGTGGGTAGCATGTGTTAATATCTATTTCAGCGAAACATTTTACTGTTCTGTAAACATTATATTTGGTGCTTTAATGCAAAACACTGTTCTACATGCTGACTTCAACTAAGCAAAATTTTTCTATTCTTAACCCCCCAGGTGGGACTCGGTGGTTTCTACTCACTACTCCAAGTAATTAAAGTACAGTGAAATTTCTTCCATGACATGCAACAAGCTTTAGATCAGGGATGGGGCACCTCAGGCTTGGAGCGGGGGAGGGGAGGGGGGAATGTGTATGTGACTGGAATGTGGCCCATAGCAAACAGGAAATAGACACATCTGTTGCTTCATCAATTTTTTCTTCTGGCCCTGCCCATTTTCTGCCTTTGGCCCCACTCGCCATTGTCTTGAGGCCCTTAGATACTTGCCCACAAGTAAGTGTGGTTACTGGGCTGAAGAAAGGCTGAAAAAGGTTGCTCCAGAATAAAGACTCCAAATATGGTACTTACATGGTCACATGTGTGATTCATGAGTTCATGTAACATGTGATTAGGAGCATGGTTTGAAACCTGGGAGTTCCTAACTAGAGAGAACTTTGTAGTAATGGTCCAATAAGCAAGACAATGCTGTTACAAACTTTCTTTTTCTGTGAATACCCATTTCGCGCAGTTATGCCCACTCCCTAGACTGTGTTGATTCCACATTAAATCACTCTTGGAAACCATTGTGTCGCCAGAGATCACCAGTCTTGTTTTTCTCTGCAGCCTTGATTAATGGATAGATCTCTTCCATAGGCAAAATATCATTCCTTCTTCCCCAACTTCCTGTTTTGGTGGCTAGCAGATTTCTGAACTTTTCATGCTTTATTCTTATCAATGACACATGCGAGCTTTGTGTTCTGCCCAGTGAGATAATCAAGTGCTTTTGGCTGGGTTAAGCAACATCAGGTTCCCACTATACTTTTGAGCATTAATTAAACACTTTTATCTGCCTGCATTATGGGCAGTGAATCATTCAGCGGCAGAATGTATCACTTTGCATAGCCCTGTAGCTGAAGAAAGTAATGCATATTGATGTAAAAGTTTAAATCACACAGGTGCACTTGTAGGAGTTGCATCTGTGCACAGAGATATGTGAAAAATATAATGATGGATCTATAATGTATACATAAATCTTAGAAATAGACAAGTGTTTTGCAGTTTCAACATTATGTTTTCTCAGATATTTTTAAGGAAGTAAAACTCTTGAAAAGTGCACCTGTGTCTCTTACATGTAGTATGAGAAGGGAGCATTAAAACCGCTCCATTAAAGCCAAAGAATCTTTGAGTAAAACTGCTGTCAGATGATTGGAATTAGGCTCTTAATTCAAGGCTGTATAAATTGTTCTTGTGGACATAATTTCTTTCCCATTGAGATGTGTGCTGAAGATCGTTTTTTTCTGTTGCCAGTTATTAGGTCTGCCATCCTGAGCTTGGGTCTTCCAAACTGTCACCTTCAATTAGCAGAGCTTCCTTTCTCTTGGATGAACAAAAAAGAAAGTGTCCAACTTTAGAAGGGTGTAAGAATGATTTCCAACTGAAAGTGACCACACATTTCCCAGTGGATCAGCCAGTTACTGACATGTTTCTGTCAGCCTTGTACAACTTCTTAAGGCAATGGGCGAAACTGGGAGTCATTTTTATATAACATTCTGACTTTTTTACATTAAAGCTTATTAGCTGCTGTTTAAAAAGCAGTGTTCCTTATAGGACACAGTCCATTGGGAAGTTCTGTGCAAGCCCCATATTGACATGGATATGTGCCATAGAGGAGATTGTGCAGTCTGACCTTGATCAGTTGGCTTGTATGTTCTTTGCTTTCCCTTTCAAGGAAAAATCAGAAAGGAAAGCGTCCTTGAATAAGAAGATACCTTTGTAAAAATAAGAACCTTTATATATTCCCTATGCACCGCTTTCTATGCTCTGTGAAAGAAGGCAGAACACATCATTCAAAGGGGAAATTAATTCCTTAAATATCATGAAAAACCTTCAGAAATATTCACACACATTCCCTTAGTTGGCATGTGGTACTGTGGCTTTAATTATCAGTAGGGGTTTTGAAAATAAATAAATAAATAAATAAATAAATAAATAAATACAACAATGACAAAAAACAATAGAGTTTATTAGACCTGCAGCAAAATTTCCAACCAAAGAAATATCTCATTGTGAAAAAATAAGTTTCAAAGACTTCTGTGTAAATATGAGTATTGGAAGATGCATTCAAGCAACAGAAGAAGAAATGTGTATTGCCTCTGACTCAAGTTAATCACTTCATTTCTGCACATTGAGGGATAAATAATATTTGCAAAGTCCAAGAATGTGTGTGCTCAACTTCCTGTTTGAAATCATAATGTAAAAAACTCAGAAAGGAAACAATATTGAGAAGCTTTTGGCTTTATTATTGCAATAGTGGTTACAATGCAATTTTGCACTGTAGTTTTCATCCATATGAAGTACAAAAATTCAAAACCTTCTCCTGCCAGTGTCTTAGACCTATCTTTGCCCCTTCAGATTAATGGCCAAATTATCTTTTAGCCAGAATATTCATTTTTAACCTGTTTGTTAAATTTTGTTCATATGCCACTAAGGAAAACTGCTGGGTTGAAATGTGTCTGGCTATGGAAGATTTGGTATGGAAGATATTCATCTAGGGCAAACTTGATATGTCAGTGTGGGGTTTATCAACCATTGGTCTGTTAATCTTGGCAACATTAAAAACTTCCAGATACAGGGCTGCCTTCAGATGTCTTTGGAAAGTTGTGTAGTTGTTTCTGATGGGAGGGCATTATACAGGGTAGGTGTCACTACCAAGGAGGCCCTATGCCTCATTCCCTGTAAATTTACTTCTCACAGTGAGGGAACTGCTAGAAGGCTCTCACAACTGGACCTCAGAACTGGTGGAGATGATGATGATTTATCATTTCTAGCCCACCAGTTCTGTTTCCCTAGCCACTCTGGGCGGCTTCCAATAAAAGTTTAAAAATACATTAAAACACCAGTCATTAAAAACTTCCCTAAACAGGGCTGCCTTCAGATGTTTTTAAGATGTTCTTTAAGATATATAGGGCAAACGCCATCTAGGTCTTTAAAGGTCAGCACCAGCACTTTGAATTGTGCTCAGAAACGTACTGGGAGACAGTGTGGCTCCTTTAGGACTGGCGTTATGTGGTCCTGTTGGCCACTCCCAATCACCAGTCTAGCAGCTGCATTCTGGATTAGTTGTAGTTTCCAGATCACCTTCAAAGGAAGCCCTATGGAAAGCGCATTGCAGTAGTCAAAGCAGGAGCTAATCAGAGCATGTACCGCTCTGGCAGGACAGTGCACAGGTAGGTAGGGTCTCAGCCGGTGTACCAGATGAAGTTGGTAGATAGAGCTGCCCTAGACACAGAATGTGACTCCCAAGACAGCTGTTAGTCCAAAAGGCTACACACGTGGTCCTTGGGGGGGGGGGACAGTTACACCATTCAGGACCAGGGAGTCCCCCACACTTGCTATTTTAAGTGACATTGTTGCTAATGGTGTGCAGTTTGGCCCTTAAGCGCTGACACTGATCCAAGCTTCTGAGGTAGAGGATTTCCTGGGGAGGAACAGAATTAGGACTGAAAGACCAGAATAAAAGTGTTGGTACGTGTCCATTTTTAACTGAGAATAGTATGTGAAACTGTCAAAAATCTTTGCTACTCGTATGGCACAGGTTAGGGTAGAAGCCTAAACTTACAAATCCTGTTTTTTCTGTGTAAGTATGTTTTAAAGAGCCATAACTCTTAAGATATAATTTAAATAATAAATATGGCTGATCATAAAACCAAACTCAGACCCCTCTATGTAGAAGTGAGACCTAACATTCAGGGTCATCATTAGCTAAGTATAATGTAAATGACATATATTCATCCCTACTGTGAGTAAAATTATAACCTGGAAATGCCAGGCTGATGGAAAGCCAAGTTAATTCCATGTGAATTGGTACAAGGATGCCATTAATTTGACACCAATCCATTGCCTTCCTCAGTCTCAATATTTAATAAGTGTCCAATTTCTTAAATTGGGATAAAAATTAGAAACAATAACCAAAGTAAGCTATTTTCCAATAAACAGAAATGTCTTCACTGATTAAAGAATAGTAATTGGGTGTTATATGTTAACGGCTTGGCCTAGAGCAATTTTATAATAACCTTCTAACAGCTTTTGCTCCCCCACCCAACATTTTATTACATGCAACAAAGTGCAGTTATTGCGTCTCTTAATTCATTTTAGTGAACTGTCAATAAATTTCACTCCATTAGATGCAGAATTTAATTAGCTAGGGTCACAATTTACGTGATTTCTAACTTGCTAGCTATTTACAGATTCTGGTAAGTGTTGCCCTTGGCAAAATAAACTTATTTAATTTATAGCCAGCAGTGAGCAATTATTTTTCATTTCAGTGACACTGAGCCTCACCAAAACGTTGACTGCTTTAAGGTTACACATGCATCACTCTCCAGCCACAGCCAGCAACTTTATCAGAATATAACGGATCTCAGTTTTACAAAGTGTCTTTGATGTATTAGTAGTCAAAATCTTTCCCAGAAATATACAAGACTCAGGAACAATAACATTTACTTTTAACTGCACAATGGAAGAGGATTTACACCCAGTACTTTTGTACAGTATATTGAAGGTGTTTGTTTTTATGGCAATGCACTTCTGTGGGGATTCTGTCTTTTTCACTTGTGAAGAATATTGATAATTATGAGTGTGCGCCAAGCAAGATGCCATAAAATATATATCTGAAGTCAGTTTTCTAGCACCCAAAAGGAAGGTCCTGGGTTTGATCATCTCCTCAGGCTAGCAGAAATGAGGAATAGAACTGAGAACATTCTGGAAAAAGTCCCCATTGCTCTACCACTATCAAGTGTTCTAAATTCACCAAAGCCATTTTCCAGACCAACTGGCAGCTGCTGTACCTTGCTCATTTTGGATGTCATGTAAGGGCAGCAAATTGTTGTTTATTCAATTTAGGATTGCTGCTTTTTAAGGCCAGGGAGAGGGAGAGGTGCTTACAGGATTTTCTGCCTCGGACGCCAAAATGATTTGCTGGCGGCCAATTTGCTCTGATATGTGGGTGGGCACCATTTGCTCATTTGTTCATTAGGGCAAACTGAGCACTGCCGCATCAACCTCAGTGTTCTCTCAAATGGCTGCTACCTGCCTGCATTCTTTCTTACATCCAGGCCAGGATGTGATACTAATAGTTATCACCTTCCTCCTCTTTCGTCTCTGTTCTCCCCACTCTCTGCCCCATTATAGAACTCAGCAGGGAGGAGGATGGGGAAAAACTAGAAGAAGCCTGAGGTTCCTTTCCATTGCCCTAAAGTAACCCATGTTGCATTTTTATGCATTCTTATGCATGTTTTCTTATAAGTCGCATTGTGTTCAACCCAGCATACTCCCAGGATTTCATTTTCTCCCCATCTGCATAGTTATACTCAGTTTATATATTCAGAAGTAATCATTTATCTCTGTAAAAGTATAAGATACAATTAGGGCTGCCACCGAATTAAAGACACCTCAAGTAATTATCTGTATCAATTTTAACTTTTTTTAAAAATAATAATAATATTCATTGAATTTCCAAAAATTTAAACACTACAAAGAAGCAAAAAGAAAAAACCAAAAAACCCCAATACAATGCAATGCAAAAACACTACAAAACACTAACACATAAGACAAATAAAACAAAACAAAGACCATTTTAAACAATTTCAATGTCATATCTTTCATTCGCTTATTTCCACGACTTCCTCACACCTCCCTTTTTGTATTCCACATCAATTAATTATTTCAGCAATTCCTTTCCATCTTCCTCTGTTTTCTATCCTATAATTATCTTAACACATTCTAACCTTATTTTATTCCCTTTAATGCTCAATTGATCTATTTATACTTAATTCCTTAAAACATTTCTGCTAAAGCCATATAACTTCATTCCAACTTTGTTCTAACATTCATTAATTTTGCAGTATTTCTATAAATAGTCTTTAGACTTCCAGTCTTTTTCCACCAGCTCTTCTCCCTGGTCTCGGATTCTGCCAATTCTCTCAGCCAGCAAAAAGCAGATGATTCACAACAAAATTTAGGGGTCTGGCAGGGCAAGTCCACCTCCTTCTTTAGCATCCGTTAATATCTTAAATTTTACTTGAGGCTTCCTGCCCTGCCAAACAGATCTAGAGACGTCCCTCTGCCACCTCCTGAAACAATCCCTCCCATCCAAAACTTGCAATATTTGAAACAAAAGCAACACCCCCGACATCACAGCAACCCTCATCCCCACCACAGCAACTCAGCCCAACAATAACAACTTCCAATTTAACCCTATTTCCAAATCCCCCTTCTCTTCAAGCTAACGTCCTTCACAGTTGCCCTTGAATAAATTCACATTTCTGGCGGCCATACTAACCCCCAGATACCTCTCTTTCTCAACCAATGTTAGTCCTATCTCCTCCTGAAACTCTATCAAGGTTTCCTTTTCCTCAGGTAGGGCTCTGATCCTCAATTTCATCTGTTTCTCTATAAGTTCAGTCATATCAAATGTCAGCTTGTATTCATCAAATTGTCCTTGTATGGATGGGTCTCTCTCTCTCTTCAGTTGAATTACTTTAACTTCAGCAGCAAGGGTTTTCTCCTTAACTTCATCCGCAGTTTGCCGTATCGGGATAGATTCCTGTATCAGTTTCTGGGTGGTTTCTGTATTGGTATTCACCTTTTGTCCCAGGTTATTTAGACTTTCTACCATTAAATCAGTTTTAATATTTGCAGCATCCACTTTCATATTTATCACATCCATTTTCTTGTAAAGCTGTTCCAGCGAGTCATTTATTTTCACTAATACAACCGCTAAGGCCTCTTCTGGCGACATTCTGTCTTTCCCATCTGCCATAACACTCAATAGATTCAAGGTCAACTCACAGTCTCACGGTTTTTATCTTACAACTGGAGGTTTCCCAGCCCAGATCTTATGTAGCTGCCAGTTTCAAGAACTTCCACTAGAGGGAAACAGTTTCTATTTGTATTGATAAGTAATATCCTCTTATAGGCACAGTTCAAACAACCCAAAACTAATTTCAATTTTCAGTTACTTTCACTGCTGGAGACAGTAGAAACAATGTATCTTCTCTTATGCTAGCTGTCAATGAATGATCCAAGTGCTGTCAATAAACATCCCACCAAAACGTCGGACCTTCTAGCAGCCCGTTCCCAGGGTCCGAGCGGTGGTGTTTTACCTCTCTTGGTCTCTTCCGCAGGCAAACTCAGTTCACAACTTCCCTCCCCCCTCTTCTCCTGCCTCCAAGGGGGGGATTATATTCTTTACTTATGGAAATTTAGTCTTTTACAAAAGGCTTTCCAAGACTTCAGCTTGCAGCCTCAATTGCTTCAGTCTATTTACAAAAGGGGAAGGCGGACTTCCTGTATTGAACCTTCCCTGTTTCGATGCCAAATTAGACGTTTTAAAAAATCAAATTTTCCCGATTAAGCTCTACTCACGGGTAGTTACTTTAGAGTCAAATTGTCCACAGGAAATAGTCAGCGCTCTCCGACAACAGCTATGCGGCTTCGCTCCGTGGAAGAAGCAGATGATTTGAAGCACCGCGCCGCTCACCCCACGTCGCTCTGGATCCCCGAACCCGGGTTTCCCCATGAGTGGGGGAGGCGCAAAAGGTGCCCGCCGAATCCCACGCTCACAGGCTTCTCCCGCCTGTGATTTTTAACAGGTCTCCGCCTTCGCCGTGGCGGCCAGACCCAGATTTCCACGGGGCTGATTTCCTCCTGATCAGAGGAATCCAGCCATTGCCGGAGGCGCCTCCCTGGAAGTCCCTCAATTTTAACTTATTAATGGATTAATTAATCAACCAAATCTGCATATGACTACAGTTCTGGATTAAATAGTTTATTTACCTTTGGTTTTGCAGGATGGAAACTTGTTTCACATACTAGGCGCTGTCTTATGCTTCCCTCCGTGTGTATGAGAGAGGAACAAATACATATTGTAAGATAGATATCGGTGTGGCTTTTGAATGTACTTTTAATCAATCACACGTATACTGAGTCATGCTATTGGTCCATTTAGCTCAGGCATAGGCAAACTCCGGCCTACAATTCCCATAATCCCTGACCACTGGTCCTGTTAGCTAGGGATGATGGGAATTGTAGTCCCAAACATCTGGAGGGCCGGAGTTTGCCTATGCCTGCTTTAGCTCATTGTTGTCTACCGAATACGGACTGCCAATTGCTCCCAAGGGTTTTAAACAGTGATCATTCCCAGTCCTCCCCAGGGATGCTGCTGCTGCTGCTCCTGTATGTGATTTTTTAACCTACCCTTCACCATAAGACCCCACAGCTGGTTACAGCAATCCAAAATATGCAATATTTAAATGCAAATTGCAGTCAAGTAAATAAGGATGCCATATAAAGACTGAAGCTGGGATCGTTTGCATGCAAAGCATGGGCTCTACCATCAAGGTGCAGCCCTCCCAATCAACTTAAGTGTTGCAACCCTAGGCATGACCTATCCTTTTCTATCCTACATTTCCCCAGGACTGTGTGTGCAAGCTACACTTGCTCAGTTTATAAATAATCTATGCACACATGAACAGCAAGGATGCCACCAATTTTGCTCTTGGCTCCCTCTTCTTTCTCCAGCCAGAGAATCAGGGAACACCACATTGTAGTGTAGGGGGCTGTAGTCAGAGTGAGAGAAGTTGGTTACTTCCACATGCAGGTGAGGAAATGCTTTCTGATTGCACATAGCACCCTGCAATGAGCTGTGTTCATATCACTTGGAGTGATCCAATGCTCAACATACCCCTGAGCAGGAGTAGATTTGCATGTTCTATTCATGTTCATTTCCCAGTAGTGATGTATGGAAGTGAGAGCTGGACCATAAAGAAGGCTGATTGACAAAGAATTGATGCTTTTGAATTATGGTGCTGAAGGAGACTCTTGAGAGTCCCATGGACTGCAAGAAGATCCAACCTATCTATTCTTAAGGAAATCAGCCCTGAGTGCTCACTGGAAGGACAGATCATGAAGCTGAGGCTCCAATACTTTGGCCACCTCATGAGAAGAGAAGACTCCCTGGAAAAGACCCTGATGTTGGGAAAGATGGAGGGCACAAGGAGAAGGGGACGACAGAGGACGAGATGGTTGGATAGTGTTCTTGAAGCTAGCAGCATGAGTTTGACCAAACTGCGGGAGGCAGTGGAAGACAGGAGTGCCTGGCGTGCTCTGGTCCATGGGGTCACGAAGAGTCGGACACGACTAAATGACTAAACAACAACAACAAATTCATGTTCAGCTATGGGCTGGTATGGGAGGAAAGCATTAAAGGGCCCTGTGTGGATTACCCCCTGCATGTGCATTTGGGAAGGATCCTGCCCTTGATTTGGAAATGAATACAACCTTTCTGTTTGGATACACAAATACTGACAACTTCATAAATATGATTATTTGGACACTTCTACAGCTGTAAAATTTTGTGTGTGTGCGAGTGTAGTGTTTTTATACCTTGATTCCCCTCTTCCCCAATATCAGGATGAAAAGAACTGCCAGAATAGTTTATCCTATATCAAGATGAAAGGCACTGCCAAATATTTCCATTTTCAGTACAATGAAATCCAGACTTTCACTCCTCTTTAGAGCACTATAGATTTATTTGTGCCTTGTCCCTTTAGTTTGTACGCCTGATGGAAGTTGGACTTCTCCCTCCTTCTCCCTCTCCTTTTTAAATTGATTTCTGAAAAATGGAATTAAAAACAACAACACCATAGTAATAGTATTTATGCATGCATACGTACGCTCGTGCTCTTGTGTACTAGGAGCTAAATACCCAACACCTTATTTATTAGCTTCCCTTAACAATACTTTGGACGACTTTGCTGAAATGAATATATTTAGTATGGCTGCTGATGGATGCTATTCTGAATGGCTTTTCTCTGATATTCGGTGTCTTCTTCCCACCGCTTTTCCCTCTTGCACAACCTTGTCCCCTTGAATAGGGCTTTCAAAAATAAATTTAGATCTGATAATACACAGACCTCTAATTCCAGGTAATAGCCAGAATATTTAATATATGGCTTAGTGTAATACATAGCCCATCCTATTTGCCAATGTAAAGCTTAAATGTAATGGCAGCAATTTAGTTTCCTGGCTATGCATAGGGATATAGTTCTTTATTATGTTAATAAAACCTGATAAGTAAAATCTATTGCATTATAAGTGCTATCAATTAAAAAATGATTGTACTAATAATTAGGGCAAAGTTATTTTCAAGTTCATCATTTAACTTCTGCTTTAATTGTCTTTTTGAAATGTTCACTCTTTTATTTAATTATGGATAGGCAAGTATAATTATCTTGAACTTTGCATAATTGTTCGTGTATAAAACTTTTCTGAAGTTTACTCATTTCTAGACATGAATCTTTTCATATTGTCATTTAAATCATTTACCTAATATAATTACAGCTAAAATTATGTGGGAGGCCTTTTAAATGTGACTGCTACAATACTTTCCTCTAATTTTCTGATCTCTAAATGTTAACGGAGACCATTCACACATAAGCTAAATACAGTTTCATAATTAGCCAGAGCACTATTTTATATCGAGTGTCACACAGAAGCAGAACTAGGTTAATACTTGCTATAGGCAGTGCCAGGGTTCAAATCTAGAACCTGCACATATTATCAGCTCCCAGGGAAGATTCTGTAGTCTGGTTTGCACTTAAGCATGGCTTAGCAGTAATGAGCAGCATTCTGGGGCATGCAGCTAACATAGTGCTCATGTTGCTCCTCCCTCATTTCTGCTGCGGACATATGACCAGTGCCGCAGGCAAAAGCCTTTTACCAGCTGACCATTTTGCCTTCTGTCTTAGAAAAAGTATATAAAGAGAACAAGTGCCTGAAATCAACAGGAATATATTTGTTGACTGTGGTTGACTCTAATCCTGTGCCTGGATAGCTCAGCTCACTATAGTGTGGCGCCAAGGTTGCAGGTTCAATCCTCGTATGAGACTGAGTGAGGGAGAGATGTCAGTCTTACAACGTGTGGGCTTCAAAGCACAACATGCACGTTTCAAAGCAGGCTCTAAAGATTCACAGGTCTATAATGCATAGTACCAAGGTTGCAGGTTCGATTCCCATATGGGACAGCTGCATATTCCTGCATTGTGGGGGTTTGACTAGATGATCCTCAGGGTCTCTTCCAACTCTACAGTTGTATGATTCTATGATTCAGGATCTTAGGGTATATTTCAAAGGATTAAGAAATCTGCACTATGAGTGAAGAAATCACTCCATCATGAATGGAGATGAGGAAGAATAAGTAAACACAGAGACAGGACTTCATCCAAATATTCATATTAGACTAGCCTTGGGGCTTCTTTGAACAGCACATTCTTATTCCTGACCACAATTCGCTCCTTGCAACTTCATCCAATTTCAAGTCTTTTGCCATGTGTGGGGAAGATGTTCAAGAAGCACAACTCCAAAGTTCTTTTGGATGTATGGAAATATCTGAGAAGATCTTTGGATTTCTGACCATAATAGGGGTGTTCAGATGTACCCATTCCATGTATATACGCAGTGTGTGGTGGTGGGAGTGCAAGCATGTCTTCTGGCCTTGCTTTTAACACAACACCAGAAAGAGCTGGCTGTGGGTGTACATCTTCATGCACAAACCTCCGAGCACTGTCAAGAACCTTCTTCCCTTTTTGATCTTGCAATGAAAAGGAAAACATCTGGGGGAAGGGGAAAGAGGTGTACAGATCTTAAATATTTGGTTGGTTGCCATACTCCTGCTTTTTCTTCCATGTTGGGTAAATGTATGCATTATCGAAACATCTGTGGTGATTCCATTAACATGCTTTTGATTCTCCTCCCATCATAAACCCTCATTAAAGGCAACTCTCATATGTGACCTTTAATTTTGAGAAAAGGTGAGTAAGAAGGGATATGATAAAAGTTTATAAAATTATGCATTGTCTCCCTCTATTAAGAATAAAACTGGGGGGGGGGCTCCAATGAAAATGAATGTTGATAGGTCTGGGATGTACAAAATATAGTGCGGTGCCGGGGTGCAAAGATCCACCCGGCGCCCCTAGGTTGCCCAGAGTTGTAGACCTTTTTTTAGGGGGGGGGACTCCAAAGTTGTTGGCTTTTTAAAAAGGAAATAGTTGATAACCCTTAGAGCCTTTAGAACGGTTGTGGGACACAGCATTTGCAGTCAGCCTTTGCACTGTTGACTGAACACCCCCTGCTGTGTCCCTTCTTTCATCTTGGCCAATTCTATTATGCCGGTGTAAATGCTGGTGCACCAGGAACCCAGAATAACAGCAAATAGAATCCACTCATACGTCAGCAACTGATAAGACTTGTCAGCCTGTTATTCCAAAGTCTTCCTAGATTATAAAGCTCCAAAATACAGGCCAAAAGAGAGCAGGTCTGGAAAGAGCAAGCCATACAATGGGCACCACCAATGAAAAGGCCCTGCTCCGTGTAGCTCCTGCCTTGTCATTTGATAGGGTGCCCACTTTCCCTCCTTCTTGCCATGGAATGCTCTCTATTGGAGTCTCCAGGTCCACCACAAAGTCCTTAAGAAGGGAGAGCAGGGACCTTGATGTTCCCAACAGCTGTTAATCAAGCAAGCAAGCAAGCACACATGTCACCTTTGTCACAGGTGCATCACACCTATGTCCTGGCCAGGCCTGCACCCAATCTTGTTTCTGTACACCCTTGTTTGTTCTCAGTAACCAAAAACAGTGCAGGGTTAAACTAAACTAAACTAAACTAAACTAAACTAAACTAAACTAAACTAAACTAAACTAAACTAAACTAAAAATACTTTTGCAGTTCATCAGAACTATCCAGCAATATCAAGTTATAGGAAAACTGGTGCTATTAACAGTAACCCTAATTGGTTAATTGATATGGCAACTTCCATGCACTTCCATGCACATGACGTCTGATGCTAATCCCCCCCCCAAGAGTTAAATGAGATTCAGGTGAGGGTCATATGCCTTGTCAATCCCAGCAGGTATATAAGAGGAAGACCCGGCCTGCCCAGGCCGATGGCCTGCCCTATTTTGGCAGCAGAATCTTGCTGCCAATTGGTCTGGAAAAAGTCAACAAGACTGCCTGGCCCATTCTGGACAACCTTTGAGATCAGGATTATTGGCAGTATTGGGTGGAATAAGTTCACGAGCAGAGCAACTTCCACTTCTGCAATGGGACTTTCCTTCCTCTCTTCCAACCCTGCACTGTCCCCAAATCTGGGTTTGGGGGAACTCGTACAAAGCATTTAGGGGGATCACAGGCAGAAGAGAGGGAGGAAAGTCCCATTGTGGTCCACTCATGCAATTATTTAATTGAATATTTCCCTATGTCTGCATGTTGAGCTGCTGTTAAAAGCACAGTTACAATGGCTGCTTGAAAACACTACTTGGGCAGAAGGTGGAATCTTTTAAAATCATAGGCCCCCCACAACCAGTAGCATTGGGTGGGGGGAGGCACTTAGCATATCTCCCAACGCTGACATCACTGTGGCTTACAAGAAGGTAGAGGAGGAAGGAGGTGAGGTTGATGTGGTGTGAACACACTGGCATGAGCACCAGTTTGACTGCACCGGTGTGTTTGCACTGTGCCAACCTTACTCAACCCTGCCCGCACCAGCAATGTCAGTAGTAGGAGGTCATGTAAGTGCCAGGACCTTACCCTGCTGACAGTGCTAGCTGCAACCCAACATGGAAACCCTATGCATAATCCTACTAAATCTAGTTGGTTTAAGAGTAGTATTAGGCTAGCGAGATCTTGTGAGATCTTCCTGAAATCTCACAAGATCTCATGAGCTCTGTAAGATCTTGCAAGAGCTCTGTGAGATCTCACACCAGAATCTGCCATTGTTGCTGCCATGCACCACTGCACAATCCAGGTAAGGGAGGTGGTGAAATTCTCAGCATGTTGTATGCTGAAAGAAAATTATATGAAAATGATATACTGGTGGTATTTGACTCCTAGTAAGCCAGTGTGGTGTAGTGGAGCCAGTGTGGTGTAGTGGTTAAGAGCGGTAGTCACGTAATCTGGGAAACCGGGTTCGTGTCTCCGCTCCTCCACATGCAGCTGCTGGGTGACCTTGGGCCAGTCACACTTCTGTGAAGTCTCTCAGCCCCACTCACCTCACAGAGTGTTTGTTGTGGGGGAGGAAGGGAAAGGAGAATGTTAGCCGCTTTGAGACTCCTGAAGGGGAGTGAAAGGCGGGATATCAAATCTAAACTCTTCTTCTTCTTCTTCTTCTTCTTCTTCTTCTTCTTCTTCTTCTTCTTCTTGCAAAAATGTATAAGACAAGTGCAAGTATCTGCTGGAAATGTAAGCAAAAGGAAGGCACCTTCTACCATATGTGGTGGACCTGTAAGGTTCTAAAAGCATTCTGGGAAATGATATAAGTACTTCACACAAGGCATAGTTAAACTATGAATTCACTTATGCAAGATGTAGTGATGGCCACCAAATTGGATGGCTTGAAGACTGTGTTAAGACAAATTCATAGAGGATAAATTAATCAGCGCCTACTAGACACAATGACTATGTTCTATCTCCAAGTATCAGTTGCTGGGAATCACTGGAGCGGTAGGCATTATTGCACTCAGGTTTCTGCTGGGGGCATCCTGTTGGCCACTTTGAGAACTAAATGGGCTCTTCACCTAATCCAGCAGGGCTGCTCTTATTTCAGTTTGAATAGTTCAGTTTGAATAGTTAATTTCAGATTCCAAAGTTATTCATAATGATCCAAATGCTTTCCCTACTGTAGTCAGTGATAAAAAGTTCATACTTGATGTCAGCATATGGTGGAGATTCCCCCCCCCCCAACACTGACTACCATTATGGAAGTGTCAGTACTATAAATATTTATGAAGCAAATTTGGTGTATACCTGGACTCCCAATTTGGTTGCAAACCTGCTGATAGAGTTGTGAATAATTTCTTGCCCTATTTGCTCCAGCTCATTCCCACTTTCTTCTTTCTTGCATTCTTATTAACATTTCAAAGGAGAAAAGAACAGAGAGAATTTACAATACCTCCTTCTTTCTCCACTTTCTTTTCTACACACACAGATGCACACACATTCACAAACAACTTTATTTTACAGCAGGCTACCGCTGGCTCGCTTTTAATCAAACAAATACTGTGTATACATTAATTATCGTATATCTTAATTATTGATTGAGTTATTGAGAAACTATTTTCAATAATTCACTTCATGTCTGTTGAAGTGTCCAATATTGTTATACATAACGAACGGCATGAAAAAGAAACACTTCAAAAGTTTCTTGTTTAATGTTAATATGAAAGAGCTTGCCATGGGTTATTTGCATTAACTAATGATGACCTGAGATCAAAAGCTGAGCTCAGTGGAATTTGAGCTTCTAAGGTAGCATAACTTGTCCATGTCTTTAAGAATCTTCCAGAAATAAAATTTAAACCACTGTAATGGCCTGTCCAAACTGTCAAACTGCCTCAGTAGTCTGAGTGATGTGCCTCAAGAGTGATGGTATTCAAAAATTCTGCAAAAATACAATAGTTTCATCCAAATGGCCATAAGCAAGTCCTTTTGTCAAGTTATCAGCAAGTGATTTAACAAAACCTGTCAAGTGTTGAAATATGGTCTGAATTTATGCTGAAAAAGATAATTACCTTTAAAAGGAAAGAATTTTACATATATTACCGAATATGTCTATGAATAATTCTACTAAAGTTGCAATTAATATGAGATAATTTAGCTCATACATTCCCCTAAAGTTTGCTTCTTTCACTATTTGTCAACAACTCAAGGTGCTTGGGTACACAAAAGTGTTTTTATGTTTAAGTTGAGCAAAGGCTGACAGGTTCAAACCACTCTCAAAAATCTTGCTGGTTACATAATCATCATTAGTTTGATTTTAATTAGAAAGATTACCCTCTTTCTTGGATTTAGAAATCAGTCATTCGTGTGTGTGTGTGTGTGTGTGTGTGTATAATGTCTGTCTTTGGTGGTACTGTCAGCATCAAAAACCTAGAAGAAGAGAATTCTGGGAAAGATGGCTACGAGCTCTTATCACTGAAAAACATAAAAAAATAAATAAAAGCAAGACAAGATATTCACAAATGGAAACTTAATTAAAACCACAGGAGAAATAGAAATGGAAAATGAGGGCAAGGGGAAAAAAGAATTTCTTCAAGATTTCTGCATTGAAAGGAACCAAGGGATATTAAAATGTATTTTTCTTAATTTATAGTATACTAACCATCTTAGGGCATGGTTGAATAATATATTATTTTCTCTTAGATCTTTCTGATCTCTCTATCCGCTTACTTTTTCTCCAGTCAGGCTGAACACAGAGTTGGATACATGAAAACCAAAGTTCAGATCAACTAGGATTGTATTTTTAATGTCTCTAATGAAAATCAAACCCCAGGATCTATCAAACTGACACGTCATTCAAAAGAACTCCAGTGCAGGCCAACTGCTTGTATAAGTGATTGATCAGGAATGTACTCATTAAGAATTTTTCAGTAATATATCTCTCTTTCTATAACTCTAGATATTAGTGCAAGTTTGTTAAAGCCAGGGGCTTGTTGAAAGGCACCACTTTGAAACTACAATTTTATATTTACTTACCCAGGAGTAAGCACCATTGAACTCAGAAGAACTTACTTGTGTACAGGAGTCCTCCGTTAATTGTTATTTTTTTCTTTTATGACAAATATAAGTGCCATCAGAATCATGAAAACAAGAAGTTCAATGCGATCACTTGTGGGTTTAATCAATAAACAGGATTTTTATCCCACTACACGTATCAATTAGCTTACCCAGATATTGATGTTATGTATGACTGTCTCTTGAAAAGGATCACTGTCCCTCTACAGGAACTGATACAATAATCGCAGCAATTATCACCTTTTGCTACTGTAAAAGGTTAAGGTTTTGCTTATTTTACATATATTTAAGCTCTAATTATCACTCACTATAATTTTTGCAGCTCATTACTATTTAAATCTCACTTTACCGTTGTTGTTTTTTGCCTTCTCTGTATCTGCCAACTCAGATTTTGCCTTGTGCATCTGATGAAGTGGGCTTGAGTCCATGAAGGCTTATGCTATGATAAATGTGACAATCTTGAACAAATCAACAATCTCCAATGATAAGACAAGACACTTGGATTGTTTTTGTTGCAAGAGACTCACATGGCTATCCCTCTGAAAATCATACAATACTGTCATTCCATTACAACAGTTTATGGCAAAGTGCCTTGACATCACTGCAGGTGAGCGGCCCTTCCTACACCTCACAGTTTAAACATGTTTTATACCTATGATATTCTACACCTGCCATATGCTAGGTAAATTCTTACTATTCTAGAGGGTGGTGGGGTTGTGTTTTTTGTGTGTGGTGTTAATAGGTTTGCAGATGTGAGATTTGTAATTATTTTCTTTATTTTTGTCCAATTTTATTTTTTACTTAATTAATTTTATTAGTGGTGGGTATCATTCAGTATTCTGGCACTTTGCATGAAAGCAGCTTCCTTTCACAGAATGTGGGTTGTGCTTACAGAAGGGCTCCATCCATGAGTGAAACTTTCCTTATGTGAACAGAGGAAGTGTTGGCTGCCTGCCCTATATATTTTATGACAGCATTTTTTTAATAAAAATGATGAAAAATGAAAATGGTTCATTTAATCTCATCTCATTTCTCTTGTAAATTTCAAGAAGAATAATAAATCACGCTATAAACCATAGATTTAAGTCATTGACTAAATATGGATACTATTGACACTGTTTGGGCACTTTCTAACAACCAGTCCAGGGGATGGTACTTCCTGTCAGCTTTGTAGTCTCAGTGTTGCCCTTGCAGAACTCCAGATAGAGGAGGAAGAGGATGGGGACCAAGCTAGAATGAATTGGCTCTGTGTCATTGGATCTGGCTCTATCTATTGTTGGGCTGTATGCCTTCTGCCCTACCAGTCCCAAAGGGCACCAGCCACCACTGTAGTGACTGTAATGTGTGCATTATCAACTAAATATCGAGCACCTGGACCCTTTAAGAGAAATGGCTATGATGCAATAGGCTAACTTCTGGAAAGTGGACTCAGAGGTGTGGCCTGGCTGGAGAAGTTAGTTCCTGCTGTGTGCAGCCCCCCATATCTCAATAAGAATAAAGTTTGAGTCATCATTAACTCAGCTTCTAGTGAGTTCATACACAACCAGTAGAAGACAATGAAGTGGCAAACTGTACAGGTTCCAGCTAAGCAGATCCACATGCTAAGCAAGTACACTCATTGATCAGAAACAACAGGACATATCTATTGACAGGATGTGCTTCAGAGTGTGGATGCTACATCCGCTACATTGCTTCCGGCTGGTTGCAAATTTGCTTGAACATTTTAAGGTGCATCCACACCTACATTATTGCAAAACTAGTCCTCCGGTTAATGAAGGTGTATAAGCCTACATCTTAGTGAAGCCAGAAAAGAAATGCATGTCAACAACTGATTTGTTTTCAGAATCATTTAGCTCCTTAATAAATTTCTTGTAGGCATGAACTAGCTTGGTGTGGAATCAGCCTGGGAGCCTGTTCCACCCTCACCCAACCTAATTTGATCTGATCTGTTGTTTTCTCATATCTTAGTTAAATAGTATGTAGTTGCCCTTGAACTAAAATACAAATCACCACCCATTCAGATTGATTTCAATCATAGAATTCTTTAAACAGAATGGATATTTGAAAAGAAAGATAGAGAGAGTTAAGAACATACTAAGAAGAGACAGCTGGGTCAGGCCAATGACCCATCTAGTCTTCTCACAGTGGTCAACCAGATGACCATAGAAAGCCCATAAGTAGGACATGAGCACAAGGCTACCCCCTCCCCCCTTTTAAAAAAAAATAAACAGTCTATCATATGCATTTTTAATGAAACAGTTATTTAAGTTATTTCAAGTCAGTATGCACTTTTTACCTCCACTGTATTCCGTATACAAAAGGGCACCAACTTTGTGTATGGACTCTTCCACCATGAGAGGGAAACCCTTCACATCTAGAGACGGCAAGCCTTCAGATTGGGAAGAAAATTGGGAAGAAATTGGGAAGAAAACACGCACACCCTTTTTTGCATGACCAAAAGAAACAAAATCAAAGAGGACCAGGTATTTTGTTTTTGCTTTGTTTTAAGGTACAAGATATAGAAAGACACTTGCTGAGATTACATGGCGGGAGGTTTTACAGGCAAGCCACACTTTTTTTTAGAACACCAGAAAGTATTCCTGCTCTTTCAAGTTGAGTTGTTGCCTCCATAGAGGCTGAATTAACTTCCTCTCAAAGCACAATACAGTATTTGGAGTGGCTGGTAGACACTAGCAGTCTTACTGTCCATGAATTCATGCAACCCTCTTTTATCATCATCCAAGACAATGGCCATCATAATCTGCTGTGAGGGTGAGTTCCATAGTGAAGAATGTGCAAAGACGTACTTTCTTTTATCTATCCTGAATCATCCTGCATTCAGCTTCATTGACTGTCCCTGAGTTCTACTTTTCCCATACCATGTATTATTTTATTATTTTCTATCATGTTACCTCTGATTCACCGTTTCTCTAAACTAAAAGGTCTCAATGTGGCAACCTTTTCTCATAGGGGAGTTACTTTTTGAACACTACAATATCTTGTTTGGTGTGGCAACTAGGAATTGTACACATTCCAAATGCAATTGAACCATGGATATATTAAAGATGTTATGATATCAGCAGTTTACTTTCCAAATATTTTCTAATGATCCCTAAGATGAAATTTGCTTTTTTCACAGCTGCCACATACTGCATTGACATCTTCATTGAACTATCCACTTGGTCTCATTTCTGGTAAGTCACCACCACTTCAGACCCCATGAGTGTATATGTGAAATTAAGACACAACTTGCTCTTGCAGAAGCCATGCTGGCTCTGCTCTGTTATTTTATCATTAACAATACTTTCCACCAGTTTTCCTGGGGCAGGAATTAATCTAATTGGCCTGTAATTTCCAGGATTTCCTCTGGATCCAGTTTCGAAAATTGGTGTTACAGTTTCATAATTACTCCACAGTCCAACCATAGATATTGAAGTTCAAAATAATTAGTTGCCTACCCAAGTCTTGCAGCCCAATCTCTCTCGATTTAGATTACTGCTGTGCTGAAACTTATCTATCAGTTTCTAATAAGTTTTCTTCACAAGATACCTAGTTATTCAATGGGGCTTTATGGGAACTCAGTGAATGAATTGTTATGAATTCTTTTTTGCTGATCTAATGCAACTTTAATGATATCGAGCACCTGGATAGAATAAATTATTTGTTCTATGGCTTTTGTTACACATGTTCAGTTCCCTGCAACCTTGAATAACAGTTTATAAATATAAATAATAAATGAATAAGTAGTAATCAGATTAAACGAGGAAGTTTAAATTTTATTAATCATTAATTTATTAACTCCTAAATGCTAATAGAAGCCATAATCCAAAACAAAGAGAATGCATTTTTAAACCCATTTGTATCACTGGGCTTCCTAAACACAGTTACCTGGGAGTAAGCCCCATTGAACTGTAGGATTGCACTGTCAGTATGCTTATTGGATGTGGACTTGGAGATTAGTATGAATGAAAAAGAAGAATTAAAACTCTTCCCCCTCCCATGGCACTTTTGATATGTTTAATAAGACATTGTATTGAGTCTGCCCACTATTCCTAAAACAATTCTCTTGACTGATTGGTGAGACAATGCTCCCTCCCCCATGTTGCTATTTAAAACTGAGCAAAAACACTGCGTTCTCTATTACAAAGACTTGTCACACTGATGCAAATAAGTCTTTGCCCAAAGCACTGACAGCAATCCTGACATGAACTCTGGCAAATATTATTCTGCAAATGCCACTCTTAGCACCCATAACTCTGTAAGCAGTAACCTGACATTTATAACTATACTAAATAATGCAACAAAGAAAATTTCATGGTTCATGAGAACCTTTTCACATGGAGACATTGTAGTCTCTTAAATAATTTAACTTGTTTTTGGAAACATCATTATTCTGAAACAGATTTATTGGATCAAAACACACACAAAAGGAACGCCCAGCCATCAGCTAGGAAACTCTCAGTGAAATGGGTGTCATCAACACAGAAGGCACACCATGAGCAGTTTTACACTGGCCTAAAGCTAAAGCTCCGGGTCCATGTATTTTAGCACAATATATACCCAATTTTTCTATGGAGAAAAGTTTTTCTCTGCAGAAAACATCACTTGGTCCAATAATGCAAGGCTATAGTGTTCAGAGGTTTTCTTCTCTCAGCACTCACCCCCAGATGAAGGCTATTGATTTTAGTCATTCATTCATTCATTCATTCATTCATTCATTCATTCATTCATTTATTATCAGAAGTAGCCAACATGGTGTCCTCCAGAAGCTGCAGACTCAAACCCGTCATCCCAGATGACTGGCCATGTTGGCTGGGGCTGAAGGGAGTTTGAGTCTAGAGAGCTCCATATTGGCTACATGATGCTTTACAGAGTGCACACATCTCTTCCCGAGGACCTTACAGTCTAGAATTTAGATGTGTAACGAAGTGGAGATATTACAAAAAAATAGAATGGACACTCACAAACCCCCTTGGGCCTTCTCCAAAGTAAGGTGGGTGCAACAAAAGCCCTGTGCAGTAAGAATTCAATTCTACACAACTTTGCTCCTTAGTCCCCTATCCCATGATAATTTTCTCCTCATTAGATCATTTTAATGCAGGTTCTTTCCTCATTTACTGATAGAGAATGATAGGTGTGTGTGGGTGGGTGGGTGGGTGGGTGTAAGGGTTGGTTTTTTTTTTTGCACTGTTCTAAATAACAAAGGAAGCCTGCTTGTTAGAGGAGCCCTGAATCAGACCTTCCCTTCCAATGCATGGTGGTATATTCTTACCCTTACCCTAGTCCTGTTGCCTCTTGTAGGGAACTCAGCAGGGAAAAGGGTGGGGACAAAACTGAAATGAAGTAGCCCTGTCATGGGCTCTAGCTCCACCTACTGTCAGTCTCCTTGGCATCTGCCCTAAGAATCTCAACTAACAGCAACAGCAACCACTGTGGCAAAGAGTTCAGGGCCAGTGAGTGTGGCCCTTCTTTTCCCATCATGTGATGGCAATCACATAAGGGGAGAATTGCTGAGTAGGGCACTGAAAGGTAGAACAACTGAAAACCACTGCTCTAGCATGGAAAAAAAGAGAGAGTATGGAATTGCAATAGCTTATTTGAACATTTAGAGGAGTGGGTGTATTAATTCTCTGAAGGGTTTCTTATTCAGAAACCTCTGAGGCTAGTGTCTTCAATGTTTGCATCTGGTAGCTAAAAAAAACTGGGGGTGGGGGAGAAGCAGCACTATAAACAGATTAACATGGCTATCCATTTGTGAAACGTTGCCTTTAATTTTTTGACTGGCTCACCAATCTCTGCCCTTGTAAGAAGCCCAGGGTGGGGTGGGAGGAGAGAAAGGCAACAGTTATTTCTGACATGCCTTCAAGTGGTTATTATTTCCCCCACTTTTCCCAGAAGGAAAATGTGCTTGACTGCACCAGTACTGCATTAAGACATGCTTTCTTCTAGGGATCATGCCACCATTTAGAATAGTCTTGGTGGTGTTTTTTTTAGCTTTCTCTCAAGGGGAATTAAAATGTTACATATCTTTTTAGCAGTGAGAAGGTATTCCAGATCAGCAAGCACAGAGCCCCAGAATTCTTCACTGCAGAACCAGTTCAACTTATCTTCTTAAAGGTGTGATTCTGTAGGCAGCCTCTCCCTGGCTGACGACCTAAAAATGCTTCGCTAAGGTAAGTACTTTGTGTTGCAAAACAGCATGACAGATCCAGGAATATGATGACGTTCCCACGGGGACTTCCTGCTTGTCATCATTTTGACTGCGGATACTGGTATGTGTCTGGCTGGCTTATAATTGTTGTTGCCTTGGTAAGTGAACCCACAAGGTCACGTACCCATCTATTGGGAGCTGTTTTCTCTCCACTGATCCATTTGTTTATCCAGGCTTTCCCTGTTGTCAGTTTCTGTTGCCTTCAGTTTCTGTGATGTTTTGTTTTGTGTTTTGTTTTTTTTACAGACATTATTTTATGGGATTTTATAACGTGAACTGCTATGGTATATTTTTTGAAGAATTATTTATTTATTTATTTTGTAGATTTTATATAGTGCTTGATTGTAAGGGGAGAAAAACATCCAAGCAGTTTACAAAGGAAATTGAAAAGCAGTCTAGGCATTCTTTTAATGAATAAATAATGTTCGGGACACATGCTCAGGGATACAAATGCTTCAGATACCACTTTCCATGTGTGAGGTGCCACAGGACACAAACACGATGCATTCCTGCAGTTTCAGGAATATCAGATAACTGGGACTTTCATACAATAACCAATAATCCTCTTTGGTCTCAGAAGTCAGGTAGGTACCTTGCTTCCTCAAACATTGGAAGCTGTCTTACACCAAATCAGACCACTGGTCCGTCTTAACTGAGTATGTTCTGGCAGTGGCTCTCCAAGGTTTTAGGCCGGGGTCTTTGTCAGTCCTGCCTGGAGACTGACCCTGACTGACCTTCTTCATATAAAACAGATGCTTTGCCACTGTGTGACAACCCTTCCACTTGGAACTGGAAGATTAGTTTGTTGCCACTGACCGATATCAAGATTTCCAGATTTGCTGTCTTCCCCCAGCCTATCTTTGCATGGGCCTGGGTGCCTCATTCTATGCATGGCACAAAGGCTAGAATGTTCTTTCTCACCCAGATGCCCTTCTTGTGCCAACCTGCTAAGCAAATGGCTTCAAGGGGTGAGAGGTATAATTCTTAGGGAATTTGATGGCATATATTGGGTAAATGGCTACAGCTCAAATGTTTTGCAATCAAATAGTCCCCTCTAAAAAAAATTGTGGAATTAACCAGTAAGAACAAAGGGCAGACAAAAAAAAGATGCATCTAGCAAGTCCTCCCAAAAACCAGCAAGGTAGTGAGGTTACAATCTTGCCTAAAATCTTGGGAGCTACTGCCAGGCTGTGTAGACAATATTTAATAAGATGGACCAATGGCCATCCATAGTGGTAGCCATCACTACCTCTTGTGTGATGTTCAGTGACATTAGATTGCCCTGGGCTCTAATATTAGGAGGGAGGGAGAAAAACTTCTCTTTATCCACTAAATAGGAGAAGAATTTCTGTAACATTAATAGTAGCTTGACAGCCAAGGAAGTTACCTAGAGGGATGGTGACGTCCAGTGAGGGCTGGTCCTTCCAAGAGAGGCTAAACAGCCATGTGTTAGGGATGTCCAATTCTGGTTTTGCATCAAACAGAAGGTTAGACTAGATGTCCTTGATAAGATCCCCTTCACCTCGATGATCCCGTAAATGGGAAATATCCAGCGGCTGCCTATTTATCACAACTAGGCATCACATATATGCGAACCATTTGGAGTTCTGCCTGCCAGTCAGGTTCCAGTGTGCAGCTCCTGTGGACCATTTCATTTTGCAACTATGTGACCAGATTTTCTGTTTGCCAATGAAACCTAATTTGATTTTGTCTATACCAGTGACCTCTTACTCTCTAAAGCAACCTTACCACTGATTTTCAATACAGTGTGTATTGCATGACTGACAGAGGAAGGCATCACGGCAAGTATAAATCCTTTTTATTTTGTTCCACAGAGATATTAAATAAATTGTTTCTTTCTCATCTACTTGCTTAATACAGAATTTACTGTATTAACTGCCTCCTGCACTTGGAGTTCGGATGGTGTACTGGATAGCAATAGATCCAAGAATGTGTACAATATTGGTGAGGTTTTTTTTTTGTTTTGTTTTCTTAATATGTGACTTTATGGTGATCTCATTTCTCTGCATCGCCAGATACCAGCCTTTTCAAATAAGATAATTTTGCTGCAATCTGTAACCGACTATGAACAGCTGGCTTTCTGTACTGCTCAAATGCAGAGTGGAATGTTTAATGTAACCCTTTTTTCATGAGTGCTCTTCAACACTAGCAGGGGAGACAGTTGTGTCGCATGTATCAGATGTCTCATATAGAGAGACTTTGCACCCACCCTTGATAACAGCTGAACAAATAAGAGGGAAGAGAATGGAGCAAACTGTAATCTACACAACATAAAACATCCCATAACTTTTAAAGAGGACTCTTGCTGGAACATGTTCTAAAACGTTAAATTAGGCATTTCATCTAGATTTGCCCTGTTTAGCTATCCTTTTCTTCTTCTTCAAAGAAATGTACTTGGCTATGGTTTGAGACATCTTACTGCACAGCAGGCATGAGATACATTTTCATTCGCCACATGGAGTAAATTGATTTTTGCTCAGTGTGAAGATGTTACTGTTCCTTTACATCTGTAGTAGGAAACAGTACACATCTCATACTAAGTAAAAATTAATTTACAATAGTCAGTAGAAAAAAGAGGAACACTTGGCTGAAGCTACTATATAGCTATATAAAGCTATATATACTGTATACCATGTATATATAGTAAAGGACCCCTGGACGGTTAAGTCCAGTCAAAGGCGACTATGGGGTTGCGGCGCTACTCTCAATTTTCAGGCTGAGGGAGCCAGCGTTTGTCCACAGCAGCTTTTCAGATCATGTGGCCAGCATGACTAAACTGCTTCTGGCGCAACGGGACACTGTGAAGGAAGCCAGAACGCACAGAAACAGCGTTTAGCTTCCTGCCACAGAATTACCTATTTATTTACTTGCACTGGTGTGCTTTTAAACTGCTAGGTTGGCCGAAGCTGGGACAGAGCAACAGGAGCTCACTCTGTTGTGTGGATTCAAACCAGAACCATAGCTAGGTGATGGTTGTGCCCCTGGGCAGAACCATCCAGATTGCGCCTCCTAGCCATGGACAAATTAGCTCTTCTTTCCACCTCTCCTCCAACCACCCCCTTCTACCCATTCAATTCACCCTCTATTTAAAAACATTTCTTATGAGTCAGTAATCAATATTTATATTTATGGACATATTTTTAGCCCCCTGTCACCTGCGCCCCTGGCGGGGGCCCACCTCACCACCCCCTAGCTACGGCCCTGATTCAAACTGCCAACCTTCTGATAGGCAAGAAAACCTGCTGTAAACCTGTGGTAAGATCCCCACCAGGGAGTTGTATAGAACCCTGTTAATAAAACCAGTTAAATTACCAGGAAATGTGTGGAATCTGAATCTCATAATCAAGGTTCAATGGAAAGTATGGCCAATACCATTCAAGGCACCAGTAAGTCAACTCCCAATTCCTGTTATTATTTCTTGAAAGATGAATATTGTTGCATAATTACTCTTCTCTTTCTAACTCTAGGCAGGAAAAAAGAGAAGGCAGTCAAGAGCTTCATAGATCTATATTCTCTTTTAGCTTTATAGTTTGTATAATTCAACCCTAAATAATAATAATTATGGTTTGCACAGTGATCAATATGTTTTAAGTGTTTTTATCAAGCAAGATGATTGAAGATTAAATCCTCCTCACATCAGGTTTTTTTTTAAAAATGAAATACACATTTGCTTCAGCACAGAAGCTTTATTATAATTTTTACCCTTTGCCAAAAATGATGTAATGTAACATGCAATAGGTTGAACAGGCCAGATCTATTTGGAGAACTCTGACATTTTCACCTGCAAAAAAATATGATTTCCTGTTAATACTTCTAATTTATTTGTCAGCCTAATTTGCACTTTATTTGTCAGCCTAAATTGCCTTTTGTGTTCTCTAGAATGTCTCAGATGACTTTTATTTTGTTTATAACAAAGTGAATAAAAATTCTGGCCTATATTATCAGATCTTTTTACCATTTGGGAATTTGGGAAGAAATCAGTTACAAATTTTGTATACCGCCAGACTAAATTATCTAGAAGAAATAAAAGTGATCTGTGCCTGGAAGCTCAACTTGCAGTGGGAACCAGAAACATTTTTCAACAGCTTCATCTGATAAGATGACTGAAATAATTTATTTACATACAGAGCTGGCAGTAGTCATTCATGTCTTGGTAGATGGTTACAGAATACTGTGATGAGCTGTGCACTGAGCTATCCTTGTTGATGGTTGAAAAGGTCTGGCTGGTGCAGATGATCACGTTCAGCTTCCTGGAAGGTTAGCTAGGACAACCTCACATAAATGCTTCAGTGCTCTAGTTTATTATGGTCCACTGCAAGGTACTGGTGAGCTATAAATCCCTAAAAGGTTTTTGCCGACCCTGCAGCAGAAAGAACATAAGAAGAACCTGTGAGATCAGGCGTAGAGGCTATCTAGTCCAGCATCCTGTTCACACAGTGGCCTACTAGATGTTCATTAGAAGCCCGCAAACAGAACCTGAATGCAATAAGCATTTCTTTTGCTGGTCCTTTATTACTCAGCTCTCAGACCATGTACCAAACTGGACTGTGATTCAGCTGAAATTTGTAGCTGCACTTTTGCGCATAAATGTAAATAGGAATGTTCTTTTTTTAAAAAACCAAATATTTTATTATTAAAATATTCAACATTAATACATACATATTGCAAATATACAAACAAACAAACATACATTTCATACAATCCTTAAAAATATTCATACATACCCGCACTCAATCCCACAGGTACTTCATTTTCCCACCACCATCCCTCACCCCTCACCCCACCCTTGTGTTAGACTTCCAATCTACTCAATTGCAATTTCTTTCCACTTCTGTTACTTTCTTTCACACACTTTTAAACCAATTTTCTACTTCTTATTTAGTATTTCAGTATTTATAACGGAACTCTAATAGGAGTTCTGATTTTTCAATATGATGTTGCAAGTATCTTTAAACACCTTCCAGTCCTTGTCTATCTTCTCTTTTGAGATCCTTCCAATTTCTCCCATTGTTTTGGATATATTGTAGTACTCCAATAATTTGGCAAGCCACTCTGGTTTTGTCGGTATAATACCACTTTTCCAATTTTTTGCAATCAATAGCCTTGTGGCTACTGTTGCGTATAAATATAATTTCTTGTCTTCTTCCGTTAGGCTTCCTGGTACTATTCCCAATAGAAAGCCTCTGGTGTTTTCCTAAATGAATATCTGAACATTTTTTTTATTTCATTATATATTGTTTCCCAAAATGGTTTGATGTTTAAACAATTCCACCATACATGCATCATAGTACCTTTTTCAGTGTTGCATCGCCATCAGACATTGCCACAGTTTTTATTCATTTTTTCTATTCTTTCAGTTGTTAAATACCATCGATGTTGTATTTTAAGGTAATTTTCTTTCAATAAATAACACATAGTGAATTTCATATCTTCTTTCTACAATTTTTCCCATTGTTCAAGCATAATATATTCCCCAGTATCTTGCACCCATTTAATCATGGATGCTTTAACCAGTTCATCCTTTGTTTCCCACTCTAAGATCAGATTATATAATTTAGATATATTTTTAGATTTTTCTTGTATTAAATATTTATCGAGTTTAGATATTTCTTTTTCAAATCCTATCTTTTTATCTTTCGCTAATCTATACTTAATTTGAATATATTGGAAGCAATCACTAATATGAGCTTTAATTTCTGTATAATTCTTTAATTCCAATTCTCAATTTTCTTCCTTTAATACAGTTTTATAAGTGGCCCAATTTTCTTTCATATTTAATTTTTTCACTGTGCCAATTTCTGCCGGCGATGCCCACCAAGGAGTTTTCAGTTCTAGGAGTCTTTTATATTTCTCCCATATTTTATATATGGACTTTCTGACTATCTGCCCTAGGAAGCCTTTATGTACTTTGACTTTCTCATCTATTAGATAGGCATGCCATCCAAATCTCATCTCTACTCCCTCTAAATCCAATACATCTGAATCGTCTAATTTAATCCATGCTTTCAACCAGGTCAGACCCACCATATCATGGTATAACTCCATGTCAGGGAAGCCAAATCCTCCTCTTTCCTTCTTATCTATCATTATTATATGTTTTATTCTTGGTTTCTTCCCTGACCACACGAATTTGGCCAAATCTCTTTTCCAATTATTAAAACATTTCTCTCCTCCTAGTATTGGGATACTTTGAAATAAAAACATCATCCTTGGTAGTATGTTCATCTTTATTACAGATATTTTCCCTAATAAGGATAAGTTTAATTCTCCCCAAACTTGCAAATCATTTTTGATTCCGCTCCATGTTTTTCCATATTTCTCATTACTTAAATCCATAGTATTTGTTGTTAAATTTATTCCAAGATACCTTATTTTCTTTTTAATTTCCAATTCTGTCATTTCTTGTAATTTCACTTTATCATTTTCTTCCATATTTTTCACTAATATTTTTGTTTTCCTATAATTAATTTGAATCCTGCTAATCTGCCATATTCGTTTATACATTCCAATATTCTAGGTGTGCATTGTAGGGGATTTTCTGTTGTGATCATAACATAATCTGTGAAAGCTCTTAACTTATATCTTTATTCACTGACTGCTATTCCACTTATTTGGTTATCCTGTCTTATTTTCTTTAATAGAATGGAATGCTCTTTAAATCTTCTGTAGGAACAAGAACTGAAACTTTTCTGAATCAGAGAAGGACATTTTATAGAAATGTATTGAGTGCTAGTGTATGCCTCCATACCATAGATGCCAACTCCATAGGGCTAATTGTGTCTTCAGCCCTCTGCCCAAGTCTGTTCAAGTGCCTCCAGTCTTGAAGGGCCAGGCCTTGCGGTGGTGGACCTCGCAGGGCCTTGCAGTGGCAGCAGCGGGCCTTGCTGGGCCTTGAGGCTCGCAATGCAATGCACGTGACATCACACATGTGTGGCGCCCTCCTTCCATGTTGGGCGTAATTTGGCACCTCTGCTCCATACTGTTTCACACTTCAAAAGATATGCTACATTTGGTCAGTGAGGAAGTTGAATGATAGTAGGAAATCAGGGTGAGTATGCATGTGCTATTTTTTTCATGAAAAAAGCTCAGACAAGCAGTCTTTTAAAGCTCACACCAACCCTGAAAGGTAATTTAGTCTGTGGGACAGTGACATGATCAAGATCACAGCAGAGCAGAATCTTAAATCTGGGATTTTCTCACTGTTGAACTTGAACAGTTGAACCACCGTATCACTCTGGCATCTATGAAAAATGATGACAGTGTGGGCCTTCTGGGTTATCTCTCAATGAATACCTCTCTTGAGGGTTGTGCTGTAGATTCATAGATGATGATAATAATTTTAACAATAACAATAATTTCTATTATTGTATTTAGGGTATAAAGTCATATTTGTGATTGACAACAGCAATTTTCTGAAACCCTATTTTGAGTCAAACATTTGTTATGGCTGAGCGTATTTGCCTTCTTAAGATTCAGTTGCTCTCCTCACAAATGATACAGTAATTCTTAAGAGGTTTATCCCATCAAACATTGTTAAAATGTAAATAAAATAAATAAAATGGATTTTAAAGCCACAGGGTGCCTCTAATAGCTTTTCCTTTCAGACGTGAAGCTCATACAAACTTGCCTAAACTACAGGGTTCTTTTTTCTTTTTTTCATTTACAATAGAAAAAAGTGACAGTTGCATACCAGTGTCACTGTGGAATACCTTTAGTTTCTTGAGTTAAGGGGCAACGGTGATACCAACGGGATCTGAGTTAAGAAGATGTTCATAAATTATGGATGAAGAATCACAGTCACCGGTATTTAGGATCTTGCATTGCTTGGTGATTACTAAGTAGAATCCTGATGGAAATTTGTTAAAGAGCAAGGGAGTTAAAGAACAACACAGTTCAAAACCAAGAACATTATGAACACAGAACCAACCTTGATGGCTATGCTTGACCCAGCAGTGAGGTACAATTCACAATCTTGACCTCGTGCTTTGTCTCTCTTAATGTAAGGACTGACACATGGAGAAGGCTTGAAACAGCTTCCACCTGTGGAGAGAGGTCATTCTTCAGACTAAAGGCCACAGTCCCTTCTTGGCAACCTTCCTATAGCCACACGCTAGTGTTGGCAAGGCCAGAGGCAAAAGTGGGCAGACCAAAGACTTTACCTTTGTACAGTAGTTCAGTTTATACACACACTCATGTGCTCTGTCCTTCATCCAGGCAAGAGGCATGATGAGAGCTCAATGACATATTCCTACCAGTCAAAAGTTTGAAAGTAGGGTATGAAGAACAGCTAGTGTGTCCCAAACCTTAAGACAAGATGGAGGGGCCTAGAGGCTTTTTGGCGCTCAGTGAAGTTCTCTACCTGTACTACTAAATGTAGAGCATCTTGCCATGAATAGAACCCCAATCCCATTCACCCTAGTTGGATATTTTAATCCCACATGCAATTAGAATCACATGAGTGAGAGCTGTGGTAAGTGTGCTGGGTCCACCGTCATCTCTTGGAAATTAATTTCTACAGTGATGAGTCTACCCTACTCAGGCTCCTTATGTGATTTAGAACCTCTGAATTGCACAGGGAGCCGATGAGAGTAGAAAGGGCTCCCCACTTAAGCAGCTTCAGTGTGTTGGTGCAGTGCCAAGGAGCTTTCATGTGATATTTGCAACATAAAGAGAAATTATTATTTAAGCCCAAGGAGGGTGATTCTACAGCACCAGTAATAAAGGGCTTGATCTGCCCACTGTCCAAAATCTCTGATGCACAAGAAAGTGGCTCGCTGTTCTCATCCAAAAGCAGGTCAATACTCAGTGTGCATTTTCCATTTCTTCAGGGTGATATTGTCATATTCACAGTGAGCACCTTCCTTCACTGAAGAGAACAATTTTTTTGACATGCTACACCTAGGGACACGTCTAGTGCCTCTTGTTCTTTTAACTAATATAGTCAGTGAGGGCCAAACTGATGTCTCTAATGATCATGCAAATAGGGGAAAGCCTATACATATACAAGTGCATACCAGAGGTGGCATATGCTTAGCTTTTGTCCCAAGAGGAATGGGAGCTAAGCACCTACTATTCTTACTTGCTGCCTGTTTATAAGGGGAAGTGTTGCTAGGTAACAGGTAGGCAGTAGGTTTGTGCATGCTGCATGTCAATGAGATGTTAGTGAATCAAGTTGCTGTCAAAGCTGATTCCTATCAAGTTGTCCCTCCCAAGTTTTAGATTAATAAAGTAAGGTGGTGCTGGTGGGATTTCAGCTACTTCTGGGATGGAGGCCATATTTTTGTGAGGAAGGACTCACTAGCATTCTTCCCCTAAATGACTTGGAATGATGATACATCATGATACAACTTTCCAAGGAGAATTCTGGTAAAAAATGATATCTCTTGGGAACAGTGCTGCTGTCTCCATCACGAAACAGGAGGTGGCATCAAAACCAGGTGATGGTGGCAAAGACAGAAATAGTTTGAGTTCATTCCCCATTTTCTTGTGAAAGCCCCTCCCCGCAATTCACCCAAAAATTCTCCTCCTGCATCTGCCATGGAGGAAAGGTAAAGCTACATGAAAGCTGCATGCACTGCTGGAAGTTTATATGAACCTCTCTGTAGCTGGGCCTAGACTCTGGAACTCTGTGTTACAGAGTCTCTGATCACCTTCTGCTGCAGTGCAAAGGCATTTATTACCAATGCACAGTTAAACAATGGATCTCACTCCCACAGGAGGCAGTGATGGCCACCAACTTGGATGGCTTTAGAAGAGGATTAGACAAATACATAGAGGACAAGACTATCAACACAGGGGCGCAGCTAGCTGCTCTGGCACCTGGAGTGGCAGGGGCACTGTGATCCATCCAGCGGGGCGGCACGGTGATCCGTGCATAGAGTCCGCCTGGCAGACACAAGCCAATGTTGCCATTTCAGACAGCGCGGGGCCCTGAGCCACCGCACCACTCCCAGGAGAGAGGCATGGCTCGAGCGCACTGCAGGCCAGGCCCCGCAGTAGGTGCTGCCCCCTGCTGTGTGCCATTTTGTCACCCCCTCCAGGATGTCACCCGGGGTGGACCGCACCCCCCTTCCTATGCCCTTGTATCAACAGCTACTTGGACACAGCTGGTGGGACGTGTAGCCTAGGAAGAAGGGGTATTGCCCAGGGAAGGTCTTGAGGACTGGGTAGAGAGGCCTGGAGTGTACAGCTTTTTCCTGTCCACAAAAGTAACATCAGGTGATGCAGGTCGTGTGTGAACAGCCCATGCTTTGTTTTACTCCCACATCAGCATTATACTTTCCTGAAACTGGAACAACGTGGGATCTAGGAGAAGCTGCTGTGTATGCTGTCCCCTCCATGGCCCTGCAGTTTCTGATATTGCCTTGTAAGAATGGGAAGCTGCTGTGCAAGATTGGCTCCCATGGAGTAATGCGAACGAAAACCCCAATAAAACCAGAAAGTTCATTATCTCTTTTCTCCTGCTCCTAAACCCTGGGTGAAAGAGTAACTGCCTAGCTTTTCAAAATCCCTCTTGGTTTTATTTTTCAGCCCTGAGGGATTATTTGTTTCAGGTAATTTATTCATAGTTGTATCAGCTAATTCTTTTTATATTTTTGGTGAATCAAGCACAGTATGCCACAGATGTGATATGCAGAGATTGAAACAGTAATTACCGAGTCACCGTATGGAGCCTTGTGAGATGATGTCCTTACTGTGAGGCATTCTGTTTTGTCAATAAGCTTACATCAATACTTGGCAGGTCATTTCAGCAGCTTTAATGCTTCAGAATATGAAAACGAACAGAGCCCCTAATACCAAACTGGAGCTGCTTTGCATTTGCAATTGACAAATCCTATTTTGAAACCATGCATGCACACAAGGATCAAACCTAGTTTTTAGCATTTACATTTTCCCCCCAATATGGAAGTGCCTGATCCACTTCTAATTTACCTGTTGTTGACTTCCACAGTCGTTCTTAATCTCATGCTGTGAAGATAGTCTCACCCATTGGAGAAGCAATTAACCAAATCCCTAACTGGAAAGTATGAAGCATCTGTTATAAAAGCATAAAAGGTTAACCTAAATCCACCACACAATGTCAGGGTAGTACAAATCAGCATGGATAAATTACTTGGAGACCCCATAAGGTTAAGGTTGGGTGTGTAGACGTGTATGTGCTTAACAGCTGAATTATGAACAGAATTAATGAACAGTAGAATAAATTTCTCTAGCTGAGAAACTATATAAAAATAAATAAAAAGGTTTCAAGCTGACATAGAATCATAGCAGGTTTCAATGTTTTTGATGAAGTCAAGCCTCCCTCGCTCCCTCTATCTTTCTGCCTATGATGAAAAGCACATATTCATTATGGCTCTGAAGGTCATGTAATCTCAATCCAATTAACTAGGTGTATTTTTCTAATAGATGATCCTTTATCAATTAAATTATAATGTGTAAGAAGAAGAGAGAGAAAAGATGATAAAGCACCCATAGGAAATATTTAGTAACAACAAATCATCTAACTGATTCGAACAAATGAACATTACGGCATTGCCTGTTGTTTATTATATAAAAATGTGTTCTGGAACATTACATGCATAAGAATATTCAGCATTTACAGGCTGGTTCTTTTTTTCAAACAATTTTTTTCAAACAAACTGAAAGTGGCTAACAGTTGGTATTAAAAATTTCATGTATAAAAATAAAATCAACAAGCAATGCAGTCCATTGAACATTTTAAAAGAAATCTAGTTATGAAAGACAGCATAAGTTTGAAAAAAGCCTTTCAAGAAAGAGTTCAGAAAACTCTTTATATAGAGTCATAGCCTGCATACACACCAGAGCTTTAAAGTACACTCAGAATGCCTCTTCCTGATCAAATAATTCTGGGAATTGTAGTTTATCACCTTCAGATCTACAGTGAATGCACTTTAAAGGTCTAATGTGTTCACAACCGTAGATTTCTTAAAGTTTAAGAAATTGAAGAGGCAGCAGACTAGCCTTCCAGCACAGAGAATCCCACAGCCTTGAGACTGAGAAGGCGCTGTCCATTGTACCCACCAGTTTAGACTCAGAGGCAGGAGGATTGGGGAGTAGAGACACTTTAGAAAATCTTAGGAGGCATGCAGAATTAGGTTTAAGTGGTCCATTAAACTCTTTAGGGCTTTGAAGGTTACCACAAGCGCTTCGAACTAGGCCTGAAAGCATAGCAGAGTAATATGCTCCAAACAGCTTCTCCCTGCAAGCAGCTGTGCAGAAGTATTCTGTGCCTGCTGCATTTTCCGAACCTGTATTAATAACCAATCCAGCTCAACAATCTGTTTGTAGTTCCCAGTCTTATCTTACAATGAAATAGTCCACAACTCTCACACAATAATAGTTTATTATGTTTTTGTGTGAATTAAGAGCCGATAAATTATTACTGGACATTTTTTATTTCCAATGTCTATAAATCAGTTATTACTACATTATGGGAGGCATCTGAAGTTGAATTTTGTGATTTAATTTTGAAATTTTCTTTTGTGTCTTATCTGAAGTGTTGCTGTTCCCTCTTAAGGATTCAAAATGGGCTTTATATATGTAGCAGTGAGGACAAAAACACTCCTAATGGAAAATACAATTCTTTTGGAAAATGTTGATCTGTTTTCCTGAGCACTAAATTATACACTTTGTTCATCTTTGACCCTTCTTTTATAGCTTCTAAGTGTGTTTACTAATATTTTCAACACATCAGTAACGAAGAAAGAAAAGTGTCAGGACAAAATATATTAAGAACAAAGATTGCTCTTATTCCTTATTCACCTTTGTACACTGTCAGATTGTAATGGCTAACCCGAATAACACTTAGCTGGCAATCTGTATGTGAACCTGCAGGCTTTAAATAGCAGGCTTTTAAAAGCAAATCACATATTGATGCTGGGTATAGCTGAAAGCACTATGCTAAGCATCATTAAAACTTTGTCTTCTTAGAGTCTTATTAAAAGATTGCTTGCCTTTTCATAATAAAACATTTCTCTGTGACGGTTTCAAATTACCTTCTAACAATACAAGAGAAATGCTTCTTGATTTAGCATCCTACAAGAGAACTATTGTAACTTGTCAACCTGCAATCTGAACTGCAGAATCCAAACAATGTTCTTGACAAATAGCATCCAAGTACAGTGAGGAATGGGTGTATGGGGTGTTAGAAAAGAGGCATGTGGGGTGGGGGACACGTTGTGCTCCCTCTGGGGAAGTTCATAAACCTTTGGTCTCAGTGGCATAGCATGGGGGGCCTAGCCCTGGGTGCATTTTTTTGAGGGTTCGCAACTAGGCACCCCGATGACAGACCCCCTCCTTTTTTTTATTTGCAGGCTTTTTCAATGGTGGTCCCAAGGTACATGATTTAACTTAAACGTTTGGTGCCTTGGAACATAACCCCTGCGTAAATGGGGAGTTGTCTGTATTTGTGACATTTAAAAAAGGTAAAGGGACCCCTGACCATTAGGTCCAGTCGTGGCCGACTCTGGGGTTGCGGTGCTCATCTCTACTTGCAGGGACCGAGCAATGGGAGCTCACCCCATCACGGGGATTCGAACCGCCAACCTTCTGATCGGCAAGTCCTAGGCTCTGTGATTTAACCCACAGCGCCACCCGCTTGTTGTTGTTGTTTAGTCGTTTCGTCGTGTCCGACTTTTCGTGACCCCATGGACCAGAGCACGCCAGGCACCCACTTAGGTTGGTCTTAATAAAGGCATTGCCCTACAGTGGCTTTGGGTGTTCCTTGTGAATCTATCTATATCTATCTATCATCTATCATCTATCATCTATCATCTATCTATCTATCATCTATCTATCTCTATCATCTGTCTACAAATTCTATGCAAATTTGTGCCATGGGCCTGTGACCCTCATCCTTCAGGCACCTAGCAACAAAGCCTTGCTCTTTTCCATGACAAAAGGAAATCATGCAGTTACTCATTTCTACCCAGTTACTTGGGAATAAGAAAATTAAGTTTCCACCTTCAAAAATGTTGGAACTACAAAGGCAATGTGATGCCTGACAAGAACTAACAAAACTATTTCATTAAATATATCTCTTCCTCTCCCTTCCACCTCTCTTCTTACACACACATATAGCAAGACAAAGTCACTGGGGAGGTTGCACAAGTACTGGGAACCTAATACAGGTTGCTAAGCTAATTTCTGCAGTAGAGTATTAGCTCATGGGTGAAAATAAGGTTTCAAAACACTGGAAATAAGTTGCCATTACAAGAAACACTACTAGCTAACACTATATTATCTCTTTAAAGAAAGGTCGTAAACAACCTTCAGTATTACACTGCTATCTGTGAGAATACACACACAAATACACACACAGTTTAAAAATGCAGACCTTTTCTCTCCAGCAATTAGTGCTGATACATGTACCAAACTGCTAAGTATTTATGAATAATCTGGATAGACAGGGCTGTCCCTTGCTAATCACAATGAATATTGGCCTGTCCGTAAAGAACAAGAAGTGATGATATCAAAGAGAACAGTCAGCTTTTACCAGGGCAAACTCTTAGCCATGAGCTTTTACAGATGATAATATGAAAAGACAGAGATGAAATTAAAAGCAGTGTTAAGTACCCTTAAGGCAGAAAAACAACAATCACTTTGTTTGCATGTTACTTATGTATTGTGCTGCACTGAGCAAGATTTTGTAAATTAAATTCTACTATGTATACTTTGAACAGAAGACATGCTGTGAAATAAATTGCATATTTTAACTTTAATTTTCTATAGCTTGCAATTTATGCACATTATCAATTTTTAATACAAGTTCCACTTTTATTGGCATACCATTGCTGACTGACTTGAGAGGGTTGTTTCCTGCCAATATGTGTGTTGGAGTAGGCATGAGACAGTGCAAGAGACAAGTCAACTCAGAAGGAAGTCTAGGATTGCATCTTCAGTGTCTGGTCTGACATCTGTCTCCATATGTATGGCTAGTTCTGTGGGGTGGGGTTTATTTTTGTTTGTTACAATGTTATGTATTTTTGTGTATTTATATTGTAAACCACCCTGTGATCTTCGGATGATAGAAATTGGTATAGAAATTTAATAAAATAAATAAATAAAACAGTTCTTATAGATCACAGGTATGCCAATTTTCTTTCTAAATCTAGAATGGTAACAAATAAAGGAAAATGTGTCAAGCAACCACCAAACGTGTCCTTCACAAATGCTTCCCTACAAATCAGAAGGAAGATCTGCATATAGAAGGTCATGTTTTCCGAAAGTCCATGAAGTCATGCATCCATGAGCACAGCAAGTAGGAGTGAGTGAGATTTATTTTTTTTAAAATAAATAAATAAATCTGAAGGCACATGTGGAAATCGGAGAAACATTATGGACAGCACAAAATACCCACTTTCCAGAAGAAAAACTGGTGGTGATCTGACACCCTTCCTCCAAAAACGTGTCTCCCCCAACCCAAACGAAACACAGGTCAAAAAACAAACAAACAGGCAATGCCTCTGCTCAAATAGGTAACCTTCCCAGTAAAGCAACAACAAATAGGCAAACAAATAAGGTGAAAGGAAGGGCCTTGGAGGTGTGTTGTGTCTGTCTGAAGGTGCAGCTGTGCCTATGGGTGCCATGCTGGGGAACCTGGTTCTAAAAACGCTATTAGAGCAGTTTGGGTTTCTCCATCAGGGAAAGCCCTACCATTAGACAGAGTGAGACAACTGCCCGAAGTAGCAGATTCTCTCTCTCTCTCTCTCTCTCTCTCTCTCTCTCTCTCTCGGTGTGTCTGTGTGTCAGAAACCCCCTTGCTATATCCTTCTGTTGGTAGACCAAGCTATGTGTGCTACATGGCCTGCCTTTTACCCCCATAGCTAACCTACTGGCCTCAGGTGCAGTGGAGGACACTGTCCTGTTTCTGGTATTAAGATTCAAATTCCAGTTCACCCATCTTTTGTATATGGAAAGGTGCAGGTGCCATTTTGTGCTTCATCTTGGTGGCAAAACGCCTTGGACCATCTCCTGTTCTCCCTACAAATAAAGAGATGGCCACATAAATCCCTGCACATAGGAAATTAGGTGTCAAGATTCTAAATAGGCCTTCCTCCCAGCATGGCAGTTTTTAATACTATTTTGTGGGAAACCTATTTTGTTCTGTGGTTCCTCCTCTGCAGACATAAGCCAGAAACATGTTTACCACCTAATCTGCTGTTTCTGATAGCTAGACCTTATAGGGAGCAGTCAATGCATTGTGAAGCATTGTATCTCAGCTCTTCCAAACAAACAATAGGACTTCCTTCAGGAAATAGGAGAAGGAATTGCTTTGCTTGGTGAATTGTTTGGTGAGGACACTGAAGGAGAGGTAAATACAGCCTTCGAAGAGCTAGTCTTTCTTTCAGTTAAATACGTTTTATTTGCTCTACTAATCTGTTGTGCTGGAAACATTAATTTCCATGTTTACCTCACTGGATACAAGAAAAGGGTGACATTTTCGGATTGTTTCTTGTGTTTAACGCTTCCCATGAGGGCAAGGAAATGGTGACACTTTCCAATTATCTTTTATCTCCTGGAGTCCTCTTTCTTAAATTGCTCTCACTTGTCCTGCTTGTTAACTAGTCACTGTGGAATCGAGTTTGAAAGTTCAGTTTCCGAAGGTTTCTATAGAGTAATAAATAACCTTCATCCACCTCAGGTTGTAGTATCCCTTGTGAGTCTTGACTTTCTCTCAGCTTCAATGGCCAAAAATTTGTTCAGTTGTATAGAATGGAAGCATTCTTTGGGAAGTCATTTCCATACTTATATACACATATATAGCTGTGTTTGTACATGTGATATATATTACATCATTTTCAAAAATTATGTATTATCTTAAAAACAAGATGGAAGGGAACACAATAATGAACACTTGATCTATCAATGCAAAGTATGACAGACCAAGAGTGGCCCAGTTAGCCCTCGCACCTATACTCATGTGTAGAACAACAGCGGCTAGTGTGTTAGTGTGGAGCTGCCCTTCTAATACCAGCATTGCTGCATCTTACTTGGATAAGGGTGGGACACTCCCCTGGTAAGAGGGTGCTTTCCATTGAGTAAATCCCATTGGATTCAATGGGGCTTACTTCTATCATTTTATTATTTAGCTTTCTTACCTGCCTTTCATCAGAATGTCCCAATGAGACTTACAACAGTAAACTATACAACTATTGAACAAATAAAATAGTTGCAACCATAAAACAAGGGTACAAACAATTAAAAACAATTTCACGTACAAAACTAGTTAGAAATAGTTTCAATTTGGATGCAGACTGGGATAATGTAGACCAGAGCTTTCCAAACTTTTCATGTTGGTGACACACTTTTTAGACATGCATCATTTTGTGACACAGTAATTCAGTTTTACTAGCAAACTGGAGGTTAAACTAACCCCTTTCCAGCCCTGGGAGCAGCATGGGGAGCATTTGCGTGACACACCTATACACTGCAGCTAACATACTGATGTGTTGCGACACACAGTATGGAAAGCTCTGATGTAGACAATTATAGTTTGCACTGTAAGTAGCATTTTTTTATTTGTCTCAGTAGAGGCAGTTTGTCAAAAGGGATTTGAAGGGAATCAGTAAAGCCAAATACCTTCAGAAAGCTTGGAGATTTCTTAAAATCAACATTACAGAGCCTTAGATAAAATACAGAAAGCATATGGGAAAAGTCCAAGAGGATGTCGTGATGGTTAAAGATCAATGTTAAATAAGCAATAAAAGGTTAGAAGGCTACCTTAATGAACGGAAGTCTAGCTCAAAATAAAAAAGAGCATATATATATATATATATATATATATATATATATATATATATATTTGGGGGGAATCATATGCCATTTAATTGTATGGCAAGCAAAGTACCAGGAGCAAATTGCTAAGAGCATGTAAAGAATGTTAAACTTCTTTAAAAAATACACCACAAGTTGAATATTAGTCCATTGAAATTATTGGCATGCAATCCTTTATCCAATTACATTGTAGTTAGTCCTGTTAAACTCACAGGGCTTTACTTCTGAGTAGACCTGTACAGAGTGCCACTGCCAAATGACAAAGGTATGATGGGATACCGAAAAAGGATGAAGAGTTTGTGGGCACGAAAGCCAAATGTTTTCCTTTGGTCTTCAACTGTGGAAGATGCAGGAAAGCATCTCAATAATTGTTTTTGAGAAGGGTATTTTAGGGGCTATGCCAAATACAAATGACAAAGGATGAAATTTAAAACTGAGCTTATAATTTGTTAAGCCAACAAATCACAATTCAGTATGGCATTTCCCCAAGACTTCTTATAAGAATTTAAATGTGAAATTGTTCATCTATATGCAGCTTATTAAAATCAGACTTCTTACAAGAGAATTGGAAATTAGTCATAGTAGCACCAGTATTTTTTTTTTTAATGCAAAAAGATCTGGTGAGGCAAAGTGGTGGAATTTAGAAAATTTACAGACCTGTCATCCTAACTTCTGCCACAGGTAAATTGGTAGAAAACATTATTAAAACTCAAATTAAATGAGCACTTAGAAGAACAACCCCTGCTGTGGACAGATCAACACGGCTTCTGGAAAGGGAAGCTCTGCTTCACCTGCTGTTAATTAATTAATTGCCAAAGGTCCTGAAAAAGTGGCTCAAACTTAAAATTATTTAAAAAACACAACATAGACCAGAAAGAAAACCAAAGCCAGCACCAGAAGCAAAAAGTAGAGGGTATACACACACATCAGAGAAGCCCATTAACCAGCATTTAGATTCTCAGCAGAGAGTGGAAACTATTCTTTGAGAGTGTCAACCAGCATGTAGATGCTAAACTGTAAAGATAGCAGCAAAGGGTGATGGAATTCACCTAGTTGTTATGCATCTCTGTCTCTTTAGCTGTGATTGTATGGTAAATCCTCTTTTATATTATGATAGTCTCAATGCCAGCTCCTTTCCAGGCTGAATTCAAAGTGCTTACATTGGTGTTCGAAGCCCTAAATGTCTCAGGGCCCAGGGAGCAAAGTGAAATAAGGAGGAGGAAAGGAGACAGGATGGTCAGATGCAAAACAGAACAGGGCTCTTGCACGTTTACTAGGGAATGCCAGCAAGTGTAGCTCAATCCCTTTCCTCTTTTGCACCTGCGCTCTTGCATGCCTGAAGGTATGAACATGGAGTTCACGCTTTAGAGATATCTTTCCAGTGATGAAAGTGATTTCTGCCCAACTAATAGCAGCGGATCCTATAAAAAAAGTCTAGGGGTACAAAAATCCTCTCCAAAAGGTGGCAATCTTCTTTGCAATTATCAACAGACCTCATGCCCATGCCCAGAAGAGTAAACATTTGCTTGTAATGGCTAGATTTCCTCCAAAGTGACTGAAACATTTTACCCGTGAATGCTGAAATGAAATGTTAACCGCTCAACATACTTATTTCAGTAATCACAGATAAAATTGACAAAGCTTAGGGAAAGGGTGTCAACGATAATGAATACGAATGGTGAAAATATATGGGTAATCAATATTTGTGGTTTGGTGCATGTTTCTTATGAAGCTATGTGTTTTGCTGGCAAACACTGAACCATACAAACAAAAGCTCAGCAGTGCTTCTCTAACCGACATTGACCCCAAATAGCTATGAAACTTGTGCTGCTCCCCCAGGCAAACAGAACCCATCATCTTGGTTTAAGCTTATCACATCACTGACATATGTCTAAATATGTCATTCAAAACCAAGTGTTCTTGAGAAGCAGGTGTTTTCAATAGCTTGGAGACTTTCTACATGGTTCAAAAGAACTTTTCTTGTTTACTTCATCTCTAACAAGTTATTTGTTCTTCACCACAAAGTGCCCCATGGCTTGCTCTAGAGTTTGTACAAAGAAGTTGTTATGGCTTTGATATATTATAGTACCCCCAACCATAAAGAGTTTCTAGGTGGAATTATATTCTCAAACATTGTTCAAGCCAGCAAAATGTGTTGTTTATCTGTTGTGTTGTTTATCTGTTTATCTGTCCAAACACAGCCCACTAGCTATGCATTGTGGTCTGTATAGTGATTGCTTCCTGTAGCAGTCCCAAGCAGGCTGTCAAAACTTGCTTTGCATGTTGAGTCCCACAACGCCACCCTCACCAAATAATTCACACTTCACACGTTAATTTTGTTTAAGGTTTTTGGCATGATTTTGGCCACAACTTTATTAAAATACAAATACGTGAGTGGTTGCTTAGGCATTGGTTATGACTATCTGTCCTTGCCCAGGGACAGAGCTGGCCTTCCGGATTCCAGCGGAAGCCAGCGTGGGAAACAAGTATTGGATGAGAAAGTGAAGCTGGGTAACAGTCCCACACCTCTCACCCTCATGTTCCTATGGGGCTTGCACAGCCCAAGTCCGACTCCGGGGACAAGGACGAAAAGAATGGCAAGCCCCTGGATTCCTTTAACGGAATTCCCTTTCCGCACCACCATTGGAGGGGTAGGCACTTACCCCTCCACCAACCAATTTTAACCAATGCCTAACCGCCAACCTTACAAGTTGTGACTTATTTGCTACGCAGTAGGCGAAACCGAAATGGCACCAGCCAATCAGCCAAATGGTAAATTCCTACCAGGCCCCCGCACCAAGGCAGACGACCCCATGACAGGCATAGCAAGGTCAAGTAAAACCAGAAAACCCCCCTATTAAAGGGAGGGTGGGCGGGTGATCCGAGGCAGAGGCCAAGAGGACGCCCCGACGATAAGCGACCTGTATTTATAGCCTCTGCTCCTCCTCCAGAATTGGCAACATGCAAAACTCCCCAGTAACCCAATTAACCCTTTAAGGGTTTTGCCTTTCTCCAAAACTGCCCAGTAACAGCAGGGTGGCTTGTATTTCCCCAAAGCGTGTTCTCCTTAAACAGAGAGCACGTGTTGCGGTTGGGGGAACAGGCCACCTTACAATGACTTGGCAAATTGTTAGCAACCCAAGCATTTAAGGGTTAAATGGGTTGCTGGGGGAAGATTAATTTGGCAATTGGAGGAGGGGTTAGAGGCTATATATACAGGGGCCAAAAGAGGGAACGCTCTCTTGGCCGTTTTGAACTGGATCAAGGAGCAGCTTAGAGACGGTTGTATTAAGCCTGACTAATTTCCTGATTTCTTGCCCTTATTCCTTTCCCCTACCCCTCTCCCGCCTATATTCCTTATTCTTAATTTCCCTTTGCCTTCTCTCTTCTATTCCATTGCTTGTCCTATTCATTTTGTCCTATTCATTTTTATTGGATTTAGCAACCCCTGGTAGATCTTTTAAGGCTGAGGGTGGGGACCCCCCCCGGCCTGGGGGAGGCTTGGTGGGGGCAGGTTTGCGGCCGCTTTCGGGGCCGTCGGAACACCCCCCTGGGTTGATAGCGCTGCGGCGGCGGATCGCGGCCGTCTCCCTCCCCCTCCCATCCACCCCCCTTTTTTTTTCTTTTAAAAAGCCTGGGCCTGCGGCGACATAAGGCCCGGCCCTGTTCGTACTGCCTCGGCCCTCGCGTTCCTGGGGAGTGAGGGGGGCCTCGCGGCTGCTCCCGCTAGGCCACGGCTGTGCTGCGCCTCCCCCCCCCGCGGCAGGGATCTCGGCCTCGCGGCCGCGAAGCGCTGCCGGGTCGTCTCCCCCTCCCGACCCCCTTCCACCCTTCGACTTACCTGGTCGGGTGGTGGTGGGGCGCTCCCGGCCCGGGCTCCGCTGGCGCGGCTGCCGGGCTTCTGTTTTGGGCCCCCTGTGGGAGGAAAAAGAAAGATCGGCCGATTGGCGCGGCGGGGCGAGCGGCCTGCTCCCGCCCGGCCCGAGGAGCGTGGGCGGCGCGGCGGTGCTGCCCGCTAACCGCGCCGGCGCATTGGGGGCGCGCGCAGGCCGAGGCCTAGCCCCGGCCTGCATTTTTTCTACCTGGGAGGACCTCCGGCCTCACCGAGGTCCTCCATCTTGTTTGCCAGCGTCGGTCTCCTGACTGATCGCTGGCCCTCTAGTGGCCGTCGAGAGCTATTGCAGGCTGTCTGCTCGCGAGCTCCCCCAGTGGCTCAGCGCAGCACTGCAGCTCTATAGTACTTGATTAGGCGAACAGTGCCACCTTCTGGGTGACCTAGGTATAGCAGCTTGCTGTAGTTAACTGGGTACAGGTCCACCTGGTGGCTTGGCTTGGTATTGCGCTTAAGTCCTTTTGTGTTTGGAACTGTTACTGCCCCTGCAGGGCGACGTTAAGGGGCGCACTGATCTGGGAATTCATAATTAATTAATAATTATTGATAATTAATAATTGATAATAAATAAATAAATAAATAAAAATAAGAAATTAAAATAGTTAATACTGAAATAGATTGGCCTTCCTTGAATTTAATTTCAGTAATAATTAATTTCCTTTCCTTACCAGTTAAGCGCTAGTGTTAAAGGCCTTTGGGCCGGTCTTGGTCACTTATTTAACAAGGTTGACAGCTTTGCTTGGGTTATTAATCAGGGCCTTCCTTGTCGTTCTTTGTTTTAAACTAGCAGGCATGGCTCCGAAGAAAGCTTCGGCCCGAACTAGCCAGTCTACTACTGCGAAGCGGCCTATCAGGGGTCCTTCCCAAGCACTGCGCTCACCTGCCCCGAGTCAATCAGTTGGTCGGGTTCAGTCATTTATGGCAAGCATAGCTGATGATCCAGCGGCCATGTCCCGTTTTGCGGCTGAAATGGATGGTGTCCTCCAACGTTGTTCCACTCGGCCCTCTACGTCTACAGGGCCACCTCAGCCGTTGGTGCCATCATCACCAGCTTCATCAATGTCTAGCGAGCATGAGGGGGAATGGCCGTCAACTAGTAATGCGCGAGGGGATTCCCAGTTTACCCAACCCTCTTACTTACCTGCTACTCGTGTCCGTTCGCGTAGGTCAAGGCTGTCTTCCAGGAGGGTGGCTCGAGGAAAGACCCCTTCGGCGCCTGCTTCCCGTCGGAGCAGCGCTGTCCAGCCTGTAGTGGGGATGGCTTCGGGTTCAGGCACCTCACATGTTGTATCTTCTTCTGTGGCTCCAGGTCCTTCACAGCAGGACCCTGACTCAGGATCCTCCATGGAGGACAGTCTCCCAGTCCCTGCCAGGAGATCCCTGGGTGGAAAGCGTCGACACAGAAGATCTTCCCGGAAGCATGCCAAACGCAGAAGGGAGGACTCTTCTTCTTCTTATACTGGTACGTCTTCTAGTTCTGACGATGAGGTGGGTAGCTCAATAGAACTTTATTGGGGTTTTGGCGAGGCGGCTTCGGGGCTTCCTAGGTGGGCTTGGGAAAGGAGGGCCAATGCTCACCGGGCGAAATATGGGGCAGTACAAGAGTGTAGGGATGGCGTGCTGGTACCAGACGTTAAGGTCTCTACCAACTCGGCCAGAGACATCATTCCAGGTTCGCACTTGGCGACGAAGCTGCGGTCTAGGATACTCAACGGCCGTTATGTAGATATGTTTAAACTGGCCCCACCCTCTGAGGACTAGGAGAAAGTGAATTTCTCCAAAAAGCGCCCTGGCAACCCCACGATTGACAGAACTTTCGAGCACTGGCTTGATTGTTTCCAAGTCTTCGCCGGCGTAGTGGTGGCAGCTTACCCTCGGAGATCTCTCCATTTGTTTGTTTATTTATCCATCGTTAGATCCGCCTTCACCAAAGCTGGTGAAAAAGCGGCGATAAAATACGATGAGAATTTTAGGCGTCGGGCGGCCAGGATCCCGTCGGCTCGCTGGGATCGTAAGGATCTCGATGTGTGGACCACCCATGTGGCCCCACTCATTGACAAAAGAGTGCCGGAACAGCAGAAGCCCAAGCCGGCGGCTTTTAGAACTAGCCGCCGTATGCTGTGCTGGGATTTTAATAAGGGATCATGCCAGCGCCAGGGGTGTAAGTACGCCCACAATTGCGAGAAAATGCGGCGGCGCGCACGCAGCGTCTACTTGCTTTAGTGGACGGCGGCCCTTTCGTGGAGGCAGAGGGGGTTCTCAGCAAACCCCTAAACCAACCCCCTCCACTGCAGCTCCAGCACCTGGAAAGTAATGTATTGACGTCTTTAGCCCACACCCCTATTCGCTTGCAGGTCCTTCAATTCTGGCTCCAGTCTTACCCCAACAGGGAGGCTGCGGCCTATTTGAACAATGGTTTCTCGGTTGGCTTTAGGATTCCGGTAGCCATGTCTCCCGTGGCACGGAATCCTACTAACCAAAAATCAATTCGCGAGCTACCTATGGTCGCCCGCAAGAAAATAGCAAAAGAAGTGGCTATGCATCGCATGGCTGGTCCCTTTGACGCACCACCCATTCACGAATTGCATATATCTCCGTTAGGTATTGTGCCAAAGAAGGCCCCGGGTGAATTTCGTTTAATTCACAACCTATCACACCCTGTGGGTACGTCAGTTAATGACGTTATTCCAGCGGAGCTCTGCTCCGTGAAGTACGCTTCTCTTGATCAAGCGATCAAGATGATTCGGAAGTTCGGTCGTGGGGCCTTATTGGCAAAATGTGATATTGAATCGGCATTTCGCCTTTTGCCAATTCACCCAGATGATTTTTGGCTGCTAGGTTTCCAGTTTGAAGGCAAGTATTACTTTGACAAGGCTATGCCTATGGGCTGTTCAATAGCGTGTGCCGCTTTTGAAACTTTCAGTACCTTTTTGGAGTGGGCCTTGAAGTTTAAAACTGGACTGGGCGGAGTCACTCATTATCTGGATGATTTTTTTATTGGCTTCTGCGAACAACACCGGCAATTGCTTGGCGCTGTTGCAAGCCTTTGCCGACCTCACGCAAGAATTGGGGGTCCCGCTCGCCGCTGACAAGACTGAGGGTCCTTCGACCCAGCTCACTTATCTGGGTATCCTTTTGGATACGGTTGAACAAACTTCTAGCCTCCCGGTGGACAAGCTGGAAGCTTTGAGGAAAGTGATAGAGGAACTGCTTCCATTGAAAAAAGTGTCCCTCAGGCAACTCCAGTCGCTTTTGGACACTTGAATTTCGCTTGCAGGGTGGTGGCTCCTGGGCGCCCCTTCTGTTCACGCCTTGCACGTCTCACTGCTGGGCTAAGGTTTCCGCATCATCGGGTTCGCCTTTCCCGGGAGGTGAAGTCCGATCTTCGCATTTGGTTGGAATTCCTGGAGGAATTCAATGGAGTGTCATTATGGCAAGACACGTTGAACTTGCATAATGATTTCCAGGTGCAATCAGATGCCGCTGGTTCCTTGGGATTCGGCCTTTTCTGGAAAGGTCGCTGGTGTGCTCAACGTTGGCCATCTGGGTGGCAGGGAGGTGAGATCACGCGTGACCTAACTTTTCTCGAGTTTTTTCCAATTGCAGTGGCAGTGCATTTGTGGGTCGAGGAGTTCAGGAATCGTCGTGTCTGCTTCTGGACTGATAACCAAGCGGTGGTGAATGTCCTAGCCAAATTGTCATCACGCTCCCCCAGGGTCTCGGCCCTGTTGCGGGACTTCGTGTTGCATTGTTTACGCCATAATATAGTTTTCTCGGCACGCTTTATCCCAGGGGTGTCTAACGATATTGCTGATGCTCTGTCCCGTTTTCAGATGGAGCGGTTCAGGTTCCTGGTTCCAGAGGCGCGGATACGTCCGGAATATTTCCCGGATCATCTCTGGAACCTTGGCAGCAATTAGTTTTTCAGGGAGTAGCGGCATCGATTTCCCCTTCTACCCTGAGATCTTATGAAAAAGCCTGGGCTGATTTCCTGGCATTCGTCAGCTTATCAGACTGTGTGGCGTCTGGGGTCCCTCCCACCTCTTCGCAGGTGTTGAAGTATTTGGCGCACTTGTTTCAATTGGGACGTGCAGCCAGGACACTTAGGATGCAAGCGGCTGCTATAGCCTTTTTCTGTAAAACATATTTTGATACAGACCCTTGCGCAAAGTTTGTTGTCCGGAGGGCGCTTGAGGGTTGGGGTAGAATTTGCCCCTCCAGGCCGGCAAACCGGCACCCCATCTCCTTTGATTTGCTGAGCAGGTTGCGCAAAAAGCTCAGGGCGGTTTGTTGGTCTGGGTACGAGGCTCGCCTGTTCTCGGCTGCCTTTTCCGTCGCATTCTTTGGCGCATTGAGGGTGGGTGAGTTAGTAGTAGAAGACCACAGGGATGGTCGTTCTAGGGGCCTTCTGCTCCAGGACATTCAGCTGTCCCCTGCTGAATTGAGAATTACTATTAGACACTCAAAGACGGATCAGGGGGGCAGGGGTGCCTTGATTCTACTCCCTGCCACGGGGGAGGTGGGCCCTTGCCCAGTTAAGGATGTCAGCAAATACCTGGAGTTGAGAATGCAAGGGGATGGTCCGCTGTTTCAACATGAGAATGGGTTGCCCTTATCTAGACACCAATTTGCGAGGGTATTGCGTAAGGCAATTGTGGCCTGTGGGGGCACGGCTAGCGATTTCGCTCCCCATTCCTTTAGGATAGGGGCTGCCACGACGGCTGCTCACTGGGGCTTGTCAGCTGCCAGAATAAAGGATTTGGGTCGTTGGAAATCGAATGCGTTTAAGGGATATGTGCGTTAATGGTGGTGTCTGATATTGTTTTCTTTTGTTCGTTTTGTCCCAGGTTTAGATACTGTGCGCATATGGATGGTGGGGCACAGCATCATCCATTGGGCTGGTGTCGCAGCACGGCAGTCTGGGATGGGTCCAGGTCTCGGTCTTCCTTCGCACGTACGGTTGTCCTGGCTATCCAGAAGGGGAATGCGCTGGGCAGAGTTTTTGCCACGGATTCGGAGCCAGCTGCTATTGGAAGGGCCGCCAGCTGCTATCGTGGTGCAGCTGGGGGAGAACGACCTGGTTTCAACGGACTGTTTCTCATTACGTGCTGCAATCTTGAGTGACTTGGAGACGCTGCGGGCAATGGTGCCCACAGCAAAACTATTTTGGTCCAAGCTTTTGCAACGACGTGCTTGGACGGGCAGTCGTTCCCCAGCAGCCATCGAAAGGGCCAGGAAGCGCATCAATGCTGCGGTTTCCAAGAGGATTGTGGAATTGGGTGGAGAGGTGATTTTTCATCCTGAAATCACCTTTCAAGCGGCAGCCCTTTTTAGAGCTGATGGAGTGCACTTGTCGGCTTCTGGGAATGAGGCTTGGATAAGGGCGGTGGTGGCCAAGCTGAGGTCTTGGCTGGGGCTGTGAGTGGTTGGCGGGGAGCTGAGGGCTCCATGGCGGTTAGGCATTGGTTAAATGGTGCTTGGAGGGGTAAGTGCCTACCCCTCCAAATGATGCGAATGGGAATTCCGTTAAAGGAAATCCAGGGGCTTGACATTCTTCGTCCTTGTCCCCGGAGTCGGACTTGGGCCGGTCAAGACCCCACCGGAACATGAGGGTGAGAGATGTTAGTCTGATTTCCCGGCTTCATTCTCACCCAATACTTGTTTCCCACGCTGGCTTCCGTCGGTGTCCGGAAGGCCAGCACTGTCCCTGAGGGCAAGGACAGATAGTCATAACCAGTGCCTAAGCAACCACTCACGTTTTGTATTTGAATAAAGTTGTGGCCAAAATTATGCCAAAAACCTTAAACAAAAATTGATGTGTGAGGTGTGAGTTCTTGGGGGGTGGCTTGTGGGACTCAACGCGCAACTGCAACACGTGCTCTCATTTTGAAGGAGAACACGCTTTATCAAACCTTTGATGGGTCACCACCATATATGGCTTGTGAGATATATTTAACTTGTTGGTTACATGTGGTGCAGGCTTGTTGTAGAGCCAAGGGTTCTCTTTGATGGGTCACCAGTATACAGTCATAGCTCGGGTTGAATGTGCTTCGGGATGAGCGCGTTTGAGTTGCGCTCTGTGGCAACCTAGAAGTAACGGAGCACGTTACTTCCGGGTTTCGCCGTTTGCGCATGCGCACTCAAAATGACATCACGCGCATGTGCAGAAGTGGTGAAAAGCGATGCATGTGTGCACAGACGTGCCGTCGCTGGTTACATTTGCTTCTAGATGTGAACGGGGCTCCGGAACAGATCCCGTTCGCATCTAAAGGTACCACTGTATACGGCTTGTGAGATATATTTAGCTAGTGGGTTACAAGTGGTGGAGGCCTGTTGTAGAGCCAAGGCTTGTCTATACCTGGTGAATGGGTGGTTTTCTTCTGCTTGCTCTGTTATCAACAGAGCAGAGACAGAAGATTTCCTTAAGACAGAATGTTATATAACACCTGCCTTTCTAATGCATGACTCCAGTCTGCCCTTAGCTCTAGACCGGGGTTGGGAGACCTGTGGCCCTTCCCAGCTCCTGTAAGCCCTAACCAGCTTAGCCAAAGTGATTCTGATCTAGTATCTAGAGAACTACAGCCCCCCCATACTCCAGCTTGCAATTGAGAGACCCTGTGGTTCCCTAATGGGAACCTCTCCTGTTGTGAATAGTTGACTTGCTGCAAAGTTAAATATGTGAATATTCATCACAATCCTTTCCCTTCCCTTCCTTTCCCTTCTGTTAGAAAACAAAGTTAAAAGTCAAATCAGATGGGATATTGCTAATTGTCAGATGATCAAATGTTTGCTTTAAGTAAGAATGTTCTGAGGGGATACTAAAAGATGATCGGCACTAGTACTACTTTTTCTGGCCCATGTTCTCATTTCCGTTCCTGAGAACTGGCAGATACATCTATATCAAGTGCTAGATAGAGACATGCACATTTATCCAAGCCTGTTATCAGAACCCAGGTGTCAACAGGGGCCTTCTCATTCCTTTTATTCCTGACACCTCTGTTAATTGTTGAAAATAAGCCCCAGTGAAACAGCAACAACAACAAGCTCCAGGGCACATTTTCAAACAGTTTATTATGGAATGTTCTCAGTGAAATTGGAGAGAAAGGCAATCTGAAGCCTCAGAAATGGCTAGATGTTCATCTCACACCACTTCAAAGCTGGGTGTCCTTAAACACAACAAATATATGAAATAAACCTTTGGAAAAAAATCCTATGAACAGGATTTTAGTCCAGAATCTTAATATAAGTGGTTCCTTATATTCTACTGGGCCTCCTCAGACATTTTCCAGTGCCTAAACCTTTGGTGTACATAATCTCATCTTGTGTCATGGGTTGTCTGATGCTGGAAATGGATAGATTTTTCATACAGTTATTTCATCCAAAATCTGGTAAACAAACAGAAAGAGCTGCAGATAGAGCTGGATTCAGTTAGCAATCCATGAAATATTAACAACATGTGCATCCAGTTTTTCCTCACAGCTGGTTTTGATTAGAGTGGGCAATTTATTTTCTATTAGTGAAACTATACTGCTGCTGGTGCTAAGGCCATAAAAATAGGTTGTTATGAATGTCCACAGATATGAAAGATAAGGCAAGTATACAATGCACTGACCTGGTTCACTCATCCTAGTAACCAAGTGATGGTTTATTAGGACCATGCATACATGTTGATGCCTGGAAAGAAACTTATATCCGCTTTGTTCTTTATCCCATGCTCTTTAAATTTGCTGTGGCACATGGTAAAAGCTTTAAAATTGCCTACAGCTCATGGTTAAGGAGGAAAGAGCTTAGCCACTATTCCAAGATCGGATGACACATGGAGCTAAACTTTTGTTTACAAAATGACTAGGGATGATGCCCACATAATCAAATGCAAACAGTTAAGGCAATGGAGCTGGTTCACATATACTGCTAAACCATGGTTTGTGAGTGAGTGTGAGCAAGGTATGGACTTTCTTGTTCCCCTCCTGTCCCACACAGCCAGGGGGAAGGTTTCAGCAAAGCTTAGTCTCACTTTAAAAATGACTGCCTTACATTCTAACCAGGGAAGCTAATTTAAAATAAACCCTGGTAAATTTGGTTTGCATGTAACACTAAACCGGAGTTATTTAAAAGTGTAACTAAACTCTGTTGAAGACGTCCCCGCACCCTGCACAATGTGGCCCTAATTGAGTTCTCTCCACATGACTGCTATTTGGTGAAGAAATAGCAAACGCACATGGCCCTATTACATGTCTTCTAGTTTGGACCTAAGATTGCTCTTTTGGTTTAGCTATAGGTAGAACACATCGGTTCTTCCTATAGCTTCTTTATGGACAATAAAGAAGGCTGATCGCCAAAGAATTGATGCTTTTGAATTATGGTGCCGGAGGAGACTTATGAGAGTCCCATGGACTGCAAGAAGATCAAACCTCTCCATTCTTAAGGAAATCTGGAAGGACAGATCGTGAAGATGAGGTTCCAATACTTTGGCCACCTCATGAGAAGAGAAGACTCCCTGGAAGAGACCCTGATGTTGGGAAAGATGGAGGACACAAGGAGAAGTGGATGACAGAGGACGAGATGGTTGGACAGTGTTCTCAAAGCTACCAGCATGAATTTGACCATACTGCAGGAGGCAGTGGAAGACAGGAGTGCCTGGCGTGCTCTGGTCCATGGGGTCATGAAGAGTTGGACACGACTAAACAACTAAACAACAATAACAACAACAGAACACATCGGTATGTTTCTGCACAAAAGCTCTTGGTGCACTCAATTTTACAATAACATAAGGACATGGGCGTAGGCAGGACTTTTGTTGGGGGGGGGACTTTTGTTAGGGGAGGCCAGAACCGATGTGATTGGTCGGTTAGGTAAGTATTTCTATTGTTTTACTTGATCTAGGGGGCAGCTGCCCTCCTCCCCCAGCTAAGCTCATGCTTAAGGATACCTTTCTTGCAGTGTTTTAGTGATATGTAAAATTTGAACCATTAATGTGTGTGGTAGTGGGGAGATACACAGAGGGAGAAGGAAGTGATAGCTGATGAAAATTATACATGCACCTTTTTAAAGGAATAATGGTAGGATTCCTAATACAACAGTTTCACTTTGGAAACAAGAATGGGTAATTTGGAAGGCTGAAATCCAGCAAGGCATTGGGATGGGGAGAATTTTGGAAGCATCCTTTTGAATAGGTAATCAAGCTGGGAAATCAAATTGTTTGGAATGCACCTGAACAGTCTTATTGAATTTGTTGCACTGAACAGTTATGGAAAATAGTATTGCTGTGCCTTTATGCGACAGCTTCCATACCCTCCAACACTTTGAAGCCAAAATCTGGGCTGCCATCTTCCCATTTTTTATCATGAAAGCATGGCAGCCGTATGGCGTGCCGGGATTTTGCGCAATTTTGTGGTACATCCCCCCCTGAAAAATTATCTCAAAATTAAAAAAACCCCAGTAAGTCCCTTTTTTGGGGAACACTTGCAAGATATGAGCTTCCTGTTTGTAAAGCCTAGAAAATGTGAACTAACTTTCTCTCTTTGTTAGTTCACTCTTTCTCTCTTTGTAGCTCTCAGGGAACAGTAGGCCTGTTTTGTAGTGTTTGCTGTTACTTACGGTAGTTCTGGTGTCCAGAGTTAGTTAAGACCTTACACTGTTTTTGGTATGCAGCAATCCAAAGTTAACACTGACAAGGAATCAAACTGTTGTCCAAGGAAAGATCCATAAATTTATTTGGAAGCATCTATAGCCATGACAGGCCAGGAATGCAGGTGCCCTGGGAGGTGGATGGAAATATGCTTAAGCCTATAAAGCAGATACCATAGTCTTTTCTATACAGCCTCAAGTGACTTGCAACAGGGGGTGGATCTACACACAGGAAAAAATGCAATCAATCAATCAATGTTTTTTTTTTGGGTGTGTGTGACTTTTGTTAGGGGGCCCCAGAACCAATGTGATTGCTCAGTTAGGTGATAAATTCAACCATTACAACCAAAGAAAAAAACCGCTATGTAAAATTGCATATAAAAGCTTTGTGCTCTACAGTGCCATCTGGTGTTGCATGTTTAGAACACATAGCTGAGTTCAGGGTGCAGTGGATCACAGATCAAGTGTCTACTGGTTCCATTCATAGGGTCCTAGCAATTATGTATTTAGATTAACAGAGGGTACATTTGTGTTTACTAAGCAGAACTTAGTCCACTACCATTATATGATTCTTACCTTTGTGAAATCCTGTCTAGACAGTTTCCTTGTTATTTTGTTTGAGGTATACATTCTGCATGCCTTAGAACTTATGTACTAAACAGCACCCTCCATCACAATTACATGTGACCTCACTTTGCATGTGCTTGCATGCAAATGTCCAGAAAGATGGAAAGTACTTGAGATCTGAGCCTTTAAAAAAATGGAAAAATAAAGTAGTTATGTAATTAGCCGGAGCTTTTCCTATGATGAAATAGTTCCCACACTTTAAAGGCCAAACTTGCTTGGCTGTTCTTCAAAACTAATCTTTGAGATTCAAAGGACACAGCCAAGTGAGTGATACTTTTTGGGAAGAAAGCAAATCAAAACATGCAAGTAAGCTCTTTCAGCTGGATTCAGGCACCAGGGAAAATCCAAACTGACACATTAAAATCTATGCTCTTAGTTGGTATGCGCAAATGGCTCAAAAAGATGTTATTAGTATGGAGGACTGAAAGCTTGTGCTTCCATATCGCCATTGATGCTTTATTCATCTCTCAAAAATATTTTTTTTTGAAACCTAATGAATTGTCAGACATAATGGATTATATAACAGATGAAAACTTCAGTCGGCCAGGAGGGACTCTAAAGCTTTTGATTGCCATCATTTTCTCCGAAAATGTGAATCAGTTTAAAACATTTGTCTCTGTCACTATGAAAATGACAAATGTTTCAATAGGTGGCTGTGGGTCTCACATGCAAATAAAGTTACCTGAATATATGCCTGGAATATGCTCTTGGAGTCATCTTCAAAGGATGGATCAAAGTACAGGGAGAGTAGATAAAAAACCATCACATGCCTTTAAATAACTTAACTTTTTCCCACGTTCAAAGTGAAATTATAAAGTTTATATTTATGATTTCATTATAGACAAGGACATTTTTATTTTTTAAAAAAATCTGTATTCCTATGGGACCGCCAGGATAAAGATACTTAGCTTGAAGAACTAGCAGGGTGGGAGGATGGATTGCCTCAAGAACAAGTAGAGTACAAGATCAAAATGTGAAAACCCCTGAAAAGAATGTCAGGAGATACAACTGGTAATAAGTACAGATTTTAAAGCTGTGGATCATTTGTGAATATTTTGATTAGGAAAGTGTGAATGTGTGCAAATGTATAGATACGTAGGGGGAGGGATGAAAATATTTCAATAGAATAATTAAAGGCTGATATCCAAAACACACTTGGTTCAATAGATCTGTCAAAAAGGTACATATAAAAGCCAAGTTAGGGTCCTATGACTCTTCAGATATTGTTGGACACCATTGGACCCAGATGGTCAAAGTTGATGGGTTCAACAATATCTAGAGGGCCACAGCGTCCTCATTCCTAATAAAAAGCAGTGGAAACCCTCTACTAGCTTCATTACATAGAAACACTCAATCTGATCTAGAGAATCTACATAGAAAAATATGCTAGAAGGTGGGGAAGAGTTGCCACACAAAAGCAGCTTGCCATGGTGAAATATTGCCAGGTAGGTCAGCTCAGGTAGGCCTTTTACTATGATTTGCTATTGCTAACAGACTGTTCTGGGAGCAAAGCAGAACAAAATGGTGGCATCTTCTCAAATTGGCCATTATTTCTATACACTTGTGCATTTGAACAACAGGTTCATGCTTACAGTTTTTGGGAGAGAAGTTGAAGGACTAAACATTTTAATGAAAGTTTCCACACCCATAGACAGCAGTTCATCACCTACTGTCAGTCCAAAATCATTCTCCCTCCAAACTATGTGCGCCATTATGACATGTAGGAAAGACACTCTTGCTCAACTGAAGTGATATGCTGTGTGCTATTTCTTGCCCCTAGCCTTTCCTGAGGCGATAGCCTAATAATGAGCTTGCCAACTACCGGAGGTGCTGCAATCTTTGTTGAAGCAATAAACAGATTTTGCCAATGTATCCAACTTTTGGAGATGCCTCCATACTGTTTGGTATTCAGCTCACTTCCCATCATTGCCTTGTTGATTTCATAGCAAATGGCAGCAGGAAGTACTTTGATGACTTTTGGTCTTGGAGTTAAGTGTTCACCACAGAACTGTATCAATTGCCGTTTTCTTTCTGATCAGGTTGAATGCTCTTCACCTTCTGTCAAGACGGTGTGAAGGAAATGTGTCAGTGAAGCAGGAATCATGCCTGAACTCTGGGGGCCAGGCTGCCTGCCTGTCTTGCTCTATGATAATAGTTCATATTTGTAAAGCAACTTCAGCGGGAGTCTCTTGGGTGATTTTGATGGCTTTTTGCTCTATTTATAACTTTCTGATTTCTGCCCCCTCCTCTTCACAATCTGATGGGCTCAGTGATTTCCTGGTTTCTGAAGACTTGTCCTATATCACTTTAGAACTTCATTGGTGTTTTCGCAAGTGTAGACTTTTCTTGCAATGGATGGGGGAAGGCAGGAAAGGAAATGGACCCTTCATAGCTATGATTCATTTGGTATGCCAGTTAACATCCTCTTTGTTGCATGTAGACTTACATTGTACACAACAGAGATCAGCAGGGTGGTGCAGGCAGGGCACTGTTGCCCACTTGCCTTCCCAATGCTAAACGTTACTACTGGTTACTAATTGTGGATTCAGACGTAATGAATATTGTGCTACAGTGCTTGGTGACAACGCTAACACTTCTATCCTTTTTTCCAATGTTTCTTTCATACGAAAGTACCTGTAGTGTTATCAAACTGTGGCTTTTAGACCAATATGGTAGCATGTCATGCTAAATTTCATTCACACTAGTATGCGTGGTGTGACACAACAACAAAAGTTATCTGGCAATGTTGCTCATTCCTCACCCTTTCCATACAGGCACTCATGATTCCCTCTTGAAAAATGCAGGGGAAAAACCTGTATGTTGGCAAACTGCCCTAAATTTCAGCACTTCCATGATTTTCAGGGTTAAGAGCAAATGGATTTTTTTTCTGGAATCAGATAACACAGACATGACTGCTAGACATATGCTGTATTCTATTAGCTTTCCAGAAGTGGGTTTTCTGTTGTGTGAAAGCTCAAATATAATGTGGAAAGTAAGAGTTAGGGGAAAGTGAGGGAAATGGAATGACCTGCCATGTGAATGCAGCCGAAGGATAGTGGGGAAGTCAAGGGAGCTCAGCACTGTGTGGACGTGGTAGCAGAAGCATTGAATTGGCTCTGCTGCCATGCCTTCACCACACTGAGCTCCCCATGCCTCCCTTCTCCTCCTTTTGATAACCAGCAGCGACGCTCAGCATTGGAAGCCCAGTGAGCAGAACCATCCTGCCTTCACCAGCGTGGTGTAGTGGTTAAGAGCAGTGAACTCGTAATCTGGTGAATCGGGTTCGCTTCCTCACTCCTCCACATGCAGCTGCTGGGTGACCTTGGGCTATTCACACTTCTCTGAAGTCTCTCAGCCTCACTCACCTCACAGAGTGTTTGTTGTGGGGAAGGAAGGGAAAGGATATAGCCGCTTTGAGACTCCTTAAAGGGGGTGAAAGGTGGGATATCAAGTTCAAACTCTTCTTCTTCTTCTTCTTCTTCTTCTTCTTCTTCTTCTTCTTCTTCTCTCCACTAACCACTGCTGATTATACAACTGCTTCCTGCAGCAAACCCATAAAGTATAGCTCTATAAATGTGTGTCTGAAAAGTTGGGACCAGGTATTTAAAGATGTCGGCATCTGGGAGTTGATAGGCCAACTGGCTTGGCCCCAGCTGAATCGTCTCCCTCTCAGCCTTGCCGCTGCAGAGATACATCGACCTCTGGCTCCGATGTAAATCAGCGACTCAAGCCTGCTGACTTGAGCACACTTAGCAGAGTAAACAGCACAACAGAAGAGGCTTGAGGTTGTGGATACATACTAAAACTACGGATTTATTTTACATAAATTAGAACAAAGAAACAAAGTTCCGCTCATGGGACCCAGCAGTCTGTGCTGGAATGTAAACAGACATGTGACATGTAACAATCCCACATATCTGCAACAAAAGGTGGAATGGAATCTTCCAACAAAAGGCACCTGAAACTTTGTGTTCTGAGGCATTCAAGCACTAGTTGTTGGGGACAACAGTTGGGGAAGGTTATTATGTAGACTTGTAGACTTTCCAGTGTTATCTAGTTGGTCACTGTGAAAGCTGGGCTAGAGGGACCCTTTGATCTGATCCAGCAGGGCTCTTCTTACATGTCAGCCACACTTTACACACTATAATATCACTTTATACAGGGCAAATACAGGATCCGCCTTTCCTGGTTAGTAAATCATTGCATCAGCACAATAATTATCCTGCTAGGTCACCCTGTTGCTTCCCTTTTCTATGCTGACGATGCCATCATCCTATCCAGAACAGCTGCGGACCTAGCAAATGCAGTTAATGCATTTATTGCCTATTGTAAGGCGGAAGCTCTTAACATTAATTATAAAAAATCAAAAGTCCTCCACTTCACTCGTTCCCGCAAACTCAAGGTGGAGCCGCTTAAGATCACAGGTGGCTACTTAGAAAAGGTAAAAGCCTTTAAATATCTAGGCATAATATTCACCTATAATCTAACCTGGCCCACCCATCTACAATCTGCCTTTCTCGCTGCAACCACGACCTCTAACGCCATTGTCCAATTTTACCATCAGAAGGGCGGCAAACATCTTCCAGCAGCAATTCAAATATTTAATGCCAAAGTTGTCCCCAAATTATTATATGGATGCGAAGTATAGACTACAGCAATATCAGGTAACTTGGATCGCCCACTTCATATGTTCCTGAGATCTCTTTCCGGCATTTCGAGATGTGTCTCAGGTGCAGCCCTACGACTCGAGTTCGCCCAGCCCTCAACTGTTAAACGAGCATGGAGTCGAGCCATTTCCTACAGCTTCCACCTATTAGCATTGGATGCAAAAATTAGAGGTGGTTTTTCCAATCTGATCCTAAGAGACATTCATAATTCCCCTTGGAAAACAACAATTAACCTCAAATTCCGCTCTCTTCTCAATTTGAATTGTAAAACTGTTCTTAACTTAGAGTGTATCAGCCCGGCGGCCCTACCTCTAATCAAAAAGAAACTACAGCAACTTGACTTCTCTAACACAGCTTCCTATGCAAGAGGACCGTGTTCTGGCCTAGCCCTAGCTATTCCACCCCCTGAAGGGATCCCTCTATACTGCTTCACAATTTCTTCGGAGGCTAAGCGTAGGGCCTTTACCTGTGCCCGTCTCAACTGTTTTCCTACAGCAGTTCTGTCGGGTCGTTATTCCAGAGTTCCCATCGCAAATAGAACATGCACCTGTAATGACACGACCCTGGAGACTATGGAACATGTCTCTTCTGTCCCAACTGGACAGATGAAAGATCTCGGTTTTTAACTCCCCTCGTGAATAAGCTTCATCTCCCAATTCAGCCTTGGATAGTGTCCCTCCTTTTGCAGGATTCTGATTGCTGGATTACCGAGATGACAGCTAACTTTCTGCTTAGTGTGATGAAGAGGAAAGCGGCACTAACTTATTCCTTATCACCACAGCTGTAGTCGATACGCCGCACGACCGAAGTTCCAAGTAGCCTTATTGTACAAGGACAATCGAGTTAGGACATATCTGAGGAGCTGAAGGACCCTTTAACGGTCCTCCTCCAGCCTCAGCAGTTTTTTCCCCCTCTCTCTCTCTTTTTCTTTCTTCAAGTAACCGCCCAGGACAATATTTACCTTTACCTCCCCACCCCTATTTTATGTTGTTATTTTAATGTATATCATGCTATGGCCACACGGCTAATGCAATAAATCTAATAAATAAATTATCCTGCTAGTAAAGAGGACTCACAATGCCGCCGAATTTTGAGAAAGAAAAGAATGGTACCTATTACTTTTTTCTGACTCAATGATTTTTCTTCCATTTTTCTACTTCTTTGGCAACTGCTAATGATGAGGTAGTTCTAATTCTTGTAAGAGATTAGGTGTAAATGTCTTGCTGCCATATCAAATATTTGCTTATATTCTTCTACAAGGTGAATTCTGATATGTATTTCCAGATGGATAGATGGTTCTATTATAGAGAAATATGTCCCTATGAGTTTGCATTCCAGGTGCTATTCTGTTCTAACCCTTTACTATAATATATGATATGGGTAGTTTAGGTGCCACCAGGTGGAGGTGAAGGCAGTGAAAACTTGTAGGATAGAGTGCTTAAGCCCCCACCCCACCCCATTACTGTTCTGTGCAAAGATGCAGTGATAAATTTACTACAGTTGGCTGATCATGTGTAACAGTTGTGTTACTTTGACACCCACTCAATGCAGCAGATAACAATGCTTGCAATGAACCATAATGCTATTTTGCATCATCCGAAGCACTCATCGTCTGGAAACTCCTCAGCTGTGGTCTGAGAAATCCTACACTTACATTGTGCTGCATGACTATGTCGAATCCTCTTTTAATCTGTTTTAGTATTTTATCCTTTCTATATTTTAATTCTTTTCTAGATTCTACTGTTTTATCTTTTGTAAACTGCACTGAGGTTTGGTTGTTGTTTGTTTACAATCAAGCAGTATATAAATTTTATGAAATAAAATAAATAAGTAAATAAATTTGCTCAGCTGAGAAATACAAAAATGACAGTAAAACAATAGGCATACCCACTGCATACTGCCAGCACCCACCAGACAGGAACTGTTCCAGTGGTGACACCCACATGCTAGTCACACATGGCAGGAAGCAATGAACTCAATATGATGGTGACACACCACTAGCACATATTCCTTGGCATCATAACACACTCAGTGACACCCGAGGATCCCTATACCCTCAGGCTCAATGGCATAGCAACCTCACTACTTCCACTCCCCTTCCTTCCAGACAGGGATTTAAATCATCACCACTGTTTTAGAATCACACCACAAACAAAGGGGAGGAAGGAGACAACTCAAAACACAGCACCCACAGAACTCCTTGGGAAGGGATCCTACATAGAGAACACACAGCCCGCCCTGTGACAAAGGTTCAGCAACTACCAGCCCCTCAGCTGGTGAGTTTTTGTAGAAGGATTCCACCATCCTTAGGTTGCATTCACACTGCAGTTTATTCCATTTTCCTGACAGTTAATTTCCACATTATTATTATTTTTAGCTTTCACACGAACTAAAAGACACTTCTGGAAAACTAAGAGAACGTAGCTGCTTTTTTAGCACTTATTTCTATGTGCTTTGATTCTAATAATAATAAAAAATTCTATTTGCAGCCCCCTTAACCCAAAAAATCATGGCAGTAAAGTGAGGAGTTTTGGGGTGGTATACTGGCATCAGTTCTTTCCTGCTGTTTTCATGGGGGAATCATGGGGGAAGAGGAGCACATACATGCAGAAAATGTGGGGAAGTAGTGACATTGTACAATGATGTCCATCACTGTGTCAGACTATGCTCACTGGTGTGAATGAAATTTTGCTTGGTATGCCTGTAAAAAAGCCACAGTTCCATGATACAACAGGTACTGCCGTGTGAAAGGAGCATTAGAAAATGAGACAGAAGCACTAGCACTAGATAGAAGCACCTTTAATCAGATTTTTTTGTTTCCTTTCAGTACACTCTTTTGCTCTAGATTGTCTTTTTTTGTAAGTGACTTTTTCCAGTGTGTTTTGTGTGTGTGTCAGAAATACTGTAAGGCTTGTTTGGGTTGAGGGAAGCTCTAAAAGGTGCAATTATAGCTGGGAACACAGTTGTAAAATATCAGCAGATAACCTTCCCTTTCATGCTCCAAATCTCCTATCGACCAATGATGATCCTCTGAAGAATACCAGTTGGAAAGCACTTAAGAATGAATGGTTGTAAAGGATTTACAACATAACAGCTACAAGGAAACGTCTCATAACCGAATAGCTGGAGGTGCAGCTCCAAACAGCCATGCAAATTATTTTCTTTGTTTACCATTCTTGAGTAAAGCAAATCTTCTAGGGGCAACATTTAAAAGATAAAAGGAAATAGGGAAGATGTGAGGCAAATTCCCCAAATGCCAAACAAGACCTTAGGTCTTTTCAGGAAATGTGGTTATATTCTTCATTGTGTTTGCAAGTATGTTCTATATCTATAGCTTGGGTAGATGAAATAAAAAAGAGGAATGGTGCAATGGGGTGTTTTAGTGAATCTTGCAGATATAATAAATAAAAAAGGGGTGGGGGAGAGACAACTCAAGCTAACCACACACTCTGAAGTAAATGGAGCTTATGTGTCTAGGAACAGAGCTCACAGTAAACACAGATCCGCAGGGTACAATTTTTATGTGTGTAGGCTCTTTCAGAAGTCATCTGAGTGTGTGGGGGCTGGGGATAAGGCTGGGGAAAATTTCAGCTCAGCTCATGTTTAAAGATGAACCCACCAAATTTGCTCTTTACAAAACAATACGTGGAATGAGATACACCCTGAAACAAGATGCTATGACCATCTTGATTACAGTAGTAGCCTCTCTACCCATGGGGCAGGTCTGGGGCAGGATAGTGGTGACATCAGGACTGGGTGGATACACCAATCGGAGCCCTGGATTGGGTCTGCTGATGCACCCATGCACTCCTGTTCCACTCCATCCATGTTAGCTCTATGGTTCAGTCCCACCACACTAGCTACTGCAGCTTGCTTGTATAATAGTCATCTTGTATGTGAAGGTCTAGCCTTTCCCAGCCTTTGTCAGGCAATAGGGACAAAATGTATCCACCCAGCTGCCTTAAGCCAAGTCAATTCATCAATCCGCCTAGCTCAGTAGTCTCGCAACTGCTCTCTATGTTTTAAGGCAGGGGTTATTACCAGTCCTACCTGGTGATGTTGGAGGTTTAAACAAGTGTCCTTTTGTATGCAAATGATATGTTTTACCACTGAACTACAGCTATTCCCATCATCTGATATTAGAACTTCCAGACTCAGCTCTGGGGTGGTATATCATATGTACAATGGCATTTAGTGATTTAATACTGAATAAAATGATAAACTCTTGGGCCACACATTGAGCCCTTTGGAATTGGGGGAGAACAACAGCTTTATGCTGGTGCTTAAATAAATGATTTTGCCCTTGAGGGCTTGCAAAAATAAATGATTTTTACTCAAGCTCCATTAGCATGCTTTGGTTCAAAAAACTCATGATGGGTGATTTTAGGAGCTCCAAGTTAATGCATTTTTATTTACTTTGTTTATGTACTAATTTTCTAGGGGAAAAAAATCATGACTACTTTTCATTGATTTCCAATGAAGGGTAACCCCCTGCCATAATATTTTATTCTGTGCTCATTTGAATTGCCATAGGGCTCAGTTTCAGGGATGGCCTGTAAATGCCAACAACTATTGGGTATGAAAGGAAGACTGCAATTTCCACCTTTTTAAATCTGGCTGTTGTGTCACCTGTAGAGACAATGAATTTTAACAAAACACTATATTATCTCCTGATGGCTTCCTTGTTCCTACTGTATGCATACTAATCATTCCATCTCGACATCCAGCCATTCTAGTTATTACAGATGTATCAGTGAGCAAGGAATAATTAGGCATGGCTCAATACCTCTAAAAAAATTTAAACAGTTGTATAAATCCAGAGAAAAAGATAAAAATCAAATGCTTCAGTGCTTAAGGCTATCTCCATAAAATACAAACCAATCGTAGGTAGAACAAAACCTAAAATATTAACCAATTCTAGGTAGTAAAAGAAAACTAGAGGATGTGCATTGGATATTTTTGACCCAGAGGTAAGAAAGGTCTAACAGAATCAGCCTATTAAACCTAGAACTGTATTTCTAACCACTTGAGATGCTCAACAGTGATTTTTGAAATGTGCTACAAGAACTTTAGTCCTTAACAAAGCAAGGATCACATGACTGAAAGGTAGCTGTTTTGGACAAAATTGTGGCTCAGCTTAACTGTGGCCCAGTACTGCTAAAAACCTCACTGAAAATTATTATAGAGTGCAGAGGCTATGATACTGTGGATCCTAAAAATTTCCACTGCCCATTGCATTCTGATCCTAAATATTTTTTTATGTTAACCCCTTTGCACAGCAATGTAAACTTGTTTAGGGATCCTGCACCAATGAAGCTGTTGGCACACCCTTCTTTCAGTACCCAGAGCTTTTTTCTGGGGGGACGCAGGGGTATGCATACCTCTAAACATTTTGTGAATCTTTGTACTTTTGTCCATTTACTGTATTAATTTCCCCCAATTTGAACTATACAATTGTGATTTTCTTGAGTCAAAATGAGAGTACCCCTAAACATTTTTTAAATAAAAAAGCACTGCCAGTACCTAGTTACTAGTCTTGTGCAAATCATAGAAACATACTCTGAATACAACTGACAGAGGTAGCCCTTTGATGTTTTATATCTACAATTCCATTTGTTCCAAAGGAGCCTGCCTGCAGGACTGCATTATTAAAGATTATACAGTGCATGACAACACGTTTAAGAGCTTTATGCACAAGAAGTAAGCTCATACAATTCCTGTGGAGCAGCAGACAAGGGGGGGGGAGCAGGCAAAAAGAATTGCAAGTGGCGAAAGTGATGCCTAGCTTGCGCATAAGATTAATGCTATCAGCAGCCACAAGAGAGAAAACAGTTAACAAATACAAACTGAAACATGATGTGTCTGCTATGGAGAGAGAGAGAGAGAGAGAGCAAGCAAGCAAGCAAGCAAGCGCAAACTGCTTTGGTTCACCCAAAGGCCACTGCAGGATCTACAGACTCCAGCTTAGTAAGATGGCATGGAAAAGGCTTAGATTTTGCTTAAAGCAGCAGGATACACTGCTATATTCAAGGTTCAGGCCTCAACGTTCTTAAGCAAAGGGATGAAAACAAATGCCCTTAAATATAAAAGCACACACCTTGGCTGCATTTGCTGTTTTTAATCCGTAATATATATCCTTAACCTGAAATCCCATTTTTCACTTAATGTAATAACAATGCTATGGTTGCAGAATGATTGGCATTATATAAAATATATGGTGAGATAAATGCTAGTATTATGAAAATCCTATTAGCAAGCCCTTGTGTACTGTACATGCAACCTAGACTTATTAATATACTCTTCCACAGTTAAGTGACTAAAACCTGCTTTTGCTCCTTTGACATACAGTGTAATTAATACATGTGTCTAACTGCCATATATAAAGGTGAGACCCTGAATGGATGGAAATGGATTGCCTGAGACCAGGATTATTACAAGTAGATATATTGAACAGCGTATAGTTAATGCCTTTTTCTCTGAACTATTACCTGAACAGGGTTGAATCAGTAGTGCATAGTTAGATTGTGTGTGTGTGTGTGCGCGCCAATACATAGGTTTTTTTTTACACACCAACTAGCAGTTTTTCTAAAGCATTGTCAGTAGATGGCAATGTGACTGTTTTATACAAAATCATCATCCCATATATATATAGCATAATCATGATAAAATTTTGCTTAAATTGTACAATTATAAAGTCAAGAATTCCCTAAAGAGCCTTTCGAAGCTATTATTTAAATAATTGATAGTTCTACAGTAACTGGAAATCTTAGTCCAAAATCTTGAAAGGTGATCAGCATTGCTCCAATTTTCCATGGAATTAGTGTATTTATCTATAACTATAAAAGAATAATCAAAAGCAGAGAAGTGCAGTTAATAATATACAGAGAAAGCAACAACAACAAGAAGCAGTAACTCATAAAAGTTATATTACCCAAACATCTTCATCCTGGTCCTGAACCAGTTATAATTGGTCTAAATCCCACTGAAACTGATGGGACAAGTTAGTCACAACTAATTTAACTTCCATTGCTTGCTGTGATCCCTGTGACCAATTTTAGTTGGACTGTGGCCTATATTTATAATATGTGGTATTCGAGCTGCTTTGAATAAATTCATATTTCTAAGCATCTGAAATAAAATTACTTTGTAAAAGTTCACAGACATTGAACAACCTAAATAATCCTAAGGTTGCAGTCAAAGGCTGTGGTGCATAGGTATAGAGCCACTATTGATTCCATGACTAGTCCTTAATCACCAAATCTTGGAAGGGCAGGTTCAATCACAATACCACACCAGAGCCACATTAATATTAGAACAAGAGGGGACCCTCAACACAATGTTGCAGTGTATCCAAGCTTGAAAGTCTGGGCAGGGGAACCTGTGGCCTTCCAGAGCTGGTTGGACAGCAAATCTCATTGTCCTTGATCCATTTTGGAAGAGGCTGATAGAAGTCCAACAACATCCGGAGGGTGATGGGTCACATCTGGAGAGCCAGTAATGTTGTCATAAGCATTTTCCCAAGTCTGGCTCAGAAACAAACCTTTGGAGTTTTCACAAAGGCACCTCAATGGATGTGAAAATTTCAGAACCCCTTGAATTCACTGTGCTCTTTTCTAGCTCATATCAATAGCCTGGCTGGGGTTCCCGACTTCTTTTCCCCACAGCCCCCAACCTACTTCCGACAAGTATAATTTAACATGTATACAGAACACAGTACAAAATCAGAGAATTGTAGAGTTGGAATAGATGCTGAGGACCATCTAGTCCAATCCTCTGTAACACAGGCATACAGGGATCAAACATGCAACCTTGGCTTTATCAACACCATGCTCTAGCCCAGTGTTTCCCAAACGTTTTTGGGCAACGGCACACCTGTTTACTGGAAAAAAATCTCGCGGCACACCACCATTAAAGCCCCGCCCCGTGACGTCAGCGCGCAGCGTCACGCCGGGAGGGACGCACAAAAGTGAAAGTTTTTTCCCTCGGCAGCTCCTCTCAGCTGCGCTCAATCCGCCTCGGAGCGCAGGAGCGATGCCTCTCTTTGGCTCTCCCTCCGCGCAGGCTGAGGGAGGGAGGGAGGGGCGCGTGTGACCCGTCTCTGCTGGGAGACCAAACCCAGCGAGGCAGAGTCGCGCGGAGGCGCCCAGGCAGCGCTGCCGGCTGCGAGGAGGAGCGCCAGGCAGCAGCAGGAGGCGCGGCCTCTCCTCGCCGCCGCCGCCCCGCCTCTCGCCGCCCGACTCGCCCGCCTCCCTCCAGGTATCTCGCGGCACACCAGCCGATGTCTCACGGCACACTCGTGTGCCGCGGAACACCGGTTGGGAAACACTGCTCTAGCCAACTGAGCTATTCACTTAGCAGCAACAGAGTGTGGGTCGAAGCAAGGCCCCACCTTTTCTTTTCCCTTCTTCACCATTGTCCTAACATGCTGCAGAATAGCCCCTTGTCATTCTCCACCACATCTGTGGGCAGGGAAATTGGGCAGACCATTCCACCAAATGAGAGGAGAAAATCAACAACAATGTTTTAGGAGCAGGACTCATCAGCAGCAGCTGTAGTAACACAGTTTATTTCTTTCCCTCCTTACTGTGTCAGCAGCCTAGCCACCCAACCTGGTGTTGTTCCAGGGCATTAGGAAGGGGAAGAATGGTGTTTGCAACAAAAAGATTAGTGGAGCATATTTAGAGAGAAGCCTACAATGCTTTCTTTTTCTGGGATGCGGCAAAAGAAATTAAATCCCATGCATTTTCTCTGATAAATGTTTTCTGAGAAAGTTTTACTCAGTTCTACTGTTACCGTAAATATGTCATACCCATAGCTCTTGGATATTCTACTCACCCCTCATGAAGTCCCAAGAGTCACTGCTCTGTTAAGTCTCAGTGCATCAGGGTGACAAAAAAGAAGGGTTGGGGAAGGAAAATGCTCTTTGCTCTCCACCCTGCTACCAGTGTTGTCAACTGAATGTAAATAAGTAAAGGGAATGGAAGGGAGTGGGCTTTGGGGGCTAGCAAGAGCAATGGTAATGTAATTCATTCTCCAAGCTGCTCATATTGGCTCAGGAAATTAACAATGGTATGCAGAAAAATAAATTAGTTCACTTTTGGATAAATCCAAGGGAAAATTGGGGAGTTCATCTCTGCCCCTAACATTTCTCTGCTGTGTTATGTAATGCCAGTGTTGTTCAGGATTGTTTGGTTATCTCCCACAGCAAGACCAATTCCCAGAGCTATTACATGCAGAGAGGATAGCATACTATTTTCACTGCATAGCCATAGTCATTTGAAAGTCATTTCAGACTTTAGTGTTGGTCCAGTTTATTGGCCCAACTTTTTGGTCCAACTTTTGACCACAGGAGGACTTTGGTCTTTCATATTTCAGTGTGCCATGTGCAAGGCCAAAATTTGGCACCTTCCCATGATTCGCCTTCTGTTCTGCTCAATTCACTACATCACAATTGTGATATCCTGAGGTGTTCCCTAGGCTTGGCATCCAGAATGACAAAACCAGATGTGCTGTCCCAAATCTGCCTCTGAAGGAACCAGACCTCTGGCTTGAAGCAGTCGCAGGAGGCTTTCACAGAACTCTAAATATTTGGTTCTGACTATTGGCTGGTGTTATAATTTTTTGTTGACTGTGATGAGATAGGGAAAGGCAGGTAGTGACCACAAGAGATTCTGCTCTTGTGTGATCTGCCCTCAGACCATAGACATTATTTCCTGATGTCTTCCCACCCTATTGTGTTAGAGTTTGTTAAAATGTATGTGTGTACAGCATATATATTTGCTATGGACCTTACTTGTCGGTCAACATGTTGAAGAAGTTATCTGACTGGCCCTTGTTTCTTGAATTTCCCTTCTTCACTTTCTTAACAGCATTTCTAGGTTCTGGGTTATTTTATGTACCAGAGGAGGCCCAGGATGCGTCATCTGGAGAAGCTGGCTGCTGAAGCCGAGACATCAACACATGTGATGTCATGTGCATGCACTGTGTGCAGGGCCCTCTGAACATTGAGGGGGCCTGGCCCCTCGTAAACAAAATTGAGGGAGCCGTAGCTGGATGGGGCAACTTGAAAACTTCATCTGTGGGCATGCATAACAGGTCTCATGGGCTTTGGGTGACCAAACCAGTCCAGCAACTGGGATGACATTAACAACCACACTCTATTTAGCACATGTTGCCCTACATTGCCTCTGTCTTTTATGGTTCCACCTCCTAAGTTCTACCCATCAGTCAGAATGTGGTTTTAGAAGTTTAGAATAGGTTGTCTGAATGGATGACACCACTGGGAAGTCATTGATTTCATTTAAGAAACCATACTTACATCTTTGATTGCATTTGGGTGAATAAATATCTGACCTTTCTCAAAAAGAGTCAGATTTTTTTTATTTTTGACACATAATTCTTTTTTTTAAAAAAAACAACAGGAATAGCAACAACCAAATACTTCACATAAATTTCAGTGGACCTTTTATCTATCTGAAATGCAGGGTTAGTTTCTTGTTTGTTTCACTCTTTATAGTTAAGATTTCAGTGTTTTGCAGTGTTTGAAGTTGGGAAGTAGGAGTGATGCAAACGGAGAAAGGGGAAGAAAGCAAAGAAATAGACTCTGAAACTATATGCAAATCTGAATGCATTTTCTTTGATCTCACAGGGAAAAAATCAGTAGACTTCTGAAGGCTAAAAATGTCACAGATGAAATCAGCAGCCTTCTTAATGGTGAGAACAGCTTTCATCAGCTTCTTGATATACCAGTACTCTGACTTAAGGTCTTCCAGTTCTGAGTCTCAACTTTATAATTTACATACTTAGTCCAACAGATGTTTGATTCTGCCACTTCTTCAGTTCTTTTTTAGATCTTCAAATCTATCACTTAATGGGTGGAAAAACGATATCTAACATCTAAAAAGGTTTGCTTAGAGGGGGAAAACTTCCCTTTTTACTGGCATTAGGCAGTCAGAAACATACCAAGGTAATTCAGCACATACAGGCTTTGGATTCCAGAGAGTCAAATTAAAGATGTATTTAGTGCAAGGTTTCTTCCTCAGACTTCCTCAGACTCAAACCACCACATAAACCATCCCAGGTTGTCCCCCCCCCCCAAATGTATTTGCATGGAAAACCTAATCAGAGAGCCATAAATTGCCATAGGACTTATTTAGGTATTCTGAAACATGCAAGAGTGTCCATTTCAGGGAGGAAGGATCACTGTTGCACCCCACATCAGCCCCACCCTAATGCTGTTCAAACATTTAAAGCACAGGGCAGCCTGTTGAACGCAGGTAGCCTGCCTCTGTGAATTCAACCCCTGCATGTTCCAGTTTACAGGGAGACCTACCCATGTTAGGTGGGCTATTTTGCTGTAGATAGTGACATAAGAAGGCAGTGATTTCTGTTCGAACCTGCATTTTTTGCAATTGGTGTTGTTTCCATTCCACTGCTGTCCGGTTTCTGCCAAATATTATGTTTTTTGTCTCATTGTCCACTACTTAACATAAGTTACATAACTATTTATGTAACTTACATAACTTAAATTCATTTCAATGTAAAGGGAACATCAAAGCAATGAAAGATAAGTAACTACATCATTTGTAGACTTTGTATTTTACCAGTGAACAAATACCAGTTGTGTCCACTTGACTGCAGCAATTTCCTTTTCCATTTTCATTGGAATTTTCTGATATCTCCAGTAGCAGATGTGTAGAGGGGGATATTCTATATGCTCTGATAAGCCTATGTTCTGTGTTGAGAGGGTGGATATTGTTTTTAATTCCTTTCAAGTATACTTTGTGAGGGTGAATGGGTTGGAGGGAATTTAATGTTTCATTCAGTTTGTATCTTGGAATTTTATATGGAAATTCTACCTGAAAGTTGTCCAGGTCAATGGCTTGTACAATACGGGGGATAATAATCCACCCACATGTATTTGTAGTTAAAAACTGCAGGCAACAAGTCTGTACTACCAAAGCAGCTGCTTTGAGGGTGAACAGAATAAAAAGTCCCACTACATGTGTTGAATATTTCTATATGCTTCACAATACTGTGCTATATCAAATATATATATAGTGAACTATCAGGAAAGTCAAACCGGAAACTAAGAAGTTATTTTAAGCAAGAAGTTTTTTTTTTAAAAAAAACAACTAAAAACATTTTAATTAAAATAAGTTCCCCTTGTATGATAACATCCCCAAAAGATCTGTTAGCTATTTAAGAATTCCCTTCCCATGAGTGTGAATTGGAACCTCCAAGACTTAGAGGCCAGAAAATAATAAGTAAAACAATTTTAATGCTAATTTAACATAAGAAACACCGTAGACAGGAATGAAATAATATCTGCAACATCTCATTTAGAAATAATTACTCATGCAAGTAGTTTAGGATGACTGCTAATGCTGTTTAACCCTAAATGCATTTATTGTGGCCTTTTGCTGGGCATTTCAGAAAAAATGACCCAAGCTGAGGACTGCATTGACCATTTCTTTCTTAGCATTTATGACATGGTGCATTTTAAAATAAGATCATAAAAGACAAAGAAGTTAGAGATTAAAAGTCGTTCTTCTGCACTGGAAAAACAACAGAGGGCAATGCAGTTTATTGGGTACACTGTGTTCAGTCAGTGATTTTTAGATTCCTCTGAATGTTGTGCTGAAAGAGAAAAGTTATTCCTTGTGGTATCTTTAACTGCATTTTCTTGCTTTAGGGGTTTAAATCAGTCTCTCTTTGTCACTTTAATGCATAAAAGGTTCTTTTTGTGGTAATATATGTAGACAAAGATGTGATTTAAGCTCAATCTTGTCAATGTACCTGTTAAATGATGAGACGATACTTGGCTGTAGACCAATGTGAATGGGGGAAATATTTTATAATAGAAAGAAATAGAAGCTTTACAAGTTCTCCAAGCTACCACAAGTACAAATTCTTGTCAGTTCTCACCACTAATGCATTTTGTCAAGTCGTAAGTGCTTTTTTATTTTTAAAAGAACTTTCTATGGTTAATGCTGTGAAAGACAGGCATTCTGAGTTTCCAGAGGCAGTGAAAATTCAGATCTTACCCTGGAGGAGTAAGATAGGTGTCCAAATACCAAAGAAATCCATCATAGAAAGAAGAAACCATTTGGAAATATTGCAGTTTGAATATGAATTTCACAGACCTTCAAAATAGAAGCATAAAGACATGTCAAATTGCCTCCCCCCTTCCCCCCCTTTGCTTTCTCAGTTTCGATAAAGGGATCCTTCACCTGATCAAATGTAAAGAGCTTGACAAGAAGTCATTTATAGGGGGATCATATTTGCTATGTAAATTACCGCAATGCTAAAATGAAAGCACATTTCTCTGGTGTTTGCATATACAGTGGTTATTCATTGCATAATGCTTAAGAGATAGGTTTTTGGAATCTGACAGCGTATTAGGTAGAGGTGGAAGCGACACCAATGGAATAGATATGAGAGAAAGCATGGATTTCTTTGAGACTTTCGAGAAGCCAAAGAGGGGAAAATCCCTGGGATTCTCATTTGCTGAAGATTAAACTGTATCTCAAACTACAGAAGACCCATGATCTGAGAAATAGTCCTTGGGGTAAATCATCTGAAAAGTTTAGCAGTTAAAATTGCACCCTACCCCACTGCCAATACCTAAAGTTTGAATTTTCTAAAAGTTCACTCACCCTCTCTGGTGGGTGCCATTGCAGCCTGGAATTTTCCTATGCTCCGGGATTCGATGTGGGATGTCCCAGGGACAGTTTCCCAGGCAGCAAAGGAAGCCTCTGGTCTGCGCTTGCTGCCTGGGCAATTGGTCCCACCTGCTTGCCAAATCAGTGAATCATGAGTGGGCTTGGGCCACCAGGCTAAGCCCGCCCCTCCAGTGTATAACATAGGCCTGTGGCTTGTTCTGCAGCCACTTTTTGTTGAAAAGGCTATTCAGTGGGTTTGGAAAAACAAACATGAAGCTAACTATGCATGTAGTTTAACCAATTCAATATGAAGAATATATTTAAGTCTGTGGCCTTAACACTGCAGAGCCAATGTAAGACGTTATCTGTGCCATGTTGGAGATCTGATTTATAGGATGACATTTTTCAAAAGTAAAGGATTGCCATTATTATGGATAGGTTATGGACTAAGAGCACCCCTAGACTGTGTGCACACTCCTGTTTACTCTGCATCCGGTGCACTCTCACTACCTCTGCTTCATTAGAAGTTTTTTTAACAGAGGTTGGATGGCCATCCATCAGGATTCTGTAGCTAAGATACTTGCCCTGCAGGGTGTTGGATTACATGACCCTTTGGGTCCTTCCAACTTTACAATTCTATGATTGTATGATTCTGTACTGGTTTCGGGTGTACACACAAGGTTATCCACCATCTCATATCTACGGTATCTTGTATCTATCCTGTTAATTCCTATGAAATATTGCATTTAGATTAATTCCCACCCCCACAAATCAACTTCAGTCTGAATTAAGGAAAAAGGGAGTAGAGTGGAGGATTCTGTTTTGTTCCTGATGCCACAGCAAACACACATAATAAGCTCTGCTGTAATCTAGGGACCTCATTTGAGACTTTCTGTTCCCATCCAGCTTGCTTTTGTGGTTTGTCCCCACATATCCCACCCCATAGATTACTTTATAGATTACTTTTCCTTTGTAGAATTATGGCATTTGTGAAGTCCTCCAGACTCTGCTGAGGACTGATGTGCTTTAGCAGCATCTCAGGAACAGGAATTTCCCAGCTCCCTGGGGATACCTTCTCCAGTGTGGTGTAGTGGTTAAGAGCGGTAGTCACGTAATCTGGGTAACCGGGTTCGCGTCTCCGCTCCTCCACATGCAGCTGCTGGGTGACCTTGGGCCAGTCACACTTCTTTGAAGTCTCTCAGCCCCACTCACCTCACAGAGTGCTTGTTGTGGGGGAGGAAGGGAAAGGAGATTGTTAGCCGCTTTGAGACTCCTGAAGGGGAGTGAAAGGCGGGATATCAAATCCAAACTCTTCTTCTTCTTCTTCTTCCTTTTCCTTCCACTCGAGATTGTAACATGCAAGATGTTATGGCTCCATTCACAACACCCAGAGTGTGACATGCCCAATGGGCCTCTCATATCCTTGTATTGCTAACTTTGCACTCTGAAATGTTTCTTGCATTCAGCCAGAATCAGTTCCATTATGGGAGAATAATCTGTAGCTCTCACAGATAAGTGGTGGCCTTCAGTTACAAGGAAAAGCACTAAGTAAGCAGTGAATATTATCTTGCTTGGCTTGATATGCTTGAATAAAAGGAACATCTTGGCAAATGGTTTCGGTGTACTGAATCAGTTTGTTAGTTCATCTAGTGCAGCATTGTCTACACCATGGGTGTGGCCCTCCAGATCTTGTTGAACATTAGCATGCTCTTAATTGTAGAGGGCTTCATCAGCTATGACACGTCAGGAGCTAGAATCCAGCAACATCTGGAGGACCAAAGGTTCTCCATCCCGAGTCTACACTCATCAAGACTCACCAAATTATTGGGCAGAGAAGTGGCTTTGCCTAGTTGGGACTCAGAGTGCATGCCTAGCTTTGTATTTCTACACTACTGTTCACATTGTTTTATCTTGTAAACATGAACCATTTTGGATTTAATGGCAAACAGTGGAAACACTTAGTTTCAGCAGAGTTTTTGTTGAGGCTTCTCTAGCCATGCATACTTTTAAAAGCGTCCTTTGGCTCTTTGTTATTTGCTATTTTCTGGATCCCATGCTGTTCAATAAAAATTTGAACACCTGCTCCTCATCAGGCGTAGTGTCTGCTCATAAAATTTCCTGCACACAGCCTTGGGCAAGACAGTGATTGCCATGTGTGGAACCTTTTCCAGAAATATGAAACTGCCGAATGATCAGCTATGAGTGGCTCATACAGTTAGAGTCTGTTCAACTTACTTGAAATCTCCTTTTTCACTGCCCTCTATTTGGGCAATATATTCACTTAAGAACAATTCTTACAATATAGATAATTTGCCCATTATGGTAAATCCCCAGATGATGCTCCCTTTACTTTTCCCTATATTTAACAAGCATCATTTCCCGAGGCATGTTCTGTAGGTGGTAGCTTATCTTGTCTTATCACATGCAATCAATGTAGTTAAACTGAAATGAGATGACAGAGTAATCCTACAGGGTTTCCCAACTAACCTTTACAAAGTGTGTGGGATTTTATGAGGCATATTAGATACGGGTACTTTAGGCATAGAAGCAAACCTATGGCTCAGTTATTTCAGTTGTTCAGTTGTCTTTTGTAGGGGTATGCACCACCACACAAATCGGTTCTGACCCAGTTTGGTGCTTTGTAAAAACAAAAATAAAAAACTGCCTGTCTGTGACTGACACAATGATTTGGCTCAAGGTCTGAGGCCAAGTCCACTTGAGAAAGAATAAGACTTCACTCATCCCCCTTTACTGTTAGGATTTTTTTAAAAGGCTATTTAATCCCCCTACTGCTTTCACTGAAATATATAGGCACCAATTATCTGTACTTTACAGAAACAACAAGGCATTTCTGTTTCAACAAGCTTTTCCAACTCGATGAAAAGGTTTGTGCCTTAGGTATTCATTTTATACTGTTCTCACACCTAACTGCAGGTTTTTTTGAATGCTGAAAAAGTTCAGAAGCATAGTTGCACTGGTTTTCTTGCAAAGACAGCCTTTACAATTTAGGTGTGGGTACAAAAGGAATCACTTAGTGTCTCCTTATGTTAGGCGAGAAGTTGATCTGGAAATAGCAGATATGAGAAAGGTGCAACTAGGTAAGAAAAATGCCGAATGTAGACAAACAAAAAAAGTTTAACATTTATTGTGCTAGGCACCTTTAAAGGTGATTCATGAATGCACTGGGACTGGAAAATCCAGATAAAACAATCCCCTCTGCCTTCCCTTTCCTCTTGTCTTACATTAAAAATTTAAGGACATATGGACTGTGCTGGATCAGGTCAAAGACTCATCTGGTCCAGCATTTTGTTCTCATAGTGGCTAATCAGATGTTTAAGGGAAGCCTGCAAGAAGGATCTGAGTGCAACAGCACTCTCTCCACTTGCAGTTCTCAGCAACTGGTATTTGGAGGAATACTGGCTTTGACAGTGGAGGTAGAACCTATCCATTAATTACTGGGTAGTAGCGATGGATTGTGACATGGCCCCCATTAGGTTCTAGAAACTTCTACAATAGATTTCAGATGGGTGACCATTGTCACCAGGAACCCCCATATTAGGAGTTTATCTTTTCATATAATGCTCCAACATCATTTTAAGGGCCACCCCCCTTGAGTTCAATAGGACAATTTGACATCAGTATGTTTGGGATGCTGGTTTGAGATGCTGTGCAAACCTTTCCTAACCTCGTGCCCTCCAAATGTTATGGACTGTTATTGTCTGGGGCTTATGGAAGTTGTCATCCAAAACATCTGGAGGGCACTTGATTGAGGAGAAGGCTGGAATAGTAGCACCATGCAAAGAGCATGCACTTTAAACTTTACAGGGACTATGGATGGGGAATAGACAAGAGAAGAGAATCTAGCATAGTTTATAGTTTTTAAAAGAATGTCTGACAGTAATATCATTTTGTACACCCACTATAAAGGGGGCAAGGCTAGAGATTTTAATTAAAGCCTCAAAGGTAGCAGCCATATATCTGAAAAGAAATATTGTAGGTAATTTTCTGTGCTCTTTCTATTCATTGATTTAAACAAGATTATGTTACGAGCTCTAAACAGGACCTGTATTTTCATAGTTCTTTTATGGGAAGAAATGATAAAGTGAGAATAGGTAACATAATTATGAGCACAAGGCATGCAACGTATATATTTCAGCACATGTAATTAATTAAAATGTGGTAAGGAGCAAGCTATTGGTTCGTCTTATTTTGGAAATATTAAACCAAATTACAGAAATCCTTATGGCTGCAATCTTAGACACACGAGCTTGACAGTAAGCCTGTTGAAGTCAATAGGTGCAGATCTATAAATGTACAACAGTCTTTTTGCTGTGCCCTTTCTTACCAATGCCTGATGTGTGGCTACTCAAAGAGGGCATGGGAAACAGATGTGTTGGACTGGGAGAGGCATGACCAGTGAACATTCACTGAATGCACGATGGAGTTTATATGGACACCCTTTATGTGCATATGTAGCTGAGGGCTCGTGGATGCAGGGAAGGTGCACTGAAGGACTTCACTAAGCCTTATGGGCTCTGGTAGTAGTGACAAAGCCAGGAGCCTGGACTCGGGCCCTCACTCTGGCTGTGTGTGTGAAGCAGGCCACAGCAGAAGCCTGGCTGTCGAGATGTGTGATCTGCTGGTTGGTGTTGGCTGGATGGCGGTCTTTTTATTTTTCTTTGCCCACCACATGTCTGTTCTACAGCAAATGGCCAGCAAACTGGATGGACTCATGTATGGGAAGTAATATAGGCCATTTGGTCACAATATCAAACAAGAGAGCAATGGAATAATGCTAATGATGGCGAATCCAGTAAGCGTAAAAAGACAAAGCTGCTTCTAAGCTCCAGTAAACGGGACCTAAGTGTTGCCTCATGGCCGACAGGCTGCATCTGATACAAAATGGAGGCTACTGCTTTCTACACAATGCTCTAAAAATCAGCAGACTCCATACAGTAGATTCCATACAGCTATCACCAGCAGGTGGTTTCCCAGATCCTAATCCAACGCTCAGCACTACACCACACTGGCTCTCAAACTGGCTCACTTGCTACACAGAATCTTTTGAAGGAAAACTATATTAGTGAGAATATACTTTGTGACTGTGAGCAATATTTGAGTCCAAACTATATCACTGTGTGACAGTGCCACCATGTAAACAAGCTTTTGCAACATGGTGCCTGCAAACCCAACCTGCTGACTGGGGTGATGGGAGTTGTAGTCTAAGCAGGGCGCTATGTTAGGAAAGGCGGACATGGACAATGGATAAAGTGTGTTAGAATAAAAGCATGCAAAAGCCGTTATAGAACATATTTTGGCAATGTAGGAACAGCAAAGTCATTGAGTATTTACAACCTATTATCTCCTGATTCCTCCCCCCCATTACCCTATCTAAAAATGAAATATTTTCTAGAGCCGGGACTTCAGATATTACTTTATCTTTTTATAGGAACAATTAAATTTTAAACAGGCAATATTTTGTAACAAAGCAATTTATTTGCATGAAAGATGCCTTTTCCGTTCTGGAGATGAATTTGTCCTAAATGTCATACCAATAACTAATCTGGTATATATACATCAAATCATCCCATTTATTTTCCAAAGCTTCATCTAAACAGACAGGAAAGTGTTAAGTAAATGTACAAGGTGGTCTTTGATACTAGTCCTACCTAAAGCAGACCCACTGAAGTTTATTGACTTGGCTAATGTAGGGACATTAATTTCTAGAGCTCTACTCTGAGTAAGACTTAGTTGACTACAACCCATGGATTTTCTCCAACTATGGCCTTCATGTGGTAAAGCACAGAAATATGGCAATAGTTTTGTTTTGCTATAGTTATCTTGGCACACTACCAGCACTTTGAACTTGGGTTAGAGCATTGTATGCTAATACTATGACCTTGTACCTTGAATCTACCAATACCTTTCTGTATTGCATGGCACCGTTGTTCTAAGTATGAGAGAAGCTGAATCAGTGTTGATGTATAATGTATCATATGATGATTATGACTTAAATGTTGCTGCTCCTCCTGCTACTCCTAATAGTACTGAATTTCTAATGGTGGGTGGGAAGCTAAAGGACTACAGTCAAGAACTAGCAGTTAGAAGTGGGGCTGTCAACCAATCTCAATCAATTAATTGTGTGTGATTTAGTGAGCTAAATCACACAAAAAATAATTCATTATTCGGTAGTTTTTCAGGGACTTGTATCTGAATAAAATAGTAGTTCTGAAGAATATGTATTCTAGCATACAGGTATGTTAGGGTGGTTTTTTTTTGTTTTGTTTGTTTTTTTGCATCTCTGTATGTATCTCTCTCTCCTGCAAGATAAATTGGGGACACCCTTTTAGTAAAGTGAAAAGTGGATTCAGTCAGGTATCATAACAAACTCATTCATTCATGCTGCAGGCCTAAGTAGAGTATATTAGAAGATATAGTAAGCAGAGAATGTAATGGTCTAAAATATATGTTTGGAGCATAGTCAGAGGAAAGTAGGCTAGATGAGAGACCTAGGCCTTGGTATGCAACTTTGGATCTGGAGGTTGTTCTTGGAATATTTGCTTCAGAGCACTGGTAGGCTGGATTTTCTTGAGGCCATTGGGCTCTGTTTCCCATATTCAAATTGCTCTGCCTGGCAATGGGAGAAAAATGTCTAATCCCTCAAGCTTCAGGAAGAGTAGTCAGACAGTTGAGCCTCTTTCTGTGTCCCTTGAAACAGTCTTATTGCATTTAAAGCAAAGTCCTTCTTGGGGCCTTCATGACATCATCAAAAACCTAATGAAATGCTGATGATATAAAACAACACGTGCAGAAGTGAATTGCATACAGTCAAACCTCAGCTGTTGAATGTAATCTGTTCCAGAAGCCCATTCAGCTTCTGAAACCTTTGACAACCAAGGCACAGCTACCAATTGGTTGCAAGAGCTTCCTGCACTCATGCGGAAGCCATGTCGGACGTTCAGCTTCCTAAAAACGTTTGAAAACTGGAGCATTTACTTCTGGGCTTTTAGCGTTCGGGAGCTGAAATGTTCCAAAACAGAGCTGTTTGAGAACTGAGGTTTGACTGTATTTTCAAGTATGCCTATATTTCAGTTTGCATACTGTTTCAGAAAGTGTGAAACAGGTAGGCTCATATTGAAATCCAACTGAATTTCTCCCTCATTGTTAGATAAGATGGTGACTTTCCATAGGAGCCAACTCCTAGGGGCCAAGGAGGCTTCGGCCCCCACAATAAAATATTTGAGGGGGCTTGGCCCCTCCAAAGTTGATGGGCATTGCCATTCAAATAGTGTGGATACACTGGATCATGTAATTGACTATGCGGGGCAGGGGCGGGGCTTACCTGGGCCCCCTCAATATTTTATTCAAGTTGGCACCTCTGTGGCATTCTATTGTAGAAACACATTATGACCCATTATGGTATATAGCTGGGAAAATAATCTATTTCTGCAGCTCAGACGAAACCCTAAATGTGGGCTTATGGAGACATACCAGGCTTTTAATGGTAAATGCAAAGACTAATAGTTTTGTCTTTAAATTTATGCATTATGTTTTTATTTATTCAAGCCCAAGCACTTTAAACCTCTTAGGAGACTATATGTATTTTTCTATAAAGAAAATGAAGCAAACGTTGTGTTGCTGGAGAAGCTGAAGTGTTCCACTTCTTACGACACATGGCTGTGCCATTTGATCTCAGTGTTTCAGAGATTCAAATAACATTAAAGCTTCAGAAGATGAAATTCTGAAGTGTTGATTTATGGCAAGCAGCTCTTTCTTTCTCTCATATATATGTATCACATTTGGAAAACATTCCAAAAGAAAAGAAAAATTACTTCCTAGCACTAATTTTCCTTTCTTCCCCCAAGTAATCTACGTGGCTGCTTGAATTATTTTGTTATTAAATACATTGCCATAGCAGGTCATGAAAGTTAAATAATATGGGACTCATCATTTAATATTGCTTTTCATGATATGTGGTTTAATGGTAAATATGACTAATGGTCTTCTTTTAAAGTTAAACTGCCTTTTAATGACAAGATTGGTGTATTAGTGTGCAATTTGATTTCTGAGTTATGATATTATATTATCATTTTGTTGTAACATGGCAGGAAATAACATGGATTTAATACTGCATGATTAAAGGGCAATGTTAGATGTTGATCAGGGAGTGAAGGAAATAATAACATCATATATGGCCAAAGCCTTGCCTTGACAGTGCTTATGGTAATGGCAATTTGCCCTATTTATATATATTTTCTTTCTTTTCCCTTTTTTAAAACGCGAATGCTTCACGTATGATTATTATTTTGTCTTATCATAATCACAGTTCAATTTCTGCTTTGTGTTATCAGTCCCTGCATTTGCAACCAACAAATGTGATTTTTATAATATTGTTGCACACAACCCCAAACTCCGAGCAGTGCAAGATTCCAGGGATTCTTTTTGTTGCATCTCTCTTTCTGCAGTTTTTTATGTTACAGACACTTTGTGTTATGCACCAACTCCTTATGGAAGCCTTTTTGTGACTGACACCCATTAAATCTGAACTTTCTGAATGCAATGTTTGTTCTCCACCACTGACCCATGGCATGTGCCCCCACTGTCCCAAACCAAATGCTTTGGTATTCAGGGAATACAGAATTGTACCAGATCATACTATTTCTCTCTCTGGATTTGTATTGTGTTCTCTGACAAAGCGCAGCTCTCAAAAAAGCTCTGGCAGAATGCAGCATGCTACCCAGTCCTCTTAACTGAAGATTATAGAGGTTGCACTTGGGATCTGATGTTCTGAAGTGTACTATCTTATTAAACTCAGAATAAAAATGAATGCCTTTGGGAAACACTCTTCAGAAAGTTCTAAAATAAGACTTGGGCCAGCAGGCTGCTATCTGCAGCTTGGAGAGCCCTGCGGGGAAGTCCTGCAGGGCTCCCCAAGCTACGAATGTCTGCCCCGCGCGAAGGGCACTCTGTTCTGAATGTTGGCGGTGGGGAGGAAAAACCCTCCTCCCACCGCAAGCCCCGGGAAGGCTGCGCGCCTTCTCCTCTGTTCACGGACCTCCCACCACAAGCCTTCAGGACAGGTCTGGGAACAGAGGAGAAGGTGCGCTGCGTTTCCCCGCTGTCCCAGGAGATTTCCCTATGGGCTTTCGTCTTGCGAAGCAAGCCCATAGGGAAATTCGTCTTGCAAAGCCTCTAAAAATCGGAAAACCCTTTCGTCTTGCGGGTTTTTCGTTTAGCGAGGCATTTGTCTTGCGGGGTACCACTGTACTATATTTTTTTAATGTATTTTTTATTAAAGATTTCTTGGATTACAAAAGTATGTGCAATGTCTCTTTTTTCAAGTTACATTTTCTACAGATCACTTTCATTTGTTGAGACATTAGTGTTACATTAGGAAGAAAAGGGGGGAGAGGTGGAGGGGGTCATGGTGGGTGGGGATGGGGTCGGGTGGCTAAATTCTGCTGGATCATAGGTCATGTGACCAAGCTGAAAGAGATTTAGAATAGGAGGAGATTTATAATAGGAGGACACTCATTGTCCTGACCATTCCTCTACCACACACCAGGAATACTTCTTTTGCGGGACTTATGTCAATGGAAGTTATCTATGCTGATTTAAGTTCTGCTGGCTGAGCCCCAGCTGAGTTGGAGTGAGAGAATTATGGTGGCCTATCTCCGCTCAGCCGGAATGAAAGACTTACCCCAATGTAGCGCCACAGAGCTCCAGTTCAGCTGGGAAAGTAAAGTCCAAGATCTGCCTAATGCAAACTTTCTCACCCTAGTAGGTCTTGTGTTTGGATTGCTTTATTTCAGAAAAATCAAGCAACTGATTATTTGCAAAATTGTACCAAGAAAAGAAAAGGAAAACACTGATTTGCACTAGGATTGCCTAGCAGAAATATGTATGCATGGGGAGCAGGGAGTCTATTTATGCAAGACCTTAAGCAAAAAAGTATGAAACAGAGGGGTAAAGGCATTTTCCCTCAGAATAAAATATTCATGTTGATAACTTACATAAAACAAAAGATGGAGTGTTTTCTGCAGGGAAATTACCTTCTGTGATGAGCTCCATTTATGCATGATGGAGTTTTAAATTTTTGAAAACCCCTTTGGTGTTCATCTCCCAACCCCCAATTCTGGTGGTTTTAATTTCAAGCGTATAAACAGAGAGCTGTAAAATTCCTCGCTAAAAGGGTATGCCAGTGTTTAAAGCTGCGTTTATTTCATTCAGGGAAAACAAAATTGCTTTTTACAATGACAGTGAATACCAAATCAATATTTAAGACTGCAGTTTCATGGAGTTTGTTGGGGTATGTGTGATGGCAGGGCTTCCATTTCAAAGTACCCTCAGATAAAATGTGTCTTCATTTACACCTATTCTCTTTTAACATTCTTCATTTTACAATGTATGCGGAGGACATCATATGATGTATCACATAAATGGCAATCAGACTGTAGAAGACTATTTCAATAAACAGCAGCCAACATTGCTCTCACTTTTACTCTTTTTCTTGCTTATCCACTTGTTGGAATTGCACTGTGTTGCATCCCAACTGCTTTAGCTGAACCCATAAGAAAGAGTCACTGATGAATATCTAGAATCAAATTGACAAACTGGCCTACAGGGAAATGGTGCAATGGCCGAATCAGTAAGAGCTATTGTGTTTCCAACTAAAAACTTTCCCGTGCCTCCAACCGATCAGAAGGTAATCGAAAATGGAATAATACTAATCTCAAGAGAAATGGCACAAATTCTGGGTCAGGTCAAGAGAGAAAATTAAATGTGTTTTGCCATTCTATCAAGCATACGAGAAAGAGAGAGAGGTTTAGCAGAACCTTCTCCATGATAGGCTAGCTTACTATATCCAATGAGGTTTTGATATAGATGAACTTTCCCAAAACCTTGCTTCAACTTGTAAAATAAAGGTAGCTATCACCGCATTCTACATAATGTCCAAAACAGCAATTTATCATTTTAAACTTCTACTCTTTGTAGGCAGTTATTTATATATTGGCTTTCTTTTTAAAATAAGATTGCATACACTGGGGTCAAGTGATCACCTGCTTCCATGTGTTTTAAAGAGGAAGCACTCATGTGAAAGATATATTCTTCCTTTTTAGTTGATGTGGTGAAATGTATTTTGGCTACAGGGATCTGTACCAAATATAAAATGTCTTTTCAGAAGCAGCCCTTAATAGAACAGTGTAGTTACAGACCACCACACTTTCCGGTAATGAAATAGAGCTGAGCCCTGTTCAAAAGCTCTTGTGGAGGCTATTTTAGTGATTTGGGGAAGGGTGCAAATGGAGTGAAATGTTAGCTCCCAGTATGTGCTACTTACTGGTGTTGGGTGAAATTTCCCCATAATACTTCCTACCCATAGGACACCAGAGTGAGGATAGGAAGCATAGTTCCCTACCTTTACTCCAAGTTCGCTTTGTGCTAATGCTACAGAATGATGGCAGAAATTTAAAGAAAGCAAGGATGGGTGGTATGATCACCATTGCCATCAAGATCATGTGAAAATATGGCTGTGGTTAAGAAGTGACTAATAAAGTGAGTTTTGTATGTCATTTTATGTAGCACTGTGAGCCATTGTTAAGCCATGTTGGCTGTGTGCCTCCATAGTTGGGAGGTAGTAACACCTCTGAATACCAGTTGCTGGAAACCATGGGGTGGGGAATGTTCTTGTACTCAAGTCCTGCATGTGGATTTTACACAGGCATCTGGTTGGCCACTATGAGAACAGTATGCTGGACTAGATGGACCCTAGATTCAGCAGGCTTTTATTCTATTCTTGTGTTCTTAAAGGACTCTATTTTAATCCAAAGATGTTCTACAAATCCAAAGAGCCCTTTTAGGCACATGTAAGGTCTTCATGGGACACGGGTGGCACTGTGGGTTAAACCACAGAGCCTGGGACTTGCCGATCAGAAGCTCAGCGGTTGGAATCCCCACGACGGGGTGAGCTCCCGTTGCTCATTTATCTGCTTTCACTTTGACCTGCTCCTGCACGTCAAAGTGCAAGCAGATAAATAGGTACCGCTCTGGCGGGAAGGTAAACGGCGTTTCCATGCGCTGCTCTGGTTCTCCAGAAGCGACTTAGTCATGCTGGCTACATGACCCGGAAGCTGTATGCCGGCTCCCTCGGCCAATTAAGCGAGATGAGCATCGCAACCCCAGAGTCGGTCACGACTGGACCTAATGGTCAGGGGTCCCTTTACCTTTACCTTTACCTTAAAGGTCTTCTTGGTGCTTTTCACCTTTGTCAATGATAGCGCTTAGGTGCTTCCCCTGAGTTTGTGAAGACACCCCAAGTTTTGCAGGCATATCTGGCAGCTATCAGAAGATGGGGCCATGGGATTTGGGTCCATATCTTCTGCAAACTTGCCCAATTTTTGTGTCGTGGTGTTTTGTTTTGTTTTGTTTTTTTGCAGACACCCTTGTTTGCTTTATTCCTCCCCCTCCAACTACAGTAAACTTAGGCTTTATTTTTCTTCTGCAATGAAGAAATAAAAGAACACGTAGGGAGTGTTTTGAGTCATTAGCATAAAGAAACTGCCACTTTGCAGAGTGGAAGACATTTTGTAGTAGCTGTTTAGCCTTGAGGCTGTTCATTATTTACACACGCAGGTATGTGAAGTAGAGGCTCCTGGCAGTTTCTATCATTACTAATGAATGAATAAGCACACCCTTTTCTTTTAAAACCCATTTCATCAAAAGGACATGTTACGCTATTCTTATCAATAATTATGTGCAAGTAAAATACAAGCCCCTGGGAATATATTGTTTGTATACACACACTCTCTCTCTTTTAAAAGAATATATGTAATCACATTTTATTAAAGGAAAATGCATACTGAGATGATGAATGATGGATGCACTTTTTAAGCAATTAAATGATAAAATGAAATGTTCTTGAGTCCTGCTAACAATGAGGATGTGGAAAAATACTCTACAGCACCTAAATAGATAACATCCCATTAAAATGAAAAGCATGCACAAAATAGGGTTGGGTAATAAAAAATAGATTGACAGGCTGTTAATAATCAGGCAAATGTGAATAAATGAACATCTTTCATTTCTTTTCTTTTCTTTTTTAGAAATGCAGAGATACGCAGTATTAGAAAAGTGATACTGCGGGGAACAGGGAAGGAATAAATCACCCACCTCAGTACTATCTCCTTTGTGAAACAATCATTAAATGGCTGGAAGATCCACCTCTGAGAAGGTTGGTTGTGAGAGAAGAGCCAGGAAGTGGGTATTTATGAAGTGACCCACCAGGATATGTGCTAAAGTTTGCTGAGAGGGGGCAGCCAATGAAGTTCAAATTAGGGATGTTTGAGGAATTCAGTTTTTGCAAGCTGCTGTATGAAATGTCCTGATCCAGTGGTGGCCTTTGAGGTGCCATGCATGGGGCTCCATTGCTCTCCTGGTTCTCAACACAATGGTTTGCTGGCACTTACTGAGAGGGAGAGGTGAGAAGTAAGGTGCAGGTGGGTTGGTGTGGTGCATGGCAGATTTTCTCCTCTGCCTTGCCCAGTACTGCAAAGCTACTGGCTTGATCTGTACCTCTTTGACCAGCGGTTTTCAAGCTTTTTGAGTCCATGGCTCCCTTGACCAATCAGATGGGGTTCTGTTACTGAACATGTGGAAGTGGGGATTCCCCCATTCTGCTCCTGCCCCATCCCATTCTGCCCCTGCCGGTTCCCCTGAATGTTCCTTGGAGATAAGGGGAGAGAGATAGTGCAGGAAGATATGGGCTGCAAGTTAATGAAAGGACAGCCCCTCCAGGGCTCCCCTGAATGTTCCTTAAGAGTCTCCAAGGTGCCTCGGTGCACTGGTTGACATCCAATGTCTTGAACTAATCAGCAGAGCAAAACGTAGCAATTCGCTGGTTCTCATACTTCTTTGAATGATATAACTCAGACATACACATCTTGAATATGTATTTTTGGAGAAACACACATTTTAAATATATACGTTGGATAAAATATACATTTAATTAAGTACAAAATACACTCTCACCTTTGTCCCTAGCCTGTCGGAGATCATCAACCAGTGTGACCAAGGCAGTTTCAGTACCATGATGAGGCCTGAATCCCGACTGGAAGGGATCCAAATGGTTATAATATGAATTCATAAGTGGTGCTAAAAGTTGTGATCTGAGGCATCACAGGGAAGTTTATAGATTGAGGATGAAAGGATCAGACCTGCTTTCAGGCACTTGAATAAAATCACTTTGGATGGGAAACTGATGGATAATGCCCTCAAAAAGAATGAAAACAATCCAAGGCTAAATTTATGGAGCATAAATAGATATGTCCAAGATTGGATCATAGACTCTTAGAGTTGGAAGGGACCCCAAGGGTCATCTAGTCCAATTCCCTGCAATGCAGAGATCTCAGCTAAAGCATCCATGACAGATGACCATCCAACCTCTGTTTAAAAACCTCCAAGGAAGGAGAGCCCATCACCTCTCATGGGAGTCTGTTCCACTGCTGAACAGCTCTTACTGTTTTACCAAATATTTAGTAGGAATTTCCTTTCTTGCAACTTGAAGCCATTGGTTTGAGAGCGGTTGCTGAACAGCTTGGTAGGTTTCTGGATGAAACATCTGCTTTGGATCCATTCCAGTCTGGCTTCCGCGCTGGTCATGGGACCGAGACGGCTCTGGTCGCCCTAACAGATGATCTCCGCAGGCAGCTGGATCGAGGCGGGTTGGGGCTGCTGATTCTTCTAGATCTGTCAGCAGCCTTTGACATGGTCGATCACGAACTCCTGGACCACCGCCTTGCTGACGTGGGGATCCAGGGCACAGTCCTTCAATGGCTGCGCTCGTTTCTCTCTGGTTGGGGACAGAGGGTGGCGCTTGGGGGGGAATTGTCATCCCGCCACTCCTTGGTGTGTGGAGTGCCTCAGGGTGCGATTCTCTCCCCAATGCTTTTTAACATCTTTATGCGCCCCCTCGCCCAGCTTGTCCGGAGTTTTGGGCTGGGTTGCCATCAGTATGGAGCAGATCATTAAGCAAACAGTCTGTGAGCACCTAGAAAGGAATGCTGTGATCACCAATAGTCAGCATGGATTTCTGAAAATAAGTCATGTCAGACTAACCTGATCTCGTTTTTTGACAGAATTACAAGCCTGGTAGATGAAGGGAACGCAGTGGATGTAGCCTACCTTGATTTCAGCAAGGCATTTGACAAGGTGCCCCATGATATTCTTGTAAAGAAGCTGGTAAAATGCGGTCTTGACTATGCTACCACTCAGTGGATTTGTAACTGGCTGACTGACCGAACCCAAAGGGTGCTCATCAATGGTTCCTCTTCATCCTGGAGAAGAGTGACTAGTGGGGTGCCACAGGGTTCTGTCTTGGGCCCGGTCTTATTCAACATCTTTATCAACGACTTGGATGATGGACTCAAGGGCATCCTGATCAAATTTGCAGATGACACCAAACTGGGAGGGGTGGCTAACACCCCAGAGGACAGGATCACACTTCAAAACGACCTTGACAGATTAGAGAACTGGGCAAAAACAAACAAGATGAATTTTAACAGGGAGAAATGTAAAGTATTGCACTTGGGCAAAAAAATGAGAGGCACAAATACAAGATGGGTGACACCTGGCTTGAGAACAGTACATGTGAAAAGGATCTAGGAGTCTTGGTTGACCACAAACTTGACATGAGCCAACAGTGTGACGCGGCAGCTAAAAAAGCCAATGCAATTCTGGGCTGCATCAATAGGAGTATAGCATCTAGATCAAGGGAAGTAATAGTGCCACTGTATTCTGCTCTGGTCAGACCACACCTGGAGTACTGTGTCCAGTTCTGGGCACCACAATTCAAGAAGGACACTGACAAACTGGAACGTGTCCAGAGGAGGGCAACCAAAATGGTCAAAGGCCTGGAAACGATGCCTTATGAGGAACGGCTAAGGGAGCTGGGCATGTTTAGCCTGGAGAAGAGGAGGTTAAGGGGTGATATGATAGCCATGTTCAAATATATAAAAGGATGTCACATAGAGGAGGGAGAAAGGTTGTTTTCTGCTGCTCCAGAGAAGCGGACACGGAGCAATGGATCCAAACTACAAGAAAGAAGATTCTACCTAAACATTAGGAAGAACTTCCTGACAGTAAGAGCTGTTCGACAGTGGAATTTGCTGCCAAGGAGTGTGGTGGAGTCTCCTACTTTGGAGGTCTTTAAGCAGAGGCTTGACAACCATATGTCAGGAGTGCTCTGATGGTGTTTCCTGCTTGGCAGGGGGTTGGACTCGATGGCCCTTGTGGTCTCTTCCAACTCTATGATTCTATGATTCTATGATTCTATGACACCCAACTCTATCTGTTGATGGATGGCCATCCTGACTCGGCCCCAGACACACTGACCAGATGTCTGGAAGCTGTGGCTGGATGGTTACGTGGGAGCCGGTTGAAGTTAAATCCTTCGAAGACAGAGGTCCTCTGGCTGGGGCGGGACAATATGGGATTGAGGGGGCAACTCCCATCTCTTGCGGGGGTGCAATTAGTGCCAGCACCGTCCGTTAAGAGATTGGGTGTAATCTTTGATGCCTCCCTCTCTATGGAGGCGCAGATTACAGCTATAACAAAGGCGGCATTTTTTCATCTCCGCCAAGCTAAGCAGTTGGCCCCTTATCTCTCTCGCCCTGACCTAGCCACTGTGATCCATGCGATGGTCACCTCCAGACTGGATTATTGTAACTCGCTCTACGTGGGGCTGCCCTTGAGACTGACCCAGAAACTCCAGCGGGTGCAGAATGCTGCGGCGAGATTCCTTATGGGGTCTTCGCTGCGAGATCACATTCATCCGGTACTATACCAGCTGCACTGGCTCCCGGTGGAGTATAGGATCAGGTTTAAGGTGCTGGTTTTAACCTTTAAAGCCCTATACGGCCTAGGACCCTCGTACCTACGGGACCGCCTCTCCTGGTATGCCCCACAGAGAAACCTACGGTCTGCAAATAATAACATCCTCAAGGTCCCAGGCCTCAGAGAGGTTAGGCTGGCCTCAACTAGAGCCAGGGCCTTCCCAGCTGTGGCTCCAATCTGGTGGAATGCTCTGTCACAAGAGACTAGGGCCCTGCGGGACCTGACATCTTTCCGCAGGGCCTGCAAGACAGAGTTGTTCCGCCAGGCCTTTGGTTAGGGCGCAGCCTGACTCCCTCCTCTGGCAACCTGCACAGAACTTTGCTTAATTGGTTGCCATCAATTTGATTTAATTAATTTTTATAATGAAATATTTTTAGACTGTGTGATTATTTGTTTGATTATTTGATTGTTGTTAGCCACCCTGAGCCCGGCTTCGGCTGGGGAGGGCGGGATATAAATAAAATTTATTATTATTATTATTATTATTATTATTATTATTATTATTACCCTCCAGAGCAGGAGAAAAACAAGCATGCTCCATCCTCCACATGGCAGCCCTTAAGATATTTGAAGATGGCTATCATATCTCCTCTCAGTGTTTTCTTCTCCAGGCTAAACATACCCAGCTCCTTCAAGCGCTCCTCATAAGGCTTAGTTTCCAGACCCTTGATCATCTTGGTTGCCCTCTTCTGCACATGTTCCAGCTTGTCAACAGCTTGTTAAATTGTGGTGCCCAGAATGGGACACGGTATTTCAAGTGTGATCTGACTAAGGCAGAATATAGTGGTATTATTACTCCCCTTGATCTGAACACTATACTTCTGTTGATACAGCCTAGAATAGCATTAGCTTTTTTTTTGCTGCTGCATCACTCTGTTGACTCATGCTAAGCTTAGATCCTTTTCACATGTACTGCTAGTAAACCAGGTGTCCCCCATCCAATATTTGTGCATCTGGTTCTTCCTGCCTAAGTGCAGAACCTTACATTTGTCCCTATTGAAATTCATTTTGTTAGCTTGCTCCCAGTTCTCCAACCTGTTAAGGTCATTTTGAATTCTGATTCTATCTTTTGCGGCATTAGCTACTCCTCCCAGTTTGGTGTCATCTGCAAATTTGATGAGCATCCCCTCAATTCCTTCATCCAAGTCATTTATAAAGTCGTTGAACAACAACAGGCCCAGAACAGAACAAGGTGGCACCCCACTTGTCACTTTTTTCCAGGATGACTAGGAACTTTGGGTTCGGTCAGTCAACCAGCTACAAACCCACCTAACAGTTACCACGTCCAATCCACATTTTACCAGCTTCCTCGCGAGAATATAATGATAAATCTGAAAGTTGCTATTTCAGTACAATGCTAAGGAACGAACCCTTTATAAATATTTATACGTCGCACATTGCATTATTAACACAACCCTAAACACAAACTATTCATGAAAGACTTTCTGGGTCAAAGATCCACTAACCTCCTACCTTTCACGAAGAGCTCATTAACCCACATGCAAAATAAGAACATGTCTGATTTCTAAGCGACATAGTAAAAATTAATGTTGTGGGCATAAATTGTTTATGAACAAATTAACCTGATAAGGAAAAATTAAATCCTTGTGCTTTTGTTTAGGACATATAATGTCTTCCTTAGACTCAACTCTTTCCTATGTTTAATTTTTTGTGTGGCTGCACCTGATCTCAAATTCACTTTTTTTTTTAGTCCTCACTGCACTGTTGGACCCCAACTGTGTTGAATCTGCTGGAGTTCCTAGTTAATCACTGACATAAATTGCTGCCTTTGGAAGGGACAAGTCAGCACAATATTGGAGATGTTCTCTTCTTGCAGCCCAAGGCGTGCTGCAGACAGTTTGTTTTCAGGATCAATAGCCTAATAAACAAAATGATCCGAGTCCTATACTCCCATAACAACTTTCATTGGTTTCATATTAGATCAGAGGTTCTGTTGTAAGTGAAAGGAAGAGTGAAGCTACCTCACAGAAGGCTGCCACCTAACTAACTTGACCACCAGCAGGCTATGTACTCCACAGGCTAAGCTGATTTGCATGCAGTGCAAATGAACTGCATGGGTAGAATTAAAGGCAGACTTGAAAAGCAGCTGTTTTCACAGCAGTCCATCTGAATTCGAATGATAATTGAGAAATGTAATGATCACAGGCTTTGAAAATAGAAATGCAGGGTGGCTATGTTGAGACATAATATGAGGGAGAGGAACCTGTGCCGCTAATGAAAAGCAGTGGGAAAATTGTTCTGAAATGTAAGGTAAAGATAAAAGATAAAGGACCCCTGGACGGTTAAGTCCAGTCAAAGGCGACCATGGGGTGTGGTGCTCATCTTGCTTTATCCTGAGGGAACTGGCATTTGTACACAGACAGCTTTTCTGGGTCACGTGGCCAGCATGACTAAATTGCTTCTGGAGCAACAGAAAACCACGACGGAAGCGAGAGTGCATGGAAACTCTGTTTACCTTCCCGCTGTAGCAGTACCTATTTATCTACTTGCACCAGCATGCTTTTGAACTGCTAGGTAAAAAATATACAAGTGCTAGTACTGATAATAAAAAAGAGAGCAATGGAAAGAGAGGAAAGGACAATTGGTTAGTTTCCCGGTCTTTCCCAAATGCTACGAAGAGGTTTGCAGAGTTACAGTGGCAACACATTTTTTATTACTTCAAGAATAGGCTCTCCTTTTTATTTCTTAGCCAGCTTTTTATTCAGCTTTCTCGTTTTCTTCATGATACTCAAAGCAGCAATTTGAAAATCATACCTATAAACAGTATTTTTTTTGCACTTAATAAATTCTGGCATATTTACAGTTAAAATGTACACATTAAGGTTTTGTGTAATTGGACTCTGAGCCCTCTTTTAGTGTAATTTGTGGAAGTGTTCAGTTGCAGTCATGACTCATTTTTTGGGGAAAGGCTTTGAGTACCTTTCCCCTACCTAACGACCAGAGTGTAAGAGATGTTGCCTATGGCAAACAGCTCTGACAAATTTAGGTTTCTTATGATTGTTTAAAGCAGCTAGCTGTGCAATTGAACCTCTTGCTTTGGTCAATATGAAAGGTGCGGGTGCAGGGAAGACAAATGAGAGATTTATTTGTTTGTTTTATCAGACACTCAATAAACCAGAGTTCTCTGGGCATCATAGAATTGTAGAGTTGGAAGGGACCCTGAGTGTCATCTAGTCCAATCTCCTGCAATGCAGGAATCTTGACTAAAGCATCCATGACAGATGGCCATCCCACCTCTGCTTAAAAACCTCTAAGGAAGGAGAGTCCATAACTTTCTAAGGGAGTTGGTTCCAAAGATTAAAACACATTTGTGTTGAACAGATTAAAACACATTCCAGTAAACACAGTTCCCATAAAACACCAGCCAACAGTCAGTCCTAGCATCCTATAAAACAGAACCACATCAAAGCAGAAATTAACAGAATCAGCAACAATTATATAATATAGAGAGTCACAAAATAATCCCCAAAGAGCCAAAAACTACCATTGAAACCACAATGAAATACAGAGATTGAAATATTAAAACAAAACATTTTAGAAGATGTGGGGATATTTTTGCTAGGTTCCATGCACATGACGGTAGGTAACAGGTGAGCTTTTACTGGGGAGGCTTTTTCACAACAAAGGAACCACCACCTCTGAAAAGGTCTTCTCTCTCATCTCGGATTGAGAAAGGGACACATGAAGAAGTCCCTCAGCTGAGCATCTCCGATCCCAGTTAGGTGCATATGGGATGGAAAGAGGCAACATGAAACCATTAAATTTCAATGCATTAGTAGGTTTAATGATGCTACTTCTGGATCAAGTGGGCACAAGGGATTCTTAGCATACAACATGTGTTGATTGGCTTACCAATGCCAGGACGTCTGTGTTATTAACTTCTCTCTCTCTCTCTCTCTCTCTCTCTCTCTCACACACACACACACACACACACACACACACACACACACAGAGCGAGATTGGCCACTTTTAATAAGGTAATTATTACCATCTGTACTCTTCTGCATTTCCTTTCTTTCTGATCTATTTAGTATTCCTCCCTACGCTATCCAACCATGCAGGACATGAAAGCTTATTCCACAATAAACCCTTTTGTCTTTAGGGTGCCTGCCACAAGGCTTTTTGTTGCTTTTGCTACAGGAGACGTAACATGGTTTCCCCTCTGGAAATGGTACAAAAGGAATGGGTCAGGAGCCCCAGGTATAATGGATATAAAACTGCACTTCTAAATTGACCTTGCCTTCACTTTGCATTTAAAAAGAGTGGATCAACGTTATAAATTTGCCCAAAATATTCAATAGAATTTCATCGCTTGGGTTTGACAGTGTTTCCAGAGCTAACCACTAAGTAAATAAATCATGCACAGCATTCTGTAGGAGCTAAGGTAAATTTATGTGGGTAGTTGAGAGAACTGCTGGAAATGTTGTACTCATGGCTCTCCAAAATGTAATTGGGAATGTCAAGATACATCATTACAACATGCACGGTTGCACAGATTTATGGTATGCAGGAGGCAGCCTTAAGCATAAAGGGTGGAGCACTGGAGAGTTATTCCATTCTCGCAGCACTACAGAGTATTGGACAAATGGCTCACAGGCTGTTCCTGATTACATCTATCTTAAAGAGATGGGATGACTAAAAACCAGATGGTTTTACAATCCAGACCAACACAAGCCAAAATTGAGGCTGATGACATGGATAGCACCCTTTCTCTTCTTGTTCTTTCTTTTGGAATAGGCACCTTACCCATTGGATGTAGACTATGTTCCCAGGGTATGTTTACGCACTGTTATGCTGGCCTTTCAGGTAACCATCTCTGACTTTGCTGAAAATGGCCCTGATGAATTTCCAAGCAAATGAAATGCCTACAAAACATCAAGGGCTGTGTGTGCTCAGTGAATGTGTGCAAAGGTCTCGAGGGTGCTCCAAGACCACCACTTAATTTCCCCTTGGGCAATGGGGCAACATAAGAGAGGGTGGAGGGCACTTTGAAACTTCAAGCCTTTAAAGGTCACACTTGTCTTTATTAATATATTTGAACAAATATGACCATTTCCCATCTCAGTCTGGTCTCCTGACTTTTGTTCATGGCACATACAAATTTTGAGAATGAATCCCAACCAGCCAAATAAAGAGTGTTCCTGTTTCTCTACATTTCTGATTTCCTCCACAGTGTGTCTCTAACCATTTGGATAAAACTTTCATATAGGCAATCCTAGTAATAAACAAACAAAAACTCTAATTGAATAATGAGCAAAAGAAAATAGTTATAAAATGAAGAGTGTATAATGCATCACTGGTGATATTATTAATGGTGTTCATATACTCGTAAAATTAGATGTATTGGCCCTGAAATTATAGCACATACATACAAATCCAATCATTTATTTTAAAGTTATAATTATAGTCCTTAAATTCCATGAATTAATACTGATTGACGTTAAGTTTGATGTACAGTTAATTACAATTTATTTACAGGAAGGCTAAGGGACATTTTGTCCATTTCATTAGTGTGCTGCTTTTTTCTGAAGTATGTTTTTGTATTTGGATTTATGTGCTTATTTTGAAAATAATCTAGCTGAGTTGCAAACACATGAAAGGCAAGGGAATGCATCCTCTGCATATCCAGACACAGAGCACTGGTGGGATCATCATGTACTATATAGCCTACCTAGGCTTCTCTAACTGGATGTCCTCCAGATGTGGTTGAACTGCATCTCCCATTATGCCTGACCATTGGCCATGCAGCTGAAGCTGATGACGGCTGTAGTCCAATAATATCTGGATGGCAATGGGTTGGGGGAGGTCATCTTGAGTACCAACAAAAAAGAGGAATCTATGTTTTCTTCAAGGTGCTTGGCAGGATCAAATCAAGAATCCCAGAAACTACTGACAACATGAACTAACACATTATGAAGAATCAAAATGCACACACTTGTTTGTAGTTGTTGCTTTCATCAGAAGGAGAAAACCTAAGCCCTGTTTAGTGTGTAAATTACATCCTGTTCTGGTGTTATGACCTTACATAAAGGTAAAGGTAAAGGGACCCCTGACCATTAGGTCCAGTTGTGACCGACTCTGGGGTTGCGGTGCTCATCTCGCTTCATTGGCTGAGGGAGCCGGCGTACAGCTTCCGGGTCATGTGGCCAGCATGACTAAACCACTTTTGGTGAACCAGAGCAGTGCATGGAAATGCCGTTTACCTTCCCACTGGAGCGGTACCTGTTTATCTACTTGCACTTTGACGTGCTTCTGAACTGCTAGGTTGGCAGGAGCAGGGACCGAGCAACGGGAGCTCACCCCGTCACGGGGATTCAAACCGCCGACCTTCAGCAAGTCCTAGGCTCTGTGGTTTAACCCACAGCGCCAACCGTGTCCCTAGACCTTACCTACTTGAAGTCAAACGAAAGGAATGTGTTTTTGGGGCCCGCTCACTGTATCACATCGCTGTCACCCAGCACTGCCACCTTTTACAGACTGGAGGGTAATGATCTGTAGCTGGGAGCATTCTCTATTCCCTTAGGGTCCCTATTCCCTTAGAATCCCAGGCAGTCAGGTTTCTAAATCATGTGGGTGGCCAACCCAATGCCTGCTCCCACATGAGGCACACCAGGGCTGTATTCTCAAAGCATTCCAGTAAATATATGCTCAGTAGGTTGAAAATCAATGAATTAAATAGATGTTGGATTGTCTTTCTAACTCCAACTTTATAAAGCACATGGAAGACAGAGTATGTATGTATGTATGTATGTATGTATGTATGTATATATGGCTTGCTGTAGATGAAAATCTAGATGAAAGATTTTCATTCTGAGTGATGTTGAGCAGTGCCAGTTGCCAAAGCTGGTCTCTGCAATCAGCACGTTACTTCCCTTAAGTATGACAGAATCAGCTCAGGGTTGTGGAAGTCTTACCCATCAGTCACCTTTCTTGACGTGTAAAAGCGAGGAGTTGGGGGCAGGGAGAATGCTAGCAAACATGCTATTTTAGAGTTTTCTTGAGTCCATCCACCAGAGAGAGGTTTTTCATTTTTAAAACATGGTTGAGGGAAGGAGAGCAGAATGTGCAATTTTCTTCTGTTAATATTACCTCTGGATGAGATGGCAGCAGTGGCTTCTGGCGTGCTGGTAATGTTTGCTTTATTTTCAAACATACAAGCAGCACATAAGCGGAGGTGCTTGTAAGGTGCCTGTACACTGCTGTTAGACCTGCTGGTTTGATATCCCTCAGTCACCTCCAGACAGTATTTTGTGGAAGGGATTCGATATCATGCTGGAAATTTTGGTTGGCACAATTACAATGGATTAAACTGCTCTGTCCCTCTGATACAACAAACCAACTTCTTTTTAAATGTATTTTTTTGTGGAGGGCAAAATGATGGGGAAATGCAATACAAGGTGTGTGATTGACAGAAAGGCATATGGCATCCATGCCAGCAAATCAAGATGGATGCTTATTGTGCTGTAACAACCCCACAAGCAAATAAGCAAGCAAATAAGAATGAATGCAAAGCAGGTTGTCTGGAGGAGCTCCTGGTGTCATACAGACCTAGGATCTGAGGTGGAATCCTTCATGCTCCAGTTATGTGACAGAATAAGCTCCAGGTGAGGAAACACACATTTAGCCCCACCTCCCCGTGCTTCACAACCTCTTTCAGCCCCATACATGGTTAAAGTAAACATCTGCAGCAGAGTCTTGTGCATCCATGGAGCTCCCCAGGCAACTGAGAACCCTGGGTTCTCAGTTACAAGGGAGTGAAAGGAGTTGCTAAGCCACAGGGGGGCAGGGCTAAATGTACATTTCTGCAATCCTGCTTTACCTGTGTTGCCTCTTAGGGAAATAGTGCCTGAAATGGAGTACTTATTGATGTTGCTATGGATTTGTCCTAATATTGTGGCGTGTATTGTGCTAAAGACAGAGGACAACCTCATGCCAGAGGTGCCCACATCATCCCATAGTACATCCCTGAAAATGCATGACATAGAGAGACCAATGTGTCCTGGGCACCAAGTCCACCCCTTAAATGGAAGGGCTATGATCCATCCTGATGGGTTTCAAAGTCTGTTTGAAATGAAACATCATAGTTAGCCAGCCATTTATTTTATCACAACAGAAAGAGCTGCTGCATAAGGGAAGTCCCTTAGGTTTGTTTTTCTCCCCAGGCGTTTCTTAATGCTTTCTAGTCAAGATTCAATGAAGGTCAATGCAGTAGGAAGTGTCTCTACTGATTTAGATAAATGGTGCCTTTTGCAATGGATTGCTTTTCCTTTTATCCAATTGAAGGTTTACCACAGGATTTTACTTTAGGCAGTATGGCAATGTGCAAATATTTCATAAGCCATGGTGGGGGTTATTAACTTGGCACCAATTTGACCCTGCAGGGCAAATGCGTCTTGGTTCTTAAGAGGGTTTTATATTACAATATAGATGCTATAAATACTCTAAATATCTCATAGTAGTGATTTATTCTTCTGCCACCGTGGCACACAGAGCACAGACATAGTCAACAAATTCAAGATAAAGGAAGACAGTGCAAACCCCAACATATTAATTTATTTCCTATTTTGTCAAAATAAACTTTGGAGTTCAAGTTGTTTAAAAATGTTTCTCCTGGATCTGAATGGAATGGAAACTTGACACACTGTGACTCACAGAACAATAATGGGTTATGACTCATAGAACAAGAACTAGCAAACATGAAGTTAATGCTTTGCAAGAGATAGAACCTCTGCTTTGGTCCCCACTCTTCCATATCTGATGTCCTCTACAACTCTCATTCCTGACCATTGGTCATCTGGACTGGGGCTGATTGGAGTTGTAATCCAACACTTCTAGAGGGCAAAAGGGTTGGAGAAGGCTGGCATAACCCTTATGCAATCACCCTAATGTCACAGACAGCATATACTTGATGAAATTCCTTCCCCAACCCCCTCTGTACTATGCGTTCTTTGATATACCTAAAGCTGAGACTCTGTGGACATTACCTCAATAATATGCCCATAAATAAAGTTAATGTCTCTATACTAATCGTTCAGAGTACCTTTTGCAGTGATGGATGATTTGGTCTCCTGACCACTGCAACACAGTGTTCCTTACTGTGACCCTGTAGATGATCTATAAAGTAAACCTGGTTCAGTATGTGGTCTTTAAATAATGCTTCTCATACTATAAGGCTTGGATACCTTAAATATATGCAAAAAGGCTGCTGTTGTTTGAAATTTAGTTGTGTCTTCTCTAAGATACATATGTGCCTCAGCATTAATCATTCATGTATCTTTGGCTGATAGCACAAGAGTCTATCTGTATTTTTAAAATGCAGTTAGCAGTGGCAGTAGGAACATAGTTGGAACATAGGAGCCACTAGATCATATGCAAGGACCATTCACGTGATCTTCCCTTCCAAACAGGGGACAGTATTTGTATTGTACACTCAAATGGCTTCAAAAACTATCAAACAGTTGCCTATGGTTGGGTAATGTCGATGTTTTCTCACCTGTAGAGAAACCATGTGTGAAACAGGCCTAAATGTCCAACCTTAATTCCATATGAGAAAATAGGCAGAGAATATGCTCCATTCAGCACTCTGTTAATTATTCTTTTAAAGGAAAAAGATATTTACATGGAAAATTGTCAGCGGCTGCCTCAGGTCTCAGCTCACAAAAGACCAACGCCAAGCTCTTCTTATATACAAGGATGTTTATTGCAGTTCATTATTGGTTCCACAACCGAGGTGCGCAGCCCCTAGTCTCTAACGTCCGACATTTGAAGTCCCCTCTGAATCGGTCCCGCCCCTACACCAACTTAAGAGGCTTGTGCTAGACCACCTCTTCCTGTCTTTCCTTTTCCGCAGGGTCTTTCTGCCCCCCTGGGTTCCTTCCCTCCTGCTCTCTCCTGAAGCGGATTCCTGAGATGCCTGTTCCCCCCTCCTTCGTGCTTTGGGGCTGGGCTCCTCCTCCGGGCTTTCTCCATTTCCGCGCGCCTCCACATTTGAACTTGGCGCGCGCTCGCTACCCCTGACCTTCCTTTTGACACTTACACTACTCCCTGTACTACTCTCCGCCTCTTCCGGCAGGACGTTCTCCCCAGATCTCCTTCCCCTGTCTCTTTCCTGCTCCGCTCCGTGTGTCACACTGGGAACCCCCCTCTCTTCCCTTCGTTCCTGCTGGGAAGCTGGCCCCGATCTCCCACTCCCGCTCGGGGTTTCCCTGCTGCTTCCCTGCTCCTGGCAGGTCCCCCCTGTGACCCCCCTTGTCCTGACTAGGGGCGCCCCCTCCTGAGAATCCTCCGATTCACTTGAGAGACTCATGGAAGATCTCAAGTCATTGTCATCCTCTTCCTCACTGTCCTGGGATTCTTCCTCGTCGCTCTCCGTCTCCTCCCTCACCTGTGCCTCTGTCTCTGAACCCCTGACAGAAAATTGTTTGGTCATTCATAGATTACCTGTGCCTTTACCAATGGATGCTTGCATGGGAAAGGCTTGAAGTTTGGTAGTCCCTATTCACTCCAGCACAGAAATGGTTAAACTTAGATGCATAGGCTTTAAGCAAAGCAGGGTACCTACCCAGAAGGTGCCTACTAATTCTGGAAGCAAGTGATTGTAAGGTGCATATTACACTAAGAAGCGATATGAACACAAGTCAATCAGGAAACTTAGGGATCTTATTGATCCAGCATAAGCCTTCCTGGTGCATCAACAGAAGATCTGATCCTGGAAGCACCCCAGTCAAGTCTTGTTTTAAGGTATAGAGATTGAAGAAGGGAGGCCTTGACACATCAGGTGAGCATTGTGCATTCTAGTTACTGTCAGGTTCATTGCAGTCCTTGTCCAAGCTATGGTCCAAGAAATGCTTATGAGTGATTCTTTGGAATAGGATCCTATAGGTTGATGATTCCTGACCAAAGTCACACTCTACATATGGAGGGCCTACTAAAACGGGATAGCTTGTATGGAACCAGACTTTTCCAAGAAGGTATTGTTTTTGAGCCTTAGTGTTTGCAAATTTAATGTCCTCTTAGTTTTGTTTACCATCATTGAAATTTGAGTAATAACATCAATCAGTGTTTGAAAAAATTATACTAGTGCTAGTCTTTCATTTTTTTTTTGCAAGGAATAAACTTTACAAACCTTGTAAAGGTATTTTGTCCTGAATTTTGATGCTACCTTTGATTTGCTTGTTTAAAATAGTGTACAAACCCGACAGCTTACAAACAGAAACCTTCCGGTTATAAAACTGTGACCTGGGAGCATCTGTTGTTCTGAGGTTTTGCTTGTTTTATGAAGCTTTATGGCAGATCTTAATGATAAGTCAGCAACAGGCCAGAATTATTGTACTGTCATAAACACCCCTTGCCATCTCTTTTCCTGAATCCATAGCCACCATTTATAGGATCAAGATGGATTTTGTCAGTGTGTGGTGGCTAGATTTCTGTTCTTCTTCTGCAGCTTACTTTGCTTTCAGCTGTAGATATGAGTGTAGATTTATTTATTTTTATCTTTTAAAGTATATACTGGGGGGGAAAGTTTGTAAACTCTGAAATTGGGATTTAAGAGACAGGTCAAGCTGAGGTTTACCAACCTGAAAGTAATCGAATGTCAGTGGACATTTATGCTCTTGTCATCTCCTTTTCCAAGCATAGCTGTTTCCAGCCTATTTGTAAGCATGGCTACTGTGTTTCCTACTCTTTTCAAAGGTTAGAGCATTGGAAAAAGACACAGAGATGAAAGCCATTGTAAGGGAACATTTGAGTCTTTCGATCCCATCCTTGGCCTCATGTTTTTAAGCGCTCCACAGGCAGCACAGTGGTACAATGCTCTGTGGGATATCTCCTCGAAAGACCTGATTGCATCTACAAAAGCTATACTGCTGACAGTGCATTTTTAAAAAGGTCCAAAACGTGAACTGTCAAAAAGAGTATATACAAAAATACAAAGACTTTGATGTTTATTGTTTTGTTTCCCTTTGAAATGCTCCATGGAGGTGAAAGAGTTGATGGACTGAATGACATATACAGAAGTAACTTTTGTTAATATGGTATGTATATTTGAATGGGACTTCTATTCACTACTGGCCTTTCATCTCTTTGGAGTTTGTCTCCAAGCGAAACTGAAAACATAACTGTTTTTCTGTGTGATTCCTTTTAATCACAAAACATTATATACACACATAGTCATAAGACATGAGGATCTAAGATTTCAGAGAATCAAGGAATCATAGAATTGTAGAGTTGGAAGGGAAGGGACCCCAAGGGTCATCTAGCCTAGAGTTGCCATTTTTCAAGAAGTAAAAATCCAGACACAAAAAATTGTTGAGCTTCTCCAGCCCCCTGGACACATGACAATCCTTTCTAGTCCAACCCCTTGCAATGCAGGAATCTCAGGCATGCAGATCATACATGACAGATAACCGTCCAGCCTCTGTTTAAAAATCTCCAAGAGAGGAGAATGCACAACTGCCTGAGGTCAACCATTCCACTGTCAAACAACTCTTACCACTAGAAAGTTCTTCTTGATGTTGACATTGAATCTCCCTTCTTGTAACTTGAATCAATTGGTTCAGGCCGTAGTCTCTGTAGCAGGAGAAAACAAGCTTGTTCCATTCTCCATGTGACAGTCCTTCAGATATTTGAAGGTGGATATCATATCTCCTCTCAGTCTCCTCTTTTCCAAGCTAAACATATCCAACTCCCTCAACCATTCCTCATAAGGCTTGGTTTCCAGACCCTATAACATCTTGTTCACCCTCAACTGCACATGTTCTAACTTGTCAATATGCTTCTTAAATTATGGTGTCCAGAACTGGGCACAGTATTTCAGGTGTTGACTGACCACAGCAGCACTATTACATCCCTTGTTCTGGACACTATGCTTCTGTTGATGCAGTTTAGAATTGCACCCCCCCTTTTGGGGGGGCTGTTGCATCACACTGTTGATTCATTTTAAGTTTGTGGTCTACTAAGACCCCTGAATCTTTTTCACATGTACGATCAGAATCGTCTTTATCTGAGGGTGAAAGGGGTGCGAGGCACCCGAGCGCCAAATTCTGGGGGCCCCAGGCGCCCACCACTGAAGCCCCCTTGGTTCAACTCTGCTTGTAAACAAGCCAGACTCCATCTACATACAATATATAATGACTATAAACTTTCCGGCGCTCCGGCCTTACCTCCATCTTATTCCCTGGCTAAAAAAGCATACAAACAGGCCCAGAAATCGGCCAAACGGGAGTGGTACTTAAATCGTTGGCAGACTATAATCTCTGCCTCAAAATCTCATAACTCCCGGAAATTTTGGTCCTTAATAAAGGGAAGAAACACGAAATATCCCTTAACGAGGATCCCAGCCCCTACATGGGAGCAGTTCTTGAGAAAATATTCCTCAGTGGCAGAAGCTCCGGCCACTCATTGGAGACCTTCTAATCCCCTTCCCATCTGGCCCAATACTGACCCTGCTGAAATCCTAGAATTAATAGCCGAGCTGAAAACTGGCAAGGCCCCTGGGCCAGATTTGGTCCCTGTTGAGGCTATAAAGCTTCATTCTGCATGGTGGGCAGGGATTTTAGCTAAAACGTTCGACGCAATAAATGCCACTGGCTTAATACCAGGAATGTGGAAGGAGGCCATTATAATTCCTATCTACAAAAAAGGCCCTCCCGGTGACCCAGGGAATTATCGGAATATCAGTCTGCTATCGTCCATTGGGAAAATATATGCCCGTTTTTTGCTGGCAAGGCTGTTGAAGTGGTCAGTTGAGGCTGACCTGATTGGACATGAGCAAGCAGGATTTAGATTAAACCGATCCACAACAGACCAGGCAATTATTCTTTATCACTTAGCCCGGAAATACTCGACACCTCGACGGGGCCAACTCTGCGCAGCTTTCATAGATCTGAAAGCTGCGTTTGATAGTATTCCAAGGAAATTACTATGGGATAAACTTGCCTGTTGGGGAATAGATAGAAGGCTATTGTGGCTTATCTCCCAACTTCATGCCGGGTCCGTGGCCAGGGTGAGATTATCCCCTGCTGGAGATCTGACTAACCCAGTGCCAGTAAATAAGGGTGTACGCCAGGGTTGTATTTTAGCGCCTCTTCTTTTTAATTTATTTATCAGTGATATGAGGAACCCATTAGCCGACTCACAAAAATTTATCCACTCCCCTCGTATAGCAGATTACCGCTGTCCTTTACTTCTCTACGCAGATGATGCGGTACTACTCTCTTACTCCAGAGTGGGTTTAAGGAGGGCACTAAAGATTTTTGCGACATATTGCCATTCTAATCATCTGACTATCAACCATTCCAAGTCCAAAGTACTGATATTTTCAAGGAGTCGAAAACTTTATTCATGGAAACTAGAGGGCATGAAAATCGAACAAGTACATAAATTTAAATATTTAGGAATTTATTTTCAATATAATTTAGGGTGGAAAGCGCACATTGAATATCTTCAAAACAAGACAAAAGCCCTATCACACTCCCTCCTCCGTTTTTTCTACTCTGAGGGGGCCTTATTCATCCCTGCGGCCTTGAAAGTATATAGCATCAAAGTGATGGCCACAATGGCCTATGCTGCACCTTTATGGGCTGCCTTTGCAAATCTCTCACCTTTAGAGTCACTTCAAAGCCAATTCTTACGCCGACTTCTAAAATTACCAACATGCGTAAGTAATGCGGCTATCCGCTTGGAAATGAAGATCCCCTCAGTGGAGGAGAGTTTTGATTTATTGGATATCTCTATGGCATAAACTCCCGAACCACTATCTCATTCAATGCATGTGGCGAGATGACTTCACCAATTTGTGGTCAGGAAAAATCCATGCCAAATTGCTGTCCTATGAGATCTCGCCCACTGAATTGCTCAAACTGGATCTAAATGTGGCAAAAAGGTGTATAAATCAAAGGCTGGACGATGTGGAGCTATACCAAAATTTCGTAGCTGGTGGTGGAGTCTGCTCACCGTTAAATTTCGGCATAACCCCTATCTACCACGCTCCGTCCTACTTAACATCGCTTACGGCCGCGTCTCACCGATATGCCTTCATTAGAGCTAGGTTTAATGTCTTTCCAACAAACGTGCTGAGACATAGATTCACTAAGGGCCAAGTCCCTTCAATGTGTGCGTGTGAAATGAAAACATCTGAATCTCTACATCATGTTATGTTTATCTGCCCTTTGTACAGTTCAGCCCGTGCTAGTATACTAAACTCCATAATCCAGCCTATGGCTGACAAATCAGTAGACCCACCGCTGGCCTGGGTTCTTCAAGATGTGGATCCTTATATTACCCTACAGGTTGCTAAATTCCTAACAGCTGTCCTATCGTACAAGAGACGGAAAGGAATGTTAGCTGATTATTGCTAGTTATAAGAATTTTTTATAATTACATCAGATATTGATTTTAGTGTAGTGCCTAAATTTTATTTTATTTTTTATTTTTTTAATCTTAATTTTTAAACTTTTCTTGTGAATGACTAATATCTGTCCTTCTGAGTTGAGAACTGTGTTGTACTGCTTGTGGCTTGTACGAGTCCGCTGTTTTATTTGATTTGTTTTGATTTGTTTTGCTGTGTTGTGTTATATGATGGGCGTAAAGCCGAATAAACATTCTGATTGATTGAAGCCGCCTAAGCTCTTAACTATCTACCTGTTATGAAATAATAAATAATTTTGATCAAGCTAGAAAAACAAAATACATATATACCTAGGTATTACCGACATGTATATCTACTCTTTCACTAAAGGACTTTCGACTTTGTGCGCTCATTTACCAACGGCGCACTGAACCAGCGGCGGTGCTTGTCATTCACAATGCTGGCGCTTGTCAGACTCAGCGAATATAAGTGTATTGTAAATAAATGAGCAAATAAAAAAGTTTGTTTCTTTTTCCTCCCTTCTTTTGTAAACAAGAGATAAGGTGTAGGCGTGGTGTCTGACATAAGCATAATAAAAGTTAATTTGGGGGCTAAACTAAATTTGGGTGTGCTGGGTGGATCTTTGCACCCCAGCGGCACGTATGCTAAAGACTCCCCTTTGTACGATTGGTGTTCCATGTCTTTTATTTGTGCAGCTGGTTCTTTCTGCCTACGTGTAGAACCTTACTTTTGTTCCTATTGTCCCTTTGTTCTGGAGTCCCCCACTGCTAACATATTATTATAGTATGGTATTATGTATTTTCTTTCTTTTTTTGGTGTAAGTTGCTTAGAGACCTTCAGGTGACAAGCGACTAATAAGTTGAATTAACAAAATGAAAATGAAATGAAGGTTTGGCTCTGTTTTCCAATCACTTAAGGTCATATTGAATCCTGATGCTGTTTTGTGTCATCTGCAGATTTGATCAATTCCTTCATCCAAGTCATTTATGAAGATGCTGAACATCAGTAGGCTCAGCACAGAATCCTGTGCCCCCCCCACTTCTCACATTTTTCCAGGATGATGAAGAAACTTTAGTGAGCACTCTTTGGGTTCAGCCAGTCGTAGTTGGGCCCAAAGGAATACAGGACTACTAATGATAGGTTTCTCACATCCTAGTGTAACATTGGATGTTTATTTACTCACAGTTGTAGTGACTGGAGGTGCTTGGAGTGTGAAGTGGCTGAGCTACCTGTGCTAGGCCATGGCAGCAGGAAACCAGCATTGGAATGTAAAGGCTCAGATCAGAAAGCAATAAGGCAGTCTTAGTTTCTGAAGCACCAAGTGACTCCTAGCCACTCCCAGTCATTTCTTTTCTCCTGGATACACTTTTACACAGTTAACCAAAGACTAGAACTCAACTGCATGCATGAAGAAAAGGTGCTAGGACCGCAAGTGGCAGGGATGACGCAAGTCCTTTATACCCCAGAAGATATTTTGTGGTCGTTGAACCATCTTCAATATCCTGCTTGGCAGGGATGCCAACTTAAATAAAATATTGGGGTGGGGACAGGTCATCCCCGCCCCAAACAATCAATCACATGATGTGGTGCATGCACACCATTTGAATGGCAATACCCATCAATTTTGGGGTCCCAACCCCCTCAAATTTTTTATTGGGGGGGTGAAGGGACCTTGGCCCCTAGGAGTTGTGTCCTATGCTGCTTGATACTGGGCTAGGCTGGGCATGACAGCCTCTGGTGCAAGAATTGTGATGTAAAGCCAATATACTTCACTTCATCCAGCACACCCTTCTCTTTCTTTTTCTCCCCTCCAGCCAGTGCAACTTGCCTTTCTCACTCAGACACATGCTTTGCAGAGTATTAGTGTTGGATCCAATTTTGCAGTCATTAACTTTGCCTATGCAGTCATTAACTTCCATCGGGGAAACACCAACTGATCATCTCTATTAGCAAGCAATGAGCATAATTAAAGATGGACATCCAGAATCCAACAGGCCATATTTTTTTCCTGAATCCAGTTACAGATAATGTTCTTAAAATATAATATATCTAAGGCCTATGGTTCTCCAGGCCTATGTTTAGGCTCTGATAGTTGTAAGGAGACCCCTTTCTCCCCCCCCATAGACCTACAATTCCCAGAGTTCCCTAGGAAGATGAATTGACTTCTAAGCACTCTGGGCTGCCCAGCTTGTCCCCTGTCAAGGGGGCAGACCCAGGGGCACGGTGCAAAAATCTTGCCTCTCCACTCTGGCTCAGAGTAGCTAGGAGCCTGTCTGCCCATTCACATGCTCCCCAGGCTGCTGTTATGGATGGCTGGGCAAGGTGTGCAGGCCCCTCTGGGTGCATTGGCAGCTGAATCTAGTCACTGGAATGGGGCATTGCAACAGCCCTTCCCAATCAGCCAGTGGTGCTATTAAAAGTGTGAGGGGAGTGCTTGACAGGGAGCAGAGGGAAGAAAGATGGAGAGAGCTGGTAAGAGTTGCAGGACAAGGAATAAGGGAAGGAGCGGGGGAAGAGGCAGAAAGGAAGGAGGCAAGCAAAGGAAGGGAGGCAGGCAGACAGATGGACCAGCAGAGGAGGTGGTGGTGGAGGGGAGGCAGAGCAGACTTGACCCTAATGGGCGCAGAGGAGGAATTCAAAGGCATGTGAAAGGTAACAAAAAGCAAACGTTTAGAGTTTCTGGTCCATGGCTTTGGGGGTGCAAATATATCTCCTTGCCAAGGGTGCATAGGGAAGTGGTGCTGATACATCTCCTTGCCAAGGGCACAAGGGACAGGAGAGCAATACAGCTCCTTGCCAGTGGCACAGTGGAGCCTAGGTACACCTCTGTTATAATTCTGTGAAGGGAATGGGGGTGTCCCAAACAACTCTCAGCAGCTTCTGTCTTCTTCTAAAGCTTCTTTTAGAATTCTCAGCACAAATCACAGTTCCCAGGATTTATAGTGCAGATGGGGTCTGAAAGGGAAGATGCTTTTACTGATATGTTCTGTGCTCCTATGAGAGCTCCTGTTCTAGAATCAAATCCTGGAATCAGCATTATTTTATGCAAAACATGATATTCCCAGTAGTTTGTGTAGACAGGCACAGTCTCTCTCTTATTACACTAGAGGAAGAAGAAGACCAGGATCAGAATGACACAAAAATAGTTCAGCATGGTTCACCTTCTCCAGTATTTTTGCTGCTTAGGTTTCTGGAAATTTGACTTGCTATAAAATGTTTCTGAGCGCTTTGGAGTGCGAATTGTGAGTAGACACACAAGTCCTGTGTGATTAATCATTATGACAAGACAATGACAATAATGGATTCAAATGTAATCTTTATTTTCAACATTAGTAATGAAAATAGAGAAAGCATTCCTTCCAAATTGACATGCAGTCTGAATTAGTTGGAGAGTGCCAGGAAAAAGAGTTATGTATTTGTGATTCTGCATGTGTTAAGTTTTAAACAGAACAAAGAAGCTGATGAGAGCGTAGCAGTGCCCAGCTCAAATGCATTGGATATATTTTTAGATTCAGAAACATACTGACAATATGAGCCTGTGAGTGAACCCAGGCTGTCACTAACTGCCTTTGTGACTTTAATAAATACCACTATTTATCCCACTCCATTACCAAATACACTACATATCAATTTCTGTTATATCTTTTTAGCATATTAATTTTAGAGACTCTGAATTTTGACTACCTGTCTTCTTTGGCATTTACATTTGGCTTTATTGCCCACTATATCAGCTGCATGAATGGTCATGTATTCTATTTCCTTTTACAGTCATACCATTTGGCTCTTGATAATCCCTTGGAGAGCTGAGTCAGCATCATACTCTGATGCATATGGTAAAGCATTGTTGTTGCTGTTGTTTTAAAAAACATACTTCCATGTATGCTGCTAAGGACAGACAACATTGTGCTCAAAGATCTGATTTATTAAGTGTTGCAGATAAGATTAAAAAATAGCTTTCATTCCCAGTCTCTTAGGCACAGCACCATGAAATATGAACCACAGACACTTGGAAGTACCTAACTTTCCCTGATATAATGCTCTCTGAAGTATATTATTATCTGACCTTTAGAACACACTTTGTAAGGACTAATATATTGATTCCTGAGTGTTTTAACTATTGCAAAATCTAAATGGCATTTAGCAGTTTTAAGGTCATTAGATACATCCAACAACTTGGGGAGAAGATAAGCAACAGATTGGGAATGCTACGGAGGAAATCTTTGGGTTTACTTCCTGATCCTGCCTTGTATAAATTAATTCAATTGTAAGTAGGTTGTTTATATAGGGGTAAAACTAATTTAAGAACAGTCTCATGCATCAGTGTAAATAAGTGATGTGATAAGTTCCAGACTAGTATAAGAAACCCACAATTAATAACAAAACCAATATCTAGAGATTCTCTATTCAGTAACATAACTTTTTGTAGCCTGGAACCTTTGGCCCGCCAGATGTTGTTTGGCTTCAGCTCGCATCAGTTCCAGCCATCGTGCCAATGGTCAGGTATCATGGGAGTTGTTGTCCAGTAACATCTATTAATCTGACTGGGCCCCAGGTTGGGACTTCTCGGGGAGGGAAGATGGTGGATTGATTGTCTTTCATCAGCTGTCTGCTGACTGAGATAGCTAAGTGGTGTTCAAGATAGTCAGACTCAAGTCTTGGATATCAGCTTCACTCTGGAAAAAGAGTGAACAAAGGAATTAACCTCTGGATGCTTTGGGGAAGACATTTCTTGTGTGAAAGGACTGAGAAGCTGCCAACAGGTCATATCTGGGGAGCCGTGGCAGGTGGAATGACTTAGAAGCCAATTATTATCTTGCCCATAGCACTTATCAGCCTTTGGACTCACAAATGCTTCTCTTTCTTAAGTACATTTAGAAAAGAATAATTTACAATCCATACAAGTTTCTGCATCTGTCAGTGAAAATCCACATTCAGTGAGTCAGTGTCAGGGCTGGAGTCAGATGCAGGTCAACACAAAAGACTCAGGGTTCCATTGTCAGTGAAGTCAACTCTTCAAGGAAACGGCATACAACTCAGCAAGCCTTCCCAGTAGGTCTTGTCCCTATGGAGCAGTTGCCAGAATTGAAGGTCCTTGCATCCCACCCTTTCTAAGACTCCTTCTCCTGGATGTTTCTCAAACAGTCTCAAACTATGTCTGTGCACCTCTGGCCTCTGTTCAGCGACCCATCACCAATCCTCTGGCTCTGAGCATTCCCACAGATGTTCCCCAGCTGGTGCCTCCCACCGCTCATCTTCGTCCAGCTAGTCCCTGACAGTCAGCTGCTTTCCAGGTTTAAGAAGAAGAAAAGGAAAGTTGATGTTTAAAGTGCTCAATTCAGAGCAAAAGGTTTGATTTATGATTCGAGATAAGAAGGATTTAAACGGACAAGGAAGGAAGTTATATATGTTAAGAATCAGTGGATTGATTTTTATCTCATTTTTGACACAAGTGCTCTCTAGAAACCAAAAGTAACATTGCCAATTGAAAATTCCTTCGGGTGGGGAGGGGTTGAACTAAATCTGTTGGTGCTATTGTCATAACAAAATATCTAGCTCTGATGGTCTTAAAGTGGCAATGGTCTTAAGGTAAAGAAATTGAACTTTTAGAAATATAAAAAAAGAAAACAGGAAAATGGGGGAGGGGAAATGTCTCTTTTTTACGTTTTAAGTAGCCTTAAAATTCAATATGGCAAGTACCAGTATGGAGGAAAGAAAGGCAACTTTTGACACACTGCTTATTGTTGGCATTCTTCAGCAGATATTTACTGAACAAATAAAATCTTTCGTATCAGAGATGAATGAAATGTTGAATGAAATTAAACCAGAGATGGATGAAATGGAAAATGGGGTCAGAAATGACCTAGAGGCTGTAGATGACAAAGAGCTGACAGGACTGAGAGCTGAAACTATGGCAAAATTAGAAGTAACTGATAAAATGGAAGACCCCACTATCCAAGTGCATGGAGAAATTAATCATTTTCTGGGTCTTTTGTTTTAAAATGTTAGAAAATGATTCCCCCACGCAAAGTTTGTATATGCTTATTTAGAATCTTCACATTTTCACTTCTTATGTTTCTTTCTTTGTACATGTAACAACTAAGCAGAGCCATAGCTAGGTGATCTAGCGTCCCTGGCAGAACCATCCAGATTGTGCCCCCTAGCCATGGGCAAATTACCGTATTTTTCGCTCTATAACACGCACCCGACCATAACACGCACGTAGTTTTTAGAGGAGGAAAATCCGTAGGCATGCCACCCATAGGCATTCCCTCCATAACACGCACAGACATTTCCCCTTACTTTCTAGGAGGAAAAAAGTGAGTGTTATGGTGCAAAAAATACGGTAGTTCTTTCCTCCTCTCCACCACTCCCACCCCCATTCAAGTCACCCTCTATTTAAAACCTTTTCTTATGAGGTAATAATCAATATTTGTATTTAAAGACATATTTATGGATATATTATTTAGCCAATTTTGCACCCCCCTTGCCTGTGCCCCTGGCAGGGGCCCACCTCACCACCCCCTAGCTATGGCCCTGCAACCAAGCAATTTATTTTGTAGCACTACCCTCAAAGCAATAAGAGTGAACATCAGCATCTAAATAATACCCCTCCCCCCAAAAAAATTCCAGGATTGGTGTATTGAAATGTGCCCCATATTATCTATTATAATCACCTCAAGTTCCTGCAGGCAAATCATGCATTGTTAGCAACTGACTTTCCAGAATATGTAATATATTCTTAGGTAAACTCTTCAGTATTATGTGTTTTCCCAAAGAGATGTCAGCAGGAGCTCACAAGTCAGGAAAAGGTGTGTGTGTGTGTGTTTTAAACAAAGGGAGACTACCAGCACATATCTGAGTATATCAGCCAGAAATACGTTAGTAGCAAATGTATCATTAAATAAATACACAGTCTAATCCTAAGTATAGATTCCTTAGCTGATCCTATGCTGCAGTTGGCCACATGACCCAGTATTCCCTTTAGACAGGAAGTGGGTATTTGCGTGTTGAGTCCCACAGTTGCCACCCCCAAATAATTCACACTTCACACATCAATTTTTGTTTGGGTTTTTGGCATAATTTTGGCCACAACTTTATTCAATACAAAATATATGAGTGGTTGCTTAGGCACTGGTTATGACTATCTGTCCATGCCCTCAGGGACAGAGCTGACATTCCGGACACCAGCGGAAGTCAGAGGCATTCCGGACACCAGCGGAAGCCTTAGTGGGAAACAAGTATTGGGTGAGAAAATGAAGCTGGGCAACAGTCCCTCACTTCTCACCCTCATGTTCCTTTGGGGCTTGCACGGCCCAAGTCCGATGCCAGGGACAAGGACGAAAAGAATGGCAAGCCCCTGGATTCCTTTAACGGAATTCCCTTCGCATCATTTGGAGGGGTAGGCACTTACCCCTCCAAGAACCACCTTAACCAGTGCCTAACCGCCAACCTTACAAGTTGTGACGATTTGCTACGCAGTAGGCAAAAACCAAATGGCACCAGCCAATCAGCCAGATGGCAAAATTCCTACTGTGCCCCCGCACCAAGGCGAACGACACCATGACAGGCATAGCAAGGTCAAGCGCTCAGGAAAAACCCCCCATTAAAGGGAGGGAGGGCGGGTGATCCGAAGCAAACGGCCAAGAGGAAGTCCAACCCCTGGCTCCCTATATTTATAGACTCTAACCCCTCCCCTGAATTTAGCAACATATAAAACTCCCCAGCAACCCAATATTAACCTTTTAGCAGGCTTGGGGTTTTTCCTCAAAACTGCCTAATCATGGCAAGGTGGCATGTTTCCCCAACCGCAACACGTGCTCTCTCTAGTTAGGGAGAACACGCTTTGCGTGTTGAGTCCCACAGTTGCCACCCCCAAATAATTCACACTTCACACATCAATTTTTGTTTGGGTTTTTGGCATAATTTTGGCCACAACTTTATTCAATACAAAATATATGAGTGGTTGCTTAGGCACTGGTTATGACTATCTGTCCATGCCCTCAGGGACAGAGCTGACATTCCGGACACCAGCGGAAGTCAGAGGCATTCCGGACACCAGCGGAAGCCTTAGTGGGAAACAAGTATTGGGTGAGAAAATGAAGCTGGGCAACAGTCCCTCACTTCTCACCCTCATGTTCCTTTGGGGCTTGCACGGCCCAAGTCCGATGCCAGGGACAAGGACGAAAAGAATGGCAAGCCCCTGGATTCCTTTAACGGAATTCCCTTCGCATCATTTGGAGGGGTAGGCACTTACCCCTCCAAGAACCACCTTAACCAGTGCCTAACCGCCATGGAGCCCTCAGCTCACCGCCAAACCACTCACAGCCCCAACCAAGACCTCAGCTTGGTCACCACCGCACCAATCCAAGCCTCATTCCCTGAAGCGGAAAGGTGCATGCCATCAGCTCGGAAAAAGGAAGGCCTCTCAAAAAGAATCTTGGGGTGGGAAATTGCATCGCCACCCAGCTCCAAAACTTTTTTGACCACAGCAGAATTGATGCGTTTTCTGGCCCTTCAGTGGCAGCCGGGCAAAGACTGCCCTTCCAAACGCAGCGTTGCAAAAACTGTCGCTGTCGGCACCATTGCACGCAGCGTCTCCAGGTCACCCAAAATTGCAGCACGTAGTGACAAACAGTCCATGGGCACCAGGTCGTTCTCACCAAGCTGCACCACAATAGCAGCTGGCGGCCCCTCCAGGAGCAACTGCCTCCGGATACTTGGCAGGAACTCCGACCAGCGCATCCCACATCTGGACAGCCAAGACAAGCGAATATGTGGAGGAAAGCCGGAATCTGGACCCAATCCAGATTGCCGTGCTGCGACGCCAGCCCAATGGACGATACTGTGCCCCACAATCCAAACACGGGTCACCGCTAAACCTGATAATAAGATAAAACAAGCAAAAATTGTAAAACCAATAATGTTAACGAACATAATCTTTGAATGCATTCGATTTCCAACAACCTGTATTTTATTTCCACCGCCTTATTAACATGCTTTCCGGCCTTCTTGGTGGTACGTTTGTCCAGGCATTGGTTCCCGACTAGCTGCACCTGACTTCAGCAGGGCAGCACTGATGACTGGGCCCCACCATATCGTCAGTACCAGCAAACATTGTGGGGGAGCAATGAATCCCAAGGCAATCGCATCCCGCCAGTTGTCGTTCCCCATAGGGGAAAGATGCACCCCAACTGCCCTAAAGAGGGCAATAGCCTTGAAGAAAATTAGCAGGATGCAATATTACAGAACCACCTAAAGCAAGGCCTATTTTATTTTATTTGTTATTTAATTTACTTTATTTATTTTATTCTATTATCCACCGCCTTATTAACATGCTTTCTGGACTGCTCGGTGGTAGTTTGTCTAGGCATTGGTTCCCGACTAGCTGCACCTGACCTCAGCAGGGCAGCACTGACGACTGGGCCCCACCATATCGTCAGTTCCAGTAAACAGCATGGGGGAGCAATGACCCAGGATCAGACTCAAGCTCACCCCAAATGCTCCCAGGGACTCTTGCATGGCCCTACCCCTCAAAAGGGGTCGACAAGAGCATGGCGAATCCTTGGATTCCCTTAATGGAACATCTTTGCGCATTGGAGGGGACAGGTGCTCCAACCCCCCCTCCAGACCACCTTGAACCAATGCCTTAAATTATTTTGAGTTCAGGGAGAGCTGCCATCAACTCAATCCAAGCCCTCTTGCATGCAGGAATGCAAACTTATGCTGGAGGAAGACAGCAGACATTCTCGCCCAGCTGTACCACCAGCACTGCGGGAGGACCTGCACAGGTCACACTCGACCGCACCAAGGAAGGATCTCCTCCCAAAGCATTCCCCATCTAGACATCCTGTATATGTTCACATGGGCAGGAAGACTGAGATGGCGCCCCAGTCCAGACTCGTCAGTGCGCTTGCCAGTCTAGTGTACAATGCTGTGGCTCAAATGTGCACAGCTGCTCCTATGAAAAAAGGAAATAACAGACAAGCATCAGCACAGACATCATTGTGACACTTCCTGATATAACCCTCGTCAGCGTCAGACTTCCAATGACCCGTATTCACAATCCTGTCTACTGACAGGCCCCCAGTGTGCAGCCTTTGCAGCAGCACCCAATCGTAAGGAATGAGGAGTGTTCAGCGGTAAGCAAGCCGCAGGCTGTAATAATTGGTGCACGACGTAAGCACATTGAAGCCGGGCTAACGGGAACCCATTTTCATGCACTAGGAGCGGGCCAGCCCCCAGGGAATAAAAAGCCAAATATTCTGCTATCCATAACAGGGCAAGGGCCCTCCTCACCTGTGGCGGGAAGCCTGATTGTGGCACTCCTGCCCACTAAGTCTGTTTTAGAGTTACCAACTCTAATGACAAGCTCCAAAGGATAAGGAAAAGTCCTGAAGCAATAAGCCTCCAGACTCTCAGCCCCGTGCTGGCTCCAACAACCATTTCCCCAACCCTCAGTGCGAAAATGCAATGGACTACTGAAAGGAGTCTCACCTTGATCTTTAACCCGCAGACAAGTTTTAACTTGTTGCAGATACTGCATAGGTAAAAATTGACCGATTTCCTGCCCACTGTCCTATGAGGTTGGAGCCTATTCCAACCTTCCAAGGCCCTGCGCACTGCAAACTTTATACAAGGGTCTCTGAAAAACAAAGCTTCAATATAACAGACATTGCAGCGGACTGAATTCGGATAGTTATAACCGCATGCCCAATCTGCAGCAGGTGGACCAAATACTGCAGGATCTGCTCAGAGGATGGGGGCCAATTCTTCTGAATGGCCGAGAACTGCCAGCTTAAGGCTAAGAAATCCATCCAGGCCTTCCCATAAGGGGTAAAAGCAGAAGGGGAAATGGAAGCTGCCGCTCTCTGAAATTACTAATTGTTGTCAAAATGCCACATGTCTGGAAAAGTCTGGCAATAGCTGAGTCTGGAGCCCAGGATCTGAAGCGCTTCATCCGAAAATCGGATAGTGTCAGCGTAATTTGGAGAGCAGAAAGCACAATATTAAACCTTAAGTGGCGCAGCTCGAAAGCATGAGCGGAGGGGCAGAGACTGTGCTACAGCATGAGGACTGTTTAGCCAAGACGCTCACCACTACCTGGTTATCAGACCAAAAGCAGATCCGATGGTCACTGAACTCCTCGGGCCACGTGAACTGCTACTACAATGGGGAAAACTCAAGAAAAGTTATGTCACATGATTGCCTCACCACACCAGGCTTGAGGCCATAGGTTTGCACACCAGCAGCCCTTGAAATAAAAACCAAAGGGCAAAGATCCAGCAGCACCAGCATGAACCTGAAATCCCTGAGCGGGTTCAAGGTATCCTGCCATGTCGAACTGCTATTGCATACATTCAGGAATTGCCACCATCGCCTGATATCTGCCTTCACCACACTTGGTAGGCATACACAAAGGTAAGGGGACCTCTGTCAGCATCGCCCTTGAGCCAGTGCCACCAACTGGACTCATCCACTTCAGCCCCAACTGGGCTAGGCGAGCTGGGTAGCACTTCCAGAGACCACCTTCTGCACAGGAACAGGTCAAAGTGCTGTGGACTCACAGCTTAGAGTTGTGAGCACCGGATTCACTCCAACAAGAAGACAGTCGTCGCACAGCAGAACATATAAACAACTCGGAGAGCAGCTCTGTAGAATATCTTCTTTATTCTATCTACCACTATACAAACTATATACAGAGCTTAATAGGTGTAAGTATAAATAAATGCTGCACTGCACTGAGTGTCTGCAGCTGCCCTTAGCAGCAACCTTATCTCTACACATGATCTCTAAGACTCAGTCTCTCTCCCGACTGACTGACTGACTTGGTGCTGGAGCAGAATAAGTAGAGACCAGAACACGCTTCCTCCTCTCTGGAGAATCAGCAGACCCCTCAGGAGATTCTTGGATATGGGAGGGGTGAAATCTAGGCAGCCTGGCCTAGTGACCCAGCAAGATCGGATCTGGTGAAGCATCGCTTGCTACAGAGGAAGTATTACAAATTAACTTCCTTCAAGGCAGACAGCTTCTCCATAGCCAAGTGGTATGTTTTAGCAACGATATCCAACTGGATCCCTAAATAAAATGGGAATATAGGCAAAAGGTATTGAGCTATTGCTTGCCAGCTTCCAGCCCCCGCTTGGGCAGGGGGCATCTTGTGCTGCCATCATGATATATAAATTTACAGGGCCGACGCTGGCTAGAACCCCTAAAGAAGTCCCAACCAAGCTGCCGCCAAGCCAGCTTCCTTTTCAGACACACACTCTGTGCAATGCAAAAAACACACTCCGTGCAGTGCACACACTCTCCATGCAATGCCACTACACACTCTGTGCAATGCAAAAAGCACGCTCTGTGCAATGCAACTACACACTCCGTGCAATGCACACACAAACCCTCCGTGCACTGCAACTACACACCCCGTGCAATGCAAAACACACTCCCTGCAATGCACACACCCTTCATGCAATGCAACTACACTCCATGCAATGCAACTACACACTCCGTGCACTGCACACCGTCTGTTTAATGCAACTACATACTCCGTGCAATGCACACACACTCCGTGCAATGCAAAACAACAACAACACCACACTCTGTGCAATAGAACTACACCCTCCATGCAATGCACACGCACTCCATGCAATGCAGCTACACACTCCCTGCAATGCACACACCCTTCATGCAATGCAACTACACTCCATGCAATGCAACTACACACTCCGTGCACTGCACACCCTCTGTTCAATGCAACAACAAACTCCGTGCAATGCAACTACACACTCCGTGCAATGCACACACACCCTCCATGCAGTGCACACACCCTCCGTGCAATGCAACTGCAAATCTCCTAGCAATGCAATGCAATTGCAGCCCGTGCAGTGCCGTGCTCTGCAACGCACAGAGCAAACTGCAATGCGGGCACGCAAAGGTGCTTTCTCCCAGTTGCATATTGCAAACATGGCGCCCGTTACATCCCTCGCAGTGAGGTAACCACCAAAAGGACTTAAGTGTCCAGGTAGAGCAATGGGGGAGCATGCAGCTGTCCCATACAGGGACCAATCCTGCAACCTAGGCATTACCGGCACTATCCGCTGACCCAGTGAAACCAATGCTTCATGGACCACATGGGGACACTATTGAGGCCGGAAACGCTTCCAGGCCATCGAATTCTAGGGCAAAGCCCTAGGATCACCTGCTAGGCCAGGCATAAATGTTTCCAGTGAAATAGCAGAGTTGAGGTAGCCCACAGCTTGTCCAGGTACCCCTGCTTGCCCTTTTAGAGGGAAGCACCCCTTCAAGAAACCCAAAGTTCTTTTTTCACAAATGGGCCGAACTACCCAGCAACAGAATAACCCATAAGGAGCAGTTTGTTTTGTTTTGTTATAACAATGGCTAAGAGGGGTATATGAACCCTGTCTCCCAGGTCCTAGTCCTACACTTTAGCTACTAAGCCACAATGGCCACTATCATGGCAAAACAAACTTAAAGAAAATAAACTTGTTCAGAAACAGCATGGTTCAAGAGCATATACAGAGTGCTCATAGTCCTTGGAGGCACAGGGAGCTATAAAGCCAACCTTCGGGGATACTATAACGAAAGTGATACCAGCTAAGCTGGGAACAGCCCTGACTAGCCCCACAATTTCAACAAGAGAAATGGGGGAAACCTTTTTGCGAAAGAAAGCCCCTAACGGGGGCTCTCTCCCTATTGGGAAAGGCAAGCCACAGATACAGGGAGAATCTTCCCACAGGGCAGGGTAAGGGGTGGGGTGGGAAATTGAACAGGAAAAGGGGGGAATTAAATTATTTAAGGGACTAGAGAGGATTAAAAAGAAGGGGAAAATAAAGAAATAAAGGAATGTAACCAGACAATGAGAAGATTGTCCAAGTGCTCCATGTGATCCGAAGCAAACGGCCAAGAGGAAGTCCAACCCCTGGCTCCCTATATTTATAGACTCTAACCCCTCCCCTGAATTTAGCAACATATAAAACTCCCCAGCAACCCAATATTAACCTTTTAGCAGGCTTGGGGTTTTTCCTCAAAACTGCCTAATCATGGCAAGGTGGCATGTTTCCCCAACCGCAACACGTGCTCTCTCTAGTTAGGGAGAACACGCTTTGCATAACAAACCTACTGGTACTGTCCTCAAAATCGGACATTTTATGATTAGGAAAGTGATGGGAAAACAAACTGTAGCTATGAATCAGGAATATCAGAGAATTAAAATGGTAATTCGGTTACATAGATTTACTTTTGTCTGGTTTAAGATGGACTTAACAGTTGTTCTCAGATTTCTGGCTTGAAGATGAAGGTGAAGAGGAAGAGGAAGAGGAAGAGAAGAAAGACGATGTGCCTAGACAGGTAAGGATATATATGGTTATGCTCTCCCTCTGTCAGGGCACAGTGGGGGTATTCTTCACAGGATTCTCTCTAGTAAACAGAAAAACATGGTGAGCTGCAGCTCCCATCAAGTGCCTATCTAGCAAACATGAATCATTGGTTTGACTGCATTGTAAATATTCCACGATTTCCACATTATTTTGCATTCCCCACCAAGTCCCCGTGATAATTCATCAGTGAGTTTTTCCTAATATGCACAATTTTTCAAAGCAATTTTCTGAAATATAATGCATTTTTGCCTATTATCTGCACTAATATCTGCATTTTCTTAGGCTGGAGAACCGCAGTGCAAAATGTGGAGAAGATCTCTGTTTTTTTGGTTTGCATATTGTTTTGGAAACTGAGAATTATCTAGATTTGCATTTAAATAAGTACTCAATCAAATTTCTCCCTCAGTCCTAACATGGAGTCAAGTCGGACTCTCTGAAGTGAGCGGAATAGTTCATAGGGCTGTCCTGTGCTTTTTAATATTAGATCACAGAATTAGTGAGTGTGATGATCCAAGCTACAGCAAACATGTGGGCTCCCAGAAAGCAGCTCACACTGGCTTTCCTCCTCTCTGGCCCTTTGTACTGCCATGCCAAGCTAAACCAAGGTTTAACATAGCAATAATCTGAACTGGGACCTGTAAACTCTCTTCTCACTAACCATGAGCTGTCACCATTGTGCCAAATCTTGACTTAGCTCAATGTGGCAGTAAAAAGAACCAGGGAGAAGCTGCCAAGTGGCTGAGAGCTGATGTAGATTTAGAGAAGTATGACCGGTTCAGTTGCACTGGCCGTGGAGCCTCCTGGGTGCCACAGGGGATGCCTCAGCTATTATTTAGACTTGAGTGTGAGAGGCAGGGGGGCGTTGAATTTTGACACTGAAATTTGAGACTCCAAGGTCCACCACTCCAGTGAGCTCCTCTCCAGAAGCCTGCAGGTTAGCTCTCACAAAACACTCAACACTACAATAGACCAAGGGATTAAAATTTAAAGTCAGGCAACTGGGGTATAAATGCAGAGGTGAATATTTCCAGTAGAGCAGGGTAGCATTCATTTTCATAGTGAAAGATGTATCAGAGCCTTTGTCCTCAGAGACAGGAGGAACAGCGTTGTGTGGGCTGCCTAGCAACTTACCCATCGAGTGAAGGTGGTGCAGAAGTTAATCTCTTTAGTAAGTAAGTGTAACTATTAATTTAATTAGTAAAGGCATTGTAGCATGAATCATCTTGGTACACCAGCAAATTTTTTAATGAACATTCTCAGATTCTAACCTTGAATGGGCACATTAGAGACTGGCTCTTCATTATAGTTGACAGAAGGCATCATTATTAAAAGCAGAGACAGCTATTTACTGAAAAGGGATCACTGAAGATAGAGTGGGGTAGAGGGTGATTCTTTATTGGAAAAGAGTAATGAATAACATACGGGTGCTTGTTTGTTTTTAAACTGGGAAGAAATTGAGAAGGTCTTAAATTCCCTACTCACTCGATGCAATTTTGCATTTTCGTTCAAGGCTCTCATCTGGCTTGGATTCCAAACTGATCCCTGAAATAATTCCCCATGGCCTTTGTTTTATTAAAAGAGGAGTTAATAAGAAGGATTTTGAAATAAGAATCATTTCATTTCTGTATATTTATTTCTCATGCAAATACACCCGCATGAATCCAGAGTTCTTTGTGTTAAATGGAAGGCTGCGTACTACCGTTGCTGCATGCAAAAAATCTCTGCTGAACATTCTGCTGAGCAGATAATTGGTGCTATCTGCGCTGCCAGTGTCAATCACTTTTTTTAAGGAGGAGGGGGTAGATTTAGTTCCTGTATGTTCCTCTCTTCATGCAAGTAATGTTTTCACATCATCCATAGGGATTGCCTATGTATGTCTTTAATCCAGAAAGCGAGGACATTGCTATCAGATATGATAAAAGTCACCCCATAAGTTTTCATTGCCCAAACTTCCATTTCCAGGGTTATGATATCCCACTTTCCTCCAAGCAACTCAAGGCAGCACACGTGGCTCTCCATTTTATGCTCACACCAGTCCTGTCAGGTAGGTTGGGCTAAGAGACAGTGACTAACTCAAGGTCATCCAGCAAGCTTCATGGCTGAGTGGGAATTTGAACCTGGGTCTCCCAGGTTCTTTATCCAAGATTACCACATGCCTGCTACTTTACAGCACTAATCGTTCTGGCAACAAGGTGCATGCATGTACTCTTTCCTAAGGGAAAACATTCGAGAAAAGAAGCCTAACTTGAGCTTCAGGAACATAAAACAGGGAAATATCGCGAATGGCAATCCAATAATATGGCTTACAGAAAAAGGGAAAACAAAAACTGTTCTGAAAATGAAGGTTGACAACAAAATTGCTACTGTGAAAATCAGCTAAAAAGTTATTGCCAGATAATAATGGCGGAATAAAAGCCAAATATGCCTAGCGTAGTGTTGACCTTGATGTTGATATACACCTACTTATAATGCCAGCAATCCAGTGGGGAGATATCAGTGTTGCAAAACTACACTGGAGCTTCTGTAATTTATTTATGTTCCTAATATACCATATCCTATCTACCTCTGAGAGAGTAAGCAAACAAGTAAAAAAAGAAAAGAGGAAATAAAGCTATTAAAACTGTGCTTTTAATAACAGTTATCCTCAAATTAAGCTTTTTGTTGTTGTTGTTGCTTGTAAAAGTATCTTAAATCTGAATGGTGGAAAATGAGGAATTGATCAGAGATCAAAGCTTGAAAACTAAAATTTAAATTCGACACTGCATAACAGTGGAGTGGTTGGATGGTTACAGATTCTGGACTTAATGGGAAGCCCCTTTAAATGGCAATGTGTATTACTTCACTTACTGTGGTACGTGGTAAGCCAACCATGCTGTATTTGGAGCCCTGGACTTCTGTCCAAATACCTTGCCTCAAAGCATCACTGCTGCCTGATCTTAAAGGTGTTGTTTTGTATAATCCTTGACAGTAGAGATGGGGGAAGGAATTTTGTTCTGTTCATATGCAAAGGTGAACCAATCTAATCTGAAGTAGAAGATGGCATGGTAGGTCTGTATTGTTTACTTCATTGTCACATGTTGCTTGTTATTAGATTAGATTAGATTATATTAAACTATAACTTTATTCAGGCATTCACCTGAATATACAAGGGCTTAAAGTGGGGAGTGGTGGACATGGGTGTTCTGCCCTCAGTGTTTCAGCAGATAGGGGCATCTATCTCTTCACATTTTCATGAATTCAGGACTTCTAAGTGCATTGGTTGAACATTCAGAGAAGCCTCCCCATTATTGGGAATCCTTGACCATGGGGAGAGCCTTCTAAGCACATTCAGCCAAATGTGTACTGCCTTTAATGGTCTGTAGGTTTTTTATATTGTTGCATACCATGCTGGGAATTTATGAGAGTGCAGTATATATGCTTATATCAATAAATATGCATAGAAACACTCTTCAGACCTCCCTACGAAATGCATGATGGGGGCTGGGTTTCTGGGGTCAGGCAAACAGTTGACCTCAAGCTAATTTTGAATACTTATAAAGGTGAACTCGTATACCTCTCTATTAAACAAAATAATGATTTTTTAAAAAGGAAAAAAAAGTACATGCATTGAGGGAACTCAATGATAGCAGTTCATTGATTGAGTTAATTAACATGATCTGCAATTCAGGAGGAAGTGTGTATCTTAAAGAGGACTCAGAATTAAGCCTGAATGTTAAAACTCAACATTCCTGAGAATAGACTTTGCCAAGAAGAAGAAGGGAAGGATAAGTGTTGTTGATGATTTAATGAGCCAGATGGCCTATTGTTTTGTAACCAAGCCACTAAAAGCAGTCATGTTCTAAAGCCAAATTAAAGACTAATTTATTGGTTTTAAAATGATGTCCAATACTAGTAAATCAGACACCGTAATGAGATTTATGCCTGTAGAAGATTAGTACAAGCCCTTCTGGAAAACCCTAAAGCATTTAACTAGAAATGCAACCACTATGGATCTCTAATTGGAATGAAATCAATTATTTTGTGTGTGTGTGCATGCCTGTGTGTATTTCTGTGTGCAGGCATTATCCAGTGTTATTCATACTTAGAGCAGACCTGTAGAAACCAATGGACTCAAGTTACAGGTCTATTGCAAGTATAACCCAAGTGTATACATATGTATACACACACATATTTATGACCTGCGCTGGGAGAGAGACATAGGGAGTGAATTTCCTGGATCTCTATGAAGCTTTCGACATCATTAATCACTGTATCCTTCTGAATGAGTGATTGAATACATCCATACATAGGTACACACACACATACTTTATGTTTTTGTCATGTGAACTCACTATGGTGACACCTTGGCCAATATTTAACACAGAATGAAGCATCTATAAGCCCAGTGAAATCAATGGACTTTGCACTTTGTTGGAATGTAGACCATATCTACTCATTTTACACGGTTCCATTTAGTAACCCCTGCCTTATTAAAGATTTGGAATTATTGGACAGTGTTAAGCATGCTTAGATATAGATGATGGTAGATAAATACTCGGAAATGTCCAAACATATTTTGCAAGTGACTTTCACCAAAGGCCACTGAGTAAATTTAGCAGTCATGGGATTATGGTTTGGTACCTGGTTAAACAGGAAACAGAATATAGAAATCAATGGAATATTCTTGCATTAGAAGTAATGTGTAGTGAAAACACAGTTCAGTGGTGGGTGGGATTGCCAAAGTTATTTTCTTGGAACCCTGCCCCCTTTCTGCCCACCCTCTTTTGCCATATGCGTAAAACTGAATGCACACAACTTAAATGCACGTAAGTTGCAGGCTTACTGTATAGTGGCAGTAATAAAAGAAAATTCCATGTGAGGAACCATGAAAGGGACTGAACACTGTGTGTGTGTGTTCCATATGCATTTCCAATATGGGGGGGGGATCCAGACTTAGCTGAGCTTAGACTAGACTAATTAAAATTAATGGGACTTGTTAGTCATGACTAACTCAAGTCCTACTGATTTCAGTGGGTCTAAGTGTGGCTAAGGTTGGATCCAACCAGTGTCAGTTGCCAATCTTGAAAAGGACATTGCAGAACCAGAAAAACTACAGAACAGAGAAACTAAGTTATCAAGGGACTGGATCCCTTAAAAGACAAACAATAGAAATTTATAAAATGATGCATAATTTGGAGAAATGAGACTGGAGGTTGCCAGTGTCCCTTCCCTTCTTCACAGATCTAATACTTGGATACATGTAATCAAATTAATTTTGCAATACATTCAGGAACGCCAGAGACAGTACTTCATCCCACCACACATAGTTGTGCCGCAAGATGTAGAAATGATCACTGCAGGTCATATGGATTTGAAGGAAACTATACGTATTCATGCAGGATCAATTTTTAAATGGCTACAGCCATGATAGCTAAATGAAACATGTAGGTTCAGAATTAGTTTGCCACATAATATCAGCTCTTGGGAATAAAGCAGGCATGGAGGTCAATTCAGTGTGGAGCGTTCCCCACTGAACAAGATGATTTTTTTGGTGTGCTCTGGTCTTGGGCTTCTCAAAATGTGCATCATGATCTCATGACGTCCAGGAGAGATGTGTCCCTTTAAGAACTCTGACAGAAGAAAGAAATTCCAATTTCTCTCTCTCTCTCTCTCTCTCTCTCTCTCTCTGTGTGTGTGTGTGTCTGGCTGAGTGTTGCCCTGCTTCAAAGCTTTTAAGGAGATAGATTCTTTGGGAAGATCATCACTCTCGCAGCTGAAGTCAGTGTGATTCATTCTGATGCTGCCATGTTTAGGATTGGGGTGTCGTACTAAACGGCTGAGTTTGGTTTATTAAAAATTATTCAATTCTTGTAGCTATGCTGTATAACTAAATGTACTCACTTAGCAACCATGGAAGTGTCAGCAGTTATTTAATATATGGCCTTTTAAGGGCATTGTGCAGATGACAATAAATTGTTGTCAGGCATAGAAGTATTGCTCGCAAGAGGTAAATGAGTTATTTGGGCATAGGATAAAAGAACACAGAGAAAAAAATCTTATTAAGAAGCTTTGCAATGTCATCAGATGAAAGAGGCAATATCATTACATTTAACCGAAAGAAATGTGTGAGTAATAAATTATTAGTAAATTGGACTGAGTACCAGTCCTATAACTGTTCATCTCAATATTATTTATTTAAAAGGGAAATGGTCCAATGACTCTTTTCCTTCAAATCTAATAATGTTTTAGATCTAATAATATATCAGCCGTATGTTTGAAGACATTGGGTGCATTTGTTTATTTCATTATTGATTCTTGATTCTTGGAAGCCCAGATATCAAAGGAAGCCCAGATATGCTACTATAGGAAACTGATATGTTCTTTCTCTCTCTTAATTCATAATTCATAAAATCTAATGACCCATGTACACTGTGTGTGTGTGTGTGCGCGCGCGCACACACACACACACACACAGAATTGACATGGGTATACTATTAGCATGAGTGATGCAATGCTGGAAATGTACATGCACAAATGTTCTAGCAACAGCTTCTTCAAGGCTACAACCTTATTCAAACATACGTAAGTTGCTAAATGTTGGACAGTGTAGCATTAATGGAAGATACTATGTCAGTGATGGGATCCACCACATGCTTCCTGATGCCATTGCCACACCGTGACTTGTGTCATTGAGTAAAATTATATTGCCAGAGATCTTGTGTGGGTTTGTGGGTCCAAGTTGCCCACAGTTTTTAGAATTAGTAAAAGTTAGAATTAATCAAGCTTTGCTTAAACTGTGCCAACCACGAAAATTCCTGGGCTTAGCTTATTTTAACAAGCTAGGCTAGCCAGGCAGGGCTAGCTGATTGCAATCCACTAATGCACAAAGACCTGTAATGGTCCATCAAGGAAACCATCAAGAGAGAACAAACACTACCCTTCCTCCAGCTGTACAATGGTGGGCAGAGACCAGAGATGATGTAAGTGACCGGGGAAAAAGGTGTCCGTTCTTGCAAGTGGCTTGGGAAGCAGAGAAGGGTGGGGGCAGAACACAATGTTGGCTGGTGGGGAGGAGCGATAACACAGAAACACAGAGGATGGCTTTTTGCTGTTTTTCGAACCCAGTGCTGTACTACTGGAGGAGGTCCGGGCTCATCAGAGTTCAGGCTGCATATAGTCATGTATCATAAAGACACCACAGTCTCTGTTGTGCTTCATTGTCCCAAAAGGGAACACAAACCCTGGCAAACCCTCCTGCAACTCCTGCACTTTTGCCCCATTTGTGATTATTGTCGTGGCAAGCTAATTATATCATTAAAGACCCAATCTGTGTATCTGAAGAAGTGTGCATGCACACGAAAGCTCATACCAAGAACTAACTTAGTTGGTCTTTAAGGTGCTACTGGAAGGAATTTTTTTATAAAGACCCAATCGTAGCTGTTCCAGCAGGAATTTAATTGACTGGGCTCGGTGTTGGCCTGTGTAATCTTCTTTCATATTTTATTTCTAAAGCAACGAAAGAATGTTGTGTAAGGGCCCATGCTAAGCGTTTCTGCGTATCTGAAAACCTAACCAGTACTTGAAGAAAGATGTTGACTGCACTACAGCACATGGTAAAAGAGAAGTCGTATTGTACTACACTACTAATCAGATGATTTGCTATGAAATATTTTTTCCAATAATCTGAAATTATGATTTGGAATGGTTTCCCACATTGTAGCAATTCCCCCCCCCACACACCCTTGACCACTTAACACTGGATATTAAGGCTAATGCATTAAAATAAGACCAACAATCTATTCTCATTCACTTTAATTGAGTACAATTAGACTTAGGTACATATGTTATTACTGAACAAAGTCTCTAAAATACTCTTGTGTGCTTTTTGTCATTTTGAAGCCTCATTAGGAAACTATTAATTTTATTGTCTCTTCTTCCTTTCTCTTTTTATAGAACTCTCAGAGTAGATACGATCAAGGCTTTCATTTAACAAAAGAGTCTACCCAAAGTGAGACAAAATACCGCCTACTGTGAGCAATCCGTGAAGTTGCATGTAGTAATGGGAAATAATAGGGTTAAAATTGTCAATCTTGGAGCGAAAGTCTCCACACTCAGTCTGCTCTTGTGGCTACTTCCATTTCAGTTAGTTCTGTGTCTTTGTTCCATTTTGTCCTCTTTTTTGGTGTCGTTTCCCCTCTTTTCTGGCAATGCATGCATAATAATGTAGGAAGCTACCTTAGAGCAAGTCAGATCATTGGTCTGTCTAGCTCAGCATCACTGACTGGCAATGTGGTTCTCCAGGGATTCAGATAAGGACATTCCCAGCCTTATGTGGAGTTCTGCCACTGAGCTACAACCCTTCCAATATCTAGGCCAAACAGTATTCACCAAAGCCAAGGATAATTGCAGAACATTTCAAATTCCATAACAAGGTGACAGCAAGTTGAACCATTCTTTTGGGGAAATTCTAGAGATGCTGTTTGAGACAGATTTGTTTGCACAGTGATTTGCAAACACTTAGAGCTTCTGTCAAGAATTCGCACAATGCTCTTGATGGTGCCCACAAATTTTTAAATTGATGCAGCTAGCAACAGGGCATTTAAGTCACGATGCCAAACCTCTGGAATACCCTTCCTTTTCCTGCCATCAGGCTCCCCCATGTTGACTTTTAAAATAACTCACAAATTTCCTTCTATTTTGCTGTTGACAATGACAACAGGATCTGCTCCTCCTCCTCCTCTGTCTCCCTTACCACATTACTTATTGTTTGATTTGTGGTGTGTGTGTGTGTGTTTAAATGATTTACTTGCTTTTAGATTATAATTTAAAAATAATTTATACATTGCTTAATTGACAAGATGGTATCAAAGCCATCATTTACAAAACAATGATAATATATGAGTTTCTCCTGCCGCTTCGCTGAAGGGGTGCTGCACAGAGAGGGGGAGATTTTTTTTTTCTTGTTCTCCCCCTCTAAAACAAGGTGCATCCTATGGTCGGGTGAGTCCTATAGAGCGAAAAATATGGTATATGGATGCTCATCAACTCAATTTTAAGGCAGAGGGTAGATGTTTTCATGCTTACAAAGTAGCAAGTTCCATTAAACACAGTGGTACCTACTTCTGACTAAACATGCATAAGAATGCACTGGTCAGATCCTGAAAAATATAGACCTTGGATTCTAACACTTGATTGCAGGACTACTTCAGAGTTTTCATAATAAACCAGCAGTAGCATTCTTCTGAGTCAGTCTGAAATTTTGTATTGAAGCAAATAGTCTGAAAGCCCTCACCACGTGTCTTTCATCAAAATCATGTTGTCCTTCAACATGAAGACTGACACAGATGTGAGCTAAAAAGCCACAAGGGCATACCATCTCACAATAAATGCAATTTTTGTCAAGGCACACAATGTGGGTTTAAACACTAAAACAAATGGTCTAAAACGTAGAACAACAAATTTGTCTCTGAGTGATGATGATCCCTTCAGGAGCTTCTGATTTTGCACTCCCTGGCCTGACCACTGTACTTAAGCCTTCCCTTGAGGCACACAGTTCTCAAGCAGCACCAGGAAAGGAAGAGGTGAGGCCGCCCCAATAGTTATCCCAGGCTCTTGATGCTTCAGGAGCATTGCTGGCCTGGGGTTTTCCTCTGCTTCCTTATCTGCTGTTACTTTATAAATTTCTTTTTCTGCACTCTTGGGAGGTATATATGGGAACTGCTATAAATCTGAACTGGTATCTGAACATCAGCCTTGTTAAGTTTTGCCAACACAGTGACAAATATCAGGGGATATGGTGCCATAAAACTGAACATGCGCAAGAACTGTACGCACTTTGCATCCAGTGTTGGCTGAATATATCATGGTGAGAGGGACTGCACACACTTGAACTTAGGGAAGCTTTTATTGTTTAATAGGTTATTGTATTTTAGTGTTTTGTTGGAAGCCGCCCAGAGTGGCTGGGGAAACCCAGCCAGATGGGCGGGGTATAAATAATATTATTATTATTAATAATAATAATAATAATAATAATAATAATAATAATAATAATGGCCAGACCCACATGTATTCAGTATAACTTCTGAAAGAGCTAAGACATGAACAAAATGTTCTGATCTGGCTCATTGGTTCTGAACTTGTGGTTGGGGATCCTGTAGAAAAGCAAGGGAAAACTTGTCTAAAATTTGTATTTATAAAAGTTCTTTCAAAAGTTATGCTGAATGTGCAAATGAAGAAGGATGGAGGCAGCAGGTGCAATCTTGGCCCCCTGCAGTCATTCAGACAGCAGTGAATGGAACGTGTGCACAGTTCTATAGTTTCCATAAAGTGCATGTTGACAGGGTGGAAATAAAACCTCTATTAGCCACTGCACTAGTTGTATATGGCTATAACTAGAGTTTATTGCATCACAGCTGTTCTATGATTCTCACTGTTCATAGCAAATGATGGGAAACAGAGCCTAACTAAAACTGTATTCAGATTCTATGGTCAGGGATGAAGCACAGATATCATCCTACTATGTGGAAACTTTGAAAAGAACGATTTACATCCCAGTATTCCCAGGCTAATTGCAGGAATAGGGACAACCTAAGAACAGATTTCTTTTATGATCACCCACAGCTGGGGTGTTGACAAATTGAAATCCAAAGCTTTACAATGGTATGAATGGTCTATCAGTGTTTATGGAAATAAATTTCTTCAAGTCTCAGAATGTAAGAATGAATTGCCATTACATTTAAAGGTTTATTGGTTTTCAATGAACAGCTTTAAAAGTCTCGTTACATAATTTAGTCTATAAAAATGTCCAAGGAACTTTGACCAATTTGGCTATATTTTGCTTCCACATGGTGCTTTTTCACGTATGTATATGCAAATGTCTACTTCTACAGCAAAGATTTGGAAGATATACCTATACATTATACATGCATATTTCATTAATTGTCCTGGCTTCCAGTAGTTAGGCCAGTAATTAGGCAATTACTCCACTCTTTACTGCCATTAAATGTTATTTTGTTTAATGCTACCACTTTTGACCAATGACCAAGCATTCAAGTATTGCATAAATATGCAAACTCTATTAAGTCAGTCAAAGATCGGTGGATAGATGTGATAGACTCAGTGAATGGCTAATTGGTAGAAATAAATTTCTGCAGTAAAATTAAACCAAATCCTTAACTTTGGGAAGAGAACTCAATGGAAATGGTGCTTCAAACAATGCTTTTCATGATTTGAAGTCCAAGCTCAGCTTATTTGTCCTCATCTACTCCACCACTGTGCCCAGACAAGGATGCAGATCATGCACATCATCTCCTGGCTCAGATATTATGGAGAAGTAGAGCAGCATGCCATCAGTGTACTGATGACACTTTGCCCTAAAGCTCTGGATGAGCGCATCCAGTGACATCATACAGATGTTAAAAACAGAATTGAGGACAGGACTGTACCCTTTAATACTCCATAGCACAAAGACCATGAGGCCAAAGCATAGTCTTCCAGGGCTGCTCTCTGGTCACAACCTGTAGGGAGGTGTGGAACCACTGTAGACCAGTGCCTCCAATGTGCATCCCACAGAGCCAGTTCAAGAGTATATCATGACTGATTGTATCAAAAGCAGCAAAGAGATCAACAAAAGTAGAGCTGCACTTCTCCTGAAGTTTTAATGACTGTTTAGACATCCAGATATTGTCATCTATCCATGTTTTTAAGAAATCTGGTGCGCTAAAGCAAGGTGCACAATTTGAAAATAAATAAATGAATGAATAATAACTAATGTGGTGTCGTTAATCATATGGGTAATTAGAACTAAAATGAGTGTCTCCATCCTTTTTATTACAACTTCCCATTCCCATTCCCAATCTCTCTCTCTTGCTCCTTCTCTGTATTCTTTATACCACCAGTTTGATCTTATTTCTCCCACCTTTCACTCAATGAATCAATCAGATAACACACTCATTATGAAATGCTAATGCTCAGCTTTATGTGGCCGTCAGCCGAGGCACTGTGACAATTTTATTTAGCTTATGGTAAATATTTCACTTTTAAAAATCCTTTTCCTTGCAAGCTTAATAAACTGTCACAGCAGCTGCAACTGTGTAAAATGGATTTGAAATCCTCTTTACTTCTCTTTCAATATTTTCATTTCTGGCTTTACATTGTTCATTGGTTGTTAAGGCTCTTTTGGATTTCCAGCACCTGCGTTTGAATAGCTGTGAATCGTTGTCATAATATTTTTTTTTAAAAAATTAATAAATATTTAAACAAATATATAATTTCAAATGTTACTTCAAACTGTCTTCTAATATAGCAGTTATAAAAAAAAAAAAACCAGAAGAGGGTATGATTCATCAAGTGCAGTTTAGAGGCTGCTTGTTTCAACAGGGCTTGTGGGGGATAAATGTTCATTGAATTGTGTCTTTAGTGAAGAAAAGCTGAGCTTAATGTGAGCGAGGGCTTCTTAGAGCTCATAGCTAGGATTTGTGGTGGAATACTAGGGCCCATACATGGAACCTGAGTAAATTAATAATAAACAGAGTTTTCACTGAATTTCCCCCTGAGGTGAAATTTGAGGTGAATTTGTTGCATGCTGCTCAGGAAAAAGAAACAACTATAGGATGTTTAAGGCAACTTAAAAGAATTTGTAACAACTGGGGCATTTCACAGAGGTTCCTCATATTGAGGACTGCCACCTTTAAAAAAAACAAAACACCAGATAGACTTGCTGTGAATTTAACAGCTTCATGACAGGCTGTTTTCCCCCTTCATTGGGACTGCATGCTGGGAATATAGTTTTACTAGTGTAACCCCCATGAGGATATTGGTTTAAGCCGACAGAGGCAGTGTCAGTCAGTGGAGAGCTCTAAGGAAAGAACTGAAGCTTGTTCTGATAGAGAACTGAATAAAATGTATGAGTTCTTATCACCTTGTAGAAATGTATAAGGTAAATTGGATTTATCTATATTTATGTATGGTTAATTAACAAGGGGAATCATTTTGTGTATGGTATTGTCAGAAATGACTATTGCAGTTTTACAAAAGGTTTAGAAAAGTTTAGGTTTTTTAATGCACATATGTTTCTGTGAAGTTTCAATCATATTAAAATTCAGGTTGTACAATTATAGTAAATAAGGTCTTGCACAACAAGCCTTATTACCCAAAGGATTGGGCTTTTAGCAATGAGGGAAGTGATGGGGAAAATGCACTGGAAAGTGTGGGATGACTCTTGATACATAATCACCTAACCTTTCTGCAAACAAATGAGAATGAAAGCTCAATAAACACTGGCAGAGGCCTTATACTCCTTTTGTTGTCTGCAGTAAAAAGGGTAAAGGGGACCTCTGACCATTAGGTCCATTCATGGCCGACTGGGTTTGTGGCGCTCATTTTGCTTTATTGGCCAAGGAAGCCGGTGTACACCTTCCGGGTCATGTGGCCAGCATGACTAAGCTGCTTTCTGGTGAACCAGAGCAGTGCACGGAAATGCCGTTTACCTTCCCACCAGAGCAGTGCCTATTTATCTACTTGCACTTTGACGTGCTTTCAAACTGCTAGGTTGGCAGGAGCAGGGACCGAGCAATGGGAGCTCACCCCGTTGTGGGGATTTGAACCACCAACCTTCTAATCGGCAAGTCCTAGGCTCTGTAGTTTAACCCACAGCACCACCTGCGTCCCTTGTTGTCTGCAGTAGGAGGCTAATAATACTCCCTGGCCTTATAGGACTTGATATGTGGCAAGGGTTGGAAACCTTTTTTTTAGCCTGACGGTCACTATCACTTCTGGGCAATCTATTGGAGGCGGGCACATGCCAGTGGTGGGTAAAGAGAGATTTGAGTGCTCTTAAATTGGGCAGGTTCACTCCCTTTGATCAGTCACCTCACCTTTGGTGACCTCTGCCTCCCCTCCCCTTGGAAGAGTCCATCCTGAGTGTCTTCCAGGTAAGGGAAGGTGAGGATAATTTGCCCCTGCTAATGACAGGAGTGCCAACATTTCAGTTTCCCCCCTCTAACTGGTAAGAGAATGCTATCATCATGAAAAACTTATTTCAGACATCTCTTTGAAAAGTGAAGTAACGGTATTCATGACCTGAAATCCCCAATATGTTTGTGTGCTTGAATCTGTGAGAGGCATTTCGTAACTCAACCCTCAGAGATGCTTTTTCTCATTGAGAGAGAGGTTTCCTTCGGTGCTTATGTGGGTCTTTTGTGCTGTTTGCCTGGGTCCCTTTTGTGCCTATCAAATATTTAGTGGAGACCTACTGTGCACAAACGCTTTCCAAAATCAGTAAATTTAAACTCCCCCAAAAAGGAGAAAGAAAAAAGTAAAGACGTAAATTATTAAGTAGATTTAAAGGTTTTCCTTATGAAAGTCCTCAAGGTGGCTGATGCTTCACGAGGAGCTTTTACTGTTCCTTGGTTATTTGAAGACTCTTAGATGTATTGCTTCACATTCTCTAGATTTTGTTAGAAACTGCCAGAAGTTTTTTTTAAAAAAGTGTATACCTTTCTTTTCTTTCTTTAGAATTATCTGAATGCTGAAATCCACCTATACCAGGAAGCATTATGCTTCTTAAACCTTTAGACTGCAGTCTTGTACTCAATTATTCATCTGTAAGTCCCACTTAAATAAATAGAATAAAGGAAGCTGCTTTAGATCGAGTCAGACTCCATTGGTCTATCTAGCTCACTAACTGGCAGTGGCTCTCCAGGGTTTCAGATGGGGTCTCTGTTGGGATTTCAGTTCCCACAAACTGCAGAGAAGCAGCAACAATGTTTGCATCATGTGATGTGTCTGAGCGTGAGAAAGGAAGTCTCACTCAGGTCTCAGAGTTCTCAGTGTAACCGGGTGGAGTTACTGAGACGTCCCTTCCGCTTCTGGATTGAAGCAGAGTCGAGTTGTAGACTCTCATGCTGTACTGCTTGGGTCAGCAGCCGTGATTTGTACAGTCTTAATAAAGTAGTGAGTAGACTATGGACTGGCTCATTCTTCTGTGATGCGATGCCAGGAGAATGTTAGTGTGTTCCTCTCACAAGCGAAGGATCGCTTATTAACGGCCTCTCTGGACTGAAGGTGGATTCCTGGGTTTCAGCCAGAGAGTGGCCTCTGGAGAAACTTCCCGGTATGCCTGGGACGCTGGCAACCCTCCCGGGTGGGCATTTTTCCAACAACAATCTCTCCCAGCCATACCTGGAGATGCTAGGGATTGAATCTAGGACCTTGTGCATGCATGGCCAATGCTCTACCACTGAGCCCAGGGTCCTCCCTGTAGAACTTCTACATTAGAGTTGAAAATCCAAACACAAAAATCGTTGAGCTTCTGGACATATGGCATCCCTATCTTACATGGTAAAATGAGTGCAAGGTTGCAGTTCTAATGGACCAAGTCCTAACCCAACATAACCCAAGATCGCAGTCTGCCATGAAATCTGATTACAACATCATCCATAGAAAACCAACGTATGAAAAAAGCCGCTTCCCTCAATTCTAAATGTGGCATTTCATACCCAATTCATTACAAGCCTAGCTCCAGTGTGCAAGTGGTTAGCAAGACTGATGACTCAGACTTGCCACTGTCTACAGATTTGCACTGTCAATGCTGGTGTGAGCTAAGAAAGTGAAGGAGAAATCAGTGAAGGCTTTCATTTTACAGAAACTCTGTATTGACAGTTTTATGTCTGCAGCACTTCCACATTTTGGATTCCCCACCCTCAATACTAATTTTTAAGGATCTTTAAGCTTTGAGGCGGTAAGCCTTTTATAATCAAGAAAATAAATCTCAGCCACCTGCAGGGATACCTAAGAATGCATAACACAAACTTTCCAATGCATTGTAGGAAAAAATATCCATTGAGAAGTGGGTCATGGGAAAGGCTGACACTGTAAAACCTAGAAGTTATGCAAACCTTTTTATATTTAAAAAATCTAGTTTATTTAGTACATATTTGTCAGTAATTGTATAGAGCATTGTTTCATAGAGTCATGGAATTGTAGTGTTGGAAGGAACCACAAGCGCCATCTATTCCAGTTCAGCAATCATTTTGCCCACCCCCCATTATTTAATTCTATGTGGACTGCCATTTTCAGAGTAATGTAGTTCTCTTGCGGTGCAAATTCTTTCTGTAAATGGCTTTGACATCCTTTTGGTAAACAATTTTGAGGGGTTTCTTTTTTTTTTTTACAATCGAGTGGTATGATTTCATGAAAATAACTAAATGAATAAAGTGTATTTGAATCTATCCTTAAGAATAACAAGAATAATGCCCAATTCCCCTTTGGATGTGGGGAACGTTCTGTGTGTTTATGTGTGCCATTTATATGAGAGGCAAGAGGATTTTGAGGTGGTTAAGTTGGTGAATGGTATCTAACTTTTCATTGGTTCCCAATCAAGATGTTCCAGAGAGTGATAAAGTCATGCTCCCCCCCCCCCCAGGTTGTCATTTGCATCTGACAGGCTGCATATTTGTTTAGCACTGCAATTGGAAAGGGAAGGAATTATTGGGACATGTGTCATGAAGATGCTGAGATTCATCTCCATTGTGGCTGTAATGTCTACAGCTCCTCCTCTTCCAAACTGGTGTCATTGGTTTGTGTATCACTTTCTCTACAACCTCTCTGGTAAAAAGGAATGCAGAATGTGGGCACAGGGACTCATAGTATTATGATGCTGTTGACCTGTATTTTTAGTACTAGTAGACATTACAGCCTTGCCAGGAATCACTCTCCATGGGAAGGCTGATCTCAACAGAGCCTATGGAATTGTGATGCTATTTGTTAGCTGATTGTGAGAGAGATTTTGCAGGCATTTGTGAATTTGGTAGTAAACATGCCCATTAATTCTTTTTAGTTGACTTAGAATTATACATACAAATAATAAAAGTGCCTTGATGCTATAGCAACTCTTTTAAAGTAAGATTAAAAAAACCCCAAACTTTTCATGATCGTCAAAGTTCATGGTTGTGACTTGGGAATAAGTATAAATAATGGTTTGTAAACCAAGATTACCTTGAGTTGCCTTTCCTTTCATTCAATTGCAGTTTTGTTATGTTGTTATACCTGAAATTTTTTTTAGTCAAATTCAAGGGGGGGGGGGAGATATGGTTACTCTCTGGAGAGGATTAATATATACTCTCCATTTTTCAACTGCCTCTTCATCCTTCAGCCACCTCTACAATGGTAGCCAAGAATCATCTTGATCTAAAGGAAGGAGATAGCTAGCTTTCAAAAGCATTTTCCCTCTCTTTGTAGCTTGTATTCATTGTTTCATTTAATAGTTTCAAATTTATGTTTATTGTTTTAACATTTTTTGTCAACCTCACTTCAAAATTGTATTTTAGAGAGGGAGAAGTAGGAATAAAGGGAGAATTTCCACACTGACTGTTAATGTGTTCACAAAAGCTTGTCATTTAGCATAACATGTATTTATTTAATTAACATTTATCTCCAAGGAAGCACTTATTTTCTTCACACGTATAGATGCCAGACTTCTAAGGCTAGTAAGTTTTTATTTCTTCTGTACTCCTTATTGAAGGGTTTTTCAAAAGCAGTTTTTGGTATAGCATGGGGGCTGGGGGCTGTTCAAACAGAAAGCCCTTGGACATATCTAAAGTAGCTCTTTGAATCCTGGCCATGTGCTGAGTCCCATGTAAGCTTGGTTTTCTTTAGGGTCTCTGGTTGTTAAAATATTTTCATTTCTACCCAAAGAGGAATAGTTGTCCTTATTTGCCCCGTGAGGAAACACATACGGCCATTAACTCTGCCAATTTCACCCTACATAACCCCTTTAGCAAAATGATGATATGCTGCGGCGCAAAGCTTTTATGAACGCTCATTTGGGATGGAAGCATAACTTAACAAACAGGAAGGCAGACCTTTCTGTACAAGTGCCCAGAACATTGTGACTAGATCTGAAATGAGCCAAAGTGCCAACCCTAACAATGACTGATGAATTGAAATGGGCAAGAATGTGAATAGGGGAGAGGAACTTAACACATACCCAGGTCTGGCACTGCCAAACTGTAGATCAGCTTTCCCCAACCTGGCCCCATCCAGATCCTTTAAACTACAACTCCCATTAGTACCAGCTGACATGGCTAATCATCATGGATGGATGGGAGCTGTAGTCCAAATAAGTTAAGCTAATTATGGATAAAGTATGTTTTAAATGCTCAACAACATTTAGGAGCTGCTTCATTTAAAACTTCATATCCAGTTTGATGGTTAAGTGCCCCCAACATGCAGCTCTAGTTTGTGGGAAGATGAAAATACCTGCAAAGATGAATGGACAGCATTTGGACAATCCTCTGCAAAGGCACATAGATTACACCCACCTCTTCCAAACAAATTGAAACAATCTTGCTCACCAGGCAGATTAATTCCCAAAGACTCGAGGCTCTAATTTATTATTGCAAAAATCACATGCATTTAAATTATCTGTGGAACGTTTTAGGAGTGAAAGCTCTCTCTTTTTTGTTAGCTACACTGTACTTGTTATAAATATGACAAACCCCCATTATTTTATTGAAAAAGCCATAATTTAAATTATTCTTCACACATTGTAATGCTCTTCTGCATTGTTCCTAATGAAGGTCGGGTCTGCGAGATAATATGCTATTATTGGCTGGCTTCTACCTGCTTTATACATTTGACAGCTCCAGAAGACGTGATTCATTTACATAGAAAAAGCTTTCCCACAAGTAAACCAAAGCATATCCAAAGCCATATACAGTATAGAAAGAAATGTGTTGCTGGATTTGTTATCAACTCGCCAGCACATTTCTATATATGACTGTGGACATGCCGGAGTATTTTCAGAACTATATTCATTTACATGAATTACTGAAAACAATAACAAGCATTGCCCTCCTCATCCCCAAAAAAGAATGGGCATCCTTGATAGTTTTTAAAACTAAGGCTATTCTTGACAGTTGATGGGATAAAAATAAACTAGCTGTATTCAGGTGTGATATATAAAAAGATGCTTTGTTAAAAATTCACTTCTGATTACTCAGATGCTAAACAACAAAGAGATACTGGTTCTAGTTTCCCCACATGTAGCAAACATCACTTTGCTCAACAAATGGCTCTATTTATGATGCACATAAGAATGAAATCTGACAACACAGGCTCCTTGGCACCCCAGCTTGTTTATTTGCTTTTCAAACTAGACTTCTGAAGCTGCTTACATGAAGAGAAACATTAGAATAAAAAATTAAAACCTAAACAAAGCAAAATACACAGGTGCATTAAAAAGCAACAGGAGAAAGCATAAACACACGGTAAAAACAGCAACACATCACTGAATGTTTCTTAGAAAAACACATTTTTACATGCCATATGAAAATAAGGAGAGACTGATATTGTTGAACTTCCCTAGGGAGGAAATTCCACAGCTGTGGTGCCATCACTGTGAAGGACATATTGCCCACAAATTGAATATTTGCTGATGAGACCTAGGCAAGTTTGTTTTGGCAAAAGTGGTCTATAGGATAACCTAGTTCCAACCAGTTTAGCAGTTTAAATGTGGTTACTAGCACTTACACTGATCACAGAAATAAATGAGCAGTCAAGGCAATCTGTTTAGGATACCTGTAAAGATACTTGCAAGTTATTTTTATATTCAGGCTAATGACCCTTCTATTATTGCATCCTGCTTTCACAGTGGCCAACCAGATGTCTATGAGAAGTTCACATGCCAGGCCTGAGTTCAATACCTCCCCCTCCCCCCTTGTGTTTCACAGCAACTGGCATTCGGGCACATAATGCCTCCAACAATGGTGGTAGAAAATAGTAATCATTGCTAGTGTATTACATATAGCCTGACCACATGTGTTCTGAAGCATAGGAATCCTTGCTATGTTCTGGCTGAAGACCCCAATTGTTAATTTCCAAAAGCATATTCATCTTCAGAGCATCTGAGGTTCAGGATTCTGAGTATTGCAAACAACATAAAGCATATTTTAATTAGGTTAAACATTAAAACATTTTGGACATCCTAGTTTAGTGCAGTGACTGGAATACTGGCATTGTGTGAGATAAACTCAAATTCAAATTCTGACTTACTGGATAGCATTGGTCAAACCACTATCTGCATGCCTATTCTAATTCAGAGAATTGCTTAGAAGCTGCTTGAGTCAACTAAATGGTCTAAGTTTTATTTTCCATAATGACTAGCAAAGGCTGTCCAAAGACCCAGGCAGATGTCCTACTACAGCAGCAAGAATTCTCATCGCAAAGTATTGGAAGACACAAGATCTACCCACCTTGGAAGAGTGGCAGATGAAGGTGATTGACTACATGGGATTGGCTGAAATGACTGACAGAATCCGAGACCAGGGGAAAGAGACGGCGGAGGAGGATTGGAAGAAATTTAAAATTTATCTTGAAAAATATTGCAAAATTAATGAATGTTAAAATGTTGTGGTTATATAAAATAAGGGATTACAGCTATAAAAGATTAAGTAAAAGAAAAGGAAAAGGAAAAAATTGGATAAAATTAAGGGGAAGGATTTGCTGAAATAATTTGGGAGTTGAAACGCAGAAAAGGGAGATATGGGGAAGTCGATGAAGTAAGTTTAAGAAAAAAGGAGTTGAAATTATACGTGTTTGTTCGTTAATGTATGTATATTTTTGTATTGTGTTTGTATGTGTCTTTAAAAAATTTGTGAAAACTTAATAAATATTTAATTTTTTAAAAAAAGACCCAGGCAGATGTCTTTCCCAGTGTGGGTATGTGAGAAACATTAAGGTTGCCATTGAACCTGACATCTTTTGCATGCCATGTTCACAGTCTAGGTGTGTGCCTGAAAAATTCAACCACTTTGTCCAAAAGCTAATAGCAGATTTTGATTCCCCAGTAGTGATGGGGTAGGAGTGCACAACCCTGTTATATTCTACTGTAACAGGAATGCTGCATTTATCCTAGGAATGCAGTGTTTAATTCATAAACTGTGGTTTAAAAAAACCAACCAACCTGTGATTATTATTACTGCTGGCAATATTATTTTTATAGTTTTCAGGCAGCATTCCAAAACCCAGTTAATTGGGAACAAGCTCCATACAACTTAATGGGACTTACTTTTAAATAGGCATGCAAAGAATTGTGCAGTTACTCTGCTTGCTGTTTGAATGTTCTGCATTAGTTTCACTTACATAATCTAGGATGTGGAAATCTTTAATTGGAGATGCCACAAACAGAACCTCAAACTTTAGAAAGCAATGGATGTTTTATACTACTGAGCTGTGAGCTCTTCTTTCTGCGTTCCTTGGAGAAAGGGTAGGATAGAGATGTTAAAAATATGTATGCCTCTCTCATAACCCTTTCTCATAATACTAGAACTCATGTACGTTCAATAAAGCTGGATTTTGGATGATTCAAGACAGATAAAAGAAAGTACTTCATGTAGCACGTATGTAAACTATGGAACTTACTTCCACAGGTGGCAGTGATGGCTACCAAACTGGATGGCTTTAAAAGAGAATTAGGCAGATTTTTTGTTGGGCAAAGCTATCAGCAGCTACTAGCCACAATGACTATGTTCTGCCTTCACTATCAGAGGCGTTATGCCTCCGAATACCAGTTGCTGTGACTTGCAAGTGGGCAGAGTGTTGTTCTACCCATATCCTGCTTGCAGGCTTCCCATGGGCATCTGGTTGGTCATTGTGAGTATAGGATTAGGTGAGCTATTGGCCTGATCCAGCAGGGACTTCTTATGTTATTAATGCCAAGTATGACTTCTACAATGCCTCGTGTTGTATGTTTTATGTTATGCCACTTACTTAAAAAAAATAGACCCAAAGATTTCTTTCTGCATGCTATCAGAATAAAGTATTAGAATCCGATTGATTAAAGTGGGATGGATATAACCTTTACACTTTTCAGCTGAGATGCTATTGTTAATTAAATTACAGGCCTTTCCATAGATAGAACTAAAAGAGTTCCAGCTCCAACATCCATTCTCAAAAGGGTATAAGACATTGATGGATAAACTCAATTAAAGCCTGGACATTAGAGAAGTTATCCAGAGAGCTGCACTGATCTCCACCAATCTACTTTTTAAAATTGCAATAAATATTTTAAAATAAAACCCTCATAAATTATGCTGAGGATACATGGTACAGAGATTGAATGGGAATTGAATTCAATTACTCTAAGTGAGTTTACTTTTGGCTAGGAAGTGGCCTTTGTTTTTCTGACAATTATTAGTTATTGCATCTTACAGATGGATTATTAAAAGCTAAAGTAAAATAGGACAAAACGATGCTATTCCCTCTCTGCCTTTTAAGATAGAATCCAAAGACGTCGAAAGAAATCCAAAGCAGATCCTGGTGACCTATATAGCTTTTCAGGCTTGTTATCTTGCCCTCAGGGTAGATAAATTTATGCAGCACAATACAAATATTTCTGCAATGGTGAAGGGTTGGCGGCTGACTTGCAATTGCCACTGATATTGGGAGCCATGGCTAATGAACTTGGGTTAGGCACTCAGGCTTTCAGTGTGCACCTCAGACTTCTGTGTTTTTTTGTAATATGTATATTCATCACCAGGATCATTAAGTGCACCATGGAGTAGTCAGGGCTAGGATCATGGGGCAAAGATGTGGGCATAGAAGCAGGATTACAGTATGTGGGGAGATGAAGTTTAACCCTTTCCTCTCATGTTGTAAACCTGAGGGGGAAAATGATTCTTTGATGCTTCTATTTGTATAGGGATGTAAAAATTCCCAATTGTCATCAAACAAGTATTGATTAGGGCAAAAGCCTAGATTTAGGTCACTATCCCTCTTTAACCTTTCTATTCCTCTAAAGGTTACTTGCAGTTTATCCATTGATCTCTTGGGTCTGTTGGTGCTGGTATTGAATGCCAGGTCAACCCATACTAAGATAAAGCTGATTCACAACTTGATCATGGATGGAGGAGTTGTCCTAGTGTGCATTACTGAAACTTGGATGGGTGAGTTGAGTGAACTCACATAACTCAGTTGTGTCCATCTGGTTACTTGGTACAGCAACAGGCTAGATCAAAGGGTTGATAGGTGGTGAATGTTGATATTGTTAACTGTCTCCTTTACCATATTACCTTTTGATGATTGCATGGGCTTAGAGGGTCTGCACTTGCTTGTTGGGCCAGAGAGGCAGACTGGGGATGCTGCTCATCTGTCAACCACTGTGTTGTTCAGTGACTTACCTGACTGACCTGGTTGAGGTGGTCTCTGGCATGGTGTTGAAGCATGGCAGACAAAAGTTCTGGGTGACTTCAATATTCATGTGGAGGTTGCTCTTTGGCTGGAATGGAACTTCATGGTCTCCATGATAACCAAGGGACTGTCTTAAATGGTCATTGGTCCAACACACTGGGCAAGGAATATCATTGATGTAGACTCATATCAAGTGATATTAGAGGTGGACTGAAGGTAGGGGGAATGCAACGCTCTTGCTTGTCATGGCTGGACCATTACTTGGTGAAGTTTGGATTGGTAGCAGCAATTCCCACTGCAAGGTTCGTGTGACTGATTGGATGGCTTGTCCTCAGAAACTAATGTGTTTTGGAGTGCTCTGGGGGATTTTCAAGTGGAGAAATCTTATGATCTTGTTGAAGTCTTAGTCTAACTGTGGAATGGCAAGATAAAATGGGCAGTTGACAAAATCAGTCCTGTGTGTCTTCCCTGTATGAATGGTGTTGTGGAGCCTGCTTAAAACATTTGTGTTTAGGCAAGCCTATTTAGACATGTAGATGTCAACATGTTTTAATCTTTTTTTGCTGTTAATTTTAATTACCATTACATGCTTTTAATTGTTTTTAACTGTTTTTCATGAAATGTTTGTAATTGTTTTTGTAAACTGCTCTACAAAAATCAAGTTGTATATAAATTTGGTAAAACAAAAAAACCTGCAGATAGCTGCTCTAGGGAAGAGACTTTCAACATGACCTCAGAAAGAAAGGAAATGGTTAAATTCTTTAGCTTGTAAGTTAAATATAAGGACATACAGTGGTACCTCGCAAGACGAATGCCTCGCAAGACAAAAAACTCGCTAGACAAAAGGTTTTTCCGTTTTCGATTTGCCTCGCAAGACGAATTTCACCTATGGGCTTGCTTCGCAAGACGAAAACGTCTCGCGACTTTGTTTCCTTTATCTAAAAACAAAGACATGTTTATTTATAAAGTTAATTTATTTTCCCTTCAATTTTTGAACTGCTCTTTACAGTATGTGTGACTTTAAAGAGCAGTTAATAAACTGTTGTTGTACCAAATTTGGCTTTGTTTGGACTTTTTTTGACCATAGGAACGCATTACAGTGGTACCTCGCAAGACGAATGCCTCGCAAGACAAAAAACTCGCTAGACGAAAGGTTTTTCCGTTTTCGATTTGCCTCGCAAGACGAATTTCACCTATGGGCTTGCTTCGCAAGACGAAAACGTCTCGCGACTTTGTTTCCTTTGTCTAAAAACAAAGACATGTTTTGTTTATAAAGTTAATTTATTTTCCCTTCAATTTTTGAACTGCTCTCTACAGTATGTGTGACTTTAAAGAGCAGTTAATAAACTGTTGTTGTACCAAATTTGGCTTTGTTTGGACTTTTTTTGACCATAGGAACGCATTAATTGATTTTCAGTGCATTCCTATGGGATTTCATGATTCGCAAGACGAAAAATTCGCTAGACGACAAAACTTGCGGAACGAATTAATTTCGTCTTGCGGGGCACCACTGTAATTGATTTTCAATGCATTCCTATGGGATTTCGTGATTCGCAAGACGAAAAATTCGCTAGACGACAAAACTTGCAGAACGAATTAATTTCGTCTTGCGGGGCACCACTGTATTTGATATCACATTTGGTTTGGCCCTAAGTTGAGTTGCTCTCAGCACTCCATGGTTTGGTGTAGTTTGCCCTTAGCTGAAGAGCTTAAAATGGCCACTTTACTCTTTAGTTAGCACTCTTCCTTTACCAACTTCATTTGATTTGACTGACAGATCTATTTCTTTGCTTTGTATACTGGCAGTCAATTCTTGCTGTCAGGGGATGATTAGCTGCTTGTGCTTAAAATTGTGCCCCTTCAGAGTTTGTGCGGCCCCACAAACCTCTGTGTGTGACAGAGCTCCTCAGACATGTCTGCTCTAGTCACTAGTAGAGTCTGACAGTGGCTGCCTGCGGAAGCGCTTCCAGCAAAGAAGTTCCTTAACGGAAACGCGTCTCCTGGACTCACGACGTGGCAGCTTCCGGCGAAGCATGGGTCTCCCTGCAGTTGCTTCTGACACCTCCCCGCTATTTTCGCTGGAAGTGTCTCTCACCCCTTTCTCTCCCCTGCTGTTTCCTGCCTGGGCTGCTGCGTCTCTCTCAGCATTACTGAGATCCTCCTCCAGAGACCCCTCGCTCCCCCTCCTTGTCCCTGCTTTAGCTGCTGACTCTCTCCCAGTCTCTGGGAGCCCTACCAACTCCCTTTCCTCTGATGTCAGTTCCCTGACATCCACCTCCCCTCCAGGGCCCCCTTCTCCCCCGCCCCTACTCTCTCCTCTGGGCGGTGAGGAGCTGAAACCCCGAAAAGAATCCTCTTCATCTTCAGACGTCTCGAACATTTCCCTCCATCGGTCTTCGTTCCGACTCGCTGAATCCTCCTCCACCTCGGAATCAGAGAACCCCTCCAACTCTTCTTCTTCGTCGGTGGTGGCGAAGTATTCCCTCCGGAACCTCGCCACTGGCTGGGGTTTACGAGGGAATCTCTGATGAAAAGTTTCAATCAAAACCTCGTCATCTACATCCTCTGCCCTGACCCAGGTGTTTTCCGACTCCGGCTCCCCTTCCCACATTACCAAATACTCTACTTGCTCTCCCTTCCACCTGGAATCGAGAATCTCCGCTACATGGTAGCTGTGTTCTTTTTCCTCCATAGCTGGTCCCCTATTGACCCTCCCCTCTCTGTCCCCTATATACGGTGACAGCAACGACCTGTGGAACACTGGGTGCAACTTCATGTGGTTCGGTAACCGGAGTCTGAAAGCCACTGGGTTGACCTGTTGCGTGACTTCAAATGGGCCCAGCCTTTTGGGTCTTAACTTCTTACAACCTCCTTTGAATGGTAACCCTTGGGTGGACAGCCACACCTGGTCCCCCACCCTAATGCTTTCCCCTTCCCTTCTGGTTTTGTCTGCCTGCCTCTTATATTCCTCCTTCGCCCTGTTTAAATTAAGTTGGAGCTGGCGATGGATCGCTTCCATTTCTTCAACGAACTGTTCTGCGGCTGGAACGCTCCAGTTCTCCCCTTCCCCCCCTGGGAAGGCTCGGGGATGACACCCGTGATTAGCCAAAAAAGGGCTCATCCCCGTGGACACGTTCTCTGCATTGTTGTAGGCAAATTCTGCCAACGCCAGCTTCTCCACCCAATCATTCTCTCTGTCATTCACATAACACCTCAAATATTGCTGGAGGACACCATTAGCTCTTTCCGCCTGCCCGTTGGTTTCTGGATGACGGGCAGTAGAGAAATTCACCTCTACATGCAATAAGCTCATGAGCTTCCTCCAGAACCTGGAAGTAAATTGTTTCCCTCGGTCAGAAACCACCCTCAAGGGGGCGCCATGCAGCCTAAACACATTTTCCACAAACAATTTAGCGGTTTCTTCCGCTGTGACCGCATGTGAGCAGGCTATAAAGTGGGCCATCTTGGTTAACAGGTCTACCACAACCATGATGGCTGTTTTCCCTTTGGACCTGGGCAGATCAGTCATGAAATCTATTGCCACTGCCTCCCATGGCCTTTCCGGCGTGGGTAGTGGTTCTAATAAACCTGCCGGTGCCCGCCTCTCCCCCTTGGCTCGTTGGCATTGGTCACACCCTCTCACATATTCCCGCACATCTTCCCTGACCTTGGGCCACCAGAATTCCCTGGTAACCAGCCACATGGTTTTGTGTTGCCCAAAATGCCCTGCTGTGGGGCTATCGTGCAGTTGCTTGAGTACCTTTTCCCTCAATTCCCCTTCAGGTATGTATAACGCTCCCTTGTAGTACAACGCCCCGTTTCTCTCCTCAAAACCCCCGGGTTTGTCTCCCTCCCTCCTGAGACCCCTGAGTTTGTCCTGGGCGTATTCATCCTGCACCGTTCCCTCTACCAGTTCCCTTTGCCCCACCAATGCCGCCCCACACACCCAGCGGTCCTCGGGAATGACATGGGTCTCTTCGGGTGCACCCTCTCCCTCCAAATATTCAGGTTTGCGTGAGAGAGCGTCCGCCCTAACGTTCTCTGGGCCTGGTACGTAACAAATCTCAAAGTTAAATTTGGAGAACTCCTGGGCCCATCTCAACTGCCGTTGGTTGAGCACTCGCGCAGTTCTCCAATACTCTAGATTCTTATGGTCCGTGCACACTTGCACCTTCTGTTGTGCACCAATTAGCAGGTGCCTCCATCTCCGGAAGGCCTCATGAATCGCAAGAAGTTCCCGGTCGTACACCGTGTAGTTCCTCTCAGATTTGTTCAGCTTTCGCGAAAAGAAGGCACACGGTCGCCACTCTGACCCCTCCTTCCCCGGCTGCAGAAGAAGCACCGCCCCTATGGCTCTGTCAGAAGCGTCTGTTTCGACCCTCAGCTTTTTTTGTAAATCCACATGTAGAAGTTGTTCATCAGAGGCGAAGGCCCTTTTCAGTTCCTCAAACGCTCGCTCCGCCTCCCCCGTCCAAACAAACTTATTTTTACTGCTGAGACAGTCCGTGATGGGCGCCGTCAGGTGGGCGAAGTTTCGGATGAACTTACGATAAAAGTTTCCAAACCCTAGGAACCTCTGCACATCCTTCTTGGTCTTGGGTGTTTTCCATTCCAGCACCGCTTGAACCTTGCCGGGGTCCATGGCCAACCCCTTGTCTGACAAGCGGTACCCCAGGAATTCCACCTCCTTGGTATGAAACTGACACTTCTCCAGTTTCACCCACAGTCTGTTGGCTTGCAGCCTGCTCAACACTTCCCTGACGTCTCTCACATGTTGCTCCTCATTCTCCGAATACACCAACACGTCATCTAAGAAGGCCACGCAATTCTTGTAGAGCAAAGGCCCCAGTACGTGGTTCATGAAGGCTTGAAAACACGCGGAGCCTGTTTGTAATCCAAAAGGCATAACGAGGTATTCAAATGCCCCCAAAGGGGTGAACATGGTGGTCTTCCATTCATCCCCTTTCCTTATACGTATCAGGTTGTACGCCCCCCCTTACGTCCAGCTTTGTAAAAATCTTTCCTTTTCGCACCCTGGTCAAAATATCATCAATCCTGGGCATAGGAAAAGCCGCCGGCTCTGTCACTGCATTTAACCGCCGAAAGTCACATACCAGCCTCGGCTTGTCCGTGTTTTTTTTTATCCACAAAAAACACTGGGCTACCCCCCGCTGCCTTGGACTCTCTGATGAAGCCTCTCTTCAGGTTCTTGTCAATGAACGCTCGCAACTCCTGCATTTCCCTGTCTGACATGGCATACAACTTGCCTACAGGAAGCTGTGCTCCAGGGAGTAAATTGATCTGGCAATCAAAGGGCCTATGCGGGGGTAGTTGGTCAGCTTCCTTCTCGCTGAACACGTCGCTGAGATCAGCATACTGTGGTGGCACCTTCCCCTTCCCCATTACTTCAGTCCCTGCCAGGGTGGCTTGGGCCCCTGCTGACCCCTTTTCCCCCCTGCAGTGTTCTAAGCAATGTGCTGAACCGAAGGAAACCACTCTTTGATGCCAGCCCACCAGCGGATCATGTAAGGCTAGCCAGCTCATTCCCAAAATAATGGGAGCGCCTCCCAAGGTGGCCACATTAAACGCTATCAGTTCTGTGTGCCTTGCCACCCTCATTATCATTGGGACGGTCTGCAAGCTAACTCCTCCTCCCAACAGTTCCCTGCCATCGATCGTGGTCACCTGCAGGGGGTTGCTTAAAGGGATAGTCTGTATCTGATGTTCAGCAGCAAACTCCTTGCTCATAAAATTGCAGGAGCTGCCTGAGTCCAACAGCGCCTTTATTTTTAGGGGGTGTCCATTTTGCAGCTCTAGCGACACTTCAATCACTAGAGCAGGTCGAGGAGCTTCTGGCACGGGCACTTTCACTGCTCTTTGGCCTGGCTGCAGTGCCCTGACGTTGGCAACCAGGCGTTGGCTTTTACCTGCTCCGTTTCTCCCTGCTCTCCCCCCTCAACTGCTCCCACCATCCCTTGCCATTCCTTCCTCTGGGGGCAGACTCTGGCAAAGTGGCCTGGCTGTTGGCAGAGATAGCATTTCCGGGCTCCCTTTCCCTCCTTCTTCGCCCCCTCACTGAGCTTTGAAACTGCGCGCGCGCGGGCTGTTCCGATTTCCATCGGCTCTGCCGGCGGGAAAGCTGGCTCAGGAATGTCTGGAATGCGTAACTCCTTCCAACGTTCCCCTCTCCCTTCCCGCCTCTCCAAGGCTCTTGCCTCCTGGCGCGCTCCAATGGTCAGCGCAGATTTGGTCAGCTGATCCATAGACACCGCCCTGGGGCTCCTGGACAGCTCGTCTTTCACAGCCGAAGAAAGACCTTCTTCAAATAGCATCTGAATGGGTGCTGCCGATAAATCCCACCCCAATCTGTGAATCAGCATGGTAAATTCAGTCCAGTACTCACGGACAGATCTGCTTACCTGCTTGCAAGCCATTAGCTGTCTGCGCACCACCCCTTCCTCAATATCGCTGGAAAACATGATATCCATTGCACGAAAGAATTTCATAGTGTCCTTTAGGATATCGTTGTGCGTTGCCATCAGGGGTCGAACCCAGTCCCGCGCCCCCTTCTCAAGATGCCCAATTACGAAAGCAACTCGCGATTCCTCATCAGGGAACTCATCAAACTGCACATTCAGGGCATATTGCATCTCGGTCCTAAAGGCATGGTAATCCTTGGGGTCCCCCCCAAACTTCTGCACCAATCCTGGTACCTTTCTGGGGAACTGAGTGGTTCTCCCCTTTTTGTCAGCATCCTGAGCCCTTCTCTCCTCGAGCCTCGCCGTCTGCAGCGCAAGTTGGACCTCCAGAGCTTGATACCTTTCTTCCAAGCTTGGACCAGCTCCAACCCCTGCCTCTCCGGTTCCGGCTGGGTTGCTCATGATGCTTTCTCCTGCACAGGCAGCGTACAAAGACTGTCAGACTGCTGTCAGGGGATGATTAGCTGCTTGTGCTTAAAATTGTGCCCCTTCAGAGTTTGTGCGGCCCCACAAACCTCTGTGTGTGACAGAGCTCCTCAGACATGTCTGCTCTAGTCACTAGTAGAGTCTGACAGTGGCTGCCTGCGGAAGCGCTTCCAGCAAAGAAGTTCCTTAACGGAAACGCGTCTCCTGGACTCACGACGTGGCAGCTTCCGGCGAAGCATGGGTCTCCCTGCAGTTGCTTCTGACACCTCCCCGCTATTTTCGCTGGAAGTGTCTCTCACCCCTTTCTCTCCCCTGCTGTTTCCTGCCTGGGCTGCTGCGTCTCTCTCAGCATTACTGAGATCCTCCTCCAGAGACCCCTCGCTCCCCCTCCTTGTCCCTGCTTTAGCTGCTGACTCTCTCCCAGTCTCTGGGAGCCCTACCAACTCCCTTTCCTCTGATGTCAGTTCCCTGACACTTACTTTCTCCTCATAATTATTAAAAACCTTTTAAACATATCTCTCTCCCACCTCATGTTGTGAGCTGCCATGGAGACCTCACTCAGGTATGAAGATGGGATGTGAATATTTTAAATTAAATAAAATGTGTAACCCTGTGTGTATGACTCTCAGTGGATTCCTGCAGAGAAATATATTTGTTACATGAGGAGGAACTACAGAAGTCTGAGGAGACAATTAGACTGAGGCGCTTTCTGAGAGAACTGAGAGAAAACATAGCCAACATGAGAAAGAAAGGAAAAAGAGACACCCATAGAGGAGATGTGAGAAAGGACAATGAACAAGATAGCTATGGCTCCTCACTCATGTTCATACAACTCACAAGCAGCAACAGTAGCTTTAAAGCCAGCCACAATGCCACATGCCCCTGTGGTATAGCTTGCTGTGATACAAGTAAAGTGGTACCTCGGTTTATGAACAGCTATTCGGTATATGAACTCCGCAAAACTGGAAGTAGTGTTCCGGTTTGTGAACTTTACCTCAGTCTACAAACGGAAGCCAAACAGTGGAAGGCCACCGGCGGTAGGAGGCCTCATTAGGGAAAGCGCACCTTGCTTTAAGAACGGATTTGGTTTAAGAATGGACTTCAGGAACGGATTAAGTTCGTAAACCGAGGTACCACTGTATGTGCTTTTTGCATGGTGGTACCAGTTCTCTCCAGGGATGCGGGTGGCTCTGTGGGTTAAACCACAGAGCCTAGGATTTGCCGATCAGAGGGTCAGCGGTTCAAATCCCCGCGAAGGGGTGAACTCCCATTGCTCGGTCCCTGCTCCTGCCCACCTAGCAGTTTGAAAGCACATCAAGGTCAAATAGATAAATAGGTACCGCTCCGGCGGGAAGGTAAACGGCGTTTCCATTCACTGCTCTAGTTCACCAGAAGCAGCTTAGTCATGCTGGCCACATGACCCAGAAGCTATATGCCAGCTTTCTCAGCCAATAAAGCGAGATGAACGCCGCAACCCCAGAGTCGGCCATTTATGCATGTGTATGGTGGATTGTGGGCAGCAAACAAATAAGAGGTAATATGCAGTATTATGGCAGTGTGGTGTAATGGTTTTAATGTGGCACTATCACCTGACGTGGGTGGGACGCGGGTGGCGCTGTGGGTTAAACCACAGAGCCTAGGACTTGCCGATCAGAAGGTTGTTGGTTTGAATCCCCGCAACGGGGTGAGCTCCCGTTGCTCACTCCCAGCTCCTGCCAACCTAGCAGTTTGAAAGCATATCAAAGTGCAAGTAGATAAATAGGTACCGCCCTGGTGGGAAGGTAAACGGCGTTTCCGTGTGCTGCTCTGGTTCACCAGAAGTGGCTTAGTCATGCTGGCCACATGACCCGGAAGCTGTACACTGGCTCTCTCGGCCAATAAAGCGAGATGAACGCCGCAACCCCGAGTCGGTCACGACTGGACCTAATGTTCAGGGGTCCCTTTACCTTTACCTTTACCAGTTCTCTCCAATTATCCTTCTTGAAGAGCTGGAAACCTGGAACTGTCTCTAACAAAGGTTCTGCATAAGTTTCGGACCTGAGAGACTATGGCCACATTCACACCATACATTTAAGGCACTGTGATACCACTTTAAACAGTCATGGCTTCCCCCAAGTCTGGGAGCTGCAGTTTCTTAAGATGCTAAGAGTTGTTGGTAGACAACTATTCCACTCACAGAGCTACAAGAAGGATGGATTGTTAAACTACTGATGCTGTGGGTTGTATTGTGTTTTAGATGTCCTGTTTGTATTTTACATGCACCAACCTCACTTAAATTGCCTTTTTTTATTGTAAACTGCCCAGAGAACCTTAGTTATTTGGTGGTACACTGCTGTTTTTCCTGTTCTATGTGGACTCCAACGTTTGACTTCAAGTGGCACAGTTCAGCATGAGCTGATGCTGACAGTGTATTGCAAACCTTGGTATTTGGTTCTCAAAGTCAATTGTCTTAGCAATTGTAATATCCATTGCATAATGCTTAATGACATTAATTTTCTTGTAGCGTGTTGTCATCCATTTGGAAGCCAGACAACTCCTTCCTGCCTCCTCAAAGTTGTGGTCTTTCCCAGTGAAAGTGCTTGGCACTGAAGAGATGCCAAGAAAATTGTTGAATGAATCAAAACCTTCTGAAGTCTATGAGTAAGGTTTTGTTGTTGTTATTTTTTAGTGATGCTGACATTTAGTCCTGTTGTAGCTGCTGACATCTAGAAATAATGTTTAATCCTATACCATCCAAATATACTCCACATTTAAGGCATCTTATATCCATTCTCCTCACGTGTCTCATCCCCACATAGCATTTCCTGTCAGTTGTTTCTCTCACCTTTCTACTTAAGAACTCTGCTAGAGCAGGCCAATCACCCATCTAGTCCAGCATTCTGTTGCCACAAGGACCAACTTGATGCCTATAGGAAGCATGCAAGCAGAACCTGAGTACAATAGCACTCTCCCCATTGTGATTCACAGTAATGGTATTCAGAGACCACTGGTATGCCTCAAACATATCTTCCAGGAATTTATAAATTCCTCTTTTAAAGCCATCCAAGATGTTGGTCGTCACTACTTCCTATGATAGTGAAGAAATACTTTCTTTTGTCCTGAGTCTTTCAACTTTCAGTTTCATTTGATTGTCAAGGAGTTTGAGTATTGGGAGAGAGGGAGGGAAAACAAATCTTTACCTTTCCCACACCATGCATAAGTTTATACATCACTATCTGCAACCTTTAAGACAAAAAGAGCCACTTGGACCTGTTTCTGAAGGAAAAAAAACTGGGAGCCGCAAAACTCGTCATTATAAAAATAACTTTTTTGTCACTTTTTATTATTTCTTTGTTTGACCCCTCAGAATTACTCCTCCTCATAGAAATAAACGTTAAATTAACAAGTTACCTTTTTGTGTGTGTGTGTTCTTCACTCCCTTTCAAAACAGTGAGCAGCGTACATGCCCCCTTTCAATGCAGTGACCTGTGTACATGCCCCTTACAATGTAGCGGGCGGGTGGGTGGGAAGGTGACGTCGGGACGGTGCGTGACTAACGCATGCACCGCCCCCATGCGACGTCACAGCCAGTACAGCGCCCGCCACAGTGGGGAGTGTCGGGGTGCACAATGCGCCTCCTCCCCTCGCTAGTATCTGCCTCGGAGCCACGGCAAAGGTGTAAAAGAGCCACATGCGGCTCCGGAGCCCGGGTTGCAGACCCCTGCTCTAGACTAACGCACCTCCAAATATAGTAGCCTTCCCTCATGGGGGAGTTGTTCCATCCCCTTGAATATTTTGGTTGCACTTTTCTAAAACCTTTTGAGCTCTGCAATATCAGTTTTTGAGGCGAGCTGACCAGAACTGTGCACAGCATTTAAAGTGTGACCACCCCGATTGGGATACTGACAGCTTTATTTTCCACCCTGGTTCAACATCTTCATTGAGCTATCCACTATGACACCAATGTCTCATTCTTGGTCAGCCACTGCCAGGTCAGACCCCATGAACATATATATGAAATCAGAATTGACATTCCTTTTTCTCATGAATCATTTTACTCTCTGGTAGTTGCATTACTAGACCAGTCAGCAACTGGTTTAAGCTAACATATAAAGTTATAATTGCTATAAATTGCTAATATTAGGCAGAATGAGGTAGCTCCCCTGGGAGGCACATGTCAGAGTCGCAGCAAGGTACTGCAGGAAAAATGTTGTGTGTGAAATGCAGCCTGCCCTGCACTCCCTAAGCTGCCCTGATGCCTTCAGGTGCAGTGAAGGCTGCTGTCTAATCAAGGGTTGAAGTAAATTTCAACGGCCAATCCAGTTAGCTTCTCTGCATGGGATGGGAGTGGGGCTATGTTGTCCTTCCCATCAGGCTACCAAGTGTTTTGGGCTTGTCCTGTAAGTTCACATTTTGGAGCAATGTCCTTGAAACAATAGAGAAAAAGTTTCACTAGTTCAAGAGCCTTAGATACCTTATAAAAAAAATATGTTCTTATTTTCTTTGAGGCTGTTGTGCTGTCCCATAAATGTGAGCTATGCACATGAAGGGCAACCACAGAACCTTCCAGAGCTTCTATTTTATTATTATTGTGGTGCTGAGAGTCAATTGCCATGTTCAGAATAAACATGGATTACTGAAACATAGCTCACTCATGTCCTCCAGATGATCCAGGCCACCCATATTTTGTTATAACGAGATCTTTGAGTCTGCTTTGGATGTTACATTAAAAATGTAAGTAATTCACATTTGTGAAACCCTTATTCTTTTGAATACCCAAACCAGCTCTCAGTTGTCACCAATTAGAGCCAGGAATGGTTTTTCACCTCACTTCTCCCTTCCTTTTCTGTATCAGAAAATACACAATGAGGGATACAATTCAATTGCATGGGCTTTTATTGCTGTAATTAGGGTTCCTTGAGGAAGGCTTGGTGGATGTGTGTAGATTGAAGCTGTAGTCTGACTGAGCACTTCATTGTGGTCAAGATGGAATTTCTCCAACTGTTTGATGGGAGCTTGGAACTACACTGCCAGCACTATATCTGAGTTAACGCAACTTCCCACAGCTTCTGCTTATTGTTGGATATTTACTCACATAGAACTCTTTCTTCTCATAGGCATCCATGTTCAATACATAAATGTCAGGCCACACAAGCTCAGGGTGGGACCTACAGTGTGGCTTCCCTGTCTTGTAACTGTATGGAGATTCCTTCATGTGAAGGAGTGGCCTTCTTGGTAGTAAGTTTGCTCCCTTGCAAAAGTCATGGAGAAACTCTCATCAAGGAAAGGTTATAGCACTTGGAGCTTTTTAGTATAGTAAAAAAGCATGTTGGGGGGGGACATGATAGAGCTTTTCAAAGTTATCCATTATTTGAAGAAAGTAGATAGAGATAAGTTTTTTTCTCCTTGTCTCATAATACTGGAATCCAGGGTTACTTAAGGAAGGTGAATGGTGGAATAGTAGAAGATATGGGACAGAGAAAATGAAATACTTCTTCACACAGTTAACTTATGGAATTCATTGCTATGAATCATGATGATGGCTTGAATCACACCTAGATGGCTTTTTAGGGGGATTTTGAATAACATGGTTACCAGTGGCTACTGGTCATAATGGTTATGTGCTATCTCCGGGATCACTCCCTTCTGACTACGACCTGCTGGAGCACAACAGCAAGAAAGTAATATTGCCCTCATGTCCTGCTTATGACCTTTTTACAGGATGCTGGTCTAGAAGGGCCTTTGGTTTGATCCAACAGGCCTCATCCTATGTTCATCCATTTGTTCTTCTACCATCTTGTTAAATTACTCATTTTCATTTTTGTTGTTTGCTTCTTACTGTGTGAATGAGGTAGCAAAGGCTCTTGTGTGGGTGGAACTGGATGAAGGATGTGTCGAGAATGTAGCCAGCATTGGCTTATGTAAAATCCTAACATCATGTTGGATTTTTACTTTAGTAGTTCACACCTTCATTTTTCAGTAGAACAGTATTTTTTATGACTGTTTATGATGTACTGTTCTGTTAACCATAGCCAAGAAATGCAGTATGTTAAAGTGAAAACATTACAGATGCATGGAAACAATTTTTATTGGTTTTACCATATTGCTTTTGCCACAAGGAACCATTATCAGATAAAAAAAACTCTGGACGGTAAACTTGATAGATTATATGATACATTTTTATAATATTATCCAAAGCATTATGCTTCCCACTCCTTTCTACAAGCTGTTTCTTTTGTTGAAAAGCTTTATTAAGCAATTGTATAATACAGTACAGCCAAAGTAATATGCCACAAGGATACAATACAGTATGGTCCAAAAATGATTAGAGAGAGGAAACAGTGCTTTGAGGGCATCTCAGTTTTATTTCTGAAATGTAGTCATTCTTTTATATGCAGCTGTGCATTGGAGGAGAAATATACCAGACCTGAGCTGAACTTGTGCGTGTTTGATGAACATTTTTACCTCCTGTAAAATACATAGCTTGAATCGGAATCTCCACACTGCATGGCATTGCCTCTAGGCAAAAAGGTAATCACAGCTTTTGATTTCCATCTCTGCATATGACTATCAGTTCTCTCCACATCCCTGCCTATAGATTTGCAGCTAAGTGATGCTCTAGGTCCTAACCTGTTACATTCTTACTCAGATATATCCTAATGACCTCTAATGAAAAAAATAGTTGAATTTATTTATTGTGTTTCCTAAAGTGATACATGTCCAAAGTATCTCATAATAAACAGCAACTAAATATAAAATACAACATAGCAAAACATACACAATTTTAAATAAAATGGTGCTCCATTGTAGAATATGTGTTTTATTTAACAAACCCACTGAAGAGGCCAGGAAAAAAATCCCACAGGGGGCTTAAATGGCTTCAGAACAGAGGTTCTCAAACTGTGGTCTGAAGAACCAGCTTTTCACAAGCTCTGTGCAAGTGATCCATGGTGAAGTTTTGCAGCAGTTGAGAAGAGCAGTACTTGACCTTGTAGTTGATTCTTATCTTTCTGATGACAGAAAACAAGTCCTTTTTGATCTGAGGTGGATTGTTTAATGAACTAACAAAGCTTTGGACTAGGGCCCATTATTTTCTTATTGTCAACTAATTTTCCCTTTAAAAATTATCCATTAAAGGAGCTGTTCTCAGATGCTTGACCTTGGGCCTACAGTGTCAATAATACAGCACTTATTTTGAGAATGATGCCAGCACTGACAGAAAGAATGAATGCTATTAAACTACAGTTTATATTATATGCTTTGATTCACTGAACAAAATAAATTAAACTACAAAAGGGAAAAAAGAAGCATGTTTGAGAACCATTGCTTTAGATTCAGGACCAGCTCAAACTCCAGAATGGTCTTTGCAGCATGTGGGACTGCCATTGCCTTGCAACTAGGCCAGACCTGTGTGGAGGTATTACTCAAATGAACTAGTGCTTCTTCATGGGAAATGCTATTGGCATGATAGAAATTGCAGTGGTCATCAGCATTCATTTGGCAAAGTAATTTCTGGTCCTGTTCTAAAAAATTAACTTACCAGCACAGCCACCCCCACTTTGGTCTTGTGATTCAGATTTTCAAACAGAACTTATTAAGGCACAAAACTTCAAAGGCTTTAAAAAAAAATCAGGCCCTTATCCTTTTAAAAATTTCAAACAATCAAAAGGTTAAAAAAGATTATTGCTGATATTTCATACACTTGTATGGTATGTAAAGAGGATTATACAATGAATAAAAGATAAATGCCTCTGGTTTTGTTTTTTGTTTTTTTAAATAAAAGATTAACATGAAATGTGAAGCCTATTAACATATGAAAGTTATCAGCACACATGCTCCATCCCCAATGTGCTTGAAGCACGATTGTTTGAAGAACTTTAAACACATGATCAAGCTGAAGAAAAAGCATTTATAATTTAAATTAACATAATCAGCACTTGTCCTGGTAAGTATTCAATTTTGCTTTTAAGTGCTTTTAATTATTAAAAAGAGTGAAGTTAACATGGCAGTGGAGCTTTGTAAAAACAATAGATACAAATAAGATTATAAAGAGCTCAAGAGTTGAAATGATGAAATGTCAAATACTGATGGTGTTACTTTGTACTTGTCAGTTATCACAAGGGGAAAAGGGAGAGAGAGAAGCCTCTCCCTTTAATGTGTATCAGGAGAGTTTCTACTTATCACTACATTGTGGTCAATGAAGAAAACACCAAGTTTAAAAAATACAATGAAATGAAGCTGACTAAGCTCATTCCCCCCTCCCTTAAATTCTAAAGTGGTTAACCTGTAGTACACAGAAGTCTGATTTGGATTGCCGTGTCTGGAGACAGCTTTGTGTAGCGTTAATATTTGCATAGGATTCTCCCAAATGTCATCATCTCAACACTGTGACTAGAGATGCTGGCAGCAATTTCTGGAATGCTCAGGGGAACTATATCTCCCATAATTCCCTAGGATCTCAGGTTCTACCCATACTGGTTACAAACTCTTCTTTGTATGCATACACATTGCCATTACTCCCTATCACCTGACAGGAAACAAGGGAAAGGTGATCCTGTTTGAAAGTGCTGTCAGGGTCAGATTCAATGTTCTTTGGACCTTCCAGTTGGCTTGGGAATATTTTCCCTGTGTTGTGTTTCCTTGAAAAAATTCTGAGTCAAGCAATGGAAAGCTCCAGGGTACTTGCCTATCTCTAATGGTGACTGGGAGCATGTTGAGGACAATCACGAACAATTCTAGATCCAAAAAAGCTATGTTTTGTGCTATAAACAGGTTAGCATGGTTATTCTCCAGCAGCTGTAGATGAGGCCTTGGTCGTGAGGTACCGTATTTTTCGGACTATTGGACGCACCGGTCCATAGGACGCACCTAGATTTTTTTGGGGGGGGAAATAAAGGCAAAAAAAAATTATCCCCCCCGCCAGGCGCGGGGCTGGGGCGGGGAAGCCCGAGCTTCCCCCTCCCCCAGAACGGGACCCAGAGCCATGCCGAAGCTGCGCGCAGCTTTGGCATCGCTCTGGGAACTTGCGGGGCTGGGGGAGGAGGAAGCCTTCCGCCAGCCTCCAAACCATGTCGGGAGACAGCGGGATGGCGCGCTGCGCCTCTCTCGCTGTCCCCCGAGTTTGCAGGGCTGGCGACGGGGAGGAGCAGGCTTCTTCCCCCGCCAGCCTTCTAGACAAGTCGGGGTACAGCGGCAAAGGCGCGCTGCACCTCTCCCGCTGTCCCCCGAGTTTGCGGGGCTGGCGATGGGGAGGAGCAGGCTTCTCCCCCCGCCAGCCTTCTAGACAAGTCGGGGGACAGCGGGAAGGGCGCGCTGCGCCTCTCCTGCTGTCCCCCGAGCTTGTGGGGCTGGCGGTGGGGCTCTCCTGAAGCCTGGAGGCTCCCCCCCCAGCCTCCAGATCAGGTCGGGGAATAGCGGGATGGCGGAGCGCCGCCATCCCGCTTTTCCCCGACCTGATCTGGAGGTTGTGGGGATGGTGGGGGAGAGAAGCAGGCTTGCTTCTCCCCCCGCCAGCCTCCAGATCAGGTCGGGGAATAGCGGGGTGGCGGCTCTGCGCCTCCCTGCTGTCCCCAGCTTTTGGGTGCAGGCTGCTGCCCGCAAGCCTTGCGAGCCCGCGGGACATCCCGCCGGGCTTGCAAGACTTGGGATAGCTTCCTGAAGCCTGGAGAGCGAGAGGGGTCGGTGCGCACGGACCCCTCTCGCTCTCCAGGCTTCAGCAAATGCCTGCATTCGCACCATAGGACGCACACACATTTCCCCTTCATTTTTGGAGGGGAAAAAGTGCGTCCTATAGTGCGAAAAATACGGTATCCTCCTCTCTCTTCCCTCTCTCACACACTGTGGAAGTGCACTATACATGTCAATGGTCTCTCTCTCTCTCTCTCTCTCTCTCTCTCTCTCTCACACACACACACACACACACACACACACACACACACACACACTACATCTTCAGTTAGTACTCCTCATAGTGGGTGAGGAGTGGAGCTTCCAAAGCAAAATCCTTTGTTTGTGGCATTAGAAACAATAAATTAAAAAAAGAGAATCCTTCACTAATTCACAAAAAATGCATGGTTCTAAGGGTGTGAAAGCTGCTAAGAGCAAAATGTTGGGAAAGATAAAACATGATGAAAAGGAGTACTATTGAAATATTAATAGGAAATGAAAATGAATGGCATATGTACAGAACTTACTCTTAAGTTGCAGTTACCTGAAACGACCACCTTCTGTCACTTCCAGTCTTCACGGCTCTTCCCCTTTGCCCCCGCCTTCCCTTTGATATGTTTCAACCACAGAAACAGCACCTGTGGCTACTTGCAGGGTGGTTGGTAGCTATAGACTTCTCAGAAGCCTGTGATCTATTTTTCAAGAAATGACATTTGTTCCTCTGAGTGGCCCCCTACTGATACTTTCTCAGCCTTCTTGGATGACTGCTGGTTATTCTTCATCTCCAGAGCTCGCCTGTTTAGTCTTGTGTGGAATCAGATTGGTAATAACTGTGCTGCAATTCCCTTTTGGTTCCATTGCACTTTTGAGGGGGTTATACTTTCCTTGCGCAAAGTAATAAAACCTGGTTATACTGTCACTCAGCAGGCTACAGCCAGACGACATTGAATCCATATTGAAAGAAGGTCAGAGACAGAGTTTTGTGTGTTCCTGCACTGTATTTTACTGTGATTTATTGCTGGCTGTGTCCTTTCACCAGCTCCTTTGGCATGTCCTGATCAATTGTGAGGAGAGGGCACAGAGGTGTTGGAAGGAAACAGAGATAATATTACAGCCATGAGTAAATAACATAAATGACTCTATGGTGACAGCTGATGCTCAAATAAAGTTTCAGAAAAAGAAATTGGGGGGAGGGGGACAGCATTAAAAACAGAAAACTCCAACTTATGAATCAGACCTGAATCTGGCAGGTCACATTGGAAGCACCAGAGATGGCTAACTTGTGACCCTCCAGATGTTGTTGAATTACCACTCTCATCAGCCCTGGCAGAATGGGATGATGGGAGTGGTAATCCATTAGCATCTAGAAGGCCACACATTAGCCTTCTCTGCTATAAAGAATCCTGCTTTAACTGATCCTCCTATGGTTTCATGGAAGATTCTGTGCACTTGTTCCATGTACCTGTAATGTACTTTGATACAGAAGCAGTGTACAGCAGATAAACAGTGCATAGCAGACTTGAGTCAACAGAGCTATAGCTCTGTCCTATACTTTGGCAATAGAGCTGCTTTACCATGCTGTGCTATCTGCTGTAGTCCAGTACAAAAGCAACCAAAACAGGTTTGGGGATATGCATTGGAAGCACTTTCAAATCACATGTTGCAATGTCACCCACTGCAATTTCCCCCTTTTTTATCTAGGAATCCATTCCATAGACTGACCAGGATTTATGTGGAATCGGAATTTTTGTCCCTTCAGATTTCCTGATTTATAATGGTAGTATAGGGGCAGAAATGAAAGAGAAAAAAGTTACCTGCTTTCGGAAATTACTTTCATTGTTTTGCTTTTGTAATTTAATATTAAGACGTCAGATCAAAGTGTCATATGCATGTGCTTCCAGCTGCACAGGTTTATGCCAGAATAGGTAGCTCTGTGGTGTCCAAATTCATGACTTTTTCCTGTGCCCTCGCAGACTTTCAGATGATGAAGGTGAGTTATCCAGCCCAGCAGGAGGTGGGCTTTGAGACATAGCAGACAGAGTATTTACTAACGGGGAGCTGTCCAGCAGTTTCAGCACGGTTGACACTATAGCCAAAGGCCATGTGGTTGGCAGCAGGGAAGCTGTCCAGATGACTACTAGAACAACGAGCTGGCCTATAGACTGTTGCAAGAGCAACTTCAAGACGCAATTGGCGGCTTTTTGTAGTTAGCCTGGCTGCCTCACTCTTCTTGATGAATTAATGGAGGCTTGAGCCCACCTGTACTTAAGGTAAGGATTCCTCTTGCTGAGTATGGCTTTGGATGGGATGTCACACATTGCTAAAGAAGTACTACATCATTGAACTTTGTTCAGGCTCATTGGCATCTTTGCACCTGAGACCCAGCGGTTATCATGGGGAGGCAGGATATCCGGCCAAAACCAAGCATGATTCTAGCTGCATTCAGTTTGTCAGTTCTGCAAGTTTCTAAGGGTAGAGTGTAATCTGCAGTACAGTCTCAGGAGTTTTCCAGCTCCTAGTTCATACCAGGACCATGATGAGGATCTCTTCTAATGTGAAAGTCTCATCTAAGTCTGGTTCTGGAAACTGGCAGTAGCTTGTGGGCTACTTTGGAAGAGATCTGTGCAAGCTACAGGCTGATGTGATGCTGCTTCCTAAATAGGCATGATATGTAGCAATTTTGCAAGAAGTCAATATTTTATACTTCATCCACAACAGAATAGTGACTGTTGCAGATGTAGCATCTTCTACATCTGTGTCATGTTCCCTTCATCCACATGCAGTCAGGTGATGTCCTAATCTGCCGAATAAAAGCAGTACTACACCACTGATCATGACAGTATTAAAATGTAGCAATGTTCCATCCCATGCAGAAATATGAAACTTTTGCTGCAGTGGTCTATAGGACTCCTTAGTTGGCATATTCCTTAACTTGCATAGGCTGCTTTTCTAGAAAGACCATTGTTCCCCAATCAATTTTTGTGTGTGGTTATCTCCCCACTTTTTAGCAAAAAAATACTCTTTAAACCCGAATATATTGACTTGACACTGGATTTATATATCTCCCCAAGGGAGTATGTCTAGTAGTTGGGGATTAGTCACTTAAGCTTTGTAAATTCAATTTAAATTGCAAATGAAAACTATCAGAAGGAAACACCTGTAAGTGTTAAATCAAGCAACTACTGGTTTTCAACTAAATCAATAATTTGTAGCAGGAGAATGAATATGTACCACCCAATCAAAACAAATAGGGGCTTCTTCTGATTATCATAAAAGCAATAAAAAGGCTTGCACAGCATTCTTCCTTCCAATTTGTCTTTCACTCTGCACTATAAAGATAACAAAGTGTGGCGTCCTCATAGACCATATTGTTTTACTCAACGTGTTTTTCCTCGCCAGAGTCTGGAGTGTATTGTTTTTTAATTTGCTGATGGAGACCATCAATTAGAAATAGCAAGTGTTCAGAATAAGGACAATGGACAGAGAAGAAATAAAGGAATTTCTCGGATAAAGTAATGATGCATTTATCCTGTTCTGTATCCTTCCCACTTTATAATTACCCTTAGTCTAGAAGGGTTACAGTTGCATCAAATGTTGTGCATTGTTTGGAACAGGGTGGTGTTTTGTATGCTATGTATGCTATATCAGAACCACTTCAGCAAGAATGCAAAAACCGTGACCTTCCAGATATTCTTGGACTACAACTCCCATCAGCCCCAACTATAGGCCATGCTGATTGGTGCTTATGGGAGTCCAACAACAGCTGTAGGGCTTCAGGTCCCCACTTCACCCTAAAAATACAGCCTTATACAGCAAGGCCATACAGGTTTAGGGGGTCTGAGTAAATTTGTATAGGATTTCAGCCTTAGTTGGAACATTAAGCTTGCATTTCCAAATTATAATTCAGGTGGTTTGCAAGCTACGCAAGAGCCCTCCCTCCCTCCCTCTTCCACAAATGGGGGGAGCTTTCTAGTCTCAGTATATCTTATTCTTAAGGTTCTAAGTCAGGGGCAGGAAACTCATGACCTTCCAGATGTTATTGGACTCCAGCTTCCATCAGCCCCAACCAGCATGGCCAATGGGTAGGAATGATGGGAGTTGTTTTATCTATATCTATCATCTATCATCTATCATCTATCATCTATCATCATCTATCATCATCTATCATCTATCTATCTATCTATCTATCTATCTATCTATCTATCTATCTAATCTATCATCTATCTATCTATCATCTATCTATCATCAATCAATCAATCAATCATCTCTCTCTCTCTCTTATCTATCTATCATCTATTACCTGTCTTTCACCCTAAGGTCCTAGGGTAGATTACAACATTAAAACACAATATTAAACACAGTTTTACACAACTACAAAGAGGGTCCCCCTCTGCCAATTTCAGCAACCAAGAGAGGGTCTGTAATAAATAAATAAATAAATAAATAAATAAATGATAATTAATTTAAACCCTGCCCATCTGGCTGTGTTTGATGCTTTATTATTGAAACATAATAAAACATCAAACATTAAAAACTTCCTGATACAGAGCTGCCTTCAGATGTCTTCTAAAAGTCAGATAGTTGTTCATTTCCTTGATATCTGAAGGGAGGGTGTTCCACGGAGAGGGTGCTACTATTGTGAAGGCCCTCTGCCTGGTTCCCTGTAACTTCGCTTCTCACAATGAGGAACCAGCAGAAGACCCTTGGAGTAGGACCTCGGTGTCTGGACTGAATGATGGGGTGGAAATGCTCCTTCAGGTATACTGGGCCAAGGCTGTTTAGGGGTTTGAAGCCCACACCACTTTGAATTGTGCTCAGATATACACTTAGATAGAGGGACGCGGGTGGCGCTGTGGGCTAAAGCCTCAACGCCTAGGGCTTGCCTATCGAAAGGTCGGCGGTTCGAATCCCCGCGGCGGGGTGAGCTCCCGTCGTTCGGTCCCAGCGCCTGCCCACCTAGCAGTTCGAAAGCACCCCCGGGTGCAAGTAGATAAATAGGTACCGCTTACCAGCGGGAAGGTAAACGGCGTTCCGTGTGCGGCTCTGGCTCGCCAGAGCAGCGATGTCACGCTGGCCACGTGACCCGGAAGTGTCCTCGGACAGCGCTGGCCCCCGGCCAATAGATGTGAGATGGGCGCACAAACCCCACAGTCTGTCAAGACTGGCCCGTTCGGGCAGGGGTACCTTTACCTTTACCTATACACTTAGAGCCAATGAAGTTCCTTTAGGACTGATGTTATATGGTCCCGGCGGTAGGGGCGGAGGAAGGGGAGTGTGGTGGGGGTGGACTGCCCTGGGTGTCACCACTGGGGGGGTGACAAAATGCCTGGCGGCACTCACCGCGGGCCCTGCAGCGCACCCGAGCCATGCGTCTCTCCTGAGAGTGACACAGTGGCTTGGGCACCTGCAGGCTCCCCACTGCCACTGCAGACTCCTCGGAAGCTCTGAAGAGTGTCCTGTCCCAGGCGCCCCATCGGCTGGCTCTGCCGCTGCCCGGTGGCCACTCCCAGTCACCAGTCTAGCTACTGCATTCTGGATTAGTTTTAGTTTCCGAGTGGTGTAGTGTCTGTATATGTGTGTTTGAAAGAGACACATGTGAAATTTAGTGTCTGGAAACAGCCATCCCCTTTAGATTCCACCTTACGTCTAAAGGATTTTGCTCTAAATATGTAACTATGAGGAATGGCTTACAAACGTGCAATTCTTAACAACTACAATTTGTCTAATAAATACCAGCTTTATTTTGTATCTCTAAAAATACCTTGCCATTATTAAGAAAAGTTAGACTAACCATGACAGTGACCTATTAGAATGCATTTTTCTATTGCTAATAATGTCATTATTTTATGAAAACAGTTTGCCATAATATTTAAAACCCGCCAACAAAAATAAAAAAATCTCTTAGCCAAATAAAACCTAGCATAATTAAACTAGTCAGAATGAATTAAAACAGTCAGATTAACATGGAGCCCTTTCTGCCATCCACTGTTTTCTAAATATGCATTTTTAATTAATGTTTAAAATGCACTTCACTTGTACTTGATATTTAATTTATCCAAGAGAGAATGTGCCTGCTTAAAATTATGAAGGGAAAACAAATAAGAACACAAGGGCTGCTTTGTTCTTTTATAACAGAAGAGAAAATTTTTCACTGGCTTTCTTGTTTCACCTTTAACTAAATTAAAATTGTATGGGAATCTGAAGCAGCAATGAAACCATGGCAGCAGCAACATTTAAACTGGAGTCTCACAAAACACACAGGGCTGACAACTTTTGAAGATTATATCAGGTCTATAGAAAACCTAAATTCAGTGATGTGGAAAACAACCCTCTTCAGTCATAGTTGGGAATATCCACAGGGGAATGCAAAAATCTCAAACTGGCCTAGTTTTAACAAGATTTTATTGTTATAAAGTGTTACCCTGTGTAGGTCTATGTGCTTCTTCATTGCTGTAGGGATGAATGACCAAAGGGCAAATGGTTGACAATTCTAAAAGTTATTAACCCTGGAATTAGATGGATCTTCTTGGTGAAACAGCATAAAAAAAGAAAAAGAAAATTGACCTCCCTGGTTGGCAATATGTCCCTCTCCCTAACTATACACATGATTGAGGGTTATTCAACGTGGGTGAATCAGGAATTTTTGGAGCTTCCATTCCTACCTGTTATGGTCTGCCTATGCATATTCATATATGTGGTATGAGGTACTGCCTTAATTCAAAGAGAAATAGAGATCTGGCTTTCATGTGTGTGCACAAATCTTACTGAATGTGTCACTTTGAGATAAATAGCAGCTTCAAGTTCTCATTTGATCATGGCACAGGGATGAAGGGTTCAACTCTCCCTCTTTTGTAGCATAAGTGGGATCATCTTTAGAATGGTCCTGGTTGCAGGAAGGCCCCCAACCCAGTTCCTCCCCCATCCCAGCGTGGGCGGAGTAACGCCTTCATGCCAGGGTGGCACCATAATCACCCCAGGCCTATTGGCCAATCATTTTGAGCGGGGTGATCGTGGGGGGTTTATAAGGGACAGCGTGACGTGTGATGAGCACCTGCTTCACACTGCTGAACACCCACCCACCCTGTGATTTTATGTGTTCTCTGGCCTTGCTTTGGACTTCAGTTATTCGCCTGTCTTGGGATGGGGGCCGGGTAGGATTTTTTTGCATTTGGCAGATTGGCACTGGCCACTTAGTTTTCGCCTGCCTCTTAGCAATCATCACATCTTTGTAAGGTTTGGCGGTTAGGCATTGGCTCATTGATTTGTGAGGGAGAGGTCTGTCATCGCCTGCCCCTCCATTGACCAAGGGTATTCCGTTAAAGGAATCCAGGGCCTGGATCCTGTCTGAAGTCCGCTTGAGGGGCTAGGGCCATGTCAGGCCTCTGGGAACACTGAGGAAAGCTGCAGGTGGGTTCCCCCAATGTGGCTTCCTCTTTGGGTGGTTTACCCTTATTGACTTCCTGCAAAGGGGGCAGGAGTCGGATATAGTCTATGCCAATGCCTAAGCCAATACCGCTCACATTTCTGTAATTCAATAAAGTTGTGGCCTAAAATTTTGCCAATAACCTTAAACTAAAATTCTGTGTCTGTGTGAATTTATTTTAACAAGGGGCTGGTCTGGGGGCCTTACCACGCAAGAGGTTTTCTCATTGCAAGAAGTGAGGTTACAGGGAACCAGGCAGAGGGTGCCCATCCTGTTTAACACTCCCCCTTCAGATACCAAACAGATAAACAATTGACTAACCTTTCAAAGACATCTGAAGGCCATCCTGTATTGGGAAGTTTTTAACATTTGATGCATAGTTGTGTTTTTATACCATATTGGAAGATGCTCAGAGTGCCTGGGGCAACGCAGTCAGATGGACTGGGTATTATTATTATTATTATTATTATTATTATTATTATTATTATTATTATTACAAGATCCCGATCCATGATCTGATTGCATGCTTTTCACAGGCATCTTATTGGCCACTGTGACAACAGGTTACTTTGGGCCGCTGGCAAGATCCATCAAGCTCTTCTTATGTTCTAATCCCAATAGGTTCCCCCTACAATGGCTGGTTAATTTTTTTAATGACACATTAATTGTAACCATACAATGCCATATTTAGTTTGGCTAACTCAACATTAGCACACTTACGGTTTCAAGATGCTCCTTGTAGCTGCACTGTCTAGGCAGTTGGTATTCAGTGATTCATTGCAGGGCTAAAGGATTTTTTGCATCATGACAGCCCATCTCTTTTCAAGTTGTGTTTGTGCGCAGGTGTGCATGTGAGCCGAAATATCCAATGCACCTTGAATGTACCTTGGATGCCTTGATTTGTCCTAAGACATGGCTTATATTTTACTATAGAATCCAATGATACACCATATCCATTATTGCTATTGTCTTCTAATCTGATAGGCTGTAAGATTTGCCTTTGAATTATTTAGAAGTCAAATGAGTTTGTACAAGTCTCTGTCTTCAGTTATGTTTATTCACTGTTCACTTGTAAGCTGAGGCCCAGCCATGACAACTTTAAAACTCAATAAAGACAAATGTGAAGAATACCATATCCAATGTTGCAAAGTATTTCATTTTATTGAGGGGGGGGGGCTATTTCAACAAGTCTAAACAAGGTGTCTATATGGGGAAACACCATTTTTAAAACCCCAGAAATTGTCTCTAGTTTTAAAGATTTAAAACCTCTGAAATATGAAAGGAAGTCAATTCCAATAACAAGCCTTGTAATATAAAGAGAATACCAAATGAGAGCCGCTCTTAAGTGGCAGTATTTGGCTTCAGCAACTTTCACAGAATGACGAGCAACACTTTCTCCCCTAGTTATTTCCCCATAGATAAACCTGGTGACCTGTCATTGCTCTTTCTTCACAAATTAGTGACAACCTTGATTCAAGAAAGAATGCTCAGAATACATTTGCAGTACTGTGAATTCACTCATCCCCCACTCTCCAGAGAGTCAATAAATGTCATGTCCACAGAAAGACAGCACAGGAATAAATTACAGGATATCATGGTGGAAATCGGCAGCCAAGTACAACTAAAACATTCTCAACACATTCATCCTTGAGTCACAATCTCAAAGGCTTTTAAACAGATACCTAAATCCCACTGGAGAACTGAGAATTTAATTTCATTAACCACCTTTAGGGCTGGGTGCTAGAAAAGCACAAGCTACATACCAGGGTTTTCTGACAGTACTATTTTTGAAGTTGTGATGTGTTATTGCTGCTAAGTTATTATTATGGGGGTTTCAAATGGCAGTTTAAAGAATGGCACTGCTGTTGTTGCCTCAGATTAATATTTTGCAGTTAATCCCCTCTCCAAATATTGAGCTGTTGAGAACAAGGATGAGCTCCTCATGTGACCCAGATTCTGTCCGTGTTATCTCAAAATGTTTTCCTCCCATGAGAATAATTTAGTGCAACACTTCTCCCCAGCATTGTATGTACATGCCCTCTAGGGACAAGCTTCCCCCAGTCCAACATCTGTAAAGAGAAAGCAACTAAACAGATGCTTTCAGACACCTCCAGTTCTTTAGGGTAGGCTTTTTCTCCTCTCCTGAATGTGGGAAGGAACGGCAGATAGAGAGAAAGCACTAGCAGTGATGCAAACAAAGTGAGGGGATAAGACTCTCATGTCACAGAATACCACCTGTAAGAGACCTAGTCTTCTCCCATGGTGATGATAATTATTATCATCATTACTGATTTATTAATCGCCTGCTGAACAATAGTCTCAAGGTGGTGTACCGTAAAGATAGTTAAAAACAGTTAAAACACAAAAAGTAGCAAATACATTTAAAAGAAAAATAAAACCATACAAAGTAGACACTTTTAGTAAAGAGCCACATTGGGTTCCTGTGAGCTGTTGGGCTAAAAGGAGGAGAGGTGGGAGTAATAGTAACATGCATTCCAGAGTCATGCCCCTCTGGACTAGCTAACATGTCGCCTCCTTTAATTTCTCTTAGAAAAGATTTCACAAATTTCTAAATAGTACCCTTCATTGGGAAATCAAAGGCTCTAACTATAGGATGACATTAACAGCAACAACAAAAATGCTAAACCTTCTCTCTTTGTTGTCTGGCAGGAAGCTGATAGATACAGTGGTACTTCCTACAATCAAGCTACGTTTGGCTTTTGGAACTTGGAGTGCCATTATGGTACAGGGACTGAAGAACAGGGCATGTGAACTATGCATTCAAGTTCTTGCTCAAGTTCTTGAGGCTTATGAGGGAGCTTTCAACAAATATTCCTGGCTTTCAAAATTATTTTACTTCAAAGTAGTTTTGTTAAAGTGATCTCTGGGTATGAAGTGTGCTGTGCACTGTGATGGCTGAACCTCACTAGAGCAATTTAGAATAACTGATGAAATTGTATGTCTAAAGACATATCAGGTATAATATACTTTCCATAGATGCAGCTTGTGACATGGAAGTGATCAATAACACTCAGTTTTCTGTTTGATGCAATCTATTGAAACCTGACCACAGAAACTAATGTACTTCCTTTTTGTGTTTTAGAAAAGCTTTTACAAGGTTTCCAATTAATGCCCTCTGCTGTTATAAATGGGAGGTTTTTAAAGACCTGTCCGTTACTTTCTCCATTGTGGATTGCATAATCAACTAAGAATAAGATTTCTGTCTCTCATTATAAATAATTATGTGACTATGAATGATATGAGAAAAGTGATGCTGTCAGATTTTGATAAATTCATTACTTGTAGAGCCTACCTATCTGATATTGGAGCTGGGAATAAATGATCAATTTTATTCAGTAGATTGCAGTTTCCTTTAATGGTTACAATGAAGATACTTCTAACATAATTCATCAAAACATGACCCCAATTTTAAATTGGGCTCCAGGCCACTCCCGATATCATTGGGAATAAGAGGTCTACCCACTGCAATCCATGTCTGCTGTCTCCTGTCTTTCCCAATTTATGTTACCAAGGTGATGGGAGGCAGCAGAAAAGCCTTGCAGTTACCACAGGACTCAAGATTGTAGCCTGGTTCATGGGTGTCAATGTCTTTTTGGCTCTGGCAGGCATGAGAACCATTGTAGTTCCATTGCTTCCTGTTCATAATGTGTGTAGTTTTGAAAATCTGGTTTCATGGAGCCTTGGCCCTCTAGACCTTTCTGATTTTTATTTGACACCACTATTCCATTGCTATTTCCCTATGGTACAGGGCTGGCCCATCTATGGGGCAAGGTGAGATGTCTGTCTAAGGTGGTAGTATTCACAGGGATAGCAGATCTGGCCTCCAAGGAATGCATTGGCCACTGCTGCCACCTTTGCAGTGACAGAAACAGTTGTGGCACGCTCTTTGAGGCTGGATCTGCTGCCTCCTTGGCAGCCCCCACAATGCTGCCTCTACAGTAGCCTCTTGGAAATTGGAGGCTCTGTCCTTCCACCCTGGTGTAGATCTTTATTCCACCATTGTTCCTCGTGTCAATCTTCGCTCATCCCTTCTTCCCTGGCGGGAAGCAAGTCATTTTGTGGTTTGCCTCACGTGCCAAAATGTCTTGGGCCAGCCCTGGTACAGTACTTCCATTCCGTTGGACCTGTTGGCATCCTGATCACTTTCTTCACTATTATTTATAGTAAAGACCCTAGAAAGGAAAGTGATTTATTTTAACGATGTGGTCCTCCCCCATACAGCATTTCCACTGTCATCTGGTGTTATAAGTGACTTAGATTGAGGTTTGGGATCTAAGCCACTGACACTTGGTGAACAGTGGCTATTTAATGACTCCCTCAGAAAGCACTTGGCAAAGAAAGTGGTAGCACACATTCCTGCAGTGTTTGTGTTTGCAAGCAGGCAGGCAGCAGGCGGCTCCTGTCTCTTGTGTTCCCTAGGGGCATTCATCATTTTCACAGCCCATGTTTCTCACATATACAGCTTCACAACTCCTGTCAATCACTCCTGTCCTAATAGAGATGTGTCACTTCTGTGACACTGCAATATTCCTAAGAAAACACTGAGAAACAAATCTGAAAGGAAAGCGATCCGTTTATATATGTGCATATCGCTGGCCACGTGACCCGGAAGTGTCTCCGGACAGCGCTGGCCCCCGGCCAATAGATGTGAGATGGGCGCACAAACCCCAGAGTCTGTCAAGACTGGCCCGTTCGGGCAGGGGTACCTTTACCTTTACCTTTATCTTCCCATCAAACATATGGACTGGAATTCAAAGAAGGGTCACCTGCACATGGTGGAGAATCATATATGGCCAGAGTTTTCTTTGCTCTTTGCAACACAGCACAGCTTCACAAGTGTCTTATATCTTCTGCAACAAAACCACAACACTGCAGTCAAAAGAGAAAACAATGCTTGTGGCATATGAACAGTTCTTTCTGATAGGTATGTACCCATTCTCTAATCTTAGCCACAGACATTCAAGGGTGTGAATTTTAGAATGATTAGTTCATATGTTATGAGAGGCCTGTTAAACTATCATAAGCAGAAATGAGTGACTCACGAATGCTGAAACATTTCAACTACATGCTGTTTTTAAATCCTTTGGGCCTTTAGAATTACACTTTGTGCTGCAAATGCAAACACTAATATATATATATTGTTTTATGTCTCAGTGGTAGTGGAGTTATTAACTTAATGTTCTTCAAAGCCTCGACTTCCACAGGTTTGTATCCAAATTTGTCCTGCCATTCACAGATGGCTCTTTGAGACGGCGGAAGTTTCCATGAGCAGAATGATAGATGGTTTTCATGGATGCCCCCTCACTCTGTAGCTCCTGCATCCACCATCCAAAACTGTTTTGGGCAGTATGGGAGTGTGGGTGGGGATACAAGAGAAAGGGGTATTTTTAAAACTTCCACTGAAGGAAATATCTTTCTGTGAGTGGAGAAGTGGGACACAATTGGATACAATCCAATCATAGGTAAAAATAGTGTTGTTAATTGTTAGGAAGTAATTTTGTGAGTACTGTTTCCATAAGGGACAGTAAAATGTCACTTGGGGATAGCTCAGTATTCAAATTTTCTCATTATTTTATTAATCACCTCCTATACAGTCATCCCAAAGTGATGTATAATATGTTAATACAGTGGTACCTTGGGTTACATATGCTTCAGGTTACATACGCTTCAGGTTACAGACTCTGCTAACCCAGAAATATTACCTCGGGTTAAGAACTTTGCTTCAGGATGAGAACAGAAATCGTGCAGTGGTGGCACAGCGGCAGCAGGAGGCCCCATTAGCTAAAGTGGTGTTTCAGGTTAAGAACAGTTTCAGGTTAAGTACGGACCTCCGGAACAAATTAAGTACTTAACCCGAGGTACCACTGTATGTGACAAAGGAAGGATTGCTGCTGCTTCCAGGTATCAAGAAGTGCAAAGCAAATAAGGCTACAATATTCCACAGACACACCTGTGTTTACTAGCACATTCTCTGTTACAAGTAGAATCGGTATCATTTTTAGAGCCCAGTTAAATGGAGAAACTTGCAATCTGTCAACATAATTATCCTTAGTCCATCTATTTCACTAAGAAGTCCAGAGAGTATGAGAGCATCAGGATCTTCTTGACATCACCCACAATTCATTGGAATACAATCAGTTCTAGTACTATTCAAAAATTGCAAATGAAAAATTAAATAACATGGGCCACCATCCAGCCAAATTTAAACAGTTTTAAGGTCTGTTGATTTCAGTAGGAAAATTCAGTACCTGCTTAATTGCTCTTGTTGAAATCATGTCTCATTACAATCAAGGAAATGTAAGATAACTGTGACTAATGTTAGGGAGCGATCCTATTCTACAGTTACACAGGAGTGGGATATATATATATATATATATATATATATTTGCTTTCGTAGATTTTCACGGGTACAGGAATGCAGGTTTTGGTGTCTTCGGGTGTCTTCCCGTGTAAGAGTCGGGGTGTCTGTGCGACGTTTCGACGAGGTCTCACTCGTCATCTTCAGGCTGGTGCTTTCGGCTTCTTGTAACTGGAACAGAGCAGAATCTGGTGTTTGAGTTCCTATAAATACTGTTGAGGGGTGTGGTGTATAGCCTCCAACGTTCTGGGCAGAGAGGAAGTTCCTAGATTAGTGTGCCTTTTCTTCTTTTGTTCCTTAATTACTTGAGGGATATCTTGAGTGATTTCATGAGTGATATTCTGAATACCACTGGGTGGGTCATTAAGTGTAGATTAGTTGCTAAAGCTTTCGTGTCTTGACCTCTTGAGCTTGTGAAGAGTTTTTCTGAGAAGATGGCTGTGCTGCATTTAGTTGTGCTCTGGCTTGGCTTCGTGTATAGGGGCGAGCTGTGGTTTTGTGCTTTGTGCCAGCCAGATCTGTGTAGGGATTGCAGGGGGGTGCAGCATCCGGAGGTGCCACTATAGTTTGGCTACTGGATGGAGTCTGTAATATGTCTGTGGAGAGGGTCTGGGTTTGGGTCTGGTGTGGTTGATTGGTGACGGCGTTCTGTGTGCCTCTGGTTCTGGTGTCGGTTTTTGTGGGGAGGGCTAATTTCCAGATGTCTGGCAGGCGGGACGTGTCGTCACGCTTGTTCATGTTGTGAGGGTGTTTCTCTATCTCGATGGCTTCCATGATTATTCTCTTGTGGTGATGTTCCATGTTAAAGAGCAATTTGGAATCTGCAAAATTAATTTCGTGTCCTGTTTCTTTCATGTGTTGGAAAAGAGAGGAAGTTTTTTCTTCTTTTTTGACGGCATTCTTGTGTTCTGCGATACGTGCATTTATTCGTCTGTTTGTTTGTCCAATGTACGTGGCTGGGCAGACTTTGCAGGGTATTTCATAGACCCCTTGGTTTTCCAGCTGGATTTTGTCTTTTGGGTTTCTGAGGATATTGGCTATTTTTTGGTTGGTGCAGAAGGCTGTTTTGATATTGTGTTTATGGAGGATTTTGCTGATTTTGTCTGTAGTGCCCTTGATATAAGGAAGGAGGGCCATGCCATTGTTTTCTTCTGTGTTTGCTTTCGTAGATTTTCACGGGTACAGGAATGCAGGTTTTGGTGTCTTCGGGTATATAAAATCACCAAATCCTACAGTGGTTCAGCTGCTGTATCCTACAGCTATTCAGCCCCAGAAGAGAAAACACAATGTTTGGGAAATTCCAATGGCACAAATATGACATACAAAGTTTGAACAGAAAATTATTAGGTGTGCCAGCTTAACTATAAAAATTGAGTATAATGGAACAAATAGGAAAGTTTTGCAGTACTTGTGTGACTTTTGCATGCAGTTGAATGGTGTTGAGACTTCAAAATGCACTCTGTCCATATCCCTCTGTTTGAGACATTTGAAATTTTGCTTCTAAACTTTCTTTAGAATTTAGTCTATTTACTTTGCAGTAGACCATCCATAGAACAAGTTGTGTGTCTAGATGTGGGGAGTCGTAACAGAGTTGTGACAAAAATACGATTGGCTATTGGTTAAAACTGTGCAAATACAAGGAGTGGTATTGAAAAGTCTTTAAAAGTGTATTTCATGGGCAGTCAAACAAAAATGTTGAATGTTTATTTTTATTTAATTTATTTTTTGTGAACTGTTTGTACTTTGGCATCTTCCCAGCACATTCAATTCCAAGTTTAACATTTTCTCTCTGTTTGTTCACTCTCAAATAAAGTTAATGTGTTTATAACTTTTCAAAAATATTTCAGCTCGGTCATTTAATTAGTGGCTATAATTAATATGACTTGCTCCAAATGAGATTAGATTGACTGTAATCATACGGTTGGAGTGTTTGGATTGAATTAATTGTACCTTAATTGCAGAATCCTATAAATAGAATGAAAAATATTATTTGGTACAATTAAAGCTATCCACAGCTGGTAAATCATTTTTTAAAAAACAAACAAAAAACCCCACAAAAATTAGAGGTACATTGTTAGACATAATTTTCAGAGGAACAATGGAGGCACATCAGAAGATATGGTTATAAACCATCTATAGGTGCAGCAACATTTGGAATATACATGTGAAATACAATGGATTTCATTTTGGTCACTCTGTCTCAAAATGATTACTAAGTATTTATTTATTATTAGTTTTACAGTTCATCTTTCTTCCAAGTTGGCGTACATCATTCTCTACTCTCTCCAATAACACTGTGAAGTAGGTTAGGCTGACACACAGTCACTGGCCCAAGGTGTGAGCCTCACAGGAGCAACACACTAACCTTTGCACCATATTACTTCTGGAATAGTTACAGAAAAAGAGCACTGGTGTGTATGTTATTTTGTTTTGTTTATTTCCTGGCTAATCTGAATTCAGTGCTAACTTCAATCCCAGCTCTAAGGTTCATATTTCACAAGCCAACGTGATTCCCAGCTAAATTTTAAAATATTTTATTTTTTGAAATTACATACAACCTTTCTGTGATCAGCTCAAGCTGGCAGAATCCCATTTGGGTTATGAAGCCATCATTGCTTCCAAGCATCTGAAGTCTTGGATAGCAATGGGTAACATTGACAATTTTGGTTTTTTAAACCAATTTCTCATTTTTCCACACTTAAATTCATCTCATTTCCACATCCATTTGTAATTTTTATTTAAATAGTTCTCATGAACATTTGCCTGCATTTTAGCATGCATTTCTCACAATATACACACATTTGTGTACAACTTTACAAGCAATTTAACCCAGTACAATGCATTTTGTATGTTATTTTCACTAATATGTGCATTTTTATCCACACTTCCCCCCAGTTTTTGCACATTTTGTACATTGGAGTTCATTGGAGAACTACATTACAAAATTCAGAGAAGTGTGAATTTCAATGGCAACTGTGTGTGTTGTTTTGGGAAGCATAAATGCAAATCAAACTGAATTTCTTCCCCTCTCTCTATCCTTGAACTTCACAGGAAGTAGTCAGAGGCAGCACAGGGTGTCTTAGCAACAGACAACTCTGGAAACGACTTTTAAAAATTAAAAGAATACAATAATTCATAATGCTAATAATATTAGCTAATATTTTATTGCAAATGCATACATAATTAAACAGTCCTATGTTGTGCATTTTCTTCACCACACTGATAGGCTATGAAATGAGGATAACAGATCAGGTTTTCAGCTCACAGAATCATTAAAAGGGGCTCTTGAAACCAAATGTGTTCAGCATATAGGTTTTATACTAAAGGGGCACCTGAATAATTAGAAAGGACAAAAGCTGTTTCAAGTCATGCAAACAAAATAAGATTAATAGCGGAGCATCATTTCAAAAGAATTGCAAAACACAGCTGTGGTTTTCAGGCCAGAGGTAGCTTTGGTTGCAGCTGCTGAGTGGTGGGGAATCTATCTTAAAAATAAAAAAGTCACAGTTCTAGCTTGTATGCTATTCTGACATAAAAAGAGTTTCAAATTATTCTCATAAGAGTAAATATGATCTAATGGGCTGGATATTGGATGTGAAACTGGGTTTCTTGGAGTTAATCTGAGGCAGAGTTACCCATATAAAAATAGGGGCAAGAGATTACAGTGTTTCTGCAGGATTGATTTTATATATTTGCCACACACTGGCCACACACTGAAGGAAAGTTGGGTCCTCCTAACAGAGGGTCCATGTTGTGCTTGGCCCTGAAACTCTTCCCTAACTGGCTTGTGGGCGGGGCTTGCCCCACTCCAAGCCGGTGGTACCACAGTTATGCCAATGGCCTTTAGCCAATCAGCAGCGTGGCAAGGTTGGGGGTATCTATTTGGCAGTGTGACATAGGGACCTCCTTTTGCTTCGCGCTGCCGAACACCTGCCCACCCTCCCATTAATTAGGTCATGTTTGGCCTTGCTTTGGACTTTGGTTGGTCGCCTGTTTTGGAATGGAGGCTGGGTAGGAATTTTTTTCCAATGTAGCAGATTGGTTGTGGCCACTTGGTTTTTGCCTACCTCTTAGCAATCATCACAACTTTGTAAGGTTTGGCAGTTAGACATTGGTTTAGGGGAATGCGGGGAGGGGAGGTGCGTCCATCACCTGCCCCTCCAATGAATAGGGTATTCCGTTAAAGGAATCCGGGGGTCTGGATCTCGTCCGAAACCCGGAGAGGGGCTAGGGCCATGCCAGGACCTCATGGGAACCCCAGGGGTGAGCACCAGTCTATATACACTGACGGAGATCCCCCTGCTGGTTGTTTACCCTTCCAGGCTTCCTGCAGGGTGGGGCAGGAGCCAAATATTGTTCAATACCAATGCCTAAGCCAATACCAGTCACATTTGTGTATTTTAATAAAGTTGTGGCCAAAATTTGCCCATTAACATTTAAACTAAATTCTGTTTCCACTATGTCTTTATTTCCATTCGGGATGGGTTTTGGGGCTCAAAGCACAAGTAGGGAGAACTTCCTGCATCACCCCACCCTGGTCCTACAACTCTGGGTTCATGAGGCAAATTAACCTCAGAGGCAGCACTTATCCTGCTCATGGCCTATGCAACCCTTAGGTGTGGGTCTCAGGCACTACCAATCACCTGCAAGGGGGCCTAAGGGGGTCACCAAGCTGCCTTAGCGTGTTTCCTTTCCCGCATCTAAATAGAAGGTCTGTAAGCAGCAGTGGAGCTGAAGCTTTTTTGCTTGACATGAGATAAAGACCCTCCTCAGGTCGTCATCTGTGTAGAATGAATGTGTCTGAGATGGTAAGGGTAGGAGTAAGTTCTTTCCCAAAAAAATGCACATTCACTGTAAATAGGGTGCCTCTCCAAAAGCTAAACCTGCTGAAATACCTCTGAAGATATATATATATTAAAAAATATTAATTGGTTTGAAGTGCTTTAAAACAAATAATTTAAACAAAAGAAAATGAAACCCTATTCTGCACAACTATTCAGTGTTCAGGAACACTGTCCATTCTTTTGTCTACCCTGTTTGGAAGGCCTGTAAGCAGCTTTTGTGCAGAGAGCTTGATATACTTCTGCTGTGATGTTGTTCCCGCCATGTGTGCTAGCATGGTGCAGCATGGCACAGTCCTGTAGCAAGTGGTGGCCTTTTGTCAGAGTTAATTGGTTAATTAGGATCTCCTGGACGATGTACAGATGGCAATACCTCAAGGAGTAATAACTGCTATAGTTGGGGGTGGGGAGGAGCTAGCAGCCTTGAAGGAGGAAAGTAGGGAGTCTCTGCGGAACAATATTACAAGCCCTGAATGCAAACATTTGTAAATCCATCTTAATTATTAGTCTCATATCCCTAGAATGGAACTAAGTGTAGTTTGAGATAATTGCATGTTTATAAACATGACTGAATAATAGCAATAGCATGCAGAGATTAAGCTCATATCTGTAACCAAGGATAGGCTTCATGGAAAGCTTGTGAAATCTATAACACAATCAGTACCCGAAAATAATTGGTAGAACTTAGCAAATCTGCTGTACATTGGTAGTTTCATATGTGTCTTCACAAGTTTTCACAAGTTTCATTCAAAGAAGGCTACTCTGAAACTATAACAAACAAACATGAAGAAACCAAAAGAGGAATTTCATCATACCATTATATTAATGCCAAGCTAACAATCAAATAAGATAGGAACGGGTAACATTTACACACTGGGTACAATGTGTGGAGAAAATGTAAACAGTTATCCTACTCAGATTTTATTGAAGGATACAAGAAAGTAGTTCATGAAATAACAGCAAAAGTGAAATTGGTTCTACATCCAGAGAGACCTACTGCTCTGTGGATACCTGTCAGGGAATGGCTGGATGAGGGTGGTGGAAGCTACCTGCCCAAGAGCCCCCCAGGGAGGACACAGAAGAAGATGACTTAGATCCTGGATTGTGCTTGCAGAACGCTGAAGAGAAGTCTGGGGAAAAGGACAAGATGGGAGGTGCTAGAACCTGATCTCTTCATATTTTTTTGAAAAAGGACTGCCAACTTCTTTCACTGACCCCTGCACCTATGCCTTTAAGAGGTGCTGCTTGATCTACAGCTATTAGCAGGTAAACTCCACATGCTATGAAAAGCATTTTTGGCAACCAGACTGCTGTTACAGGTATAAGAATAGGCCAGGTGGTGTCCTTTTCCTGGTTGGTGTCATGGTCCTGGATCAGGAGGCAGAGTTGTCTGGCAACTGCAGCTCTGAGGTTAAGACGGATGCAGTGACCTCCGGTCACAAGGCATTTTTTAAAAAATGTAGTTTCCCTCAACCCGACTACTTTGATTTTGGCGGGGGGGGGGGGAAGAAAAAGTTTAAATCAAAATAGACACAATACTTGCATAGGTGGAATTCAGTGCCCTGCTGGAGATTCAAATCAAATGCCCCTGGTCATCAGATTAATCATTTGATGAATGGAGAGAGGTAATAATGGATCAGCTGAGGAAGGGGCTATGAACTCACTGGGACTTACTTCTAGGTAAATGCTTTTGAGTTTAAAAGAGACAACAAGCTCATGGTTGGAATGCTGTTTTTAGCTATTTTATTTCTACTGTTTCAGTAAGCCAGGGATAGTAAGACCACAATGCATCATGTCTGACCTTTAGCCTTTGGCCTGACCTTTGGCATGGACTTGATGAAAGCTACACCTAGAGGGCTGAAGGGTTTTTGTTGTTGTTGTTTTTTACACAAATATTAAAGGCACAGGAGCATTGCCCTCTTGCCACCTTAACACTTCAGATAATGAGAAATACGTACCATTTTATAGCTAAAGCGCTAATGCCTTGTTTTTCCTTGCCTCTCCTCTCTACCCCTCCTCCATAACCACTCCATACTCTATCGAGTGTCTCACATGGGACTCTTCTCCTCCAAGTCATAGATCATTGTGAGGCATGAAATAGTAATGGGGGATGTCTCATAGCATCCCCAGTAGTTAGGAATGAAAACACAATGAAGCATAGTTCTCCAAATACAAGCTGAATTGCTTCAGTGGTTCTTGCTCACTCTTTTTAATATAACACTACCTCAAGGTGACTTATGTTGTTCTGGCTGCACTACGAGTGTGGTCTTATTGCCTCATTAAATTATTTCAGGTTTGTCAAAACCCATAGAAAATGGCATCACATACCAAAAGTATTATCTCCTTGTTGGGGAGAAGTGAAGGGTAGCATTACGGTGATTCATTTTTAGTACGAGGTAATTCACTGAGATGGATCATGAATACATTTGTTATAGTGGTGGAACACAGAGCAAAGACCCTCTTTCGGAATAGTGTAACACAACATGCAGTATGCTACATCACATCCTGGTTGGTATAATAAGGGCACTTCCATTATCCTTCCCAGGTTTTTGTTGTTATTATTTATTGTTTGAATTATAATAGCACCCTGGAGTCCAGCCTGAGAATGGAGCTGTGCTATACAGTGAGAAATGGTAGAACCTGCTTTGAATATGTTATATTTTGAAAAGGCAGGACAGCTGTAGGATAAATGAAGAGGAAGAAAAGAAAGCCCAGGCAGTTGAAGCAGCGAGTTCCACATCTGCCCCACACAGTTCAGTCCCATGCACACATATTCAGAACTAAGTCCCACTGCGATCAATAGGATTTATGCCAAAGGAAGTGCACCCGGGACTGCAGTGGATGCTATGCATCATGCTGATTCGGAAACTCAGCCAGGCTTACTTTCAGCAATTTCAGCCAGGCACTGCAACCCTATGCATCATTACTCAAAAGTAGATTCAAGTGAGTTCGGGAGGCTTTATAGCAAATGCCAAGTAAAGATTCAGTAGATACAGCTATCATAGGGGTGCTTAGACAACTTCCCCTTGTGTTCAGTGAGCATGTGGAAGATCACACCCATTAGCCAATCCCCCACTTCTTACTGCACACTTGTCGTGCTTAAGGGTTCTCCACAGGAACAGGGGCACTGGCTGATCATCTGCACATCTTTAGGCCCTCTTCACACTAATACTAAATCCTCAGATGTGGCGTGAGGGGATAGCAAACAGGCAAGTGTTAGCACTGTGATTATGTGCCTCCTCACAACTCATAATGCAGGAGAGTTCCCTGAAAACCCCTCTGGTGAAGTATCATTAACAGTTTCATGCTCACTGTTTTATAAACTACTCACTTGGCCTGAGCAAGTTTATAACACTGTGCCTTCTCTTAGAAATGTATGTTGTTGCAGCTGCATGAATTGTTTGCCTGGAGTAAATTTGTCAACATAATTTCAATCAACAACAGTGCATAATTATATTTGAATAGTCTTAATGTGGGATGGCTGCAGGATTTTTGTCACCTTCTTTAATGAGCATTAGAGGTTCTTTGAGCCATTGGTGTACAGTAAAAAAGAAAAGAAAAGAAAATGAGTCTTTCAGGCCCCTAACATTATGAGGAGCTTCTAAGAGACAAATCTATGAGTTTTTAAATGATACATTTTATGTGGTGAGGAAGCTGTGGTCATGGTTTAGTTGCCTTCATTGATGTAGTCATTTACATTTCTTTCAAAAAAAATATTCAGTGTGTACTCTTTTGTCTAATAACTTCAATTTATGAGAAATAGTTGCAGATATTCAGATACTGAAAGGCTACAGGTCCTCCTCTCCACTAATGAAGGTTGGAAGGATAGTGTTTCATCTAATCCAAGACAGGATGAGGCATAGGTGAACTATTTTAGTCAAGTTGTAGCATCAATCACTGATTGGCCTGTTTTGTTACTTGTCTCAGCATTCACTCACTAGTTCCTGGGTCACGATGTAATATAGATGGTTGTGGAAAGATTGAGGAGGGCATTTTTGCTTGTCAACCAAACTGGTCAAGGAAGGCAGCTTTGGGTGATTCCCGCTCCCCTTGTTTACACTTTATACCACATGGGGAGGGTAGCAGTTAAGTGTTAGGGGGTGCCAGTAAATTGGAGATGAAATCATGTCAGAACAGTGAGGACTGTGTGGGGAAGTAAATAAAAGGTAGCATGATCAGTGAGCACCCTGAAGGCACTAAGATTGTAAAGGAGGGTTCCTTAGTCCACTCAAAGCTTCAGAACTTGGACTGGAAAATTGAACCATGTTTGACTCTTGCTTGGTTCACACATCCTATAGTTTTCAGCATAAATTACAATAAAAGCAAAACTAAGCTAGAAAAGAGAAACGAGGGGGGAAATGAATAAGAGAAGGAAGAAAATAAAGAAGAAGAATTCAGAATCTGAGGATTGCAGAGGTAGGTCCACCTTTAGCATGTGAAGAGATGTGGCCAAATAGGGCAGAAGCAGACAGTTCACTGTTTCACACTCAGGACTGCAACAAGGTCACCTTCATTTTGGGCAGGGAGGTCACAAGGTGTTTCCTGCTTGAGACAGTGTTGCTGTAATATGGCAGTATACAAATTCTTCTATAAATAAATGAATAAAAAATTGTGTCCTGTTACTTTTACTGTTTGGGATTTCTGTCTTATGCATCTGTTTGTCCCTGGCTGTGAGACTAGCTGGACTGGATCTGGATTCCAAGTGTATCTGTGCTATGTGGTTTATTCACTGTTCTCACAGTAACTCTGTGACGTTAACTAGGTTTGGAGACAGAGATTTGCCAAAGCCACCCAGGAAATTTCATAAGAGAGAAGAGATCTAAAGTCAGGTGCACCCACTCCAAAAGGGTGCATGAGAGCACCCATGCTCAGCCTTTAAATATGTTTTTGGTCGTTGTGAAGTCTAACATATTTTTCTTGTCTCCAGGCTTATCTCAGGAAAGCACTGAGCACATTTTACTCCCAAGGTTGAAAGGTAGGTTGCTTTGTCAATATATGACTTTGCATCTCACCTTCAGCTTGAAGTTTTTTATTGTCAAAATGACAGGTACATGCACCAAGGTTTTTCATATCTTGTAAGTGACAGCAGATATCTCATCATTTTTTTCAACTTTTGAAAGCTTTCTTTTAACTTTATTTTCTGTAGGGAACTGAGACAAAATAAAACATTCATGGATCCCTACTGGGAACATGGTGGTCTATACTGTAAATGAATATTATGTGTCTCCTCACTCAACAATAAGGATAGAGGAAATTTTTTTCCCCAGTTTGCATTCAGAGGTGAGTTTACCTAATTCATACTTTCTGAAATTTTTTTGAAATTGTATGTAATTGTATGTATGTATATTAGTATGTAAACTGAAACACAATCATCCTTCTAAATTCACGCTTACCTGAATTTTGCAATGCAGTTCTCCAGCATATATAAACAAAGATGCATATACAGTGGTACCTTGGGTTAAGTACTTAATTCGTTTTGGAGGTCCGTTCTTAACCTGAAACTGTTCTTAACCTGAAGCACCACTTTAGCTAATGGGGCCCTGCTGCAGCTGTGCCACCAGAGCACGATTTCTGTTCTCATCCTGAAGCAAAGTTCGTAACCTGAGGTAATATTTCTGGGTTAGCAGAGTCTGTAACCTGAAGCGTATGTAACCTGAAGCGTATGTAACCTAAGGTACCACTGTACTATTGTACTGTGTGCATATAAATGCATATGGTCATAAAATAGCATACAAACATTCATTTTATTAGGGAAAATTACATACATACACTAAAGTGCCGATGAACTTTCATGGGGACTTTCTTTTAAAAAATATCACAAATAGATGTGGAAAGGTGGAGAATTAATTTAAGGCTGGAAGAATGAGAAGCTGAGAGAAACCAATATTGACCTATTTGCTCAGCTCTACTTTACAAATCTTTTGATATCATCACCTTTATTTAACAATTTTGCAAACTGCTGAAAAGTTTGAGTACAAATGTGACCCAGCAGAAATTAGTGCTGAACTTTAAAAACACATGATCAGTGATCTTATCCTTTGATTGGAGTTCAATCATTGCCCATAAATCTTAACTCTGTTCTTCATAGTATCCCTTTAGACCTAGTTTATTAACAGTGGGGGGGGGCTATGAAAATATTTGTGTGCAAGACAATCTCATAGACCAAACTGGACATGCCTCCCACTTCTTGGCAACCTGGAGCTGCAGAAGGACCTTGATGTAGGCTTTATGGTGCAAAGGTGAGTGTATCATACAATAAACTTTGTATGATTATTATTTTTGCTAGTGGGAAAATAATTTCTAAGTGTTCAGGATTTTTAAACAAACAAACAAACAAACAAACAAACAAACAAACAAACAAAAATAAGTAAATGAAGTTGTTTCTGTATGTTACCTGTCAGGGAACTGCCATCAGTGATGGAGGGAGAGAGCAAGCTCCAGAGGGATCCCAGAGAGCCTCCCGGGATTGGGAGAGGCAGCCCATCTTCTGGGGAAGGGAATCAGCGTAGCTCCAGTGGAGAAGGGGGGCAGATGGGGGAATAAGCGAGGCGGTCACATGACTCCTTGCCGGGGACCAGCGGGGAGAGGAAGGGTCCTCCGCTGCCTACACCCTCCTTGCGCAGAAGGCTTCCGCGCAGGGAGAGTAGGAGGAGACTGGGCGTCAAAGAGCTTCTTTGCTGGAAGAAGTTTAAGAAACGCCCACTGACGGATTCTGCCAGTGATTGAGTCAGCCACGGGTGAGTGGCTGTCCGGACAGAAAAGGTTCACTCAGGCAATCCAGCCAGGTGTTGGCACAGGCTTACGCACGAGCAACCCCTAGAACCATTACATTACCCAAATAAAAAAACAGATGTAAGACACAAAAGAGTAGAGATGAATAACTTTTCTAGGTTTTTCATTTTTTGTGAAAGTGCACTGCACAGCCATGGCAGCACTGTGTGCAGTCCAGCCAGCTTCATGGAAATAAATTGGAATTCTACTTGTGGAACATGGAGCAGCATCTTTCTTTTCCAGACTCCCGCAGATCAGACACACAGAGATATTTTATGTATATATATATATATATTTGCCCCTACAGGAAAGAGAGAAGTCCTCATCCTTAATGCACCTCCTTTAATCACATAGAAGTGACTGAGATGAAAGTCGGCCTGGGAAAGAATTGAAGAACACATTCCAGAGGGGAGAAGTGAAGACGAGAGAGTGACCCTAATTTATTCTTCTCCAGGATGTTACTGTTCAGTATTCAAATAGCAAAACCTACATCAACCAACTAGCCCTCGTAAAAAGGCCCTTATTCAAAGCTCCAATTTTTCACGTAAAAGCGAGCAAGATTACTTCATGAATAAAACCAGATGTATGTGACATGAGGAAGGAGCCAATAACATTAGGTGGCAGTATAGCTCTTTCATTTCAGATGCTCTGTACAAAATCACATAAATCCAGCTTTTACAAAAGTCACAGCCATTTCCAGATGCACATACAGGCCTCAAGGCCATATTGAATCCTGCAATTCACTTTTCATTGCTGGGGATGTCTCATTAGGAGATTAACTGTTTAAAATGCAGTGCTAATGTGAAAGTTTTAATTGGGAAATCCTGTGCATGTTAAATTAATCTTAAGTACTTTTATCTAGAATGCCTGCTTCCTTTCTATGATGCTTTATATTTCTAAATGCTTTGCATTCTTTTACATGTATCTGAATGAAAGCATAAACAGATCGGCACTTGCTTTTGAATTTTGCTGTTTGTTGAAAAGCTCTGACAAGCTGTTGGATGACATTTCCTGAATCATTAAGTACAGTTATATACATGTTTTAATGCCTTGGTATATATACCTCTCTGGCTATTTGGTGAGGCAAATGTTTTGTAATGGTAACTGACTGTTTCCTTGGTGTACAAAATAGCCATCACCTGGAAACGTAGATCAGAATACTTAGCCTAGGTAGAGCAGCCATTGCTTTTGTGAATATCAATTAACAATATACAGAGTTTTTTTGTTGTTGGGTAAAATGGACATGTAGGATTATTGAATAACTATTTTAGTTGCAGTGGGGCTATTCAGCATGTAGAACCAGTTAAGGTGCTGCTCTGGCATAACTACATACATTTTCAAAAACATCTCCTCCTCAAATGATGCCCCTGGCACATGGCTTAAGTATACAGTGATTGGCTGGGCATATCCTAATATTAATGTTTATAATTTTAGTGATCATGAACATTTTGGATGCCGAGTTTCCTCAGTGACAATCACGCCCACTAGACTGAAGGCACAGTCATATTATTTATGAAAGGGTTCCTTAAAGTGGGCAGTTAATGAGCTGAGGCAGCACAGGGAGGTGGGCAGCATTTCAAGGCTTGCTTGAAATTGCTCAGACTGAAGAGCTAAGGTAGTTTTTAGGGGTGTAATGAGCAAGACGGAAGGCTGTTAAATATTTAATGAGAGGAATTTCCAAATGGCAGATGCCACATAAGGCCTTGTTCCTATTGTTAGGTTGTGGGTGAAGATATCAGACGACACAGCAATTCTTCAAACAGCTCTTGTTTATTCAGAGGCCAGAACAGAATTGAGATGAAGGGCTCAGTCAGCCTGCTTATATAGAGCTCCAGTACAACGTTACTGTAGCAACTTTCTAAAACTATCCAATCACTGAAACGTCACTTTCGATCCTTCATTTGCATAACTATCTACAGTATCCCCCTGCTGGCCCAGGGTGAGAACTTCAGTACATAACGCCTATATTGTGAAGAATAGATCTCTTGATAAGATGGAATACATAGGAGGTCCTTTTTTTGCAGGACACAGCAATCAGTTGGGTATGTAAGGGGTGAAACAATCATTTAGGCATCCTGGTACCAAGCTCGTATAGGGCTTTATGCACCAATACCAGCACCTTGAATTTGCATGCCAAGGCCCCCTGCCCCACTGTTCCCCATTGATTAATAAGCACACAGAAACAGGATTATGGGCTAAAACAGGCCACAACATTATTGGTTACAGATGTGAGCGGTTTGGCTTAGAGATTCGGTGAAACCAGGCTATATCTTGACTTCCGCCCAGCTGCAGGGAGTCGAACTTAGAGTAAATCACCAGAAGGGTGATTTACATAATAATAATAATAATAATAATAATAATAATAATAATAATAATAATATATTATTTATACCCCGCCCATCTGGCTGAGTTTCCCCAGCCACTCTGGGTGGCTCCTGTCTGAAGCCCAGGCATGGGCTAGGGCTATGCCACATCAAATAGAGGCACCCCGAGGGTCTCTGTTGGGGTTGTGGCATAGCCCTAGCCCATGCCTGGGCTTCAGACAGGATCCACATAACTCAGATTCCTTTAACAGGATACCCTTATTGAGGAGGGGCAGGTGGAGGCTACAACTTCCCATTCATTAAAAAGAGGCTTACCCAATGCCTAGCTGCCACTCGAGCCTAAACGGCTTGTCGCCAACACCCTCACACCTGCAACCAACCTCAAATGCCCTCTACAATGCTGGTCAGCCAAATATTGTTTTCCACGTTGGAATTCAACATGCTGAGATCAGTAAAATATACTTTTGTGCACTGGCGATTTCTTCCTTTTCCCTCCTCCAGGACTAGACTAGATTTCAGATTTTAAGATCCCAAGCCTCAAATCCCAAGCTTTAATTATGTTGATTCAAAAAATGTTTAAATGACAAACAGCAAAAGTGGGAGATTTTTTGGCAATTTGAGGGAAGTGTTACTGGTAGCAGCAGAAAGGATTTGCTGGAGGCTTTATCATCATTCCTTCTGGGCGATTTGGGGCTGGGGGAGGTGACTGGGGGATTCCCAAGACATAAAGAAGCCAGTGAAAAAGCATGTGCTGCTTCTGCCCCCTGACCTCAGCTACCAATTATCTAGTTGATCACGGCAGGCTCAGATATGCCCAGCTGGTTTATAAGCCAAAGCTTATAAACACATCATTATTTATTGGAAATGCAATGGAACTGAAGGCATAAATTAAAAGGTGTGTATGTGTCATTTGTAACATGCAAAACATGTCAGTTAACCATATTTAGTCTTTCAGCCCTGGATTAAATTTCTAGTGTAGTTCTTGGAACTTCCCACACATCTGGTTGGTTGGTTAGGAGACAATGGAGGGGTGTGCCTTTGGGGGTGAGATCAAGATGTTGGAATGTTGCAGTGCCTGCTGTGGGTGTAGGGACCGATGCGGGAGAAACATGTCTTGTTGCAGCTGGGGCAGATGAAGGCAGCTAGTTGTGCTGCAGTAGAGGCATCATTTCTTCTCTCTGCCTCCCCCTAGAGGTAATTTCTTCTCTGGTCACTGCCTATGGATACACAACTTCACAGTGCCTGGAGACAGGCAGTTGTTGTCTACAAGGGATTCTCTCATAGCAGGGTTGATGCTGACAGTCTTCATGTAACATTTGCAGATATCTTTCTAGTGCAGAGTTGGTCTGCCAATTGGCCTGGTACCAGAAGCCATCATCTATTAGTTATTTATTTGAGGCTGGGGGAGGGATGGAGAAGTGTGGGGCACTTAACATTCCCTTTCAGTGCTGTAACAAGGGTGCACATGCCACCCTCCTGAATGAAGCACTGATACACACCATCCAACACCACCTCCCATTTTTAAAGACACCTTTTTAACTGGACTATGTTTCTTTAAAGAACGAGAGTGTGCTTTTAGAGCATCTTAAAAGGGTATCAGTGGATGCTTTGCAGATTTAGTTGTGTGTAAAGCAAACCCCTTGAAATCAATGAGATTTATTCGTCATTGAATCAAACCATTGGTAGTGTGCCTCACTCTGTGACCTACCGAAGGTTCCCCGTGGCTCAGAGTGTATTTCTAAAATTACAGTTATCATGATTCTGGTTTCAGCATATTGAAATCCCCCTCTTTAGCTACGATGGCTGAGCATGTCAGGGTTGTTAAAGGGAATGAGGCAATGTAAGAAAGCTATTCTTTCATTTAAAAATAGTATTCAATACAATCAGATAAAAACATTTGAACTTCAGAGTGTCTGTTCTTATTGAACTAACCACTGACAATTAATGGGTTAAGGGAAGGCCCTTTGCTGACCAGAGTTTGTTGGTCTTCTACTTCTACCATCCCTGCCTTTTGGACATACAGGCTGGCTGGGGTTGAAGTGAAATGAAGTCTCAACAACCTCTAGATAGAGACAGGTTAGCCACATAGACTTTTGGTCAGGATAACCGGGGATGAGACAGCTCCACCAATGGTGGAGGACAGGCTACAGCCATGATCCATTTGTTATTGTAGCCATTGTAGAGTAGGAAACCAATCAATGGATGAATCCTCTCACTCTGTATCTGAGCTAGTAGAACTGCCACTCCATTGACCTATTTAAGCCCAAACAAACACATCAAACAGAGTTAACTACACACATCAATAAATGTTGAGTGTGAAGCAGTAAATGTGAGCTGACTTCCACAATGAAATCTAATAGCAGAGATTTTGGGCATTTCTGTGTGGTGATACTGAGAAGAGATAGTGCTGCAGGAAACAGCAATCAGTTTTTGAGACATTTCTGAAAGTTGGGGCTTAGATATAATTTATGTAACTAAAATCACTAAATTCAAATTATTATCAGCACTATGATCTCTCTAAACTTTGCCATCATTTTCTACTAATGCCTGATATATGTTGTACTGCACTTGCTGAAAAAAGGTCCATATATATATCCAAGCACACTAACTATAATATTAAAACAACCATACTTTCTGAATTCCATTAAAACTTTAAAGGAAGTGACTCCTTAAGGAGCATGAGTGGGCACATATGCATGAAATAGAAGATATCATTTAGTATATTTTACTTCTAGAAGTTAAATTTACCACTTGCCTGGATGCAGCTTTGGGAATTTTTTCTTAATGAAGAAGGTTTTTGGATTTCAAATTAGTCTACCGTTCAAAATCCCATCTGCAAATGTTATTTCTCAAAATTTCAACTCTCTAGGCATTGACTTTACTTTCTCATTGTCTTCATGTTTTGAGTTTAACCTTATATAATTATTTTAATCAATGGGGCCCTAAAGTACTTTTAAATGAGGCGGTCCTTTTTTCAGTGTTCGTTTGTATTGAGTCAAATTAACTGCACTTGAGCAACTTTTAAAAACTATGCCTCGAGAGTTTTCAAACTATTAAATATTTTTCTATTATGAGGACTCAGAATTGTTCACTGCAGAGAATAAAGTACCACTTTTGCATACATTACACAAACATTTCATGCTTCAGAAAACCACAATAAATTTTCTTGCTGATTACTTGTGTAATCTAAAGATATCCTGCTGTTTTATCAAGAGTCTTATTAATTTCATTCAAGTATTAAAATTAGCACCTGAAGAGAACACTTTTGTGATTTTTTAACTTTTATAATAATTAGCAATAACTCACCTCATTTATCATGCAACACTCTTGATTTTTATCTCTCAATCAATTAATTGTTATTAATTTTTGAGGGGAAAGAAAGAATTTAAAGTAGATGTGAAAAAAGTGGCAAGATACTCATCTAGGCCTGCTTGACAGGAATGATGATGTTTTCTTTAGCTTGTTGTTGTTCAAATTACAATTAGATAGGACTGTCCAGCTGTCATCCTTAGAATACAATCTCATACATACTTCCTGAGAGTAAACCTTGTTGAACTCAGTGAGACTTACTTCTAAGTAAATGTATTTAGGGTTGGTACTCCTCCAGCCTATTGTTTAGGGCAGGTATGGGATTGTTTCTGCCCCTCCATGCATGGATTGAAACTGAAAAGCTGACAAAAAGGTTTTGAGCAGGATGTGTCTACCAATAGGAAGAAGTACATAGGCAGCTTTAAAGACTGTCCCTGCCCCAGGATTCCTCAGTCCATTTTTTTCCTGAAGCAGCAGCTCCCATCCATCCCCACTGAAGCATGGAATTAGTCAGCTGCTGATTCTTGGGGCTAAGGACAAGTTCTGTGGATGTGTCTCCGATAGGTATATGAGATCAGTCTAGTGTTTCTTGGAGGTTGTCCTCAGAATTCAGCAAATTTTGGAAATGAAACCACTGGACACGGCTTGCAAATTCAGTTGCAGGGGTGAGTATTGAGCAGAGGCTATGGTGGTGAGCACTCTCAAGCATCTCTCTATATTCTTATACCTCGGGTTAAGTACTTAATTTGTTCCAGAGGTCCGTTCTTAACCTGAAACTGTTCTTAACCTGAAACTGTCTTATACAGGTGCCTACTTCTCACTAAGCTTTTTATTCAAGGATGGGGAAGACCAGAAGACTTGAAAAGGTAGTTATGCTCACTCATGCTTATATTCCAGATTGGGGTACATGCTCTGTTTTTAAATTTCAAAAAATAGTACCCCCAAAGCTTATACAGTGGTACCTTGGGTTAAGTACTTAATTCGTTCCGGAGGTCCGTTCTTAACCTGAAATTGTTCTTAACCTGAAGCACCACTTTAGCTAATGGGGCCTCCTGCTGCCGCCGTGCTGCTGGAGCACGATTTCTGTTCTCATCCTGAAGCAAAGTTCTTAACCTGAAGCACTATTTCTGGGTTAGCAGAAGTGTATGTAACCTGAAGTGTATGTAACCTGAAGCATATGTAACTCGAGGTACCACTGTAATATGTCTAGATGCTTGATTCTTTGCATCATGGTGATGGTGGGGAGTGAAACATGTTAAAGATATGCATAAAATGCAATGTCTGCATGTACTGAAGTTAAAACTCATGTAAAGGTTTGTTTTTGCCAAGCAAAAAAGTTTGCATTAAGTGCCAGGTTGCACTCAAGGTGAATGCAGAAGTCTGGTGTTTTTCAGTTTCACTGTGTTAGACTACTCATCGCCAGAAACCAGAGCTGCAGATATCTCACAGCAGGAAGCTGAAACCTGAGAATACAGAGATGGCCAGCAATAGTAGCATGATGATTAACAAGCTTAGGATCGCTCTCTGGAACCAGAGAGAAGAAAAGTTTACTGAACTGCGTTAAGGACTAAAAAGAAGACCGAACCACACTGCTTGATTGTAATGTGTTTCTTTGTTTCTTGTAATGTTTAATTCTTTGTAACCAGTTTTAAGATTGCTTCGAGTAAAGCTGTGAAACTAATTCTACGTAATTCTGTAGTTGCATGTAGGGATGATCGCGGAGTGGGGAGTGGGATCCGGAGGGAGCACACTCTCCACCCACAGGCAGCCTCAGCCTGCTTGCATGGGTGACCTTGGGGTGCAGAGCACACACACCCCTCACAGACAAAGCCACATCGTTCCCTCTGTTCTAACCTTTTGCGGTCTCAGTAGTCTGCAGTGCCCTGTCTGTAACCTTTGTCCCTGAGACTTTTTGTCTCCTTCGTCATACACTGTGCAAGGGGAAAATGATGCGGTGGAAACAGGTGCCAAAATAACTTTGTACCACCCCACGATCTCGGGACCGGAAGATGTGTAAAGGTCACAGCCCAAAATGTATCTTCCTGGCTTGCATATTTGTGTCAATAAAAGGAGGCTCCACAGCGCTGGCCAGCAGCTCACCTGCATTATCAACTTCTGCCTCATGTCCCTCACTTCAGCTGCATATTCTAACAAAGCAGATGCAAAAATACTTTATGGCTTCCTATCGGCATCTGGTTGACCTCTGCGAGAATGGGTTGCTAGACTAGTTCTTTAATACTATTATTATGCTTCCCCCGCCCCACATTTGTGCCTTTTAAGACCAGGTTTAATGTCAGCCTGGATAGCTCAGTTGGTTAGAGTGTGGTGCTGATAACAACAAGGTTGCAGATTCAGTCCTCATATGGGACAGTTGCATATTCCTACATTGCAGTAGACTAGATGATCCTCAGAGCTCCTTCCAACTCTACAATTCTGTGACCCACTGCATTGTCATGCTCAAACAGATTCTCCAGTGCTACAGGTATATTTCTAATTTATTTCTCTGAAAATTGGTGGAAAATGCCTCCTGGGAGTGACAATGTAAATGATAACTTATCTTGCTTTTTTATTATTGAACAGCCTTCTTTCTTATCTAATGAGCAAATGACAAAAGGGTACTCTTATGATGGTTTGGAAAATACCACAGTTGCCACCCTTGATCATCATCATCATCTTTTTTTAAAGTCTCATAAAACTATTGAACCCTAAATTAAGAATGAGGAGCTGATTTGGGCAAGTGGTACCTTGAAAATCAGATATTTTTTCTTAGAAAAATAAGACTGGGAGAAGGGGAAAGTGACATGAGATAACTCTAGTGCACCAATCAAATCTGAGCATTATTATCATTCTTTTGAATAGAGCTTCTGTAACTTTTTACTTAATTGCTTTTTTGCACGACATTCATTTGGTAGATTGTTTTATTTGAGCAGAACAATCTGACATCCATGTTCTGCTGTAAGAATGGCATCAGTAGATGTAGAATTAAAATACCGAGTTCAGATAACTAGTTGAATTAGAATGTATTACAATTCTGTGGTCTCGGTGATAAGGAGCCTGTGAGAAACTTTGCTAAGGAATAGTGACAATTCACTCCTCGCAGTTCCCCTTGACATCACAAGAAGTGAGTATCAGAATTTAGTAGGACAAAATCAACTGGCTTCACCCAAAGGAAATGCTTCATAGCCGTGTTTGCTTTGGACAGAAGTTATGAAATATATCTGATTATATTTTGCATTGGGCCCTGAAAAGCATGGATAAAAATAATAAATAGGGTGTGTTTCATGAAATTATATTTCAGAATACTCTGGCTGGATGTCTTATGCATGCACATTTACTCAGCTGCAGAACAAAAAATCCACTTTAATGCATGCTAAGGCTCTAAATACCCACCCACCCTTAGACTAGAGGAAGAACCAGATACAACACAGCTTATTTGGTCAAATAAGGCCACAGCTTTATTGGTTGCAGATGTGAGAGTTTGGGCATAGGCACTGGGCATAACCATTGACATCTGACCCACTTGCCAGAAGTGAATCTGGGGGAGTTCTAAGACATACATCAAATAGGTGGATCACCACCTTAAAGAGTGTTGTGGCCCAAGCCCTTGCCTTGGCATATGGACAGAAGCAACCCCATCCAGATCCCTTTAGCAGGCTACCCTATCATTTGGAGGGGCAGGCAGAGAATACAACCCCCCCCCAAGCCAAGACTATGCTTTATCCAATGCCTAAACCACCAAAATTGTGATGATTGCTATGAAGTTGACAAAAGCATCAGACTGGAGCCAATTGGCCTCATGGACAAATTCCTGCCCGGCCCCAAAGCTGTTGACCAACCTAGCCATAGCAAGGTCAAATTACACAAGACCCAGACAAATTAAACAAGACCTTAAACAAAAAGGGTGGGGTGATCTGACAAAGAACTGAGCATCGGGGCCAGGGCAAGCTGCCTTAAATGCCCCAGAAACAGACGTGAGGGAAGCCCAGGAGCTTCGTCAGGCCTGTCCCCAAAGGGAGACCTGCCTTGGGCCAATCTGCTGGCAAGCAATAAGCCTTCTCCCTGGCTGGGCAGCCCCAATGATCAGAGGCTGTGTTGGTTCACAACAGGAGAGGTGACAGCGGCCCACAAAGCCACAGAATTGTGTAAGGATAAGTGGACTTGCACAACCTAAACTAAGCTAGCATGCAAGTGAATTAAACCTGCAAAATACTGATAATTTTGAACTGGCCTTTGTCTCATTTTAAAACCACTATAGGAAGTCATTTTGTTGCCCAATGCTTTGCGTGTTGAGTTCCACAGTGCCACCCCCCAAATAATTACACACTTCACACATCAATTTTGTTTAAGGTTTTTGGCATAATTTTGGCCACAACTTTATTCAAATACAAAAAATGTGAGTGGTTGCTTAGGCATTGGTGACTATCTGTCCTTGCCCCCACAGGACAGAGCTGGCACTTCCGGACTCCACCGGAAGCCAGTGTGGGAAACAAGTATTGGGTGAGAAATGAGGCTGGGAATCAATCCAACACTTCTCACCCTCATGTTCCGGTGGGGCTTGCACGGCCCAAGCCCGGCTCCACGGACAGGACGAAAGAATGGCAAGCCCCTGGATTCCTTTAACGGAATTCCCTTTCCGCATCATTTGGAGGGGTAGGCACTTACCCCTCCAAGCACCAATTAACCAATGCCTAACCGCCATGGAGCCTCCAGCTCACCGCCAAACCACTCACAGCCCCAACCAAGACCTCAGCTTGGCAGCCACCGCACCTAACCAAGCCTCATTCCCTGAAGCAGAAAGGTGCACGCCATCATCTCGGAAAAAGGATGGCATCTTAAAAAGAATCGCAGGGTGAGAAATCACCTCTCCACCCAGCTCAGCAATCCGGTGTGTCACAGCAGAATTGATGCGCTTTCTGGCCCTTTCTGTGGCGACTGGGCAATGACTGCCCCTCCAGACGCATCGTTGCAAAAGCTGAGACCAAAATATCATTGCTGTAGGCACCATTGCCCGCAATGTCCCCAAGTCCGTCCAAATTGCAGCACGCAGTGAAGAACGGCCCATAGCCACCAGGTCGTTCTCTCCCAGCTGTATTAAACCAAGACCTCAGCTTGGCCACCACCGCACCTATCCAAGCCTCATTCCCTGAAGCAGAAAGGTGCACGCCATCAGCTCGGAAAAAGGATGGCCTCTCAAAAAGAATCTCGGGGTGGGAAATCACATCTCCACCCAGCTCAAAAATCTTTTTTGAAACAGCAGAATTGATGAGTTTTCTGGCCCTTTCAGTGGCAGCTGGGCAACGACTGCCCCTCCAAATGCGTCGTTGCAAAAGCTTTGACCAGAATTTTTTTTGCTGTTGGCACCATTGCCCGCAGCGTCTCCAGGTCACCCAAAATCGCAGCACGTAGCGAAAAACAGTCCATGGCCACACAGGTCATTCTCACCCAGCTGCAGCCCAACAGCAGTGGGCGGCCCTTCCAGCAGCACCTGCCTCCGAATCAGCGGCAGGAATTCTGGCCGGCGCATTCCCCGTCTAGACAGCCAAGGCAACTGCACATGGAGGAAGGCCGAGACCCAGTCCCAATCCGGACTGCCGTGCACTGATGCCAGCCCAATGCATGATGCTGTGCCCCACCATCCAGATGCGGACAGCTGCTAAACCTAAGATAAAACAAGCAAAAATTGTAAGACACCAATAATGTTAACGAACATAACCTTTGAATGCATTCGATTTCCAACGACCTGTATTTTATTTCCACCGCCTTATTAACATGCTTTCCGGCCTTCTTGGTGGTAGTTTGTCTAGGCATTGGTTCCCGACTAGCTGCACCTGACCTCAGCAGGGCAGCACTGACGACTGGGCCCCACCATATCGTCAGTACCAGCAAACATTGTGGGGGAGCAATGAATCCCAAGGCAATCGCATCCTGCCAGGTGTCGTTCCCCATAGGGGACAGATGCACCCCATCTGCCCTAAAGAGGGCAACAGCCTTGAAGAAAATTAGGAGGGTGCAATATTACAGAACCACCTAAAGCAAGGTCCTATTTTATTTTATTTGTTATTTTATTAACTTTATTTATTTTCTTTATTTTATTCTATTATCCACCGCCTTATTAACATGCTTTCTGGCCTGCTCGGTGGTAGTTTGTCTAGGCATTGAGTCCCAACTAACTGCACCTGACCTCAGCAGGGCAGCACTGACGACTGGGCCCCACCATATCGTCAGTTCCAGTAAACAGCATGGGGGAGCAATGAACCAGGATCAGACTCAAGCTCACCCCAAATGCTCCCAGGGACTCTTGCATGGCCCTACCCCTCAAAAGGGGTCGACAAAAGCATGGCGAATCCTTGGATTCCCTTAATGGAACATCTTTGCGCATTGGAGGGGACAGGTGCTCCAACCCCCCCTCCAGACCACCTTGAACCAATGCCTTAAATTATTTTGAGTCCAGGGAGAGCTGCCATCAACTCAATCCAAGCCCTCTTGCATGCAGGAATGCAAACTTATGCTGGAGGAAGACCGCAAACATTCTCGCCCAGCTGTACCACCAGCGCTGCGGGAGGACCTGCACAGGTCACACTCGACCGCACCAAAGGAAGGATCTCCTCCCAAAGCATTCCCCATCTAGACATCCTGTATATGTTCACGTGGGCAGGAAGACTGAGATGGCGCCCCAGTCCAAACTCGTCAACATGCTTGCCAGCCTAGTGTACAATGCTGTGGCCCAAATGTGCACAGCTGCTCCTATGAAAAAAGGAAATAACAGACAAGCATCGGCACAGACATCATTGTGACACTTCCTGATATAACCCTTGTCAGCGTCAGACTTCCAATGACCCGTATTCACAATCCTGTCTACTGGCAGTCCCCCAGTGTGCAGCCTTTGCAGCAGCACCTAATCGTAAGGAATGAGGAGTGTTCAGCGGTAAGCAAGCCGCAGGCTGTAATAACTGGTGCACGACGTAAGCACATTGATGCCTGGCTAACGGGAACCCATTTTAATGCACTAGGAGCGGGCAAGCCCCCAGGGAATAAAAAGCCAAATATTCTGTTATCCGGGCAAGGGCCCTCCTCACCTGTGGCGGGAAGCCTGATTGTGGCACTCCTGTCCACTAAGTCTGTTTTAGAGTTACCAACTCTAATGACAAGCTCCAAAGGATAAGGAAAAGTCCAGAAGCAATAAGCCTCCAGACTCTCAGCCCCGTGCTGGCTCCAACAACCATTTTCCCAACCCTCAGTGCGAAAATGCAATGGACTGCTGAAAGGAGTCTCACCTTGATCTTTAACCAGCAGACAAGTTTTAACTTGTTGCAGATACTGCATAGGTAAAAATTGACCGACTTCCCGCCCACTGTCCTATGAGGTTGGAGGTTCCAACCTTCCAAGGCCCTGCGCACTGCAAACTTTATACAAGGGTCTCTGAAAAATAAAGCTTCAATATAACAGACATTGCAGCGGACTGAATTCGGATAGTTATAACCGCATGCCCAATCTGCAGCAGGTGGACCAAATACTGCAGGATCTGCTCAGAGGATGGGGGCCAATTCTTCTGAATGGCCGAGAACTGCCAGCTTAAGGCTAAGAAATCCATCCAGGCCTTCCCATAAGAGGTAAAAGCAAAAGGGGAAATGGAAACTGCCGCTCTCTGTAATTACTAATTGTTGTCAAAATGCCACAGGTGGTCTGGAAAAGTCTGGCAATAGCTGAGTCTGGAGCCCAGGATCTGAAACGCTTCATCTGAAAATCGGATAGTGTTTCAGTGTAATTTGGAGCGTAGAAAGCACAATATTAAACCTTAAGTGGCGCAGCTTGAAAGCATGAGCGGAGGGGCGGAGACTGTGCTAGAGTGTGAGGACTGTTTAGCCAAGACCTCACCACTACCTGGTTATCAGACCAAAAGCAGATCCGATGGTCACTGAACTCCTCAGGCCACATGTGAACTGCTACTACAATGGGGAAAACTCAAGAAAAGTTATGTCACATGATTGCCTCACCACACCTGGCTTGAGGCCATAGCTTTGCACACCAGCAGCCCTTGAAATAAAAACCAAAGGGCAAAGATCCAGCAGCACCAACATGAACCTGAAAATCCCTGTGCGGGTTCAAGGTATCCTGCCATGGCGAACTACTATTGCATACATTCAGGAATTGCTACCATCGCCTGATATCTGCCTTCACCACGCTTGGTAGGCATACACAAAGGTAAGGGGACCTCTGTCAGCATCGCCCTTGAGCCAGTGCCACCCACTGGACTCATCCACTTCAGCCCCAACTGGGCTAGGCGAGCTGGGTAGCACTTCCAGAGACCACCTTCTGCACAGGAACAGGTCAAAGTGCTGTGGACTCACAGCTTAGAGTTGTGAGCAGCGGATTCACTCCAACAAATAGACAGTCGTCGCACAGCAGAGTACAGCAGAGTCTAGCAGAGTATATAAACAACTCGGAGAGCAGCTCTGTAGAATATCTTCTTTATTCTATCTACAACTATACAAACTATATACAGAGCTTAATAGGTCTAAGCATAAATAAATGCTGCACTGCACTGAGTGTCTGCAGCTGCCCTTAGCAGCAACCTTATCTCTACACATGATCTCTAACACTCAGTCTCTCTCCCTCTCTGACACTGACTGACTGACTGATTTTGGTGCTGGAGCAGAATAAGTAGAGACCAGAACACGCCTCCTCCTCTCTGGAAAATCAGCAGACTCCTCAGGAGACTCTTGGATATGGGAGGGGTGAAATCTAGGCAGCCTGGCCTAGTGGGAAGATTAGTTAAGTGACCCAGCAAGATCGGATCTGGTGAAGCATCACTTGCTACAGAGGAAGTATTACAAAATAACTTCCTTCAAGGCAGACAGCTTCTCCATAGGCAAGTGGTATGTTTTAGCAACGATATCCAACTGGATCCCTAAATAAAATGGGAATATGGGCAAAAGGTATTGAGCTATTGCTTGCCAGCTTCCAGCCCCCGCTTGGGCAGGGGGCATCTTGTGCTGCCATCATGATATGTAAATTTACAGGGCCGACGCTGGCCAGAACCCCTAAAGAAGTCCCAACCAAGCTGCCGCCGAGCCAGCTTCCTTTTCAGACACACACTCTGTGCAATGCAAAAAACACACTCCGTGCAGTGCACACACTCTCCATGCAATGCAACTACACACTCCGTGCAATGCAAAAAACACGCTCTGTGCAGTGCAACTACACACTCCGTGCAATGCACACACAAACCCTCCGTGCAATGCAACTACACACTCCGTTCAATGCAACTACACACTCCGTGCAATGCAAAACACACTCCCTGCAATGCACACACCCTTCATGCAATGCAACTACACTCCATGCAATGTAACTACACACTCCGTGCACTGCACACACCCTCCGTTCAATGCAAAAAACACACACTCTGTGCAATGCAACAACACACTCCATGCAATGCAACTACACACTCCGTGCAATGCACACACACCCTCCATGCAATGCACACGCTCGGTGCAATGCAACTGCAAATCTCCTAGCAATGCAATGCAATTGCAGCCCGTGCTCTGCAACACAAACTGCAATGCGGGCACGCAAGGTGCTTTCTCCCAGTTGCATATTGCAAACGTGGCGCCCGTTACATCCCTTGCAGTGAGGTAACCACCAAAAGGACCTAAGTGTCCAGGTAGAGCAATAGGGGAGCATGCAGCTGTCCCATACAGGGACCAATCCTGCAACCTAGGCATTACCGGCACTATCCGCTGACCCAGTGAAACCAATGCTTCATGGACCACATGGGGACACTATTTCACAAATGGGCCGCTTAAGGAAAATAAACTTGTTCAGAAACAGCATAGTTCAAGAGCATATACAGAGTGCTCATAGTCCTTGGAGGCACAGAGAGCCATAAAGCCAACCTTCGGGGATACTATAAACGAAAGTGATACCAGCTAAGCTGGGAACAGCCCTGACTAGCCACACAATTTCAACAAGAGAAATGGGGGAAACCTTTTTGCGAAAGAAAGCCCCTAACGGGGGGCTCTCTCCCTATTGGGAAAGGCAAGCCACAGATACAGGGAGAATCTTCCCACAGGGCAGGGTAAGGGGTGGGGTGGGAAATCGAACAGGAAAAGGGGGGAATTAAATTATTTAAGGGACTAGAGAGGATTAAAAAGAAAGGGGGAAATAAAGGGGGGAATTAAATTATTTAAGGGACTAGAGAGGATTAAAAGAAAGGGGAAATTAAAAATAAAGAAATGTAACCAGACAATGAGAAGATTGTCCAAGTGCTCCATGTGATCCGATGCAAAACGGCCAAGAGGACGTCCCTACGTCTGGCCCTTCTATTTATAACTTCTGACTCCTCCTCCAAATTGGTAACAATCATATTTCCCCAGCAACCCGATTAACCCTAAAGGCCAGGGTTGCAGATTAATTTGCCTAGTCATGGCTGGGCGGCCTGTTCCCCAACTGCAACACGTGCTCTCTGTTAGGGAGAACACGCTTTTCACAGCTAGAAGGATTTAATCTCCTAGTATTGTTAATTTGTAATTACCCCAGGTGGGGTAATCACACCAGCAACTAAAGTCATACTGAATATACCAGTGGGCTATAGTTGAAACTATTTATATATCACTGGTTATGTAATTCTTGAAGCAGTCTTACTTACAAAGCTGCAGAATTATATATTTTTAATCACAGCAGTTAAGTGTAATTACTCTACCTCTTAGGAGTCTTTATTATTACCTTTAAAACCAAAGACAGGTCCCGTTGAGAATAATTACCATAACAATGATTTAGGGCATATTTTTGATCTTGTTACAAATTCAATAAAATCTGCATGGATTGATATTTCCCATGTTAAATAACTTATTCATGTTGCTTTCTTATTAAGAAACTGCATCAAGTATGAGGTTTTGCTAAACCCATTATACCCCCCCCCATTTTTCTGACATCTGTACCTTGCTGGAAAAATAGTTTGGGACTCTTATCCACGCTGATTTCAGACCTGTAGGACCACTCCTCAGAAGAAAAAGTTGGTATCTCAAATGTACACACCAGGGCTTAATTGCCCAAAAAGGCTCAGTGAAGGCTTTAACCAGAAAGGGTGAGAAGGTTTGGAAGAAGCCTTATATAGGCTTTCCCCTCCCCTTTGCAAGGGCTCATGAGACAGCTTTTTCCCATGAGCCCACTATGCAAACACAATACTGGACAAAACCTTGTCCAGTACAGTGGTACCTCGAGTTACAAACACCTCAGGTTACAAACACTTGAGGTTACAAACTCCGCTAACCTGGAAATAGTTACCTTGAGTTGAGAACTTTGCCCCAGGATGAAAATGGAAATCGTGTGCTGGTGGCACAGCAGCAGCAAGAGGCCCCATTAGCGAAAGCACGCCTCAGGTTAAGAACAGTTTCAGGTTAAGAACGGACCTCTGGAATGAATTAAGTTCATAACTAGAGATATCATTGCATTTTATTGCAATCCATGGGGAAAAGCACTGCCGGACAAATGTGTCCTGTGGTTATTGGGCATGGAACAAGGCAGCCATACAAATGGGTGGTGATGGGTATTGAAGCTTAGAGGTGACAGAATGTGAGTCTGAAATTAAAGTTTACATAGGACATTTGCTGCTAGTTCAATCAATTGGGGGTCATTTCCTTCCAATTTTCTTTCTTTTTTATGCACGGGGGCTCGTTCCTGGATGTTTTACTATCCACCTAGTAAATGCCTTTGTAAACTGGAGGTGATGGGAAGGTTCTTAAATTTGGTATACCAGTGAAAATATGAGACTGAATTGTTTGCCGTATAATTGTTCATTTTGCTTTAGCAATGCTTATATGTAATAAGTATAGAACACATTGCTTGGTAAGTAATGAGCATAATATAGTATAGATTTTAGTTGAATATAAAAGCAATACTATTTCAAAAAATAATATATTAGCAATGACAGAGAATAAATGAGGGGAAAAAACCTTGGTCTAATGTGTCAGACACAGGAGTGTCAGATACTCCTTGGAATAACAAGATGTGATAAATCTGGGTTGATTATCTTTCACTTTTTTGCCAATGGAAAAAAAAGTCGTTACTGGATCGAAATAGAAGAAACTGTGAAAAATTATGGTGTCTCTGTGCAGAACAAGGCCTGGAATCTAAAAGCCTCTCTTTCTAAAATGCTCATAGCTCTTAGTTATAGGAATTTGATTTAAACTTCAATAGAAATATGTATCCTAGGGCAAAGAACTTGGATAAAAATTACAAAGTCACTTAACATTTTATATTACCCAATTTGATTCCATCTGAGCAGACGAGTATAGCTGATATAAATAATTACTTCTGTAAACTATGGAGATTGGAAGCCGTTTGCAAGTATTGAGAGTTACTATCATCTAATGTTCCTCTTTAACATTTCAGAATAGCAGCAAACCCTTGCAGCTTGATTAAACAAATTATTAAAACCAGATCCATAACACAGATCAGTAGCTGACCTCCATTATAGTTGGAAAACACACATCTTCGAGTACAAACTCATTATCCAATCACCATATTTTTGCTGCAATCTCTATTACCTTTATAGCCAACTGCAGCAGGCTAGCAGAATGCCACCTAGTTCAGCTGCATAAAATATGTTGCCATCTGTTGTAATCTGATGAACACAGAGTAATTTTATATATTTTGAAATGGCACTTTGAAGGGCTTGTTTTCACCTTTACAGTAATTGCATGGCTGGTACTTTGAAAGGCATTTCTTGATGTTATTTTCAGCCTCTGAAGTTATTCTCATGAGTGTTTTCTCCAAAGCACCCTGGTCTCGATTCTGCTAGCACACAAATGAAGAAGGCTTGAGACACAAATTAAGTGCTAAAAGTTATTGTTGTTGATAAATGTAACTGATTAGAAGGCCTGCAAGCCAGATAGATTAACCAGAGTCTGAATACCAGTTGCTGGAAACCACAGGAGGGGAGAGCGCGCTTATGCTTGGTCCCTGCATAAGGATTTCATAAAGGCACTTGGGTGGATGCTGTGAAAACAGTATGCTTGACTAGATGGGTCACTGACCTGATCTAGGAGGCTCTTCTTATGTTCTTATGAGTCTGGGCTCGTGAGGTTGTGTAATAAGGCAGGATTAAATCCCGCCCCCATTTCTGGGCATGTTCACATACACAGTATGGGGCCACACAGCTATGCAAACCTTGAGTATGTCAACCTGACACCCTGGCCCCACTGTCCTGCATTCACCAAGGTGTGCATGCCAACCCTAAAAGGCACCCTCAAGGACCACTGACTGCAAAGGTGGTGGAGGGTGACTGAACAGCGCCCTTAATTCAGTGAGGCCTCAGGTATTTAAGCCCACCTCTTCCTCAAAATTCCCTCACTTGTCCAGAGTATTGCCAATCAGCAAATACTCATGCCACACCAAAGCCAATTAGAATCACTGAACAGTGAAGTGTGTGTGTGTGTGTGTGTGAGAGAGAGAGAGAGAGAGAGAGAGAGAGAGTCCCAAAGGCCAACAACAATTCCCCCCAATTCCTATTCAGTCCCCCAACAGTGACAAGTGAAGGCCACAGTGTGAAGGGAGGGTGCATGTGGCAAATATGGATTAGGACAAAATCAGGGTCATCTTAAGAAGCCTGTCACCTGCTCTGCGCTTTATAGTCTATGAGTTTCCCAATGACCCCTCACCTGGGAGAAACCACTCAAGGCTTTATCCCCAAATATAATGCACATGTGTGTGTTTAACTGATGTATGCATTTGCAAGCACTAGCAAATGCATTTTTAAACAAGTTTTTAGGCTGGAGAAGTGCATTGAAAAATTCAGAGAATTGCAAATTCCAAAGACTATAGTGGATGAGTTCAGACTGTGTGTTTGTTTCAGAAAGTGTGAATTAGGAAAGTTCACCTTTAAATGTGAACTGACCCCTCTTTATGATATGCTTAAAACACAATCCTAAAATGGTAACTTGGAAGTAAGTCCCTGAATAGGAGTGCAGCCTTAGTTTACAGGAGTTCAGTGGTGGTTTTGTGTGGCTGAATAATCTCTAGGATGCTGATACCATAAAGCAGGCTTTGACTTTTGTGGTAAACATAAACCTGCTTACATGCTTCATTTTTAAACACTGTGGAAGATTTGTGAACCAAGCCAGTTAGATTTTTCTAGGTCCTTACATATTATACCTTAGACATTTCCCAGACAGTGATGCTGCAACTTGTGTTTAGATTGGGAGAGATTATTTATTTGCAGGCATTGCACAGAATTATTGTGGTTTTATAGGAACCTTGGCAGTCAGCCATCTTGATTTGTGTGGTGTCAGCCATTAGACAAATTCCCATTGCAATGGACAAAGTATGAATCATGATAGAGGATGGATCAGCCAAATGATATGTGGTGTAGGACAAATGCCTGTTTCCTTAGCATACTAGTCTGAGATCTCATAATTCCACCTGCCCTACAGGAAGACTCTTGCCATGTAGGAACTCATCTACAATGACAAGAATGTGCCTATGGACCATTTTAAATCTCTAAGACCTTGACCAGACAGTTCTTATTTTGTGGGCTAGGTGTAGAAAGTGCAAGAAAGCACCATGCAGCCAAACTAGAAAATCAATCATGAAACCACTTTCTCATGAATAGTACTATATTGCAGTCATGATGCTACTTACTTGTGAGTAGTAATAAGGTTTTGTTTTTTACACACACACACACACACAACCATACGCTTTTGGAATATGGTATGTGAATAAATGGAAACATTACACATCAAACTGTATATGCCAAACTAGCTTTTACAACAATTTGGGAGGAACAAATTGAGAAAGTGACAACTAAGGAACTAATAGTGTTGATGACTGCCTGCAGAGTAATAACTAAAAATTGTAAAACTGCAGAACTTTTGACATCAAACTCTTGGTACACTGAACTATGGCAAATAGCCACAGCAGAAGAATTGGCTTACCAACTTCAGTTAGCTAAAGGCAAAGTTATAATATTTGGTTACTACATATAAACCAGGGACATATGTAGCAACATTTATCAAACTTTTCCCCAAATGATGGACTACATAGGAAGCACAAATTGCATTATTATAATGCAGTATACAGAAAATCTCCAATGAATCTTACATATATGCCTAACTAAATGTAAGGAGGAAAAATATGTCATTACCTTCTGTTTGTAACTACATGATGTAACTCTCTTGATTTTTTCTTGTGTATTTTTTCTATTTTGGAAATAAAAATAAAAATATATATTTCAAATAAATTATACAGAAATATGGTTGGAAGTTCCATAGATCTACCTAAAAGATAATGGCTTTACAATCTACCAAACATTTACTTGGAAGCAAATTCCAAGTGGTTTCAACAAAAACTTTGAGCCAAACATTCTTAGGATTGCATCTCTTTAAGATTTCTGCTTTACGTGCTTTCCTGTTTCCATTGTGCCAGGAATGGAGTTTCTCTCAACACCATGGCAGAGAGACAGACAGATATAATCAGATAATGATGGGGGAATTTCATTATCTGCATTCCTTTTCGGTTGGAAGAGGCTCTCACCTACAGTTTGCCTGGCTGTCTGGCACTTGCTTCCCCATGGAATGCGAGGGCAGACAAAGGCACTGGGTGCATGGAGCATTCCAGCTACCATGATCCCTGATCCCTACAGCAATTCTGTTCTGGAAGCACAGGTTATCCTGGTAATTGGATTTTAATTGGAGTAAACTACAGGCACATGCTATAGACAATGAGACAAGAAACTGCAAAAATGACCCAGCTACAAGGAGGTAAAAGGTTTGGATTGAGAGTGGATTTAATTTGGTGAAAGAGAGTTTGCTTATTTAAAGTTTTTCTCTACATTTATGATATGGCAACCCTCCCCGGAATGCAAATTTTGTTAAAAAATATGTGAGGATGGACGAAATTGGAATATAATACAGAATTAAACAAAATTGGAACTGTGTATGAGAGAGAAAGGAAGTGAGAGGGAAGGGAGGGAGAAACACTATGCTTTGAAAATAAGAGCAAAATCCTCCCCAACCTCCATTATTTACAAAGGAATGTGTTCGAGATAAGAACAAATGGCCATAAATAAGTGACAGGGAGGAAAGGAGTCTATCAGCTGCGGGAATGCAAGTTTTTGGATTAACTCTCTGCAGGCTGGATTCACACTGTTCTTCCTAGGCTGGGAAAATGGAGAAGATGGCTTGTTTACTGGAAGCCGAATCACGGGACGAAGCAATGCAATGACTTTTGGAAACTGCTTCTCCCATCAACAATAGTTGCAGGAATGAAGGATACAACATCATATATGGATGAGAAAACATCATGGGAAAAACTGTCATATGCAGGAAAGAATAAGGATTACAGCTAAAGTTTGTCACATGAAACATTATAAATTATCTAATATACCAACACAAATAGAAATCACAAGATTATAGCTGTTATATAAGGGATTATTATATCGGAATGGAAATTATTAAAATTTTGGAACACAGAAAAAATGTAGAAGAATGAACTCATCAACTCTAGTATACGAGGGAGCCAGTTTAATTAAACTGTATAATTTGACATTTGAATAATTGGCATTAATAATTGTATTAATTGGGTAAAATTGGTATTGTTATAATGAGGCTGCTATTGAAATGATATTGGAAAAACAATTAAGAATATATTAAGAAGGAAGATTTATGCTTTACGCAATAACTGTGGGTTGTATTCAATGTTATTTCTTGTTAGAGTAGAACCATTAAAATTAATGCGCCTGTTAGGCATGTTCATAATTTTCAATGGGTCTTCTCTTGAGTAAAACTTACATTGAAAACAGCCCTTTGTTCTTTACATTACACTAGCATTGTCAGCAGTCAACCTGTAGCACTAATGAAAAAGGATGCTGCTTATGTATGTTACATCAATTTCTTCATCCATCCTACTGCCCTATATGCTTTAGCAAGGAGGGCTTTGCCCTCACCGTTTTACAGGTGGTTGTGGAATGTTTATAAAATAGCTAGTGGGAAAGAATAGATGGAGCACCTACATCCTCTCACATTGCTTTGGACTGTAAAGGACAGATGAGACTTTGGTAGAAAGCATTTTTAAAGAATGCTGGACAAGGACCATCCTGTATTGAATGAAGTGTTTTAAACTACAAATCCTGGGCACTTGCAAAAAGAAAGCCCCAAAGAGGAGAGCAATTTGATTATTTTCTCACTAGGAAATACGTTAAATAAAGCTGAAGATGTGCAGCAAATATTTGATTAAATCAACAATTTTTGTAATTTGCAAATTGTTCGTGGTTATTAAAGAAGAGTTGAAATTACTCTACTATAATCTTCACTAATAACATTTGGTTAGGTAAAGGTAAAGGTACCCCTGCCCGAACGGGCCAGTCTTGACAGACTCTGGGGTTTGTGCGCCCATCTCACATCTATAGGCCGGGGGCCAGCGCTGTCCGGAGACACTTCCGGGTCACGTGGCCAGCGTGACAAAGCTGCATCTGGCGAGCCAGCACAGCACACGGAACGCCGTTTACCTTCCCGCTGGTAAGCGGTACCTATTTATCTACTTGCACCGGGGGTGCTTTCGAACTGCTAGGTTGGCAGGCGCTGGGACCGAACGACGGGAGCGCACCCCGCCGCGGGGATTCGAACCGCCGACCTTTCGATCGGCAAGCCCTAGGCGCTGAGGCTTTTACCCACAGCGCCACCCGCGCCCCCTAACACTTGGTTATTATACTGTAAAACTTCTTTTACTTTGCTAAGACTACTGGTTTGAATTACGTAAATAAATCTCCTCATCAGATAAACTTAAGCATGAACAACAAAAGTGAAGAAAAGTGGTGCAAACTAATCTCCAGCAGAGGTGTTTTTGCTTTTTTCCCAACTGTCCTTGCACTTCACCACAAACTGCCTCCCTAGAACAGCTTTCACTGCTTGCAGGTAGTACCATCCAATGGAAGCCAGGCATATGAATAAATGTATGAATACCCATTTGGTCCAGCTGCATACACAGTGAAATAACTGAAGGATGCATTCAACCTGAAGTCTCGTCAATTTCCAGACTGAAGTGGTTTCAGAAATTTGCACCTGCCTCTGATTTGCTCTGTCTGTTTTGTGGAAAGGTGTTTCAAAACATTTGTCTACAATTAAAAATGTTTTTCTATCTCCTTTTCAGTGTTGAAGAAATGCCAGCAACGGCCTTGTGTGGTGCACCTCACATAGGCCAAAATGGCAAACTTAAAGATGTTGCAGCTTGGCAGGCAGTGACTATCATCTTGTTTTCACATAATGGGAACTTATGTGTGCAGTAACCACTTTTGTGGAGAATAAAACGCTTAAATTGTCCATTTACTCTGATGTGGCAACTTTTGCATTCTTCATGTAGTACCTCTGTCATACATCTGGCACCAAATTTAGCATGCCTCTCATCAAAGTGGCTATGCATTCAGCATGGCTTTTGGGCCTTCTGCGTTTTACAGTAAGCCCATTCACTACTCAAAACTCTATCTGAAATTTGCCAGGGAATGAAGTGAAAAATTGGGGAAGGAAGGCTTAGTGAACATACACATGAAAATGCACATGGAAGCGCACCTCTAAGACCTCTATAGACATTGAATCATTTGTGATCTTTATCACCATAAAAGCAAATGTTGAAACAGGGGCCCAAGCACAGAAAGATGGTAGAGAAAGAAACAGATTTTTTTTCCTGTGCTGCCGGCTTAGGAAAATGCCTCCTGCTTTCTTCAGAAATGTATCTGGCTATCAACCACAGGTAGCACTGTGGGTTAAACAACAGAGCCTAGGACTTGCCGATCAGAAGGTCAGCGGTTCGAATCCCTGCAATGGGGTGAGCTCCCGTTGCTCATTCCCTGCTCCTGCCAACCTAGCAGTTCGAAAGCACGTCAAAGTGCAAGTAGATAAATAGGCACCACTCCAGTGGGAAGGTAAACGGCATTTCTGCGCGCTGCTCTGGTTCGGCCAGAAGCGGCTTAGTCATGCTGGCCACATGACCCGGAAGCTATACGCCGCCTCTCTGCGCCAATAAAGCGAGATGAGCGCCGCAACCCCAGAGTCGGTCACGACTGGACCAAATGGTCAGGGGTCCCTTTACCTTTACCTATCAACCACAGCAGGCATTTATACATTTTGCTGCTCTTTGTCTCCAAAACAGGGTTGAACCAGTGTAGTATTCATGATGTTCCTCCACCTAGTCCTTGCAAGCCCTCCACCACCTGCTGTAGTCAAGGCTGTTATGATAATGATTCACAAAAGGCGACATTATCAGTGAAGGAATGGGTTAGTGAGTGGGTGTCTCAGAACATTTAAGGCAGGAATGGTTAACCTGTGGCCCGCCAGGTGCCATTGGACTCCAGCTCTCATTAGCTACAGCTGGCATGATCAAGATTTAACAAAAATGTATATAGCACTTGATGGTAGTAAATAACATTTTAAGTGGCTTACAAAGTCATGAATGATGTGAATTGCAGTTCAGCAAAAGCAAGAAGGCAAAAGGTTAACTAGCCCCAATTTAAGGCATAGGTACTGGCTTCAGGTGAGGACTTGGCAACTCTAATAGTAACTTACTGTTGAGAACAGCATGCCTATGAAGTGAACATGCCCCATATGACATGGGAACATATGACAGGGAACATATGACATCAGTCCACCTAAGAGGGCATATTTCCCATCTTCCCTACTTTATGTGAAGGTCAGAAGTGAAGAAACTCACACTGTTGGCTATTGAGGAGACCATCAGTTGGCCTTAGAGAACTTCAGGTTACCCAGGTCTAGGAAACAGAAGCACGGAAGCCTAGGCAAGGTGATTCATGTCATTTATGCTGTTCTGTGTTTAGTAACATAAGCTGTATTTTTATGCATTGCATGTTTTATACAATTTCCATATGTATATGCTGTATTTACTTTTGCAGCATTTTTGGGTACTTTGCTTGATTTCGATAGGAAGCTGGAAAAGAACACATTAATTTTCATGGGTAGGTGCAGGAAAGGAGTTGCCTAGGGATTAAGGGAAGTGTTGGGAGCTTTTATAGAGGGACTGATTGTTGCCCTTATGAAGAAGCCCACTCCCTAAAAATGCCTTTGCAAACAATAGGGACTGCAAGCTATTTTTAAAATAGGTTGAGATCATAAAGAATCATTGGAGGAAATGGGATTTTGTTTGAGAGTTAGTGCTGCTACTTCCAAAAAGGTTTTTTTTTTATCTGCAGCAGCTACATAAGAAAGAATAATTCTGAAAGTGAAGTTTTCTGAACATCATCTTACCGTATATTAGAAAGCATGCAACAGTAGAATGTCTATCTGCCCTGTGGCAGATAAAGGCATAGCTACCCTCGCCAAGGAAAAGAAAGTAGCTTGGCAGCTCTCCTTGGATGCCACATTCAGTTCCCTACAAGCACACCAATTCCCTTGCCCAAGTTTAAGGTGGAAACACACTCTCAGCTAAAAGGAGGATAAGAAGAAAGGAAAGGAAACGGCAAAAATTTAAGATGCAGTAGAATGGTTTGTATTTACCGTTATGTTCCCCTGACTTTTGTTCCTCTAGGACAGCTAAGGCAGTTGAGTTTCATTGTTCCCTGAGTAGCTCATGAATATTTCAGTTCCAAATGACTGAATGTTGTTTTTATTAGCCTATTTAAATAGCAGCACCAGTATGTTTTCCTGTATGTGGCTGAGAGGGGGAATATTTGCGGCACGAGGCAATAAACAAAAAAGAAATACATAGTGTGTGGCTCTATATAAATGCAACAAATGAATGCTTTTAAAAGTTCACACTGTAGTGCATCACATCTCAGGCTTGACTTAATGCATCATTTATTTTAAAAGCCACATTTTCACACAAACACAAACTTCTTTGGATAGCAGTCCTCTTCACTCATCTGCCCCCTCCCCCCAAAGATAACAAACTGAGAGTCAAGGCAATTCTGATATTGCCATCTAACAATTCAATTTGAACTTCTCCGCATTTCATGGTGTTTCTTGGCATATCCCTTATTCGTTTCCTTTCCTATCAATATAGCATTGTGCTTGTGGTGAAGGAGGTTCTGTCATTGATTAGCTCGGGTGCTATGGTGGTGGCAGAGAATGTTCAGTTGCTTCAGAAACCAAACACTTCCAGTCCAGTTTCTGTGAAGCAAGGGCAAGGTGTCAGTTGGACTGGGATTAAAACTTTGCACAGGGGCAGAATAAAGACAGAGAAGCTATCTGGAAGTGGAAAGCTTTAAAGTAAGGCCAGGAGAGGCACAGTGGAGATTGGTGGCTGGGCAGAGCCTAGGAAGTGACTCCTTGCAAAGTCCCCATCCTCTTACCTCACAAATAAACAGTGGGTGCTTAAACAGAACATTTATACAAAGCCTTGGTACCTAAAAGAGTCCAACCTTGGTTCAGAAGAGGTCCAGGCTGTCACACTTGCTTCTCTGGAATCATATTTATGGAACTCCCATCCCATTAAAGGGAAAGCATCTGAAGAAATCTAAGCACTGTCTCACAGTAATTTCCCCCTGGAAAATCACCTCCTCCATTCACAACTATATGTCAAAGAACCAAGATTCTGCCAAGCATATACTTCCAGCCTCAAAGATTCAGACTTATACTGCTTTTGAGGAAAAACCTGTTACCGCATCTGCATATTGCATATATAGAAAGCAAGGGTAGTTACACTGACCACTACTGGTCGTGGCTCTGCAAAAAGGAGTAATATGGTGGGGAGCAAATTTTAGATCACATCTTTAAAGGAAGACACCTATTGGAGCTATCTGTGTATTAGCACTCCCATGGATGTTCTAATCACAGGCAAATGTTTGTGTGTCTAGCCAATATATCTATTAGTCCTAATAGTTAGGATTTCCAGTCAAAAGACAAAAGGTTCTTTTGCATTCAAAACACTTTTATCCAGCTTTTAACCTAAGAACTCTGATGGCTCTGTAGTTAAAAGTAAGCAAAGAATTTGGTAATTTTAAATCAGTGTGTGGGTAGCAATCGACTGCTCTGTCCCCCAACATGGTTCCAGGTTATTTTATTTTTGCAAAAGAACATAACTGTAGTTATGAGATAAACAACAACTCAAATATGGATTTTCTGGGAAACAAAATTAAAAACAACACAACATTTGAATGCTCCAATTACATGTTCATGTTCATAAGTTTATTGTTCTAGCCAAAGGCCATGTCAGACTCTTCTTAGGCAATAATATTGATAAAATAATACAGAACATACATCCATAATATAAAAAAGACTTTGTCAAGATCCTGACTATTAAAACATAGTTTGTCTGACATCTCCAATTCTAATATTATTATATTATCCATGATGTAAGAGAGAGGTTACCAGATACACCAACAAAGTCCAATCCATCTTGATTTCAGATTAAATCTCTGAATCACAGCAACAATTTATAGCGATTTTATCTTTTTCCTGATTCCCCCCCCCGACAGTGCACAGAGGGCCAAACATTATGTTACAAAGCTATTATTGTCACTCCAAAGAAACCAAACCATTTCTGCTGAGGTGTGCCTACTTGCTTGTAAGACTCCACTTTTAATCCATGATCAAATTCAGAAAAGGTTTCTATATAAAAGCAAATATAAAACTCCCCACTGTCCAACCGCCACTCTAAAGAACTGGCTATTCCATTACAAACTCCTTTACATGACACAAACACCTTTCGTTTGGCCCTGAGCTATTCCGTTTAGGTACTGACACTCCATCTGAATAATCGGATCAAGCAAAATGAGGTGAACTTTCCAGGGAGTGGTTCTCTGAACAGCGGGGGTGTCAGGTAGTGACAAGACCCAGAAGCTGGAGATTGATAGGTAGTGTTCCACCATCCAAAGATAGCCCGGCTGCATGTAGAATTCCTTCTGGGCAAGCAGAATGTAATTAGCTGTTGATGGATTACCTGGTTTGTTATATTGACCTTGATCCTATTTGATTCAGAGAATTTAGACCACCTTTGTCTTGCATTGGAGTGGGGGGTGTTCAAGAAAGCCAACATGTCAGAAGGTGGGCTCTCTGGTAAATTATCCCCCTCTCATTTTCTTCTACTTTTTAATGCATAGTTCACTGGCCTCTGGGGCCATGTGTACTTATCCACGAAGCAACATCTGTCTGAAAATGAGAAATAAAAATCACAGCATCCTTGTTGTGAAGAGTGAAAATCATGCAGGCTTTAATATGGGCATGCATAAGCTAATTCTTTAGGAAAAAAAGCCTTAAGCCATAGATGGAATGCAAGGGGAGGGGGGAATAAAAGAGCACCAATGGAATATTGTTACTGGCAATCAAATCAGATGTCTCTGAAGGGTGTCCAGTCATGTGCAGTGGAAGGAACATTGTTCTTTCCTCATTTCCTTGGCTGGGACAAGCTGCAGTCTGCTGATTTGCAGATAATTAAGGATTGCATGATGAAGGCAACAGGCATATTATTTGATAGAAAGGCTGAGATGAAGGTGCCAGCTAAGTCTAGAAGATTCTGTAATTTGATGTGACTGCTGTCAGGAACACAGACTAGCTGAAATTTGATCTACTGGCTACCACCGGAGTAGCTGCTGAAGTGAAAAATGTACATGCCGGGCTTAGATGGGTTTACTGAAGTCTCTGATTGTATATATTCATACATCGCTCCAGGGCTAAGAAATACAAGATTAACCTTCTGCATGCCAGAGCTGACAATTTATATTTGATGAAAGATGTAAGTTTACAACAGCTTTATCTCTTTTGGAAGCTGAGTTCTTTAGAAACAACAACAAAAAGATCTTCAGAACACCACTCTTTCCACCGACAGTTTTTGATTTATCTGTATTCTTCACACTATGAGGAGAGCTAACATAAATGATAGCTATCTGGTGACCAAAGCAATAACTTTGTGTGGAATGGTTTTTTTATTTTTATTTTTGCAGTGTGTGTGTATGGGGGGGGGGTGGAATCTAGTGGTCTTTACTAACTTTGTGTGCTGAGGAAGAAGATAATGCTATATATTTCAACATTTTTTATTTTTAAAAGACCCAACCCCAACCCCCCAACAAAAAAGCCACAACGAGAGAAACATGATTTCCCACAGACTGCAAAAATCTCTCTGGTATTCACTTGGTTTCAGTGAAACTGATTTCTAAGTAAGGCTGTGTACACATGACCATAGAATTGTAGAGTTGAAAGGTATCCCAAGATTCATCTAGTTGAAATCTCAATATGCAGTCCTCCATCCAGTTTGAAACCATACCAGACCCTGTTTAGCTTTGCAAATGTGCTAGCAGTTTTATTGCTGCACCACTAGGAGGATATTTACTCCAGCTCTAGTGCACCCTCATTACTGGTGTTTGAAGCCTAGCACACAATATGCTAGTCACAATCTATGGGTATCCTTTAGTTTCTTGAGAAACTAAAGATCCAGACCCACTGGATACATTCCATCAACATTGGGCTTGTGGAATAATGAACTGATCCTGGGACCCAATGTCATGCCAGCCCTTACCCTGCCTGTTGCTGTCAACAAAGATTTGGCTTGATTTCCTTGATTCCCCCCCCCCATCACCATTGTACAATCTTGTTATTTTGCTGCTCCCATGGGTCACATAATGCGCCTGCCTGGGCAATGGCAATTCTTTCAAAGACAGGGTTAATTCTGAGGAAGCTGAAGGCATAATTTCCAAGCAATCTATTTCACAGAAAGCCTACAGTAACTGAAATTTAACTGGGGAGTTCATTAAACAACATTGCTTAATTGTTGTTGTTTGATATGCTACTGAAGCGGTTGAATCCCAGCAAGGCCTGAGGACATGGAAAGGTATGAAAGTATGGCCATTTAAATGAGAAGAAGCATGGCCAGATGGAGTCAGTGAAAGCAGCCTTTTACTTAGATTGACAGTTGCAAATGTAGCATGAAGATTAAAGTAATGAGCTCCACATACAGCATGGCCTGTAAAAGGTCGGAATTCACTTTGGAATGTGTGGTTGTTTTTATGTATTTAGCATGATAAAAGAAACTGGGTCTCGCCTCCCCTGGCCCATCCCACAACAATATTCCTGCTTATATGGTTAAACCTTTATTTCACTTTTAAAAAATCACCTGCTTTCTTGTCACCATGGTAATCTCTTTACAGGATTGGAACTCAGCTCTTGCAATGGAATTTTTCCTCGTTCCTCCTTCTCATTCTACAGTCCCCTGCACCCCCTGAAAAGCTACTCCATCTACTACCGAGTCATGTTCAAAGTCTTTGCATTAATTTACAAAGCCCTGAACAACTTAGTTCCAGGGTACCTCAGGGATCTCCTGAACTCTTACATTTCCTATTTCTCAAATCTTTTCTTACCTCTACAAAGGAAACTTCGGTTTGTATGCCTCATACACAAGGTGCTTTAGAATTTAATTATTGAGGGCTTGGAGTCTGAGATTACCTTATCATTGCAAGAGTGGAATGTGCCCTTTTCTTTTCATTACATTTCCCTTGTGCTCTTCAGCCTCCCTGGCTGCCCACACTCCCTAATGTGAAAAAAGGCTCATGGGAGGAGTTACCTTGAAGCCTTCCTCTGTTTTTTAAATGATTTGTGGGAAGGTCTACCTGATTGGTGGGTATGCTAATTGGTTTTTAAGGGAAGTCCTTCCTCTTTACCTTTTTAATACATATTTACACAACATATAAATAAGTAAGTAAACTGTTTGATATGTCTCAGCCGTTAGGGGTGTAATAATAATAATAATAATAATAATAATAATAATAATAATAATTTATTACTTCTACCCCACACATCTGGCCAGGGCTCCCAACAGAATATTAAAAACACAATAAAACATCAAACATTAAAACCTTCCCTAAACAGGGCTGCCTTCAGATGTCTTCTAAAAGTCAGATACTGTAGTTATTTCCTTGACATCTGATGGGAGGGGGTTCCACAGGGCGGGCACCACTACCAAGAAGGCCCTCTGCCTGGTTCCCTGTAACTTTGCTTCTCGCAGTGAGGCCCTCCGTGCTGGACCTCAGTGTCTGGGCTAAACGACGGGGGTGAAGACGCTCCTTCAGGTATACTGGGCTTTACACTTTAAAAGTGAAAAGACTGTACTAAAAATACACACACAGGTATGTGTGTGGCAGAGTAGGTAGCCTCTGACCTCCTGTGCTCACAGAACAGCCAAGGTGGCAATAAAATGGGGAGGGTGAAGAATGCAGACCACCAGGAATGTGATTTGCAAATTGAAATAAAGCTTTTGATAATTTCACCATATTTTCTCTCACCTTTGATTATTTTTCAATGCAATTTATTTTATTATTAAGGCTTAGAGAATAATTTAAAAAGTGGAACAATTTTTTGACTGAGTACTAATGTATAGAACATTTTATGAGAAGACATGAGCGCTTATGGACTGTGTTGCCCAAGACATTGTCTTTCTGACCATTCATCTTGGAGACGTCCCTTTGATCAACATGAAGAGAATTCTGAGTCTTTCTAAATGATGTCAAAAATGCCATAATGTCTCAATACAGTTATTACTGGTTTTCCTTCTTATTCAGCATGTGCCATTGACCTAGGCACAACACATGAAAGGTAAGCACAGAGCAATTTGGTATAATTAAGTGCATTTTATTCATACCACTAGGAAAGACCATCTGGTGGTAAATCCTGCCAAGTTAGTCAACCATCACTTTAAAATGAGTGCCACCTGTATGCAAAACATAATGGGACATTTGCCACATAGCTCTTTTTTCAAGGATGCCTGACTTCTTCCTGGTTTCTCGTGAATTTCTTTTTTTATGTATGCCTCAATCTCTATGTTCCACACAAGCAATCCCAACTTTGGCCTTGTCTGGAATTTTCATTAGATATCAAAGCAGTTTAACTGCAGAGATAAATAAAAGGAAGCTGTCTGGTTTGGTTTTTGTCAAAATTAGAACTAGTGAGGCAGATTTTGATCCATTCTAAACTTTGACTCAGAAGCATAAGAGAATTATGGTTGCCAGATCTATGAATCAGCAAAAGAAAGTTAACTTACTCTTAAGGTTACAACTAGAGCTGTCACACAATTAAATATATGTTGGTCAATTAATCACCAGGGTTTTTGCTAATTACTCAATTAGGTGATTGGCTGAGTTTGCATGTAAATTCTATATTTATAATGAAAATAGACATTTTTATTTTATGACATTTTCTAGCAAGGCTAAAACACCCACCGTGGGGTTTAAAAAAAGCATTTTAAAACTAGAAACTGGAAGACCCATGATAATTCTCTTTTTTATAAATATTTATTAAAGTTTTCACAGTATTACATAATGAAAAATGAAAAATAAAAAATAAAAAACAGTTAAAAATAATTCCATCTTTACATCACTTATCTTTCATTTACTTGTTTCCCGGACCTCCTCATACCTCCCTTTTTTGTATTCCAGTTCAATTTATTAGTTCAGCAATTCCTTTCCCTCCTTATTATCCTGATCTTTAATCTTAATATATTATAACATTAAATTTTTACCTATTAAAAATCCAATTTTTCCATATTCTTTTAAACCATTACAGCTAGAAACCACTTAACTTCAATCCAACATCATTCTAACATTTCTTAATTTTGCAATATTTCTGTAAATAATCTTTAAATTTCCTCCAATCTTCTTCCACCGACTCTTCTCCCTGGTCTCGGATTCTGCCAGTCATTTCCCCCAATTCCATGTAGTCCATCACTTTCATCTGCCATTCTTCCAGAGTGGGTAAATCTTGTGTCTTCCAAGTCCCATGATAATTCTCAGTTAAAGAGCATAAGAAATAACCAACTCATTATAGCAAAGCCTAAGACCCATTTGGTGTGGGGTTAGGACTGTTGCCTAAATTGCTGACCACTGTAGTCCATGTATTGATAATCTTGAGACTCAGTCACTGCAATGAATTGTGTTTGGAGCTGCCTTTGGGCCTGGTTCAGAAGCTCCAGCTGGTGCAGAATGTGGCAGTCAGACAGCTGATGGGGGGATTTGGCTGAGAGCATATGGCACTATTGCTAAAACATTTGCGCTGCCTGCTCCATCTCAAACCAGGTTCAAGGTCCTTGTATGAATTTTAAAAGCCCTGAACAACTTTGGTCCAGGGTACCTTAGGGACTTTCTGAACCCTTATATCCCAGGTAAGTCATAGAGATAATCTTCAAGAACAACGTTGGTCATCACTTGAGTTGGTGAGGAACATTTGATAAAAATAAGACGCCAAGCCTACAGTGTCATCGGCCCAGTGTTGTGGAATACTCTACCAATGGAGATTCATCCTCATCTTCTGTTTCAACTTTTACATGCTGACTGAAAACTTTTCTATTGTGTCAGGCCTATGAAGACAATTAAGAATACATATTTCCACAACAGTTGGCTGACTTCCGATTTTAACTTTTTAATATTGTTTTTAATTTAATGGTGTATGTATTATTGTTACAATCCACTCATATTCTATTACAAATAGCAGTATATAAACATTTTTTTTAAGTACATTTGTAGCCAAGCAGCCTAAGAGAGTGAGATGTCTGCATGATGGCAAATGTTAAAAGAAGTGCAAAAGTAAAAGCACACAGAGATGAAACATGCTGCTGTTGCAAATGTTAAATTGCCCATTCTTTTTGCCAAGCACTCTTCAGCTGCTACTATTGCTACCACCACTGTGTCAGAGAAAGCCGTTTAGATATTAAACTCCTCAAACAAAGCAGAGAATAGCTGAGAAAAAGTATAACAACTGATCACTTCCTCTCCACAACCAGAATAAGAAGCAAAACACCAGAAGATAGATACCCCCAAAACTGACCAGCAGGTGCTGTACTAAAGAATCAAGCAGTGGTAAGGAAGTCTGTTTTTATCAAAGCATAAGGTTTGATTTCAGTTACAGATAGGTAGCCGTGTTGGTCTGCCATAGTCAAAATAAAAAAAATCCTTCCAGTAGCACCTTAAAGACCAACTAAGTTAGTTCTTGGTATGAGCTTTTGTGTGCATGCACACTTCTTCAGATACAACTGTGTATCTGAAGAAGTGTGCATGCACACGAAAGCTCATACCAAGAACTAACTTAGTTGGTCTTTAAGGTGCTACTGGAAGGAATTTTTTTATTTTGCATAAGGCTTGATGTGAGGATATTTCCACCTTAAAAATTCCAGAATTTATACCTGAGCCTCTTAAGTATGGGGAAAGTGTTGTGTTATGTTGGCCATAAACAGTGGCAAGAATACAGAAGAAACAAAAAACGTAGTCGGAGAATGAAACTGCATAGTGTTGTAAGAGCTGTCAAATAATAATAGTAGTAATAGTAGTAGTAGTAGTAGTAGTAATAATAATAATAATAATAATAATAATAATAATAAATTTCTATACTGTTCTCTTCAGGGTGGTTTACAATATAAAAACACAAAGATACATACCATAACAACAAACCAAAGCAATACTGCCCCCTAGTTTAAATGGTCATAAAAAGGTAAAGGTAAAGGGACCCCTGACCATTAGGTCCAGTCGTGGCCGACTCTGGGGTTGCGGCGCTCATCTCGCTTTATTGGCCGAGGGAGCCGGTGTACAGCTTCCGGGGTCATGTGGCCAGCATGACTAAGCCGCTTCTGGTGAACCAGAGAAGCACGGAAACACCGTTTACCTTCCTGCCGGAGCGGTACCTATTTATCTACTTGCACTTTGATGTGCTTTCGAACTGCTAGGTTGGCAGGAGCAGGGACCGAGCAATGGGAGCTCACCCCGTCGTGGGGATTCGAATCACCAACCTTCTGAATGGCAAGTCCTAGGCTCTGTGGTTTAACCCACAGCACCACCAGCGTCCCTTAAAAGGTCATAGATTGTTTAATTAGCTAAAGGCCTGGTAGAAGAGAAATGTTTTTGCCTGTTGACTAAAGATATGCAAAAAAGCCACCAGGTAAGCCTCCCTGAGAAGAGCATTCCACAAGAATATTATTGTTAAACATATGACAGTTTATTCAATTTTCACAATCCTTCCCTAACTGTTAAGTTCTGTATTATATTTGAGCATCTGCACAATGTAAAAGTTCTGCATTATATTTGAGCATTCGCACAATGTAAAAGCTTCTTCTGGAACTATAGTGGAATATAATGCAAGTTTAGTGATCATTTTTCTGTTACTTGCTTCCAGAAAATACCCATTTGCAAATAATACAGAAATGAGTGCTAAACTAGCACTATATACCATTATAGTTCCACTATATTCCACTATAGTTCTGGAAGTGACTTTTTTATTTATTGTATATCGTATTATTGTTTTATTGCTATGGCCGATGATGACGCAAATAAAGATTCATTCATTCTGTAAGTGACTTCTATATCATGTGAAAGCTCAAATATAACATGGAAATTAATAGTTAGGGAAGTGTAAAAATGGAATAAACTATCATGTGAATGCAGCTTTGGTGCTGGGTTATGTTAAATAATATTTAAAGCTGAAATACATTTATTGTAGTAAGGATTGTGTTGTAGTTATTTTGCTTCAGAAAATGCATGCAAACCTGAGTATTTTATGGAGAAAATGCATGGGGGAAAATTAAAATTCTAGGAGTCAGTTGATAAAAGCTGCCGATATATTCACTGAGACTTGTGAAGGCTAGTATAAGATATTTGGCGTGACTTGAAGAGGCAAGCAAGAAACCTTGTAAAATGAATAACATAATAAATTACAGAACAGAAAATTAATGTTAAATGACTGAGAAAATTTGACTGACAAACATGTGGAGCATTAATGAAAGACAAATGAATCTGAACTGTGCTGTATTATCTCAGAGAGAGAACAAAGAACAAAGGGACAATGGCCTTACACTGTGTAAACAGCTCACATCATCTTAAAAAACCCACATGGACCACATTAAAGTTTAGGTTAGCATTGATCATTTGCAATAGCAAATGTTAATTAACTGCCTCTTTAGTTTTGAGAATTCCCTCTCTTCTGGGTGAATACATGTCCACTACTTTGAATCTTCTTGAATAAATGCATATTTTAATTTATGTAAGCTTGTGAGAATACACCAGGGGCATTTACCTAGCAATGGAATTAGACAAAAAACACAATAAACCAACCAGTTTCTAAAGAAAAAGGAAAAAGGTCTGTACATGTGGTAAAGGGGTTTAAAGCCATTAGGATGAACTATGATGTGTTCTTCCTAGAAGATTAGCTTGGTATTTATCAGGGAGGTGGTCTGCTAGGGAAGGCACTCTGCTGCTTATTTTGGCCCCAAGTTGCTTTGTATGAACATAAGGAGGAAGTTTTCATGACTAACCTCCATACATTCAGTATGACATCTGAAGAACCCTTGGACATACAACATGGAGGACTCTCTCTATACAATTCCATCACTGGCTGAGAGAGTTTCAGCTGCTTATTCTTACTCCCTTCTCCCATTGGGCTCTGCCTGAATCATCCTGACACTATAGGGGGAACATGTTATTTCTGTTCCTGATCTCAGACTTGAGTGTGATTTTTCGTCTGAGAATCTTTTGTAAGGTAAGCCTCTCCGAGAGTCTCCTGGGGCTATAAAAGAGAATATAAGCATTCTTAACAGATAATAACAGATCCCTCATTTTTCAGGTTCTTCAATAGCACTGGTGCTCTTTCAAACATTAACTTAAATCTGTGGGAGAATGTGTGAATTTGCTCCCTGGATTCATGCACTAATGCAACTATAAAGCATCTGAGGACAATAGAACTAGTGACATTGTTCTTTGCATTCTGGGCCAGGTAATTATACAGTTCATGCCATGAACAACAGTTTTACATGATCTGGGATTAAGAGCCTGCATAGCTAAACAAAAACAAAATGTATGGTACCCAAGTCTTATTTCAAAATATCATTTAAAAAAGTATTTCTTACTTACATTAGCTAATATTCATTTAATCGATATGGACTTAGCCTATTTCATGTTGTCAGGTTGATTTTTTGAGGGGATTCATAACAAAACAGTAAGATTCACAACAGAATTCTAAAAAGGCACCAGGCAGAAGCTTCAATACCTCATATATACATACACACACAAAGAATTAAGAAATAAATCTCGGAGAAATGATTTCATGACAGCAACAAGCTTTAGTTGAACTTTTTTATCTTATTCTCAATGTCATACCGAGAGGACTGTAGGCGCGCCTGGTGCTTTCATTTGATCTCTTCCTTTAACTGAACACATCTATCAAAAGTATGAAATCAGCACACAGCTATCAGAGTCTTAATCTTGGTTGAAAGGAAGAAAGCCATTTTGTGAAAAACCAGGTAGTAACCTTCTGAGCTCCACTGCAGTTTCATGTAACTACAATAACATGAAGGTGGTACATATATTTGGACAAAGATGATTATCTACAGCTATACTCCAATGTGCTCACTGCATACAAAATCATACTTATTTTTTTAAAAAAAATATGGAAGTGTGTGTGACCGTTAGCTACCACACTGACACAGCAGCCCAGATCAACTGCACAGCTGCCACTGATGGTGAGCCTAAGTTTTTATCAGGTCTGGTTTTTCCCAGAACAGGTCAATGAAAGGTTGTTAATGGTTAATTATGTGGCATCTGTTTTCCAGACCCGGTCCCAGGACAAGTGGCATAGCCACAGGGAGGAGGAAGCAATGAACAGTGAGAGTGCACACAAAACCAGGTGAATTTTAAATAGCCAAATAAATAGGGCCATCGCTCAGGAGTAAGGCATATACTATGCATGAAGAAGTTTACAGGTTGAATCTCCATTATCACCCAACAGAGCTGGGAGAGAACTATGCCTGAGGCCCTGGAGACCTGCTGCTATTGCTCATCATAATGCAGCTCCCTATGCAGGGGCATAGGAAGGGGGGCAGTGGGGGGTGCTCCGCCTGGGTGTCATCCCTGAGAGGGGTGAGAAATTCTCCTTGCCCGTGGATCGCCGCTGCACCAACCGCCCCCCCCCGGGCAGATTGCCGTTGCGCCAATTGACACCCCCCCCCCCGGGCAGATCACTGCAGTGCCGATTGCCTCCCTGGGTGGATCGCCACCATGCCTATCTCTCCCCTGGGTGAATCGCTGATCACCCTGCGCCCGTGGGTGGATCGCCCCGCCCCGGGTGCATGGCATCTGCGCCACTCTGGGTGCCCGAGTGGCTAGCTCCGCCGCTGTCCCTATGTCTCTATTTTCTGTAGCAAATCCATTGCTTAGCCCTGGGGAATAGAACTGGTGGAAAGTTTTCACCAATCCTATTGGCAATCTTTGGTGAATTTTGTCCACTCTCAATTTATGTATATTGTTCAATCTCCATTGATTTATTTATTGTAATTCAGAAAGGTTTAGCTGTGCAGACTCAATTATTCAGTTGCTTAATGAAATGGAAACTTAATATTATAAATCCATACCTTTATTTGTATTAGTATCTTGGGGAGAAATGTATGTGCTGCTGATGAACTGAAGACGGCCATTACAAATGAGGTTCAGTATTTCCTGGGTGCCTAGGATGCAACTATATTGTAGAAGGTTTGATGAACAGGCTAAGGAGAGTTTGTCAATTCTGCTTATAATCTTGGAATCCATGAAGTCAGTTGTACCAGTCCACGATCCTGAGCACCCCCGTTCATTTTCATTGATGATATTCAAACTGGCATTAGGACCAAGCTCCCAGAGATGCGCTCCATGGTACTTTAGACCTAAAATTGGACGTGTGGATCATGATCAAGATGCTCTTATCTTCAAGGCTCGTGTATTCTTTAGGGGATTTAGCATCAGATCATGGCTGATGTAGATGTAGGCTGATGGATGGAATTAAATTGTAGTAATTGGAAAAAAATAGGTTGAACTCTCTGTATCTAGGTCACTATTACCTTTTGTTTAATGAAAGAAGAGACACACTGAATTTTAAAAACAAAATTCTGTCGCTAAAGCTCCACTATGCAGATCTCTATAACATCTTTAACATGTGCTTAACTGAATTACCCTCATGTAGGTCTATTCAATTTAAGCAACAGAGATAATTGAATATGTTGGATGAAGCTCCCACAGACTATCTTGATAAAAAGATCATGTGCTTTTAGGAACATGAGTGCAAAATAACCGTCTGATTTAAAGTGAAAATTAAAGACACTTTAAAAAAGACATGTCCTACTGTCTTGTTTCCTAGAGCATTTTAGTAACTACTTTTAAAAATTACAGATAAATTAGACTGATGTTATGCCATTCTCTGATACACTCCTGTATGACAGAAATTTATGCTCTTTGCTTTTTAATAAACGACTGATGCAGCTAATTTAGGATAAATTATTTTATTATTTTATGCCTGACAGCATTCCAGTTGCAATGATACTAATGTCAAATGCTCAGATACAGTGGTACCTCAGGTTACATACTCTTCAGGTTACACACACTTCAGGTTATAGACTCTGCTAACCCATAAATAGTACCTCAGGTTAAGAACTTTGTTTCAGGATGAGAACAGAAATCGTGCTCCGGTGTTGCGGCGGCAGCGGGAGACCCTATTAGCTAAAGTGGTGCTTCAGGTTAAGAACAGATTCAGGTTAAGAATGGACCTCCAGAACGAATTAAGTTCTTAACCCGAGATACCACTGTAATTTTTTACGGGCTTGTCCAGACATGCAGCTCCAATTATGTTTCCCCACTGCCAAGAAGAGTCTGGTTGGCTTTTGTTTTTATTTTGTTAGAAGTAAGAAACTGGATTTGAGGGTAGATTGGGAAAGGCAGTTTAGTTATTCATTTAATTTTTATTTATTTCAACAATGTATGTATGTATCCATTAAAATACTTTTTGCAATATCAAAATCTGACCACAGTAAAGTATCCTCAGAAGAAATCTTGGCTGCAGGAGCACAGAGAACTCACACTGCAACCTGTCCCCATTAGAATGGTTCTGTAAGGTCATTCTTATTCTCTGTGACCTCCTAACATGACAGAACACATTTGTATAAAACTGGGGCTATATTGTGGCAAATCATCAAAAGGAGATTCAAATGGAGAAGGCATGAACTTAGTCAATCTGTTGAATTTACCTTCTTAAAAAATGGACAGACATTTCAGGTTAGAGGACAACCTAGATCAAAACTTTGCCAATGGTAGATTTATGTGATATATGTATACAAGGCCAGCCCAAGACTTACTGCTGTCTGAGGCTATGGGAAAGATGGAATACTCCCATGTTCAGAAGCATGGTAGTTGAATCTTGCACTGGTAGATGAATCTTGCCTCAACATTGAGTGCAGCAGGTTAGTGCAAGGGGATGCCCAACAGGTCATATGGTACACACAGCAGTGTCTTCCAGCACAGGTGAACTGCCAGGGGGCCTAGAATGAATGACTTGAGAGGCTGCCACCACTGTCACACAGATTTCAGGCTGAGTCAGTTGCCTCCCTCTGCCTAATGGCAGGGCCAACCCTGGATATATGCTGCGCAATCCAAGCACATTTACTCACAAGAAGACCCAACTGAGTATCAGCCCCAGCCAGCATGGAGAAGAGCCAAAAATAATGGGAATCCATCAATATGTGGAGGGCCAAAGGTACTCCATCCCTACAACAGTGGTGCCTCGCAAGACGAAATTAATTCGTTCCCCGAGTTTTTTCGTCTAGCGAATTTTTCGTCTTGCGAAGCACGGTGTCGGAAAAGTTTTTGAAAAGCTTCAAAAACCACCAAAAACCTCAAAAAAGGCTACCATACCGCGTTCTATGAGTTGCTCCTCGAAGTCAAGTCGCAACTGTATTAACGGTGTTAAGAAAAAGGAAACAAACTTGCGAAGCAAGACCATAGGGAAATTCGTCTTGCGAAGCAGCTCAAAAACCGCAAAACCCTTTCGTCTAGCGAGTTTTTCGTCTTGCGAGGCATTCGTCTTGCGGGGCACCACTGAATCATGTATCTACCTACTGGGGAGTACGCCCCATTGAATTTGATTTATATCAGAGTAGACATGTAAAATATCAGAGTAGACATGTTAAAGCTATGGTTTTCCCAGTAGTGATGTATGGAAGTGAGAGCTGGACCATAAAGAAGGCTGATTGCCGAATAATTGATCCTTTTGAATTATGATGCTGGAGGAGACTCTTGAGAGTCCCATGGACTGCAAAAAGATCAAACCTATCAATTCTTAAGGAAATCAGCCCTGAGTGCTCACTGGAAGGACAGGTCGTGAAGCTGAGACTCCAATACTTTGGCCACCTCATGAGAAGAGAAGACTCCCTGGAAAAGACCCTGATGTTGGGAAAGATGGAGGGCACAAGGAGAAGGGGACGACAGAGGATGAGATGGTTGGATAGTGTTCTCGTAGCTACCAGCATGAGTTTGACCAAACTGCGGGAGGCAGTGGAAGACAGGAGTGCCTGGCATGCTCTGGTCCATGGTGTCACGAAGAGTCGGACACAACTAAACAACAACAACAACAACAACAAGACATGTATTGCTTATTAGCCTGCACACACACACACATCTGCAGAAGTATTTTCTCCTTCGATTTGTGGCTGAAAAAATTACTGATGCCATTAGATAAAAATATTATCTCATAGAGCCATATCTTTAATCTGGGACAAACTAGGGCATGATTAAAGCTTCAACATCCATTTGGTGGTGATAGACTGGTATATCCATCCCAGAGAAAATGGAATCAATGAAATAAACAACCTATAAGCTTAAGCTCTCCATATATAATTTAAGACCCATTTGTTTCTGCCCTAGGTTTTGTGGGTAGCAGTTAACAGAATCTAAATCAATACATTCTCCTTCAGTTTACGTGGCTTATAGAACTGCCATGACTTATTTACAGTACAGCGGGATTAGAAGATGATTAACATCTTATAAACTAAAAGGCATGATGATAAATATTACGAATATTTGGCTGACTAATGTAATTAATGCAAAAGTGTCCTCTACTAATTTTAAGATGGTTTACCCTTAAGTAAAAGCCACATATCACATTTTATCCTCCTTTCTATAGCAATGGCAGGTTGAAATATATTTCCAGAGTATACTTCAAAAGAAAACATTATTTTATAAAGAGTATAGAAAGAAAAGAGAATGTGCCTGAATTGTTGGGCTCTCCTTCACCACCCACTTTTCATTCTTCTGGCATCTTAACAACTGAGTGTACTGAGAAATGTTACACACAAAGATATGGACTGCATATATTGGCTGGACCCCCTATCTGCAACAGGGTACTCACATCAGTTCGCATATCCATTTTGGAGCAGATGTGGTTGGAGATATGGTGGCAATAGTGCAACATCTGGCTGATATCTTCCAAAGCTCTCAGTGCTCACATTCCAGAGCCTATCAGGACCCAAGGTGTTGTGAGCAGTGGTGCAGGTAGCCACTCATTGTGTCCAGTGCGGCACACATGTCCTGCAGCCAGGGGTGGGATGAGCAGCCCATGGAGGTGGGGCGCGCTGTGTGGAGCCTCTCTGCAGCCTCCTCCTCAGCTGTAGGGCGGCTGAGGGAGAGGCGGTGGGCAGACACTGCCATTTCAGGCAGCGCCGAGCCTGCAGGCACTCAAACCACCATTGTGGGTGGTGAGCCCATTTTTTAATTTTTAATTTTTTAAACTCATATTTTTGTCATTTTGTCACCCCCCTTAGTGATGACACCCAGGGCGGTCCATACCCACTGCACCTCCCTTCCTCCGCCACTGGATGTGAGATGAATAGGAGTGTAGGCAATGCACTTCTCCCTGCTTCTCTCTGCATTACAATCCCTAAGTGACTGAGAATACACAGATACCAAAACATTAGACGTGCTGTTCTCTTTTTAAAAAATCACTTGCAGAGAAAACTTGTAATCAGTGACCCAAATACAATTTGAGCAGAGCAAACTTTGCACATCACTCTTTTGAACTGCAGAATAAACTACTTCTCCATTGCAGCCCCATGCCCCTCAAGACTGCTAACCAGTGAAGCTCCAGACACATTTTTGCAGGGGTAAGCACATGTGGGAGGTAGGCTTGCAGTGGTAAAGTAGTGAGCAGAGGATAATTAAGCATATAGCCTTAGAGCAAGGCTAAATAATTACTTTCAGTATGAGGGTGTCATGGTGCAGGCGCCAGCTTCGCCTGCTGAAGGGGGAGAAGGCAGAGTGACTCCACCTGCAACTGATCAGCCTTCAAGGACTCAGAGGAGAGGGCACTGATGAGAACCAGCTGGCTTCAGCCTTCTTAAGCAGAGCTTCCAGCAGCAGGCAAATGCTGGTGACAATACTTGTAGTTCTTGGCCCTACCGCGCTACTTCCTGCTTGTCTTGACCCCATGATCATTGGGTTGCCTGGACAATCTGACCCCACGTATTGCTGTTTGTCTGACTCTAGGACTGGCCCTGGTTTCAGATGCTGACCCTGACTCCAGCCAAGTACATCTTAGAGACTCTTCTGGTTGACTGACCTCCCATTCCACTTAGCTCTGTGTGTTGTTGCTGAACAATGAGAGTATCTAGGGGCTGCAGCTCAATCAATCTCATAATCCTGATCCCCCCCCCCGCAAAAAAAGCTCAATGACTTTCGTTCTCCCTCTCCCCAAAAAGCTCAACAAGTTGGACATGCCTGCTCTACATCTTCCTTCCTAGTAAGCAATTTACATTATCACCATTTAAGGACATTTTCCAGCCAGCCAGAAGCATTCAAGGAGCATATAAAGCAGGGCCATTAAGGGGTGTGGTGTGGGGAGAAGCCTAGCCTGGGCAGAGTCACAAGGGATAGGGACAGTCATGGAGGGTCACATTCAGCTCCCTGGACTGCAGTTCCCTAGTCCTGCCTTAGATAATGTAAGTCCCTGCAGAATAATTGGAATCAGCTGCAAATTTTATACACACACACACAGTGGCAGAGCAAGCAGATCGGGCGCCTGGGGCGGCACACATACCCTGTGCCCAGGGGCAGGGCCAGCCACCCCCACGGGTGGGGCAAGCCGGGGCAGAACACTCCGCGGGTCCTCCGAGGAGTCTGCCTGCTTCCTCCCACTCTCCCAGCCCTATAGCTGAGGGGGAGGCAGCAGGTGGACCATTTGGGCAGCATGGAGCCTGCATGCGCCCAAGCCCCTGCATCTCTCCCAGGTGAGACACGTGACTCGGGCACGCTGCAGGCCCTGCGGTGAGTGTTGCCCAGCATTTTGTCACACCCCTTCAGTGGTGACAACTGGGGGCCGGCCGTCCCCACCGCCCCCTTCCTCCACCCCTGGACACACACACTGTTAATTTTACATTTTGAGCTGGTCATTCCATGGTAATTCAAACGTTTGCCACTATATGGGTAGAACCAGTTTGCTTTTTTGTTTTGAGAAAAACAATGTCCCTAGGAAATTTTATTTATAGAAGAAGAAGAAGAAGAGTTTGGATTTGATATCCCGCCTTTCACTCCCTATAAGGAGTCTCAAAGCGGCTAACATTCTCCTTTCCCTTCCTCCCCCACAACAAACACTCTGTGAGGTGAGTGGGGCTGAGAGACTTCAGAGAAGTTTGACTGGCCCAAGGTCACCCAGCAGCTGCATGTGGAAGAGCGGAGACACGAACCCGGTCCCCCAGATTACGAGACTACCGCTCTTAACCACTACACCACACTGGCTTATATTCTTTCTCTATGTAAAATTTTATATTCATAGAAAAAACATGAAAGAAAATGTTATTCTTGGATAACTATTCTTCTTAGCCATCTTATGATTTTAAAGTTGTCACCATCCTGCACAGAAGAATACTGTCCCCGAACCTGTGTCCCAATATTTTACACTCTGACCTGCAACTGCTCTAGACTGAATTCCCAATTCTAAATGTTTCTGGTGTAGGGCTGGTCCTAACTCTGCAAGCATGATCTGAAACCTAGTCAAATAGCTCTGGTATTTCACAAAATGTGTCCTAAATGACTAACAAATATTCCTTTAATTATGCAGATTGATAAGCATATTTGACTTGTAGCTGTCACTAAAGTTAATTATGCAATAAATCTGTGATTAAACATCCCCACATTGTTGTCATTGACTTTCAACTTCAGTCTTTATTACAATTGGTTTTTTAAAAAAAGTATGGTGAAACAATATGCAGATTTCTTTAAATCTGCGGCACCATAGGCCAGTTTAATTGATGAGTAATATTGTTTAAATTGACTTGGTTAATGTGATCTTTAGGCCATGATGCTGTACTTTCTTCAGCAGTAGAATTGCCATTACCTTTTTACACAGTCATGGTCAAGATGATGACATTAGGAAGCTGAGCATTAAATAGTCAATCTGCAAAAAATTGGAAATGGGTTTTATTGGCTGTAATAGAAATTACACATACAAGGTCTGATGGCTGTGTAAAGTATGAAGTGACCATTAAATTATTCTGGGGATGCTTGATGTCTGCATGGTGTGTGTGTGTGTGTGTGTGTGTGTGTGTGTGTGTGTGTGTATTCATCAAATATGCCACATTCATTCATGTGATCTTTTTAATTTTTGGAGAGAAACTGTTTGTGTCAGGCCCATTTTGTGTAAAACTGAATTGCTCTATATTAAAAGTGTAGAAAATTAGAAACTGAGTGTGGTAGTTTAGCGACATTTGTGAAGTCTGTAGTCTATGAAATGGAGTTCTGAACATCATCTGCTATTGGCAGATGCCCTTTATGGGTCACACACCAGGTTATTAATGCAGTCTGGTTAAAAGGAGAGAGAAAGCAACATGAGCGGTCATGACAGCAAAAGCCATCCGCCTAAGCTTGAGTAAAAAAAAAACCCCAAAAATTGTGCTTTGAAAACCAATGAACTTCTGTATACCTTTTGCCCTCCATGCACCTGTTATTGGAGGACACTGAACGCAGAAGGGTGGAGCTCATAATCAAGTGATAATTATGTAGTACTATTTAAAAATAACTTTGATTAACAAAAATAGTAACATACAAAGCCCCAGATATTACAAAGTAGCAAATATAGCTCTGTACAGAATATAAAACAACTAATTACAGTATCCATAAAGAAGGCTGATCGCTGAAGAATTGATGCTTTTGAATTATGGTGCTGGAGGAGACTCTTGAGAGTCCCATGGACTGCAAGAAGATCAAACCTATCCATTCTTAATGAAATCAGCCCTGAGTGCTCATTGGAAGGACAGATCCTGAAGCTGAGACTCCAATACTTTGGCCACCTCATGAGAAGAGAAGACTCCCTGGAAAAGACCCTGATGTTGGGAAAGATGGAGGGCACAAGGAGAAGTGGATGACAGAGGACGAGATGGTTGGATATTGTTTTCGAAGCTACCAGCATGAGTTTGACTAAACTGCGGGAGGCAGTGGAAGACAGAAGTGCCTGGCGTGCTCTGGTCCATGGGGTCACGAAGAGTCAGACATGACTAAACGAATAAACAACAACAACAGTTACAGTATCTGTAGCAACTATTGATCTGTATGGAACACCGAAGTTCTATACAAATACAGCTTCATAATATGGTCCCAGTGCTATTTCTGCATGTCCTGGAAGCAACTGGCCACAACAGTTGTACTTGTTCTTGTCCCCCTCCGCCCATTTTAAAGCTGTTTTTATAGTTATGTATTATATTGTTGCAACCAATCCTGTTGGTTTATGGTTTTAGCAGTTTTGGCAGATAAACCTCTATGGCTTTAATAGCCTGGGTCCAAAGACTCTGCTGTGTGAATGGAGATTCCATTAGCACAGAAGGGCTTTCTTATTTTGTCCATATCTGTAGCCTTTCAGAAACCCTGGAAGTCCGTTTTTTTGAGGTGATCTTAACTCTGGGACAAACTGACAAATCCTTCTGCCCCACAGGAGAAGAAGCATCTCCTGCAACTGGATCTTTGCTTACAAAGCTAGGTATTTGTATTTTAAATGGTTCTTTATTTTTCTTAAAATAAATAAGGCAAACCACTTTTAAGATATATATTCTGCTTAAAGGCAGCATAAAATGCTTTCAAGTAAAGTACTGTAAGTAAAAATAAATAAGTACATGAATAAATGGAGCCACTGTTCATTCTTCTCATAATATCATCCCTGCAAATGGCTAATTGTTTGCCTAGCTGTAAATCTATGCCCCTCAGATGATATAGAACCATGGAGGGATAGCCCTATAAATTATTGCCAGAGATTGAACTGGAGAGTGCCAGAGAGTACTTTATCACTTAAAGCAGTTTATTACTATGTTTGTAGGAAGCCACACACAGTGTAGAAGGCACTCCACAACAGCAGGCCTAAGCAGAATGGATTACAAAGTAGGGAATTTCGACCTCATAAAATGTGAAGACTTTTTATTTTAAAAGGACTGGATTTTTGAAACTGTGTATGATACCTTTACATTGCGTGACCAGGCGGTGACAGCCCCAGCCCCCAGGGATCATAAGGAAGGAATAAAGACTCTGACAACATTATATGGAATTAAAATTAGCCCACAACTTTATTAAACTTCCAAATGTAGGAAGACCTTGGCTTAGGCCTTGGGCGTGTATCTCTCCCAACCCCCCATCTGGGGGGAACTGGGGCTCATCAGGGTAAATGGGATATGGGGTGCTCTGTGAGATGAAAGTGTAGCAGGCAGCCAAGCCCATATCCCCACACGCAGGGTAGTTCACTGATGACCTTTCAGTGTATGGCCAGTGACGCCCATATATATATAACCCCTTTAAGATGAGGACCCTGGACTTACCGCCACAGGGGTGTGAGTCACCACTTCACGCCCCCCCCCCCAATATAGGGAAGAAAAGACTGAAGGATTTCACCCAAGGCCATAACCGCTAAAGTTCTGAGGAACTGCTATGGGGAAGACAAAACCTGCCAATGCAGGAAAATTTCTTTCCAGTCCTTCAACAGCAACCAGCCAAAGACCGTAGCAGCGCCTACTAAACAGGAAGAAAAAGTTAACCTGCAAACAAGAAACATTAAACAAAGGGAGGGGAGGGAGGGTGGCTATTGTGGGCTCCACCCCCTATTTATAAATGGGGCTGGCCCACCTCCCAGCAAGAAACTTGATTACTGAGGCTGGGCATGAACCTCCAAAAATTAACACTGAGAGGCAAGCCAGTCCGATTGCCAGTAAGCTCCCTGGGAACTGTAGCACCACGCACGATCCTGCAAAGCACACCCACAATGTAAAGTGTGAGTGCTCATTATTGGTTGGTACTCACATGATACCTTTACATTATTGGCTGGTACTCACATGGGGCAGAAACTGTCATTGCTAGTGTTGCACTGGAGTAATCAACTCTCACTTTTTTTTTGGGGGGGACACATCTGTGGGTATGCTAGAGTATCAGCAGCTGCTGAGTATCAGCAGTGCTTTGGGTGGACAGAGTTTTTAAAATTTAATTTTGGAGGTTGGGAGTTTACTGCTAGGGTAGATTTCTTTTCCATTTCTTTATGTTTTTAAGCCAGGGCCTGTCAGACAGTGGATGTGGATGATTTGTATATTTACAGCCTATGGCCCCAAGAACCATAGCTATTACATTGCACTTACAGCCATTGCACTTATTACCTGCTAGTCTGGAGGTAATAGTTACAGCAAATGTTTTGGCCTTTTGATCCGGAATACTGGTTGGTATGAATATTGGATGTTACAGTTTCAAACCCCTTTGAAATGCACTTTTAGTATGTTTGACTTCCAGACATTTTCTGTTGATCAAAAGTTTTCCAGCTCCTTTGAAGCTTTCAGAAGTGCAGCCATTAATTAAAGACGGCTGTCTCACGGTAGTTGTTTCTCTCTGACCCACAATTTGCTGCTCCCACTTAATCAACTACAGACTGTGATCTGCTAGAGTGAGTGTAGCACGGCGCTGTGAGCCAAGAAAATGTGACTTCATCTTTGCTCCTCTAAACACGGAAATTGTACATGACTCACATTTTTTCTGAAACAGTTCATTCTGTTGTATCATAGGAATAAAGAGCATGGGAAGTTCTTCCTGATAAATTGAGTTTATTACTCTTGGAATATAATTTCATTTCTCATTTTATGTTAAATTTCTTGGATGTGTATGCATTGGGGTCTGCCTGCACAAGGAGAACCAATGGTTCCAAGTCAAAAATGTATCCGGTGTTAATATCAAAATACAAACTCAATCACTTAGGGCAGCCTTCCCCAATCTGGTGCCTTCCAGATGTTTTGGGACATAATGTCCATCATTGCTTACCATTGGCCATGCTGCCTGGGGCTGATAGGAATTCTAGTTCCAAAGATCTGAAGGCCATCAGGCTGGAGAAAGCTGAAATTATGTGAAGAGACCAAGACAGGACTCGGCTAGATTGGGGAGAAAAAAGCATTTTATATGCGTTATATATGCATTATAGTGGACACAGGTGGCGCTGCAGGTTAAACCACAGAGCCTAGGACTTGCCGATCAAAAGGTCAGCAGTTCGAATTCCTGTGACGGGGTGAGCTCCTGCTGCTTGGTCCCAGCTCCTGCCAACCTAGCAGTTTGAAAGCATGCCAAAGTGCAAGTAGATAAATAGGAACCGCTCCAGCGGTAAGGTAAATGGCGTTTCCGTGCGCTGCTCTGGTTCGCCAGACGCAGCTTAGTCATGCTGGCCACATGACCCGGAAGCTGTCTGCGGACAAATGCCGGCTCCCTCGGCCCATAGAGCGAGATGAGCGCCGCAACCCCAGAGTCGGTCATGACTGGACCTAATGGTCAGGGGTCCCTTTACCTTTACCTTTATATGCATTATAACACTGTGATACCAGAGGCACTGTGGAGTTCCATTTTTGCCAATGCGATTTCTCATACGAATCTTACAACACGTTTTACTGAAACACTTCTTTGAAGTGTCTAGATCCAGCCACAGTGTTGCCTTAGTGAAATATATGACTGTGTGAAGTTGAAGATGTAAACTGATCACAGTCCAATATTCAGCACTACAGAAAACATTCAAACTATTTTCTAGGTCACACATGGAAATCATTGTTTGGTTTTCACTGAATGCTTCATGTGCTTGTGTGCAATCACTGAGAGAGTGTGTGTGTATCTGATGATGGGGCCTGCACCATATAAGCTTATGTTGGTCTTTAAAGTACTAAAAAAAATGTTTGCTATAAATGAGAGGGTAACACAAGGAATGTGGGAGTTCAGGTCAGACAGCTCATATCAACTCCCAGCTGGCATGAGAAGACTGTTATACAATGTATTTGCTTTATTGTTTAAAGTTGTAAACTCTCTTGCTTGCCAGTAAATAAGCTACATTTCTGGATACTTTTGCTCTAATAAACCTATGATGGTTTAACTCCAAACTAGAAGCCTATAAAGAAGAGTCCAGATGTGAGTGTGGAGAATGATATTGTGCAGGACTTACTCATCTCCCCCATCTGGAATGAATGTTGGTTCATGTACATTTGTAAGAAAGCTCAAGATTAAATGTACAAATGGTTTGGAGGCTAATATGAGACAAAGGTCTGAGGACATGTGGACTTCAGTGATGTGATGTGTGGGGTGGAGCAGGCTTAAATAGTCTGATCTCCATTTCTCTCCTATAGGGCAAATTGCCCGTACATGGTTGTCCACATTACCCCTGTGGGAGAGTCCATTGCTCCTCTTCTTGCAGGAGAGGAAATTGTGGCAAATGCATCCCTTCCCCACATACAGGGAACGGAATTAACATATATACTTCTTGCACAGATCCCCCTGTAACACACACATTATTAATTGAACCAAGCAGTCAACAATATAACAGCTGATGTAGTTTAGTAGCTAAGAGACTGATCTAAGAACTAGGATGTCTTGCATTCAAATCACTTTTCTTTCATGGACTCACTAGGTTAGTTTGGGTTTAGCCATTCTCCATCCGAATTACAAGGATAAAAAGAGTACATTTTACATGGTTGGTGTCAAGATGACTGAGACAATGCGTATGCAATAGTTACTTGCAATGCATTAAATTGCTCTCTCAAAAGTTAATAAAATAATAGAAAATGTTACACATTTCTAAGCTTCCTGGCTTTCAAACTTATTCAAAGCACTAGAAATGAAGGGGAACATTTCCTCTCACACTGTGCAACTTCTAACTTTTCTTATTTGGTTAACATTGTAAATAAGTGCATTTCCACTTTTAAAAGGTCATGCAGTACAATTTCCTTTTAACCTTGTTTGTGCGTTTCATTATAGTAATATATTTTCCTCCTCCAATGCAGGCAGGACAAGTCTGTTTTTATTAGAGGCTGCTTAGTAGAGCCAAATTGGTCACTTAGAGGGAACAGACATACTGACTCCTTCTTATTGTTAAGAATGCTTGATTGGCTCACATGAGCTGCTCCTAAGAAAAGAGTGCTTAGAAACAGCTTCCCAGGAACCTCTTTGCTCAGATTAACACACTGGTCCTTTCATCCTCTGTTGAGAAATATTATGCCCCCATAGTACAGGTAAGATCAAGATACTAGACCAAATTCCACATTTCTTCACAGGCATCCTTCATTTGATATATGTAACTCTTATTCTTAATAGTTCCTCTACTGTAGCCTTATTGGAGTTCACCGATTGGGTCTGCGTTGCTCCGTGACAGGAGGAAGGAAGTCAAAATGACACCGAGTTGGTTCAAAGAAAGAGTTTATTCTGCTCTCCGGATAGCAGAAGGCACTTGCGTGGTGAGTCCACAGCAAGTCCAAAGAAATGACAGGTTTCATGCAGTTTATATATCCTCCAGGCACCCTCTCACTCCTCCCCTAGGAGCCCAACCACGTTGGCGTACGTACACAGGTTGACATCACATATGTTCCTGCTCTGGTACTCTCAACCATAAAAGGATCTTCCTTCCTGTACTTCTGACCATAAAAGGATATTCCTGTTCCTACTCCTATCTTGGAGCAAGAGGTCACTACTTCCGAGAACATGCTCTGGCGTTAGTCCCAGACTTGGGTCTCTGCGTCATTTGTGGCCAGGACATAAGATATGTCTGTGTCTGTTCTACTGGTAAAGTCAAGGCCAGTCTTGCCGTCAAACTGATAAGGAAGAGAGCTGTGTTCTTGTTTTGCATTTGCTCAACGGCTAAAGTTTATGCATTTTAGCTAAGGAGAAATGGGGATATTGGTGCAGTTTAAAAACTGCCTACACAGTCAGTTTTGGGGTTTGGGAAACCCATTCCTTCACTACTACTGTCATACACTTATTATTAAGAATCATAGAATCATAGAGTTGGAATAGATCACAAGGGCCATCGAGTCCAACCCCCTGCCAAGCAGGAGATTCTCATGTTTTGCTAATCAGCGAGGTTCTTTATAAACTTGGTATTAAGCTATTTCACATCATTTTTAATGGGCCAGTGATTCAATGGGGAGGAGCTAAAGCAGAGAGGTGGGGCACATGTTTGGCAGGTAGGAGATCTCCAGTTCAATCTGCAGAATTATCCGATATGGCAGAGATCCTGGAAAGCATCTTTCAGTCAGCTTAGATCATACGGAGCATTGTCTCTACATGCATTCCCCAGCCATTGGTATTCTGGGGCACACTGCCTCAAAACAGTGGAGGCAGAATGTAGCAAGAAGCCTTATCCTCCATGAATTTTCTCATTCTCTTTTAAAGCTATCCAAGTTGGTGACCATCCCCATCACTGTATGTTGGGTTATCTATAGAGTATCCTCACACAAATGTGAGTATCCTGCACGAATGTTCAGGCAGGAGAGGCTCGGCTAGCATGTGCACTGGTGGGGGCAGGGCTGGCCAAATGATCCTGTCACATATGCTTTCAATGGGGAATGGGGATTATGTGAACACACTTGGGGGAAATGTTCCTCCTCTTGTTTTCTCTTTGACTCTGGCTGGATTTTGTATTTTTATTTTTATTTTGCAGAACAGTTAATAATAATAATAATAATAATAATAATAATAATAATAATAATAAATTATTATTTTATTAGTACCCCACACATCTGAATGGGTTGTCTCAGCCACTCTGGCTGGCTTCCAACAGATATAAAAACATAATCAAACATCAACCATGAAGCACTTTCCTATACAGCCCCTACCTATAGATATAAGTGCTGCAGCACAGTCACTAGTTTGCTACTTCCGTAAGAACTGAGCCATAGAATGGACTTCTTGGAGTTTGCACCCATGAGTCTTGTTTAAGCAGCTTTCTTCAAGCATATATAAAGAGATTGAAATCCCATGTTTTACTGAGGACAGGGTAATCCTTTGTACCTGTCTGGAATAGCATTTGCAGCTGTCTAAATACATAAAGATTACATGAATTATACTGAAGTGATTTGCGTTTTTCCTTTTCTTTTAAAGAGCAATATGTTTTAGATGCATTGTCCTGAAACACACCTGCAGGATTTATGATAAAGCTGTCATAGATCTTTATGATTATTATATCACTAGTGGAATCCTACTGCATAGCTCTGTTTTCCCCTCTCTTTCCCCTGAGGCATCAGAAATGACTACAACTAGAAGCCGGATGTTGAGTGGTATCTAATTTTCTTTTGGGTCACTTGTTGGATGGGTTTTTATTCCCGCTCAGCATTCTGATTGATCAAATGTCTGGGTTAGTGAAGCAACACCCCCCTCTCAGTACATTCTCAAAAGAGGGTTCTTTAAAAAATATATTTCCACTGTAGCATGTGGTTTAGTGCTGTGTTGAAACCTATTCTGCAGGTTCTCAGCAGTTTTCTTCTTCTGTGAAAGAGGCTTGCATTAGAAATGATTGATACTTTCCGTGGGTGCAGGACTAAGCTAAATTTACTGTTGTAAGGGGGCAGTGGGTGGTGTGAATATTTTACTTTCCACTAAAGGTTTCTCCAGTGTTTCTCGGCAGCCTCCCCAGCGGCCTTTGTTTCCTGTTCTCAAAAAGTCCCATGGACAGAGTTACATCATGATGTCTTCACCTCGGTTTTGATTAAATTGTGATAAACCCAGAGGGGGCGGTCTGAGTGCTTGGGATTGCTGCAGTCACTAATGGTTGTTTTTAATGAAATATACCCCCTTTTTACCTTTTAAAACTATATTTCTGCATTAATTTTTAACAGTAAAAATTTGTCTACTAATAATACTATAGTGGGCAGGCACACAGTAGGCAGAACTTGTCCCTTCTGCACATAAAGGAAAGGCAAGCCAAATATATCATGGTGTTTTTCAGGAAACCAGGGCACCAGAGAAGGTGAATGAAAGGACACTCACAAATATCTTTTAGCTGTCTTGAAAGTAAGCTGAGTGCAACAAATAACCTGCAGCCTACCCATGAGACTTTCATGGAAATTATATTTTCCCTTTGTTGATTTTTGAGGTCACTTTCTCTTCTCATTAATTGATATAGAATAGTGGGGGAAATGCCTGTTGTCTTTGTCCATGGAGTTTTCTTGGCAGGGATACTGGAGTGGCTTGCCAGTTCCTGCTCCAGGTGGATCACATTGGTCAAAACTCTCCACTATGACCTGTCCATCTTGGGTGGCCCTGCACGGCATAGCTCATAGCTTCTCTGAGTTATTTGAGCCCCTTCGGCCCGGCAATGCAGTGATCCGTATAGTTAAAGCCATGGTTTCCCCAGTAGTGATGTATGGAAGTGAGAGCTGGACCATAAAGAAGGCTGATCGCCAAAGAATTGATGCTTTTGAATTATGGTGCTGGAGGAGGCTCTTGAGAGTCCCATGGACTGCAAGAAGATCAAACCTATCCATTCTTAATGAAATCAGCCTTGAGTGCTCACTGGAAGGACAGATCCTGAAGCCAAGACTCCAATACTTTGGCTACCTCATGAGAAGAGAAGACTCCTTGGAAAAGACCCTGATGTTGGGAAAGACGGAGGGCACAAGGAGAAGGGGATGACAGAGGATGAGATGGTTGGATAGTGTTCTCGAAGCTACCAGCATGAGTTTGACCAAACTGCGGGAGGCAGTGGAAGACAGGAGTGCCTGGCGTGCTCTGGTCCATGGTGTCACAAAGAGTTGGACAGGACTAAACGACTAAACAACAACAACAAGTGGGGGAAATGCAGGATTTTCTTTTTTCACAGCACTAATGTGGTTTAGTCCTCTCTTGTCTGAGTCATCAGAAACAATTCGATTTGGAAGTATCTTCCTTCACTGCTCTGGTTTTCTACTGGAAGCCATTTTCACAAGATTTGCAAGGTCATGGATGACCGCCATGTGGCATGGCTGCAGGTGTTTTTGGCAAGTGGAGGGTCTTGTGGTGCTGGTTATGCCATAAGTAGAAGTAGCCAACCTGGTGCCCTCAAGTTGTTGTTGGACCACAATTCCCATTACTCCCAGCCAACAAGTTCAATGGTCAGGAATGATGGGAATTGTAGTCCAACAACATCTGGAAGATACTACCTTGACTATTCTTGTCATAGACCATGTCTGCTTCTCCTCTGGCCTCACACTCCACTACAGTAAAGTTGCTTTCTCCAGTATAGACCTGCACAACTTGTGTTCTACCAAACAAGTTTTTATCTCTCTTGGATTTGAATACACACACACACACACTCACACACACACACACACACACAATTGCTTTGTTTTTTATATGCAAATGTCTTATACATCTCTTTAGTGGTGGTGGGACAATTTGGATAGTGTGCTCCTGGAAAGTAATGACCGCTCCCTGCTTAAAACGGGGGGCGCCCTTTGCGTGGATGCGCACAGCCCTGGATCTGGAGCGGCCCCATCAGCATAGGCTTGGCTTTGCCTTCCCTCAGGTGGGGTACCTGGAAGTCCCCACCTACCTCAGTCAGTTGTCCAATCCCACCTGGGGGAAGCGTTGCCAAGGAGACCAGGCCAGGTAAGGGGAGGGATTACCTGCCCACACAATAGAGGGAGGATCTTACCTGGGAATCCTCACTTGGCTCCAGAGCTTCTCCCACCCTACCCACCCTCAGTTAATGTCTTCCTTTGCAGGTTAACTTTTCTTCATAGGTTTTGCAGGTTAACTTTTCTTCACAGGTATGCGGGCGCTGCTACGATAAAGTCGCTGTTAAAGGGCCGGAAAGGAATTTCCCTGCATTGGCAGGTTTCGCCTTTCCCGTAGCAAAATGTCACAACTTGGCGGTATCAGGCCTTGGGCGGAATCCTTTAGTCCATCTTCCTCTTTGCGGCGGCGATACCAGGGTTCCCCGTTAAAGGGGTTTCTGAAGGGAGGCTTTGACCGTACACCGAAAGGTCATCATTGCTCTCCCCTGCGGCGGCGGCGTAATGGGGGGCGGCTATCTCTGCTTGAACATATGTTCTCCAGAGCCGGCCCATCCCCCCCCACTGGATAACCCTGAAGCTCCCTAGGTCCCCGGCTGGGGACTGGGGAGGGAGAACGCCCAATGCCTGAGCCAAGGTCTACCCACATTTGAAATTTAATAAAGTTGTGGCCAATTTAATCCCATAGCACATTGTCTTGAGTCGTTATTACACATGACGGGGGGGGGGTGCTCGGGATCTGGGGACTCCGCCTGTCCACGCAATGAAATCCAATAGATTCCTAAATGCCCTGCCTCCCCACTCCTAGGATAGAATAAGCCACTCTGTTGAACAATGGCACAATGACAGACCCTCCCAGTGTCCCTATTTTCCAGGGACGTCCCTGATTTAGAGAAACCGTCACAGTTTCTGATTTGATCCCACAACATCCCACTTTTCCTTAGGATGTCCCTATTTTCAGTGGAGAAATGTTGGAGAATATGGAGTTATCCAACCCCCAAGCCATCTGAAGGCAATCCTGTATAGGGAAGTGGGTTTTTAAAAAATATTTAATGTTTTATTAGGTTTTTATATAGGTTGGAAGCTGCCCAGAGTGGCTGGGGCAACCCAGTAAGATGTCTGTGTGTGTGTGTGTGTGGGGGGGTTATAAATAGTAAAATTATCATTACAGAATGGGACATCCCTATTTTCATCTGAGAAATGTTGGAGGGTATGCAATGGAATAGGCAGATGCACTGGGTTCTTGACACAGTCACTCCCAACCAGCCTATCCAGCACTGAGGAGTTTGTTCTGCACTTCTGTATACCATTTCTCGGAATGATTTGATCTTATTTGGGAAGAACCAGCTTAACTGAGCTCCTTAAGACTAATTTGTGGTGTAGTGGTTAAGAGCGGTAGTCACGTAATCTGGGAAACTGGGTTCGTGTCTCCGCTCCTCCACATGCAGCTGCTGGGTGACCTTGGGCTAGTCACATTTCTTTGAAGTCTCTCAGCCCCACTCACCTCACAGAGTGTTTGTTGTGGGGGAGGAAGGGAAAGGAGAATGTTAGCCGCTTTGAGACTCCTGAAGGGGAGTGAAAGGCGGGATATCAAATCCAAACTACTACTACTACTACTACTACTACTCTTCTTCTTCTTCTTCTTCTTCTTCTTCTTCTTCTTCTTCTAATTTCCTATTTTTAGGAAGATTTCCCCTGCCTATGAGAAAATGTCTGCAGTAGAGAACTGTGTCTTAACACTCTATGATTTTTAATGTGTTTGTGTGATCTTTTCGGATTTCCCCCCAGTTTTAAATGGGATGATGGAACTGTATGCCTCTATATGCTTTGTGAGCTAACTTGAGGTTGCTGATGGGAAGTGTGGTAGCAGTCTAATTCCCCATCATCACCAGTGACATAGGTGGATCTGAGCAAGATTGGTAGGTGCAACCCTATTTTAGTAAATAGTACAGAAAAATCCAATGGATAATGGGGTTAATTTATTTCAAAATTGGAAGCAAACAAAATGTTTGTCTTCAATATGTTCTGCATAAGAATGGCTCCAAACCTGTGAGGCATTTTGAAATGCCTCATAGGATGCTTTTGCCCTCAAATGAACCAAGTGGCTGAGAAAGATAGTTTTATTTGCATATTTGACTCAATATTCACCTGTAGCTGACACAACAGACCTAAAAGCACGAGCTTTCTCCAGCTTGAAGTGTGAAGCATCTCTGAAATCACAGCATGAGTCTTTCTGAATTACAGAGATAAATGTGGGGATGTGCATCGGGTTTATCACAGTAGAAGCTGCAAAAATTGTTTCAAGATCCCTCTCATTTGTGTGGCTCAGAGCCATTATGCAGAGGAGTAAACAGTGTTTGTCTCAATACACAGATCAATGTTCTGAAAGCCAACACAATTAAAGAAAACCCAGCAAACTTTAGGGAAAATAATAAATATATGAGATTGTTCATATGCTACACAGATGTAGCAAAGTGGGGGGAAATGACTTGTTCTTTTCTCTTCAATTCAGTTGCGATGCAGAAAGTGGTATTCTTACATTTTATCTGCCTCTGAGAGCTCTGCTGCCACCCAAGTCGTTTTTAGATGCCCTGTTCCATATATTAATGTAGAACAGGTTTGAGGATTGTGTCCACAAATTTTAGTTTTATGAGGGAGGGAGAAAAGCTTTTCTCTATTCCCTCCATACCATGTAAAATTGCCACCTCTTACTCACAAATCAGTAGCTCAGCTTAATACATCAACACAGATGGATCACCACTCAAGGAAAGCCTGGTGAGTTTTAAGCAGCATATAAGTACTTAACTATAACTAATAATAATAATTACAAACCCGATATGACTACTGATAAATCAGTAGTTATAATAATTACTACTGGAGAAAGCAAATAAAAATCTGTTCAGTTGCAAAAAACCTGGTGTTTTATATCGTATATATTGTTTCAATCAATGGATTTATTACAGAGTAATTCAGTGCTGTATGTGTGTGTGTGTACACACACACACACACACACACACACACACACACAGTTTCCCATACATTTATCATTTCCTGTGCAGCAGAAACCATCAGGCTTTACTAACATTCTAATATAAATTAAAATGTTGTTGTTTTCATAGTTATCTTTGAGTCTTCATTTTGAAATACAGCGGTACCTCAGGTTAAGTACTTAATTCCTTCCAGAGGTCCGTTCTTAACCTGAAACTGTTCTTAGCCTGAATCACCACTTTAGCTAATGGGGCCTCCTGCTGCTGCTGCGCCGCCGGAGCACAATTTCTGTTCTCATGCTGAAGCAAAGTTCTTAACCCGAGGTAATATTTCTGGGTTAGCGAAGTCTGTAACCTGAAGTGTATGTAACCTGAAGTGTATGTAACCCGAGGTACCACTGTACTGGTTGTGACCATTTTACACGGGGTTTTCATTCCTGGCCCCCGTGTACGTTGGCAGGCATGTGTCAATTGGACACGGGCAAAATGGGAAACCCTCTCATTTATTGGCAGCAACCTCCACATTGGGAAACTCCCTCCATCCTGCCGACTGCTATTGTTCTCACCAGTCCTGCTTTGCACAAATGTTTTTGCTTGGTTGGAAAGTGTTTCTGAACTCTGTTAATGCTTCTTGCTTTGATAGAGGAGAATGTGTATGAAGAAAATAGCCTGCTATTTAAAGGTTGCTGTTTTTTAATCACACTTAACACTCTGTCCACTTTTACCACTGGCATGTGGCCCCCAGAACTTTGCTCAGAAGGGAATGGGGCCTTGAAAAAAAGTTCCCCACATCTGCTCTGTCTCATTGGCTTCTGCTTCTGTAGATGGGGCTGGACTTACAGCTGAATGAGGCCATATCATGCATCATTGTATCTCCAGATATTACTAAGGACAGGCAGAGAAGCAGAAGTGGGTCTTAGGTTTTTGGTGTCAACCTCTCCTCTATCACAATGCCTGAATCCAACAGCAGAGGGGGAAAGCTACATTTGGTATTTGCCTCTTAGGAGCATAGCAAATTATGCAGCCAAGAACTAAACTATTCAGTAGTGCAATACTGTTGCTCATATACTTAGGAAATGCATGTCACACTCTGGCAAATGTCAATGAATATGCCAAAAAAGAAAATAAATAAACACACACTTCTGTCTTCTGCTGTCTGTTTGATGACAATATTACGCAGCGCTGATTTGTTGCAGCTGCTACTATTATGTGTCAGGATAGTTTGTCCTACATTGCATGTTACCCTGTTCCTTCTAAAACCAACATTTTTATTTTTATTATCATTTCCGCTCCAAGCGTCTACACCTCTAAAAATTACTGTAATTTCAAATCTATAATTCATCTTGAAAATATACTCCTGTGGCACTATAAAATCACCTTTTTTTTTTTTTACAACAAGGCATTGGGTGTGAGTACAACTGTTATCACTGCAGATGTTATAATCAGAAACCATAGTGCTATCCATGCCATTATAGCTACAGGTTATTTTTTACAGTCAGGTCTTGCAATTAATCCTCTGCCCACTCTGGTGACCATTTATGCATCACCAAAATAGAGGGCAAAGGAGGACTTGAATTTGCATAAAATTTGCATACACTAATTTATATTTAGAGATGCAGACTTAGAAATAATTATGAGAATTTAACTCAGGGGTTTGAAGCCTGTGGGTCTCTATATTTGGTTGGATTCCAGCTCCTATCAGCTGCAGAGAACATGGTCAGGGATAATGGGAACAAAGGACATGCCAATCTGGTGTGTGGTGCATTTGCCCTATGCCAGCCTCCCTGCCAACTCTTCCCCCTCATAAACAACCCACCTGTCAGGAAGTTAGTGAGATGGTTCTGCCCTACCTGTTGAGCTGCTTCTGATATTGAATCCATACTTGGAGGGGGGGCAGACTTTGAAGCAGTCACTCACACTAGACTGGTGGTGTCAGGTTGAGGAAGAGCACCTGCAAGAGGAGATTCCTCCTTGCCCTTCTCTCTATTCTCATTCACACCGGGCTCTTCGTCAGCTGCACCAACAGCGAAGCAACTGCCATTTTGGGCTGGCTGTGCTCGAATATGGAAAAACAGGTTACCCGTTTGAAGTCCAAATGGGATAGTGGACACTTTTGTCCAAAAACAGGGACAGTTTTTCTTGGGATGGGTGGCCACCCTAATGCCAGCTGCTTATTGCACTCACTGGAAATCATATTAAACCTAGGCTAGACGAACAGGATTAAAGTGTAATTCTTTGTGGTGGTAACTGATGTTACCAAATAAGAACCAGTGTTGTGTAGTGGTTCTAGTGTTGGACTGTAGTGGTTCTAGTGTTTCACTCAGTAATCTTGGGTCTGTGACTGCTTCTCAGCCTCACCTATGACACAGGGCAGTCGTGAGGATAAAATAGAATGGGGAAAGAAGTACTATATATACCATGAACTCCTTGGAGGAAAGAAGGGATATATATGTACAGTGGTACCTCGGGTTAAGAACTTAATTCGTTCTGGAGGTCGTTCTTAACCTGAAACTGTCCTTAACCTGAAGCACCTCTTTAGCTAATGGGGCCTCCCGCTGCTGCTGCACCACTGCTGTGTGATTTCTGTTTTCATCCTGAAGCAAAGTTCTTAACCCGAGGTACTATTTCTGGGTTAGCGGAGTCTGTAACCGGAAGCGTCTATAACCCAAGATACCACTGTATTAAAAAGACTTAATAACTATATAATCTCAGGCAAGAAGCCAACAGATATTTCTAAGAATTAGCTGTGTGCCCAGTTATTTCATATTAGCAGTGATTAAAGCTTAGTCTGGGCCTTTGTGTCTCCTTTCTAGCTGCAGTCCTGTCTTTGAGCCCCTCCATACACTCTTTTTATTCCACATTCATGATTACCTGTGCACTTGATGCTATCAGTGCAGTCACATACAATGCCGCTCTCAATACTGTTTTGTCCCTGCAAAAGTTTTAGGACAGTCGCAGTACTTCATTTCCAATCAGCATATATCCTGTAACTTCTTGCTGAAGCCCCATAACTTTTTATGCCACCAACGTTCTGATATCTTTTTGTTCCACTTTGGTTGTGTAATAGCTCTCTGGACAGCAATAATGTGGTAGACTTGGAGAAGCATCACAGAACAAACAAAAGCAGAATACATCAACCACTGTTATTGTGTCAATAATAACATTGAAGTCTGCACCCACAATAAAAGACCACTAATATGTGTCCCTTACAGAGCAGAGTGTCGCATTTCACCCAGAACTTGTGCATTATTGGCCTATTATTCATGAATATAGAAGAGGATAGTCAAGGTAAGTGCTATTTTTTATTTTTTATTGCTGATAGCTACAAGTAGCATGGCCCAATTCTACAGTGTCAGTCTTCTGATATGTAAGAAGAAACAATCTTGAAAAGAAAGAAAACATCTGAAGGCTCTTTTTTTTAAATCTGAGTGGACCTTAAAGAAGAGTTTTAAGAAAAGTGTCTTAGATGAACAATGCACCCGAAATTGCAAATTGAGGACTCAATTTACAAAGCCACTTTCCTTTTCAGAACTTTATTCTGAAATTACTGTGAACTTTCATGCAGTTTTCCCTTTCTAAGGGCCTTTTTGAAGTTTCCTTTTGCTGGCTGGTCTGCATCCTGTCTGAGGTTTTATACATCTATATATCCAAAGGAAAAGCATATCATGTCTGAAAGTAAATGGCATTTGCTTCAGAAGACTGCTGCTTTTCATGGAAATAATTTCAAAAATCTTCTTTTGATCTTCCAGAAAACCAAAAAATAATAAAAAAAAATTAATAATATTCTTTAAAATCCATGAAGTGGCTTTCCTTCTTTTCTACTCTGTATGAAATATAGTTTACCTACAATATCTTTCACAGTTTTACATAAAGCTCATCATATTTCTCAGACCTGTAATATTATTCACAAATAAATCATAGCAGAGAATATTAGCATAACCAAATTATAAATTTAGTGTTGCAGCTATATGTAATTGAGCAATGTAATTGTAATTGATACAGCATTTTTTTACTACTACAGAAATGCACTATAGATGGATAGACACACACACACACACACACACACACACACATATTGTAGGTATGTGATTTTTGTTTGGTTGCAAAAATAACAAGGAATCTAGTAGCAATTTGGCAATTAGCTAATGTGTCATGCATGCTACTAGTGGCCGTGCCCCTGTTTGCTCCACTCCCCCTCTTTACCTCCTAGCTCTTTCCCTTCCAACCCTATTCATCTACTAAGTTGTCTTCACCTTCCCAACCCCATTTCTGAAGTCACTTTTCTCTTCTGTTCTGCAGTCCCACTGTCCATGTGTCCATGTGCCTCCTACACTCCCTCTTTTGTGCCACTGCTCCTTGCACACAAACCACTCCCATCGGGACCACCTGCACCTTCCTCTTCCATTGCAATTGCTAAGCATCCTTTTCGCTTTCTGCCCAGTTACAAAGCTGCCATCACCCCTGTTCTTCAGAATCGTTCGTGTCCCTGTGATCATCTTCAGCCCCTTTCAACGTGGCATTCCTCCTACTCCTTCCCTTTCTTCAACCCCCTTTGTATCCCATTTTTCAGCTTTTCCTTCCCCCTGCTTACTTTTCTTATCTCTCTCTTGCACACAGATTACCCCAATTTCCATACCACCTTCTCTCTCCTATTCCGCAGCCCCCTTTTGCACACTCTACCTTCACAATATAACAATGTTCTCAAGCCAATATAATTATCTATCTATCCATTTTAAGCAAGTGGGAAAATAGTGTGATTATTCTACTGGGTTTGCTCCCGAGAATGCTGATTTTAGAACCACTGTTAACCAGAATGAAACAACAGAACTTTAAAAAAGAAATGTAGAAAAGTGTTGACATCTTGTGTCTAACCCTGTATTTAATTGCACACTGTAGCAGGAACATCAGTCTCTTACACTAAAGAAGTGACTTTTTTTTTGCACTTCATTTGGCAGAAGGGCAGATGGCCTTCCATGATGACCTTTGACCACCACAATTAGCATCCAAGAGAGTTGAGAAGCTCCAGCTCATTAGCTCATAGACAGATGTTTGGTGTTCCTTGATCACTGTTGCTAAGTGGCAGTTTCTGCCGTTATGCAAACAATAACATGGATAAATATGTGACCTGCAGAGTGATTCCACTTTTAAAGCAATGCCGCATCCATATATACCTTCTAACCAGGTTTATATCAGAGAATGCTTCATGCATCAGACTGTTCATACATCTAGCCCAGAATCAGCTGTGCTGACTAGGAGTGGCTATCAGCTATGATTTTTCTTCTACCTGATCCTTTGATCTTGGAGGTTGTCCTGGGATTGCAAAGTAGAAGATTTGTATTCACTATTATTTTTCTAGAAAAAGAGGTGTCAGAGCTCACCATGAACTTCTACCTTTTTCATTTAGAATGGCAATGGCGCTCACCTGAGAGGTGCCGGAGGTGAGCTCTTGCTGAAAAAAAGGCCCTGACAAGACCCTCCAAGTGTGGCTGTTTTCCAGGGACAGTCCCTGTTAAATTCCAGTTGTTTGTCATGTAGTTATTACATGTAGTTATCATCCTTGGCCCCACCGTGCTTGGACCTGCAAACTGAGCTAGTTAGAAGAATGGTCTGATTTGGTATAAGGCAGACTGATATTCTCATTTTGCAAGACATCTTCAGGCAAGTGTGCCAGGACTGGGTGAGAGGGTTGCAAGATGTGCTGGGAGGTAGGGAGTGAAATTTGAGTCTTTCCTCCCCTTTCACTGAAATGGAAGATAAAACATGTTTTGTGCCTTGGGCATTCATTTACTGACAAGTCTTGTCTCAGAATTTTAAATTTAGAATCTTAAGTTTATTCCATGCAATCATTTTTTTTATCTAATACAATTTAACTTCTATAACTTCTTTAACCTTTAAAGCCCTATACGGCCTAGGACCCTCGTACCTACGGGACCGCCTCTCCTGGTATGTCCCACAGAGAAATTTACGGTCTGCAAATAAAAACACCCTAAATATCCCAGGCCTCAGAGAGGTTAGGCTGGCCTCAACTAGAGCCAGGGCCTTCTCGGCCGCGGCTCCAATCTGGTGGAACGCTCTGTCACAAGAGACTAGGGCCCTGCAGGACCTGACATCCTTCCGCAGGGCCTGCAAGACAGAGCTGTTCCACCAGGCCTTTTGTCAGGGCGCAGCCTGACCCCCTCCTCTGGCAATCTGCACAAAATTTTGCTTGATGGTTGCCATTAATTTGATTTTAATTTGATTTAATTTGATTTAATTAATTTTATAATGAATGTTTTAGAATGTTGAGCTATTTTGATTGTTGTTAGCCGCCCTGAGCCCAGCTTCGGCTGGGGAGGGTGGGATATAAATAAAATTTATTATTATTATTATTATTATTATTATTATTATTATTATTATTATTATTATATTATCATATCATTTTATTCTAGTGCCTTTTGCTTATTTACTAGTAGCAGTTTTTAAAGCCTCAGTTATTTCACAAGGGATGCTTATTTGTATGAAATTGCTAGTCCAACGGAATTTTTGGAATGTAATCTTTTGATTCTCCCCCCAGCAAACGGCAGATTTAGTCAGTGGTTGTACTTAGCATACAAATACTCCAAGGGAAGAGAACAGAACTCGCCTCATACATTGTTTAATTAAAATAAAATAAAAAAAATACTGCCAATAATCTTATAATTTGGAAGGAAACTATCAGCCACATCTGTGTAGTGAAGTAAGAGTTTAATTATGGACCTTGTGCATAATAGTTCTTAGATAATGCTTATGTTATTTGCAATAGGACAAAATCTCAGGGAAATCTTCTGTCAAAGGAAATTAATTATATTATATTTTGATTTTATTTATTTTTAGTTCACCTTTCCCACCCTTGTATGAAAGAGCTTGGGAAATCCCGAAAGCTTTATTAAGGAAATCGGCACGTTATCTCTGCTTCAACTCAGGATAGAGGTTACAGGGCTCAAAAGGTACAGCATCAGGTACTAGGACACATGGCTACATAAAGTGAAGACTTTGTCCCACCATCTGACTTGCACTCCTTTCCACTTTGAAAGTAGTGGGAGAGGAACCAGCTATTTCCCTGGCTTTCATTCAAAGCAAGAAGACAATGCTTGCAAGCAAGCTGTCCTATAGGGAGTCTGGAACTATCCTTGCCTGCACTGACAGTAGCACATCCTTGGTGACAGGACTCTAGTCCAGGCCTCGGACTCTACCCCCACCTTCTGTCTAGCCAGCTCTGCCTATTGGGCAGCTAACTTCTCAGCTACAGTGGGGAACTTGCCCTCTTTCCAGGTCACTGCTACAGCTATCTCCACCTTGTCTTGAATTCCTCCTCCTCTAGCAGATCTTGCCAATATCACCCCATACTGTTTGGTGTCACAGGGACCAGGGCAGTATCAAATCTAGAGGGAGCAGGGGAGGAAATGTTAATATATTTATTAACACAGGACTACAAGGACACAACTAAATGTAATCAAAATACCCTATAACTCAAAAGAAGAAGGTAAATCTTTGAACAAACAAACAAACAACAACAAAAAAACCAGGAGAAAAAAGAATCGGACATGGATTAAAAGTAATGCATGTTTGTGCATGGGGGGGGGGGGTGAACCCTAAGAGAAGGATTAGTGTGCTCATTTTTCCTGCATGCATTCATTGAAGGAAATCATAGAATCATAGAGTTGGAATAGACCACAAGGGCCATCGAGTCCAACCCCCTGCCAAGCAGGAAACACCATCAGAGCACTCCTGACATATGGTTGTCAAGCCTCTGCTTAAAGACCTCCAAAGAAGGAGACTCCACCACACTCCTTGGCAGCAAATTCCACTGTTGAACAGCTCTTACTGTCAGGAAGTTCTTCCTAATGTTTAGGTGGAATCTTCTTTCTTGTAGTTTGGATCCATTGCTCCGTGCTGCTCTCAAGCTAGGTGTCCCCCATCTTGTATTTGTGCCTCTCATTTTTTTGGCCCAAGTGCAATACTTTACATTTCTCCCTGTTAAAGTTCATCTTGTTTGTTTTGGCCCAGTTCTCTAATCTGTCAAGGTCGTTTTGAAGTGTGATCCTGTCCTCTGGGGTGTTAGCCACCCCTCCCAGTTTGGTGTCATCTGCAAATTTGATCAGGATGCCCTTGAGTCCATCATCCAAGTCGTTGATAAAGATGTTGAATAAGACCGGGCCCAAGACAGAACCCTGTGTTACCCCACTAGTCACTCTTCTCCAGGATGAAGAGGAACCATTGATGAGCACCCTTTGGGTTCAGTCAGTCAGCCAGTTACAAATCCACTGAGTGGTAGCATAGTCAAGACTGCATTTTACCAGCTTCTTTACAAGAATATCATGGGGCACCTTGTCAAATGCCTTGCTGAAATCAAGGTAGGCTACATCCACTGCGTGCCCTTCATCTACCAGGCTTGTAATTCTGTCAAAAAATGAGATCAGGTTAGTCTGACATGACTTATTTTTCAGAAATCCATGCTGACTATTGGTGATCACAGCATTCCTTTCTAGGTGCTCACAGACTGTTTGCTTAATGATCTGCTCCAGAATCTTCCCTGCTATTGATGTCAGACTGACTGGGCGGTAATTATTTGGGTCCTCTCTTTTCCCCTTTTTGAAAATAGGGACAACATTTGAAATATTATCTTTAAGAACACAAGGGTGATTAATTAGTGATCTTAAGTAACTGCATTGATGTGCAGTTTTACACTATGTTGGAAGAAACGTAACATGTTGATTGCAGTAGTAGAAAATAATGCTCAAAATGGACCAGGAAATGAAAGTATCTTTGAAGAAAGACCTTTATAAAATGTACTTTATAATTCCTCCCACTTCCTGCCTTCCTCCCACAATACTTCAACCTGGTTCCATATTTTGCTGAGTGACTTTTCAGTCATTTGTTTTTATTGCTAAATTGCAGTTCATCACTCTTCTCACTGTTGTGTTGTTCCAAAGTACTACATTTCATTGGAGTTTGACTGTGTCCTCGCCCACTTTATTTTAAAGGAAGAACAATTGAAATTGTGGGGGGTGGGGTGGGGTGGAGATTGGCTTAGATGTTTTAAAGGATATTTTCCCATAGGAGATCATCAAAATATTTTGATGTCTGATATCCCCTACTGAGATATTTAGTAGCTGACGGTGTTAATTCACAACAGTTCAATAATGAGTTGTCTATTCAAGTAAAAATAAAATGTACTCAGAAGGTTCATACTGAATTGCTTCATTTTTCACTCTCGGCATTTATACCTCCATATGACAAATGAAGGGACTGGTGCTTAGAAATAACTCAAGGCCACTGACTTCAGAGCAATTTTATCCATGTCTATGCAGTAGGAAGTCCCACTCAATTCAATGTAAGGCTTATGGAACTGCAGCTTTAATCTTTTAGGTTCAAGCGGCAGGGCTTTGTGGGCCACTGATGCATCCACAGTCAGTTGCAGCAGAAGGGGTGGAGGGGCAGGATGACTGGGCCCAATCCAGACCCAATTTCACCAGATGTTGTTGAACTCCACCTCTCACCATTCCCAGGAAACATGGTCAAGGGCTAGGGATGATGGGAGTTGGAGGCCAAGAACATTTGGAGAGCCATGGGTTCTCCATCCCTTTCTTCCCCCTAAAGTCTTGGGTCTCCTAGGAATTCCCCATTGCACAACCACAGAACCCTTGTTGTATCTCCAATGCAAGTACAGAGGTAGTAGGTCCCCCAAAAATGTGCAAGCAAAAAGGACCCGTAAAATTTGTATTCCCCCAACCCGCTGTTAATGCAATTATTTCCCTATGTATCCAATTGATACATATTGGCAGCTTTCATTCTTTCTCTTTATATTGAGTCTACGGAGAAAAGCATGTGCCTATACTTTCTTAATGGAAACCTAGAATGACAGGTTGGTTAGTGTTTGAATCTCAGATGAACATCCAGTGAAAGTTGTTCCCACCCTTCAAAATAACATTGTGAGAAATTAATGCAAATCAGCAGAGCATTGCAAATTTTGTTGCAAAAGATAGCAGCTTGTCTCATTGTTTTAGCATATTTGTCTGCTCACTTAACAAGTTCACCATTTCAAAGTTTGGCAAGCTTTCATTACAACCTCAACACTGCATGCTATATATGTGTAAAAATTACAACAGTAGAATTTACAGCAAGTTCCCATAGAGATATACCTAATCAATGTTTTGTGCTACTTTTGCACTTGCCATGTTTTAAGGCATGGGCACGCCAACTAAGGCCCAGCGTCCAGATCCGGCCCAATTGTCTTCTAAATCCGACCCGCAGATGGTCCGGGAATCAGTGTGTTTTTACATGAGTGGTGTTATGTACTGAGTTGAATAGGATCCAAACTGCAGCAGTCTGATTGGTCCTAGAACAATAGGATCCAAACTGCAGCAGTCTGATTGGTCCTAGAACAATAGGATTCAGAATGCAGCAGTCTGATTGGTCCTAGAACAATGCAGCAGTATGATTGGTTGGCAGGAACCACCCAATCCTGCTTCAGATAGAAGTGAATCCACAACCTGATTGGCTTACAGTAGAATTCCGGAATTAGCCAATCATGTGCAGCCCATTGTGTAAATAATGTATATAAAGCAGATACTGTGAGGGGTCTTTCATTCATTCCTCCTCACCACTATGAGCTGAATAAAGAGCATGAAATCACTTTGCGACTCTGAGTATATTTCAAGTAGAATGTGTCCTTTTATTTAAAATGCATCTCTGGGTTATTTGTGGGGCCTGCCTGGTGTTTTTACATGAGTAGAATGTGTGCTTTCATTTAAAATACATCTCTGGGTTATTTGTGGGGCACAGGAATTTGTTCATTATTTTTTTCAAAATATAGTCCGGCCCTCCACAAAGTCTGAGGGACAGTGGACCAGCCCCCTGCTGAAAAAGTTTGCTCACCCCTCTTTTAAGGTGTTGTTTTGATAGTGACAGCTCCAGGATAACAGACACATTGTTTCCTAAAGGTGTGTATTGGGTTATATTGAAGTCCACACTTTTCTTTTTGTCCTTCGTATCTATGAGAGATCATGACATATGTTTCCTGATTTCTGGCCAGCATTCTGACTTCTGACCAACATCTCTTATGGGTGACACAGGGAAATTTCCTCATCACAAATGTTTCCCGGTTCAGTTCAATAGAAGAGCAACTCTATGTACTATACATACAAATCTGCTTCTGGGAAGAGAAAGTAGAAGTCCATGAATATAGTTGTTCCACATGTGAACTAGAACACCTATGGGGTAGAATTCAACATTATGATAAGGTGATTGCATCGGTGCAAGCATTTCTGCAGCACATTACAGTGGCTCAGCTAAAGATTTGTACATAGACTAGAAAAAACCAACATATGCCTTCTTCAGGTTCTGCTTGTTATTTTTTTAGGTCTTGTAACTTTTATTAAAATTTGAAAAACTACTCATTTGGGGGCCAAATTTTCATGTTATGTACTTTAGTGTAAACCCTCATCCATATCTCTGTGTCTGCAGAAAGGTCTTTCTATATGATGAAATTCTAACTTGTGGGGTGGGGGGTAAGGAGCTAAAAATTTAGGATGAAATAGGTTATCTTTAATTCTCATATGCATATTCTATTTTTTAAGAAATGAAAGATGGAACATAGAAGGCATAATTCTCACTGAAGTGTGAACAAAGACCCATTTAATTTACTTATGCATGACCACAACAAGCCAGAGTTCTGAATATATTTTCAATTCTACCACATCTATTTCTTGGGCTGATTAATAGCAAATATTTGTTTAAACTCAGGGTTATTTATTTGTGTGCATCAAAAGTAAGGTAGTGCAAGATTGAGAAAGGAACTCCATAACCAGGAAAGGCATATTAATACAGATATATAGCAGATCATCCCCCCCCCGCCAATGGCTTGTGATGATGAGTCAATGTAAACCAGAAGTCTTAATTGACTTCACCAGGGCACCAAACCTTTCAATATTTTTTTTCCTGGCATGATAAATAATATGCATGTGCAAACTCAGAACTTATAAATAATTAGAAATATAGACAATTTTGTTTGTTTCATATTATACCAAAAAGCAGATCTAATTTAACTCAGAAAAAGGCCTCAGGGATCAGGCAGCAAAAACAGAAACCAGTCAGTCCATGAGATATCATGCATCCAAGTTGTTAAAGGTTTTGTAAATGAAAACAAGAACCATAAACCTGGCACAGTAGCATATGGGTAGCCAGTGCAAATTTTTGAGCACAAGAGTTATATGTTGGCAATGGTCTGTCCTCATCAATAGTCTAGCTTGTAGAGATCAGTAAAAATAAATGCAAGTGGAATATTTTCTTTTTGTGAAACTGGCTCTTGTTTAGAAATAAATTTTTCCAGTCCAGAAAATGGTTCAAAAAGCTTTACTAATAGAACTTGGCTTCAAACATTACAAAAATAATGAAAATACGTTGTCTCATGCAGAACTAAACATAAGCTGCTCCCAGTGTAAGGTTTATAGGCTTAGCAAAAATCCAACATTGGAGCTTAAAAATCTTATCTTCCTCTTTCTCCTCCATTTCCAGCCTATCTGCCTCAGGCTGTTTTTCCCAGGAGAAAAGTATGTCTGTTCTTCTCAGTAGTTGAGAACAAAGGACTATGTGGTCTTAAGATGGAGAATTCTACTCTCTTACAATATGCAAGCATCCTGTAACCCAAACTAAGTCCCATGACCCCATGTGATAAACTGTAAAGAGTTAGATTACCACACCCTTGCAATGGAAATTTACAGCTAGCCTTCATCTCAAGGCCCATGGAAAAACACAAGTATTTACTTCCCCGCTGATTTTAATACTAACAGATTTCTTCAACATTTAATGTAACATTAAATAACATAAGTGTACTATTTTATGCCTGCTGAGCCTCAGACCCAAGGATAGCCCCACATAGAGCACTGTGTAATAATTGTGTCTTGAGGTTACCAGAACAGCGATCACTGTGATCAGACTATCCCTATCCAATAACAGCTGTAATTGGGACATCAGCTATAGCTGTAAAAAGGCACTCCTAGACTGGAATCAGGATCACCTTCAAATTCTGTACCTGCTCTTTCAGAGGGAGTACAAACTCATCCAGAACAGTCTCCCAGCCAATCTTCAGTAGCTAAAATGATATTAAATTATGGTAAAATAATATCAAATGGTGTTAAGATATATTAAAAGACCTCACAGGACTCTCTCTGACTCTCCCTCTCCCTCTCTCCCCCTCTATTTGCCTAACAGTGAAAGGTTGTTAAAGAAGGCAGCAGGTGAGCCTCTGTAATCCAAGAGAGAGGTATTGCAGTCCTGAGCCATTATCGGACTACAGCTCCCATCATTCCTGACCATTGGCCATTCTGGCAGGACTTATGGGCATTGGAGTCCAACAATAACCAAAGATTCACCATTGCTGGAAGAGGTAAGAGGTAAAAAAGGTAAAATTGCTGGAAGAAGAAGAAGAAGAAGATGATACCCCACCCACCAACCTAGGTTGCCCCAGCCACTCTGAGTGGCTTCCAACACATATGAAATAGCATAGCATTTGTGTGAGATATTCCCTCTTCCTATTCTTGCCCTGATTGATCAAAATCTGTAATCTTTCCACATAAAGACAGATTATAACAACAGTATAAACTGAATTACTTTAGATTTCATCTTGCATCTCCCCATCTTTTCTTCATTGAGCATTTGCTACTGGTTAATCACAATAAGTTAAATTCTAGTTTTGAAGGGTATATTGGGCTGCTCCAGTATGACAAACCCCATATCCCTAACTCTGGCTGAATAACAGCTGTAACAGCTCTTATACAGTGCAATAACAACTGCTGGCAGGAGACAATCTCGGAAATGAAATTTTAGAGTTGTATTTAAAATAAAAAAACCTAGTGTTAAAAGCTCTATTGATTATTTTAATTCAGTCTCCCACTATCAATATCATTAAGCAGTGTGACTCCTCTTTGTCTGCACCATGGTTGAAAGTCAAAGATAAAGAGGAATTGATCGGCCTTTAACAAAACATACTGGAGTATAATTTGTACTTACAATTTGCTGGGGAAATTGCAGAATTATGTGGGGTGGGTGGGAACTCACATTTACAATTGCACTTCACTCTACTACCATAGAAACAAAGAAATTGGTTTCCCAGCATTTCTGATGCTTGTATTTTCACTAGCAATGAAAATACGAGCAATGAAAATATAAGCAATAATGCTTTCAACACACAAATGAATAAGAACATTAAATGAGCTTCTGGATGAGGCCAATGGCCCATCTAGCTCAGGATCCTGTTCTCACAGTGGCCAACCAGATGCCTGTGGAAAGCCTGCAAACAGGGCATGAACGCAACAACACTCTGCCCACCTGTGACTCCCAGAAACTGGTGTTCTGACAATAGAGGTAGAACGTGGCCACCATAGCTGGAGCTGTTGATAGCTTTGTCCTCCATGAATTTGCTCCTTTTTAAAAGCCATCCAAGTTGGTGTCTTTCACTGCCTCCTGTGGGAGTAAGTTCCATCATTTAACTATGAGCTGTGTGAACAAGTGCTTTCTTTTATCTGTCCTTATCTGAAAGTATCTTTCAACATTCTTCATTCAATTCTACTTAGAAGCATTGCCACCTGACTCCACCCCACTCCTCCTCTTTCCCCCTTTTCTTCCTACTGTAACACTAATGTCTCAACAAATGAAACTAATCTGTAGAAAATGTAACTTGAAAAAGAGACATTGTGCATACTTTTGTAAACTAAGAAATCTTTAATAAAAATATATTTAAAGAACACCACAAACTTCATTCAATGACCACAAGTTCTAGTGTTGTGAGAGAGGCAGAAAACCTTTTCTCTGTCCACTTTTTCCATTCCAGGCATAATTTCATATACTTTTATCATGTCAGCTCTTATTCGCCTATTCTCCAAACTAAAAAGTCCCAAATGCTGCAACCTTTCCTTATAGGGGAGCCACTACATTCCCTTGAGCATTTTCATTGTCCTTTTCTGAACATTTTCCTCCTCAAAAAGGAGGATGTAATCCACTGGGAGCAGTCAAATACAACATTCCTTGTTTTGCTAGAATGGACAGAAGGGAATGTTTGGTCCAGCTAGTCAAAACTGGAGCATCCTTCCTTGCATGTGACTAGTTGGTGGGCATGACCTTTCCAGACCTGGTGAAAGGCCAAGTCATGCAGCCACCTCCCTCTCTTCAATCTTCTTTTTCGTCCTGCAAACTTCCTGATTCAGCTGCACTGTACTGCTGGCTGCCAGCCAGCAGGCCCCCCCCTCCCCAGGTTATCTCCCATATGGGATAAATCTGTTTGTACATGTTTGTAACTTTAAGCCTAAAGCCTGCCTTAAGGGATCACACCGTGCTCTGCCTGATTGTGAGTAAAACTAATTTTTGTTACTTATGAATAAGACTGTTGTGCCTTTATTCTTTTAGGAGGCATCAAAGGGGTCTTACCAGGCATAATAGAACATATCTCAATCTAGGCAAGCCAGATTGAATTGCTTGTTGTCTAAAGAGACTCACACAAGTCTGCAACCAGTTTTCTGCTTCGTAATGGGGGAATGCACTCTGCTAAGTGAAGAAACTTGTTAGCGCAAATTAGGAAGGATATTAATAATCAATATATCCTCTCCTGCCACCCTCAACATCCCCACATTATATAGAGGTGAGGTGACTAAAACCATGCACAGTATTCCAAATGTGGACACCCCATAGATTTGTATAATGGCAAGATGATATGGACAGTTTTATTTTCAATTCTTTCCCTAATAATTCTTAGGACGGATTTTGCCTTTTTCACAGCTGCTACCCAACGGGTCAGCATCTTTACTGAACTATCCACTACAAGCCCGAGGTCTCTTTCCTGGTGAATCACCAACAGTTCAAACCCAATGAGAATATTATACATGTCGCCCCAACATGCAACACTTTAGACTGCATCACTTAACACTGAGTTGCATTTTGCCACCCAGTCACTTTGGAAAGTCAGTTTGCACTGTTTGGAAAGGTCATTTTGGAACTCTTAACAATCCTTTTAATCACTATGAGCAATTTAGTATTGTCAGCAAACTTAACTCTGGATTGCTTTAAAAGCACTGTTCCCAATTCCTTGGGGAGCTCCACTTTCTACATCTCTCCATTCAAAAAAGTGTCCATTTACTCTGCTGATCAGAAGGTCGGCGGTTCAAATCCCTGCGATGGGGTGAGCTCCCGTTGCTCAGTTCCAGCTCCTGCCAACCTAGCAGTTCGAAAGCACGTCAAAGTGCAAGTAGATAAATAGGTACCGTTCTGGCGGGAAGGTAAACAGCGTTTCCGTGCACTGCTCTGGTTCGCCAGAAGTGGCTTAGTCAGGCTGGCCACATGATCCGAAAGCTGTACGCCGGCTCCCTCGGCCAATAAAGCGAGATGAGCGCACAACCCCAGAGTCGGTCATGACTGGACCTAATGGTCAGGGGTCCCTTTACCTTTACCTTATGCTTCCTGCTACCTAACCAATTCATGATCCTCAAAAAGACCACTCCTCTTTATTCCATGACTTCTAAGCTTACTCAGAAGTATTTGGTGAATAAACTGTGGTTAGGGGCAGGCACATTCATGCAAGTCCTGCCTGCCATGACCATGGTCACACCAACTCCACCTGCTTTACAGTAAGTAAATAAATTTTATTTATATCCTGCCCTCCCCAGCCAAAGCTGGGCTCATGGCGGCTAACAACAATAAAAGTAACACAGCATTCTAAAATAAGATAGTAAGATAGTAATGATTGATACCTAATAAGATAGATGCACCATGTTTCTTTTTTAAAACAAATATTCTCTAAGTCACAACACCCCTTTTTATTATTGTGATATTTACCAAACTCTCTCTTATATGATTCATTAGATCAGGGGTGGGAAATCTTTGACAGCCTAAGGACCACATTCTTCTCTGGGCAACTTTCCAAGAGTTTCATGCCAGTGGGAAAGGTGGTCGAGCAATAAATGTACATTTTATCTTGGTACAGTGACTAATCTCTGTGCACATTCACACGCCCCTCTCTATTATCCATTCAGACAAGCAAGGGGCATTGTCAGAGTTCAAGGAAACATTCCAGCCAGACAAAAACACTTAGGTGCAGAGCATCTGGCTGGGGCCATTATTTTGTTCTGAACTGCCTCTTATGCAAGCTGAAAGTAACATAGTCTCTCACAGTGGACAGAGTGGAACTTTCCCAAACAGAGTCATATTTATTATAGCCAGAAATGATAATGGCATTTCCTGGTGAAGGTAATGATAAAGCAGATGACATAATTAACAACATGGAAATTCTGTCAGTTTATGTGAAGTAGATTCCACTTGAATTATAGCAATTTCTGGTAGTTTTAAATATTAAGAACAGCCTGAGGATTATACATCCTTTCAGGGACTTCTCATTAATACTACAACAATGTGCTATGGAATTATAATGAAAATTTAATATAATTGCAAAAAAAGAGAGAGGCTAATACTGATTCAATTCTTTCTGGATACTAGGAATGTGACTTAACTGCAAGCACTTACTTCAAACCAAATTTCACACTGTGCATAAGAAAAGATATTTGCCTTCTAGGGTACTTACCAATTCCATTAGATATATATGACATTCTTGGTAGATGAAAAATACTGATTGCCTCTCATTTCTAATATAGGTTATGTCTTGGAACTGGTTGTTTTTGTCAAAGTGTATAATATTTTAATATATTTAGAAAGGGCCTCATTCTTTTTTGATAGAGAAATGACTTTTGACATTAGGGTGTTTTATTACAAGTCACTTGAGTAGCATCAATGTCAAATATTGTTGATAATGAGTTTAGGCTTCAGGTGAGATCTTTGAGGAAGGAAAATAAATAAATAAAAGACAGAAATGCCCAGGGCACTTTATACTTTTGAACCATTCTTCATGAACGATGATTGTATTTTACAGAGAAATTGATGGGTTTGCCTCAAAAATTCATTCTCATTGTAAGCCAGGACCCAGTGTCAGTTGTTTTCGACAATTACTGCTGATAATCTGCATATTACAACTTTAATGTGCAGAAAAGTTTGGTTGTTGTAATCTAGAGAATAATGGTGTTTTAATGATTGTTTTAATGAGGACCTTAAGGCACGTTTGGATTTCATATGCTGATGGTTTCTAGAAAATTCCTGCCTTTCCTTGGAGCTCCATTTAGTAACAAACAGCCAAAGAGCCACCTATGGCTCTGTGAAGAAACACTGTCAAGGAAACATGTAAATGTACTAGCATTTATTTGCTATAAACACTTCTTGTTTTCTGAAAGCAGAAAAGATACAATGGTTCAGCTGGCAGTCTACCAAGAAGCAGCTACGCTGCTAAAGTTTCAAAAGGGATGACTTGTGGTAACTTGTGAGGTTTTCATTCATGACAGTTGACAGTAGAGACTAGTTTGTTTGTGTTAGTAGGATCCAAACAGGTCAAACTGTGATAGGTCCTTTAGTAGGCATTCTCTTCAAAATCCTTAAGGCCAACGAACATTCAGAATTCTATCTTTACCAATTAGAAAAACAACCAATGCTTGGAGTGAGTGCAGTAAACTGTAAGAATCTATGTGAGAGAAGAGCTGTCCATCACACAGAGACCAATTGTAATTTAAAAGCCAATTATTCTGGTCCAGGCAAAGGGAGTTAAGATTAACCTGTTATTTTAGCAATATCTTAGATGACAATGAACAATGTTGCCTTGAAATGCATATTGATGTGTCCTTCCTTGCCACACAGATCAACCTTTGTAGAGGACAGTGAGTGATGTTGTAACCCTGTGAGCTAAGTCAGGTATCCATAAACCCCATTACCGTTGTAGGAATGAGAGGGAAATTTGGTTCACTTTGCATTTTGACACGAACCTACCTAATTTTCACTTTCTAAAGCAAACCCAAAGAGATAGCCTTCTAAATTTGTTACCTCACTGAATTTTGCAATGCAGTCATCTAAACAAACAAGGTGCGCAATAACACAGAAAGCTTGTATTAGGAGAAATGTGTATTGGAGAAATGCACTAAAAATGCCAATATCTTTATCGTGACTTTTTTCTTTAATGCAAACATTTGTGGAAATGCAGAGAACTGAACTTAAAACTGGAAAACTGAGGAACTGCGAAAAAGAAAAGAACAGTTTCAACCATCTCTATCAACGGGCAATATACTACAAGGAGAGGATGATGATGGATAATGGCTACTTTGATATATCCCTTTTATCTGGAGCCACATAGTTATGGTCTTTTTAAAGCTATCCTTAAATCAGGGGTGGCTATCTTAAGGGCCTCCTGAAGTTATTGATCTACAGTTCCCATCATTGCTGACCACTGCCTTGGCTTGCTGGAGCAGATGAGTATTGAAGTCTAAGAACATCTGGAGGGTCACAGCTTTGCAATCTCTGCCATATATGATTGGTAATTTTAAAGAGAGAGAGAGAGAGTTATTTGGATAGTTAAGGGGAAGAGAAAGCATACTGATCCCAGTTTTGGAAATATGAGTGAGCAATGAATGGCAGTTTGAGAAACCCTGATCAATATTAACAGAGCTGTAAAGATCACTTAATGGAAGACAGTAAGTAGAATCTTACAAGGCTTAAGTAATGTCAACAGTAACGTTTCTGTTTTCTGCTCAGTACGCATGATAAGACACAGAGGCACCTAATACCATCTCAGGAATTTAGCTGTGGGTGTAAAGATTAAAGCTTACTGTCTCAGCAGGGTGCTGAGCTCTTGATTCACTTTTTTTTAAAAAAAAATATAACAACCCAATCTGGATTATTGTAATACCCTGTTTGTAGGTCCCTTTGATATAGTCGTTTACCGTGCCTAGGCTTCAGAATACATAGATTATATAGCAAGGAACGTTTGCAGAGACATTGCACTGGATTCACATCCCACCAGCAGTGATAGGTTTATGTCAAATGTTAAGCAAGCAATTGAGGGTACTTACTTCAGCTTCATAGTCTTCTGCTACATATATTAAGTTTTGTACTGAATCCCTGCAATGACTCATTCTACGTAACTTTGAAGTCTGAAGTCGTCGAACTTATCTCTAGGAAACAAAACATTGTTCATGTCAAAGTTTGCGTGCACCCTTTAACAACTTCTGTCTGTGCAATAACTTTGAATTACATTAGAGCTGAACCAAAACTAATCACTGTATTTTTGGGAATGAAAAACTGCCCCCTCTTTCGTGATGATTCTTTGGCCGTGCTTGTGAAAATGCCCATCTATTTATTACATTTGATCTCTCTTGCACAGACGCAGGTTTATTTAGTCTTAGTGATATTCTCATGGAACAAACTCTGATTGCGAGGTAGCATCGTGACATCGTTCCATTTACTATACAACCCCCAAACTGCTGGGATAATTGATGTGACTAATCTAGGAAACCTTTTTACAATAGAAAAAAAAAAGATTAAGTACGCATTAGTGGGCTAGGAGAGCTGAAAATAATGCTAATATATTTCGTATATGGCAACAAATTCCCCCTTTTGGGTTTCAGATAGTACATGGGTAGATGAGTCTAAAAGGCCCAGGACACAAATTTTCCTGACCCTCTAGTGGCTATGATGGCTCATTTACCAGAAGTACTGTAATGTATTTAGTGTTAACTCTGGAGGTATATATTCTGACCAAACTAAGCCTCCTGGTGTATATTTTGCTATATGAGGCTTAGTTTGGCCAGAATTGAGCCTAATCCTAAATATGGCTACTAGGAAGTTTTGGTCATAGTGGTGTTTATAGCCAAGAAAGTATTTATTTATTTGAAACATTTCTATCCTACTCTTCATTCCAAAAAGCAACTGCAGAGTGGGTAGCAGTAAAATATGGATAAAGAACAGCATAAATATCATAATAAAACAGCATCATATGTCATAAAAACAACACAAATCAATTATTTGATACAAATATACAAATCAATCAATTATAATCCCCCAAAACTTCAATCTGAGCATTCACTATAGCAAAGGCCAGGTGAATAATCAAGTTGTTAACTCAAAAGCTCAAACAATGTCAGTGTCAGTTCTCTCACACCAGGAATGGCGTTCCAAGTCTGGGCACAACCACTCAGTATGCATAGGATTACAGTTCAAATACGCAGAGGACTGGGATGTAAGTCAGGAAAAAAGCTCATCCTTTGGCTTTGTTTGTTTTTCAAGAGAGGTAATGGTGCTAGTCTCTTGTAGCAAAATATCAACAGTGAGTCTTGTGATAATGTACCGTAGATTCCAGCATATAAGACTACTTTTTAACCCTGGAAAAGAGGTTAAAAAGTCGGGGGTTGTCTTATACGCCGGGTATGGGCGGCATGGAGCGGAGCCTGCCCCCTTGCTGCGGCGGCGGCTCCAAAGGAGCAGCAGCAGGCGGTGGGCTCCACTCCGCACCGGGCAGCTTTCTTCCAGCGCGGAGCTGCCCAGTGTATTAGGCGACTGGGCTTATAAGACGAACCCCCAAATTACAGCTGCCAATTTGGGGGGTTGTCTAATACCACCAGTCGCCTAATACGCCGGAATCTATGGTAAACCAATTGATTATGGCATAAACATTTGTGGACCAGAGCCCACTTTGTCAGATGCATAAAAGTCCTGAATTGTTAGGGTTGGGCATCCAGTGGGATGTGATCAGACTTCTGGCCATGCAATGGGACTTCTCCTTCATCTCCTCCCTCATTCCTCTGGGGCAGGTTTTGAAGGTGCACAGGGAGATTGCAGAGGGAATAAAGGAAAGAAATGTCCTGTTGCCTGACCAGAATTCACACCACAGCAGCACTGAATGCAACCCTTAGTCTTTAGGGTGCCACAAGACTCTTTGTTTTAGATGCACTCATGGTCATGCTGAAGTTTTTTAAAGTGGAGACCATATAAAGCAAATTAGGAACTCATTATATTATATTAAAATGGTGATTAATTTGCAAAATTCTCTACTTAATGACATGGAATAATGATTCTGCCTTCTGAGGGAAGATGTTCCAGCTTACACAGTTGTTCAGGGCTTAGACAGTCCTTCCTTATGTTATATATAAAAAAAGATCCCTGTGGAAGTTAAATTTCTCATTTGGATACCCACTTAAAACTGTCCTTCTCCAGTCCTCATTTTATGAATATGTCTAGAGACATGCTTAACGGAATGGAATCTCATGATATAGCTGTACTGTAAAGGAGGCAGGCATAGCAGTATAGAATGATGTACGGCAATATGAATGAGGAATGATGCTGCGGCAAAATAAATAAATGGCATGTATGGTTTAGGCAGTGGAGTATGGACCATTTCAGATGAAGATGAAAGACAGACAATTCTTTTATTTTTATTTTTTTTAAAAAGAATTATAGAAAGCCCATGAAATCTTCCTAGTTTACAAAGAGGCAGCAGATAAGAGAAGTGTGTATAAAGGATAGATCATTAATCATTGGGATTTCAATTAGCTAATGTTGAGTGGGGTGTTAATTATGGAATTGATAAGGAAGGGTCCCAGTTTTGGAACATAGCATAAAGGTCTGCCTTGACATCTTCTGAAAACAGCAGGCATTTTAATGCATTTTAATGTTGCTGGGAAATAAGACAAGAATGATCCATTAGATCTGAAGACTCATGCTATCCAAACTGCAAATGTCCTTGAGGCTCGCTGTCTAAAAAAAAGAAAGAAAGATAAAAAGATCAGTGAACTTTAAAATATAAATAAATTGAAACTGGCTATGGAAGAACGTGGAAGAAAACACATACCACATTTGATTAGAATAAACTGCTGTTTTGTTTTGTTTCTAACCAGAACACCAAAAACACACCTCGTGGAACAGAAACAGACAAGCCTAGCAGATCTCCAGGGAATCACTATTCAAAAATAAGCAGAAGATCATTTTTCCTGTCATGAAAAGTGGAATTGGGTACATTTTTCAAATGATTTTCTTTGTCTCAGGGGAAATATACCATCAGAACTCTGTGCCAAAAATCCTGATTCCGTATTTTGTCTATCACATTGATTACATAGGGCTGTTTGCTTACCTTGTCTGAGGTTTCAACAGTAAATAGTGGGGGGAAGTCAGATTACACTAAATGATTCCAGCCACAAGGACACAGGTATGGAGGAGGTCTTTCAGTGGCAGCCAGCAAAGCTAACCAGGCAGAAGTGTGTGTCAAAGAAGAATATATTCATGGGACTGGATTTTGCATATTTTCAACGAATATGACATAAGATGCAGCAAATACTTCTCAGTCGCAGAACTGCCAAGTGACAGAATAGTTACAAATAATTTTGTTCTCTTTCTGGAGTGCTTACTGACATCTATCCAAGCCCACTTGTATTATTAAGCTCTAATGTATGCTAATATATTTCCTTACCTCTCAGGATGCTCTGTTTCTTTTCTTGCTTTTCTCTGTGTTTTTACAATTTGTCTTCACTGGGTGTGGAGATTGCTGAATAATGGGAACTTCTGACTGCAGTGCTAATCATATTGGCTTTGTAGCTATGCTGTTTGACATGTCGGTATATAATAAACCGCTCTGTAAACCATGTCAAGTCAAATGTCTCTATAGAACATATTTAGAAAAATAGAAAGAGATAAAAGTCTTGCACTCACCTACTAATGCTTTCTTCTGAGTGCATTTTCTTTCTTTCATTCACGCCCACACAGCCTACACATTTTCCCTCCTGCTTCACTAACCCATTAGACTAGCAAAATGTTCATTTTGTGGGGGGAAATAAAGCAGTATGACTAACATTGTAAAATAACAGCACAATCATTTTCCAGATTCAGCATTAATTCTTTTCTGCATATCCCTACTTGACTTCCATATTATAATATTTTCCCCTAAACATTATGGGCCCCACACAGAAATTTTGTTCTCTTGTATACCTCATCTCTTTTTTCCTGTTTTCCCCCTTTTCATATATACAGTTAGCTCGTTATGCGCCCTGGTGTCATTGGAATCATTCAGCTTTGGTCATGCTCAGGTAGACCAACTCTGCACTAATCTATGGGGTGTGGCAAGGGCCAGGAGAATTGCTCACGATAGATGGACAGATAAACTGTTAGGGAACAAAAAGTAGGGAACTTCTCCCACATGATCTCTGTTGTGAAGTGCCTAACTTTTTACCAACAATGAATATTTAACCCCCTGTTTCTCACACATCTCATAAAGTGATGTTCATTCTATAGGCAATGAGACACCTATAGCAGCACGGGAAGCTGCTTTATACAGCATCAGACCACTGGTCCATCTTGCTCAGTATTCTCTAAACTGAATGTCAGTGGATCTCCAGGATTTCAGTCAGGGGATGGCCTCTGTCCCACCTTGAGGTGCTGGGAATTGAACCAGGGACATTCTGCAATTGAAACAGATGTACTGCCACTGAGCTGTAGCCTTTCCCCAATTATTGTTTATCATTACAGTGGTACCTCGGGTTAAGAACTTAATTTGTTCTGGAGGTCCGTTCTTAACCTGAAACTGTTCTTGACCTGAGGTACCACTTTTGCTAATGGGGCCTCCCACTGTCGTCGTGCTGCCACTGTGTGATTTATGTTCTCATCCTGAAGCAAAGTTCTTAACCTGAGGTACTACTTCCGGGTTAGCAGAGTCTGTAACCTGAAGCGTCTGTAACCTGAAACGTCTGTAACCCAGGTACCACTGTATTGATCGATTATTTTTGTTGACCCTTGGGGTACCTTCCAACTGTACAGTGTATGAGTCTAATAATTACCAGCCTCCTCAGTTGATAGAGGTGCTTTTTTATTAAAAGAAAAATGTGTGTTGAATGCAAAGATGCATTGAATGACATGTCTGCTTTAGTCCTCACTTGTGCTTTCATGTCACATTTGAGGTGGAATCCAAACAATAGTTGAGTTTGAAATGTTACACTGAAGGTCATCTTGCAAATTTAACACCACCTTGCAGGATATCCCTCCCCCACTTTTTGCCCAGCTGCTATGAGGAGTGTTTGAAGCGACGGCCGTGAGGCAGCTTCTTGATACTCAGTATTATGCCTTGCTGAGTTGAGGTGATGAGGATGAAATTCAAAGTACGGCCTCTTAACATCTCTCTAGTGCAATTTCAGTTTGCAGAGAATGTCTTGTGGCATGTTACTACAACCTGAGGTCCTGTGGTAGACAGTTTTTTAATATATACTTTTCTCATGTGGTTGGGCTGCCACAATATATTTTTCAGAAGGTTAGCCAATTTTCTGGATGGTTGCTTATATTAAAACCTTGAGGAAAAGTCAGTTAGGCTGCCAGAATTGTTAATCAAACAAAAACTTTGCACATCATGTGCCTCCCAACCATCCCTTGAGCTTTTTATGCTCTGTTCTGGCTCAATAGTTGTGTGGTTTAGGAATGATCCATGGATAATCACAATTAATTCAAATAATGGAGACATACAGTGTGATGGAATCCATGCAGTGAATGTACAGCACTTTCACAGTGATCCCAAATTTTAGTTTGGGGTGATGTATTAGAACGAAAGTTTGCATTCCCTTTTCTGAGTAAACTTACAATTCAGTCATTAGAGGATTATTATTTTTTACAAGCTTGGTGAAATATATATAAATAGCAGAAAGTACCTGGCATGAGATATATAAATGGGATCCTCCTTAATGAGGGTCCTGGTTGCACATGGGCCCCTAAGCCACCCACACAGGGAGAGTTGTTGCCAGGCGTGGCCCAAGCCTTAACCATTGGGCCCCGGGATCGTGTTGGGCTGTTTGGGCCAATCGGGGCAGTTGGCGTGATTCTTGGGGCCTATAAAAGCAGCAGCGCAGTGTAACTGGGGGAACTTGCACCACGCTGACGAACACCCGCCCTCCTTCCCTAATTTTAGGTGCTGCTGCTTTGGCCTTGCTTTGGATTGGCTTGTCTACTTTGGAGCAGGGGCTGGGTAGGAATTTTTCTATTTGGCAGATTGGATGTGGCCACTTGGTTTTTGCCTACCCCCTTAGCAATCGTCACAAACTTTGTAAGGTTTGGTGTTTAGGCATTGGCTTATTGAAGTGTGTGGGAGGGAAGGTGCAGCCATCACCTGCCCCTCCATGAAGAAGGGTATTCCGGTAAAGGAATCTGGGGGTCCTGGATCTCGTCTGAAGTCCTCTTGAAGGACTAGGGCCATGCCAGGACCACAGGAACCCCGGGGTGAGCTTTGTTGGTCTTCATCGATGTTGCTCCCTCGTTTGGTGTTTACCCTTCCAGACTTCCAGACAGAGAGGCAGGAGTCAGTTATAGACTGGTGGCAATGCCTAAGCCAACACCGCTCACTTTGCTGTAATCAATAAAGTTGTGGCCTAAATTTTGCCCAATAACTTAAACTAAAATTACGTGTCAGTGTGAAGTTATTTCAGGGGAAGGGCTTGGGGGCCTCGGGGCACAAACAGATAATGTCGTATGTTTGTTTCCCAGACTGTGCCCTGTCCAGCCCTGGGATGACCTGGGAAACACTAAACTAGGATTTAGGACCAAATCAATTCAGAGGGAAAGGTTAATGTTTAATTAGGGCTTTTAAACCCCTAAGCAGTTACAAGTTTTGTGTATGTGTGTGGGAGATGCGGTATCCCCTTCTCTCCCTCCCATACACACAACTGAGAGCAGAGGGGTTTGATCCTGTCAGCTTTATCAGCAAGTTCCCTGTGCAGAACACAATGGTGAAGCTGAATGCTGGTGCCTTGGCAGGTGGCTCTTGAACCGATTGCTTGCCCTTCCCTCTTTGCCTTCCCCCAGTTGTGTCATTTCCCCAAATGTGTTCCACCTCAGCATGGTTCAGGCCTCATCTATCCCAGCCATCACCATCATAGATAATGATACCACTTGCATCCACTCCCTAGCTGTCTCTTATCCAGATGCCATTGTCGTTGCTGCCATTGCTGCCACTACATTATGGGAAGTGGCTACCAGAAGGGGGCCACCTCATTCCTGCATCACCTATCACTATTGTGGCCATAACCAATGATCTTCAGAAGTGTCCAATTCAGCACAGTTCAGAACGTTTTAGTCTGCCAACTTGTTTTAAAATTGTATCCAAGGGTATCCAAACAAAGGTGAAAACTGAGTCTTCCATCTTGGAAACTGTTGTGCCAAATAGTCAATGGTGTTGAAAACCACTGAGAGACCACATAAAACCAATAGGCTTGCGCCACCTCTGCCTCCCAATAAAGGTAATCTGTCAGGGAAACCAAGGTTACATTGGTGCAAAACCTGGTCCTGAAATTACACTGAAATGGGTTGAGATCATCTGCTTCCTTCTGGCACACCTGGCCAGGATAATTTTGATCACCATGCCTGGAAAAGGAGTTGTAGTACCACCACCTCTTTCAAGATAGCTTAGACCCTTTATATTTAAGGTTGATCCTAGAACAGGCATGACCTCTAAACTTAGCCTCTCTCTCTCTCTCTCTCTCTCTCTCTGTCTCTGTGTGTGTGTGGTTGCAATCCTATGCCTTTCATTGAATTCAGTGCAAATTTAAATCAGAATAAACATGGAAAGGATCAGGCTGTTAATGTGAATGTTCTTTTTTCATAATGATGACTATGAACTATTTGAAAAAAAAGGAGTGGTCATCATGTAAGCTCATAGACCAAAATCAGGCTATAAAATGTACTTTACATTTTGAAAGCTGTTTTTCACCCCAGGCATTAATTGTTAACAGGATATAGTTTTTGTTGGAAATATGATGATGATTTTAGTTATTGTATGTGGCATTAGTGGAGAGGATTGTACAATTAACAAAGGATAATCACATCATGATGTACATGTCACTGGTGAGAAGAGTAGCTGCAAAATAGGAATGTACATAAATATAAAAATAATTTAAGAAACAAAGGTTCTATTGAGGGTTTTATTTTAAAGCATGATGCACAGCTGTAAGCAAAATAAAATCATTATGTTGTGTAGCTAGAGGGACAGACTCTAAACCTGTAGGGGTGGGCATTGTTATTACTACAAAAGGCACTGTTTAGATTTCATCTAGAATTCTGTCAACAGAACTATTCACCATACTAATGTAATTGCCCTAGAGGGCCTTCAGTAACAATTGAATTTTTATTCAGTGGATCTAGTGCTAAGGCTCAAGGTTGAGGGAGTTAAGCTTGCTGTCTGTTGAGGGAGTTAAACTAGCTGTCTAAGAATGAAGTTGTACAGAAAAGATAAATATGTTGGGCTTGTCATTTCTGTAAAGAGATGTCATGGTAATGGTCAGTTGTGGGTAGGGCTGGCAACAAAGAAGGATGCTTCTGATCTTAACGCAGAAAGGTGTTCAGTGAACCTACAAAAAACTGCAGAAGTGGTTCAACATTTGAAATCTCCTTCTTCATAAAATACCAAGGAAAGAAAGTATATGGAAACATAATCTGATTGAATAGGAGACAGAAACTTGCTTTACCACATGAAAACATGTTTCCTTTAGAAGTGCTTTTCAGTGCAACAAATTATGTCATTAAAGAGGTAGGTTTTTATGTATGGACCATAGCCATAGCTAACACTGAAACTTATCTAGGTAGTGTAAGTGTCAGAGTTTAGAGGCATATTGAGGAACCATTTGCAATATTCACACATAAAGAGGAATGTAAAAGAAGTAACTCAAAAGTGTCAACAAGTAAAATTCATTACAGTGAAAGCATTCTGGAACAGAGGCTTTCTTCTTGAGGAGCAATGTTAAACTTTCAAATTTTATAGAAGATATGAAATTGCTTGTGCAAATGCTGCTGCCTATATACAGTAGTACCATAAGAAAAACAGTTCAGACATTTTAAGTGTGATTTATTTGAACAAAGGAGGATCAGAAACCATGGTTTGATTTCAGCTTGTCTGGACAAACAGTAATTTAAATTAACTGCAGTTTGTCCCGGTTCAAATGAAATGACAGACCAGATGCTTTCAATATCTTTCTTCTTTCTGGGAGCACTATCTTCCACATGGCTTTAAACCTTGCCACCTGTCCAACCCAAACAACTTCCAGTGCGAAGTCAGGGAATTTAGTCAGGGAAAACAGTACAGGAAGAAAGGAATGAAAACCATCTCTCCCTGTGCTACTTCTCTGATCCAATTAGCAACCCCATGAGCTGAAGGGTTGCCATGTACAGCAGGGAGTATGCAGTGTTTGTGAAGACTACCTGGGCAATGCTGAAACCTGATTGTCCTCGGAGGCATAACAAATAAAGGAGGCTGCCCACCGCAGCCACTCTCCAGCTCATGGGTAGTGATGGCAACAGGGGAGGAAAAGCTATCATGCTCATCCTCGCCGTGTCTGCTTGCATGTTCTACTTGTGTCTGTGACATCCAAGTAACACAGGAACAGAGAACCTGCCTTATACTGGATGAAACAATTGGTCAGTCTAGCTCAGTATTGTCTATTTTGACTACGGTGGATGGCTAGAGTTTCAGATAGATGACTTTTCCAGCCATACCCAGACATTCCAGGGACCAAACCCTGGACCTTTTGTATGCAAGGCTGTACCTGAGCAATAATTCTCCCAAGTCGTGTGTGTGTGTGTGTGTGTGTGTGTGTGTGTGTGCGCACACACACGTTTGTGTGTGTGTATATATACTATTGTTGGCATCTATTTGTCTCAGAAGACGATGGAGGAGGGTACCTTTGGGGGTGATGCAAAACTGCTGGAAGGTTGCAGTGCCTGAGGTAGCTGTAGAGACCAATGCAGGAAAGACCTGTTTTGTTGCAGCTGGGGCAGATGAAGGTGCCTGATTGTGCTGCTGCAGATGCACCATGACATTTCTTCTCTCTGCATTCCTCCTTTGGTCATCTCTATGGATACATGACCTGACTGTTTCCAGGCACTGTAAGGGATTGCCAAATGGCAGGATTGATGTTGCCAGCCTTCATGGCGCGTTTGCAGGCATTTTTGTAATGCACAGTCAGTCTGCCAATGGGCCTGATGCCTGAGGTCAGCTCCCAGTAGAGAATGTACTTTGGGATCCTACCATCTTCCATTCTGTGAACATGGCTCAGCCAGCGTAAATGTTGCTGCTATAGGTATGTGAACATGCTGGGAATATTGGCTTGGGAGAGTGTGTGCGCACACAATCACACATATATACAGATGTTTGATTCAATGACCCTAACCTTCCTTTGGTTTATGCAAATATATAATGAAATTTTTTTTTTGCTAGGCCCATTTTTTTCAGAAAAGCTAACTCTCTAAAGCTTCTAAGGAAATATGCAGAGGTACTGATAGTTTTAGCAGTAGGCATGGTGCAGGAGTTCATTTGAAGCATTTCGATCTGAGAAAGTCGTCTTTTACACCAGAAGCAGCAACAGTCATCTTTTTGCAGCAGGCAATTAACATGTGTGACTCCAGAATCCTCTCTGGCTTTATGCGATTAAGTGCTAGGAGGCTGATTGGGTTGCTCGTCTCCCTCACTATATAATTTCCCTTTAATTCTGAGGAATTTCCTAACTTCTGTTTGATTATAAGGTCCTGCACAAATCCTCAGGAGGAGTAAGCGGAGGTCTCTGGACACCATGTCTGTCATAATTTCCTTATAACGACTCTATTATGGATAATTCCCAGGAAGTCGGCTGTAAAGCTCAGTGGGTCCCTGCTTGGTATCCTTCACATTTTGATAATTAACTGAGCTGTTTGAACAACAGAAACTTTATAATGTTCAGCAGTGGGAGTTTTAGAGCTGATCAGCTTTACCTTCATCAGGACTTGTCATTCTAACACTTGAAGGGGAGTGTTTCGGGATGAGTCTAATCTTTAGGAAGGGGAAGAAAAGCTTTAAAAATGTACAGGAGAATAAAGGCCTAAATGAAATTCATCATGCTGCCTCTAATGCTTTCCATGCTGTGTTGCTGGCTCCTGTATGGCTCCTGTTCTGTTCGTGGCTGTCTGGAAGGGATTTAACTAACCTATCTCCTACAATACAGGCAGAGAGAGAGAACTTGATTTATTCTAAAAGAAGTAAAATGAAATGTGTCTTCTCTCCTTTCCCTGCCTGCTTTTTTGAATAAGTAGCTAAGTTCCTTAGCCCAAAACCATTACTTCCTAAAGGCTACAAACTTAAGGATGCGGACAGTTCTATAGTCACTTACCTATAATTTCCATGAGGGGAACTTGCATTGAAGGAAGTGGAAGGTGTCCCCCCCCCCCAATGCAAATTGCAGGGCTGTGTGTTTGGAGGAGGCTAACCTAGAATGGGATTGCAGTAAAAGGCAAACCCCTCATGTCAAGGTCACACTCAAGATAGCAGGCCCTGCCCCACTACACCCAAGGACAAACCTTGTGATTAACATTTTGTGTAGTTTGACCTAACCATATTATGTATCATGACAGTTCCCAGGTTGCAGCTTGGAGTGTCCATGCTTGATGTTTGAAACTGCTGCTGAAACAAGAGATGAGGTGCATTTTTCTTGCTTTGCCTATCCCTTGAACATGTTACCCCACCCCACTCCACATCTACTTTAATCAGCCTGGTATGCCTCACACCAGGGAGCAAAGACTAGAACAGGGTTTTGGGAAAGATAGGCCAAAGCAACTCTAAGCATGTCATATTTTGATTTATTGTTGTTGTTGTTTAGTTTTTTAGTCGTGTCCGACTCTTCGTGACCCCATGGACCAGAGCACGCCAGGCACTCCTGTCTTCCACTGCCTCCCGCAGTTTGGTCAGACTCATGTTTGTAGTTTCTAATGTTTGGCATTTTGAGGAAGCGTTGTGAGTGCCAGTGACAAAACAGCTACTGGGGATGGGAGTGATGGCATAACACAATGTTTAGAAGAGCAGAAAAAGAGAGAGAACCACAAAATGGTGTTTGCATGCCGTTCCTCTTAATTAGACCCCCCATCAATGAAAAAGCGGGGGACCTATATCAGCAGCTGCTGCTGCACTTGCTCACAGCAATAAACTTTTTGTACTTCTCCTCAGGCATCCAATGAAATACACACACCATACCAAGTACTGATGTGCACATCTGGCCCTGACCTAAACAGAAATAAAGGTGAAATAAAGGAACTTATGAAATGGTTCCTAGTGAGTTCATGATTATATTGAAGTATGAACCCAAGACAAAATATTCCGGCCACTAATAGAACCACATTGACACTTCTTCTTGAAAATAAGAACACTAAGAATAATAAAATAATAGATCAACTCAAATTGTAGCTGTTGCCATTCCACTGGGTTGCTACTCAAAATCCTTGTCTTTTAGCTCTTGTATACATTTTCCCCAAGCATTGTTTTGCTCTCTCTGTGTTCCTAGATCTCGACTCTTTTTCTTTGACAGTCATGATGATTCCCCCCCCCTCAAATAGCAAAGACGGTATTTATCTAATGCGATTCAAAAGTACATCCCAGAGCAAATGAGAGGGCAACGCTGTGGCAGGTAACTGTGACGGAAATAAAAAATCTGTTTACAAATACTGCAACTGCAGTTCATGCTCCCAAGACTCTGAGGCCTGCACATTTTGAGACAATATTAAGACATCATACAATACTGCAAAGTTAATAATAAAATAAAATGTGCATACTTCCAAATCTATATGTAGGTTTGCTCTTTTCTAAAGGGGGGAAACACCTCATTTTGTTATGACAATGCTCACTTTCAGTTAGGATCCTTTGCTTCTCTAACAGCTGGTTCACATATGTGCATTCTTCACTCAATAGCTGTCATGATTTATTTGTGTAAATGAGCCATTGTAGATAAAAAAATAACAAAGAGGACTTTCATTCAACAAAAGACAATGGTTAGTTCCATACTTCCTCTTCTTCAAGGAAGGGCTCATTTTGGTTTCAGAAGAGAATGACATCCAGCAAAGGCTCCTGTAGAATGGAGTGGGGGTTATTTTCTATGCCCCACCAGTTCCTATATTGTTCCTTGACTCCTGTCCCTTCCAGAGTAGCTTTTTCATGAGGGATAGGGAATGCCCCTTATTCCAGTGAAACAGTCCATTGGTTTTCATTTTTCATAGAATCATAGAATCATAGAGTTGGAAGAGACCACAAGGGCCATCGAGTCCAACCCCCTGCCAAGCAGGAAACACCATCAGAGCACTCCTGACATATGGTTGTCAAGCCTCTGCTTAAAGACCTCCAAAGTAGGAGACTCCACCACACTCCTTGGCAGCAAATTCCACTGTCGAACAGCTCTTACTGTCAGGAAGTTCTTCCTAATGTTTAGGTGGAATCTTCTTTCTTGTAGTTTGGATCCATTGCTCCGTGTCCGCTTCTCCGGAGCAGCAGAAAACAACCTTTCTCCCTCCTCTATGTGACATCCTTTTATATATTTGAACATGGCTATCATATCACCCCTTAACCTCCTCTTCTCCAGGCTAAACATGCCCAGCTGCCTTAGCCGTTCCTCATAAGGCATCGTTTCCAGGCCTTTGACCATTTTGGTTGCCCTCCTCTGGACACGTTCCAGTTTGTCAGTGTCCTTCTTGAATTGTGGTGCCCAGAACTGGACACAGTACTCCAGGTGTGGTCTGACCAGAGCAGAATACAGTGGCACTATTACTTCCCTTGATCTAGATGCTATACTCCTATTGATGCAGCCCAGAATTGCATTGGCTTTTTTAGCTGCCGCGTCACACTGCTGGCTCATGTCAAGTTTGTGGTCAACCAAGACTCCTAGATCCTTTTCACATGTACTGCTCTCAAGCCAGGTGTTACCCATCTTGTATTTGTGCCTCTCATTTTTTTTGCCCAAGTGCAATACTTTGCATTTCTCCCTGTTAAAGTTCATCTTGTTTGTTTTGGCCCAGTTCTCTAATCTGTCAAGGTCGTTTTGAAGTGTGATCCTGTCCTCTGGGGTGTTAGCCACCCCTCCCAGTTTGGTGTCATCTGCAAATTTGATCAGGATGCCCTTGAGTCCATCATCCAAGTCGTTGATAAAGATGTTGAATAAGACCGGGCCCAAGACAGAACCCTGTGGCACCCCACTAGTCACTCTTCTCCAGGATGAAGAGGAACCATTGATGAGCACCCTTTGAGTTCGGTCAGTCAGCCAGTTACAAATCCACTGAGTGGTAGCATAGTCAAGACCGCATTTTACCAGCTTCTTTACAAGAATATCATGGGGCACCTTGTCAAATGCCTTGCTGAAATCAAGGTAGGCTACATCCACTGCGTTCCCTTCATCTACCAGGCTTGTAATTCTGTCAAAAAACGAGATCAGGTTAGTCTGACATGACTTATTTTTCAGAAATCCATGCTGACTATTGGTGATCACAGCATTCCTTTCTAGGTGCTCACAGACTGTTTGCTTAATGATCTGCTCCAGAATCTTCCCTGGTATTGATGTCAGACTGACTGGGCGGTAATTATTTGGGTCCTCTCTTTTCCCCTTTTTGAAAATAGGGACAACATTTGCCCTCCTCCAGTCTGCCGGGACTTCGCCTGTTCTCCAGGAATTCTCAAAGATGACTGCCAGTGGTTCTGAGATCACATCTGCCAGTTCTTTTAATACTCTTGGATGCAGTTCATCTGGCCCTGGAGACTTGAATACATCTAAACTAGCCAAATATTCTTGCACTATCTCCTTAGTTATTCTGGGCTGTGTTTCCTTTGCTGAATCATTTGCTCCAAATTCTTCAGGTCGGGCATTGTTTTTCATTGCTTTTCAATGGAGTCAGTCCACACAATTCAGTTGAGAAATCCAGTGGTGTATGAGTTGGGCAAGGATTACATGGAAATCTCCTAAAATGGACACACATTCCTACTATTTTTTCAAAGTTTTTACTGCTGGAATAAAATCATAAAAGTGGTCAGCGAATCTAAAGGATGACATATCTGAAGGGACTTCTGGAAACATGTCTCTGAAAACCAGTTGTCAGCTGCATGCACACCATGTATGCAAAACACATTTAAATCACCCTCTCCCACAAAGAATCATGGGAACTGTAGTTTGTTAAGGATGCCGAGAACTGTGGCTCTCTGAGGGATAAGATACTGTTCCAACGATTTTGGGGAGTCAGAATGTGCTTTTAAATGTATGGTGAAGCCATAGGTAGGGTAAATACTATTGCACTCAGGTCCTGTTTAAGAGTTTCCCAGAGGCATCTGGTGAGGACAAGACAGTGGATTTGATAGGCTACTGACCTGATCCATCAGGACTTTTCTTATGTTCACTTGGACAATTGAAGATCCAGGCACTAAAGATGAGAAGCATTGCGGTTAGCATGCGCCAGAGCAATCTCAATCCTTTGGGAGTTCTGAATCTATTTTAAAGCATTGTTCAGATGCCTTTTGTGCTTGGATAACAAACATAATAAACATTGAGTTATGTGCGAATGACGGATAGCCGAGTTGCTCTTTGTTGTAGCGAGCAATTCTTCTTAATTCAAAAGAGACTGCTCACTATAAGTAGAAAGTTTCTTTCATTTAAAGGGGTGCTAGTTTCTCTAGGGTTTCCTAGTCCTCTGAAACACGAACCTCTTCTCCAACAATACTAGTGTCTAGTCTTGTTAGCACAGGCTCCCATGATGGCATTCTTTATTCTAATAATGGAAGAGGCTCTATAGCATAATAAGCCACTTAGCAACTAGGTTGAGTTGAATATTTTATTACGACAGGGTCTGTTAAACTGTACCTGTAGTTAGATAAAAGAAAAGTCGATCCTAACGATGTTGGGGATTTCTCTGAGAGCATTCCCATGCTGCTTGGACTAGAGTGAATATTTTAAATTCATAAGGAGCCAGCATCAAATTTTTAGGAGCCAGCTCTGTACAGAGCTTAGGAAATAATAAAAAGGGGCCTGCATCAATATTTAGAAGTCTGGTTATTCAGATGATCAGATGGCTTGAATTTGCTCCTTGGTCTTACTCTTATTACATTGTGAATTGAATGTATATTATATTATTTTTAGACATATTAATGAATTAATGGTATTTCCTAACTTGTGTTGTGATGTCTGGTTTGCACATGGAGAAGAAGATAGCATTTTTAGACTGCAGTCCTATACACACTTACCTGGGAGTAAATTCATTGAACTCTGTGAGATTTCTGAGTAGGCACCTATAGGATTCCTCAGTTAAGCTCTTATAATAAATGAAGCAATCCAAATTAAGCCACATTTCTGCATGAACAATTTATAAGTAATAACAGAAAGAAATTACTTGTAATATGGAAAACTGTTCCTTAACTGCAACTCATTAAATAAATTACTCTATATTATCCCATATTATTACAATGCTGAAAATAGAATTTAGCGGTGGGGGTTCTGACACTTTCCCTTCCCTTTTAGTGTTCGTGGCAGATCCATTTGAGCATAATTTGTTCTAATGAAGAGGTACTGTGTGTTACCAGTTTGTTGCTACAACTCCTGGAAATAATGTTCTTAGAGAGTGAGACACTGAGCCGAGCAGCAACATTCTCTTTCATTAGCATGGTATAGAGTCAAAATGGCTGAACACCAGACTCGGGCATTGTTGGTCACCTGCCAACACCTTTGCAGGGGGCACACTGCCATATCTTTGTGCCTCCTGGCTCTGCTGCTGCTCCTCCTCCTTGCTGCTAATACTGCCTGCTCATCTGTCTTCTCTGAGCACGCAAACTGTGACCAGAGTGAGGAGAAATGGCATCACCATACCTTTGTCTTGTGGTGTTCCTCTTGGTGGTTGTACAGATTGAGCCCAAAAGGAGAGGGCACATGAATAGACAGCAGGCATAGAGATAAGAAGGAAGTGGGCACTGAACATAAGACACTAAGCATTCTGGTCTCACAGTGGGCACCTCAGAAGCCTATGGGAAAGCATAGGAGCCTATGGGAAAGCACAGGAGCACTCTCCAATCTTCCATAGCAACTGCTATTCAGTAAAGCACATAGTCGGGTACATAGCGGCAGAAAGACAAAGTGTAGATGAGATCCAGGTAGGGCAAGGGGATAGAGAGCCCACTGAATATATAATATTTTCAATGTGTTTATTGGCCCTCAATTGCTATGAGAAATAGCAGGGGTCACCTGCTTATGGGTTAGTATAGCAGAGAATAATGGGAGTTGAATAATTAGGAGTGTAATACTGTAACACTTGAACATGTATAGTCCAGGTTGGAGTGAGGAAGATCTGGTAAAATAGCATATGATTATGGGATTGAGGTTGGCTAGCAAGCTAAGAAGACATGACCTTGTTCACATTACCTACCTGCTGTCCTTGGACTCTTTTTGAAGGACCTCACATCACCTCAAGGATGATTTTCAAAGCAGCTTGACTTGCCCTCCACTAGTCCTAATGTATAAGTCAGTCTGCCAATCAACAATCACCTACCACCACAACTCCTAAACTTCTACATGGTACTATTACCAAGCCTGACCATCTGTGAACTGTTTAGAGTGTTCCAGCTGCTAGAGTTGCATATGAACAACAGAATGGCCCTCAAGAATACAGAAGATAGCCCTTCTTCTCAGCCCTCAAAGCCTTCAGCTATACAGACTCATCCTGTACTTATTTATTTCCTTCCATTCAAACAGATATTTCATAGAAACTGGACTGTTTGGGAAATGCTATTGTTGGTGATAGCCTCAGAGGAGTTAGAAGATTAACAAGCACTCGATGACATCACAGCAGTTCAATCAATGGCAAAAGTGGATGGGGTTCAAAAGAAACTGGCAGCCAGCAACTAGTTTATAACCCATTAACATACTTACGTAGGATTTCTGTCCTCTCTTCACTCAATACTCTACCATGATTCAAAACTTCATTCATGAGATAGAGATCACAGGACATCTTCCTGGTTGACTTTGCTTTTCAAAAAACCTTATAAAATAACAATTCTGAGCTTGAAATATATGCATATATTCTGAATACCTCAGCGTATTAGTTTGCTTAATGTACCTTTATGCTTCCAACTTGCAGTAGGATAAAACCAGATGCATACATTTTACCATTTATAGAATTTCTATTATATACTACCTTGAGTTCTGCATCTGATGTAGGTCAATGCTAGAGGGCTTGTTTATTGAGCATTCACCCTGATTTGTTCCCACAAAGTTTGTGAGGAGCTTAGACAACGTTGACTGTCCTAAGTCACAGGGACCGTGAGACTTCATTGTCACTTGTATGCAAGTTAATTCTGCCACAAATAATCCTTTTTTATACTGTATATGGAAAGGCAACCAATTTAGGTAGGGAGAAATGTGAATTCCTTTGCAGCAGGTTGGGGAAATCTATGAACACCTTGGGGTAGGGAGCGTCTATTGTTTATAGTTATTTTTTCCCTTTAGTATTATCCTTTACATGTGGGGATCTTCAGCCCATGGGCTTCATCTGCAACCTTAATGTCATATTGCCAACAGAGATGAAGCGACACACACACACACACACACACACACACACACACACACAGAGAGAGAGAGAGAGAGAATACAGTCCTGTAATGCTCCAAACACCACCTATTTTTTTATTTATTCCATAAAAGTTATTCAGTGTTGGATTGCAAGAAAACCTCAAAGCAATTTACAAAAGAGATGATCATCAATAAGAAGAATTAACAACAATAATTTAAGACTAAAAACAACAACAACCACAAATTCATTACCTGTATTTTTTTGTGTGAGAGCATGCATTTACTTTCTGCTATGTATCACCATTCACATCAATGGGGAAGAAAAGACTGAATAGAGATTAGGACTAAACTATACTGAGAGATCAGATTTCAGGACTGCAGAGGGTGTCTCATGCTTAAACTGACAATGTTTGCAGATTGGGGAGTAGATTACTTGTGTATCTATGCATTTTTTTAAAAAAAAACTTTGCATACCGATTAAGCAGTCAAAATCAGTTCCATAAGAGCAACTATTTCCTCAAAACGGCACTAGTGTATTTTGTTTATAGCTTTCACTGTTCCCTCTGCGTTAAAAAACAAGATAGACATTGAGATCTTTGTGTTCCCACAGCAGGAGAAAAACATTATTCTGACAGATATAGCTCATGAAAACATCTCCATGTGATCTATGCAAGAATACAAGGTAGAATTTCAATGGATATATAGATAGTTTAGCTTCAGCAATGTGCTCTTGTTTGACACTATGATAGAATATCTCTCCCTGTATATTTTGATGGTGGTAAAAATTGGAGGACAAAGCTGTTGCTATGACATACTCGTAGTGCTTTGAAAACAAAGAATAGTTATCACAGAGTTGTCAGTATTTTTTTTTAAAAAACGGAAAACGTGGGCGCAACAGGCTTTGCTTTGTTTGGCTTGGATAATTCCAGAAAGAAAAATAAGAGCATTCATCAGGAAAAAAAATTGACCTCCGATAGATGGCAGTGTATTCTTTATAATACAAATCTCTTCTTTCCTCATTAGCATAGACTAGTTTCAGATGCAGTTCTGCTTCTCGCTGTTGGTGGAATGAAAAGAATATAGGACTCCCCTTTTGCTCCAAAAGTGACATTATAGTAAAGCACAGAGTAGCCAGTTGTTTCCCAATGGTTGTGGTTTTTTTTATCAGTTCTGCTTAATACAATCACAGTTTTGTTCCTTTGAAGTGTTGTTGATTATCACTAATCAGGCTTAGAGAAAATTACAGCTTGGATGGCTCCAAATGGTCATTGATTTTGGGGGAGGGCAAACTATACAAGATTTTTGGTGTATGAAACCTAAGACAAGAGAGGGGGAAATCTGTATATTTTATACAGAGAAGTTACAAATCATTGTCCCATTTAGAGAAGTAAGTTTCTGCCCATGGATAACTTTTTGCAGATAGTTTGGCTCAAAAAGGATTTTGTGGAGTATGTGTGTGTTTGTGTGTAAGATGTGAGGTTATAAGCATTGTTCCATGTTCACTTAAAAAATGCAAATAGCATCCCCAGTATTGGCAGTTAATTATCTAGATTGCAGCAGGCATGAAAGGGGAATTTAACCATTTCTTCTCTGCTCTGCTAATTAAGAAAACATCTTCTCTGGAGCTGCTATTTGCAATGAGGTTAATGGGAGATTCCTTGCAATGTAAATAGTATATTTGTCTGATTTATTAGGATCATAGCAGGGAAGGGGAAGCTAAACTGTTGTAATTCTCTATTGATTTTCAAAGTGTGTATATTCTTTTATTTTGTATAACGTTTGATGTCCTTGGGCATTTCTAATCAGAATGAAAAAAATGGGATATGCTTTATATATAAGTAAATAAAACTTCAGGTATGCACACTCATATGGCTGGATACCAAAGTGCATTACACTTGGAATTTCTTCAGCATCTTCAATTCAAGCAGAAACTAATTAGTTTGTGTTAATAAACCTTTATATGGCAGAGGCACCAAGTTCCACCCACCATTGGGGGGCTTGTCGTATGTGCATGACATCACACATGCAACGCACACATGTGATGTCATGCGCATTGGGATAAGGCCATGAGGCCCAGTGGGGCCCTCCACCTCTGTGGGGAGGCCCAGCAGAGTCCACTGCTTCACATGCTGGGGGGAGGGGCTGAGGTTTGTTCAGCCCCATATAGTTATATGCTAACTGTTTAAAATACTCACAACAATAACCCCTACTTCAGAGAGTGACTGGGTTTTTTCCTTTGGAGCAAGTGGCAAAATATACTTTGAAAATGATACACTTGTAGTATTTCATGCCTGCTATAGTCCATCCTACGAGCAGAGAGAAATCTTCACTTTTGTTGGTGGAGTTGTTAACTTTCATGATACTTCCTGTGATAACATTACCATGTGATAACATTCAGGGGGGAGATATTTCAAAGGATATAATGGATTTTTATGGAAACAATTGAATTTGATCCCAGATTATTGCTGCTACTGTTATTTGCTGAGGAGGATAACATTTCTTTTCATAAAGACTTGATAGTCTTTGTGATGGTTTCATCTTGCCTAGAAGTTGGCTCTTGAGAGTGATTGCAAATTCATGTATGGAATGTATCATTAGTGGAAAAATTGACTCAAAGTTGTCAGATGTGGTCACTGATGATTTCTGTACTACATGTGGAACATCCCTGAGTTCCTAGAATTCCACAATCCAAACTACTGATCTAGACAAACACTCTAAGATAAACAGTTAGTGGATATTGTGAACACAAAAATGTGACACGTGATGCATTATTTGCTCTTAGTAATATTGCCTTTTCTTTGATGTTTTACATTTTGTACTCTCTGTACAAGGCACTGGCAAATTCATACCTTGTTCATGAATCATAGTTTTTTTAAAATGAGTACACAGTATCACCATTAATATACTAAAGCAGGGTTGGGGACATGGCCACCCATATGTTGTTGGACTACAAAACCCATCATTCCTGACCATTGGCCACACTGGCTAGGGTTGATGGGAACTGGAGTCTAGCAACATGTGGAGGGTCATAGGTTCTCTTGAGATTGTTCAGAAGACAGAACTATCTTGTATATATAACATTGTTCATAACAGTGAGTAAGAACCTTGCCAGATATGCATTTTTTAAAATAGTGGCTGTGATAATTAAACAGTTTTTATTGCATGTATATGAGAAAGATAAATAACATATTGATTTTAAAAGTATATTCATTTTTTTATTAAGAGCATAAAACTTTCTATTCGGTGCATAACATTTTATGCCTCTCTCCCTCTGAGATATCTTGACTTTCAACATTTGCACTTTGCAGTTAAATACTGAAACCCCTAAGCAGCCATAATTATGGAGACATGTTAATTACCGAAAGTAGTGCTTGCTTTTGGAACAATTAAAACCCATTCGGCAGTACTGTTGGTTTCAAGGCAGGGAAACTATTTCAAAGGGCAGTAATTAAGTCAAAATCATAATTTTTATTATTGACTATCTAAAATCTCCTGTGAGTCAAGCAATGGTTGGCTGACCTATGCAAAAATGTCTTTGTAGCCCTTTTTTTTTAAAGTTCTACATTGTATAATTCAAAGTGAAGTATCGGAGATAATTAGAGAGGCTTGTAATTAGAATGCAGTATTGATAAGATTGTGTAAACGTATATTAAAGACATTGTTTCTTTGATTAAATACAAAAAAGCACACTATACATAAACCATCCCCTCTCAGTTTCTGCCATTTCCTTGTTATTTCTTTTGGATTATGATTACAGTTATACCAATTTCCATCCCTTTTCCAATGACCTCTGAGCAACCTAAAGTGATACAGGATGAAAACAATCAATTTCAGAAAACATCAAATATAAGACCTCTTCAGGCGTTACAAATAAGTTAAATTGGGTCACAGTGAGGATGAGCATGCCAGTTCTACCCCTCTGCTGTTGTTTCCATTGCCCTCCAACTCATGAATGTCACCTGCCCCTCCATCACTAAAGTGCCCACTTGGTGCACCCTTTCCCCACTGATGTGATTGCTCTCCACATCACTGGGATAGGAGCCAATTCCTGGGGGCCAAGACCCCTTTGCCTCCTCGATAAAATATTCGAGGGGGTTGCCCCTCCCAAGTTGATGGGCATTGCCATTCAAATGTGCCACATTTTGTGATCAACAATGCAGGGCGGGGCTTACCTGGCTCCCCAAATATTTTATTCAAGTTGGCACCCCTGACCCCTGGTGACTATGCATTCAGAGTTGAATGAAAAAGGGCCTCTATACATCCGTAGATGCATGGATGTAGGACCTAGGGCTTTCCCCATGTTTGCCAAGTCAGGTTGTTTCAGTGAGCTGAGGTAAAATGGACAGAAAAGTGGGTCCACCAAAGTGGTGGATTTGAGCTGGATGTGTGTGAAAACAGAGAAGGTGGGAGGAGGCTTCAAGACGGGACGAGGGAAGACCACATGTTTTGCTTATTGTGCCTGGAGGAGCAGGGTTGTGCTTAGCTACCTAGGCAGCCAGCAAGAGCAGAAGCTTGATGTGATCACTAGTGGTTGCTGCTAGAGCAAATGGTCTATGGGCACGTCCAGTGGGTTCATTCCTCCGACCCCGTCAAACATTCACTCAACACATCAGAAATGTTGTATGAGCATCTCTTCTATGTTGGAAAGTGTTTGTGAAGCTGTCCAAAGTTTGGGGGATCAAGTTTGAAGTGGTATGATGGGACTACTGTCAAGAAGAGAGCACTTAGAAGTTTGTGCTGCACACACAGATATCAGAACTTTCCCTTTTAAATAGAATCCATAGTATTTTGAAACATGTTTGTTTTTTTATTTCCATTACCACCAGTGAAGTATCAGATAGAATTGACTCTTACTGTGGCCTGAAATGGGAACGTTCTGGACAGTTTTCCTAAATTCTAAAACCCATCTCATATTCCCCACAGTAGAAGGGGCTTTTAATCTAAAACCCACACTACTTTTAGGTGACTTAACGACCTGTTTGACTAAAAGTGAGCCCATATAATCAACTTGGAGCATACCGTAATAACATTATTTAAATGAACAGAGATACAAGTGGTACTTTAAAACACACACACACCACAAAGCTGTATGCATGTAACATCACACTTCAGTTTAGCAATCAGACAGGTAATTATTATTTCTCAGGATGCCAGAGTCCAGCAATTATAACCTTTAAATATTCATTTCAGTTAATTAAAGCAACTGGAACAGTTCTGTTAAAAATGCTCCCAAAAATAGCTTCAGGAGATGGTGAATATAAATCACCTGGTAGAGAAAACAGGTAAGCTTTTCAGGGGGAAAGAAAAGAAAAACGTAATGCATCTGGATTTAGCAAGTAATTCTCTATTTTCAGTTCCCATATTTTTATAGTTTACCTGCAGCTGCTCTACATTACAACAACAACATGGAATCAAAACTGGGAGAGAATAATTCTCTAATTTGTGAACATCATCATGTGATCAAGGAACTGTGACTTGTAACTAAAGGCTATAAATTAAAGTTTGCAATCAACAGTATACTAGCATATATAAGCCATGAAATTATGACAGCATAATACCATATTTGTCTAATGAGTGATCGCTAGCATGGATACAGTGGTACCTCAGGTTACAGATGCTTCAGGTTACAGACACTTCAGGTTACAGACTCCGCTAACCCAGAAATAGTACCTCGGGTTAAGAACTTTGCTTCAAGATGAGAACAGAAATCGTGTGACAGCGTCGCAGCGGCAGCGGGAGGCCCCATTAGCTAAAGTGGTGCTTCAGATTAAGAACAGTTTCAAGTTAAGAGTGGACCTCCAGAACGAATTAAGTTATTAACCTGAAGTACCACTGTATTTATATATATAAAAAGCTTTTATCATCGTTCAATTTGATTCGTACATAAAAATATTTGTATGTCAATCCTTTTAAAAAGACTTCGCTTACAAGAGGGTTGAGAAAATGTGGAGGTGTGCAAGGGAATATCCACTCACCTGGGACTCTGGGTGACCAGCCATGACTGTGTGGCACAACCACAGTCGGTCCAGGGAGGCCATCATTTTCTGGCATGGCTGGGGAAAGTTATGGTCACCTGGTGCTGCCCACTACAAGGAAGAAGATAATCAGGGCCATCCACAACCATTTGGCACACTGTGGGGGCAAAATGATCCAACACCCAAGTATAAAATTCACCTTTGTTCTGACCAGATGGTGTGCGCCTCACAGTTGTGGGTAGTATTCAGAGCCATTGATTTCAATTGAGAGATTTAAGCATGGGAAAAAAGGAAATAAATATAAATACAATTAAGACCTCCGGTGAAATATATATATATATTAAGTCAGCACACTTGGTACTACAGGCTTCTGTTACTATCAGCAGGCAGAGGTGGCATGGCCTTAAGCACCAAATCTTCTATCAAGAGCGCCATATGGTTGTGAGGGTTTTCTGCCTGCCTGCTTACCTGCCTGTATGGTACTTGGTCAGGTGCTTCAGCCTAAGACACAGTGGATTGGCTGCTGTGCATTGTGTCTCCTAGAGGAGTGGGGTTTAGGAGCCCAAAGTGGCCATTGTCCAGCCTCGCAGGTTCTAGGAACACGGCAGAAGATAGTGCACATTTTGTGCTCATTTACATGTTATTTGCTTCCAGGAAAAAATCCATTTTCAAATAACATGAAAATGAGTACTAAATTTGCAGTATATTTTGCTATATTTCTGGAAGTGGCTTTTATGACATGTGAAAGTTCAGATATAATATAGAAATTAACAGCTGGGAAAACATCAAAAAAAATGGGAAAACACACACAACCCCCCCCCTGCTGTGTGAATGCAGCCTATAACTATTGAGATGCATTTCATGTACTCAATCTCCCTGCCTTCTCTCCATAACAAATGCCAAGGCTTAAAATAATAATAATAATAATAATAATAATAATAATAATAATAATAATAATAATTTATTTATACCCCACCCATCTGGTTGGGCTTCCCCAGCCACTCTGGGTGGCTTCCAAAAGAATATTAAAATACTATAATACATCAAACATTAAAAGCTTCCCGAAAAAATAGGGATGGAAAACCTTTGTTGCTCTAGATGTTGTTGGACTCCAACTCCCATCAGCACTAGCCAGTATAGCCAATGGTCAAGGATGACTGAAACTGATGGTTAACAATATCTAGAGGGCCAAGGTTTAAATCTTTGGTGTAATGTAAGCAAATACTATTTATTGTGAACGTCAGCAACATAACACAAAATCATCAGGTAAGTAATTGAAAAGCACTGCTTCCCATTCAGTGTGACAGACAAACTACTCAATATTGCCTAGTAATGTACTAAAATTTCTTTCTTATAATATAAAAATGTCAGGCAAAATTTCAGTGATGGCTTTTTAAGCATTTTAGGTCATGGACTCTTTGTCATAAAGCTCCATATTAATTATATCACATTTTGCTTTTGTAGTGGAATGCCTCAGCAAAAGAATCCCAAAGAAGTTATGAAGAAATCATAACACTATAAATCTCACCAGGAGTGACAGGCTTAAGTGTGCTGTACACTGCAGAACAGAAAAGCAGGGAATGTGCTGTATATTAAGCATTTACTGCAGATAGCTACATGTACTCCACACATTTTGACAAATAAGGTCTTAAGGGTACCATATAAAGAAAAGAAATGTGGACTCTCACTTCTGTTTTTTTATAGATAAGAGATTGGAGACTTCCCCAAGGTGCTTTGACATGAGTGTCACCATCAGGGCTAAACAAGAAAATGTTGTGGCAATAGGCACACAATTTATTGCATGGAATGAAGTATTATCACTTATTATACGAAGGGAAGGATCATGACAATGGTTTGACACTGTGTTGCACAGTGATCTTCAGTCACTGACTTTTTGTATCTGCCAGCTACAGGGGTTGTTTTGACTAGGGGTAGGGAGGAAATTCATTTGGACCAATTCACACTTCCCAAACTAATTCAGAAACCAAAGCACACTTTTCTCTGAATTTTGCAATGAAGCTTTCCAAGAAACAAACAAGCTGTATCAGGGTAAATGTGCACAAACATATGTACATTAGTGAAAACAATATGCAAATAATGCATTATATTAGAGAAAATTACTTAAGAATTGTAATTATATTCAGAAAAGTTGCCTACACACATTAGGAGAAATGTTCACAAAATGTGAAGTAATTTTCATTCAGACTTTTAAAAATAAAATGACAGAAGTGGGAGGAGATGAATTCAAGATATTCTATTTTTAAATAATAGTATTTTAAAGGACTACTCCTATGGGTCCCTTGTTGCAATTTTGCAATGTGAAGACCTCCCCTCCAATCTGCCCATTAAAAAACCCTAGTCATTATTGCAGAAATAATGGCAAACAGATTAAAGAAATATTTGATAAGAACGATTCACAAAGATCAAGCCAGATTTCTACCCGGTAGGCAGTTAAGGGATAACATGAGACATATAATAGATATAATTGAGTATTTGGAATTTAGAAATGACATCCCCGCAGTTCTGATCTTTATTGATGCCGAAAAGGCGTTTGATAATGTATCTTGGAGCTTCTTGTTAAAGTGTATGGAGAAGGTAGGGATAGGAGGGCCATTTCTGGAAGGTATAAGAGCTATTTACTCAAGACAAAGTGCTAAGTTAATTATTAATAATAATTTAACGAACTCATTTATGATCTCAAAGAGCACAAGACAGGGGTGTCCCCTATCCCCTCTTTTATTCATTATGGTCCTAGAAGTTATTTTGAATAAAATAAGAGAAACACCGGAAATAAGAGGAATTAGAATTGGGGTAAAAGAATATAAACTAAAGGCATATGCCGATGATTTAGTAATATCACTAGAAGACCCAACAAAAGGCACAGACAAAGTTTTAGAGGTATTGGAAGAATTTGGGAAACTATCCGGATTTAAACTAAACAAAATTAAAACAAAGATGCTGACAAAGAACGTGGCAGAAGACTTAAGGGACAAACTAGAGCTGGAAACAGGGATAAAGGTAGTGAAAAAGGTGAAGTATTTGGGTATTTGGGTATCTACAAAAAATATAAATCTAGTGGAAGATAATTATAACAGAACTTGGAGAGAAAGTAAAAAAGATTTAGATAGCTGGAGCAGACTAAAACTTTCTTGGGAGGGAAGAATGGCTGCCATTAAAATGAGCATTCTCCCAAGGTTGATATTTCTATTTCAAAACATTCCAGTGATTAGAGGTATAACAATGTTTAAGGAATGGCAGAGGACCCTGTCTAGATTTATCTGGCAGGGCAAAAGAGCTAGAATTAAATTCAAGCTGCTTACAGATCGAAGGGAAAGTGGAGGGTTCTCGGTCCCGAATTTAAGATTATACTAGGAGGCCTCATGCCTATGTTGGATCAAAGAATGGATAGTCCTGGATAATACGGACCTTTTGGACTTAGAGGGATTTAATGCCAGATTTGGGTGGCATGCATACTTATGGCACGATAAAGAAAAAGTCCATAAGGGATTTCCCAACCACTTTATTAGAGGAGCGCTGATAGAAGTATGGAATAGAAGCAAGAGACTGATTGAAAAGGACACTCCCTGGTGGCTATCGCCAATTAATATTTTAGCAACTAAAAAATTAAATATGGAAAGACAAAGATGGACCTATGAAGACCTCTTGGTAAATTCGGATAAAGGATGGAAAATCAGACCCTATGAAGAGCTTAAAGATAAATTAACGGGATGGATACAGTTCCACCAAATCAATGCCCTATGGAATGAACATAAAAAAATAGGAATGAATGAGAAAAAATCCAAATACCAGGTAGAGATAATAGAAGGAAACACGAAACTCCTATCCAAAATGTATAATCAATTATTAGATTGGGACACCATGGACGAAGAGGTTAAGGAAGTTATGATTAAATGGGCCATAGACTTGGGATACAACCTGGACTATGATAGGTGGGTAAAACTTTGGAATAAGGATATGAAATTCTCAGCCTGTGTTGGACTCAGAGAAAATATGGATAAGATGATGTACCGTTGGTACATCACCCCAGCGAAATTGGCAAAGATGTATAAGACTGGGGACAAAACGTGCTGGAAATGTAAAAGGAAAGAGGGGGATTTCCATCATATGTGGTGGAAGTGTGAAGAGATGAGGAGATTCTGGGGTCTTATCTATGATGAATTAAAAAAGATTTTGAAATACACCTTCCCTAAAAAACCCAAAGCCTTCCTTTTAGGAATGGTGGGAGACGAGATTAAGAAAGAGGACCAAACCTTATTCCAATACGCAACGGCAGCTGCCAGGATATTGTTGGCGCAGAATTGGAAAACACCTAATATCCCAACAATTAGAGAATGGCAAACCAAACTATTTGAATATATAGACCTAGCAATGATGACACAAAAGATCAGGCATCAGAAAAACTCCAAATTTATTAATGATTGGAATAAATTTATTTTATACATGGAAACAAATTTAGGAAACATTAAAATCACAGTAGGCGTAATATAAAACCAGCGATGTAGAGACAATGGTTGTAAAAGGACACTGCAGAAGATAATAGTGGAATACAGCTCAAACCGTGGTGGGAGGAAGTCAGACTAAAGATATAGTATGTAGTTATCTATGCTACATGTATTGTTTGTTTGTATGTACTTTGTTGTTCTGTTATGTTTGTGGGTTAGTTTTAATACTTGTTGGAAAATAATAATAAAAAGATTTAATAATAATAATAAAAACCCTAGTCACACCCACTTTAAAATTTGGGCAGACCAATTTCCAAACTTTGGAGGGTTGACAATCAGCACAAAAAGGGTTAGCCACCCCTGCTCTAGAGATTGCCTCTGTTTCTATATAGAAGACTAGGCTGCTAAGGGAAGAGCTGTAGATTAAGTTTTAAAAGCACTAATTACCAACAGTCAGGCTGTTCTGCTGTTAAAATATAATGATACTTTCAACCTTTCCACTTTGCAATAATCTAAGCTAATGATGACTAGACAAATGAGAAAGATGCTCAATTATATCTCCCTTGCTAAATATGAAATGCTTTGATCTACTGTTTGATTCATCTTCCTGAAGGAACAATTTCAACCTGCAGCAAAGTATCTTTCCAAGCATGGAGCATGAAGGCACTTCTTTTTATTTTTCCACAGATGCGAAGTCCACTTCATTTCTGCCATTGCCTATGGACCACTGCCTGTGTCAAGTTTTAGTCCATGCTTGCCATGGACCAGAGTATCTAGAGGTGATTTCTAGATAGGAAAAAAGAAGGTCCTGAGGGGCTAAAGAAGAAGAAGAAGAAGAGTTTGGATTTGATATCCCGCCTTTCACTCCCCTTCAGGAGTCTCAAAGCAGCTACCATTCTCCTTTCCCTTCCTCCCCCACAACAAACACTCTGTGAGGTGAGTGGGGCTGAGAGACTTCAAAGAAGTGTGACTGGCCCAAGGTCACCCAGCAGCTGCATGTGGAGGAGCGGAGACGCGAACCCGGTTCCCCAGATTACAAGACTACCGCTCTTAACCACTACACCACACTGGCTCTCTTTCCTTCCAAATCACCTCTTAGAAATCTCCACTGAGCAAGAGTTCTATAATGTGAGTGAGGAACCGTCCCCCTGCAGATGTTTTGGACTACAATTCCCATCATCCCTGACCATTGGCTGATATGTAGTCCAAAACAACTGGTGAGGTACAGGTACTCCACCCTGGTATATTCTATTTAACAACTGACATCTTCTTCCAAGGATGCCCCAGGAGTGATCCGGTGGTGATGCTGCTGCCTTATTCACATTAGGTCATTGTGTTTGAAATGCACTGCAAAGAAAAAAGGTACAAGCATTTCCTTGGAATGTTTCTCACACTTGCAGATTGGTGCTACAGTGACCTGTAAAGGATACCTGCCATGTAGTTTTACAGTTTAGTTTCTGTTCACAGTTAAAATGCCCTTAGTCCCAGAAAGAAGTGGCAAAGAAATAATCTCTAATGCAACCCATTTGACTCTCATTCAAATGAAGCATTGCCACTCACCACTAAAATTAATCCAAGAGCCCTGCATGTATAGTGGTGAATGGTGCTGTAGAAATATTGAGAGGTCCTTCCAAGCCCCTGGGACCCTTGGATAGTGCTCAACTTGGCTGATCCTGAAATAAAGAAAATAGGGTCTATTCTGAGCCACTATTTGTTCATGTGAATTCAACGGTTAGCTTTTCCTCAAAAGGCCAGTAATTTATTCAGTGGGTGTATAATTTCCCAGGCAGGTGCAGTTTGCACCATTGTGAGAGCAGTACAATAGCAGAAACATGACATAGGGGTTGGGTGAAATCAGTCCAGTTCTTTGTTGACTACAGCAGGAAGTAGGGTTGGCATTGGCAGTAGGGTAAGGATCATTTCCTCATTTCATTCAGCCCCTTGCTTATGAAATGGCACTTCATTGGGGTCACCCAACCCAGCTCCATGGGAATCACCCAGTGTTGAACCCTAGTGCAATGTGAGTCATTGGGTGACCAGAGGAGAAATTACAGCTAGGCAGAGGCCGTAACTCAAGCTTAGGGTGTGCCTTAGTCAATCCTCCCCTCAATGCCTAACATACAAAGTTCCATCAAACGGCTAATACAAGTTAGCCTTAATTCACTGAGGGACAGGTGACCCCCCTCCTCCCAACAGGGGGCAACTTAGGTCAGAAAGGGAAATATTTCCCCTCCCCCCAGCCCTGTCCACCAGTGACCCAATGGACTAGGAACGCTTCAACAGTGAAGGAGGGCTGGTAGGAAGCTCACATGTCACACCTGGAACAAGGCATATTGTAATTGCAAGCATTTAGGGAGATGTTGTCATGCAATGTTCATAAGTAGGGGAGGTTTGTCTTTTATGAAGTATAGTACTTTGGAAGAAAGATGAATAGCTTCCAGACCATGCAGAAGAGCATCAATACACTCAGTGGAAGAGGTTATATTGGCTTCCTTGGCATGCATACTATATAGGGTCTAAGTGCTTGGAGCAACTTGCTAAAATCAGTGAATTAACAAGTCCTTGCCTCTCAACTCACATCATGTTACATGATGTGAATGAAATTTAGAATTCACAAAATTATTAATGGCTAATTAAGGGCTACTGAGAGATGACAACCTCCTAGACAATTACAAATTGTTCTAGTGTCATTGTCTTCCTCCTGCTCCAATGCCTTCAGATGAATCAGTAGTCAGATTTAATTTGTTCAATTTAATCAAATTCCACATGAATAAATATCTGTTGCATTGAACTGAGAGAAATGTGGAAATGTCCTGGAAAAAGAACACAGTTAAGCTCTGATCTGGCCTTTCCCCTCTCATCTTTCTCCTTCATTTTCTTGCCTTGTAAAGAGGACCATCTCCATGTGTTTAATCCTTTAAAAAAATGTGCTTAGCAGAATTAACTTTACTGAACTCTGCATTTTACCATCTCCTTTTTAATGTTTAGTATGATGCAATGGCCACTATTCTGGAGGTACAATCAAGAAGCATTTCCTGCATCATGCTGAAGTTACAAAGGCTTCCTTATAACTCACCCAAGCCACACATATCCAGTTGCATTCTCTGCTTCCAAAAGCCTTAAGGAAAAGAGTTTGGGAAATGAATTCTTAACCTGTTCAAATAAATGAAAACATACACACAATGTGTGTACAGCAGCTCTGCTATACACTATCAAAGTTGTCCAAACAATAGCCCTCTGAGAAAGGCCAATGCAAATATGGCTATATTGCCACAGAATGACTGGAAGGCATTTGACAAGGATATTTGTTGCACCTTGAGGCCCCTTCCCCAAAATAACTTCACACTGACACAAAATTTTAGTTTAAGTTACTGGGCAAAATTTAGGCCACAGCTTTATTAAATACAGCAAAGTGAGTGGTATTGGCTTAGGCACTGGCAACAGACTATAACTGACTCCTGCCTCTCTGGCTGGTAGTCTGAAGGGTAAACACCAAACGAGGGAGCAACATCGGTGACGATCGATTGAAGCTCACCCTGGGGTTCCTGTGGTCCTGGCACGACCCTAGCTCCTCAAGCGGACTTTGGATGAGATCCAGTACCCCCAGATTCCTTTACCAGAATACCCTATTCCTGAAGGGGCAGGTGATGGCTGCACCTCCCCTCCCACACATTGCAATAAGTCAATGCCTAACCCCCAAACCTTATGAAGTTGTGATGATTGCTAAGGGGTAGGCGGAAACCAAGTGGCTACTGCCAATTTGCCAAATGGAAAAATTCTTACCCAGTCCGCATTCCAAAACAGGCAACCAACCAATGTCCAAAGCAAGGCCAAAGCAGTACAACCTACACCTAGGGATGGGAGGGCGGGTGTTCGGCAGCGCGAAACAAGTGCCCAAATTACTGCCACTTTTATAGCCCCAACGATCACGCGGTTTGTCATGATTGGCCCAAAAGGCCTGGTATGATCGAGGGGGGGGGGGGCAATGGAGAGGGCTGAAACACGCCCAGGAACCCTAACCTGGTGGGGAGTGTCTCAGGGTCCCGGGTGCAACCAGCACCCTCCCTAAAGAGGATCCCATTTACAGGATATCTTGCTTTAGAGCTACACAATTGATTGGGGTACTAAGTCAAACCATAGTTTAGTGTGCAGCAGGAGGACTCGGGGAGGAGCAAAGTGGCTTAGCTTACTGATATAGGAGAACTGAGTCTTTTCTCTTTAAAGCTTTCATTCAATAAGGTCATTATAGGCTACACACCTGACTTATGAGAACTTCCATAATAACCAAATTATTTGGTTCCATTGAGCTTCTTTGATATCTAAATGTAATCATTAAGCAGCATTGAAAATCACGTATTTCCCATGAGAGATATTTGTAATTTCAAACAGTTACACCCAGTCACCATACCATTCACATCACCTGGTTTTGGTTGTTGATGGGTCCTCCCTTTTCATTTTTGTTTTCTTCCACCTCTACATCACACTGTCAGGCTGAATGGCAGCCTCACAGCTGTCCTTACTTTTTTCCTCTTGTTTATAGGCTGAAGTAGTTGGGAAGGTGGGTGGCTATTTTGGGACTCTGTTCCTATTAATTGCCATGCATTCAACACAATCAATCAGAACATTCATAATAGAAATGAAGTAGAATGTGAAAATGCTCAAATAGGTAGGTTAGAGCAACTAGGAAGTAAGATTCATCATTTGCTAATCTAAACAAACTCACAGAAGGAAATATGTTTGTTTCTTGTGTGGCAAGTTTTTATGGCAGCCATGATTAGCTCTGAACTTCGCTTTACTTTAACAGGACAGTTCTAATGCTTAATGTATTAGCAGCTTGTTTACCTTGTCTGAGGCTGGCATGTTGACACATTATATTAAACTACACAAGTAGCTGTGAAATTAGATAGCCATGTATTTTCTGCTCAGCTGTCTGTCTTCACTAGCATGATATTTGTGATTAAGGGTGGTTTAGAAGAATTCAGAACTATGGCATCCAAGAGCAGCAGAAAAAATGAAGTGGGGCAACTGTCATTCTCCAAACTGTAAGTATTCAAAGGCTAAGTGCGGTATTGAACATCCTTTGAATGTATCAAAGGATACATTCTTAAATACATTCTAATTTCACATTCTCACATACACATACAGAACTCCCCCTCTCCAAAAAAAATCTTCCTCTGCCCTACAATAGTTTTGTACCAATTGGACTCTACTAGAAGAGGTGTATTATGTTTCCTTCAGAGACCTGTCACCTCCTTATTTTGAAAGCAAAGTAAGAGAAGAAACTGTGCAATTTGTTTGCATTTTGGTTTGGGGGGATCCTCTTCTCAGTGAAATCTGTAGGTGTCTGACACAACTGATATTTAGACAGTCTTCCCATGGGAAAGAGAAGTAATGATATTCATCAATTTCTATACATCACATTTCAAGTGCTTAAAAGTACTTCAAAGGTTGAGAGAGCTTTTAATAGGTTTGATATTTAAGTGGTGGCTTAATCTTAGCTTCTGTTTCTCTTAGTTTTTTACAATTATGTTTCAAATGTGAAATTTTTATTATTTTTGGAATAAATTATTCTGAGTCTTATTAGAAAGTAGGATGCATAATAGATATATAGTGGTACCTCAGGTTAAGAACTTAATTCGTTCTGGAGGTCCATTCTTAACTTGAAACTGTTCTTAACCTGAGGTACCACTTTAGCTAATGGGACCACCCGCTGCTGCTGCGCCGCCGCTGCGTGATTTATGTTCTCATCCTGAAGCAAAGTTCTTAACCCGAGGTACTATTTCTGGTTTAGCGGAGTCTGTAACCTGAAGCTTCTGTAAGCTGAAGCGTCTGTAACCCGAGGTACCACTGTATTCCATTGACCAACCAAATCCTTCTGCCTTCTACTTTGGGTAAAGCCAAGCTATCTACCTCATTTCATGAGTGTTGAGAAGCACTTATGATATTCAGCCATGTCCAACATTCACTCTGATTTGTATGTTGTGAACCCACTGATGTCATTTCAGTGTTGCTCTTCTCTGCACCACTTCCCCACTTTTGTGTTCATTGTGGCTGGATTCATTTGATCACATCCCAATTCAGTTCTATTGACAGTAGCCGTCTAATGGCAGTATGTTAAAAATCAAATCATGTGAGTCACTATAGCCAGTGGGTGGAATCCAATCCTTCCTTACAATTTTATGGAAGTATTTTATGGAAATACATGAGGCGAAGAAGGAAAATGGGACTGAGTAGTAGTAGGGGTATGTGGGCTCTGAACATCATTGAGAAACCATCTATGCTCATTGAGATTGCTTTTATTTTCAGTAGTCTGTTCAGCTGCTTCAAAAGCACTACTTTCCAAGCAAATGATGAAATCAAAGAATATTCAACACAGCTACATTCAGCTTTTAACTTTACCTTTTACCTATTCAGCACCAATATAAGTGCACTCATAGGACTAGCATTGTCAAAGTTAGGAAGTTGATTCTACCTCCTGTGTTTAACATTTCCTCTTTTTACTTCCACTGCACAGAACAAAGGAAACTGTTCTTCACACAGATGATATAAAGTTTACTCTCAAGGGTTTATTGTTTTGACTTCTAGAAGTGAGACAATTGCTTGAACACTGTTCTGCACAAGTTTTTCATTTACTGACTCTTCGCCAGTCATGTACAAAAGGTAATGTGCCTTGTTATTCCATTTAATTTAATCATCATGATCAGTTGCTTGCCTTCCATTCCTCTGTCACTTTGTTTTCAAGAGCTATTGGTCTGTGGAATAATCTTCCAAGGGACATGGCAGTACCCCCATCACCTGAAACATTGAAAACAAAATTGGGTAAAGAAGTGGAAGCTAAACTGATGACCCTACTGGACTTTCCAATGCCCAGCTTCTATTTAATAGTTGTGTGCAAAACAAGAAAGGAAACTGATGAGGGAGGTTTATTCTCTTACGGTTCTTTCCAACAGGGGCTTAATGTTGCAAATGGGTCATTTAGCTATCACAGATGTATGGGTCACTTGCAACAGGTTGTGTGTGGGTTTTTTGTTTTTTGTTTATCAGATTTTCCCTAGAAATGACACATTTGGATTAAATGGGGACAGGATTCTGGCTGGCATTTTGATGCCAATGATATTGTGAGAGTGCAGAAAAAAATGCATGTACGAAGACCACCCATCCCATAATAAATGCTCACCCTGAAGCACCTTTAGTGCTAGCACACTCACAAAGCAAAAACATTCCTTTATTTTTCAGTCCTTCATTTTTCACCTGTAGTCTATGTAGCTGTACTACTATTCATATGTTAAAAATTGCTATATATTACATTGAATGATAATTTCCAAATGCTGTGATGATAGGGACTGAGCAAGTTTTACGTTCTAAAGCCAGCTTCCCATGCTCAAGACTCGCTGTTTGTCACTGCAGTCCAGGAGAACACAGCCTCAAATAACCATGGTAGCAATTTTCAGATAACCTGATATTCCCACTTGATTGCTAGCATTTTATGTCAACAGCTTTCATTTGTCTTGAAATATTTGGTGTCATTGGTTCCAATTTTAGTTTCTTCTCCCTTTGGGGCAACTGGCAAGATAGGAAAATGACCCTCATGTTAATGCTGTGGAGACCAGCGCATTATGGCAATCTCATTACCCGTTTATATACCCAGTAGGAAGTCCAAAATTTCTTAATGCATCAGACTATAAAGCAGAGGTATGTAATTTGCTGCCCAAGGGCCAAATGAAGCTTGCTGCTGCATCACATAATGTGGGTCCCAGCTGCCTGCTTCTTGTACTCGTGGGATAAAGACGCAGGTGGTACAAGGCAGGTTTATATAGCTAAGGAACTGAACCATCAAGATAATTCCTTCATCTTCAATATGTGATAATATACCAGAGCAAAGCCCAAAACTCCATACACATCTTTTATCATAATTTGCACACACCTTCTTGGTCAGCAATGGAAAAGAAGTAACAGCTGAAGCATTTCCATAGAGGAATGCACCATAAAATGAACAGTTTGAGAGAAAGTTGAACCAACTGCTGACACCTTGGGTCAAGATGAGCCAGATGAACTATGAATGCCATACTCCTGAATAGGAATAGAAGGATCTGTGAAGTTTGGCTCTCTCTGTTTCTCTTTTTTCAAACCTTAAGTTCAGTTCTACAAATTTCTGTGTATTTGTGAATTTTCTTTTCTAAAAAAAACCCTCATGAAAATTCACCAGCATTTTAATGCAAATTTCGAATAAACAGATTTCTGTACACAGTTTTTACTAATGTAAGTTTTTTTGCAAGCAATTTCACTAAATTATTGCAATTCTATGTTGTTCTAGCTAATATGTTCCGTTTCTGTGCACATTTTTACTTAATATATGTTCTTTTGTACACACTGGCTGGTTAGAGAGCTGCAACACAAAATTTGGATAAGTGTAACTTTCAAAGGATAACAATGTTTTGCAAAGTGCAAGTTTGATAAAATTTGCTTTTGGTTTGGACTGAATTTAATCTCTCCCTCATTCCTACTCTAGAGTACAGAGGTACTCAATTTTGTGCATCATAAAAGCATCGTGAAGCACCTAGGATCCACCAAGATTTCTGTTATGTAAGCCCCACTGAAATAAGGAAGGGGTGGCTATCTATGACCCTTCAGGTGTTGATGGGTTCCTAAGCTCACCAGCCCAGCTGGCATGACCAATAGTCACAGAGGAGGGCTGTTTTACTCCAGCAAAATCTGGAGAGCCACCAGTTAGTCCCCACTGAAATAAATGGGTGTCAGTACTAGAAAACCATTGCACTCTTGTTTAACTTAACTGCTGTTTGTTGCAATAGGGTTTGTGTTGAAGAAATTCTAGGCAGATTATACTGCCCATGTCAGTTAATGAGGCAGAGATGCTATCTGCATTTTCTTCATGGGGGAAAAAAATCTCTGAGTGAGGGTTTCATTTCCCAGCACAGATTTCCACTAAAGGCAGTTTGCATGAGAAAATTGGTTGGAATTACCATAAACATCAGAAGCTCTTGGGATCCCTGCTATATGGATCTTAAACTCTTGCCACGTTGGCCCCAAACTCATTATTTGCACTGAGACTTTAGTTTCTTCAGCTCATCTCTTCTTTCTGTTTCTAATCTGAATTCTTAAATATTTTTCATGGGCAAAGGATACATGAAACCCTCTATTCAATTTTTGTTCTAAACTAGCACATGTTTCATCCTACACAGGTTTCCCTTATGAATTCTAGTTACATGAAAGATTGAGTGCAAGGAGTCTCTTTGGTAAATCTGTAAGATTAATTAGTCCCTTTGGAAAACCAAAATCACCAGTGGTTTTCATTGCAAAAGGTATTATCCTTCCCTTCCCCCAATTACACACACATCATTTCTTAGTCGTAAGACAATATATTGCAACTCTGTAATTATTGCATCTGGCTGTTCAATTTAAATATATAATTGGTATAAAACAGTCTTTGTCATAGTCTGTTTCAATAAAGCTTGATGATGGGTTAAAAAATTGGTGTGTTCTTCTGTGGCAAACTTTTAATAATACAATAATTAAGAGGAAATTACATTAGAATATCCATAGGGCTTACCTTTAATGAAAGCAGGGTTTCTTTTGCTTGTTAATGCAATTTCAGCTTTGAGTTCCTCCCTCCAGTTTGGCCTCCCAAAATCACATTTTCCCAACCATCAGCAATAATACGTTAGTTAAACTTTGCTTAATGTAAGTTGAGAAAATAATTTTGAAAAACATGAATAAAACCTTCAAAGTTAAAGCTAAAGATCAGTGAAACTTTAGCCATATATCTTTGCTTTAAAATGGCAATGAAAACCTTGTCATCAAAAATGAAAGTTGGCTAAAAGAATATGCACAATGAAAAGATTCCTTTCATATGGAAAGAAGGCATGTATTACTTTTGTCAAAGCATTTATCCTTATTTCAAGACAATTCCCTTAAATGTCATTCTTTTTAAACATCCTGGCTGAATCTAGACACATCAAAGAAATGTTTCAGTTTAAAGCGTTGTAAATTTAAACAGGGAAAACAGATAGAGAAAAATGGGACTCCACGTTACCATCTGGTGGCACAATGTTATATTGCATATACAACACAAAGAAATTGCTTTTTCTTTACCAGCCTAGCTGAGCCCCCTGTTATGTTACCATTTCTGAAAGAGATAGCAGAGCAAGTGACTTCAAGAATTTTACACTATGTATGATTGGAACTAATAAAGATCAAGTTTAATAATGATCAATATCATTATTTGCACAGCTTTGTCTACAAAGTAAGGCTTCTCAACACTATAACCCAGATGTGCTGCAGTCCTGAGTTACATATGACAGGGGTGCACACCTTATGGCCTTTAATATCTTGCTGAGCTCCAGTTCTTACCAGTCCCTACCAGTAGGACCAAAGGTCAGGGATGATGTTCAGCAATATCTTGAGGGCCACCTATTACCCACCTCTGATATCAAATCCAAACTCTTCTCTTTTGCTGTGGTGTAAACCACTGAGCCTAGGGCTTGCCAATCGGAAGGTCGGCGGTTCGAATCCCCGCTACAGGGTGAGCTCCTGTTGCTTGGTCCCTGCCAACCTAGCAGTTTGAAAACTCATCAAAGTGAAAGTAGATAAATAGGTAAACGCTCCAGGGGGAAGGTAAATGGCGTTTCCATGCACTGCTCTGGTTTCACCAGAAGCGGCTTAGCCATGCTGGCCACATGACCTGGAAAAACTGTCTGCGGACAAACGTCAGCTCCCTTGGCCAGTAAAGCGAGATGAGCACCGCAACCCCAGAGTCGTTCGAGACTGGACTTAACGGCTAGGGGTCCTTTACCTTTACCTTTTTAAGGAGGAAAAACAGAGCCATAAAATTGAGAAGAGACATAGCTCAGTGGTAGAGCATCTGCTTTGCATGTAGAAGGTCCTAAATCCAATCCCCAACATCTAGAAATAGGACTAGGAGATACTCCCTACCTGAAACCTTGGATAGCCACTTCCAATCAGTATAGACAACACTAAGTTTGATGGACCAATGAGCTGGCTTGGTATAAAGCAGCCTCCTTTGCCCATCAACAACACAACAGAGTGGGCACACAGATCACTTGATCATGGTCTTCCTCACTATGGTGAGATGTATTTCTTTTTAAAATATATAGACATCATTTTCAAACTTAGATCTATATATATGAATAAGCTTCTGCAAATTTTACAGACCTCTTAGCCCTCTTTTGCCTTCAGCTTTGGTGAAAGGGTTCCCCTTTCTTGATGATTTGTAAGAAGTGAACCTAGCTTTGGCTCCCTATCCACAATAAATGATCAAGGTCACCTGGCTGATTACCTTTATCTAGATCCCTCTGAAGTGTTGTTGTTTTCTTCAGATAACAGCACAGAGTAGGTATCTGCCATCAAAATGTGAACGTCAGCTCGAAATCTGTCCATGTCAGCTCATTTTATCTTAATTGCTTTACACAAAGCAAAAAAAAAAAAAGTTTCAAATTAGTTTAATTAGTATGATGAACTTTAGCTTTGAGTGTATATACCTCTGTGCACAGGCAGATAATTATACAAAACATACAGCATGCTGAATTGCAGCCTTTTTGGGGTGGGGGTGGGGGGAGTTCACCAAATTGCCATGTCTCCCTGCTCCCCTAAAGATGGCTGTTTGGACTATTTAGGCATTGAAGCTCCAGCATCACAACCCTGGAGCAGGAGCACAAAAAAGTTGTTCACTCCCTGCCTGGCCTTTCAGTAGACAGTGGAGCACCGCATTAGCCACAAAGTTGTCAGATGAAGAAATGGAGTTGTCAGATGAGTAATGGAGGCACATCAGGTAACTGTTGACTGGAGGGCAGCTCCTCATTTTAAATGTTATATCTTCTTTGCTCTGTGAATCTTACATATTTAAGCTGGAGGAAGGGGACAGAGCATTGGCTAGCACTGAAGGAGAGCTCTGGGCAAGTATGAGTCAGGTGAAGGATAACTGAAAGTTTCTCTTTCCTTTGTGTAGACAGAAGAAATGAATGTGAATGTGTGTGTGTGTGTGTGTGTAAATTGATTCAAAGGGATTTTATCATAGGATCTTGATTGATTAGGGAAATTGATTGAACTTCAGAGAATCAATCGATCGATTGATTGATTGGGTAAGTGATGGGAGGGATTAATCGCACCCAGTCAATTGCAGAGTGACTTCATTGGGTTAATGCCAAAATACCATGTAAGCAATCAAATTTGGCTACAGATTTGGTGATGACACTGAGGACAAATGTAGCCTCTTCAAACACAGTGTGGACAAAGCTTCCTGACTAGGTAAATCATTTAATATTATTTAGAGGAAATACGAGAATCATTGCTGAAAATTGTTCTTCAGTGCTGATGCAAATGTTTGCAAAAAGCATCTTTCCCTTTTGCTCAGCACTACTAAAATTATTTTTTTATCCACACCTTATAGGAACAGTTACTTGGTTATTATTATTTAAAAGAAAGAAAGAAAGAAAGAGAGAGAAAATGCCCATTTTAAGGAACCTGAACTGGCCTTTTTACAAAATGACATATTTTCCCCATATTGACAGTGAAAAGCTCATAGCTGATGTTTGGGACAAATTATTCAATAGTACACATATAATCAAAGAGTCTTGTGGTGCCTTAAAGACTAGGGATTTATTGGGGCAAGTGCTTTTGTGGACTTCTTAGTTGGTAGATATATAAAGCAACAAGACTTTTAGATTTAATATATATTAATTTCACCTTCCAGTTGTGTTTTAATTCATATTCTTCTAGATTTATTGCTTCTACTTATTCTTATGATTTTTTCCCTGCATTTTTTTGGGAAAACTTTTAAAACTATAATCAAAGCTTGCTGGCTGCATTGCAAAATTTGGAGAAATGTGATTTTTGAGGTATAATGGTGTTTTGGTTATATGTTTTGGGAAGTGCAAATTATGGTGTGTGAATTAAGATGTGAATGGAACTGAATTTCTTCTCCATCTCTGTTTTGTTTTAACTGATTTTTTAAATCATGGTTTTAACACATTTCAGTATCATATTCTAATATTAATGTAACCTTCCCTGGGACCTTGTTTTAAAAGGTGGGTAACAAATCCAAATGAAAACAAAACCAAGACAAAATGTGAAAAAACTGTAATGCTCTCTCTGACACCCCTTGCAGTTTCTCATAGTTACCAATTATGAATTTTTACACTTCTGAAAAGACAGCTGATGGAAGAAAAGCAATGAAACATCATTAGGGAACTGAGGCTTCTAAGTGATAGCAGGCAGCCTGTAGGCCATATCTGAAGCTCTAAGCCTCTCCAACTGGCTGGTTGAGATTTTCTTCTCCTTTTTCAGTTGGACCAGAATTTTTTTCTACTTCTCCCAGTAGTTAGCTGCAATCTAGCTCCACCACACTACGCTGACTGTTACTGCTCTGCTTGATTATTATTTAGCTAATCACTTGTTTCCAGTAGACACAACAGAGGTAGTGGTTGTTTTGCAACCCTCATTTTTAAATTCAGGACTGATGGCTAACTATATTTCTTCTACTAGCCTGCCTTGTTCCATAAATCATGCAATTAGGATGATGGTAGAAGACCTTTAATCTTCATTTGTTCCAACCATTCAAGCTGTTTTGAAACTTTCATCTAAAACAACTAGACACACACTATCTGAGATGAGATGTAAAATCAAAGAACACATTGGATATAATTTCACAATGGTTGCTGCTGTTGACGAATTGGGGAGAATTGGGGAGAAGACATGCTTTAGTGCTCGCAGTTCGTGTGCAATGTGGCATAAGCATCCACATGCATTGCATGTCACGGTGTTATCTATGTTCTGCATCAGATAATGATTTTTCATTTCATGCTGAAATTAAAAGCTGCAGTGTTTCAAAAGAGTCACACACCCTTATCCTCATTTGTCAACTTGCTGAAGCCGAGATAGCTTCTTCCTCCCCTTCTATGAGGAATTGAGACATGATTTATGCTGATAAATATTGAAAAGGACAGCTTAAATTGTTTGGCATCTAACCTATTTAATGACATCTATTTTTCCTCTCTTGAGTGGCTACTACTCACGTCCTCCTGGCATGAGAAGTACCTTATGCAACGAGCAGTGTGCACACACTAGGAAATGGGGGCTTCACATATGTTTTGTTGACAGTTCCCTTTTCAAATGGCATAATTGCCAAAGACCCCTCAGCTAAATGATGATTGTTCAGTGCTCATGACAGAAATGCACTAGAATGACAGATTATTTTGGATGCTTCTTGAGAAAAATGTGTGTTTACTTGTGGATATCCCAGAGATGGATGTACCAGAAAGAACTGAAAGTAAAGAAAGACAGAAAATGCTCAAGTGTGGAGAGAATGGCACCCATAGGAAGTTTTCTTATGCTAGACCAGGGTATTTGTCCAACTAGCCCAGTAGTGTTTATTCAGACTGGCAGCATCTTTCCCAGGACCTCAGCTATAGGTCTTTTCCATTGCTTGCATCCTATCTGATTCTTTTAACTAGTGATGCCAGAGATTTATCCTGTGACTATCAGTATTCAAAGTGTGTGATCTACCAGTGGTCTCTCGCTTCATTGAGGAATAAGATGATGATCACATCACTTTGTTCTTTGCAGCAAACTGATGGAATCTGATCCCATTCTCCAATGAAATTTCAATTGACCAAAATAGTTTTCAACGGTAGTCAAGGCTGTATCTCTTCTCTTAGAACAGTAAGTCTGCCACTACCTTCTACTAGCTGTAGAATTGGGGAGCTATTTGGCCTTGGTATTCAGTTGACTCCTTAGTAATCAGCACCTGGAATTTGCTGGATGTATTTGTCTAGCCAATTTGGAGTACGTATGTTGTGTAACTTCTAATTGCCATAATCTTTTGAAGACTTTCCCCAGCAATATCTATACCTTATGGTAGCTATTATGGCAGGACTTCTTCCTACTCAATAAAACTATTGTAAGCTCAAGATCATGAGAGAGGCTCCAACTAATTCTGGCATCTAGTGACTGCTTCTGTTTCTAAGAGGTTGATGGCATGGACTCTTCCCAAATGACCTTGGGAACAGCATGTGGGGGGAATCAACACTACAGTTTCCAACCTGGCAAGTCTTGCATGGTATGAAATAAAATTTGGCTGAAATCACTCCAGATATATGTTTTTTTCTACAAAGAAAGGGCCAGTTCTATAATTAGGCAGAATCTTGTGCAACTAATTTTGAGTTTCATGAAAGGGGAAAAATGATTCATTATTTAATATATTATTTTTGTACTTCTACTGCCAGGCAGGAGGAGAAGTGCTTGTGCATGTTTTAAGCCTCAGGCACCAAAGAAATATTGACTGGTTTTAAGTAATATTCATCTTGACTTCGTAGTGATGGTGGTGCCATTTTTCTGCTTTGCCTCAGGCAGCAAAATGTCTTGGGCAGGCCCTAAGAAGAGAGAATGGGCAGTATTGTAAATGTTGACAGTTTATATTTGAACAGTGTCAAAATTATCATTTTTGTGCTGTCATATTTCAGGGATTCTCTGCCATTATTACTGAGAATAATCTAGGGGGGAAAGTCAATATTTGGGGAGCTGAAGACCAAAGTACAAACAATTTATTTGATTCCTCTGGCTTTTATTTAAATATTTTGACAGACCTTATAGTTCACTGCTTTAAAGTGGGTGTCTGTGAGCAAGAGATTAATTTGTGCTTATTTTAATTGTTGGATTCTTCTGCAGTGGTTGCTGCATTAAAAAAACAAAGCAAATTCAACCCATAAATAAAATATGAATTCAAACAAATGAGTAATAATTAATATGTCAGCCTAAAGGCAATTTGTGTTTTGTATTAGAGGCTATTTATGGTGTGCAAATGAAGTCAGATTCATATTTCTCAGATGGTTTGGGGCATTTGGCCTTTGTTGTTCCTTAATGTAAAGTCTTGCTACTTAAGTATATATTGAGCCCCAGATTTTTCATTTGATGTTTTCCAGATGTGATTTCTTACACAAATATTTCAGATTCCTTTGCTGACAAAGAGTCCTAGGGGCTCACATAGTTATTTCCACCAGAGCAACTTCTTTATCACCACATAGATTTGCTTCATCTTCTAAACACTGTTGACACAACCTTGTCCTTTGTAGACAAACTGGGCAGCATGCATGTAAAGTAGAAGAAAAAGCCAGAGCCATTTGTACTACATGGAGGATGCAGGTGGGGCTGGACCATTTCTTTGGAAAGTGGAATGCATGGGTCATGGAATGACTGAAGTGGTATGGTGAATAACTCATAATCCTTATAGTCTGAAGCTGGGACTCTATTTTGTCTCTGTGCTTCTGTGTGTGCACTTTCATACAGGAAGGATGACCACAATTTTATATCCACATTTTCCACCCACTGTCACCATCATGCTTTCTACTGATTGTCTCCATGAACTTACTGTTACAAGCCACACCAAGTGGTGTATGAGACTTCAGGACTTGCAGGCATTCACCCATCAGTTACGTTTCCTTCGCATAATTAGGCACAACAGAGGTGATGTATATTTATGATATATGGTTGATTTGCATATATATGCTGTTATAGTTATCTGTTGTCTAAACCACCAGGGAAAATAGCCTAGTATGTAAAAGAAATTCCCTTCCCTTCTCTGGGTGTAGTTGAAACCTTAGTCTTGCCTAGATAGCAAATGCTAGCTGCTATCTAGAGTTTCTGCTCTGTTGTTCATCAATAGAAGCTCTCCTGGCTCCTGCTGCTTCCTAGTATGAAGGCCAACTGATTGCAAGGCTTCCTCATACAGTGAGTAACAACAACAACGACAACAACAACAACAACAAGAACAACAATTTTATAATTTATACCTCTCCCATCTGGCTGGGTTGCCCCAGCCACTCTGGGCAGCTTCCAACACATATAAGAAAAACATAAGAAAACATCAAACACTAAAAACCTCCTGACACAAGGCTGCCTTCAGATGTCTTCTAAAAGTTGTATCATTATTTATTTCCTTGACAGATGATGGGAGGGTGTTCCACAGGGAGGGTACCACTGCCGACAAATCCCTCTGCCTGGCTTCCTGTAACTTCACTTCTTGCAGTGAGGGAATCACCAGAAGGCCCTCAGAGTTGGACCTCAGTGTCCAGGCTGAACAATTGGGATGGAGATGCTCCTTCAGGTATACAGGGCCGAGACCATTTAGGGCTTTAAAGGTCAGCACCAAAACTTTGAATTGTGCTCAGAAATGTACCGGCAACCCGTGTAGATCTTTTAGGATCAGGGTTATGTGGTACCAGTGGCCACTCCCAGTCACCAGTCTAGCTGTCACATTTCAAATTAGTTGTAGTTTTGAGTCAGCTTCAATCCCCACCCAGCCATGAAACTCACTGGGTGACCTTATACCAGTTGTGTTTTCTCAGTCTATTCTACCTCAGAGGGTTGTTGAGAAGATGAAATTAAGGGTGATGAACCATGTTCTTTGTCTTCAACTTCTTAGAGGAAAGGTAAGATAGAAATATAATAATAAATACCGTATTTTTTGCTCTATAAGACTCACTTTTTCCCTCCTAAAAAGTAAGGGGGAATATGTGTGCGTCTTATGGAGTGAATGCAGGCTGCACAGCTATCCCAGAAGCCAGAACAGCAAGAGGGATTGCTGCTTTCACTGCGCAGTGATCCCTCTTGCTCTTCTGGCTTCTGAGATTCAGAATATATTTTTTCTTCTTGTCTTTCTCCTCGAAAAACTAGGTGCGTCTTGTGGTTTGGTGCGTCTTATGGAGCAAAAAATACGGTAAATGAAATAAATATGTTAGTATAAAAAAGTTTCTTTGCTGAGTTAAACTCAAGTCCTGGTACTATTGTCTCTCCCCGCTGAATGGAAACTTTATTTTAATTATTCTACCTTAAAATGGATTGTCAGATTAAATTCACCTACCAAGTGTTATCAACTGTTCCTGGCATTTGTATTCATGCTTGAAGATGTCCATATTCATTAGTGGATTTCTTTAGCTTAACAAACCTTGGAATTAAATGCAACCCACAAAGCAAGCATTTATCATTTGGAGATACAACCGAGAGCTAGTTCTGTTAAAGGAATGTATTGTTTCAGCCATTAGCAGTCCAATCTGATTAGGAGACTCAATCTGTTTCTGGTGGGAACCACTGCAAGCACAACAACATCATTACCATCTGTGTCCTCAGCAGAGACTTCATATCTGAGCACTTAGCATTTCAAAAATCCTACAGATGTTGATAATGCATTATTCATTTCAAGACTGCCACAGCTGTGTACTTTCCAGTGCATTTTCCAGGCAATCTGTCCTTAGACTCTAATTTGAGCACTGTGGATTGGAGTGCAATACTGAGGCTTATGAATGGGCTAAGGTTCAGTGTGGGCCTCCATTGTAAAACCCAAAGGTTAGTGAAAAAAAGGGTATGTCAGTACTCATTTTTGGTATTCCAGTTTATAATGTGATGAATAAAACCATGCATCATGACTCTGCACCTGTGTGTGTGTGTGTGTGTGTGTGTGTATACACATATAGTAAGGGGCCAAGACACTAAGATGACAGAAAAAAGCAGAAAGGCAAATTAAGAAGTATGGCAAAAGAAGATGGAAACAGAAGGTGGAAAAGGGAGGGAAATTATCCATAAAATATGTCACAATTTTAGGCCTTTCAAAACTTTGTTCCTTTATCACCCCCCCCCCCATTTTATCCACTACTAAATCATTTCTTTGTCACAACTTTGCTACTTCAAGGGTGACATACTTTATGGGCTAACACAAGAGAGGCTGTAAGGAATTCAGGAAATACTATTTTCTTTGTGCATGTTTGGAACAAATACAGGAAAAATGAAAGCCACAGCATTGCATCACCACCTATGAACAGGTACACGATTACATAGAAGTTCTATGGTTGTTACATATCCATTTGTTGAAGATCAACAATTATCTTAGAGGTTCAATATCATCTTTCCTAAGAACAGGGCTACCTGCCTCTCCCTCTCACAAACATTAGGCAGACAGCTCAAGCAGCAAATTCTATGGGACAAGAAAGGGTGGTGAGGTGTTGGATGACAGAAGTTTGTGTGCCATGCAGCTTACACAATGTTCTCTAAGCTGGCCTGCTTTCCATGGATGCAGTAGAAAACACTGGTAGTGGAAATTCAGCTGCCAACAGTATTCAGCATCCTCCTGTTGGACAAAGCAAGATTTTTCAATTTTTTATTTTTGCTACTGGAGCACATTTTCAGAATGTTAATATAAGAAATATGGTGCTCATTAAAACTGTGTTGGTAAATGCTGTAAATGGAAGAATATTACATGTTGGGTATTTTTCCATTTTGTGTGTAACCGCCCCCGCCAAGCCTCTGACAAGTCATGGGTATTGAAATACTACAGTTACTTTACTTTCCAAAGTTATAAGCCAGGCAAATCTAGGAAGATTTGGCAAAAAGTTATTTCTGTCTTCCCATGTGTATGTACAGAAATAACTCCTAAAGGCAGAATGCTAATTTATCAGAGGCAAATAATTTATCATCCCATTAGAATTCAACATATACTATAGAGTTTCCTCTGGTAGAAAACCATTTCAGCTTTCTAGTGCCAGCAACTTTGTCATTTCATAAATAATGTTTTTCAATTGTCATGTCTTGTTAGCAGCAAAAGCAACTCTTGTCATTTCCATTTAATTATATATCATGTTTTTAAAAGAATACTCCAATTGTGTGAGTAAATAGCACCGTGTCTTACTGCAATAGCACTTCACCTCTGGAGATAAGAGTCACAAATGGAAATGTGTGTGGTCTCATCATCACTGATGTGGGAAGTGAACGTTGTTTAAATTGGAAAACAAAACAAAAAGAACCCCCTCTGGTTAGGAAAACTAACACAATTAGTGGCCTTCTCTGAGTGAAATGTCAAGGCTAGAATGACAGGGGTGTTTTATAGATATGCAAATACTGTAGAGAGGTAGAATATTGATGGAAACATCACACCATGCTTGGCTCCCTTTTCTTCAATGCTGTCAATTCTGAAGATAGATGCAATATAAAAGGAAAACTCATGGCCAAAATGATGGGCACTGGACTTCAATACCCACCCACCCCACCCAGCATGTCCAGTGGTCAGGTATGATGGAAACTGTAGTTCAGCAACATCTGGAGCCTAGCCCTGTTGATGACTGTCTGACTCTGGAATGCAATTGTCAAGCATTCAATGCAGTTGTTCGTCAAGGCCCAAGAGTCTTACTCATCTATTCCTGCTCAGAAAGAGGTTGTCTTCTTTCTGTTTCAGGTATCCAACTGCATTCTCCTGGCAAAAGCTGTAGACAGCAGCAGTAATAATTTCCGATATTGTGTATAACCCTGGTGTTGCTTACTGTGTGTTGTTATTTCACTTTTATGTATATGTAAATGCTTCTTTATATGTCAGGGCCCCGCCCTCCCAGAGAAAAGGTCTGCAAGGCAAGGAGGTCTTCCAGGGCTCACAAACAACATGGCCTCTGGCTTCTTCAACAGCCTCAGCTTAGCCCCAAGTGACACCAGCCTTCCTATTGAAACTACTGTGAAAATGGAAATGAAAGTACTAAACTGAAAGTTACACATTAGTTTCTGAAACCAAGCACAGCTCTAATCTTCAGTACATCTGTCTCTGCTTGTGGTTCGCAGTTCTGCATTTATCCAAAGGTTGGACAATTTCACTGTTACCTTCCAGCACTATATTTCTAGGGCTATCCTGGGCAACAAATGGAATTTGCTGCAGTTATGTGGTTGAATTCCCTAAATTAAGAGTGAAAAGTTGTTGTCTTCATCCAACTTGGAATGTATTAGTAATGAAAAGAGATTGTTGTAAATGTTTTGCACTTTATATCATTAATAATCAGCATGGTTTTAGTACTTGTCCTGACAATCTTGTTAAAGACTAAAGTCAAATTGTCCCCTCTCTTCTTCTTCTTTTTTTGGTGCTAGACTTGTTTTCCATAAATTGCCAGAAAACAATTTATTCAATCCATCTTTCTTCAGTAATTGATTATGCGGATATTATTTATCGTACTGCTGCAAGCACGTCTTGGCATAAATTGGATGTGCTTTATCATTCCATGTTACATTGTATTTACAAATGTTCCATTTTCTGCTCATCACGGATGACTTTATTCCATGGTAAACTGGTCTTCATTAGGCAGTTTCTAGGCATTAGCATTTATCAGTGAGGGAATTTGGAGAAAAGCCCCACAATGCTTTCCATCTTTATCACATTTCTTTCCCCAACAAATGTGTTCTCAAATCCCCAGGCACTCTTTACAGTTCTTCTGCACATAAAATTTTAATACACTACAAAATATCCTTTTCTCTCCCCGTGCTGTTCTACTCCTGCTTTCCCACCTATTCGTTATTGTTCAAAGTAGCATTAAAGTTTACAGGCTATTTCAACTCTGCTAATTAAAATAAAACAACATAGTTTATATAGTGTGTGGCTGCAATTTGTCTTGAGACGACATTTATCAGGTCATCCTTGTTAAGGAGCAATGAAGTTGTCAATGTAACAATTTACTTGTTTACGGGAAGGGTGAATTGGATATCTAAACTGTTTACTTTCCTTTATTTAGACATGAATAGTGACCTTACATTATCCATTTGAGATGACCCTTATTGCAAGAGACTCACATTTTTTTTCAGAAGGTCTTCCAGAGAACAAGAAACCTGAGCTATTCACCAACGATATAATTCTGGTTCAAAAACCTTTTCTCTTGGGTGATACAACAACTTTGCAATATAACAGACTTTTAGTTTGACTGGCAAGTAACAACAGCCACTTATTCTATCTGTTATCTGAAAGACAGGAAATAAGTTCCCATGTAAATATATGTGATCTTGGCATTCTAACCTATAAAGGTCCACGTCTACACTTAAATCACAATACTTAGCACTTTTTTGCTTTCTGTGGGTCTAAATTCCCCACCCCAAAATATTTTTATTCTACCATTTTGCCTCAGCCCTGGGTTGATTATAAAATTTAATGCTTTTTATTTCTATCATAAATTTTTCTTTCATTATGGAACACCAGGTACCATATACAGCGGTACCTCGGGTTACAGACGCTTCAGTTACAGACTCCACTAACCCAGAAATAGTACCTCGGGTTAAGAACTTTGATTCAGGATGAGAACAGAAATCGTGTGGCGGTGGTGCGGCGGCAGCAGGAGGCCCAATTAGCTAAAGTGGTACCTCAGGTTAAGAACAGTTTCAGGTTAAGTACGGACCTCCAGAACAAATTAAGTTCTTAACCCGAGGTACCACTGTATGTAGTTCCCAGGCAGTCATCTATCCAAGCACTGATGCAGTCTCAAACCGGTTTAGTTTCAGTAAGGTACCTTAGCAAAGTTAGGGCTGCCATACGTCTGGATGTTCCTGGACATCCTGAAATCCTGGACTGGGATTTCAAAGGTGGAATTGATGTTGAGGGAATTTCCGAAAGGCAGCATTTTCTCCTGGATCGAAAAAGCTCAATTGAAAGCTCAACAACTTTGGGGTTTTCCTTTAAAAAGCTCAAAACTTTGGGGCTGTCCTGGTTTTTACTTTTTGAAATATGGCAAGGTACTTCAGCAAGATACTTAGTTTCATCCATATATACCTTCTGACCATACTGTGGGCCCAACATTGTGTCACCCACATATCCTTACTGTATTGTGCTACTGGTATAATACAGGAGAGAGAGGAAGTGGCAAATGAACCTTGCATTATGTAGGAAAGGCAAAAATAGAACTATAGAAACTTTGCTTCTCCGTGTTGTTCCTAATAAAGATGTGTGTAGTGTCACTGCTACTAGAGCTGACACCTAGTGGGAACAATGGTAGCTCAGCAGTAGAGCAGAAGGTCCCAGAAGGTTCTCCAAATCTAGCTAGAAGTGGGAAAGTTTCCTGTTTGAGAGTCAGTGTGGTGTAGTAGTTAAGAGTGGTAGTCTTGTAATCTGGGGAACCGGGTTCGAGTCTCCACTCCATCACATGCAGCTGCTGGGTGACCTTGGGCTAGTCACACTTCTTTGAAGTCTCTCAGCCCCACTCACCTCACAGAGTGTTTGTTGTGGGGGAGGAAGGGAAAAGGAGAATGTTAGCCGCTTTTAGACTCCTTAGGGTAGTGATAAAGCAGGATATCAAATCCAAACTCCTCCTCCTCCTCCTCCTCCTCCTCCTCCTCCTCCTCTTCTTCTTCTGTTTGAAACCTTGGAGAGCTTTCAATACTCAGTGTAGATGATACAGAGCTTGATGGGCCAAGGGCAGTTTCTTGTGGCCCTAGTGTGATGTAGTGTAGGCTGATGTAATTATACTTGAGTATTACAGTGCAAGTTTTTGGAGTGGACCAAATGGGTTAGGTATTTAAAGAGTCATGGCATGGGTGTGTTCTGTTGAATTGGAATCACTGGTGAACAGCTTGCCGCAGTTATATTTTTAATGAATATTGAAAGCTTAAGTGCCATCGTTTCCCATATCACTTTTCCCCGTCAAATGATTTATTGACCACTTATACATGATACATTCTCCTGTCATGGATAGCACATCATATATTTATTTTCATGAATAATGGGCACCATTTTAATTGATAGCTTCATACTGAGGAATAGATTTATTTCTACCATGAATAAAACTGCTCACAATATATAGCTAGTATAAATTATTCCACCACTTATTCTAGTTTTCCTTTTGCAACCCAACAGGCTGCTAATCTTAACAGAAATCAATCAAAGAATTCTAATACATTGCTATCCAGCCATCTCTGTGAAGCACACCAAAACATTCCCCCCCCCCGTAATGTTTTCAAAATGTGTGTTAAATGATGTTGCCAAGAGCCTTTGCTGAATCAAGAAACTTCTGACTTCTTCTGATAGATCTCTCTGTGAGCCACCCGTGTTTCATTTGCTTTTAGTTTATTTGTCTTCCCTTGACACCCTACCTGCCTGCCTACCCTGGACTCATTTATTACACTAGGTTTGCAACTCACAGCCTTCTTGTTAAAAGAATATGTGAAACTCATCGCTTTCAAGAAATAAAGTTTGCATTCATTCATTGACCTGACATTCTGGTATTGATACTCTATATAACCCTGAAAAAGACAGCTAATTGATCATTATTATTTAAAAAAATTAATTAGAGATACTAGTGTATTTTTTCTGAACTTGGGAACCAAAATGATTTTTTTCTGATTGGGGGCATACAGTCAGACTCAAAAGGAGCAGTGTGTTTTGCAGCCCTAAATATTTGAGCAGCCCCAACATTTGAGCAAGAGAAGAATTTGTAGCTTCCTTCCTTCTTGTGTGTGCTCTTCTTTTATCACCAAATATCACCCCTGACCACACTCACACCGTTGAACATGGAAGGGGAAGGATGAGTGTGTTTGGGGGATTTGCAGGTTAGTGCAGATGGGGTAGACTTGCAAGGAAGTGAAATTATTCTAAACCCTCAAATTGGTTCACCAAATTTTCATTATTATTATTTTTGACTTGAATTTTTTGAGGAAATCCTGCGACAAAATGTGGAGAGTATCTCAGCCCTAAAAGAGATACAAATCACGAGAGAGGAAGAGGGGTTGACAAGCTCTGAAATCTCTTTAGTGGTCCCTGACATTCTTTGTCTCTGCAAATGATCTTACTGCACTATGAAAGTTACATGTCATTGCTTCATTCTTGAAACAGCACCACTGAATAATAAAAAAATGCAACAGCTCACATTTCTGTACATGTGTCAGAAATGTACATGTTTCCTGTGATAGGATTTAAACTGGAATTGGAGTGCCACAGAGCACAGTGGAGAATATCATTAAAACCTAACAAACAGAACCTTTTGAACAATTGCATTGCAATGCATTGACCCAGATATTATCACAATATGTTGACCTGTCAGCAGTATTAGATATCTGTGAGTTATTTCTTTCTTTTGAATCCTGATTCATCTTCAAATATTTCATTTTAAACATAGCTTTTGGCATCTATGATGTATTTAAATGTAATAAATAATATCTGAGATTTCCCCCCCCCCTCATGTAGTTGACTATTATTGATTCCTGAAATGGTTGGCATCCATTTGTTTCAAAAGACCTCCGGGGGTGAAGTCAAACTGCTGCATTAGCAGCACCAAAGTGACCTCTCCATGGTGCAAGCCTGGACAATGTATATGGAGGTCCCGCACTGCCCAGACAACAAAACCCTTCTCTCAGCCTTGCTGATGTGGTCCAAAGAAAGCAGAGCAATACGTTTGGCACCAGCTTGGCTGCAAGAGTTGTCAGAAGGAGGTGTACAGTGCACCATCCAACCGACTTAGGTATTCCATTCTGGATTTTTGTAGGTCTTACTCCTTAGCATTTTCTTCTCTCAAAGATACCCCACAAAACAGTGGAGGTTTAGGATCAGAGTTTTCCTTCTCCTAGAGGGACTATTTACCCAGGTTGATGAGCCCCATCTGCCCTCACTTCCCTCTACAACATGTACAGAAACCAACTCCTTGACTGATGGACCCACTATTGGTCTCATCTGCTCAATCCACTAGATCCTGTCTTCACATGCAAGGGAAGTCCATAACTTATTGAGGGTTTAAGACCCATTTGCTACCCTCACCTGGTTTAGCCAGCCAGTCAAAGCCATTTCCTGGGGTAAAGCCACTGTCATATGCTGACAGCTTCTAGGAGCCGTAGGGGAGAGCTGAGTGGAGGGTGGGGACCAAAGGTGGTCAAACTACCCCAGAAAGAGCATATGTGTCTCCTCTAATACTCCAGATACCCCATTCCTGAAATTAGTCACTTATATTTCAATACTATATACTCTAATCAGGAGTCTAATGTATTTCCTTTACCCTGCAGCTAAAGTATTGTTATCTGAATTCATGGGCACTCACTGCTGAACTCCGATAACTACAAACCATGTGCAACAGCCTGCAAGGAGCCCTACTTCTTGGTTTTACTGTCTCTTTGGGATTACAAATGCAAGGGGGATGTCAAGTACCTGCTAGGTCTATGGGGATGCTGCTTGTTTCTAAAGCCCTGTGGGATTGCTTCTCTACATGGGGATTAGGGTGTATACAACATCCTGCTGTGCTACAGTGGTCTGTATTAAAGTCACGTGTGGGAAAATCAGTCACAAAATAGGGAAAGCATCACTGGAAGGAATAGGGAGAATGGGAGAAGTCTGAAATAAGATTTGTTCCAGGTTTGATATGTTCCAGAACAAATCATTCCTTGGAGTCAACAGGAATCACTATAGTGTCCCATACATTAAATGATAATTGCTGCTTAAAAATGTGCCCCTAAGGAAAGATTTTTCTGTAATACTTATCAGGCCTGAAATAAATATATTTTTCAAGCACCTGGAGTCCCCGCCTTTCCCATAGGCACCAACTCCTGGGGGAACAGGTGCCTTACCCCCCCTCCCCTAAAATATATGAGGGGGCATTGATGGACATTGCTGCCTTTCTTTTGGATTAGGTCCCTTTATAAAAAGAGCAGATTAATGGGAAACCCAAAGTTATGTTGAGAGTCTCTCTCACCATCTTTTGTAGCATGTCCAATAAAAAAAAACATTGGAACCTTAATAAAATTACTAATTGCAAGGCAAATATCAGAGCAATTAACAGAGACTAACAAGCTAATTATGAGTAACCTGAAATATCACCCAGAAGACTCGTTAAGCCCAAGCATGAATAATAACATTTAGGACATGATGTGTTTTTTTTAAAAGGAGGATTAATTTTTAAAGGAAAAAAGTGGGATATAAACATGGAAATAAATATAGATTATATTGAATATGCATGTATAATTGCCATGATTATTTAAAAGAAGAGGTACGGTATAATGTGTTGTGATATATAAATGCCCTATTTATTGCTTTTATTTAATTCATGGTCTCTTATCAGCTGCAGTAAACTGTCCTCCTTTCTACATTGGAATTTCAACTGCTACACCTTTTCTGTGGCATGGCTATACATAGCTTTTTTTTAGCCAGAACTCACCAGAACTCAGTTCTAGCACCTCTCAGGTGGATCCCATTGCCATTATAAGAGAACAAGGGAAGAACTCATGGTGAGTTCTGGCACTTCTTTTTCTATAAAAATAGCACTGGCTGCAACCCTATGGTCACTAAGGGGTAAGGCTGCAATCCTATACACAACCAGGGAGTAAGTACCATAGAACTGAATACTGTTAGTCCAATGGAACTGAGTGGGCTTTCCTTCAGATATAATGTGCTTAAGACTGTGCTGTAATAATACTCTCTAGAAGAAGAGTTTGGATTTCACTCCCCTTCAGAAGTCTCAAAGCGGCTAACATTCTCCTTTCCCTTCCTCCCCCCCCCAACAAACACTCTGTGAGGTAAGTGGGGCTGAGAGACTTCAAAGAAGTGTGACTAGCCCAAGGTCACCCAGCAGCTGCATGTGGAGGAGCAGAGACGTGAACCTGGTTCCCCAGATTGAGACTACTGCTCTTAACCACTACACCACACACACCACACTAGAATAGTTCCAACTCAATAATCACTTGCACTAAAACAAAATATTAAATGCCAATGGCTATACTCTAGATTAAGTCATTCCAGGATTGCAGAGAGTATCTTTCCTAGATGTTATAATGGCTCAGCTAAGAAACACCCACTCCAAAAACCTTCATGCAGGTGTAACGACTGTCAGGAGGGACAGTAAATGCTTTTGAACAGATTGTTTCCACTAAAGAGACTTGTGTTTTAGCTGATGTGATCTTGCAGGCAATTGTTCACCCACATGCACCACTGCCCATAAAATGATAGAATAATTTATATCACTATTCTTATTAAGCACAGAGCAACATCCCTAGGGATGACATATCTCTTGCGCTTGAAATAGGAAGGGACAGATTTCTCAGTCTACGATAGCTATGCAAAGGAAAATACCTATCTACCAGCTTGTGTTAGTCTAATGGTGACTGAAAAGTGATGAGAAAAGAAACAGTCTTATTATTGTACAGGGAAAGAATGGCGGGGAAGGTGAAGTTTCATGCCAAAGGCTACAGTGACCCTTATTCTGTTGTCTCCCAGGATTTATTTGTTAGCCATTGATGTTAAATAATCCTCAAATGCTGATATTCAGGTATTCCGACAAGCCTTGCAAAATGGTACCATTGCAACATGACTTCCGAGCACATGGGATATTGAATCGCATGGGCAATTTCCTCTTACTCCAAAGCAGCTGTAACCTTCAAATGAAGAAAGGAAGTTCACATGGGGTGCTTAATTTTTTTCCAGCGGGGCATTTTCCCTGTCAAAATCACACATGCTCTAAGCTGGTCCATATCTTTCTCCCTGTAGGATGAAAAGCAGTTGGGCATGATCTAGTTAGTTAACTATGCAGCCCTGAGGCAAAGCCTGTTGGGGGACTGTTCATTTCTTCCCAGGTAGTGGAGCTCAAGCCACTTCACACAGGCATCTAGTTGAACACTGCAAGAATGAGATGCTAGATTAGATTAGCCTCTGGCCTGAAACAGCAGGCTCTTCCTACACTCTTAACACACAGGCTTTTAGCTCAAATGGAAGCTTATGTATTTGACTTTCTCGTCTGAAATTAGACCAAGGAGTCGCCCCAGAACAACCTCTGAGATTCAGGAGGCCTAGGTTGGAGTTAATGTGCTGAAGGTAAATGGTATTCAGTCATAATAAAAGGTGTCCCTTCAAAACCCACCCCTAGGAAGCCCACACTGATGTGTAGATTTGTCAGACAATGCCAGCTGCCATATCCTATCACACCACCTCCTGATAGTGAATTTATTCTCACTTTTCCAATGAATTGCAATTTCCATCAATGTCATTGCCTGTTAGGGTGGGTGGTTTCATTTCTTCTTCCAGCCCTGCATGGCTCCTCCAATGTTTTAATGGGTGCTTTAATTAGAGCAGCAAGGCCTAGAGCTCTTGCTTCTGTCGTCACCATGTTTCCCCACTCCTAGCACATGCTCCAAATGTCACTTCAGATAAGATTGCTCTGTCAACTCTCGTTTGCTTGCTTTTAACAGGACAGGGACCAAACCTAGGGCATCCATCGAAATCAACCACTGAGTCATGCCATCTCTGTCAGCCTGGGTGATCAGGAGGAAGAAAACCACATTTGGGGCAGAGAGCGAATGCTAAGCTGACGGCCTTCTGTATAAAACAGGTATTTCAGGGATGCTGCACTAAAACTCCCATCACCCATGACCATTGGCCACATTGGTTGGGCCTGATGGATGTTAGAATCCAAACACATCTAGAGAGCCACAGGTTCCTTGCCCTTGATAGATTCAAAGCAATTTTATTTTTTATACTGAAAAATTCCAACTTCATTGAGACATACTACATGCTGGTGTAGCTTCAATCTCTAAATGTGGAATCTGCTAGTAGGAAAAACAGAGTCAACATGTTGCAAAAACAAAACAGTACATGAGACATCGGTGAGATGACATCGGTGAACTAGTAGACAAGATAAATATATATTATTTATATATTAGTTTGTTTCCTCACCATTTCAATATATTAACTAAAGAATTTTTAAAAAGACATTTTGATGTATAAAAAAGCTTAAATCACAGAGGCAAATCTCTCCACCATCACCCCTTCAGTATACAGCAGAGATTTCAAATGCATATTTCATATTCTCTCTCTCTCTAAGGTCACTTGAAGATTTGCTCAGGGGCGGAGTGCAGATAATGCAGTGGGAATTTGCATTGCAAGCATGAGACTGGCACTGTGATGAGATGATCTGCCTTTCAAATGAGAATGAAATTTCACCCTAATTCTGGGTGTCCTATAAAAGACATACATATTTCCAGGTTAAAGATAAGACACACGTTAATGATGGAAAAATTGCCTGCAATACATCTTAAAGTACTTTAGAATGAGGGTGGGGAAATCTCACAACCACGCCAATTTCCTAAACCCCATTCTATTGCCCTCGTAATTCCTGTGGAGATTGGGAATGCTTTTGAATGTTCAGTTTATGCCCTCTTCCAATAGGACAGGGGACACTATTTTAGGGAAAGGGCTTAGTGACAGGGCACATCCTTTCTCTGTAGATCTGTAGCAGAGCTGTGCATTGATCTGATCAGATCCCAAATCCCAATTTGGGCCAATTTAGGTTGATCTAGAATTCAGCCAGATTGAGTTGAGGCAGCCCTAGAATCATAGAATCATAGAATCATAGAGTTGGAAGAGACCACAAGGGCCATCGAGTCCAACCCCCTGCCAAGCAGGAAACAGACCAGACTGGGTCCCCTGGAGTGATCTAGGTCCGTCAGGAGGGATGAGGGTATTTGCCAGCTGGGGGTGGAGGAGCCTGTGTTTATATCCTGCTTTCCCCCACTCCTGACTGCATGTTCAGTTGGGGTCTTAAACCCTAGTTAAAAATGAGATTGGTTGCAGGGGGCGAAGGAGACATGGACACATGCCTCCTTCTCTCCCCCCCCCATCTCTTAACCCCATAAATACATTAAAAAACACACAACAACAACAAATAAATATTCTGTGTGTGCTGAGCTGGCAGGACCAGTGGCTGACCTGTTGCCAAGCACAGGTTGAGCAGCATGATCCTCTTTCCCCCTTCTAGGCATGGAAACCCTACTCACCTGTAACAGATGAAAAGGCCTGTTGTGGCTTTTAACAGCTGGTATATAAAGCAGTTATGTGACCATAAGTAACAGGTATGCATAACCAGAGAATGAATCTAATTGCTTCAACAATGAATAACTGTTTATGGTCTGGTAATACTGTTGCTATGGATAGCATACAAGACAACAATTCACTTTGTTTTTTGCTGCTTAACACTGTAAATAGAATTTATCTTGAAGTGAAAAGGCTCCTAAGCTTTGCTCACCAAGCTCCTGCAGAAATCTGAAATGGCAGCCCTAAATGTGAGGATTTTTCAGTCAATACTAATATCTTAACATATATTTTTATTAGGTTTGATATATCCATAAAATGCCCTACCATTACACTTGCATACGTGATCTTTTTTCAAAGCAAACCAGGTCCTGTTGCAGCGGTTGCTAACATGGTGCCCCTGAGATGTAGAACTAGAATGCCTATCAGCTTCAAATATTGTGGCCATTGACAGGTGCTGCAGTCCATCAGCATCTGGAGAGCATTATATTGACTACCCTTATTTTATTTTATCCTCTCTCTGTGAAGTAAATTAGGTCATGCATAGAGAAGATAATGTTTAGATTACTCAATGGAATTTGCTCTGGTTGGTTTCTAATAGTCAGGAATGCAGGAATATTTCAGAGCTTGAACATTCATTTTCAGCTTAAATTTGCTCATGGAATGCCTGTCTCCTCTGCTGCCACTACTGCCTTCATCCTCCACTCCTCAAGGGCCCAGAATCTCACATGTAGTGGCAGGGAAGATTGCAGCAGTGGTAGGTACTCCCAGACTGGTGGAAGTGTCTATTCCTAGCAGAAATTTTGGGACTGATAGTCTAACTCTTATTGCTAATAAGGGTGGATATGCCCTAGTGTTGCCCTGGAAACATCAAGTACCATTGTTGACTCCTGCCTCCTTCCCATGCCACAAGGTATGTTGCTGGGTCATGGGGCAGGGGAAGGGCAGTGCCAATGGAAGCACGCGAAGTGAGCAGGCTGCATGCTTGCCTTGATGCTGTTTTTGCTTTTCTGAGTAACCTGTTTCAAATGCTTGAGGCATCCAAATATAATACTCGAGTGAAATGAAGGAAGTCCTTAAATTTGACATAGGCACATACCCCATGCATTTCTGCCACAATATAATATATCTTCAGCTTTGTATGAAACCCTTTGTTTCTGTTCTTAACACCACCCACTTAGCATTTTTAGACACACACCCTCTCCTTATAGCTTAATGCAATGTCACAGCTCAGAGTGCTCCTAAATTTCATCAATTTACTGCTAAATAAACTTTTATTTTAATATGCACTTCATTGCACTTACTGTCTAGCTTCTGGAATTAAATACTAAGTTTATAGTTGCAACCTTTTAAGCTAGTAAATTTATTCTGTTATTCCCATTTCAACTACTCTGTCATTTCCCTCTTACATCGCACAGAACTGACTGCCATAAAGCCTTGTTTTAATGTAGCTTCTGTCACATCTGTAATCCTTTACTAGCAACAAGGATATAAAAGGAATAGCTTTGGAAACACAGGTGAATTTCCTCATTGATGCCAATGTGGCTTGCAGATAGTGTTTTGCTCTGTTGCACTTGCATAAAAACAAGTAATGCAATAGACCAATTTTTTAGCTATAATCTTGTATATTGTACAGGTTCAACCAGTTGTATAATCCCCTCTCTCTGCCCTTGCTCCATGCCCTCCTCAAGTGATGTTGCATGGCTGGAGTGTGATTAAACTGCAATAATATTTCTTGTATCCCTGGATGGAAGTGGATAGAGCATGGATCTTTGTGTTCTAGAGTTGGTTTGCTTCTTCCTGGGTTTTTCATATTCAGTTTGCTGGTGCAGTTATAAATCAGTTGAACATTATTCCTGAGCATACTTTGTATTTCAGATCTGAAACTATTCTCTCTTTCCCCCACCTTCTTCTCTGAATTCAGCAGAAAGGGAGCACATTAATTTTTGACATAACATTTTTTCATGTACCAAACATTTCTTCTGGATGCACACCTTCCTGAAGTCTTGAGACCTGTTTAGATGTTACCAAGGAAAAATCTTGCTACCAAAACACTATTCCTTATGATGGTGGTGCAATGCTTTCAGTGCACTGACCAGTCACACAGAGTCTATGCAAGCTAGCACCACATCTTCAAGGATGTGCCAGTGCTGTCTGTGACCGGAACCACACTAAGAAAAGATCACTAAGTCTTACACTTCTGTATGCAGCCCTTCACTGAGATTTTCTGGAGGGGCTCGTGCTGGAAGAAACATTTAATTTGTTCTGAGGACATTATGTTTTGAGGAAATGTAGTTTAGTAGAATAAGATGAAACTCTGATCTCACAGATTTAATGTGGATGCATTCAAAATATGGTTGACAGTAAAGGGAATAAAAAGGGAGACACTCACTCTTGAAATAAATATTGCCTTAGGCAGAGGATCAGTCACCCGCTAGTACTTCCTTATTGATTTGAGGGATATTATTTAAAAAGCAAAACTGAATTTAGAAATTGTCCTTATGTATAGAGCTTGGACGGTACCCATAATTTTGTCAATCACTGTATAATTCTATTTAGGAAGACTGTTTTTATACCATCAATATAGGCCTTGTATAAATTAATTGTTCTCATAAACTATGTAGCAAACATCCTATTGGCAATAGATAGATTTTTTTAAAAAACAAACAAACAAACAACCCCTACAAAACTCCAGTCACATTTCCGAGAGCCAGTTTGCTGTGGCAGACAGAGGTCTTTGGATGAGAGAGCTTTAGTTTTAAATCTCCACCTAGCCTTGAAATGCACCAAGTGGCTCTCTTAGCATCATTCACTTATATTTTTGGATTGTTGTGTGGATAAAAAAGGATAACCACAGGTACCTGCCAGATTTCATGCAAACAACATCTTCAAAGCAGCCTTGTATTGAATCAATGGAAGATAAGTTGTCAGCAGACTGTGAGAGTGTCTAAAGAAATATAGACTTAGTGTGTCCTTTATGGTGGCCACCATTTGCTGCTGGTCGTGGGGGAAGGGGGATCTCTTCAAACAGCTGGGTGGAATGTAAGCTCTTCTCTTCTGGCCATGCATATCCTTGGTGTGAAGCCGGCACCCCAGGCCCAGGCCATCCTATCAGGTGGGCAGTGGAGGGCCAGGTGTGGGTGCAGGCTGGGCAAAAGCCAGGACCACCTTCCCTTTTGAAGGGTAGCAGCACCTGATGTCCTGCCTCTTGCCTTTGTGGAGCCAGCTGTGATGGGATCACCTATCCTCCTGCCCTGCTATGTTGCATGTGTGGCTCAAGGACATTACTGTGGAAAACATCTACAGGTTTTCACCCGCATCATAGCAAATGTCACAAGTTTGGTGAATAAGGCATTGGGAATCCAGCATCAGGGTGCCCCATTAAAAGGGTCCAGGAAGGGGTATTGCTGTCTGGGAACCCATGTGGGGGCCGATCGGCAATAGCACCCCTTCCGAGAGGCAGAAATGGCAGGACCACCACACGATCCCTGTTAAGGGAGTGCTGATCCATCTCCCAGTTCAACCAGCAGGCAGGCTGGTGGAGGGTGGATACTTACCCAAGGTCTTTGCCAAACCAATTTACATGTGTAATCAGTAAAGTGGCCTATTTCACCCTATCAGTGGTATCCTATGTCATATTCATAATTGTATTCCCCCCTCCCATCGGACCACCTTATGTGTTTGGGTCATGATACGATGGTTCATCACCCCCTTTAGTATTGATATCAATTGCATGGATATCTGAAAAAGGCATTCATCTGTATTTTTCTAAAGGAGAATAATTCTGAAAAGTGCAAAAATGAACAATAATTTATGTTTAGAAATAATTGATCAACATGGAGCTGTGCATGTAAAATCACCATGGACTTTTCAAAAGACAAACCATAGGGTTCCAAGAATGAAATACACAGTTAATGTCAGTTTTGCTGTGCTGAAATCCTGGATAGTCTTTGAAATACTTGCTCAAAGTTTGCACTTCATACATTTCATGAAGAAAAAAACCCAGCTGTTTATTTTACCAGTGGCTTAAATAAATTATGTAGATATAAATTTAGTGTTCCTTTGCATCATGTGTGTGTGTTTCTATAACAGTTGGAGAATAGCCATCAAGCATGGGCACACTGTTAAAACTCAAACTTCTTTTGCTATTAGCTACTTTTTACTACAGACCTTCTTCCACCTTGGGCATTTTTCAATTTCATTTTATTAAATTTATATCCTGTCCATCCTCACAAAGGGTGAGGATGGTCAAAGGGTGAGGATGGACAGGGTGGCAAACACATCAGTGATAAAATACAATCAATAGCAGATGTTAAAACAGATTCTAAAACACATGTAACCAAATTTTGCATCTGAAGCTGTAAACAATTATGCAAGTATCTAAAACAGCACATTGAAGGGGCCTATCTGATGCCAATAGGCAAGGAGTCCCAGAGCACAGGGGCTGCTGCATTAAAGGAATGACTCCTTGCAAATGCAAAATGAACACTGTGTGACACCTGTAAATATGCAAGTTCCACAGATAAAAGTGATTGAATATGTGCTTATGGAGTAAGGTGATCCCTTCATTAAACTGGTCACAAGCTGTTCAGGGCTTTACATATCAACAATATTCAACAGCAATATCTCTTTAATGGCTATAATATGCAATCAGGACCAGCCCTGCTATGAGACAGAGTGAGGTCATTGCCTCACACAGTTAATTTGGATGATCAAGAAAGGGCAGCTAATTGTTTCTTATTAAATTTATGATCATTGTATTTTTACTCCGAGAGAGAGACCCTTCTGGATCTTTGTGCCCCAGGTACCAAATAACATGGTTGAGTATTACACACTTTGACTGGGGCAGGATTTTCTGTTTTGGCTCAGGCAGCAAAATATCCTCAGCTATCTCTGCATGTAGCTCTCTTTGGTCCATGGAAGAAATGCTAGTTTATTAACAAACACAGAGGCCTTCATCTAGCTAAAAGCTGTTCATTTAAGTCCCATTTAAGGCAAATGAGTGAGTAGGATACATCTAAGTCAAGTTCCATTACCTTCAGTGGCACTTTAGCTGGATTACGGGTGGAAAGTTGATGGAAAATGAGTACTATTCATAAGACACCAAGGAGATTGTAAGCAAACATCCACATTCTCCCTCATAAAAAGAGTGATCATGTTCAGGTTTCCAGCAGAGCAGCATAATTCACTCCCCTAGTCTGATATTGCTGCTATATAGATTATTAACAAATTCCAGAAAATTGACCACCACAATATATTTTTCCTAAATGGCACTCACACACTTCATTTGCCTGTATCAACAAAATCAAACAGCCCCCTCCAGGCATTCAAAATGTGAAGGGGATCCTCACACAATGAAATGGAAATGGGACCATAGATCGAGCATAGATCTCTGCAGTGAGTAAATCAAAATGTGTAGGCATCTATGAGAGGTAGATAATGAGACGCTTAATCTCAGGTCATGACTTCAAGTCCTATAGTGGGCAAAAGATTCCTGCAATGCCGGGAGATGGACTAGATGACTCTCATTGTCCCTTCCAACTCTGATTCTATGGTCCTATGATTGCATAAGGCTCCCAGTCACATAGAAATTATGTGCATACATACAGCCCAACTTCACTCAAAATGTGTAGGTCCCCTTCATGTGAGTTATGGGTGAAGGGGGGTAATGGCTTTCTTATATGTGAATCCAAGTTGTCAGGTGGGTCATCCAACTGGTTAAAGTGTTTCTTTCATTTGCCAGTCTTCTCTAAGATTTCCACTTCTAGTAAATAGCATATTGATCAAGTGGTATGTAGGAACTAACATCCGACAATGGCTGGAACCAAATAAGCACTTTGGGAGCAGAAATGCCTTTTTCTGGATCAGCACAGTTCAACAATATTACAGTACAGGCAACCCACAGAAAAGAAGACACATTGCTTTTCAGACATTTAGCTTGGAGTTTAATTTGTAAAAAAAAAAAGTAAAGTAAAATATAAGCGAGTGCATACGTGCATTTTTGCACACATGTGTAAACTGAAAATTTATTTTGGGTGCTATCAAGAGAAATGAGAAAACCCCCAGATGCTAAGCTTTTCATTGTCATTACCTGACAGTAGCTGCATATTATAATATGGCTTCAGGGAATGAAAAAAATTAAAATGCTGCAAAGCATCCATTAAAAGTTATGTAAAATGACTTTAATGGGAAGATATCTTCTTTGATCTTTTTTAATGAACTGCACATGAAAGCTTGGGCTTTCAAAGGCTAAAGGAATGCAGTGATGTATTCAACATTGACATGTATGTGCTACTTTGAGTGGAAAATGAATGGATTCTTTGATAGAAACTGGTTTTAAGAAGATTATTGAAGTGATATTCACTTTTTGACTAGAGCCTGAAAATAAACTGAATTCTACCTCTCTCTCTTTTGGGTAGAAATACAAAATAGTAGCTCTTTAAAAGCAACACAGTATTCTTCAAATTTCAGAGCAAGTCATTTTGCAATGATACCATGGCAATCAGCTAAAATTTTTTTCCATAAGTTAAATCAGCTTCCGACTGAAATTAGACAATCACCTAACAAACGAAAATGTAATAATACTTTGAAATCTACTATTCTCCAAAATACATTTATAACAGGAATCATAGAATCATAGAATCATAGAGTTGGAATAGACCAAAAGGGCCATCGAGTCCAACCCTCTGCCAAGCAGGAAACACCATCAGAGCACTCCTGACATATGGTTGCCAAGCCTCTGCTTAAACACCTCCAAAAAAGGAGACTCCACCACACTCCTTGGCAGCAAATTCCACTGTCAAACAGCTCTTACTGTCAGGAAGTTCTTCCTAATGTTTAGGTGGAATCTTCCTTCTTGTAGTTTGGATCCATTGCTCCGTGTCTGCTTCTCTGGAGCAGCAGAAAACAACCTTTCTCCCTCCTCCATATGACATCCTTTTATATATTTGAACATGGCTATCATATCACCCCTTAACCTCCTCTTCTCCAGGCTAAACATGCCCAGCTCTCTTAGCCGTTCCTCATAAGGCATGGTTTCCAGGCCTTTGACCATTTTGGTTGCCCTCCTCTGGACACGTTCCAGTTTGTCAGTGTCCTTCTTGAACTGTGGTGCCCAGAACTGGACACAGTACTCCAGGTGAGGTCTGACCAGAGCAGAATGCAGTGGCACTATTACTTCCCTTGATCTAGATGCTATACTCCTATTGATGCGGCCCAGAATTGCATTGGCTTTTTTAGCTGCCGCGTCACACTGTTGGCTCATGTCAAGTTTGTGGTCAACCAAGACTCCTAGATCCTTTTCACATGTACTGCTCTCAAGCCAGGTGTCACCCATCTTGTATTTGTGCCTCTCATTTTTTTTGCCCAAGTGCAATACTTTACATTTCTCCCTGTTAAAGTTCATCTTGTTTGTTTTGGCCCAGTTCTCTAATCTGTCAAGGTCATTTTGAAGTGTGATCCTGTCCTCTGGGGTGTTAGCCACCCCTCCCAGTTTGGTGTCATCTGCAAATTTGATCAGGATGCCCTTGAGTCCATCATCCAAGTCATTGATAAAGATGTTGAATAAGACCGGGCCCAAGACAGAACCCTGTGGCACCCGACTAGTCACTCTTCTCCAGGATGAAGAGGAACCATTGATGATCACCACTGAGGAAAATGTGCATTAAAACACACATATTAGTGAAAATAACATGAAAAAATTCATTTCATTAGGGAAAACTGCTTGCAAAAGTGTGTATATAAATCAAAACTGCATACAAATATGTGCTTATTAGGAGAAATTTGTGCCAAGCTGTTGATTGAACTTTTTTCTATTTAGAACATGCAGATTGGTGTGGGAATGTGGACAACTGAATTTAAGTTTGGAAAAATGAAAGCAGAGAAAAAGCAAAAGTGACAGATTTGTGCATCTCTTCTCACATACACTCCAGCCCAAAATCTCAAAAATAAAAATGTGTGCTCGTCACTTTTATAGCTCTTCATCTTTGAGCAGGGAAATTGCTAGGACACTGCTTATGACATAAAATTGCATAAATGTGTAGAGCTGTTAGTAGCTAGTCTTACTGACACTATCTTTGAAGTGCACTCTGTTGCCCTGTAAGGAAAGTATCCTCCCCCCCCCCCATATCGGCATAGGAAATCAGGGACCCAGCAAAAAAGATAAAAGGCTCAGACCCTTTCCTTCCCACAGTGCACCAATCCTGATGAGACTTCTTCTCCCCAAACAGCAGATAGCTACACCCTATCCTAACCCTAATTTAAATGGGATTAAGCCCCACTGAATTCAGTAGGATTAGACATGTCTTGAATGGTAGGTTTAAATTAAAGGAGGGCTACAGAGAATGAGTTAGGGACGCGGGTGACGCTGTGGGTTAAACCACAGAGCCTAGGACTTGCCAATCAGAAGGTCAGTGGTTCGAATCCCTGCAATGGGGCGAGCTCCCGTTGCTCGGTCCCTGCTCCTGCCAACCTAGCAGTTCGAAAGCATGTCAAAGTGCAAGTAGATAAATAGGTACCACTCCGGCAGGAAGGTAAACGGTGTTTCCGTGCACTGCTCTGGTTCACCAGAAGTGGCTTAGTCATGCTAAGTCATGACCCGGAAGCTCTACGCCAGCTCCCTCAGCCAATAAAGCGAGATGAGCGCCACAACCCCAGAGTCGGTCACGACTGGACCTAATGGCCAGGGGTCCCTTTACCTTACAGAGAATGAAGAATCCAAAAACATGAGTACAGTGGTAGCTCAGGTTACATACGCTTCAGGTTACAAACTCCCCTAACCCAGAAATAGTACCTTGGATTAAGAACTTTGCTTCAGGATGAGAACAGAAATTGTGCTCCAGCGGTGCAGTAGCAGCGGGAGGCCCCATTAGCTAAAGTGGTGCTTCAGGTTAAGAACAGTTTCAGGTTAAGAACGGACCTCCAGAACCAATTAAGTACTTAACCTGAGGTACCACTGTATTCTATACTGGCTCAAGTGTAGGACTGCAAATAACCGTTGTACTTGATTTGTTTGTTTATTCATTAACTTTTCTTTTATGACAGATGGCAATTGCTAAACTATTCCCTTCTATTTCCCTTAAACTTTAAAGATCATTGTTTAACATTATAAGTGGTTTTTTTCCCCTCCTCCGAAAGATACTAATGGCAAAACCCTTTAGATATCCTACACCTAGATGGATGCCTGAATGCCATTAAGGTGTTGTCTGAATGCCATTAAGTGTAGTTTATTGAGTTCTAGTTCCATGTGTTGTAACTATGCAATTTTGTGGTATTTTTATTTTGCCTTATTATTAAAATGCCAGCCTGTTCTCCAGTGTTTCCTGCCAAATTATTGATATACCAGAAGATCATAACCCATTCCTCCTTATCACTGGAGGAGAATTTAAAGCGGAACTGTCAGCCATGGGTATCTTGTATATTTAAGGAGGTAGCAATACCGAAGGCTTGTGCATACATCCTCTAAATAAAATAAAGTGAATGAATAAGGTCTCGTTTGGCAAAATAAAAGCAGTGGTCTTTGCGCTGCAACAGAAGGAGTAGTGCCTGCTATTGTTTACTGCTTACTTCTATAAATGATTTTCACAGCAGTAATTCAAAGAGTCTCTGCCTGCCATTGCAATGTGTGGTATAATTCACAAGGCTGTCATTTTTAATTGGTTAGTCCAGGCCATCTAGACACATTGTGACTGGTGAGAAAAAGAAGTCAAAATAATTCATCAGAGCCAGTTCTGTGGCATAATAATGCATATTTTGGAGGAGCATTTCATCTTTTCACTGTTGCTGTCCTTACTTAATTACAGTGAATTCCTTTGTTTTGTGTTTGGGGAAAAAAATGCTATGATAGCAGTCTGGCTCAAACTTTTTGAACTCACTCTCCCCCCCAAAAAAAAAACTTATTCTGCCTTCTGCCTTTCCCCCCTCCATCCCCATCTAAACACCAACCATCTGTCCCTGTGGTGAGCACAGTTCTGTATATAGACAGCCGGCTGCCAAATGGGTTGGGAGTCACTAATCCAGCCAGGGCTTCAATATATAACAAGATGTCTCTAACCTCCCCTTAAATCACATAGGGAAATGGCATTTAAACAAAGCAACACCATTTCAGTAATCGGATTTCAAAGATAGTGTTGTGCAGAAACTTTGCCACAGGTCCTGAAAGGAGGAATATTCCAATTGCATTAGGATCCTATCTCACCCTAAATCTAAATCAAATAAGTGTTGGAATGTAAAGAGAAAGGAGGTTTTTTTTTATCATATGTGGTGGTCTTGTAGTAAGGTTAAAGCTTACTGGGAAATGATATATAATGAATTGAAAAGGATTCTTGAAATAAGTTTTCCTTTTGGGAATTATAGGGGCAGAACTACCTAAACTGTATACAAACATGTATGCTACTACAGCGGCAAGAATGTCAGTTGCCCCAAAATGGAAAGAAGTAGAAGTCCCAGCAAAGGAAGAATGGATACAAAATCTTATGGAATATGCAGAAATGGCAAAACTTACTGGAAAAATAAAAAATCAAGATAACAAACTTTTTTATATAAAAGAATGGAAATGGTTTATTGAATATTTACAGATAAATTGTAAACAGATAAGAATATTGGCAGGATTATTGTAATAACCTGCAGTTTCATATGAGTATATATTTAAAGTAGATGACTAAATGAACAAATTAAGTTAATTTGGATACGCAGAAGATATTAAAAATAAATTTAAGGAGCTGCAGAAAGAAGGTGAAGGAAGTCAAGTTTTAAAATGTTAAAACGATTGTGAAATTATTTAAATGTATAAATCTGAAAATTATATATATATATGATCCTAGCTCATCCTATACCACTGTGTCCTGCATAAGGAATTGCACCACAATTTAAGGACCACAGTGGATGATGGGGAACTGCCAATGCTCAGTACAGTATAAGAAAGCTTGCACCTTCTTTTCCTTTCCTCCCCAGTCCTGCTGGGGACTACTTTGCCAATATGTTCCTTGTTGGTATCCAAATCAATGCAGTTTGAACTGTTCAGTCCACCATCTTGTTTCAAAATGGCAACCAAATACAGACCATCATCTGCTCCTCAGTATTGGAAATGTTCACATACATTGGAATGACAGTATCTTCAAAGGCATCCAAATTGGCACAGTTCATAATGGTTTGGTCTATCATTTTGATTTTAAATACTCAACTTTTTAGAAACATAGTCTTCAGTCTCAAGAATTATGACAGAAAAATGGGTGACAGTATCACCAGAAGCATCTAAATTGGAGCAGTTTGAAATGTTCCAGTTCCACATCTTGATTCAAAATGGCCTCTGGCATCCAAACACCGATGAAAACCAGCTCACCCACACCAGCAATAGTTATGCCAAATTGGGTGTCAGTATCTAAAGAGGCATCCATACCAATAGAAGACAGATAAACCACATCATTCCGGATCTCAGAAAGGATTTTAACTGTCTTCCATGCATTCTTGGCAATAGCATCTGAGTAGAACTAATTGTCCACAAACCAGGAAACAGGAGCGTTCAAAGTGGGAATGAGTACAAGGTTTGTTCTTGTATTTGCCAAACTATGTTGAGGAATTTAATAGTACGGAATAAGAATTAAATTTGGGGAAAATTGTTGCTTTGTTCATCTTTTATCAGCATTCACTAAGCCCAGTAGTTTGAGTGGGAGTACCTACTGTGCTGCAACACAGAAGTTTCTTTTGATGATTAGGAGTTTATAAGTGACTTGGCATGCACTGATAGCTGAAGATAATGTATTAGAAATAATGTATGGAAATTGGATTTTGTTTGAAATTAATATGGGAGTCCACTCTGGATACACCCTGTATTCTTTGATTTGGTTTGGATAATGATTACAGTAGCAGATGGTAAGAACTTTCAAGTTAATTGGACTCAGTAGGAAGAATAGAATGGCTTTGACTTTGTGGTTGACATTACTGTGCTCTCTACTAACTCTTAAATGCAGCATAAAATAAATGTTTAAAGCTACAATCCTATACTTGCTTACATGGGAGAGTTAAACCCATTGAAATTAATAGGAATTACTTCTGTGTAGACATATGTAGAATTGTAATTGTAAATGTGCTCAGTGTAAATAAGAACTTCCTACCTTTTACATTTGCACAGGCCATGTTAACATTCCATTGCACCAGCAGCTCACCCTTCACAATACTATGAGCTTGTTTCTGTCCTTGGTTCATAGTTGTACCATTAAAATGAAAAGTCTCATGGTATGCATTAGATACATCAGCTTAGAGTAGTCACCTTTGTAATGGGAATTACCAGGGAAAGAGATTTATTGGAGGAATGAAAGAAACCCCAGAGCTAGGAGTCTGAGTGAATGTCCAGCTCCTTCTTGCTGTCCCTTCCAAGGCTGTCTCTTCTCTGGTCTCCTAATTCCATTTTGCAAGATTTGCCAGGACTGGTTTCCATGGTTCCCGCTGTCTTTACTGACTCTCCATGTGCCTGACTAGCGTTCACTGGAGTGAGGTAGCAGCAGTGGTGTATCAAACATCTAAGACTTACTCAAGGAAATTCCTCTAGATGGTGGTTGATTCCTGAAGACTCCAGGCCAAAGCTAGAGGGCTGGCAATCCTATGCAGAGGAGGTCATGCTTTGACTCTTGTATTAATTAGGCTACAATATTTCTGAAGCTACTATCCTCTATATTGTGCAAACATATTGTTCTGAGCTACAGGGAAATTTAAAGGAGCTTAGTGGAATAAACAGGTGAATATCCTTGGGGAAGTTTTAGTTAATAAAACCACAGCAGCATTCCTTTGGGCTCTGCACTATTGTCATGTATGGACCTTTGCCAATAGCATGTTCCTATCACTGTTTTTTTAAAAAAATTAGGCAGGGAAAAAGAAGGATATCAGTGCAAGTCCTTTTTGGGTATCTGCACAATGCCTCCATCTTCTCATTTTGGTTGGTACTCTTTCCATAACAACTCCTTTAGGGGTGAGCGAAGATCAGAATACTGCAAATGTTTATGGGCACTACTGCACACCTGTATGAACAGGCATTGTGGTCTTGGTGCTGAAATATCTGAGGGGCCATAACTGTAGTCAGCCAAAGCCGTAATGCTGCAAGTCTACAAAAAATCCATTTCTGTATTCAGCCCTACTTGAAAAGAATTTTTATTAGCTAATTTAAGTGAGAAGCATGATGAATGTCTCCTTCAAAATTCTAATCATACCTTTTGCTAAAGTTGTATCTGGTAATAGAAAGCCCTTCTGGCAATATTTATCTACATATAATGCATAATGTGTTAGATATAAGAAGACCATTTTGAAGGGAAATAGTTATCTGATCGAAGAATATTATAATAATAGCCATTTGTTTACTTAAAGTAACCTTATATTCTTTCTGTTCCTTATTCTTACTTTTTTCTAAGGAATAAATTTTATTCTGACTCTAGTCTGTATTTATTTATCCATTGTGTACTCTGAACTGTCTATGTATTGTGCATATATACACAGACGAAGCTCAATGTCACTAACCTGTTTCCCTACCAGCTAGTCTAAAATTTTATCAAACACTTTTATCCATAGCTGGGTGTTACCATCAAATATAATGTTGCTTCATGAAATAAGCTGATAGATACTTAAGGAGTGCTTGGACACTTCATAGTATATATTTGCTAATCAATTTAACCTTACCAAAATTTCTGTCTGAGGAATGATGGGTAATATGCTGTCACTACTGAGAACTGTCAAGTCCATTTGATCTCACCAGTGATGCCAAACACATGCTTAAATCTCTTCTGCCATAAGTTGCTTAACTTTGGCTGCATCGTTTATTTACTGAATGGTTTAAAATCTTGGTGCCCTGGCATCAAGGTGACTTACAATAAGAGCATGAACAGCACAATCATATAAATGTATGCTCTGAAGTAAGTCCCTTTGAGTTAGCAGCCAAAATTGCAATAAATACAGAAACAGCAGAAACTGGAAACCTGGCTTTAATCCCGCAGGAGCAGAGTTGCACTCTTGGGACACTCCTGCCAGTAGAATGACTTTTCATGATTCTCCCTCCCTCCCTGAAAATCTGCTGTAGAGAATTAGAGACAGTCAAAGAGTGTGTGGTGTGAGGGGGACTGAAAGGAGAAAGCAGGGTGTCAGTCCTGTCAGTAAACAGAAGGCACTATGCTATTTCACTTTCAATGGATTTTATCCAATAAGCAGCTGTACCTGTCCCATGGCTTAATTTACAATGGAAAGCTAAATTTTGCCTTGTAGTTGATCCTGATCGCTAATTGAAGGCACAAATAGAATAAAGAGGCCTTTAGGTGAACAGGTTTAAGGAGGAACAATTTGGGCACCACATTGGAAAAAGGTCTTGTTTTCAATAGTCTGCATCTAAGTTCAGAAGGCAGAAGCACCTGCAAAAGGTTTTGTAAGAGGATTTCAAATAGTAAAAACATTCATATGGAGAATGTGATTCAGGACCTTCAGCAATTTGAAGGTCAACATTGTGCTTTTCCCATTAAAATCAGTAAGACCTAAGTTAGTCATGGCTGTCTTCTTTCATCGATTGCAATGGGACACGATGGCTAGTTTAGGGCCCTGGGCTCCAATGTAGCAGCATTCAGGTAGCTATCCATTCTGCTTTTAAACACTTTTCTCATGATGACTCTGTTCTATGTGCTATACATTTTGTAAAATCGCTTAAGCAAGAATGGGTTCTTTTTATTAGTTTACTATAGTTCCTATTGATTAGCAATTCAAACAATGCCTTAATCTCATTTTCTTGAGCCACATATATAGTATATTATTGAAACAGCCAGCATTCCCAACCATGAAGGGACAGAAGATCCATATTAAGACAAAATCATCAGGATCATGATACGCTTTCACTTGCAGTAACAATTAGTCACTACTTCTAATGAAGTTACACATGGTTTCAGAATTAAACCACAAGCCTTGACTTGTATGATAACCTAATAAGGGACCCTGCTGTGATTGGATGACACATCCACTAGATTATATTAGCTTTCTGAACCAGCATTCTAATCAAGCCAATGATTTACCTGGAATGGAAGTGTCATGTTATGCCTAAAGTAAAGCTCCATATTTCACTTTCAATGGATTTTATCCAATAAGCAGTTGTACCTGTCCCATGGCTTAATTTACAATGGAAAGCTAAATTTTGCCCTGTAGTTGACCCTGATCACTAATTCTTATTATGTCCTTATTGGATTTTTCTCATTGTAGAAAGAGGCAGGAAATCAAAGGCGCATCAACTGGTTTATGTCTTTACAAATAACATAGATATGCATACTGCTTTGACTTGAATAATGCAGTCTTGCCAACTTGGTACCCCCCAGATATTTCGGATTATGGCTTGCCTCAGTCCCAGCCAGCAAAGGCACAATAACCTTACATGGGATCCTGCTGTGGTACCTTCCAGTTTCATTTAGCTGGAAGCATGGAAAGGGGACAAAGCAGCCAACTTAAGAAAGCAGTTATCTTCCCTCCTTCCCTACAGCAATCAAGTGTGACTCTGACCATCTGTGGAATCAGATAATTAAAATATTATGAGAACATGGGAGTTGTAATAGCATATGCTCCTGATATTCCTGCTTTCTAGGAAGAGTTCTTAGTTTCTGGTACTCATCCACACAGTCTCATGTTGTCCTTTCTGAGAGATGGTGTGGTGGGATGCCTTTTTTAAAAAATAAAAAACTTGTTTGTTTGTGCAGCACATATGTACTTTAGAGGTTTAAGTACCTATGTACCTTGTGCTGGGCATCTACAAATTAAAACTCTTAGGATGCATGCAAATGTACATAACCTGAATAGCAAGTCCATTGTGGTTGGATACATAAGTATTCCATTTATGTGCATAGTATTTTATCTGGATTATGCTTGGGAGAAGCTGCTTCTTTGTGGAAATTAATCTCCTAAAGTAGTTTTTGCAGGGTTTTTTTAAAACAACAGCAGCAACAACAAAACAAAACCCTGCCTTTTTCCATTAAAAAAGAAGGTGGGAGAGATATTTGACACTTAATTGAATAAATGTACATGCTGTGTGTGTGTGCCTTTGTGTGTATTTTAAGGCAGATGGCATGCCTGAAGCATGGAGGAAGAGGCAATATATATTCTAAATCTTAGCATTTGACTAGCTAGGCAAAACATCTGTCAAATGTATTGTGAAAGCAGCAAGAAGTTGGTGGGGGTGAGGAATGCATCAAATCCTGATTTGTGTTGATATTTGCATTGTTATGTCCCCCAAGCAATGAGTAAGGTACGCAATGAAAAAGAAATACTTTTATGTTTCATTGCCTTTTTCATTTTTAAAACCAGATGATTTTGGTTATACTTTCATTTTTATTGTGTTTGCTTTTCATGTTACCTTCATTTTAGTTTTGCCGTTGATTTAAATTGAGATATATTTTTTTTCCTGTTTTCTGCAACCTAGAATTTGGGTGGGTTTTTTTGGCGGGGGGGGGGGGGGGAGGTTGTCCAATTGGCATGGATTTGCTATCCTTTAACTCAAGACATTGGATCTGCCAAACTGTTAACATATTGGGCATAGGGTCCCCTTTTCAAAAAAAATGTAAAGGTCCGATGGCTTCCTATATTCTCCATTGCTTTCAGTGGAAGTCCTAGCTGGTGTTCTCCTACATGAAGTTTCCAGAAAACACAAAACAGTTTCAAACCAATGAAAGATGGAAAAAAACAAACATTTTACATGAACAGCAGAAACAAAAGACACTCCCTCCTCCCACCCCATGCCACACACTTTCCATACCACTACCAAGCTTGCAATTGGGCTAGAATAGAAGTAGCAGAAACCTAAATTCAAGAACTGGAGGATTCTGAATGAGCAGCCAGTGAATCTTTTTTTAAAATCAGTACTCCACACTGCCCTTGTTCAATTGGCTTTGGTAGACAGGCTAAATTTTTAATTTTCATTAGACATTTTGTGTGGACAGGAAAGTACACCCTTGTGCAAATTAATTGAAACAAAGCATGTTTTCTATCTTACTCGTAATCCTGTACTCACAACAAACACGAAAAGTTAGTTACACCCCAAGGCCCCCAAGCCCTTTCCCAGTAAATAACTTCAAACGGGCACATAATTTTAGTTTAAGTTTTGGGGCAAAATTTAGGCCACAACTTTATTCATTACAAAACAAATTGAGCGGTATTGGCCTAGGCATTGGTCAGGGACTATAACTGACTCCTGCTTCTCTGGCTCGCAGTCTGAAAGGGTAAACACTAAAAGAGGGAGCAACATTGATGAAGATCGATTGAAGCTCACCCCGGGGTTCCTGTGGTCCTGGCATGGCCCTAGCCCCTCAAGCGGACTTCGAAAGAGATCCAGGACCCCCAGATTCATTTATTAGAATACCCTATTTCTGGAGGGGCAGGTGATGGCCACACCTCCCCTCCCACACATTTCTATAAACCAATGCCTAACAGCCAAACCTTACAAAGTTGTGACGATTGCTAAGGTAGTAGGTGAAAACCAAGTGGCTAAAGCCAATCTGCCTAACGGAAAAAATCCTACGCAGCACCTGCTCCAAAGCAGGCAACCCAATCCAAAGCAAGGCCAAAGCAGCAGCACCTAAAATAGAGAGGGAGGGCGGGTGTTCGGCAGCATGAAGCAAGTGTGTCAGAAGCCTGCAGCCAATAGACGGAATGATGTGCTTGCCAAAATATATTGAGGTTCTACGAAAGAGAGTCATTCCAGAGCTGGAAAAGAGGTATCCTGACGGTACTGGGACATTGCGGCTGGACCTAGCCCCTAGTGGACTCCATACCACACCATGTTCAAATGCTACTTAAAAATAGTGGAGGTCATATCCGTTACTAATGTACGTTTTTGTGAATTTTGTACAATAAACTACATTGTTTGTTTCAATTAATTTGCACAAGGCTGTAGATTAGTCTGGACACCACTGGTGATCACCCCAAGGAACTTTTGGGTGAAGGTCATTTCCCCATAGCAGACCATCTTAGGAAACTATGTGATCTGGTGCTTTGGGAGGTGTGCTGCTCACTATATGAGGAACTATAAATTATATGCTCTCATTAGTGGAAATGGATCCAAGCTGTGGTGGGCTCAAGGTAGTAAACTGAGGGGCTTTCTCTTGGTTTCTGCACAGCTTCCACCTGCCTGCACTGGCTTAGTTTGATTCTTGCTGGTGATAAGATTTAATGAATACAGTGTAACCATACACCACCATCTCATTTCTTGAATCTTTATTCCAGAGTTTGCAGTCAAAATACTATAGATCCCTAGGTCTATTGCGGCCTGCTGACAAATGGTATTTCTCCTACACACACCCAGTGAGAAACTGGGCTGCTGGGGGAGTGGCAGAATGCGTCTCTTGAAAATTGTGGCCCACCCCATCCAAAAATTGCACATATAACAAATTCGTTTATTTCAGCAATTTTTATAACAGTATTTACCATTTCATATCTCTAGCCCTTTTAGGAGTTTACAACTTCCTAAAAATATTTCACAAATGAAATTAAAATAAAAATAGCAATCCACTTTGATATTTTTAATGTAATGGTGGTCTATAATTTTTTTTATATAAAAAAGTAATAATAAAAAATTCAGAAATAGAACAGGGACAACCAGCTCTAATCACAAGCATGGATATATAGATATTGCAGCAACGTTTTCATCTAGATGGCTATCTCCCCAACTTAAGCTCACATTAAAAACTGTCCATGCCTAGAACTCCCTCTCCCCATCAGTTGACATTGCAAAAGAAAATTGACTAGTGATAAGATTTAGATATCAGATGACTTATTCCCCCCCCATGTCTTCTGTTTTTGATTTTGTTTCTTCTTCTTCCATGCTTCACAACCCATTCCTTCTCATTTATTATTTCTGTATGATTTGATTGAAACTTTTAAAGATATTGCTTTCAGTGGTCAGCTTTTTCTGCTTCCTTTGGATGCCAAAGGCTAGAATCTCAACCGTATCCAATAAAAGGACTTGCCACTGATAAAAAATACATGTGATAAGTGTTTAAGGCTTAATCGAAACTTTTAAAATTCAGAGCAGGGATATTTTCAAAATGCAGTTGATTACAAGGCTAAATAAATTGGCTCATTAGGCACTTCAGACAGAAAGGCCGATCTAATTCCTGTCCTTTGGTAGAGAAGAAATTGAGTGAACAGCTTTTATTTCAGAAGCTTTTTCCAGTTCCTCTGTTGCTAGTCCTCTAACAGTTATAAATGAACTCTTTCCCCAGCAGGAATCTTTACAAAACTGAAAAAAAAGAAATAGATAATTCCCTCACATCTACACTCTGCAAAATAAATAACCTAGCAGGTGCCATTTTTGGAGGCCTTTTCAATAAACCTCATGTGAGCTTGAGAAAAGTGCACGGTTGCTGAGTAACATGCCTAAAACAGGACTAATTGTAAAACTCATCATCATCGGTTAATTGTGTGCTGCCTTCCCATAGTAAATACTGTAATGCTCAAAGCAGCTTACCGTCCTAAGAAAGTAACAATGGGAAATATCTTTCAAAATAGAAACAAAATATCAGCAATGCAACAATACAGAGTCAATGTTACATTAATATAGCAATTCATATCAATAGCATATCAAAACACCTCTTGTATCAAACCAATACTAATGATGTTGCAAAAACTTATCCAGCGTTTCTCCCCTGACTAATCTCCATCACTTAAAGAGAAAAGAAACAACACTGGACAATATTAATGGGGCAATAAAAGTTCAGTGAAATATACGTAGGCAGGAGTTTTGATGTACTTTATTTTTGAGGTGGCCGAGATGAGTTTGTACCTTTTCTTTCACTCAGTATCATTTCTTTCATTCATCTTTTCTTTCATTCAAACAGTGGCCTCCAGCCTTCCTTGGCTCCTTTGGGAGGAAGGGCAAGATATAATTTTAAGAAACAACAAAAGGAAGTTAGAAATCCTAAAAGAAACTGGAGGGCAGATTTCAGCATAGCTCTAATCAGTACATCACCACCAATATACAATTTAAAACAAAACAAAAGGAATGTGTCATCCTACCACATTATCCCCAGATAAATGTAATTGTGAAGACACCTGAAAAGGCAAAAGTCACTGATTACTGCAGAAGCAGATAAAAGCCTATTTTTAAAAGTTAGAAGTTCTAGATGCAACTGGGCATATTCATACTATGATTAATTTTTGATTTTAAGCTGTCATGAATGCTATGCTATTATAGATTGTGTGGTTTGCCTGGAGATTATTCTTACGTTGAAAGGGTGGAATACAAATGTTGGGAATTGTGCCGAATGGTAGGACCATGTTGTCATTTATTTATTAATTATCCATTATTTCATGCACAATAAAATATTTATTTATTTACCTCCCATACGAATGGTACCCACGCCTCTTGGGAAGGTATGATACTGACATGGAAAGTAACCATGTCCCAGAGTGCCTGGGGAAATCCAGCCAGATGGGCGGGGTATTATTATTATTATTTTGTATTTCAGATTTATCAGAATAACAAGAGAAGCAATGGAATGGAATGGAATAGTATTCTAGTCCATGGTGAAGGGCCACAGCTCAGTAGAAATGTATCTGCCTTGCATGTGGAAAGATTACGGCTTCAATCCCCAGCAATCTAAGGTAGTGATGGAAGAGATGCTTGCCTAAAATATTAAAGAGCGATCACCAGTATAGACAATACAGAGCTAGATGGACCAATAGTCTGATTCAGTATAAGGCAGCTTCCCCTTTACATTTCAGGAAAGTTTGTTAGCAACCAATACTGCTCACTGCAGTAGTGATTCACCAACCTCTGGTGAGTGGGCTAGCACTGCTCACCTGGCTTCCCAATGCCGATCATCACTGCTAGTTGCTGAGAAGGAGAAGGAAAGGGGTGTGGCAGCAGGTAGCTCAGTGAGGACATGGCGGTGGAGGCGATCTGATTCCCCCACTGCCACAGGTACTCCATGCTGAGCTCCTGGCAGCCTCATTCCTTCCTCTCTTCCAGTGTGGTGTAGTGGTTAAGAGCGGTAGTCACGTAATCTGGGTAACCGGGTTCGCGTCTCCGCTCCTCCACATGCAGCTGCTGGGTGACCTTGGGCTAGTCACACTTCTTTGAAGTCTCTCAGCCCCACTCACCTCACAGAGTGTTTGTTGTGGGGGAGGAAGGGAAAGGAGAATGTTAGCCGCTTTGAGACTCCTGAAGGGGAGTGAAAGGTGGGATATCAAATCCAAACTCTTCTTCTTCTTCTTCTTCTTCTTCCTCTCGGTAACTGGCAGTGACTTTCAACTTCTACTGACTCACTGTACTGAGCAGTGTTTGAACCAATATTTGAAGAAATGTTGCTCAAATTCCAGCATAGGTGAAGAAACAAGGGTTCAATTGATTGCGCAAAACTGTCAGTTTCAGCAGATCTTGTTGCTAATGGCTCTGGAAGATCGAGTCACAGAAGCTAACTAAAAAAACCATATGCTGTCTTAAAAGAATCGCTCTCCTGAGAACATTTAAGAAATGCAACTTCTCTGCACCCATGTAAGAACAAAAAGTGCTACTTCATCGGGCATTAGTATTTAATTAGTATTTCCATAAAGTTCTTTGGTAATCTAAGCAATATAAATCTTAAAGACAATCCCATGGGGGGAGGGGAAGTGTGCTGTTTCCACAAGGAGTGACATGTTAATTGCCTGCAGACATTCTGTTGCTCTAATGAGTAAAATAACCTAATAACTAATTGAAACTCCATTCAAATAAAAAGTCATTAGCCAAGTAGTATCATATCTAAGTAAATTAACTCCATTTTCTATCCTGAATTATCTAGCTGTTGTGCTTTGATCACAGCTGAATTGGATCATTAACTAATTAAAAGTGAAGCCAATTTATAATTGCAAGATCTTATGTAAAGAGCGTGTTTTTCCTTCTTTTTTTACTTCACAAAGACATTTCAATAAGAGCTCTTTCTCCTTTGAAAGATTTTACCCTGCCCATAATAAAGTGCATAGCAATGTGTTAGGGATTAGCATATCTGATAAACTACTAATGCGTACACAGTGCACGTATATGGATATATGAATGGATGTAGTGACACACACATCTTGGGATGTTCATAATCTATGTATGTCATCACATAATCTCCCTGAACAGGTAACAGTCTAATGTTCTCTCTTTATAGGGTGTTCAGTGGTACCTTGGGTTAAGAACTTAATCCATTCTGGAGTTCATTCTTAACCTGAAACTGTTCTTAACCTTAGGTACCACTTTAGCTAATGGGGCCTCCCACTGCTGCCGTGCCACAATTTCTGTTCTCATCCTGAATCAAAGTTCTTAACCTGTGGTACTATTAGTGGGTTAGAGGAGTCTGTAACCTGAAGCGTCTGTAACCTGAAGCATCTGTAACCCGAGGTACCACTGTACTATAGGTTTTGTTGATTTTTTTCAGATACTCTATGCTCATTTAGACCAAGGGTCCTTCTGGTCTAGCATCCTGTTTCTTACAGTCAGCAAACAGGTGTCTCTGGAAACTCCACATGTAGGTCAAGGAACGATGGTCTTCCTTGACTGTTGCTCCCCAACAACTGGCATTCATTGGAATATTGAGGCCAAATTTGCCGGTTCCATTAAATAGAACCTCAATTAAGTCTAATTCAAGGATGGAGAAAATGTGGTCCTCAATGTGTTGCTTGACTACAGCTCCCACCATCCCTTTCTGTTGGCCACACCGGCTGCAGCTAATGAAATTTAGTCACACAACACCTGGAGGGCTTCAGGTTCTCAATACCTGGGCCAATTCCCATTTTAAAGCCATCTAAGCCAGTAGCCAAAAAATAAAATAAACACAAAACTGAAGATCACAGTCATATTATTCAAAAACTGAAACTTTTATAGAATATAACAAATGTATGTGCATAGGAATGCCCTTTTGGACCTTCAGCTTTCCCTGTGGAGTTCTGCGGGTGGGACACAGCAATGTTAAGGGCAGACCTGTTTTTGCTCGTTCTCAACAATTTGCACTACCCATGGACTGAATTGATGAAAGAGGCTCAGGCATGCAAGCAATCGTATTTCTTTGAGAATGCAACCAACAGAATATATGTCATCTACCTTTAAAACAAACATTGGCAAGGCTCCAAAGCACTTCCAGCAGCCCAGAGCACTTTTTGTTTGAATGAGAGATATCCCATGCCATGCAGTGGGAGGAGACAGATGCCGTTCAAGAAACAAAAGTCAGAAGTCACCTGTGGAAGGGGGGGCAGATTAACTATTGTGTCATTCCATGTTCGTAACAGTCTTGAGGATTACCACAAGTCTGAATGATGTAATCACAATGGTAGATGGCTGAATAAATCATTTTTCTTTATAAGCCCAGATCTACAATGATAAGGAGGTTATCATTGTTACTAATGCTCTAAGGAGAAACTGCACCCTCTGACCAGCGTTTTATGATGTTTGGTAACTCTTGTTTTTCATAGCCTTCTCCTCCGTTTGGAAAATCCCTGTGGCATATCAAACAGAGGAACAAATTATCTGTGAATAGCCTACATTATAATCTTTCCTCTGCAGCCTGTAAAGTATAATGCAAATGGATATAATTAAGAAATAAAATTTACAACCTCACATGACAGTCTGTGGTAAAATAGACATTTTTTGTAATTGCTAGTGATCAAATCATATGAGGTCACAATATGTACAAATGATTATCAATAATCTCAAAAAGAGACTTTGCATTCATTATCTCCTCACGTTTTTGCTTTGGTTTGACAGGAACAGCTGAACACAAGAACAAACTGTAACTCATGGTTAAGGAAGAGAGAACTTAACCACAAGCATGTTCAGACAACATGCTAAGCCAAGCCATGGTTCAGTTGCCATGTGGTGCAAAACTAAAGGGGCTGAGGAACAGCGAAGAGGCTGGGAGACCTCATATGCACCTTTAGTAATGATTTGGCTTAGTTTTTAAGTGTGGACATAGCCATTATCGGATGTATTAGCCTCTTTGGAGAAAACTGCAATATAAACAGACTCTTTGGTAAATGATGGACATGAAAGGAGACCTATATTGAACTGGAAGTGAGTCCCTTCATAAAAGGGGTCTACTGTACACAAGATGGAAACTTTATTCTGAATCAGATAATTTAAAGGAGTGTTCACTTGGCACATATTTGCTCTATAATTCCAAAATAATTTCCCAAGGCATCAATTGATGTTGCCTGGTTAAAATGCAACATGAATGATTAAGAGGTGACAAAGACTAACAAGACATCATGGTTAGTCATTTGGGACTTCTAAGATCATGCATTATGTGAAAGCCTATTTAAAGGAAATGTCATTCAAGAAAACTGGGGAGGGTGCAATCAACGATGGGAAGCTCATTAATTTCAAATCTGAATTGGCTATTAATTCACATGGCTCTGTTTTTCAAAGGCCCAAGAACAAAATGCTATCTTGTTAGTGAAAAGTGCTGAAATGATTAGATTTAAAGCTGGGTTTATTTTCGACACCCCCCCCCCCGTGTGTGTGTGTGTATTCACACAGAGAATTGCACTTCTTCCAAGGTTGATAATTGTATAACATTTATCTTATAACTAACACTTTCATTCACACATGCAGCAAAACTGAGTATTTCTAATTTATGCTTCCTCATGGCAAGCCATAAGTGGCCTTCCTGTTGTTAAAACTCGCCATGTTAAAAATGCCTTATGGATTACACCTGCTCTATATACACCTTGAGTTATTTCTTTGTATTCTATATTTTTTCAGTAGGTTATTTTATTTACAAATAGCCTGCAACATTCTGTAATATAACTAGGTTGGAGTAATAGGGCACATGCCCCAGGCACAGCTGAACAGCAGTGCAAAATGAGTCTCAAAGCTAATGTAATGCATCAATAGCAATTAAACAATCCTGATGACTTATTGTTCAGTTTGGAATAATTAGCCATGTTTTAGGGTTTTTTTTAGGGCTGAGCTGAAAATTTTTCTCAGCTCCATTATTACAATGTAGGAAAGCTTTCAGGGGAGGGCATTTGGGTGATGGGAGGGAACGTGATAAATTCTAGACAGTGGATTCTAGGGGAAAAATGAATTTTCTTACTTTTGTCATTGCAGCCCTGCACCCCGCCCCATGCCATAGGAATGAATGCGTTATAATTAGTTAGACCAACGGTTCAACTAACACAATTTCATCTGCACCGACTGGCTGTGGCTCTCCAAGGTTTTGCACAGGACCTTATCCCAAGCTATCTGAAGATGTGAGGGATTGAATTGGGACCCTGTAAAGGATGTGCTGCACCACTGTGCTCAAATATCAAGATGAAGTGTTTTTCCAAGTGAGGCATTGTAGGGGAAGATGGCATTCCTGGACCACTGACATAAGGGTTCTTTTACTTCTTTACAGACAGTGAGGAAAATGCTGCTATCGTTTTCTTCACTTTCCTAGATTTCCCTCCTGACACCTGAAATTTACAAGTGCTCCTGATTTCCTTTGCCCTTTGCCACTAGAATTTCCAGTGGAAATGTTGAGCTGATAACTTTAGATTCCGCTCTCTTTTAAAGAGGTATTTGGTGAACTTGGCAAGGGTAACATTATACACATGTAGCTTTCTATTGGCCCTATGTTTGCCAGTGAACCAGTGGTATTCAGCAGTGGCGTAGCATCAGGGGGTACGGGGCACTTGCCCCAGGTGCAAAATTGATTAAGGGAGCAAATTTTCAACACCTGGTGCTGCATCATACAGCTACACACTTCCATCAAAAACAGCTTCTCCATGATAACCAGGAAGAGACCTCTCCAGACAATGAAACAACACTTCTTATCTCTGCGGCTGCAAACTCCTGGGTGACAAGAAAGCCATTGGGCAGTTGAATGGCCATCCATACTCCATCTGTTTCCCTCTCTCCCACCCTCCGCTGTGCAGCCCCGGGCACTGACAACACACACTACACCACTGGTATTCAGTGCCTGGAATTCACGTAGCTGAATAGTGCCAGTGGAGGAAAGAATTAGAGATGCATGCCTCTGACCAATGTTTGACTGGGCAACAGCAGCCAACAGACATTTTACCTTTGCAGTTTCTAACCTTGCTCCAGCTGCAATCTATCTGAGCAGTGAAAAGTTGGCAATTCAGCAGAACATGTAACTATTCTTGGATTAGCCCACATTTATTAGCTCACCCTCCACAGTGGTTGTCATCAACATATGAACTATAGAAAGGCCTGAATCATTCTGTTACTGTGAAGTAGGGGGAAGCAGTGAATAGGATCTTGCTAGATAATAGCAGAGATGACTCCTAAGAGCGGTTTATAACCAAATTAATATAAATTAATATGCAGTCAGGCTTGCACTCTTACTCAGTTAATATAGCTGGAGCAAGAAGTTGAATAGCCTATCTACAAATGTTCATAGTAGGAAGGACTTTTTATTTTTACCTACATTTATACTATCCAGCACTGAAGTGAAAAAAGATGTGAACCTCTACAAACACTCCTCCTGTGCTCCACTTCAGGTCTGTGAGTTCTAATGATTAATGCCTATCTGAAAACATTTCTTTTCATTTATGTCTTGTGCTTGTTAATTTCTTCTACTGCATAGTTCTCTATCACTTAGGTTTTTCTTCTTCACAACATCAGTGATCTTTTGTACATGAGTGATATTTAATCACTATGGCTACTGTCCTCTCAAGGCTAAAGGAGGCAAAAAAGGTAGTTTCTAGTATTCTAAATTATCTCCTTATGAATATTTTTTTCTCTCCGGTTGTACCCTATGACCAAAATGCCTATCAATGTCAAGGATTTAAGGAAATAGTTTTAACTGCAACTTCCCCCCTCCCCACATCTGCAGGATGCATTTAGAGAATATCACAAACACACCCACCCACCCCAGAATCAGAAGAATCTTTATTTGCATCAACCACTAGCCATAGCAATAAAATAAAATGCAATGTCCTGAAGATAGAGGTAAAAACAGAAGGTAAAAATCACCTTCTGGAGGTTTACATCAATAATCAAATAATAGATTTTATTCTAATTGCCCTCGCTAAAAACCTTGCTGTTTTTGCTGTCCCCTGATTATCTTGATCTGCTAGAAGAAAGGACACGATGTAGAAGTAGCGATGGTTGAGTGACCTGGTATGGAAAGTAGTAGAGGGGTAATAACCTCACTCCTCAAATCTTTATAAAGAGTGCAAGCTGAAAGCACATGAAGTACTGATTCAATACTGCCATTTCCACAGGGACATAACCGTTTTCCCAACAAAATTATTTGAAATCAACCCTCAAGTACAGCTGAAGGCAGTATATTTAATTTTGTGTAGGTGAAAGCATGTCTGCATTCTGGAATTTTTAAATTTTGCTAATAGGGTGCCAACATATCAGAATCACTGGGTAGAAACTAATCATACCATGGACAAAAATTCCTTTATTGTGGCCAAACTGTTCTGTTGCTCGATATATATATATATATATATCTATATATATCTATATATCTATATCTATATCTATATATATATATGCTTTCATTCTAATATTCAACTTGCTACTTTTAACAGATTAACAATAGTACCAGCATCACAGTTTCAGTTTAGAACTGCTACTATGTTTTGCTATCTTGGAAAAAATTATGATACTAGTAACACTAGGCATGTGTTTTATGTAATATCAACAGCAATCATTTGGGAATTTCCACAATCCTTTATTTTATTCACTTGAAATTAATATTTAGGTAGCATTTATCTTGAAAAAAATGTTCCAGTGTATTACTGCATGCATTCTTAATTCAGCCATTAGTATTTAATGCATTCTGCAACAATAACAAATACTTTGCTTGCTTCACTACCAATTAAAATTAAGCCAAGATCCTTAGTTTGTAAAAGAAGCATGCTTGTAAGAGTCATGATTTTGATTTATGTATACGATCTGAACTCAAAGCCCTGCAAAAAACCCTCTGTACATTAATGGGGCTTGAATATTGTCATATGGTTCCAAAAGTCAATGCAAGGATCCCCAATCCAGGGGGAAAGGGAAGGTTCTGCCAATCGTGCCTTATTGCAAAAGACCCCTTTGCTCATCTTTTTGTCCAATTCCCTGAGCGGATACTTCTTTCAGTGTAGTGCAGGCCTTCATGAACACGTGAGACAGTAGCAGTGAGGTGTTGCAGATGGGCACCATTGCTCTCCTAGTTTCCCAACACTGCAAGTCGCTGTCACTTATTAAGAGCAAGAGGAGAACGATGAGGCACATGGAGCTTGGCACAGTGCAGCCTGTGGTGGCTGGAGTGTTGGATAGGCTCTTCTCCCTGATGCCACCTGCCTGCTCACAGTAGAAGCACACAAGCTGCTTCAAACAGCTGATGAGTAAATATTGAAACAGGGCACACAGCAGGTGCAGGTGTCAGGGACTGGCTGTGTGAGGAAGAGTGGTGGTAGGCACCCATCCAAGAGCCCCCCTGAGAGGTCTCAGAAGATGGTGATGTAGGTCTTGGAGCCTGGTGGTGGGACACCGAAGAGCAGTCTGCTGAAGGGATACGATACGATAATCTTTATTGTTATTGTCCCATACAGAACAACGAAATTGAAAAAAATCTACATCAGACATTCAAAAACCAACATATCTGCTATCCCAGCTATCCCAGCCTGATTAACCCCCTAAGAACTCTGATACCCCTTAATTGAATACAATATACTCCCATAGAGGCTACCTTATACTGTGTTTAAAACCAAAATTGCATTTGGATAGAAACTGTTTCTCAGGCGGCTAGTCGTAGTCTTTATAACCCTGTACCTTCTTCCAGAAAGCAGAAGCTAGAAGCAGGGGGGTTGAGCATTCAAGGGGGGTCAGGAGACGAAGGGCCTTCCAGTACAAATTTAGAGGCTGAGGGTCACAGTGTGAGGGAAGGCATTTTCAGTGCTACTCTCCTCCCCCTTGGACACCCTGCTCGAATATGTTACTGAGCCAGACAGCCCCAGAGGCCTTTGTCTGCTTGGGAGGGATCCAGAGTGAAAGGATCGAAAGGGAGGGTTGAGCTAGTGGTCAGTTTCAGCAATGTCTCAATTGGATTAATATGAACCAGGAGGCTCTGTTGTGTTGGTATTGTCTGTTTATTAACAGACAATACCAAAGAGCTAATTGCATTCTGTGCCTTCTCTCTGTGTGTGTCCAGCCTGTGGTTGATCTGGCTTGTAGATAGTTCATCGACAGCACGATTAAACTCTGTTTCCCCGCCCATCAGCTGATGTCACCACTGACTTCAAATGTTGGACAAATGGTCAGGGCTTGGGAAAAATGACCTCGCAGGCCAAATTCAGCTCCCATGTAGACCAAGGTTGGCCAATGGGTCAGAGGTTTCTCACCACTTCAATACATGAATTGAAATACAGTCATTTTTTTGATGGAATTGAAATGTAGTCATTATTCGCCAACCAAATAATGTGTACAAAATGCATATATGATGGGAAATCGTGCATTAAAAAAACTTATATTAGTGAAAATAACATACAAAAATGCATTAGATTAGGGGGAAATGTTTGCAAAAATAATGTATATTAGGCAAAATTGCATTGCAAAATGCACATATTAAAATTTTCTTGAGGACTTTTAAAATTGATGTGGAAATATGAAGAACCTCACTTAGAATTGAAAAATGTTCTAGAATTGAAACTGTACTATTTGCCCATCTCTATAAATGCTTCCGGCTTCTCATCTGATTCTACTCTACAGCTTTCAGCTTGCTTTGGACTGTCTGATTCATGAGAAGGAACAAAACAGCCTGTCACTGTCTAAAGTGAGTTGTTAAAAAAAATAAAAAGTCCAGAGGTTGCAGCCTTTTATAAAATCGAATTTCAGGGCAAATTACCACTGCAGAGTTTTAAGATCATAAAGCAGCTTTGCAACAAAGATGACAACATAAAAAGCAATTAGTGAGCTGCCAAATGAATATATGTCTGCTAAAGCTTTGAAACACTTAAAAAGAGCTAATTATAAAGAAAATTCAAACACTGAAAGTAATGATTAGCAATATGCAAATCACTCCAAGCCAGGAAGTCAGAGCTCTGTGGAGACCAAAAGATTGCCAAAAGGGTTCTAAATCCATTATGGAATAGTTTAATAAGACTTGTGAATGTGAGTTGCTGTTTTGTTGTTGTTGCTGGCAGTAATTGAGGCAGTGGCCATTATTCAAGAGCTGTAAAGAGAGGACCATACAGTCCATCAGTATGGAGACAAGCCCCTATTCATACTACATAGCATAAAAGAGCCCCTTAGCCAGGCGATGTCATTCCCATCAATAATGTGTGACTTATGGTGGCAGAATTCTCACAACTAGCTTGAAATTTATGACTCGTCCTTCCCTGCATGGGATAATTAAAAGTCATGATGAAGCTTCCTGTGCTCAGAAATGTGACTGAGGGTTTACACTCCTCATTTGCTACATGCAAGAGATGTTCTCTGTGTCAGTTATGTTCTTTGTGTATTATTATAGCTTTTTAAAGCTGAGTCCTGTGTCTGCAGTGCTAATGGAGGCTTGTGCTGCTACTGCTAAAGTGGTACACCATCCAACCAAGAAGCTCAATCGTAGTTTAATTTTCACTCTCAGGATTGCTCTGTTCCTTCTTTTCAATAGTGTGTGTGTGTGGGGGGGGTGCAGCTCCACACTTCAACTAGGCTAAGCTCTAACCATCCAGCTTTCGCTTATGGTTGGTTGGGGCGGGTTGGTCTTGGTGCCAATAAACCTCTGGGGGCCACAGGTTACGCACCCTTGGTTTAGGGAGTCATATTCACTTGAGCTTATACAGCAGCCTCTAATGAAGTCCTCATGAGCTGCCATATATAGTTGATTGTCTGTGCTGGGCTTGGTAGGTCATAACTTTTTGCAGCTTGAGCAAAACCCAATGCCAACCAAGGTAAAATGTCCCTAAGGTGGGGATGATGAAGATTTGTTTTGTACATATGTATCATTTCATTGGTGTGCAGGTTTTTTCTAAAGGAAAGCAATTTAAGTCAGTAAAGTCTATAAAAATAAATAATATGCAACTTCCTAATCTACAAACTAATCTCCAAAAAATCTGTTTGGATAAATATCATTTCAGCTTACTAGATAAATTGGTTGAGCAATATAACAATTTTGGACAGATCTATTATCTTCAGCAATTTGCATGAGAATGATTAGGGCTTCCAAATTTCCATTTGGGAGATAAATTATCTTCAGAAATTAAAAAAAGATCACCTGTTCTCCAGCTTCTGAAAGTTAGGTAAAGGGACCCCTGACCTTGCTTTCCTTTAGAAAAAACCTGCACACCAATGAAATGATACATATGTACAAAACAAATCTTCATCATCCCCACCTTAGGGACATTTTACTTTGGTTGGCATCGGGTCCAGTCACAGACGACTCTGGAGTTGCGGCACTTATCTTGCTTTACTGGCCAAGGGAGCCGGGGTACAGCTTCCGGGTCATGTGGCCAGCATGACTAAGCAGCTTCTGGCGAACCAGAGCAGCGCACAGAAATGCCATTTACCTTCCCGCTGGAGCAGTACCTATTTATCTACTTGTACTTCATGCTTTCAAACTGCTAGGTTGTCAGGAGCAGGGACCGAACAAGAGGAGCTCACCCCGTTGCAGGGATTCAAACCACAAAGTTATCTATCCTCTAAAATGGAATTCAGACTATTTTGCCTCAGGCCTTAATGGGCTTTCCTCCTCTGCATTACAAATGAGATTGAAAGTTCATTGAATTGAAATGTGAAATGGTTGGCAGCAAGTTGGTTATGGAAAGACTGGAACCAGCAACTGCTCAGCTGTTGGTAACTCAGGGGTGGCAAGCAAAGCACCTTCCTTTGTTCTTTGTTTTTATTATTAAACTGAGTAGGGTGGGGGCTGCTACATCAAACTGACTAACCTTTCCCCCTAACAAATTAGATTGAAATTTTGCCCTATCAACTAGGAAAAGCTTTAAAGGTTTGGGACTTCCACCAAGAAACAAAAGTCTTCTTTGTCTTGATGCATTATGGTTGAGTTTTGGTTTTGGTTTTTGGCACTGACTCCTAGCTTGACCTCTGCTTCCACGCTAGTTTGAGTGATGGCTCAGTTCTGAGAGGATTTCTCAGCAAGATGGCACCCTGCATATGCATACAATCACAATGCAATCTCACAGCTAAAAAAAGAAAAGAAGAATCAATAAAAAATCAGTGGTTTCCATTAGTAAGACCAATGCAATGCACAAAGGATGATTATGTGCTCTGGAAGTCTTAGCTTCTTTCTAGGTCATACTGATTTTGTTCTGCACATTTGATTCTCTTCTACTCTGACTAAAGTGTGAGCACACCAGTTAGTTGTGGTTTAATCAGGAATGATGTGGTAAGCAACAGTCTTGAACCGACCATGTTAAAGAATGATGCTCCCGGCTGTATTGAAACCATGTCTGACCTTGTCTGCAGTGCAAAGAAATTTAGATCATGGGCATAGCACAGTGCAGATATAAACTAACTGGCACTGTAGGAGATGAGAATCCTGTTCTACCTGAGCAAGTACGGTATGTAGTTGCAAATATGTCCCTGCCTGCTAAATGTAAACTCATTTATTTTATTATTAACATTTTTATATTATATTATTTTATAATTCTCCTGTTTTTTGAAATACAGTGACCTACAAACTCTTATGTAAATGTCCTGTACAATATTGGTCAATTAGTAGCCCAATTAATTGGAGCCAACAGAAGAGTATGCTTGTTTTGTAAACAAACCTTCAGCTGCAAATTTGCTAATTTGTTCAACTTCTAACAGACCCAAATGAGAGTTTATGGGATGGAGTTGTGTTTATTTACATTGTGGCTGTCATGCTGAAATTAGCACATACGTACTTTTCTTGGGACTGCTAGGTATATGGAATTAAACTGCTGTAATACATGATAGCTGAAAGCTAGTAAAAATCAAATGACCAGATTATATTATCCTTTTAGGGAAGAAGTGGGTTTTTCCCCCACAGCAAATAAGTGCTTCTACAGTGATCATTGTTATAAATCCAGGGGTGCTCAGAGAATATGTATTTACCACTTGCTATGGGTGATAATCCATGGGATATTTTAATGTTGTTGATCACAAAACAAGTCAAAATAAAAAAAATTCCTTCCAGTAGCACCTTAAAGACCAACTAAGTTAGTTCTTGGTATGAGCTTTCGTGTGCATGCACACTTCTTCAGATACACTGAAACAGAAGTTGCCAGATCCTTCTATATAGTGAGTGTATCTGAAGAAGTGTGCATGCACACGAAAGCTCATACCAAGAACTAACTTAGTTGGTCTTTAAGGTGCTACTGGAAGGAATTTTTTTATTTTGACTATGGCAGACCAACACGGCTACCTATCTGTAAACAAAACAAGTGAGTAACTGCCATCATGTAATGCACTTATTTTATTTAAATCTGCACCAGAAGGAAGTGAGAAAACAGATCAATATGAGAGAGAAAAGAGAGAGAGATTCCTGGTATGTTCCCATGGAAGCAAATCCCATTGTGTTCAATGGAGTTTATTCATGAGCATGCATGCATTTCAACCTTAGCCACTTAGTTCCTCGTTTTCTAAACATATCAGCAGTAATTTATTTATTATCAAATGGACTAGATCATTTACTGCAGTTGAGGTGATTACAATCCCCTTCCTCAATTTTTGCAGCGTGAGGGTAAATTCAGCGGCTTTCAGAGGTGGATAAATTTTATATTTTTGGACTTGCATTTAAATCCAAAGTGGCTGAAGTGGATGTTATATAAATTCAATCTTAGGGGGAAATTTTAGTCCCTTCCCACAAAATCAGACAAAAAAAATATCCAAGACAAATATGGCAGCCCAGAAAAAGTATGAAAATAAATTGTGTGGATTTGGGAGGAGGAGGAGGAGGAGAAAGTTCAACATTTTTTTAAAAAAACACCCTACATGAGAAATATATTAATTAACCCGAAACTGCTTTTTGTTAGAATCAGTTTCTAATATTTCTAAGATAGACTATTCATAGAACAGTTCTCAAGCTATACACTATACAGTATACTTTATACACTAAACGTTTTTAACCCGAAACTGCTTTTTGTTAGAATCAGTTTCTAATATTTCTAAGATAGACTATTCATAGAACAGTTCCCAAGCTATACACTATACAGTATACTTTATACACTAGAGCAATGCTGCTTCTACAGCCTTAAACCATTTCAGGACCATGGACAAAGTATTTTAAATTCTACTTCATAAGTCTCTGCTTGGCTGAGAAAATGTATAATTTAAAGCTGTGTTTCTACAAACTCTCAGGACAAGAAATAAAATCCCTAAGTAGTCAATACAAGACTGAGATCAGCAACACCTACTGCCAATGAATCATCCAAATTTTCAAAATAGTCTATCCAAAGTTTTACTTTAAGGTTGCTTGTCTGGCTGAGTCATACATGAATATGCTGAAATCTGCTGGAAACTGGGCAAAAATACCTACCGTATTTTTTGCACCATAACACTAACTTTTTTCCTCCTAAAAAGTAAGGGGAAATGTCTGTGCGTGTTATGGAGGGAATGCCTACGGGTGGCATGCCTACGGATTTTCCTCCTCTAGAAACTACGTGCGTGTTATGGTCAGGTGCGTGTTATAGAGCGAAAAATACGGTATATATGGGGCTAAGTGGGAGATGGTGGTGAGATTTATTGTTTTAGCATAATAAAAACAATTCATTCTGGTGCCACCAATGTATTTCTATTGTTTGCTAATCATCTTAAAAGGACTCGCCACGGGCATAAGATTTTTTGTTTTGTTTTGACGTGGTCCTACGAAGTGATGTGCATTATGATAAAGGCAAATTCATGCTGAAGACTGCATTAATTGTAAGCCCCACTGAGCATGGTGGGAGTTGCTTCCAACTTACCATATATAAGACAGGCCTACACACCAGCTTCTTCTTATAGTTTCTTACAGTTGTTAAGTGAGATAAAATCAGCAGAGTTTAAACAGGGAGTTGGGACCATGGGTATACTTTATTTGAGCCAGAGGGGCTGTAGATACTAGATACTAACATGGGAAAACTAAATTGGCATCTATATGGGATTTAAATTGATTCTATGTATGTTCTGTTGTTTTATAGGTTTTTTAGTATATAAAATAGTAGGGTTTTTATAAAAACATTTTTAATATATGCATTTATTTTAACTGTTTTTATATATGTGATTGTCAAACACACACATGTATTGTCAGAGCTGCCACCCAGTCCCAGCTCACATAGGACCAAGTCCGCCAGCGTTCACTTTATAAGAGTCTTTATTAAGTTACAGGTTTCATTTCCGAACTGCAGCGTGCAGCTCTACACCTTCTGCCCTAGGTCGGCGAAGACCCGTCTGAGTCCCCGCCTCTTGCACACCAGCTTAATACCCTAGCCTTGCTCCACCTCCTTCGCCTCTCCCTGCGTCTCTGGGTCCTTCTGCCCCCCTGGGCCTCCTCCCTCCTACTCTCCTCTGACGCTGACCCCCCTGATCCTTCTGCCTCCTTGCGGCGGGCTTTGGGACCTGGCTCACTCTCCGGGCTGCTTACTGCTCCAGCTTCCGCTGCATTTGAACTTGGCGCGCGCGCCCAACTCTCTACTTTCCTCTTAACCGTTGCCTCGCTCTCTGAGGAGGGCGTGACCACCCCTGACTCGTGCCCTCCCTCCTGCTGACAGCCTCCGGAACCCGATGCCTGGCTACCTTCCTCCCTGCTGCTCTCAGTCTTGAGCGTGGGTCCCGACTTCCAGCTGCTGCCGCTCTCAGTTATGAGCGTGGGTCCCGACTTCCAGCTGCTACTCTCTGAATCTCCTCTGTTCCCTTCCTCCTGGGGTGTCCCCCCGGATCCCCCCCTTGCTCTGCTCACTGGGGCTCCCTTTTGGGAGTCCTCTGACTCACTGCTTAGGCTTGGAGATCTCGGGTCGTCATCATCACTCATTTTCCCTTCGGATTCCTCCCCCTCGCTCTCTGCTTCTTCCCTTCTCTGCGTCTCTGCTCCTGAACCCCTGACATCCATCCCCCCCTCGAAGCCCCCCCTTCCCCCCTCCCCGCTTTCAGGTGTGGGTGCTGGGTGCTCCATCATCACGGGAGGGAATGCCGGATACAGTTCGCTCCCCGTGGTTGGCCGCCAACTGAAGGCCTCCGAGTCTTCCTCCTCGCGGTCGCCGACGTTGACCTGTTCCGCTTCCATCTCTGTACCGCCGTGCTCGAACCCAAGGTCCTCCCCGAACACGTCCATGTCAGTCTCTGCGTCGGTCGCTCGACCTGGCATCTCCAGCCACTTCCGGCGCCATTGCTCCTCCGGTCGATCGTCCCACCAATACGAGGTGTCTGACGCCGAACCCGCCGGCGATCCTTCTGGGGAACGGGTGCTCAGTGCGGGTTCCCCGTCCGAGTCGAATCCATGGAACGTGCTGGAAGAAAGTGTGGGCGTGAACAGCCAGTCGTCGAAGAAGCTCGCTGGCATGGGTCTGTGTGGGAAAAGGGCATGAAACTCGTCCTTGAGCAAGGGTTCCTCCAAAGCGTAGTCTGGCACCCAGCTATTGGCGCTGGCCCGGGTGCCCTCTCTGGCTAGGAGGTATTCGACTCCCTCTTCCCCCCATCTGGAGTCCAAAATCTCCGTGACCTCGTTGATGGGGTCTTGCTGCGTCACCCCTCGCGTCTCCGTCCGCTCCCGGAACGGACTCGGTGCCGTCCCTGGCTCCTGGAATCTGTGAGGTGCCTTGTAGGGAGTGAGCACCGACCTGTGGAACACCGGATGCATTCTGGAACCCTCCGGCAGCACCAGTCGGAAGGCTACCGGGTTGATCTGTGCTTCGACTTGGTACGGACCAATTTGCTTGTGCCCCAACTTCTTCTTGGCTAGTGACCTGGTCGGCACTGCGTGGGCTGCCAACCAGACCCAGTCTCCCACTTGGATCTCTTCGCCAACCCGCCTGTGCTTGTCAGCTTGCACCTTGTAGGCGTGCTTAGCTAGCTCCAGCTGCCGTCTGAGTTGATCGTGTACCGCCTGCAACTCTGACGCGAACGCGTCCGCCGTCTGTGGTTCTCCGTCCCCCACTCTCTCCCGTCCCGGGAAGGTTCTGGGATTCCTCCCATTGTTGGCGAAGAACGGCGTCACCCCTGTGGACACGTGCTTCGTGTTGTTGTAAGCGAACTCGGCGAGCGGCAGGTAATCCACCCAGGTCGCAGGTTGTTGATTGGCATAGCATCTCAGGTACTGCTGCATGATGGCATTGACCCTCTCTGCTTGCCCGTTGGTCTGCGGGTGTCTTGCTGATGCCAGATCGACCTTGACATTCAGAAAACTCATCAGCTTCTGCCAGAAATTCGAGACGAACTGGCGCCCTCGGTCGGACAGGATAGACCGCGGCAGACCATGCACTTTGAACACGTGATCTATGAACAGTTTGGCGGTTTGTTCCGCCGTGGCCACCTTCGCACACGGAATGAAATGTGCCATCTTGGTGAACAAGTCCACCACCACTAGTACAGCTGTCTTGCCTCTCGAGCTGGGTAGATCCGTAACAAAGTCCAGGGCCACCCTCTCCCACGGTTCAAACGGCGTTTGCAGCGGTTCCAGCAGTCCCGCCGGTGGTTTGTGCACCGGTTTGGCCCTCTGGCAGGTGTCGCACCTCGCAATGTAGTCCGCGACTTCCCCTCTCAGTCTGGGCCACCAAAAGTCCCTTGCGACTAATTCCACCGTTTTTTCCGTGCCAAAGTGCCCGGCCGTGGGTGCGTCGTGCAGCTGCTGCAGTACCCTGGCGCGAAGTTCGTCTCCCGGCACGTAGATGGCCCCTTTACGTAAGAGCAAGCCGTCTCGCATCTGGAACTCGTCGCCCTTCGCCGTGCCCTTGTGCACCTCTGCCATCTTCGCCTGCGCGAAGGAGTCGTCCTGCAACGCCCGCCGCACCGCATCCAGGTCTACTGTGGCTGAAGCGCACGCCCACGCTGTTGGCGCGAAGATGTGCATGGCTGCCGCTGGCGTCGCCTCTTCGAGGTATTGCGGTTTGCGGGACAGTGCATCCGCCATGACGTTGGTGTCGCCTGGGACGTACTCTATTCGGAAATTGAAGTCAGCAAAGAACTCTGCCCAACGTATCTGCCTCTGGTTCAGGAACTGAGCCGTGCGCCAGTGCTCCAGATTCTTGTGATCCGTGCAGACCTGCACCGTGTGCTTGGCGCCGATCAGGAAGTGCCTCCACGCCTTGAAAGCTGCATGAATGGCCAGCAACTCCCTGTCCCAGATGGTGTAGTTCTGCTCCGACTTGCTGAGCTTTCTGGAGTAGAACGCTCCCGGCCTCCAGACCCCCTGTGGGTCCCTTTGCAGCAGGACAGCTCCCACTGCTCTATCGGACGCGTCTGTCTCTACCCGCATCGGTCTGCTGGGGTCGATATGCAGCAGTTGCTCTTCCGACGCGAAGAGACGCTTGAGTGCTTGAAAGGACTGCTCCGCCTGCTCCGTCCAGATGAATTTCTTTTTCTTGGAGCTTAGCGTGTCCGTAATGGCCGCCGTCTGCATCGCGAACCCCTTGATAAACTTGCGATAGAAGTTGGCGAAGCCGACAAACCGCTGGACCTCCTTCCGGTTGCGCGGGCTCTTCCAATCCAACACCGCACGAACCTTGGCGCTGTCCATGGCTAGCCCCTTGTCCGACAACTTGTAACCCAAGAAATCCACCTCCGTCGTGTCGAACTGGCACTTCTCCAGTTTGGCGTACAGTCTATGCTGCTGCAGCCTCTTCAGCACCTCCCGAACATCTTGGTCATGGGCTTGCTGCGATTCGGAGAATATCAGGATGTCATCCAGAAAGCAGACGCACTTCTTGTAAAGGAGTCCCGCCAACACATGATGCATGAAAGCTTGGAAACAGTGAGAACCGTTTTGCAATCCAAACGGCATCACTCTGTATTCGTAGGTGCCCAGAGGCGTGAACATGGCTGTCTTCCACTCATCGCCCTCCCTCATGCGGATGAGATTGTACGCACCTCGTAGGTCCAACTTGGTGAACACGCGTCCCTTGCGCACCGTCGCTAGTAGGTCGTCAATCCTGGGCATGGGGAAATCAGAAGGCTTGGTCATCTTGTTTAAGAGGCGAAAATCCACCACCAGTCTTTTTTGGGGCGTGTCTTTCTTCTTCACGAAGAAAACAGGACTGCCCCCTACTGCCCTGGACTCCCGGATGAAACCGCGCTGCAAATTGTGATCTATGAACTGTTTGAGTTCCTGTAATTCGTCCTCAGACATGGAATACAGCTTCCCTTTCGGCAGCGTCGCCCCTGGTAGGAGGTCAATCTTGCAGTCATATTGCCTGTGCGGTGGTAGCTTGTCAGCCTCTTTCTCGCAGAAGACCTCCAGAAAGTCTGCGTATTTGTGGGGGACTGCTTGCAACGTTCCCAACTGCAGTTGTGATTCCCCCTCCTCTCCCTCCTGTCTGGGCAGGATGCAGTGTTCTGCGCAATAAGAGGAGCCGAAGATCAGCTGTCTCTGGTACCAAGCCAGTGTCGGACTGTGCCTGTCCAGCCAACTCATGCCCAACACAATGGGCGTGTCCGACAGTTGGGTGACATTAAAACTGATGACTTCCCTGTGGTTGCCAAGGCGCATCACCATCGGTGGCGTTTGCTTCACCACCTGCCCCCCTAGCAACTCTCTGCCATCCACCGTGACGACTTGCAGGGGCAGAGTGGCAGGCAGTAGCTGTATAGCGTGCTGCTCCACAAAATCCTGCGCTATAAAGTCTGTGTTGCTTCCAGAATCCACAGAAAGCGGCACTTCGATAGTGACGCCATCGGGTAGCTGGAGAGATGCTGTGAGCTGCACTACTGGTTTGGGTGGGAGGGGGTCCGTGGGTTGCAAGATCGCTGGGGACTGCTTCACTGATGCGTCTGGCTGGGCCCCAGTGCCTCTGTCTCCAGCCAGACATCGTCGTTTCCCTGCTGTGGTTCTCCTTGCTGCGTTGCTGCAGTCACCATTGCTGAGGCTGCAGTGTGCTTGTGGAGCCTCCGGGGACACTCTTTCGCCAAATGGCCTGGATCCTCGCAGATGTAACACTTCCTGTTCCCTCTAGGAGGCTTCGCTTTCACTGCTGTCGGTGCTTGGGCTCTGGCTGCTGACTGAGCCCTTGCACCTCCAACCTCCATCGGTTCCCCTCCCCCTCCAGGCGGAGGTGTGGATTGCGCACGCGCTGCTTCTCTTGGAATGAAAGAGAAACTTCTCGCTGCTTCGCGCCCTCCACGTCCTTCATCTCTGCACCATGGACGTTCTTCCAGCCTCACCCCCACAGTCAGCGCCCTTTGGACCACCTCCTGCGTGCTTCGGGGCCTCTCCCCCCTTGCAATCTCATCCTTGACCGCAGAGCTTAGACCCTCCCAGAACAGGTCTCTGACAGGGGGCGAATCCCGGTCCCACTCTAAGGCACTGACCAGCGCAAAAAAGCGGGCGTGGTACTGCCGGACGCTTGCCCTCCCTTGTTTTAGTCCATGAATCTCCCGTCGGGCAAGATCCACATCAATAGTAGACAAAAAACACGCATCCATCGCTTTGATAAAGGCATCTGCATTCTGAAGCGCCGGATCTTTATCCCTCCACAAATTGCGTAGCCACGCTTTAGCATCCCCATGCAAATGGGATAGTATGAACCCCACTTTCTCTTCCTCATCTCTAAAGTCTTTTGCCAGCAGTTGCAGTGCGCACATTACGTCTGCTCGAAAATTGGGGTACTGTTGTAAATTCCCATCGAAGTGAGCCACAAGCCCTCCTGCTCTCCGTGCCAACCCAACCCCCTCCGGTCTGGGTCCTGGCTGCCCGTGTTTAACCCATGCTTCAAACCTGGCGTGGAGATCTCTGTAGGCGGCTGCCGCTTCCTCCTCCCTCTTCTTGGATGCCAGTACCTCCGCGTTCAATTGGGTAACTGCCTGTTGCAGCGCTGCAACTGTCTCTGCTTCCGTCATCTCTGCTAACCGTCGTGAGCTTGCTCCCAAACACCGATCCCCTCCTCCAGCTGCCTCTCTCTCCGCTGCGAGATATCAGGTGTCCGAAGCTTTTTAGGAGACGGGTCTTACTGTCAGAGCTGCCACCCAGTCCCAGCTCACATAGGACCAAGTCCGCCAGCGTTCACTTTATAAGAGTCTTTATTAAGTTACAGGTTTCATTTCCGAACTGCAGCGTGCAGCTCTACACCTTCTGCCCTAGGTCGGCGAAGACCCGTCTGAGTCCCCGCCTCTTGCACACCAGCTTAATACCCTAGCCTTGCTCCACCTCCTTCGCCTCTCCCTGCGTCTCTGGGTCCTTCTGCCCCCCTGGGCCTCCTCCCTCCTACTCTCCTCTGACGCTGACCCCCCTGATCCTTCTGCCTCCTTGCGGCGGGCTTTGGGACCTGGCTCACTCTCCGGGCTGCTTACTGCTCCAGCTTCCGCTGCATTTGAACTTGGCGCGCGCGCCCAACTCTCTACTTTCCTCTTAACCGTTGCCTCGCTCTCTGAGGAGGGCGTGACCACCCCTGACTCGTGCCCTCCCTCCTGCTGACAGCCTCCGGAACCCGATGCCTGGCTACCTTCCTCCCTGCTGCTCTCAGTCTTGAGCGTGGGTCCCGACTTCCAGCTGCTGCCGCTCTCAGTTATGAGCGTGGGTCCCGACTTCCAGCTGCTACTCTCTGAATCTCCTCTGTTCCCTTCCTCCTGGGGTGTCCCCCCGGATCCCCCCCTTGCTCTGCTCACTGGGGCTCCCTTTTGGGAGTCCTCTGACTCACTGCTTAGGCTTGGAGATCTCGGGTCGTCATCATCACTCATTTTCCCTTCGGATTCCTCCCCCTCGCTCTCTGCTTCTTCCCTTCTCTGCGTCTCTGCTCCTGAACCCCTGACATGTATGTTTCTATTATATTGCAAATGGTTCGGATGCCTCATGGGAAGCAAATCATAAATGAAATAATTAACAATATATTAAGTCCAAGGATATTCATACATTCCCCCCCCCCTCTAGACATACATGAGAGATCCAGATCTTGTGAGATTTGTTGGAGTTATTCTGAAGCAATCTTGGAAGAGACCAAATAACATTCTGTATGGTGAGCTGCTCATTAAGGGAAACTAGAAAACTTTGGGATGTTGTTAGAGACACAGACCAAAGTGTGCTTCCATATATGACATCCTGTTTCAAGAGCTACGGTTTCTGAAGGAATTTCCTGTCCACAACCAGGAAGAGCCAGAAGGATGTGGTAGTAGCTTTTAGGTCTGTGGGGAAAATAAACAGTGACAGTGGGAACCAGTGATACTGAACACATATGAGTTCCCAGAGAGTATAAAATAACTGTGACTAGATTCAGGGAAAGGGTTTAAATAAGTGTTTTTCAACCTTTGATCCCTATATGTTATCCCATCACCCCAGCTTGTTTAACATCCATTACCTCTGAAGTTGCAGTTCAACAGCATCTGTGAACCCAAGGCTGAAGAACACTGGTCTACAGGGCATTTGTCAGTTCACCAGTGTGTTTTACACACCCATCCACACCATTCTGACACACCTGATTTTAAATACAAATTGCAGCCAGAAACAGAAAAACGTAAACGAAGTGAATTAATTGAAGTAAAACAACACAAATCTATTCACCAGCTCCCCCCCCACCAGAATAGACACATGTGTCACACTGAGCAGAGCTGTGATAATTGCAAGGGGCAGAAGTCTGTTGTTGAAGGATTTTCAACTAAACAAAGCATGCTTTGTTTGGGAATGAAGAATGCAGGTTATGACTCAGAAAACCTGATAAGTCAATGTAGATAATAACCTTGACAGCATCTTTGAGCACAATCTTGTTTGCCAACCTGTATTCTGTTGCTTTCAACAATGAAGCAACGCTAATTAGTTCTGGCTGAGCATATGAAATTTTCCCATTAGAAGGATGGAGATTTGGCAGGGAGCATTATATGTCTCCTTAAAGACATGTCTCTTGTATTCTCTCTCAAGGCTTCCTAAAAGATCTACAATCTAAAGTTGGATTACAGGAACAACCAGTGTCAGAACATACTCATTTACACCTTAATATTCTATATTAAACAACTAATGGGGAAATTGGTATCCCCCCTTTCAGGCTAGTTAAATGAAAACTTGGAAATGAGTAACTATCACACCTAATCTTCAAAGAGGAGGGCGGTAATCTATTGCTTGGGTTTTTAAGAGATTTGTTTTTGTAAACAACAACAACCACCCCTCTTTCATGTATCCCAAGGAGACAAGCTAATAGGGGGGAAAGATGCCTAATTGAGAGCCTCAAATTGTGATGGCAACTGATCAGATGGACAAGTCTACAATCTAAATGTGCATTGTCTTCTCACTTTCACAGCCCCTAATCTGGATGAGGGGGGGAGCTACTGGGAGATGAGAAGGAAGATTGTGTTTATCATGTTGTATGCCTTTGGCAGATCAGTCAGGGGGAACCTCCAGCCCAAGGGCCAAATGCAACCCAGACCCTCTCTACACAGCCCTCATGCATTGTGCCCTCCTAAAGTCCTTTTGTCTGACTGAAATGTAGCCTTGAACTGTGGTAAGGCCCTTTGCTGACATGCTTAGCTGGATGGATGAATGGAACTACAACTGAAAAGGCCCTGTCCCTGCCAACCCAGCCTCTGTTCTGAAAATACTGAGGGAAGGGCCTTCCAGGCTGATATTAGAGCTCAGTCAAAGTTCATACAGGTGCAGGTGATCCTTCAGATAACCTGATTTTTTAAAGGTCTGAACCAGCACTTTAAATTGGTCTGGAATCCTTTTTTTAAAAAAACAACAACACTGCATGAAGTAAAATAGAAAGACACAAAAAATAAGCTGGCAAAAGCTAAAGGTGGCAAAAATCAATTAGTTTATGTGCAATGCCTCAAAAAACACAGAAATCATCTGAGTCTTTTGGGTACATGGTAAGAAAATGAATTTTGGAACTGAAGAAGGTTTTGTAAAGGCCTGGGAGGATTTCCAAGTTGCTGTCTCTACATACACTGAAACTGCTAAATGTATGATGTACTTACATCATGTACTTTTTTCTTGCTTGCATTAGCCAATGTAAATGTACATATATTGAGTTAATGCTATTCAAGAGTGAAAATGTATTCTCGAATTTCAGAAAACTTGATTTTTCATCTTTCCTTCTGTCAGTGTTTACTAGGATTACTCGTCTCTGTATCACCATTATAGTGTACATACCCATGTATATTTCCCATATAATTTGCTTTCAGTAGTACAGACAAGCAAATGAACAAAGTGGTTATGACATCACAACATAATATAAGCAATAGAGGAAGAAGGAGAGATAACGCCACAGAGATATGATTTTTATAGAGGTTTCCATATTTCAAGGAAAATACAGTTTGACCCTTGATCACTGCTGTACCATAAATATCAGCTATGTTCACCTAATGAAAAACACATCTGTTCCTTTTCCTCAGACCGATATTGCTGGATATGCTCAGAGTGTGTTAGCAGTATTTGCATTTTTGAATATAGACATTATTTATATAAAATAAGCTCCCAACCAACACGAACCAACTTTTGACATATTAATATGTTTTTAAAGAATGAGCATCATCTTAAATAAATTAATAAAACAAAGTGCAACCTTCCTAATAAAGTTACCTAGAAAACAACTTCATAAATAATTCGATTAGCTGAGTCAAAATGGGTAAAATGAAAACTCCTTTTGCATTTTTCAGGCAATGGTTCCTACTCTCAATCTGATTGGTTATGTTGGGATGCAGTCAAACTGGCTGGCAAGATGTATCTTACATAATCCCTGGTTGGTTAGTTAGGATAATCGTGGCAAGAAGTCCTTTCCAAAATAAAGGAAAAGGCAGTGCACAAAAATGTAAGCAGGAAGTGGGAGGTGTCATGAAACTTTCCCCAGAAAATGTTAGTGGTGAAAGTTCAGCACACTCTTAATGTGCATATGTTCTATTGAAATTCCAGAATAGATCGGTATCCACCTACACAAATTGCATTTTAGCGACATTATTTAGTTACAGAGCATCAAATAATACTCCTGTCAAACCTCTCCACTGGAGCTGATTGCATGATGTGCCACTCATTTATGGTCCATATTTACACCTTTATCTTAAAACATACTATTATCACACTGTTCGTTGCTGCAGGTGGCTTATAAAAGTGCTGAATCGGGGAAATGGAAGTTCTGCATTTCTAGCTTCAATACTCCTGCTTTTATCAGCTGTTGTACACAGCTAAGTCAGGTGCCATGCCCTAGTTCTGTACACAACTGACAGAGCAATCCTAATCCTGGCCAGACAACAGCAAAACATGACAGATTGCCGTAGCCACAGCTGTGTGAATCAGCAGTGTTCCCCAGATGACATGTGATTGGGTTAGTCTGAAGAGAACCACTATGATGCATGTAGGGCTAGTTCCCTTCCGGCCAGTTGTGGCTACAGGCAGATGCAAAACTGGTTAAAGTAATTAATGTAAATTTAACTTTTATACCATAGACTAGTTACACACACACACTCACACACCCCTCTCTAGCCTTCAGACAAATAGGCAAGAGTCATTATCAGAGTTCAATAGTACATTTCAGCCAGGCAAAAACACTGTGAGGGTGTGAAGCAAAGCTCCGAAAGGAGAGGTCTCAAGAACCAGACAGAGGGGTCTGGACTGTGAGCCAAAACTGTCCCACCCCAGTGTAGAGTTTGCTCCATGGGGGTGGGATGCCTGGCCAAGCAAGGTTCCCATTCCTATATTGAAAACCCTACTGATGTTGAAGCAGCTCCTTTGGCAGAGCCAATTAGACATGCACTGGGGGTGATGATAGCATACAGGGCACTACTGGTTTTATTCCTGCTGGCCCCTCTACACATTCAGAGATGAATGCCTGAATAGGGCTCAAATAGGAAAACAGGCTGTCATATAAATCAGGCTATATTTTTATTGTTTTCCTGTTGTTGTTGTTGTTGTTTAGTCGTTTAGTCGTGTCCGACTCTTCGTGACCCCATGGACCAGAGCACGCCAGGCACTTCTGTCCTCCACTACCTCCCGCAGTTTGATCATACTCATGCTAGTAGCTTCAAGAACACCATCCAACCATCTCATTCTCTGTCGTCCCCTTCTCATTGTGCCCTCCATCTTTCCCAACATCAGGGTCTTTTCCAGGGAGTCTTCTCTTCTCATGAGGTGGCCAAAGTACTGGAGCCTCAGCTTCACGATCTGTCCTTCCAGTGAGCCTACAGCAAATGCCACTCTTTCTGAAATCTGGATTGCACCAAAGCAACACCATTATTAGAATACCTGTTCAAAAAATTTTACTGGGTAGGAATGTACATTATTCTCCTAAGCCTAGAGCCATTATTGTGAATATAAATGTTAAATGTTGCTATAATGAGGAACCTTTACTGTAAAAAAACACCTCACTCTATTTTCATACCTTCTATAATTTGTGCTTTTAAAAGTGCTGTAATTTAGAATCATCAGGTTTGCATTGCTTTAGGCTAGCATGAGATTACTAATATAAAGTGTTAAGTATAGCCTCAGATACTGTATTAAATGCTGCACTTTCAGCAGCTTGAGAACGGTTAAAATTATCATGCAGCTCCAACCAACCAGCCTCGCTCCATTTTTAGGTCAATTCAACTTCATTGGGTTTGGTATACCTTAAAGAAAAGAAAATGAGATAGAGATTATTTAGACAAGATTTTTTAGTCCAACCTGGTGCCAGCTGGACATTTTGGACTTCAATTGCTATCAGCCAGCCAGCATGATCAGTGGTCTGGGGATGATGGGAGTTACAGTTCAAAACATCTGGACTCACCTGGAGTCTCTTAAGTACGACAGACCTAAGATACTAAGGGTTTCACGGTAGGGATGTGTGAACCCCATTTGGTTCATCCTCTCAAATTAATTGAACTTTCACATCGCAGGGTTTTCTGAGAATTCAACTTGAGTGTTCCAGTTGAATGCCCAGAAAAGCCTGAGATTTCAAACATCCAATCATGCTTGAAATATCCAATTATTATGGGAGAAAGTCCTCTTTTGGGGTTCAGTATGAAGACTCACACCAAATTCCCAGTTAATCAGACTTTATTTAGTATTCCATTACAGGACAAAGTCCAAAAGAGCCTGTGAGCACATTTCCATTAGCACACGCCCTATATAGGAAATACACGTCATCTGAGCTGTTAATTCTCTAGCCAAGCATTTTCTGCCACCTCACCTCACTATCTCTCATCCAACCACAGTCCAACCCAAGATGATGATGATGATAATAATAATAATAATAATGATGATGATGATGTCTTCAGATGTTTTCTAATAGTCGTATAGTTGTTTATTTCTTTAACATCTGGTGTGAGGGCATTCCACAGGGCAGGCACCACCACTGAGAAGGCCATCTGCCTGTTTCCCTGTAACCTCACATCTCACAGTGAGGAAACCACCAGAAGGTCCTTGGAGCTGGACCCCAGTGTCTGGGCTGAACAATGGGGGTGGAGACGCTCCTTCAGGTATACTGGGCCAAGGCCATTTAGGGCTTTAAAGGTCAGCACCAACACTTTGAATTGCTTTTAGAAACATACTGGGAGCCAATGTAGGTCTTTCAGGACTGGTGTTATATGGTCTTGGCGGCCCCTCCCAGTCACCAGTCTAGCTGTCACATTCTGGATTAGTTGTATTCAAAGGTAGCCCCACACAGAACGCATTGCAGTAGTCCAAGTGGGAGATAAACAGGGCATGTATCACTCTGATGAGACAGTACACAGGCAGGAAGGGTCTCAGCCTGCATACCAGATGGAGCTGGTAGACATCTGCCCTGGACACAGAATTGACCTGTGCCTCCATGGACAGCTGTGAGTCCAAAATGATTCCCAGGCTGCACACCTGGTTCTTCAGGGGCGCAGCTACCCCATTCAGAACCAGGGAATCCCCCACACCCACCCGCTCCCTGTCCCCCAAAAACAGTACTTCTGTCTTGTCAGGATTCAACCTCAGTGCTTGCTGTATGTGAAGAGCCCTCCTTGCATCTCCAACAGTCAGTGTTAGGTTCTTCCCAAACTGGTTCTTACCACTTTTATAGTCAGGCCACACACTCGTGTGTGACAGACTGATCGTGGGATTTTAAATAATTTTTACTTCAATCTGCTGCTTCCTCTTTCTTGACCGTTCCTTCTTGGGGAAGAGGAAGGACTAGCAGGTCAGAGATTTGTCACAGGCCTTGTAGAGCTCTCTCGCTGGCTGCAAATGATACACAAAGAGACATTTCCTGCCAGGGATTAGGGACATTTAGTCAAATGCATAGAATCATAGAATCATAGAATCATAGAGTTGGAAGAGACCACAAGGGCCATCGAGTCCAACCCCCTGCCAAGCAGGAAACCATTTGCATCTTAGGAGAAGGTCTACAAGGACTTGCTATCAACAACATGGTTAACAATAACTAGAAGTTGGAAAGATTTAGGAGAGAACTTACTATCAGAATTGTACCAGTAAATGTGGACAATTGCATTGACATAAAAACTGGCACAAAAGGTGACAAACAGGAACAATGGATAAAGACAAAATAAAAGTTTCAAGTGACATGGTATCTCTTTATTAAATATGTAGCCCAAAAGGAACATGGGTGGCAACCACAAATATATATGGCCTTATGTGGGATGACTATATAAGATGAAAATGTAAACAAAAAAGGAAAGGAGGAAAGGTGAACAAATGTTTTACAGTACAGCAGATATTAAACCAATGCTCCTAACTATAGGTCTTTTATATATTGATTATGTTAGGTGTCATTTTGCTTCTGTCACAAATGTAAATAAAATTTATTTTTTAAAAAATAAAAGAATGGCAGATATGTACTATATGCTCAGAGCACTAAGAAGAACCCCACATGCCAGTAATAATGCTTCTATATTCAGTTAATCGATGCCTAGTTTATCATTTTGTTACTATAAGTAAACCCTAATAGGTGGAATCCAATTTGTGTCTTTGTGTTCCTAAAAGAGCTTTTGATCCAATGGAAGCAACTGCTAATGGGAGAATTGAGGGTGCAAATTTATGATTCCTTGTTCCCCTTGCAGCCCCCAATGCCAAATTCAACCCTGTGTTTGGAGAGTTCCCCAACTTTCTGGAAGTGATTTGGGGGGCTGCAGGAGACCCAGGTCAGATCAAGCCTATCTCATGGAAACATCTCACATACTAAAATTTATGAAGGCTTCAGTAGGACCTCAGTTAGATCTTTAATACTGCTGCAACTATGCACTGCAATCACCAGAGTCCCTTAGACTCATGGGAAATACAGTTTTTAAGGGCTTCCATAGCCCTTAGATGCTGCGCGCTGGGATAAATACTCTAAATTTCCTGTATATTTTGTATATACCTAAGCAACAAGTGGAATATCTAGACAGTAGTGTGACTTTTATGTTTTAATGAAAAATAGGACATGGCATCCATTACCTGAATGTTATTAGGGGGGAAAAACAATGTGAAATTGATATACCTATTATGCATTACCCTTGAGGTGCATGGTGTCCTTTCTCTATTATTATATAGTGTCAATTTAAAAAATTCCTTTTCTTTTTAGTTTATAAACATGTACAAAAATATCTGACATGATGACCTTTCCACTGATATCTGTCCGGAAAACTTCAGTTAAGAAAAGTAAAGGAGCACAGTGTTTGCTTCTCTAACTTCAAATTTCCTTTATTCTTATTGTGTTTTTAAAAAGCAGAAGTGAGAATGCAAGAATATTTAAGTAGCTCTGAGATAAAGAAGTAGATTTGGCAATAGTTTCTTTCTATGTTTAATGGTGAGATTCAACGTGAAGGGGAAAAGAAAGAAACTCCAACGGTTAGTAATTATAGAATATGGAATGAGGTTCAAGGTGCCAAGAGCAGAGGTAAGTGTCGTGTAGTGGTTAGAGCGTTGAACCAGTACCTGGGAGACCGGGGTTCAATTCTACACTCTGCCATGAAACTCAGTGAGTGACCATGGGCTAGTCACAATCTCTTAGCCTAAGCTACCTCACAGCAGAGGATAAAATGGAGAAGGAGAGAACTTGGTGTGCCACCTTGAGTTCCTTGGAGGAAAGATGGGATAGAAATGAAATAATAATTGCAATAATAATGCTGTTTTGATGCTTCCTCTAAGGATCACTTCAACCACTATAATATTAGCAGGAGCACTAAATATGCATGCCCTACGTCATAAAATGTTAACGCAAATATAGTCATTGGCCACAGGGAGGGGGGAATTTGTGTATGCGCTATGAGCAGTCAGGTCCAACCACAATTCTAGGAACACGTATGAATGATTAGTCAAAACCAATTGCTGTTTTGTTTTACACACATTGTGGAGAATATTATGTACATGCACAGGTTTACTTGAACATTCCATAATGTTGAAATTTTGCTTTTCCCATGCTAAACCAAGTTAAATCAGAAGCTGTGACACCCAAACACTTTCCCAGCTTCTGACCACCGCCAGCCTACATCCCACCTACCAACCCTTACTCTTAAATTGAGGCTGATGTAGCTCTAGCTTTGGTTAGGGAAGCCATAGTGGACCAGATGTTTCTCCTTCCCAGACATTCCAGACATCTATCACTGTAGCTGCTGGTGTTGTGTCCCCACCCCCACCCCTGCCCACCTTGCCTGCATGCTACCACATGACGTCATTGTCATTCCATACCTTTTCTGGAATATTGCAGTCCTAAACATTTGATGCTTTTGAATTATGGTGCTGGAGGAGACTCTTGAGAGTCCCATGAACTGCAAGAAGATCAAACCTTTTCCATTCTTAAGGAAATCAGCCCTGAGTGCTCACTGGAAGGACAGATCGTGAAGCTGAGGCTCCAATACTTTGGCCACCTCATGAGAAGAGAAGACTCCCTGGAAAAGACCCTGATGTTGGGAAAGATGGAGGGTACAAGGAGAAGGGGACGACAGAGGACGAGATGGTTGAATAGTGTTCTCGAAGCTACCAGCATGAGTTCGACCAAACTGCGGGAGGCAGTGGAAGACAGGAGTGCCTGGCGTGCTCTGGTCCATGGGGTCACAAAGAGTCAGACACGACTAAACGACTAAACAACAACAACAACAAACATTTGTGAAAGACCCAGAATGGTTCCACAATATTTTCATTGTGTGAAAGGTGAGTTGCACAGTTTTCTACTTTTATGTGGGGTGGTGGATTGAGAAACTTCGATTTTGCCACTTTCCCCCAACTTTTTTTGACATTAGGCCTGTCATGGCAGTCTCTAAAATGGTGGATAGTTCAGACCAACATAGTGAAGTCAAGTAGTTCCTGCCATTTATTCTTCTAATCTCCCATGAGGTCAGAAGTCCAGAATGTCTGGCGTTCTATACTACCACCAACAACAAAAGTCCTGCAAAAGTCCTACCAGTAATAGCACTGTGTGCACGCTCATAACCAACATTTAGCAGTTGGTGGAATGAGGGAATGAGGGAACAGAAAAGGTGTGATTGCAGACAGAAACTTTTCTTAATCTGAACACAACCTCTCATTGATATGGATGGAGACAAGTATAATCACCTTCCAAAACCAGCAACATGGGGCCAGTGGTGTTGATAGTCAGCTACAGTTTTGTTTCTTAAAAACATTGCAATGAGCAGCATCTACAGAACTATAAATGGTAAGTCTGGAAGGGCTCTCTCTGTACACAGCAATGAGCTAGGTACCAACAGCACAAGGAAATATATATAGATCAGCATCCCACCCCTTCAACATGGAAAACAGGGCGATAGGTAGTGGTTGTGAGAAGGAAGGAGATTAGAGGCTGGGTGAGTGGGCTAGAGAGAGGGAAAATGAGTTATCTGGTTCAGATAAAAATATGAGCTGGAGAAGAATGTGGGGTGATGGTGCTCATAATGATCACTTTATATTAGAGGTGAGCCTTAGGAGCCACCAGAGTTCACAATCCAAATTCAGGGATTACACTTTCAGTGACCTCTCTGCTAGATAAAATTTACTGTTTACCTTCATTTACAGATGGGCACTATGCATATGGTTATGAACTGATAAGAAATCATAATATATGGATACATAATTACTCAAGGCTTGTTTTGTTTTGCACAATTATTCCTTATATAAAATATGTTAGCAATCTAACTTTCTACAGAAAACTTTGCATATGCGACTTGTTACATAAAGGTTTGGCCTGTCGCTGTCAAAACAAAACAACATTAACAGCAAAAACAGCAGGGAGGTAAAATTATTTTCACACCACATCCAGTAAGCCTGGGAATACTAAGATGCTCTAGGAGAAAAGAATGGTGTGACAAGGAGAGCACACTGTCTGCAAACCTTCCATGGGGGATGTAGACCTAATATTGCTGCTTAAAAAAAGAAAATGCTGTATGTTCCAAACCAAGTACATATTGCCTGGTTATGAAACTATCAGGATGTCTTCTGATTAAGACTGGAGAATGCCTTAGATTTTAATTCAGAAAATCTAATTTATTATCTGATAGCATTGTTGTTTATTCAGAAAATACTCTTGAAAATGCATATCCATTTCTGTGGAATGCTCTCCCCAGGGAAGTTCACCTGGTGCCCTCATTATACACCTTTAGGTGCCAGGCAAAAACATTCTTTTTCAACCAGGCCTTTGGTTGATCTGATTTACAACCTATGCCCTTTTAAAATGTTTTTTTTTTGGGGGGGGGCTATTGGGTTGTTGTTTTCATTTTTATTAAGTATTTTGTGGTTTTATATCTTGATTTTATTCTGTGAACTGCCCTGAGACCCCCTGGTATAGGGCAGTATATAAATTCAATAATAATAATAATAATAATATCCAGAGATATGGGATGAAGGGAAATAGGTTTGCATGCTTATACCAGCTTAATTCTTAGACCAGTCAGCAATGGCTGTGCAAACTCACTTTGGAAGTATACCTTGCTGAACTTGGTGAACCTTCATCCGACTAAACACAAACAGAATCGTACTACAAAGTTAATTGGTGGTAGCTGGTTTTAATCAATATGTCCGACAATTAGAAGCAAGCTTAACAATAACAACAAAAAACCCCAAGCCCAAATCTTTTTCTACAGCTAAGTTTCTGATTATTTGCCTGTGTACATCGCAATGAGCTGCTCTCTGTTAGTGGCAGCAAAGCTGGTGGTCATTCCAAGGAAGGGTTCCTTCTAGGAGAGCTATACATTTTGCTTTAAATTAAAGTTAAATAAATGTTTAACTGAATTCAACACAGAAGTTCTAGCTTGGGCAGGAAACTGTCAACAATTCAAACACTCTCCCTCATCGAGAATGCCTCACACTGTGGAAAGATTCCTCTTCCTTGGAGAGACATGGTGTTATCCCATATATTCCAGAGAGCACCTCAGGAGTTGCACCATTGGGGGGGGCAGAGATGGGGCACATTAACAGAGACCTGAGTGGTGCCAGTCTGTTACTACCTGCCTCACCCCCACCCCACTGTCTGGGACCATTGCCTCAATTTGCCTTATGGAACCACTGACCCTGCTGGCTAGGAACTCTACAAGCAGAAGCTGGGGTAATGAGCTACTCAGTCCCAATCCTTCAAGCCAAGAGCCAACATCAAGCTGCAGACAAAGCATTTGTAAAGTGTTTGCTATCCTTCCCTCCCTATCTACAGGTTATCGTATGTAACAGTAGCTTCGTTTGCATTCAATCCCCCATAATTATTTTATCTCGTCACCAACAACAAAAATAATAATATAAGCTCATCATTACCCTTTGCTTTTTATTTATTTTTTCATACGCCTCTCAAAATGCACCTTGCTTACTCCCACCGTAATTCGGTCTAAGGCTGATTTAGGTGAATGTGAAAATAGCTTACGTGATACAAGAGAAGTGACAAAACAAGTTGTAGATGAGTACAGCTGTTGTCAGGCAAGCAAAACAATTGTCAGTAGCAGAATGAAAGAAAAGCAGTGGTATTCAAGTTTATTTTCTATTCTCTGAGGACACTTGAAATAGAGCTCCCAGGCCTTTCCTTGTTACCGCTGTATTCACAGTCTTGAAGACTTATGACAGAGAATTTTGCTGGAGGCCTGAGGCATTCACAAACTCTTAAACTACCTAGCAGATGTGACTAAACTTTGAAAACTCTCTTCAGTCAGGAATGAACCTATTAAAAAGACATATTTATATGTTCTAGATGAATCCTTCTATTGTTTGCTTGTTGTCTAGATAGTCTGCATATCCTAATTTAGAAGAATTGGGTTAAGACCCTTGCTCAGTGGTAGAGTATCGCTAGCATCACAAGGTTAGGGTTGGAAAATACCTCTGTCTGAAGCCCTGGAGACCTGCTGCCAGTCCACATAGATAATACTGAACTAGATGTATCAGTAGTGAAACAATATAATTACGTTCCTAACTATCATTTCTGGTGTCAGGAGCCTAAATTCTTGGGCCAGCCATAATAATGTTCCATTCAGTGTGATTGCATCCTGAGTTGGGGATGAACATTGGTGCTGATAATAAGATGATATCCCTTTTGCCCTGATCATAAGAAGCAATGAGCCAGCATCAGGAGCCCTGTTCAGGTGCTTTGAACCTGAACAAATAGAACAAATTAGCAGGGAGTAGCATTCTATTTCACACACACCCCAGCCACCATCCCATATCACTACTCAAGCTGGAAGGCAACTGTGGTCTCGGCTACATTAGTCAAGTTACAACACTATAACTACATTATAAACATGTGATACCAGATGGTGCTGTAGAGTCCCAAACTTTGTCCATGCAACTTTACATATGGTTTTGCTTTTCTTTTGCTATAATGATTTAATTTCTGACTTATTTATAGCATTTTTTCCTGTGTGTAGTTCCAGCCTGTCTGAAGTGGGGTGTCACCTCTACTCCTGCAGGCCCTTGCACTGTGTAGAACCTTGGAAAATCAAGCTGCTACATAATGTGAGGAGACTTCATGAGTGCAAGAGCACCTCACTTCAGACAATGAGTATAAAGCCTGACAACATCTATAAAAATATGTCCCTGAAGACATTCAGAGCAATGGGATTGATTACACCTCTGAACACCTCCTCTTCAATTTCTCTGAATACTCATTAGGATAATTCAAGGACACAGTGTTCTTCATGTGCCACATGTTGAGAATCTGAGGTGAGATACCCACATAGTGGAAGTTGCCCCCAGTTCTAGTCACCTCACAGAGGCAGCTTAAGGTCCAAAATTGTTTACTGGTGTAGCAAGTTCAGCTTCAGTCCAGTTTCTTCCACTCATATGAGGAAAGTAATTGCACCACAAATACAGAATTACATTTCTTCTGAGGACATGGAGTCACCATAGCATTTATTGAAAACTGTAGCTCAGTCACAAGAATTTCCAGGTAGCGCTGGGAAAGATTATTAAAACTCCAAAGATCTGCTCTAAACTGAGTTTTATGAACCAATGAGCTAATTTAGATTAAAACAGGGCTATGAAATTCCTCGCCAGAAGAAAAAAATGCTATAGCAAAGAATTTCCAAAGGTGGATTAGATATCAACAGAAAATTATGTCAGTAATTGCCAGTTTATTGTGCCAGCTTTGTCTTCATTTGCAACAATGCTGTGACTGGCACAGCTCTCGTGCCACCATTTTATGATTGGTGGCCCTCAGTAAATTTCAGTGGACCCTGGGGGTAGAAAGCTTGAGAACCCTTGTCCAATCACATTTGGAATGACCTTCACAAACATGTAGAGGCAAATGCATTTCTTTCTCCAGCATAGAGATGATCACTATGGATTCTTTTCCAGGGTTGATGTTTGACTGAGAAATTGAAAACCAAACCACACTTTCCCTCAGAAAATAGTTCAGTTTATTTTGAGCCCGTTTAGAAGCTTGGTGTGCTCTTTATGACAGCAGAATGTGATGGGCTCAGAACACCTCCTCCAATCTTCTGAAACCAGTCTTCACAAGTGAGTTTAATATTTCCCTCTGCCACTTTTCTCACCTTGCTTAGTATTGGTTGTTTTTGATGACAGAAGAAGTAGCACTGCTAAGGAGGTCTTGCTAAAGGATTTGCTTACTACCTGCCTATTTAATATGCCTCCTTGATTGCTGCTACAGCAGCACCCAGGGTGGCTGGGAATCTTGCTGCTGCCTAGCACTCAACCAAGTAAGGAAGAAGACAGGAGAGGAGAATTCCTTTTCAGCTTGGATTCTTGACTTATCTTTAGCTGGTGAAGAACTCTGAGAGTTATAAACAGTGCTTTTTTGGGGGGGGATACGCAGGGGTATGCATACCCCTAAACATTTTGTGAATCTAGGTTTGGCCTCATTGAGGGGCAGTATAGCAGAGACATCACCTTGCTAACAAATGTCTGTATAGTTAAAGCTATGGTTTTCCCAGTAGTGATGTATGGAAGTGAGAGCTGGACCATAAGGAAGGCTGATCGCCGAAGAATTGATGCTTTTGAATTATGGTGCTGGAGGAGACTCTTGAGAGTCCCATAGACTGCAAGAAGATCAAACCTATCCATTCTTAAGGAAATCAGCCCTGAGTGAAGAGTCGGATACGACTAAACGACTAAACAACAACAACATTTCAATATGAGTAGGATAATGAGAGTAACCCCTAAACATTTTTTAAAGAAAAAAAAGCACTGGTTATAAATCTCACATATGAAAGAATAGCATTGTGAGTCACTGAGGTGTGTATTCCAAAGCTGGAATACAAAATACAAACTTTGACAACATCGCTACTTCTGCGAGAACAAACACTGCATGAGGCATGATTTCTAGATTCATTTCCCTTCACTTGTTCCATTGTGCTGTAGCACAATGTATTGCTTGTTGGGGGGTTTCCACTCATATACTTTCCATATACTGTGCTGATGGTGGCTTTTGGAAAAATGAAACTCGGCTGCAAAACCTCCCTCTTTTTAATTGACACAGGTGTGGGCTAACAATACCAATATTCCATAGTACATAATTGTAGTCTGCCAAGGATCTGCTAAGATCTAATCTACATGGAATGATTTTTTGCAGCACACAATGCCTTTAATAAGAGTGAGTCAATGAGCCTAATTTACCTTTTATAAAACATGACATAAGGCAATATAATTAAGACTAAACTTATTTCCTGTGGTGAAATTAACTTACAGAAATGAAGGTGTTTATTTATTAAATAGGATCTCTGGAGCTCTTGCTTTATTCTTCTCCCTCCTGGGAAGGTTTTGATTATTTGTTTCCTTTCTCTGGCTTGCTTGCTGTGCAATATAAAACGGAGACTTTCCTTTGGGAAACAAAATTTGATTGGAGAACAGCCTGCATCACCAGCTAAACACATTACTGATGTTTTACTCACTTTTCTGCCCCATTCTTTGTTTCTTAACCATCAGAAGAATTATGTGTCAAGGTTTTCAAGCTCTGTGGAGCTTTGCAGATTTCATTTGAAGTAACAAGGTGGAAGCTATTTGGTCAGAGGATGGAAGGGTGACGACGGATTTGGCCATATCTGAGTTTGTGCTTTTGCATCTTGGCTTTTGGCTTTATGCATACATTCAATGTTAAACCCTTAAGAGAAAGAAGGAAAACAACAATCAACATTTCCATATATACAAGGCAATCATTCAAGTAAACTATTACATTTTGAGTTGTATTAGCTATTGGTTGATAAACACATTCACTATTAGATGGTTGCAATTGCAACAGTAAAAACTATACAGAACTTAACATTTTAGGTAATCGAATGGAACAATTCTATACTGATCTGCTCAGAATTGAGTCCCATTGAGTTCACTGGGGCTCACTTGTAAGTAAGTGTGCATTAGATTACAGCTTAAATGAATATAAAATCTATTAGGTTGATCTAATGGCTAGAAATATTTCACCTATTTATTTTTTTAAACCACCCATTGTAATATACAGATCCTTACTTTCTAGAAGATATCAAATGTACTCTGTATTTGCTTTGTTCTTCAGTGAGAGATCTGATTTGAAATATGCAAAATATATATCCTGTGAACCTTACAGTAACAAAAACATTCTAAAGAGCTTTGAGTAGTGGGGAAGATAAGAGAAAAATCTCAGCTGGTGATCAGTTTTAGCAAGCCTATTCTCCAAAAACATTATGACATAGTTTTGAAGCAAGTTGTTGTGGATGCCCTCATCCTTCTTAGATAGGAGAGAGTTGAATAAGGGGGATCTTTGAACTAGCACAGTCGTGGAGTCAGCCTGGAATTCTGTAACACAACCATAACCTGTTGCATTGCTAAACTGCAGATCCCTTTCTTGCATTGTGTTTCAGCAGCTGTCAAACCCAGTTATCTTAGATGCAGCTCTGTGAAGCCACAATGAATTTTATACACTAACAAAGATTCAGGTGCCATATTATTCATATAATCAAGCAGGAGAAGAGGGGATTTATTCTGTGTATTGTCTTCAATACACAGTGGTGCGTAGTGGTGAGATGGAACATCACTGCAGTTTACCTGGGTGGGGCACCACTATCAATACAGTGTATTTTTGGGATCCCGCTCCTCGGGGACTGTGTTTCCAGAGCACAGGAGACAAAGTGGGACATCTGGGATTAGCATCAGAAGCCAGGGCATCTTCTGTCAATCCAGGATGTCCTAATTAAATTGGGATAATTAAGGGATATAATCTCATCTGTCATCTACTGGCAACTTGTATACAGTGGTACCTCCAGTTGTGAACGGGATCTGTTCCAGAGGTCTGGCCGTATCTGGAAGTTTTTGCAACTGGAGAGACAGCTTCTGCGCATGCACAAGCGGCAAAACACTTCCGGGTTTGCCGCTTTTGCAACTCGAAGGTTCCACTGTATTGAATTATGTCATGGACTGTGCTGAGGAGGGCTGCACTGAGGAAGAATGGTGGGAGCCACCCCCTCCCCCTGATCCTGAATCTTCCTAGGAGCAGGAGGACAGTATAGATTTGGAATAGTGGTTTGCAGAGGGACGTAGTTCAGAAGGCAGAAGCTGGGAAATACTGAATGGGGAACAGTTAGGAGAAGAAACATGGGAAGAGAGTGGGTTAACAGAATCACAGTCTTTGGACAGCATTCCTCCACCGCTTTCCCCAAGGTTGAGAAGAGCTCAGAAAGTCTCAGAACAGAAAGCGCAGAGCTTACAAACTCAGATTACAAGGCATAGGAGTGACATAGATTTATAGGGATGGGGGGGTGAGTCTTAATTGGGAGCACCACCATTCTAGGTAGACACTTTCTTTTGTCCCTCACTGTGTTTATTAAAGAATATAACTGGTAAGAATTTCCTTTCATTTGATCTGCTTATTTACGGCCATGGGGGAGGAAGCCGATTTCCCAAAGCCTGACAAGTTGAGTGGAGGAAAGTGGGAAGAAGGAAAACTGGCAGAAGCCACATGGACGTTGTATTGTGGGGAATTTAAAACTGCAGTCAGCTGAACAGCCAGCTAGGCAACAAGTAGCACCCATTAGTGGTCCAAGTTCTGACAGCACCAGGGATTCAGAGGGAATGACTGATTGTTGCAGTGACAGTGATAATGTCGCAGGTGGGCAGACAGAATAAGTGCCAGTACTATTGGCATTCCTGTTATTCCTGGCCTTGGGAAAGGCATTGGCAGCACTATGTTGAGTGCCAACTCAAGCCTGGTGCTAGCACTCTACCTGTATGTGAGTGAAAGGGAGACAAAGAGACTCAAAAGCAGACTTTACACTGCAAGTCCCATAACCACCCTCAAGACGGTACCAGAAAATTTCAGAGAGATCCAAATGAGAACTTAGACCAAGTAGGAAAGTGTGGACACATTATTTCTTGTGGAAATAAAATTGAACTAGAAGATGGACGAGTGCATAAGCATTACATCCTTGTCAGGGAACTGACATCGGAGCGAGAGGCGAAGGGGAGGCTCCCAGATGATGCTGGCGAAGGACCCAGCAGCAGGGGGAGAAACAGCTCAGTAGAGGGGGAAGCCAATCAGCGCAACACCAGGGATAAAGGGGGGCAGATGGGGGAATTGGAGAGAGGGCTCCAGGACTCTTCACTGGACACCAGTGAGGAGAGCCCAGGTCCTCCGCTACCCACGCCTTCCCTGCGCAGAAGACTCCCGCGCAGTGAGAGGAGGAGGAGACTGGGTGTCAAACAACTTTTATGTTGGAAGAGGTTCAAGAAACGCCCACTGACGGATTCTGCCAGTGACTGAGGCAGCCACGATGAGAAGGGGCTGTGCAGTCAGAAAGGTTTAACAAGGCAAATTAACCAAGAAAGGCACCAGTTTACGCACGAGTAACTCATACCTATTACAATCCTGTTCCACAATTGACTTCAAAAGAAAAAAAGCCTTGGATTTTCTGTAGCTGTGACTTGATCAAGAAGTACTTTGTCTTGACCTTTATGAAGTATCAAGAGAAACAAAAAATGATAGTAAAAGCTGCCGCAGTGGAAGTTAAAAAGCTTCTTAACCTTTAAAAGTGAACAAAATACTGCTCTGGTTTCTGTGGGCCCAGTAGCATCTTATTTTACTGCTTTTTAAAGTTGCTTTTATTTCACTGTAGGGTGGCAGGGGACATGGGTGTTAAAGTGATGCTTAAACTGAACAGCAGTCCTCCTGGATGCATGTTACTTGTTCGCAAGTGTGCCTAAATGCTACATTTTCTTTGTTTCAGCAGGTTATGACCATCTATTTATGAAAGCTGAATATCATAACAAGGCCCTTCTACCTTGCATGATGTTTGTTCATCAGATGATATAATGTAAAAACTCTTCTCCAATGCGCTCCAGCACAGGAGAAGTTTGACTGATATTCTTTCTGTGTTGTTTTTCTTAAAAAACCCAAACACTTTAATAAACTATATGCAATATTGTAATACACTTCAAAGTTTAATGAATAGGATTAGAGAAAACTGACAAGTTTAAGAATACCTGTAGAACTGTTAAGATATCTCTAACACTGAGATCTTGAGGGAAAGCTACAACAAATTTCTCATTTTAAGAGACTTCTGGAACCTGAAGTATTCCATTTTACAATACAGTTAAGCTCATATAGAACAGCAGGCCTAGTAAGAAATGCAACTAAATAGATATTTGAAATCTGGATGCACAGCACCATCAAACTCATTTTCTCAATCATAGAGTTTACGTCTTTATTCCACAGGAAGTACCTTTCTTTGAAAAACTCCCATTTAACATGATTGATAGGCCAGCTAACCCTGCATATTGCTTATTATACAGCTATTACAGCAGGAACAGGTTCTGAAAATACTGAAGCATAATTCAGAAATAAACTGAAAGTCATATTGCCAAGATATATCCCATTCACTACATGGATGTAGTTGCCTCCAGTAGATTGCATTCATTCAGCTCTATTTGGGAGACAAAGGAATATGACAAAATTTCATGCAGCAGCCACAACAAAATTCCCAGCCAAGAAGAGTGAAGAAAAGGCCTGGAATTATTTTCTTTTTTTAAAATGGGGTATGAAAAGCTGGTATAGAGATGATCACTATGGTATAGATTATTTCTGTTTGAAGGAAGAGATAGAAATTGAAGTTAGAAATTTGGGTCAGATTTATTAATTTTATTTTACATAATGCTCTGCCCTTTCCAGGGTCTTTTCCATACTAACTGAATCAATCAATATTTATTACGGTCAAAGACCAGACAACAGAAATAACAATAATAACACGTATAACTAATTTTGTCTCAATCCTGCACTTTTCCACACTAGCTCTTGCTCCATAGTACAAACCAAACTTTAATTACGTATTTTCAGTGGCAAAAAAGTGAGGAATGTGACAAATAATGCTCATCCACCCCTAAAGAGAACCAAACTTATTTATGGTCACTGCAGTAGCCTTAACTCTGTGCCACAACGTGAAATGGGATCTGAGAAGGAGGAGAAATAGAGTGGGTACTTGTACAACTTCTACACTTTTGTTGTCTATGTTCTGGTAACCTCTAGGTTTGATTACTGCAACATATTATATGGAGGGGGGCAGACTGCCTCTGAATACAGTTTGGAAACTTCAGCTGGTACAGAATTCAGCAGCCAGGTTGCTCACTGGAATGAGACAGTTTGAACATATTACACCGATCCTGGCCTGTATGGCTGCCGATTAGTTTCTGGCCTCAATACAAAGCACTGGTTTTGACCTATAAAGCCTTTAACAGCTCAGGTCTGCAACGCCTCAAGGACTGCCTGTCCCCATATGAATCAACCAGGACCTTGCAGTTATAATCTTCTTTGTGTTCCCCCTCCATGAGAGGTCTGGAGGGTGGCAACAAAAGAATAGGCCTTTTCTGTGGTGGTTCCCCACCTATGGGATGCTCTCCCCAGGGAGGCTCAAGGGACACCATCATTTTATATCTTTAGGCACACAGCAAAAGCTTTCTCCTATAACCAGGCCTTTGGCCTTTAACAAACTGTTGCCTTTTAGATGTGGGTGGGATGTTTTAGTAATAATAATAATAATAATAATAATAATAATAATAATAATAATTTATTATTTCTATCCCGCCCATCTGGCTAGGTTTCCCCAGCCACTCTGGGCTGCTTCCAACAGATTATTAAAATACAATAATTTTTAATGTATTTTTCTTTCCTCTTGGTTTTAATGAATCTATGTGGGGTTTATTGTTTATTTGTTCAGTTGTAAGTTGCCTTGGGTTGCCCTTGGCAAGGTAAACCACAGAGTCTAGGACTGGCCGATCAGAAGGTCAGCGGTTTGAATCCCCGCGACGGGGTGAGCTTCCATTACTCGGTCCCTGCTCCTGCCAGTTCAAAAGCACCTCAAAGTGCAAGTAGATAAATTGGTACTGCTCCAGTGGGAAGGTAAACGGCATTTCCGTGAGCTGCTCTGGTTCACCAGAAGCGGCTTAATCATGCTGGCCACATGACCTGGAAGCTCTATGCCAGCTCCCTCAGCCAATAAAGCAAGATGAGCGCCGCAACCTCAGAGTCGATCACGACTGAACCTAATGGTCAGGGGTCCCTTTACCTTTACTACTACTACTACTACCTCAAACATTAAGAGTGAAATCTTATACACAATTATCTAGGAATGTGTCCCATTAAATTCAATGGGACTTACTTCTGGATATACCTTCATAGAATTGTGCTGTAAATCTATAAATAAAATGCAAATAAACTTAAATTCCATGCCTTAATATTGAAGAAGGATTTAAGGCAAAATGATAAATTCCTAAGCAAAATATTGAAGGAAAGTATCTAGTCCTAATATGGAAAGAGACCAGCTCTCCTTGGGCTTTTGCACAGTGGAGTCACGATACAGGAGTTAGTGGTTACTTGTGGCATCTGTGGTTATTTATGGAAATAATGGCTACTTATAATTGCAAACAGAGAACACTGCCTTGTTTACAGTTACATTCTGGTCATAATCATGATCATTGTGTGCTGATTGATTCAGATGAATATAGATGTTCTACAGCATTTATGAGAAGACCTTGAATCCAAAAAGGGATGAATAAACATACTGCTCAAGAGGTGCCTAATTTAGCTCCATAAATCAAGGAGGCTTTGATGATTTCTTCCTAAGACAGCTCATGCTCAGAAGACTTTAAGGCAAGAGGGGCAAATGCTTTAGTAACCAATTACACATGTCCTGGGTTCAAAATGGAACCTGGGAAAGCTTAGAGTGCTGGATTGGGACTAGGGATATCCAAGTTTAAATTCACCCTTAGCTGTGAAGCTCACTAGGCCAGTCACCTTTTTAACCCTGGGGCCCCCAACATAGCACCCTCAGACAACCTCTTAGAATAAGTAGGCATGGTCCTGATTGCAGCTAATGGGCTGGTTGATAATTGTGTACATGTCTCACTGGGTTGGTGGGCATGTTCATTTCTCTGTAAGAAACACAAAAGTATAATTTGGCTGCCTTGGAGATTAACAAATTTAATGGTACAGTAAGTATTTTAGCAGACATGATTCTCTTCCAGAGTGACATATTGCAGACAGTGAAGGGGTTAAGAAGATCTTTAAAAATATCCTTCAAGCTAAAATTATATAGAAGAGGCTGAGGTCAAGCCAGCTGACAATTGCCTTGAAAATATTCAAAACAGCTTTTTTTTTTTTAAAGCAAAACTATATAATAACAACATGTCCCACAGTAATTTGTCTGAAGTGTCTATAGGAACAGTGCACATAAACGTGGTTATGGTAACTGAAGCTCATGTTATTTGTCAATAATCATTTCAGTGGTGCAGCTCAGAAGTAATTTTGTTGCCAACAACACTGTCTTAATTAAATCATTTTGACTAAATAACATGTTTTGAAATAAGGCTTACCTTCCTTCTGGAAAAATTGAATTTAGGAGCAGGTTCCATATTCATGTTTTATTTACAATTGTAAATGCACATTTTTCATCAATATTTTCTGACAGGTTTGTATTGGATTCAAGCCCAGAAGGTTTTCTGCAGATGCAAGGTTTCCAAAAGCTATTGTTTTAGTGATTTTTCACAGTGTATTATAAATGGCTTGTTTTCGTTACTGATTTCTCTTCATTTCGTTCTATCTGAAGACATGCTCTGCAGATTAATGCATTCCTACTGGGTCCAGCCAGGGTTAGCTCAGGACTTCATGAACTGTTCTTGTTTTTGATGTGTTTGGGGACTATGGCTCTGCAAACTTCATGTCTGGAAGTGAAGATTTATAATCCATGCCTCTTCATTCACTAGTTGGGCATAAAAACATGCCATGCTTTCTCCTGGCAATAAATAACCTTTAGGTGAAAACATTTCATTCTCAGACTTTTCTCAGCAACTTCAAGTCCCTAGTAGTAATATTTGAGCATTAACCTTTAAGTGAGCATCTTTATTATAATTATATGTAAAATGAATCATAGAGAGCTTTTTTATTATTAGAAAAATGCATTATTCTGCCTTCCTGGACAGAGTACTGGATTGACCATGCCAATCATAGCCCATGACAGGGGCACTGCCAGATTCCTATCATGAGTTGGCAGCACAGGGAGACTAGAATGAGCTCATTACATTGCGGGGTTGAGATAAAGGACTGGTTAAGGTGCAACTGGGTGGGGGAATAGGCATCCGTGTGCTGTTTCAGAAAGCTGGATTTGGATAACGTAAGTTTTTATTATTTCTCTCTTTCATCCTAAAGTCACTCAGGCCATATGCACACCATACATTTAAAGCACGATGATACATACCACTTTAAACAGTCATTTCTTCATCTAAACTAGCATCATGGGAGCTGTAGTTTGGTAAAAGTGCTGAGAGTTGTTAAGAGATCCCCATTCACCTCCCAGAACTACAATTCCCAACGAAGTTTAAGAATCAATCCCTTTCCCCAGGGAAATCTGGGAAATGTAGTTCTGAAAGGGGAAATAGGGGTCTCCCAAGTACCCTCAGCACCCTTACAGATGACAGCTCCCAGAATTCTTTGGTGTAAGCCATGACTGTTTAATGTGGTTTCATACTGATTGCTCATTTCAGGTTCAACTATAAAACATAATACATATAAAAATAGGTATAGTATAAAAAATATGTATAGTATAAAAAAATGAAAAATAAAGATGAATCGAGGGGCCACTAGGGGCGCATTGGAAGATGGCCGACAATACCATCTCTCCGACCCACACGGGGTAATTAAGAGGCTGTTATGGGAGTAGGCAGCCTCCCTTGTTGCCCCAAGGAAATGGGGAACACTGCCCTTGCCTGCTGTGCCCATAAATCACCCCCCCTAATTCGAAAGAAGGGGGTGAGGGCCCTAGGCAGAATGCCCCCGTGTGGACCTCGGCTCTCCTGGATGCTGTTTCTGATCGCGCACTAGCTGCAGCAATTTGGAATAATTAATTAAAAAATAAGCAAATGCACATATTTCAAGTTAAGAAGGGGAGTGAAGTCTGCTAATTTAAGTGACCTCTGCGAAAGAAGACGACGGGTTGGAGAAACAGGAATATTTTACGATGAAGATACACCAAAGGCTGGGTATGTTGACAACGGGACTGAAGGGGGGGGGGAAACCTTTTTTACTTTCCTTCTATGTGATTTACAAGAACCCCTCCTCATTAGAATCGTCGGTTGAACTGACCCAAGCAGGATGATTAAGGTCTGTGTGGAGATAAACTTTAACCAAAAGTATGCTTTATGGAGATCGAGAAGCAACAAGAGCTTTTGGAATGGCGCAGCAATTAATTCAGAGTTGCCATCTTGCCAAAGGATTTATAGCCGGGAGGAAGAACGGATTTGTTTTCAGACTGCATTCCTGGTGAATTTCCTCAGAGGTTTTGAGAAAGGAGGCAGATTGGTGAAGATTAATGACGCTAAGACTGTTTTGATGTATGGAAAACGTCTGGATATGGCTACTGGATAAAAAATAATAATATCCACGCAGGATTACAAACTGTTCTAACCAGCTTGTGGAGACTATCAGAGGTCACAAAGAGAAAGGGAAAATATATGAAAATAACAACAAGAGATGTGGAAAAACAATAAGAAAGCACTGGATAGTACTGTGAACATCATAAGGTAAGATTTGTGGACAACAGCAGTAAGAAGCAAGAAGTTGATTGGATCCCCTTCGGAACTTGAAATATGGGTACCCCCAACAAAAACTTAAAATTCGGCTGTGTAATTTGGAATCTATGTAATTTGGTTTGATTTGATGTGTTTGGTCGGTTAATAAAAAAATATTATTTAAAAAAAAGAAAAATAAAGATGAATCAAGGAAGAGGGGTGTCCACCCCCCCATTTTCAGCAGAGGGCCAGGGATCAGGAAAGCACTGAATGCTAAAAACCTTTGCAGGTGGGTCGGTAGGTACTCAGGCTGTTCGTGTCAGGCAGCTGCTGGTTAGGAAGCCCTCTGCTCAGCTTCTGAGGAAGCGCAGCTGTGCCCAGAGAAATGCCTCAGAACTGTGCTAGGCCCAGTGGGAGGTAATTCTGAGAGGATAGCCAAGCCTGTCATAGCGAAGGATTTAAGCAGCTCTCCTCATTAAGTGGTCTGCATGTTGTGGTTTGCAAGTTGCGAGTTAATAAAGGCAGTGGCCTATTTCATCCCAGCATGGTGTCCGCTTCATTCTTGCCATCCACGGTGTGTGAGATACACACAAATTATCATTTTCTTCACTCTATGATAACAAAATGTGACATTTGGACTTGGAATATCTTTGTCATTATCGAAGTGATTCTATCTGGTTATTTTCATGTGCTTAGTACATTTGGTTTTGCTTTCTCCTCAAATATATTATGTTTTAATGGAATGAAATTCTCCCTTCTGCCCTCTCTCTCTCGAGCTTTCAGTAGCTTATATTTCTTCTTTCTCTCCGGGGCACCTTTAGGGGGGTCTAAGAAATCCTTGTCCCCCAACAGTGTTCTTGACTTCCGTGAAAACATTTGCAGTGGGCTGCAGGACTTGGGTGCACTAATATTAAAACTTACTGACACATTTAGAATTGCCTGGTGGTTTAATGAAGAGGTGAGGTTTTGGGGAAGAGAGTGATGCATCATTTAATGGTCCCTGCTCTGCAGCACCAGAATCCCCTGGTGCACAAATGCAGCCTAATGTGCTAGATAAGACATCTTTGGGACCGAAGTTGTGACCATTAAAAGTGCTGGCAGCATATCACTAAGTTCAAAATGAAATTAGTAACTTTGGATGTGGGCGGACACTCCTGTCGAGTAGCCTCTGCCAGCCAGCCTTGCTAAACTGTGCTTAGCAGCATGAGATCTAATTTTGCGACGTAGAACTTGACTTTGTCACAGCAGGAGAGAGACAATGTGCATGTACAGAGGCAGAACACCCACAAATGAATGGAGTCCCAAATCACACCAGTCTCTGCAGGGTCCGTCGTTACACTACGGTTATTTTTCTGACATTTAAGGACCTTACCCAGACATAATGGAGCCTTTAAGTACTGACGCAGAGAAGTCTAAAATTAGGAGCAAGGAAGGGGAAGTGTGTGAACAAGTACGGTATGAGAAGAGTCCAAAGGCAAAGCACGTTGAAGAGATTCCATGCAAAAATGCGTGAGGCTGCAGATAAATGTGGTTGAATGATCATTCTGACATTTTGAAACAGTACTGAAAGACCTTCACAGATTTTATCTCCACATTCCTCACAACATCCCTTTGAGGTAGGTCAATATCTCAATATTACAAATGTCTGGGACTGAGAGACAATGGCCAAGTTGAGAATTAAAACAGCAACTTTTAGCTAATAGTGTGTGCCTTTGATCTCTAGCTGAGCCAGCTCACAAGGTAAATGTAACCATTCAGTAAATGTTCTGAGGTTACAAACTTTCCTTAAACTATTTTAAGCCAGGGTGTCTGTCCTATCTTAGTTGTTAACGGTGGTGCATTTCCTGAGTAGAGGAAGAGATGGGATAGAAGCCCTTAGCTTGAGAAAATCAGCATCCTCTTAACATTTACTGAAGTGTTTATTACCTCCCTTGAGAGGGCTAGTCCTGGAATCGATTTTACTGATTCGGGAAGAGTCATATGCACCCCCTAGCCTAACCTTAAGGACTTTGAAATAGCCAGGCTTAATTTCTTCTAAAATGAATTAGCAGGCATATCAGCAGGGGCATAAGCTTAGTGACTCAAATTCGTCATCATCATCATAATCATCATTGGGCAAAATGGATAATGGAAAAGGGTGGGGAGTCTTAAGTCTGTGGAGATGAATATGGACCTCCAGGATTTCGGTTGACTCCCTAGCCCATGCCCTTTCTTCCCAAGCTGCATCTCTTACCAGCTCTGCACAATGCTCTCCATCAGTGCTTTTGCCTTATGTATCTCTGAACTGTGACTGCATTCACATGGCAACATTTCCATTTCCCTAACTGTTAATTTCTGCATCATCTTTCAACTTTCACACTATGCAAATGCCACTTTTGGAAAACTAATGGAAATATAGCACATGTTTAGCTCACATTTCCAAGTTATTTGATTCCGGGGGTGGGGGGGATTCATTTGCAGACCGCTTAACCCAGAAAACTGTGAGAGTAAAGTAACCAAATTTGGGGCCGGATACAGGCATGTAGTTCTTTCTTATAGGAAATGCTCCACAACGGTGGGGGACAAAAATGGGGGGGGGGATGAGGAGGGTCATGGGGGGAGTGAGAAATGTCCCTATTTGTATCCGAGGAATACTGGAGGGTATGAAATCTAAGGGAAGGTGAATATACTCAGACGTAATAGGCTTATAGTCAAAGTTTAAATAGTCTGTTGTAAGATGAATCATAACAATGATTTATAGGAAGGCGCTTTGGTATGTTTTCACTGTGCACTCAAGACCTTGTGGGATCAAATATTTCATTCAGGGATATGTCTAATTTTGAAGTTCTGTGGTTATAATAATTTTAAACCTACTGATATCTTTGTTCCAACAAAGCAAGCAAAAGCTAGAAATTGACTAAAATGTGAGTACGAAGCATTTGGGGTAATAATAAATAAAATCCATTAATCTTGAAAATTTAATTTTGCAGCCGGTAGCCAAGGATCAGTCTAATGTGATTACTTTCTGAAATGCTTTGTTCAAGAGGACATTTGCAATCCTGAAGTTGCAAGGAAATGTAAAAATATGCTTCAGTATAAAGTTGAGCATTAAAACGCAAGGGGGGAAAGTGTATTGAATGAACAAAGCACATATCCGTCACAGTCAGTAAACACAATTAAAGTCAAACTACAGGGGAAACCAAATGGAGCATTTTTGTCAACAAATCCAGTTAAGCAATCAGGTTTAATAAATGAAATAGTGGTTTTAAACATAATAAATAGTGGAAAGTTAAGCTAGTAGGGATTCCCCACTCCATGTATTTAAATGTATTTCATTTGAGAACAAAGACAAGTCAAAATGTACACAATGAAAAATAATAGACTAATAGGCATGGTGCTCCTTCAGATTATAAGATGCCCACATTAGGATGTTGCACAAAAAATAGAGATAGTCATGCTCTTCCACATGAAACAAAATCCACATTCGGGAAATATCCTGATATATCTCAGCCAATATATCTCAAAATAGTATGTGAGCTTTTGAGTTCTTCAGAGCTCTTAATTAGCCTAATTGGCAAGCAGAGTAAAGTGGGGGGCTAGCTGAAGTTGAAGCTATGAAGCCTGTGGCTGGTCATAGTCTAAAGATGGAATGGGTGAGGAGATAGCAGGTGTTCCAATGAGTCTCTTTTCCTTGTTAAAACCTTAGGTGATGGCTGAGGATGGAGATTCTGTCTATGCATTATATAGCTTGAATTGCATAGCATTCACATCTCACTGTCCACTGACATCATCATCATCATCATCATCATCATCATCATCATTATTTTGTCCCCTGAATGTTCCATGGATACATGGCAGTTCATGTACTCAAAATGAATCCCTGAATGAGGGATGTAAGAATTTTGAGCCAGTCACAAACAAAGTTCTGGTTTGATGTACATTGTTGAGACAAAAAGCAACAACAACAACAACAACAACAGGGCCCTGTTCTTGTACTCAACAGTCTCAGGCAATATGACTTCCTTACATGCTCTAAAAATATAAAGTGGGCTACTGTTGAGTCCAAGGTCAATTTCAATACACCAAGTTCCATCACACTGCAAAATTAAGCTGAAATAGTCTGGCTTCAAATGAGCACTTATAATTTCCAGAGGCAATTTAGAGCACTGTGTTGTAAAATTACTGACCAGTGAAACAGGACTTCAGATTCAGACATAAATATGTAGAAAGTGGGTATCTGATCTAAAATGATCTGTTCCCAGGAGTAAAAGAAAAGAAATGAAATATGAATATTTTGTTCTGAACAACCAGTTCTTAGTTCTGAGTCAAATGTACAAAAAGAGAGTGATAATATTGCTAGGATGGTGCCACTTTAGACTAAAGGTGAGAGATTACATATACAAAGAAATAAAAAGAACGTAAAATCTCTCTAGACTGCATTTAACCAACCAGATGCTTATGGGAAGTCCACAAGCAAGATGTGAGCACAATAGCACATTTCCACCCACAATCCTCACTTCCTCTGCCCCTCATAAAAAACCCTGCTATCACATAGTGTTTGTATAAAACAGCAGAAGTTAACTTTAGTGAAATGTGGAGCACACATTTAACTGAGCTGTAAGGAATGCGTTCTTGGATAGGAAAGATTTCTATAGCCCTAGCTAACTAGTTGGAGAAACAAAGGCAGCCATACTTGGCCCTTTGTTCTCGGCAAGCTAGAGATCCAAGATGATCTTCCAACTCGAGATACAAAAGAGAAGTGTGAGAGGAGGACTGAAGGAAGAGGCGATGTAACCTAAGGCACAGCAGTCTAACTTCAAAGGACGGGTCATCACAGAGATCAAAGGGACACAGACAGTTTTTACCCCACAGAAACCTTTGCCAGCAGGCTGAATTGCTTCCCACTTCCAACAAAAGCTCCCAGAGATCTTGAATATGAGAGGGGGAAAGATTAGCCTAGTTTTATAACATTCCCTCCAAAGAATATTGTAGAAAAGGGTACTGTGTCTCTTGCAGAAAGTCCTGTGGTACTTTAAAGTCTCCAGCCAATGCCCGTGCCAATACCACACACATTTAATTTGCGATCAATCATGTTGTGGCCTTAATGTTACCCATCAACCTTAATTCTGTGTCCATGTGTAGTTATTTCATGGGGGGCTGGCTTGGGGCCTCAAGATGCAACATTCCCTCCAAAGGATATTGTAGAAAAGGGTACTGTGGCAGAAAGTCCTGTGGTACTTTAAAGTCTAACAAATTTATTATGGCATCAATGTTGATGGCCTAGGGCCCACTACGTAAGATGCATGATGTGTAATTTCCTGTACTGTTTTTTTTTAAGAAACAAAGTAATGTTTTCTCTTTAAGCTAAAGGTATGATAGGGAGGAAAACACAATTATCCTACTGTCTGCTATCAGTTAATTAAAATGATCCTCTCCAGCATTTGCAATGGAAGGCTGTGTATTACATCACACAAGAGTCTGCTGAATCAGGCCAGTGCCTCATCTAGTACAGCATTCTATTCTCACAGTGGCCAATTATAGGCCTGAAGGAAGCCAGCAAGCAGGACAGAAGCACAATAGCACTCTGCCCATCTGCGATTCCCAGCAACTAGTATTCAGACAGCGGAGGTAGAACATAGCCATTGTGGCTAGCCATCTTAACATTCATGATTGTGCATTTTACATGTATGTACATTGGAGGCAAGTTGCATGCCCCACAATTGCTTCATGCAAAGATTTAGAGATCCTAGGGCACAGATAGCCAACGTGGTGCCCTCCATATGTTGTTGGACTTCCACCACCTCAAGAAGCATAGCCAATGGTCAGGGATGGTGGGAGTTGTGCTCCAATGTCTGGAGGGCACCACGTTGGTTCCCCCTGCCCAAGGGAGTGGGTTAAACCCTGAAAAAATGACTACTCCAGCACCTCAGGCTAACAACATTTTCACCCGAGGAAAAACTAGGAAGCAAACAGGGCCGGATATTTGCCCGGAAGAGATACCAGCACACAAGGACACTTGATGCGTATGCTCTCAAGCAGAATCTTTTGTGCACTTTCTACTTATACTTTGATCTGTGTTTCAAATTCTGAATTTTACAGGCACCAAAAGTTTTCTGCCTATTACTGAAAGCAGCCCGTTGGTTCAACTGTTCCTGTTCTCCCATGTGATCTGAGGATTACAGTCCCAATTAAGATTTCCTAGTTAGGCCCAGTTGAGAATTCCTGCTTTAAAGGAAAGACCGTCGGCATAAATTATGCAGATCTCCCCAGAGAGGACCCATGGACATCCAACGAAGCTTAATGTTGGAAGATTCAGGACAGATAAAATAAAGTACTTCTTCACACAGTGTACAGTTTAAATGATGAAACTAGCTCCCATAGGACCATAGTGATGGTCCCTAACTTTGATTGTTTTAAAAGAGGATTAGGCAATTAATGGTACCTAGCCACAAGTTAATATGCCTCTGTATACCTGTTGCTGAAAATCACAGGGGGAAAGACTGCTGTTGCACTCAGGTCTTGCTTTCAGACTTCCCATAAGCATCTGGTTAGCCAGTGTGTAGTGGTTAGCCAGTGTGGTGTAGTGGTTAAGAGTGGTTAAGAGCGGTAGTCTCGTAATCTGGTGAACCGGGTTCGCGTCTCCGCTCCTCCACATGCAGCTGCTGGGTGACTTTGGGCCAGTCACACTTCTTTGAAGTCTCTCAACCCCACTCACCTCACAGAGTGTTTGTTGTGGGGGAGGAAGCGAAAGGAGAATGTTAGCCGCTTTGAGACTCCTTAAAGGGAGTGAAAGGCGGGATATCAAATCCAAACTCTTCTTCTTCTTCTGGTTGACCAGTGTAAGAACAGGATGAAGGACTGGATGGGACTTGATCCAGCAGGCTCTTAAGTCCTTATGAAAGGCTCATCCGACACCTAAATTATTATCTTTTCAGCACCAGGTAAAGGCTAGGCCATGTAACTGAAATGTTTTAGTGCTTCTAGATCTAGGCGAATTGCTTCTCTTTGCTGTCTTTTCTTGTAAGGCTGGTTTTAATAATTATGCTGATTTGCTTTTATGCAGTCATCTTTTGCTGTGTTTCGGTTTTTATGTTATTTGCGTACAGAATGCTTTATGGGTTTTATGATGTTGAATATATTTTCCTTGCTTCTTACATACTGCCCAGGATTTTAGTTGATGAGTAGTCTAGAAAATAAATATATAGGGCATTTTCTGTGGTTGACTCTAAGATATGTGATGGTTTATTGGCAGACCTGTGGAGGAGTCCCCTTCAGAATTAGACTAAAATCAGACATTTTATTTGGCCTTGTTTGATATTGGGCACTGGTCTTAAATAAATTAGATATTTTGATTAGGGAAGCATTCATTTTCTATTGACTTCCTGATCCATTAGGCCAACAGTAGATAATATGGTGAGGTCCAGATGTTTTGGACTCCAACTTTCATCAGCCCCAGTAATCATGGCCAATGGTCAAGGATGATGGCTACCCCTCCAGAGGTTGTATACCCCTCCATTAGGCTACACCTCTGGTTAGCTAAAATCCAATGGGCCCTGTCTTGTGATTAACCAAAACGCAACAAGCCTCATTTCTTTTATTACTAAACCCTTGCCAAGCTTCGATCCTTAACAAATCAAAGTTCATACAAAACTGTTTTATGCTAGATCAGACTATTTGTCCATCTAGGCAAGTATTGTCTACTCTACCTGGCAGCTGCAATCTGGGGTCTCAGCCAAGAGTCCTTCATATTGCTTGTTACATGTCCCTTTTATTAGATGCTGGGGACTGAGTTGGGAATGTCTGCATGCAAAACATGTGCTCTACTACCATCAAGCTATGGCCAAAATGCACCCAGTACTCCAGCTGGGTTCTGCCCACTACTAAAGGTAATGCTAATTTCTGAAAGATCAGCCTTTGCTAATTAGGTTCAGATTAGATTTGGAGGACTAGACTCTAGCTGATTGTATTATATATATGCTTTTTTTTAATTAAGTTGCTATTGTTGGGTTGAAATAAACGACAGACGAATGACAAGTGTCATATGGGAGGCATCTCTCGAGCATGTCTAGGGGAGTCCCTTTTATTGAATATTACAGAATTGCCACATATGTGCTTGTTGCTGATTGGTTAACACAAATACAATGCAAGGGTTGCATATAGGCATTAATCATCAATAGATTAAAGGTTGGGAAAGGGAACACAGAATTGGACAGGTATGAAAACCTCCTTATTAAACTATTACTAGTGATTGATATAGCAAAACTTAAAAGAACATAACATCGCATTCCGTAGATGTGGTCAGCCATGCATTAAGAACAGGTCAGGGTACGATGTTTCGTGAACTCAAAGTGAACTAAACATTCTAGGGTGGGTGAGAAAGGAATGATTCAGCTTAGAGCAGTTTGCCAGAGTCATGCGCAGAAGCAAAACTTCCCATCATGCTATAGTCATTTTTATTGGCTTTTTACCATTCCCCACTAGCCACCTTGAATAGCTGAGGAAGATTGTTTTTTAAAGAATAATAATCAGTTTTCTTTAACCACTAAACACACAAACAAACGGCAGACAGTGCATACTTCAGTCAAGCAATTGCCAAATATAACGTAGGGTGTGTGTGTGTGTGTAAGAATTAAACATTTCAGGCAAATGATCAGCAGTGTGCTTCCAGAGTATTAAGATAACGTAGCAACTAGTTACATGAGCAAATACAGTTGCAATTTTCCAGCTTAATAAAGACCCACATTTCATGAATCTACAATTTAGCATCTTTAAGGCAATGCAGTGCTACATCTGCCTACTGTGGAAAGATACAACTGTAAGAATAATGTTAGTTCTTTCTTTGGAGACTGTATTGCTTTCGTTGTGCTACGGCTCATTAACTTTTAGGAGATGCTGTCACTGATTGCAATAGTACAAGGTGACAACCATTAGCACTTACGATGTTGAGATAAGGGGATTTCAACAAGATAGCATGTATTTTCTATTAACAGAAACTATTTAAACAATCACTCTAACTATGCTATTAATTGTCCCCAATATCACACATATGTTAAATAAGCTATAAAAATTACTGCTATTGGTTTACTGAAGCAGCTGAAAAGCACTTAGGGTGCTTTCTTCCTGCTGCTAGCAAAAAACAACCCAAGACTTTCATTCTCTCACCTCTAACAGATCTGACATCCATTCCCCAATTTTGAAATGATATATAACCAGAGGCCTACCATCAATTCATTGGATATTTCAAATCAATCATTGTTTGACACTTGTAAAAATGGCAATTCCTTGGTTAGGATTGTTAGAGAAGGATTTCAACCCCAGAGTTCAGGACTACTTTTTCTAGGAGAGACTAAAATGTCTCAAAGTAATTAGCAACCTATCTATATCTATGGTATGTTATGGAGCCTGCTAATTTTAGTCACCACAGAGTGGTATTTTAAAACAGGAAAAAGATAATCTTCTAACACCTGAAAATGAGACTTATCTTTTGGAGGTCATGCCTTCCAGGAGCTACCTAATTTGGCGTCTATTAATTCTACCTAGTGTGCACCACTGAAAACTAAAATCTGATTTTGCTAGTCTGAACGGTATTTTCTTTATTTTGGCATCTGCTCTATGCATCACAGGAGACCATGTGTTTTCATCAGTCTTTGAGTCAGTGCTGAATCACTGCTAGATTTTTTATATTCAAAATATGGAGAAGAGTCATTATTGTTCCTTTTCCCCAGCCACCTCAGTGGATGCAACCACTGGAGGCTCACCCATTTGGGCAAATAAGGCACTGCCCCACCAACCTCAGTCTGCCCTTGACTAGCCCCTACTTGTTTGCCTGCATATTCACACAATGTTGTACACATACCTGGAACTGCATGGTACATTATATTTCCCATGGACAATGTGAATCCATGGAGAGATTTTATTTATTCAAGTTGAAATAGAAAATAGAATGGGAATTAAAAAAACCACACAGAGTAAAAGATAAAATGTGCGTTTTAAAAAAGTTTTTAAGAGTAAAAAATAAGCAGAATATTAGCAGGATGAGCAAACTCAGTATTTTCAGATGTATAAGGGAAAGGACAGAGATGTGAAATGCAGCAAGAAAGCTAAGATTTAATAAGAAGAAAACAGTGGGCAAGCGAAGAGCAAAAGATCGTATGTAGTGATAGGTCAAAGACAACAGAGAGGTCCCAAGCATCAGGACTTCAAAAAATAAGAAACAAATGTTTAAATCGGACATGGAAGATAATAGGACCCAGTGAAGTAAGCAATATCAAGAAGTGACATAATCAAAGTGCCAGCCTTGATGGCTATTATGGATAGCAGAATTCCAAGCAGTAATTAAAAGTTTAAGGTCGGAAAGAGCTGGGCCAGAGAAATACCCATACTCCAAGTAAGAAAGCAATGTTTAAATATTAGATATTTAGTCAAAGTTGTGCTACTTTAACTTAGAATTCACGTATGCTTAGTCATAAGTAGGGTCAATAGGACTTATCCAGAGGTGAGTGCCTATAGGATTGCAACTTAAAATTATAATTAGAATAGAACCATGTTCATATATAACCATGTTTATAACTTCATCTTTTAGCATCTTCTATTGTATCCCCCCCAATTATTAGTTCCATTGCAAATCTATAATAGAATAATAGAAAATAATAACTTTTCTTCCACCCACATACTTCACCAAGTATTTTCATCTAATTATTATCACAGCAATAAATCTTCGCTTTTTGATTGATTATTGCACTAATTATTTTCATCATCTCTATCTGGTCATTAAAAAAGGGAATTACAATCCTGACATATGAGATTGCTGATTAAATATTATACATCATCATCATCATCATCCAACAACGTGTGATCCATTCTGACATATCCAAAATTCAATATTATTATTATTTTTGGAAAGGCACACAGCAAAAATGCTAAACAGTATTTTATAACAAAACATATGAAAGGACAATATGGACTGGAATATTAAACCCCCCAAAATCATTCTGTCTTGCTCCATTAACCAGCCAAATGTTATAGGGATATTCACAAGTAGGGCATGGTGGCATTATCTGTCGCCTTTAGTTAATTCTCATCTCTTGCTAGATTGAAGCACACTGTCTCTGAACACAAAGACTGTCCAAGCACATGGACAATTTGTCCCATGTTTGGAGACAGTAAACTTCTGCTCAGTGAAAATAGCTGCTAATACTTTGTTTCAGTTTCCTGCATTGTTTTGTGGTTCTCACAAGAGCTGCTCTGCCATTTTCCCTTTATACCACTGTCAAAAGCTGTCTTTGGATACCATACTAAATCATAGTTTAGTGTGATAAGAAGATACCTAGGTGAACCTCACATTTGTGCTTCTCCCCTCCCTTCCCTCTCCTTCCTTTCCCTCCAGAGAGCCAGTGTGGTGTAGTGGTTAAGAGCGCTAGTCTTGTAATCTGGGGAACTGGGTTCGCGTCTCCGCTCCTCCACATGCAGCTGCTGGGTCACCTTGGGCTAGTCACACTTCTTTGAAGTCTCTCAGCCTCACTCACCTCACAGAGTGTTTGTTGTTGGGGAGGAAGGCAAAGGAGATAGTTAGCCGCTTTGAGACTCCTTAAGGGGAGTGAAAGGCGGGTATCAAGTCCAAACTCTTCTTCTCCTCCCCTTCCCTCCCCAATTCTTCACTTCCGGATTTAGTTTACCACAATTTGGTGTGCCATTTAAACAACACAGCTGAATGAACCATGGTTTCAAATACCGGTACATCATATTTAATGTTAACTACAGGGTTACAGTTTGGATGACACAGCAAACTGTGATTAAACCAAAAGAGGGGGGAAATGCACCCCAGGAGGAGCAGGGAGTGAATGAACCTGAAGATTGCATGGACTCATTCTCATCACACTAACCTATAGCTTAGTACAAGGGTGGAGAACATTTTTTGGTTATTTGCATTGCTGCCATAAGAGCCAACTCCTAGGGTCCAAGGGGTCTTTACCACCCCAATAAAATATTTGAGGGGCCCGGCCCCCCAAGTTAATGGGCATTGCCATTCAAATAGAGTGTGTGTGCCGCATCATGTGATCAATTATGCAGGGCAGGTCTTACTCCCCCCCCCCCAATATTTTATTCAAGTTGACATCCGTGTTTGGTGGTGGTGACAGAGCCCAAAGCAAGTACAGCTTTTCCTGTGCAAACTCACATATAACCACAGACACATGCACACTCACACACTCGCTCCTTCAGCATGCCATCTCAGACAGGCCTCTGTCACCTTTCAGTTCCTTCTTCTCCGATTCACTAGTTCTGTCTGACTCACAATTACCTTTTAGGACAATGGGATATTAGTAACCAGGCACACTGCTGAATCAGCGGCTGCCTTTTTGATTCACCATGCATATATCCTGATTGTTCCCTGATCACTGATCAGTCCGCATCAAACTCAGCCAAATCTGCTAGCTTATGTAATCATATGCTATCCAGTGATATTTACATTTAGAAGAACAATCAGGGGCCACTTCCCCCTGGGCCTAGTAAAAATGATTACGTGAATAGGAATTCAAGTAAGGAAATTGTGGATGTGTTCAGAATAGAATCATAAAGATGAATTACGGTACTATTTTTCCCAGTTTCATATAGTTTGGTCTGTTGAAGAAGCTAATAATCAACTGAGCTGGGCTGCAAGTGGGTAAAGATGGGGCTGATGAGAGGCTTCAGGTTTCCACATACATGCTGATGCTTTATAACTCTCTCAGAGAATTATGGAAAGGAAAGGGATAAGCTGAGGAGTTTAGGGACTGGAGGTTGTGGTAGGTTAGGTCAGCTACTCACCTTCATGTTGAAGAGTGCTTCTCAGATCTGTAGTGAAGAGATAAGGGAGTGTAATCTGTGCTCCTGGATGGAAGAAGGAACAGCTCTCCTAAACTCTGAGGACACCTTTGGGACCCCTGAACAATTATATTTGGTAATTTCTCTTATTTAATACAAAAAAGTAATACCATGTTGGTGCAATGAAAAACCTCAGTTTTCTAATATTTTACTTGTGAGTTCCAATCCATCTATTAAAAATGTAGAATTTCTAAATGACTTAATCCTGGCTTCAAATCAAATATTTTTAATACGGTCATTTATTTATTTTTCCAAGGAATCCTGGCTTATTCCTTGAAAAAAAATATCACTGTTTGTGTGTGTTCTGTTTTTTTGTTTTAACAAACAATTTCAAATAATTAAAATATCCACATAATGCAAGTGAACAGGACTCTAGTGTGATTTGCATGAAACAAGCAAACTCTGAAGATGTCCACACACTGTTCCAGTCTTCTTTAAATTAAGAATAATTGTTTTATTTTATTTTATAAATTGCTTGTTGGTCATTGACCGTATTAAAGATATTTGATTTGTTGGTGTTTTGAAATAACATAATATTGTAAAAGCTCTGTGGGTGAAATCTAGTTGATCGGTTGAGAGGTTTAATACTTGTGGACTGACAGCAACTAAAAAGTAGCAACTAGTTACTGAATTAAGGGTTTGATCCCTATTCTCTCTGTCTTCCTAGAACACAGATGGAAAGAACAGATTAGAACCTACAGGTAGATTTCCAACAAGGATTTCCTGTGATTCTCTTATAATTCATAGACTTTGTTTAGTCTGTTTGGTGCTTTAATGCTACATTAGCAGTTTATTGACTTTGCCTAAGGCAAGCTATCAAAAGTTATTTAAAGGGACAGTAAATGTTGACTGAAGTAAAGCCAAGGTCAATGCTTTACCTTAAAAACCTGTAAGTCTTGAAATGTAGGTTTGGGAGGGAACATAGCTCAATGGTGGAGCTCTTGTCTTACATGCTGAAGTTCCCATGTTTAATCCCTTGAATTTCCAAGTAAGGCTGGTAAAAAGTGTTGCCTGAAACCATGGAAAGCCACTGTCAGTCAGGTCTGACCAACACTGAAGTAGATGGACCCGCTTTCTATTTAACTAGTATTCAACATGCAAACCCTCCAGTCTTTCCCGGTATCTATCAGCGAGCCTCTTTTGCCAAGAGGAAAGGAGGACATAGAAGTATATTACTGATATACTTACTGATATACTTACTGATATATTACTGACTGTGGAGGCAAATTTTGGACCCACACGTCCTTCCACAGTGGGGACATTGGTGAACCTGGCTCAGAAATACAAGGACAGCCAGTACAGATGTTTTAACAAAGGTGTTACATGTTGGTGCTATGTGCCCCATCAGCAGTCTAGATGCTGCATTCTGCATTATCTAGAACTTCCAGACCAGGGCCAAGGATAGCCCTATACAGAGCATGTTGCAGTAATCTAGCCTTGAGGTTACCAAGGCATGGACTACAATGGTCAGGCTACCCCATATATTGAATGAAGGTGCAGTGTTTTAATTGAATGGGGTGGAAACCGCTATCTCTAAAATACTGCGTTTATATTATGGCTGTATTTTATATACAAATGAATTTTTTTTTAAATTTGCCTATGTAATTATTTTACCCTTGTTACACCAATGGATGAATGTAGATATAATCGTTTTCTTTGATGTATCATAGCACACCAGAATGGTGTTTGCTTTCTGCCCTTTTAAAATGGTGATTAATGTGAAGAAAGAGTTGACCAGCAAAGCTGTTTAAAGATGCTCTCCACGTTTGTATGAAATGAGTTCTGTCCAGCTGACACTTATGTATTTTTATCAGTGCAGAAGGATGAGCATAATTTTGATTTGAAATGTTAAAGTAAACTTTGACAGACAGGAAGGCTATAATATAAATAGAACAAAGAAGTCGAGTTATCTCCTTATACACACAATAGAAGTTTCAGAGACCGGAACGAGACTCCCCTCCTTTTAGCAGTAAGTTCTTGGCGACAGGCTGCTATGGTTTCTTTGATTTAAGAAGTGAACACTTAATAAAATTCAAACAGCCATTTCTCACTTCTTGTCCTCCATGTGATCATTCTTCATACTTCCATCACTGCGGGGCCTGACTATACCCAAAGTCCACACAGGGGGAAAGATTGGTAACAGGGGAGTCTGGTGCACATATACAGGCTTCTTCCATGAATTGAAACCCTGATCACAAAGGGTTGCAGATCACGGGGAGAACCTCTCATATGCCCAGCAGGCTTCCCTGTTACAGATGTTCTTCCAATGTGGTCAGTGAGGGAAGGCACATGATAGTGGGGATCAGGCCAGTGGGCATAGCCCTCTTCTTTTCCTTCATGCAATTAATATCACATGGAGCATGAGGGAGAAGGGGTTGTATGTTAATTAGCTGTTTTGCTGTAGCTAATTAAGTTATATTCAGAGTAGGCCTGCTGAACATAGTAATCTGTCAGTCATGTCTACTAACTTCAATCTGAGCAGGATGTGCACTGGATACAATCCATTATTAATATTAGAAATTCACATTATATTTAAAAATTATATAATACTATTACTATTAAGTTAGACATGAAGAAATGTTAGGCAACAGCTTCTTAAAAACATTTGACACCACCCACCCCTTTTTCTTAGGTTTGGAATTTTTTCCTCTTGGGTATCCTCACTTTCTTCCTCCTACCCTTTCTGTCTTTGCTCAACACACTTGTTTATTAAAGCCTGTCTTGATCACCGTCATACTTTATCTATATTTATTTGTCAGGTTTAGTGGGTTAATTTGTTTGCCCATGCACAGTAACGGTGTGATATAAGGGAGAAATTATTTACGAGGAGGCTGATGTGGGTTTAATAAGGCCACAACTTTATTGGTTACAGACAATGTATGGAGTTTGGAATTGCAAGGTTTCAAGGATTCAGTCCATGGACAGTCTGACTGCTGGCTGGTGTTCCAGTCCCTGCCTGAGTTCTGAAACAAAGTCTGGGGCATTACATGATTCTTGGCAGGGATTTAAAAAACTATTTTTTGGGGGGTGGGGGAAATATGCTAAAATCACGTAAAATCATCATTTAAAATTATTAAACACACATTTATTTAAATAAAGACTATTTGATTTTAATGGCTTATGGTAAATGTCGGTGCTCTTTTCATACACTAGAAAAGTAACTCATAAATGAAATGTTCATTGTTGTTTTATAAGTTAGTCAGAACATTCTGCACCAGCTGAAGCTTTCTAGCAGTCATCAAACTTAACCCCATTTAAGGTAGTGTGACCTTTGGAATATGAAGATAACAAATGATGTTCATCCCATGTCTCTGGATGTAATAATGGATTTATAGCATTCAAGTGCACTCTTTCTTTCTTTCTTTCTTTCTTTCTTTCCTTCCTTCCTTCCTTCCTTCCTTCCTTCCTTCCTTCCTTCTTTTGCAGCATCTCTCAACCATAGGCGGATATAAAATTATTTAAATTTTCTCCATAGTTTTCTGTTGTTTGCTTCTTGTATCCATATAAGCTCTGCTGATAGTTTTAGATCACCCACCAACTCCATAGGTGCTTGTCCCTTTCATCTTTTGAAATTGTAGGATCACCTACAGAGCCAGTGTGGTGTAGTGGTTAAGAGCGGTAGTCTTGTAATCTGGGGAACCGGGTTTGCGTCTCCGCTCCTCCACATGCAGCTGCTGGGTGACCTTGGGCCAGTCACACTTCTTTGAAGTCTCTCAGCCCCACTCACCTCACAGAGTGTTTGTTGTGGGGGAGGAAGGGAAAGGAGAATGTTAGCCACTTTGAGACTCCTTAAAGGGCGTGAAAGGCGGGATATCAAATCCAAAACTCTTCTTCTTCTCTTCTTCACCATACTAACACTCTTTTCTTCCACTGGTATTTTCTATCTTTTCATAATTTTCCCAAGATCGTGAATTCCATGGCATGTTAAGCTGTTCATGTTTCTCTGTACCATGGCCCAGTTCTCCACTCCATAACACATCATGGGCAATATGCACATATTGAACACTTTAGCTTTCAGGTGTCAGGAAATATTTCTATTTTTCATTATGAAGCTAAATTTCCCTTCTCTTTATTCCTTCTGTTCAGTTTTCTCTCCCAGAGTGATTCCCCCCCCCATAGATGTATTCTTCAACTTGCTGTATTGCTTTATTTTCTATTTGTATATTATCCTCTTCTTTGAACATTCCTTTAGTCTTGGCTAGAGCCATCTTCAGTCCTACCTTTTTTATTCTTGGTTCAGTTTTTCCAGCATTCCTTGTAGACTTTTGGATATTATGACTACCGTAAATTTCGCTCTATAACACGCAGATTTTTTGTCCTAAAAAGTAAGGTGAAATGTCTGTGCGTGTTATTGAGCGAATGTGTGGTCCCTGGAGCTCACTCGCCGGAGCGCAGGGGCAAAATAGGCAAAAATAAGATCGGGCGGGCGGGAGGAGGGAAGAGGGAAGGCAGAAGCTTTCCTGCATTCTGCCTTAGGGTCTTACTGCCCGCCCGCTTCTGTTGCTGCGTTTGCTCAAACTCAACAAAGAGCAGGGAATCCCCTGCCCTCCTGGCAAGCAGAGGGTTAAGGAAAGGATCGCGTCCTTCCTTCTAATCTTCCCTAGTCACACTGCGTGCAGGCTCCAGCCCACCACTTCCTCCTCTCCGTGCTAGGGACTCGCAGGCAGCCGAAAAGCATGCAGGTGGGAGAGAGAGAGAGAGGGCTGGCTTGGGTGGTGGTGGTGGGGGGAACGACTTTTGCTTTTACAATGGTAGGTTTCTCATTTATTTTCCAAAAGCAGAGAGCCCTGCCCCCAGGCCCCCTCCAAATTACAGCTTCTCCAAGCAATGTACTGCTGGAGGGAGACAGTATGCTTGTTTGGAAGAGAAACCCTGCTTCCCTGCTCGTAAGTAACAGCAGGCTGGATTGCAGAGTGAGACATGGAAATCTCTGGATTTATATGCTGTATATCATATATCTTAATCTATACTTTCTACACGCGGCTGGTAAATCAGAATCTTTTTTTGCTTTTTGCTTTCCTTCCCTCCCCATTTAAAATGTGGTGACAAAGCACAGATCCACATGGATCCTCAGGATTTTTGCATTGGGTCACCCCAAATTCACCATCAGATCACATTACATGTCCATGGCTACAGTCTGTACCAAAAAAATCACGCACCCACTGTTGCCTGGGGCTGCAATGGTGCAAAAACGTGGTTACAAAGCATGGATCCACAGGATCTTTGCACTGGGTCACCCCAAATTCACCATCAGATAACATAGCATGTCCATGGCTACAGCCTGCACCAAAAAAATCACGCACCCACTGTTGCCTAGGGTCGCAGTGGTGCAAAAACGTGGTTACAAAGCATGGATCCACATGGATCCTCAGGATTTTTGCATTGGGCTACTCCAAACTCACCGTCAGATCACATGTCTGTGGCCACAGCATGAACCACAAAAATCATACATCCACTGTTTCATTTAGAATATTTTTTTTCTTGTTTTCCTCCTCTAAAAACTATGTGCGTGTTATGGTCGGGTGCGTGTTATAGAGCGAAAAATACGGTATATCTTCTGCATATCGCACTAACAACTCTATTAAAGCTCTGAGAAAAAGTAATCCCTAGAAACCCCTCAGCCCAGTTTCCTTCCTTCACTTCTAATTCTTCTCTTTGTTCCTTGTGACTTGAAGTAGGGGGCACAATGAGACAACCAGGGACTTCCATGGTTCAGGAATCATGGTTTCTGCATGACATTCCTTCATTCACTTCATGGGGCTTGTGACTGTGAGTATGGGGTGGAAAAGTGGTGGGTTTTACTCTTAGGCTTCAATCATATAGACATTTACCTGGAAGTAAGACTCACTGAACTGAATGAGACTTACTTCTGGGTAGACACATATAACTTTGCAGTATTATAGATCTCAACAGTATCTCAACAGATGAGATACTTCTGTCCCAGGATCCCTTCCCAATTCTCAGTCCTTTACTAGAGGCACGTACTGCGATGGAGGAATGGCTTTAATTAGGTGTCCTAAAAGACTGCATCTTTGAACATTTCTTGGATTAATTCCAGGAAAGCTGATCTTTAACTTTTATACTCAGAGGCCAATCTGATTTAATTCAAGGCACCCTTAATTTACATAGGACATAATAAAAATGCACAGTGCTTCTATAGCATGAAGCCGTAGAGCTGATGTCTGTGGAGAGGTATGGTACATTAACTTCCTCGCCTCAGTGCTACGATGTATATAGGAAATCACTTGAGTTTAAAAGGTGACGGTTCAGTCCAGTAATTCTTGACATATGACATTTCACAACAGCTGAAGTTACTGAACAGAACAGAGGAGTTGGGGGAGCTGCAGTCATAAGGGATTGGTAATTAGAGACAAAACCTTTCACCTCAGGTCAACGTTTAAAATCCAACCCAAGTTTGTAGCAGCCAGAACTCATTACCATCTGCAGCCTTTGTTAGTGGCCACATGAAATGAACCAGTGGTGCTAATGTATTGGAAATGGCTGGCTGTACAGTATCATATTCAGCAGAAATTGAAATTTAGACCGTAAGCTTCTCCAGAGCAAGAAGGAGTATGTATGCTTCTGTGTATTAGGCAGTGTCATCTACAATATTATAACTCAACAAATAAATAAAGCCAAATAATATTCACTGTTCTTATTGGCTCTTATAGCACAAATACATGAGCATTACTTCACATGGAGATTGCATTCATCTCTCGGTGCTCAAAGGTTCATTAGACAAGATGCTCTAACTGCAATTTATTCATTTAAATGCATATCTTGCTATTGCGGGCAGCTTGTGGCATGTTGAAAGTGTCCTTGCTATGTCCTTCACTCTTAACTCCCCATCCCATCTTCTCTTGAGCCTTAAAATGTACTTAAAAAAAATAAAATTATAAAATTATCCAGTCAAATGTCCTCCTGCCTAAGTATGCTTTTCATTCCACCTTTCCACCACCCTCCTCCCTCAGTGTCTTTCTCACTTCTTTGTGAAAACTGCTGCGTATTTTATGGAAGGGGTGCACAGTCTGTATTTGTGTGGCATGTCCAATGGCTATATACAATTTCTGAACCTATTTCCTCAGAAATGTGTTAGTGAGCTGAATAGTACTTACTTCTCAACCTACGGCCAACCTAGCAGTTTGAAAGCATGCCAGTGCAAGTAGATAAATAGGTACCACTGTGGTGGGAAGGTAAACGGTGTTTCTGTGCGCTCTGGTTTCCGTCACAGTGTTCCATTGTGCCAGAAGAAGTTTAGTCGTTCTGGCCACATGACCTGGAAAGCTGTCTGTGGACAAACGCTGGCTCCCTTGGCCTCAAAGCGAGATGAACACCACAACCCCATAGTCGCCTTTGACTGGACATAACCGTCCAGGGGTCCTTTACCTTCAGGGGCGTTCTGGGGGGGGTGGCGGCCTGCCCAGGGTGCCATTCCAAAGGAGGGGTGACAAAATGCTGACCCCTGATCGGCAGCACCCCCCAGGGCATGCACCACACCCCCTGCAGGCAGTGCGCCATGCCCCCTGGGACGAGTGCTGCTCCGGGTACTGGAGCAGGTTGCTTCGCCTCTGTTTACCTTTACTTCTCAGCACCTGTGGTTAGGATTGTGCTGTTAGATTGTGCTGTTCCATCCTAGCCTGCTTATCACTGACAAAAGAACTGAATCATGTGCCTTTAAAGAAGCTCAAAGCATTCTATGAGCTGTATATAGCTGCTTCAAATACTATCATTCCTTAGCTGGTAGCTAATTTTAGCATAGACGCCATTACAACTGATCAAGGGCTAAAAGATGAGCACATCTGGCTCTGACCACAGACTGAGGAAAGTTCAGAATTCAATCAAATATTGGCATATTCAAATTGTGCAGTTAAAGTGAATGTGGTGCTCTTGTGCAACAAAACATACTGTATCTATCTATCTATCATCTATCTATCGTTGTGTGTGTGTGTTTTCTCTCTTTTTGGCCTCTCTAATGTTTCCTCTCCAAATCTAGCCATGCTAGATATTTTAAAGAGATATCACCACTAGCAAACCTTGATATATGTGTGTGTGTGTGTGTGTGTGTGTGTGTGTGTGTGTGTATATATATATATATGCTTTCGTAGATTTTCACGGGTACAGGAATGCAGGTTTTGGTGTCTTCGGGTGTCTTCCCGTGTAAGAGTCGGGGTGTCTGTGCGACGTTTCGACGAGGTCTCACTCGTCATCTTCAGGCTGGTGCTTTCGGCTTCTTGTTACTGGAACAGAGCAGAATCTGGTGTTTGAGTTCCTATAAATACTGTTGAGGGGTGTGGTGTATAGCCTCCAACGTTCTGGGCAGAGAGGAAGTTCCTAGATTAGTGTGCCTTTTCTTCTTTTGTTCCTTAATTACTTGAGGGATATCTTGAGTGATTTCATGAGTGATATTCTGAATACCACTGGGTGGGTCATTAAGTGTAGATTAGTTGCTAAAGCTTTTGTGTCTTGACCTCTTGAGCTTGTGAAGAGTTTTTCTGAGAAGATGGCTGTGCTGCATTTAGTTGTGCTCTGGCTTGGCTTCGTGTATAGGGGCGAGCTGTGGTTTTGTGCCTTGTGCCAGCCAGATCTGTGTAGGGATTGCAGGGGGGTGCAGCATCCGGAGGTGCCACTATAGTTTGGCTACTGGATGGAGTCTGTAATATGTCTGTGGAGAGGGTCTGGGTTTGGGTCTGGTGTGGTTGATTGGTGACGGCGTTCTGTGTGCCTCTGGTTCTGGTGTCGGTTTTTGTGGGGAGGGCTAATTTCCAGATGTCTGGCAGGCGGGACGTGTCGTCACGCTTGTTCATGTTGTGAGGGTGTTTCTCTATCTCGATGGCTTCCATGATTATTCTCTTGTGGTGATGTTCCATGTTAAAGAGCAATTTGGAATCTGCAAAATTAATTTCGTGTCCTGTTTCTTTCATGTGTTGGAAAAGAGAGGAAGTTTTTTCTTCTTTTTTGACGGCATTCTTGTGTTCTGCGATACGTGCATTTATTCGTCTGTTTGTTTGTCCAATGTACGTGGCTGGGCAGACTTTGCAGACCCTGCAATCCCTACACAGATCTGGCTGGCACAAGGCACAAAACCACAGCTCGCCCCTATACACGAAGCCAAGCCAGAGCACAACTAAATGCAGCACAGCCATCTTCTCAGAAAAACTCTTCACAAGCTCAAGAGGTCAAGACACAAAAGCTTTAGCAACTAATCTACACTTAATGACCCACCCAGTGGTATTCAGAATATCACTCATGAAATCACTCAAGATATCCCTCAAGTAATTAAGGAACAAAAGAAGAAAAGGCACACTAATCTAGGAACTTCCTCTCTGCCCAGAACGTTGGAGGCTATACACCACACCCCTCAACAGTATTTATAGGAACTCAAACACCAGATTCTGCTCTGTTCCAGTAACAAGAAGCCGAAAGCACCAGCCTGAAGATGACGAGTGAGACCTCGTCGAAACGTCGCACAGACACCCCGACTCTTACACGGGAAGACACCCGAAGACACCAAAACCTGCATATATATATATATATATATATATATATATATATATATATAAAACAGTCAATGAGATGTGAGGAGCCCAAGGTAATTTGTTGAAAAAGAGAACTTTAGAACTTTATGGGAAAGCAGAGTCACCAAGGCAGAGAAAAGCTGTCAGAAAACACAGAACAGCAATAATGTAGCAAAGGTGAAGGGGGACAGATGAAGATAATCAAAATGATGTACAGTGGTACCTCGGGTTACATATGCTTCAGGTTACATACGCTTCAGATTACAAACTCCGCTAACCCAGAAAGAGTACCTTGGGTTAAGAACTTTGCTTCAGAATGAGAACAGAAATTGTGCTCCGGCGGCGTGGCAGCAGCAGGAGGCCCCATTAGCTAAAGTGGTGCTTCAGGTTAAGAACAGTTTCAGGTTAAGAACGGACCTCCAGAACGAATTGTGCTTAACCCCAGGTACCACTTTACAGTTTAAGCTAAGTCTCACCAGACTAATGGGAGGAGAATAACCATAGTATTTCCACTCAAGCTGACAGCTTCTAGGGCAACTAGGCCCCAGAGTCTCTTAGAGCAACAAAAAAACCTTTGGCTAGATGCAGCTGTAAGACCTCCAGTCTGTCAGTCTCTTCTTGGCTAACTGATTCTGGTTCTGGGCTGGATGGGATCATGTCAGGAGGCAGCTGTTGTCTTCTTCACTATGTGTAATCTATGTGAAGTAACCCTCTGGTTAAACATTGTTTTGCTACAGATAATTCCACTCTACTGCTTAATTAGGTGTGATGTTTATGAGCTAGAAAAGCTAAACCAAATTTGGACATATTGGCATTATCCTCCTCAGCTATTCCATTTCATCTATAAACCAAGACCCCATAGTCCCCTCATTAGGAGGTAGTGGTGAAAATAAATATTATAGCTCCCTATGTCACTGCAGCAATTTCAACCACACTTTCACAAACACCTCTTCTCCCCAGAACTTGCATTGACATACCGTAATTAAAATTGTCACAACTGCACAGAAAGCTGCTTAACAGAAATATGTAGAACTGCACCTAGGGATGAATGAATCAGTCAGTTGTGGTCTCTCTCTCTCTCTCTCTCTCTCTCTCTGCTTTTAAAAATCTTAAATTCAGTTTCCCACACTTACACAACTATTTGAAATCAATTTATGAAAATTCATCTATGATTTTGTGTGAATTTCTTCTAAATAGGCATTTTTTTGCATGCAATACCTAATATGCACATTTTTGCAAGCACTTTCTTCCTGATATAATTCATTTTTTGTATGCTATTTTCACTACCTCCTACATTATTATTATTTTTGCACACTTTCCCTTAATATGTACATTTCTGTGCAATTTTTTTGGCTGCATCACAAAATTCAGAGAAGTACAAATTTTGAATAATAATTGGTTCAAAAAGTGTGAATTGGGTTGGTCCTCATTAAAATACAAACAAAATTGAATCTCTACTCCATCTCAAATGTCCCCATGTAGCTACATCTTAAGTAGCAATCATACTGTTAATCAGACTTATGATTACACATACTTAATCACTAACATGTTCAAGTGGGGCTGCTTTAAAACATTTAACTTAACCTGTGTGTACATACTTTGTATACCTCATTTCTAGCATTTTGAACATGTTATTCAGGTGATACCTATATGAACAGCATGGTTAAAATACTCCCTCAAGCTAGCCTTTCCACCCCCGTTCAAGCATAAGATTACATTTTTGCAGTAATATTATTTATTGTCGAGGGAAAATTTAAAAGTAAACAGACTCACTAAATCTTTAACTCTTCTGAATTTCAACCAAGTTCATAATGAAGCCCACTGCATAAAACAGCAAACAAACAAACAAACAAACAAAATCCACACACACAGCAACAGTAATATGCACGATATCTGATGGAGAATGTGAGCTCTGAGTTCCAGAAAGTATTTTTATTTTTAAAAAGAGGATATGCATCTAATTGCAAATTGCAAAATCACATAAGTTGCATGTGTGATGACTTGGATGCTTCAGCTGTTGCAAAGCGCCACCCAGCAGTCAGTACAACAGACTATCAGGTGGAGATGTTTCAGTTTCACTTACTGGTAGCACAAAGGCTATTGGATATTTTGACAACATGTGTGTTCAAACTTTTCATATTCTTACTAGTCAAGCAGGTTAGAAAGGTTAGTGACTTAAAGAAAATGCAATCATGAATGCATCATTGAAAGGGATTTATTCCCCGCTCCCATAGTGACTAAGGCTGTGGCCTGTCCAGTTCTGAATGAATCCTTAAATTTGACTACACACACACACACACATACACACTGCTCTGTTTATATCTAATCTGGCTTTTCTGCAAAGATGGTTATGGTAAATTTGCAGTCCTATACAACAAATTTACCTGGGATTAAGTCTCACTGAAGCCAGTGAGGCTTACTTATGACTAGACATGTATAGGATTTCACTATCGGCATATGGTCACTATTAAACTCTTGGAGAAAACCAGTTTTGAATGAGTTCTGGAGTTCAGGTGGTGGGTAGCTTCTGTGTAGAGCTTAATAAGGATAGTATGGTGTTGCTGATTCCCCAGACCTCTGAGAAGCTTTTACTATTGAGAAATTTTTTGGAAGGGATTGAGGTATAGATTTACTAGATCAAACCGAAGTCCTGTCTAGTCCACCACGCTTTTTCTCTCAGAGGACAACAAAATACCTCTCATTTGCTTACTCTCTTTTATTAGGAACACTTATAACCTGCCGTTTAGCCAAAAGTCCCTGGGCAAAAAATGCATACACATTAAAACCAAAATAAACAATGTCATACTGAAATAAAATCCAACCAACAACAATAGAATTCACAGTAAAATCACAGAGCAATAAAACCACAAGGTAGCAGCAGTGGAAACAATGGACCTCATCCCCAGATGAAGAAAGCTCCCTGCAGGAAATAAGCAGAATAGCCTTCTCATAATGCTGTTCCTCAGCAACTGATACTCAGAGACATGCTGATTCTAGTCCTGAGGTAGTATAAAGCCATTGTAGACAGTAGGTTTTGAAGTAGGAAGCCAGTGCTTAACAGTGGGTCCATTTCATTTCACTTATTCCCAGATGAACCTTCACAGTCTTTCCATGATATGCTTAGCGTTTGGCCATTTATATTAGAAACCCTTCCAGAAGAATGGTCCATTCCATAGTGACTATTCACTATGCTTCACTGAACTTTCCCCATTAATGCTTTCAAGGTACACAGTCCATCAAAAAGCAATAATTAACATGAAAATATTCAATGATATACAAAATCTCTGGGAAAATTCTCTTTTAATGAACAGTTTTGAATACACTGTATTTATAATAGCAACTTAAACTGAATGCATATGCCTAATGAGGAAGCCAAGTAAGCAGACTGGCTTCCTGAAATAAGAATTTTAAAGATTTGCTCTAAAGACTTGCTAAAACCTAATTGTGATGTATTCTTTTTAGCTCAGTGGTACTTGGCATTCTACTGTATGCCATTACCATAATGTTTATTTCCAAAGGAATGCACTAGCTTCTTGTAATTTTATGAGGGGATGAAACCACAACACAAAGTATGCTTAAATCCCCTGTGAGAAATTTAACTTGAATTTCACAAGCTTTTCAGAGTAATTCCTTTGAATCGGAAGCACTGAACCCAGTTTTCATATGTATATGATGCCTAACATTTTATTTTCAGATGCATTATCAACTTGGGAATACCATTTAATAGAGCAATTTAATTGATTATCCCCATGGCCCATAATCACCTTTGTCTCGTGAAGGAAAAGATGGCACTTCTGGAGAAACAGGTACCACCCCCAAGTAAGAATGTCCCCTCTGATATCCCCATAAATAGGAATGAAAAAGAGAGGTGGGAACCAGCTGCCTCTCCTTATAAAAAAGTAGAAAATATTCATTTTGTCAGTTTTGCACTTGAACAGATGCAACTGAAGCACTGTGCAGGTTTTAATAAAGCAGCCATGATGTCTGCTTCTTATGATTGTACTGCAGTTTTGAGTCCCACATGATGTCATACCACATGGCAATTTCCTTTTACTATTTTTCAATTGAGAGCTAGTCCATTAAATATGTATCTGAGCCACAAGGCAAAGAAACTTAAGGGCAGTTATGCTGGTGCTTACTGTATCTCCCTCCTTGTGTCATAGATACCAATGTCACTTGCAGCAGGTAGATGTCTTTGAGACATTGTTGTCCCTAGGATTAAAATGAGAGAGGGGAGAAGATAGACCAGTGATGTGAATAAGAGTCAAGAGTGGCATGGGGGGGGGAAATGACTCCAAACAAGGAAGGGGACAACAGAAGCCATCATGCATCACAGGTCTCTTTCAAAGCAGCATCGTGACCTAGCTTAATCCCGATATATTGCTTTGAAAATAGACTCCTTTGATCTGCTTTAGAGAAAGTATTTTGGGGACTATAATACCACTTGACCTTCATACAAAGGCACATGCTGGCATCCCTTGGAATGGCCATCATTTTATCTTTTCTGGGTTACGACCTCTCCATTGCATTCTGGACTCTTGTTGGTTGGATTCATTGTATAATGAGATTGTGTCACATCTCAAGTTTGTAGCTCTGTGTGCACGTATGACCAATTGCCTTTTTGAACTTGAATGTATCCCTAGTATGAAGACTAAAGGCCAATTAAGATGTTGCCATGAATAGTTCTTTATACAAAATGTTCCATTATCTTTCATTTCATTTCATTTTTAAATCTCTTTTCCTGGCATACTTTTGCAAAAAGGCTAGGCAAGACCTTTGCTTTGGACCCTGGGAGATTACTTTTTAGACCTGCCGGTATATATCTGATATAGAGATGTAACACTGGTCTCCCTTTATGGACCTAGACTTTGAGTAAATTATCAACACCATAAAGTAATATACTAGGTGCTACCATAATTCACATTTACAGGTTTTGAGATGGCAGGTTTCATAGCTGCATCTCCCCACTTTCCAATGCAACTTCTGTCGTTTACATCAGCGCCTCTTTTTCAAACCCTGCCTATTCCATGGGAAGTTACCTGCCTTTACAAATGGCCTCCAGTGATGTGGAACATGCATGGTGTAACTCATTGCAGGCATCACTTGGGGCATTCTCCCGAACAATTTGGCTTGGTGCAGAAGGACTGGAAAACCTTCCCTATGAATGCTTATGCCCGTGACTTGTATCTTATGCAGACCAACTCTTAACAACCAGTTAATGATATGATGAATGCCTGGGGGGGGGCGTATTTTCATTTAAAGTAGTTGGCTTTCCAGAACTATATCATCACAAGCGTGACGAAGGTGTGTGAGCATGCGCACCTCTCTCTCTTTCAATAATTTAATTTCTCTAAAGTTGGCTTGTTGTCAGAGCTGATTATTCACAGTGCATAGTGTGAAAAGCTCCTCAAACTCAGTGATAATATAAGCAATATCAACTAAATGTTCATGAGATGATGAATGATAAATAAATTAAAAGAGGTAAATAAAAATAAGTGATCATAGGTTAACATTGATCCATACAGAGATTTGTTCTTCCAGTGCTTTAAGAAAGTAAATAATAAGGTTGTAAAACTGTGGACCTAAGGAAAATAAAATAGCATATCCTTGTCATTTGACATGGGAGGTGGCTCAAAGCACTGTGTAGTCTTAAATAATATATGTACTGTAGTCTCTGGGCAGTGATGCTAATGGGAACTTTCAATGAGGAAACCTTAAAAATTGGGTCTCTTGATAGATTGATAGAGGTATTGCTTCTGACAGAAGATTCAGCTGAGAGTAACAGACAATAACATGGCTGATTACAAAGCAGAAGATGCAAATTTGACCACATTTCTATGCATTAAACTGGCTTAGGATTTCTTGGATTTTAATATAAAATACAATGAAGTGTTTCAAATCAGATTCTTCTATCTTGCTGGGTATTAACAAATCACACTATGCAAAAAGCAAAGGAGGAGGAAAAACATGTTGAACAAAGCCTTGCCTGGGAAGAAGGATAAAATGTCTGAAGTACAGAAAGGTATGTATCGCACATCAGCAACGAATGTAGTACGGCCAATTGACATCCCACTGATTAATATTTTTATATGCAGATACTGCCGTTAATTAGGAAAATAGCAGCCTTCTCCCCCTCCCCTCACTTGTAGTTAGGCTGTTATTATAGCTACACTTGCACTATACATTTAATAAAGTTTTATCCCACTTTAAACAGTCATAATGTAGCCTTCTTAGACTTTACCGATTGGTTGGGTGAGCGTTGTTTCCGGACGGGAGGAAGGAAATCAAATGACACTGAGGTTTGGTTCAGAGAAAGAGTTTATTCTGCTCTCCGGATAGCAGAAGGCACTGTGTGAATCAGTTCACAGCAAGCACAAAAGCAAGGGAAATTGCATACAGTATATATATCCTCCAGGCACCCTCTCCCCCCTTCCCCAGGAATCCAGCCACATCAGCTTATACACGTAAGTTGACATCCATGACCATAAACAGAAGTTCCTGTTCCTATACTCTTGACCATAAGATGTTCCTGTTCCTGTATTCCTTATCTTGGGGTAAGAAGGTCACCAACTCTAAGAGCACTCCTGGTGCCGTTCCTGGGCGTGGGGGCTGACAAGGTCTGTCAGTGTGGTCAGGATGTAAGATAAGACCCAGATGTGCCATCCCTGCTCCACTTGGAACTGACAAGGCCATCCATCATTACCAGCCTTCATGGACTGATAAAGGAGAGAGCTTTGTTTATACAGCTGGGTTCCTGTTATACATTTGCTCAAGTGCTCAAGTTAATGGCTTTTAGCTAATGCATCCTTGGAGAAGAAAAAATGGAGATTTTGGGGCCCATTTCAGACTGACTGCAGAGTCAGGTTTTAGATTTGGGAAACCCATTCCTTCAATAACTCCCTTCCCAAAGAATCTTGGGAACTGTAATTTGCTGAGAGTGCTAGGAGGCTGCTATTTTATTTTTGTAAGCTGACTGAATGCCAATATGATGGAAAAGTGGAATAAATAAATATTCATATTCTGTAATGTGAAATGCACTCTGCACTTTCAATTACCTCCCCGCCCCGCCCCCCCCCCCAGCCCGGTAGATTAGCCATTCATGTTGAATAATCAGAACTTTCCTAATGGGTGCTGCTATGCAGTTGGTTGTTCAATGTCCTACCCAACTGCTTTTGTGAGGACTGTAGGGAACACTTTGTACAACTTGAATTTGGTCAGGGAAACAGAAGGAAGTTAAAAATGTTTTAGCAGGTTGGCATAGGCAGTTGGGTAGACATCAGGAGAGATTGTGTTCTGGGGCTCCTGATGGTTTGAAATTAATACAGCCTGCTTGCTTACTACCTCTCAGCCAATATACAAAGGAAGTCACTATTTCACTAGTTGAAAGCCCATGCAATTTAAATAAAAGATAGTCCAACATAATAGAAGAGTGTTGCTTGAAAAAAGTGACCCCAATGCAGGTAAGCGCAGAAGCAAAAACTTTTTGCAATACTTTGTTGGAAACTACCCATAGTGGCAGGGGCAACCCAGCCAGATGGGCACCATATAAATTCTTCTTCTTCTTCTTCTTCTTCTTCTTCTTCTTCTTCTTCTTCTTCTTCCACAAGATTATAAAGTGGCACCATCGTTGGGGGAGGGGGTCAGGTGGGAGGTCAGAGACATAACAAATTACAGTGGTACCTCAGGTTACATACGCTTCAGGTTGCACACTCCACTAACCTAGAAATAATGCTTCAGGTTAAGAACTTTGTTTCAGGATAAGAACAGAAATCGGGCTCCGGCGGCACGGCAGCAGCGCGAGGCCCTATTAGCTAAAGTGATGCTTCAGGTTAAGAACAGTTTCAGGTTAAGAACAGACCTCCAGAACGAATTAAGTACTTAATCTGAGGCACCACTGTACTTTGTTTTGCAGAGGAAGCTCTGTTCCGTAATTTATTTTGAAAAGAAACAAAATAATACAGGGAGGATGGCCATTTGTCCCTCTTTTGTGCCATAATTTGAGACCTTTTTTCTTTTAAGGCTGAGCATCTATTAGGTTCATCCCACATCTTCTTTATTCAACATACTTTTATGGCAAACAATTTATTGTGGTCAGTGCAATGAAATTTATTTTTCTTTTGCTAAGTCTGCAGTATCCTCTTCTTTCAAAAAGATTATTCTTCAGAAGCTTGGCCTGGAATCTGCTCACTTGTTGGGAAGTGAGCAGTTTGCCTGATAGTTCTAAACTATAACCTCAAGAACTTTCATCACCGCTGCCTACATGGAGATGATAAATGTTATACCAGACACCTTTGCAATTTACTGTTATTCCATGTTAGTCACCTTATTATTCTCTTGAAACATGCACATGAAATTGCTTTATGGGACTGGATTAACAGCACAATCCTATGCATGTCTTTTTAGAACTAAGTCTTAATTGAGTTCATTGCGGCTTACCCTTAGTTAAATGTGCATAAGATACAGCCTTAAAAGAGTGAATGATTCTCTTGAATGTGTCTTTCAGCTACATAATATCACTAGATGATATATGTTGCTATCATCACACTTCTGGGATAAGAGAACCCTTTCCATTCCTCTTTCACAGTTCAAGTGAATTAAGATTTTATAGCATTAAGTTATTTATTTGGTTCCATCTCTATTAAAATGCAAAGTAACAAACCAGCAAGTGCAAAGGGTATGGCTTACTCAATGTCCATCACTTTCCCTTCAAATGTATATTCAAAATAGACTTAACACAGCAATCCTTCTGGATTTTTTGTTCTAAGGATGAAAATTAGTAGTTTTTTAAAAAAATAATAACACAAGCAGATCATGAAACACAAATTCATTGCCAATAGATGGCAGCATAACTCTTCTCATTAGCTTGCCAAACAATTTTTCAGGTGCCAGTTGGTGGATGTTATTATCGGGAATAAGGGCTACTAAACTTGATTTTCCCCAGTTCTCAATTTATTTGTCTGTCTTACTCTTTTGATTTGATTTATTATTTCTATCCCATTTTTCTGTCCATGGACACTCAAAGTGCTTTACAAGATTAAAAACAGTAAGAGATTTAAAACACAGATTGCAGAGAATCACCATAAAACAAATAGCTTAAGACAGCAGTAGCTAAAACCAAATCTAAAGTATATAGATTAAAAAGCCCAGTTACAGCAAATCACAAAAATGCAAGAGGCAAAGGTTTGCAGAAACAAACCCAGTTTTGAGTAAGGATCTAATTGCTGAAAGAGACTGTCCCATATAGCATTATGTTGAATATGAAAGTGCTAGCATCAAAGAGAACAGTCAATACCAGCAGAGCTTAATTTCTAGTCAAGAGATGCTGGAAGTCTAATCCATGTAAAACAACAGCCTTTGATATAGATGCCCTTTCCCCTAGCTAATCTCTTTGTGTAGACAATTTACTTGGTGGTGTTGCATGCACTTTGAACCTGATAGGGGCACTATCCTCTGCTTTCAGTGTCCCAATGTGAAGCTCTTTCTTAACCGAAGAGTTTTGATGTGAATAAGAATCAATACATTGAGAGAATTCATAAAGGCACTAGTAAAGTCCAATTATTGCTGGGGGGGGGCAGGGGAATAGAATAAATTCATGTTTGATGAAAACATGTGCTTGTAAAACTTGCTATAGCATCTGCTACAAAATATGTGGATTTCATTCTTGAGTTTCTCACATAAAGGTCTAAAAGAAAAATACATTTTTAAACCTCATATACCCATAAACAAGTGGTGGCAGAGAAAGTATGGCCATTCATGTTTCCTTCTTTGTTGATTTGATAGCATGTTAAAGGACACTCCTTTTGCCACTATGTATTATAGATTAGGACACCTACTATATTTAGCATCGGCCAGGACATAAATATATATCTACTGACAAAAGTCCACACCGATCATGCAAGCAGAGAAAAGCAGACTTGATAGTCCCATTTGGCAGCATCCAGCTTTTCGTTATTACATATGACTAGTGGCTATCTACAAAAGTGGATGTCCGTATTGATCTAGAATCAAGTCAGGTGCAGAGTACATTGACCCCTATATTCTTCTCCACACCTCAGCTCTCGACACTGCTTTCTTGAGCCCTTTCCTTGAACCAGCACTTTAAGTAATTTATCAGAGACAAGGGAAATTATTTGAAAACACTGGAAACCATGGGAACTACATTTCCTACATCTGCTGGCTGACCATGTCCCAAATTAGAGGTGAGTAATGTTCCCAAAAGACTCCTTAGATTAACTCAGAAGTTGTCTGATTTCTGCATTCCCAAATGTGGAAAACTCTGATAACAGCAGATGCAAAAGTCACGGAGGAGACAATGTTCTTTGTCACCATCACAGCACAGACCTTCAATATGGCTTCTAGGTAGATTAGCTGCAAGTCTTCACCCATCTGTTCTACAGCATTGTTCCTAGTGCTTCATTGCCCACCACTTGGAAACCCAATACAAGTAAACTAGGTCTCACTTAAGTGGAACCAGAGATCAACCAGGACTTTGAGAGGACATCTGCAGATATTGTTTGGAGATATCCTAAAATCAAGCTGTACACCATCTCAATTCATCAGCCTTTGGGTACGTGATCTATTTTATGTCCCCAGCCCCTGTGACATCTATGAGACCCAAGCAGACCAACCTGCATTCAGCAGATAAACAATCTGTACATAACAAACAGATCATGTCAGGGATGTGACTGAATTAAACGCCTGGGAAGAGTCAGACTCTGGAGCTGAAGCAATGCCTGTACAAAGGGAAACAGGACAGGGTCTGACTCTGGAGATGAGGAATTGCAGCCACAGCCAGAAGAGGAGTGGGCTAGTTCGGTCCCCCTTCACCAAGAGTTCCCAGACTTGGAAAGCTCACAGGCAGAGGGAGGGGAGGAGATAGATGACATTGAGGAGGTTGCTATGCAACTAGGAAGCAGGCAGCATTTAGAGGAATCTTTGTTTGATAGCGGGGGGGAGTTCACCCACCTTCTCCTCAAACCAGAAGAGCTGTAGGGATTAAAATGCAACAGAAGTGTAAGGGAGAAAGGACTGGACTCTGGCGCCCTTTGTGCTGTGACAGGGCAGAGACTCAGAGTGACCAAGTCGTAGCTAATGGCGGCAGACCTGGAGCCACTCTATAGATGTAAATTGTAAATAAACGTACATAAAACTGCCCGAGACTCATTTTAATTTTTATCAGAGCTTGCTTGCTTGCCTGCCTGAGATCATTACAGGTCATAACAGTCTATTCACCCATATATTCCCTTCAAACAACCCCATATGTACCAAATTCAGTGTATGAACCTCTGTATGTGCCAGTTCTAGTGTACACAGGGACTCACGAAAACCTAACATGGATCTGTTTCTGTCTCAGTCATGTCAAAGGAAACTGCTTAAAGATAAAGACTAATGTAAGTGACACCTTCAAAACTGAAGACATTTCTGGTGGAAAGGTACCTGAGAAGCAATATCATTCTTAGGCAGTGGGGACCCCAGGAGTGATTATTCACCTAAGTATTCTCTGAGAGGCTGGTTATCTTCTCATTGCAATTACTACTGCCACTAGTTGGACAGCTACTATTGGTTAAGTATACTCATATGTTGCTTCTATGGCATCATTTTTATTCCATGTAAGACTTTTGATAATGTTTAGAATTATTCTCAAATGCTCAGCATATTCAAATATGCAATTAACTAACAAGTCTAATTTGTGAAATTAGTCTGCCATTCTAAAGTGTGAGAGCCAGCATTATATTTCTAGTGCAGAGACCATTAATTTCCATTCCTTTAAAAAATTCCTTCTTGATGATCGTTTGCTAATTTTATCAGGGTACTATTTTCTGAAGAGATTACAATGAACATTATTTTACTGGTCATGGCAAGCCTTCAATTACTGGGCTTTAATGCTGTGGGTATTATTATCCTGTTATCAAGTCATCTTCCCCCCTTTAATTTGCTTCTACAAGCTATTTATTTATTGCAAGGTACAATAAGCACCTATTTAAAAAATATTCTTGCAATACTAGTAACCAGGATCTTAAAATGCATAACCTTTAAAGGCCTATAATTAGGGCTCAGCTGCATTTTTGTGGCAACACATTTTTCCAGTGAAAGGTGATATTTTGGAGAGCTCAAAGGTTTTTTTTCCTGAAAAAAGATGAACGTCCTGGGGGTGGGGCCCCTAATTCACTAAAAAATTGGGGTTGCTCCCCTCTCTTGGCAAAGAATAGAGGAAATCCTACTCAGCTCCATATATTGATGAGGGTCAATTCTCCAAAGGTGGCTGCAGCAACCAACTCCAAGGAAAGCAATCCTCAGCATGATATGTGAAGCCTGAGGAAGAGAATTGTGTGGCACGTAACACTGCGTAAGGCAAATATTTTCTCCACTGTTTGATTGCCCCCCACAAAGATTGGCAACATGAAGTAGGGATCTTTTCAGGTGGAATGAAATGTTTTGCAAAAAAGGGGGGAAATGATCCATGTCAGCTCTGCCTTACTTACTCTGCATATTTTTGATAGAGTGTACATAACCAACCAGTGAGAGATTTTACTCATGAAATTAAAAGACGCCTGCTTCTTGGGAGAAAAGCGATTGCAAACCTAGACAGCATCTTAAAAAGCAGAGACATCACCTTACTGACAAAGGTCCGTATAGTTAAAGCTATGGTTTTCCCAGTAGTGATGTATGGAAATGAGAGCTGGACCATAAAGAAGGCTGATCGCTGAAGAATTGATGCTTTTGAATTATGGTGCTGGAGGAGACTCTTGAGAGTCCCATGGACTGCAAGAAGATCAAACCTATCCATTCTTAAGGAAATCAGCCCTGAGTGCTCACTGGAAGGACAGATCGTGAAGCTGAGGCTCCAATACTTTGGCCACCTCATGAGAAGAGAAGGCTCCCTGGAAAAAAAACCCTGATGTTGGGAAAGATTGAGGGCACAAGGAGAAGGGGACGACAGAGGACGAGATGTTTGGACAGTGTTCTCAAAGCTACAAACATGAGTTTGACAAAACTGCAGGAGGCAGGGGAAGACAGGAATGCCTGGTGTGCTCTGGTCCATGGAGTCATGGAGAGTCGGACACGACTAAACGACTAAACAACAGCAGCAGCAGCAGCAACAAAACAACACATAGCCAACATTTCCCACTGCCTCTTCCGTTTCCAGAGGGTGATGCTTGTGGAGTGCTTATTGGCTCTGTGGAGCCTTCAATGTAGGGTTCCTTAAGGTTCAGTTTCATCCCCTGTTCTGTTTAATATCTACATGAAACTGCTGAGTGGGGTTATCCAGAGTTTAGGAGTACATTGTCATCAACATATCACTGACACACAGCTCTGCTTCTCCTTTACATTTGCAGGGGTGACAGTGGATGTTCTGGACCGTTGACTTGCCTCCGTAATGAGTTGGATGAGAGACAACAAACTGAAGCTCAATCCAGATAAGGCTGAAGCACTGTGTGGATGGTTCCCTAGACAAAATGGATGGGAGGTTTGCTCTTGATGGGGGTTACAGTTCCTCTAAAGGAGCGGATAGGTAGCTTGGATCCTTTTGAGACTCAAGTGGCTACAGTGGTGTATAGTGCCTTCTATCAGCTTAAGCCGGTGACACAGCTGCACCCCTATTTGGACAGAGATAGACTAACTTCTGTTGTCTGTGCTCTGCTAACCTCTAGGTAAGATTACTACATGTTATATATATTGCTGCCTCAGAATGTGGTTCAAAAACTTCAGCTGGTGTAGAATTTGGTGGCCAGGCTTTTCACTGGGGAGAGACGGTTTGAGCATATTACACCAATCCTAGCCCAACTGCACTGGCTGACACTTAGTTTCTGGGCCCAATTCAAAGTGCTGGTTTTGACCTATAAAGCCTTAAAAAGCTCAGGAGTATCATATCTCAAGGACCACTTCTCTCCATATGAACCTACCCAGATCCTGCAATCATCATCTGAGGCCCTTCTTCATGCATCTCCCTCCTAGAGAGGTCTGTAGGAGAATGGGCTTTTTTCTGTGATGGCTCCCCATTTGTGAAATGCTCTTCCCAGGGAAGGAACTTCTTTATAATCAGGCCTTGAGCTGCTCAACATTCTATGTCCTTTTAAATGTGTTTGTGGGAGGGGGGTTATTGGTTTGTTTTTGTTTTATTATGTACTTTGCATTGTTCTTTTGTATTTTAAGGTTGTGAACCACCCTGCGATCTTTGGATGAAGGGTGGTTTGCAAATTTCAATAATTAATATACAGATATAGATATAGATATATAAACACACACACACACACACACACACACACACAGGATGCTAGACTACATTGGTCTTTGGTCTAATTCAGCAGGACTCTTCTTACCTTCTTATTCAACCCAACATGCTATAGTATATGCCTTAACGTTATTACCTTTAAAAATCAGGGGACATATATTTTGTTAACCCCCTCCAAAAAAAACCAACAACAACAACCTAGTTAAAAGTTACACTAAAGATGAACTGGAGCTTTGGGAGGTTGTACATATAGCTCTATATTCACACATATTCAGTAATATATGTATGCACAGGTGTTAAGGAGCACTGAATACATATATGATAGTCCTGAACTGTTTAAGGCTTTATAGGTCTAAACCAGCACTTTGAATTGGGCCCATGCAACTCAATACACTACTAGATGCCCTTAAGACCAATTCCCATGATCTAATATGCATGTCACAAATATGGATTCCATTGATGTAAAGCCCTAAATGGTTTGTGACCCAATCACCTAAAAGAGCTACTTCCCCTGTATCAATCATGTTAGATTCTGTGATCTGTAGGTGGGGCCTCACTGGTGATGGTGATGCCACCAAGGGCTGCCTTGTTGACAGGGCCTTTTCAGTGGTGATACTACTTTTGTGGAATGCCCTACTAGTAATGTATGACTGCCTCCATCATTATTAACTTTCAGGAGGCATTTGAAAACATTCCTGTTTACACAGACGTTTGGCAGCTGAAGAACACTGTTCCTGGCAACCCTGAGATCACTGGATGAAAGAACATTTTTAATTTTTACTGCTTTTAGAAGTTTTTTTTTTTAACCAAAACTGTTTTTAGATGTTTTTAGCTGTAACTGTTTATAGACTGTTTTACTTGCTTTTACAAATGTGGATGTGTTTCTGTGCTCCTTTGGGAGGGAGGGCAAAACATAAATGCAATGGATAAATAATAATAATAATTTAAAATAATATTTTATTTTATTTTATTATATATACATAAAAGTTGAAAAAGAGTATCAGTGTCCATCCATGCAGCTATGTTCCTTTCTTATTTAGGCTGATTTACCACATTTGCCTTCAGCCTGAACTAGAATGCTAGAACTGTGACATTATAATTACCTGTTTTCAAGCTTACCTTTCAAGCTGGGCTCAGTAGTTTCACTTAAAATAATAATAAAGCAGAGTTAGGGTTTTGTGGTTTTTTTAGGTGAGAGGAATAGGGTTTTTTAAGAAGTTCAAAGTAAGCCAGAGGCATTTCCATCCTCTCTGGGTATGTTGTGAGCTGCTTGCTGTACTTCCAATAATCTGATGTTTTAACAAAAAGCTAAAGGAGAATTCTGCCTAAAATCAAACTCTGAAGTTGGTTGTTCATTTGTGCCTAGTAGCAATTTTCATTGAGTTTTCTGGTGTTCAACCTCTGTGTGCCCTTCAACTTACAAGCATAACACAGGTGCAATGAAAACATATCCAAAGGCACGATACACAGGAGTTCAGTCTGGTAGGATCTTGATAAAGCTACAATTACATAGTTGGACATCTCTCTGCATATCCTTCTTTCATGCATAGTTTCTTTTTAAAAACAACAACAACAGAAAATCAGCCCTCACAAGTCTGATTTTAAATATTTCTTTTTAATTATAAGTACCGTATTTTTCGCCTTATAGGACGCACTTTTTCCCCTCCAAAAATGAAGGGGAAATCTGGGTGCGTCCTATGGGGCGAATGCAGGCTTTCGCTGAAGCCTGGAGAGCGAGAGGGGTCGGTGCGCACCGACCCCTCTCACTCTCCAGGCTTCAGGAAGCTCTGTGCAACCCTCGGGAGACCGGCTCCGAGGGTTGCGCAGAGCTGCCTGCAGTCCCCGGCTCAGCACAGCTCTGCGCGGCCATCGGGAGCGGGGCGCTAAGTCCTGCCCCACTCCGGATGGCGGCACAGAGCTGCCTGCAGTCCCGGGATCAGCGCAGCTCTGCGTGGCCACCTGGAGCTGGGGGCGAAGCCCCGCCCTGCTCCCGATGGCGGCACAGAGCTGCCTACAGTCCCGCCCCGCTCCCGATGGCAGCGCGGAGCTGCCTGCCGTCCTGGGACTGCAGGCAGATCTGTGCCGCCATCCAGAGCGGGGCGCTAAGTCCCGCCCCGCTCCAGATCTGCGCCGCCATATGGCAGCGCGGAGCTGCATGCCATATTTGTGACATGCATATTAGATCATGGGAATTGGTCTTAAGGGCATCTAGTAGTGTATTGAGTTGCATGGGCCCAATTCAAAGTGCTGGTTTAGACCTATAAAGCCTTAAACAGTTCAGGACCATCATATATGTATTCAGTGCTCCTTAACGTCTGTGCATATATATTACTGAATGTGTGTGAATATAGAGATATATGTACAACCTCCCAAAGCTCCAGTTCATCTTTAGTGTAACTTCTAACTAGGGGTTTTTTTTGGGGGGGGGGTGTTAACCAAATATATGTCCCCTGATTTTTAAAGGTAATAACGTTAAGGGATATACTATAGCATATTGGGTTGAATAAGAAGGTAAGAAGAGTCCTGCTGAATTAGGCCAAAGACCAATGTAGTCTAGCATCCTGTGTGTGTGTGTGTGTTTATATATCTATCTCTATCTCTATATCTGTATATTAATTATTGAAATTTGCAAACCACCCTTCATCCAAAGATTGCAGGGTGGTTCACAACCTTAAAATACAAAAGGACAATGCAAAGTACATAATAAAACAAAAACAAACCAATAACCCTCCTCCCACAAACACATTTAAAAGGACATAGAATGTTGAGGCAGATCTGCACTGCCATCCAGAGCGGGGCGCTAAGTCCCGCCCCGCTCCAGATGGCGGCGCAGAGCTGCCTGCAGTCCCGGGATCAGCGCAGCTCTGCGTGGCCACCGGGAGCGGGGAGCAAAGTCCCACCCTGCTCCGGATGGCGGCGCAGAGCTGCCTGCAGTCCCGGGATCAGCGCAGCACTTCTCCCCATCGCCAGCCCCACAAGCTCGGGGGACAGCAGGGAGGCACAGCGTGCCTTCCCACTGTTCCCCGACCTGGTTCTTCCAGCCCCGCACCTGGGGGGGAAATAATTTTTTTTCTTTATTCCCCCCCCAAAAAAAAACCTAGGTGCGTCCTATGGGCCGGAGCGTCCTATGGGGCGCAAAATACGGTATATAGTATCAAGTTAGGGCTAGGCAAAATGAATGACTTACTTTTCCATACTGGAGTCAAAGCAGAACCTTGTGCAAATATTAGATATTACTTTGGAGCCAAAATTGTGTGGATTTGATCTGTCCATGCGTTGCTAAATAGATAAAATAAATTAATCTAATGAATACTTGAGTATTTAACTTGTGCCTTTTCTTTGGCCGTGGGTGGGTGGTGGGGGTGGGTTTAAAAGGTTGGTGCGAATAAAGGGGGGAAATTGCTTGATCATGCATGGTGGGGGTGAGAGATTGTGGTGGGAAAGGGCCATTTATATGAGCTTTTTTAGTATACTGTAGTTCTGCTTCAAATATTTTAGAAACAGAAATGTCATGTGCTACCATAAACATTATATATAAATGGTATATACATCACTTCTCAGCCTTTGGGCTAAGATCAAGTGTACTACATTATAGGGGTGTTTACAAATTACATTCAACAAGTGAACAATCTATGTACCTGTGCAAACCATAGCTGAGCTGAAGATTCATATGGTTATTCACACAGAGAATCACAGGGTTGGAAGGGACTTGGAGGATCATCTAGTCAAACCCCTTGCAATGTTATGTTGCTGTCCCTTATGGGGTTCAAACTTGCAACCTTGGTGTTATCAGCATCACGCTCTAACCAACTGAGCTATCCAGCAGGACTATTAAATGCCTGAATAAACAAAGAGTTAAGATGTAGAAATTAGCAAGTGTGCACTCATTCACACAAACACTTGTCCGTGTGTAGAAACAGCTTGTACCTGTGTTCAGTGTAACACGTGAATAAGCTTTCAGTAACATCTAAATGTCATGGAGTAAACGTGTGTGTTTGTAGACAACTAAGTTCTATGTAGGATAGACCTATTTAAATCAATGAGCCTAAGCTAGTCATTGTCATTAATTTAATGGGTTTTCTAGGCAAATCATGAGTGGTGGTCTCCTCATGGAGAGGGGTGATTCTATTATTCCTGCTTTCCCTGCAGTTCACCCAAAAATTGTCTCCAGAGGGTTGGAGGATAATATGTGAAGTTTCACATGACGCTGTATGGAGAAAGGGACTTCAGTAAAATAAATAAATAAAATGCTCTCATTTTTCCCCTTCTTGAGCAGCAGCTTCCACTGGAATACCCATTGCAAATACAGAAGGAAAATTTCCATTCTGGATCTAATCAATGGGAAATATGCTCCCAGGATCCCAGCATGTGCCCATGTACTTTTCTATACACTCCCCTCTCTTTCAAACATTATAGGAAAGTTTTGGTTTAGTTAACACTGTGGAACTGCATGGATCCATATTTTCTGTAACGTGTGAAGGTGCCTGAATAATCCAAGCAAAGAGTCACACTTACATCAGTCACTGACTGGCGATAGTCTGCCTGTGTAAAATGCCAATCACAAATCAGACTCTACAGGAAGAGGTTTTGTTGCTATCGTTGCACCTTGTGTTATTTTAACTACAGTACTGTTCAATGGAGACCATTCACATGGTTAACCTTGGGTCACCAAGTGATATGGTACAAGTGATGTACATGCCTGAAAGTATTAAATTAACCATTAGGCATTCATTAACCTGCTTGATTTGACAAAATTTTTCATTAACTCTGAAAAATGTCATGTTTTCCATGTAAAATGTTTTGTATTCTGTCTTCCTAGTACTGTTTTAAAGGATGTTATTTGATTATGCTCCTTCCATATTTCTTAGTTACCAGATAATTATTTATTCTCTATCTCTCTATGCCTCCTAATTTTGTCTTCAATGTGTCATTTGTCTTAGTTCTTCCAGCATGTTAGACATTACCACTGAGCACTGCTTAGTTTGGAAAGGTTAATGGGTTGTAGCTACTATCAACCCTATTTTATGCTTTTCTGACAATGTATGTTACATGAACTGGCATTCCACAAATGACATCAGTCTCTACTCACTGATGACTCCCATTTATTTTTATAAAATGGAATTTTGAACTAAGCAGGGTTGGCACTAACCTTAATCATAAATGTTTTGCTGCGATCAAAGATGTTTTGCACTCTTCCTTTTAATGTTTTCTTTTAAAAGTGTTGTGCCATCCTCTAGCATTCTACAACCTGATCCCTAAATTAGCAAGCTTCCTGGAATACCAATGAGAGGTTGTCATGTCAAGTCCTTCCCTTAGGTCTCTAGATGCATACCAGCTGGGGAAGCTGCCTGTGGAGTGTCACAGAGCAGTGTGCTGCTATTTCCTTAAGTTAAAAGGAAGGACACCCATGCACCTTGGCGATCTCATAAAAATTATCAAGCCTCTCCCCTGGAGGTAAGAAAATGTACTGCTTCTTTCACAGAGTGAAGAGTTTCATGAAATCAGTGGATGAGGTTTAACACTCTTATTAACCAAATTTTAGCCTTATTCCAACCTTCCTACCCCACCCAACACTATAGGCACAAATCTTCCCCCATTTATTTCAATGATTGGAAATACTGTATGTAAAAAAACCCTCACCCTCACAATTGTCATACAGGCTGATCCGACACATGTCAGCATGTGAAGCGGCAGCTAGGAGGGATTGTGTGAAACCATCCCACTGTGTGTAAAGTGCCCTTTCAATTTTTGTTACCATTTTTGCAAGTGTTACAGTGGCTAGCAACTGAGCTGGCACATGTGGATACACCTTTTAAATCTTTGCTGGCTTTCTGAGAGGATGCATATGACTTATTTATTTATTTATTTATTTATTTATTTCCTAAGAGAGTTTTCTTTTAATCATTATATATAATCATTATATAGCTTGGCAAAAATTAACAATAGCTGCATATCCTGCATGCAAGACAAATCATTACAATGCCAGATCACTGTATTTCCTAACCCATTCTTAGCTTCTTCTGAGCGCTTTCCCCCCTGGTACTTCCCTTTTTCATGAGCTTTTGATAGCAGTACAATTATTTTCTTCCATGACTGGTTTGCACTCTTCTGATTGCCTTTAAAAAAAAACAAAACCTGGATTGCACTGCAGGGTAGATGCATGTTCTGCTTCACATGACCTTTCAACAGCATAATGGTCATTTTATCTGCTCTCTTGTGAATGGAAACTTCTTGTTCCTTTAAGGTTTGATAACCAGGGCTGCATTCACATGGCAGTCTATTCCATTTTCATGACAGTTCCCTAACACTTAATTTCCACATTATATTTGAGCTTTCACACGATGCAGAAGCCACTTGAGAAACTCTATCGTGCATGTTTAGCACTCATTTCTATATTATTTGCATTTTTTTTCCTGGAAGAAAAGAGCATGGAAATTAGCACTAAACTTTCATCCAGTTTAGGTCTGGAACTGACGCCATGTGAATGCTCAACTATAATGCAAAGCTTAACAAATAGGGAAAAGTCAAGAAAATGGAACAAACTGCCATGTGAATGCAGCCCAAAGGTGCCCGTCTTTGCTATGGTGACTTTTTTTTTAGATAGGGATCTATCTAAACCAGTGACCTTTTTGCCGAATGGGCAGCCACCGTTGCCTTGCCAAATGCACTGGGCAATTTTCAAACATTGGCGGGAGATTGAGGTGGCCTGTTTGGGAATGCCTATGCTAATATAGTGAGATTTCAATTTAATTATGTTTTCCATATCCATTCTGCTGTAATTGTACATTTGGCTTGCTATTGATTTATTTGTTTACTGCATTTATATGCTTCAGCCTTGCACTCAAGGCAGTTTACAGTTTAAAATAATGAGCTACAGTTTAATAGACTCAGAACAAAATGAGAAAGGACGAGGGAGGGAAGAGGGAAATAAGCATATTCAGATACGATGGCCACTGTATGAGGCAGTTCTGGGAGGGGGAAAGCTAAAGGGTTGTTTGGTTCTATCCAGATCATGGTTAAAGCAGGAACATAACATGTCTTCTTATACCAAGTCAGAACACTAGTGTATCTACTTCAGTGCTGCCTACTCTGACTGACAGAAGTTTTCCTGTATTTTAGGCAGCAGTCTTTCCTAGACTTACTTAACATTGCTGGGGATTTAACTTGAGTCTTTTCAGCATGCGGCTCAAATTCTATACCATGAACTATGTTACTTTTCAGTTAAGGTAACAGGACAGTGTCACTGGATCCATTCTTGATACTCACACATTCAGAGCAACATCAACAAAGGGCCTCCTAGTCATGGTCAGTTCAATTTTTGTAGATAGGAACTCTATATCAAGGAGTCACAACTTGTTCTATGTGTAGTTTTAGAGATGGAGCCACAGCCACAATCCCATCCTTCTGCTACCTTTGTTACAGATCTGGTGAACAAATCAACTGAGATGAAGATGACTGAAAATATAAATAAAAAGCCATACAACTGCAGCAGAATGAGTGCCTCATCTCTTTGACTTTTGGTTAGGGCCTTCTCAGTGGCTGCTCCTAGACTTTAGAACATCCTAGAGAAGCTAGACTGGCTCCCTCCTTGTTTTCCCTCTGCCAGCAGGGGAAGGCCTTATTCCAACAGGCTTCGGGAAACTTGCTGCTTTTGGTTTGTTGGGTGTTTGAAGGAAAGGACTTTTAATAGTGCTGTGCTGTTTTTACTATTTGTATTTCAATAGATTTGTTTTTATATTGTTTTAAGTCTATTTGTCACTTTCTAGCTTTTGTGTTGTTTAATCTGTGTAAACTGCCTCAATCCCCAGCCTAGGGAAAAGACAGCATACAAATATATTCTTCTTTCTTCTTTGGCAATCACTCGTAGCTGAATAAGATTGTCTTCCTAAACACAGTTTTAACAGTGAGTCCGTAAGTGACTGTGGAGCCAATTCTGGATCCACATGTCCTTCCACAGTGGGGACATAGGTTTCTGGGTGGGAATCAGTCTAAACCCTCCTCCTTCCTGCAGCTAGGAGCCCTTTGAAAAATGTTCCCCATTAGTGTTGAGGCTCGTAGCCACACCAGCAGAGGGGGTGTCATTAGACTTACCCTGGAGAGGGAAGGTATAAGTCTCCCTCCCTCTGCACAGGCTTCTCCATTAGGATGACTTTAATTAAGTAAGAAAAAAGTAAGCTATATGCTACATATGCAGCAAACATCAAGTTTGGCCCTAAAGGCTTATAACAACTGCCAATGAGTTATCATTACCAAGAACTAGTTCTTTTCTGTTTTCTCTCTTTCCAACTATAATTTGTGAGTACCTCTTCTAAAAGAAAAGGGGGAAAAAACAACCCACAAAAATTTAGATTCCAGATGATTCTTTTAAAGGAAAGTCCTGGATTAAGAGCATGTTGTTAGTATTCAGCATAGCATACAGCAAGCTGGCACTTGCATTCTTTAGTGCATCACTTTAGATAGTAGTAATACACATTTTAATTGAATTTCCTTTACACTTCAGCCTGTAATCATAGGTTCAGGTTGTGTAGGATTAGTCCTGCTGGGGAAAACGTGCCTCTGCCTTTTTGTTGCTTGTATTTAGGGTTTGTGCAATCTCCATTTTAAAAAGGACAGGGGTCCTGAAATGCAGGAGGATCTGCATTCCGCCTGCGCTAATGGCTTCAGTGTGTCCTCCAAATGGTTTGCATCACTCTAAATTGAATTCCAGTAATTGCATATGCGGCACACTATTGCTGTTATTACATTGGTTGGAGTCTGCTTGGCATGAAAATAAGTGAACAAAATAAAGGAGATTCCAATGTGTATTGGTTGAAAATGTAACCCCTTGAATATCTTGATCCTTTCAAATTACTTCACTCCTCTCTGCACTGATGGACAATATCAGACTTGCATAGTAAAACTTTTACCTCTAATGAATAGGCTCAAGGATTTTTCACTTTGAAAACTGAGCAGTCCCATGAAAGTTAGCTGTCCTGTACTTTCCAGAATCTGGGAGTTGTTAGGAGACTAAGAGATGGATTTAGGGCAGTGTGACAGCTTCCACCACACTGGACGCTGGGCCTACGGGGCATAGCAGGGCATCACAACTATGACATAGTGAATTGAACTGTCCAGCAGGGAAGGGGGAGAAAGTAGATTCAGTTCATATTTCAAGGTGAACCTACCTAATTTGCACTTTTTGAAATGATGCATGAACCAAAACACTTCTCTGAATTTGCTGTGCAGTTATCAAGTCAAGTGATGTGTACAATAATGCATATATACTATAGTAAAGTGTGCATAAAATGTATATTAGTGAAAATAGCATTGAAAATGCATACTATATAGGGCAATTGCTTGGACAGAAATTTATATTAGGCAAAACTGCATTTAAAAATGAATGCATTAAGAGAAATGTGTACGAAAATGCTGATTAATCTTCATGAGGACCTTAAAACATCACAACTGATGGAGAGGTGAACTTAAGGTTGGAAAAATAATAATCTAAGAGCCCCCTAGTGTGGAGTACTTGAAAGAACTGTCAGCTCAAATTTTCCTTTCTGATTTCATTCATGAATAGGATGCTGTCAGATGGATTTGAACTTGTCCACTATTCCTGCATGGTGAAATAATCACCTAATTATTTCATCATGCTTCCACTGTAACATACATTGGACTCAGCAACATTTCACTATATTTCATATTTAAAGGGGAGTCTATATTCTGTGATAAAAAGACTGATGTGTTAAAAACCACCATAAAGTGATTGACTGATTATTTGTATCTCTATGTTTGTTTTTTGCAACATGGCAAGTAGATTGGTATTTAAGGATTTGTAAGCCTGTAGCAAGATTGGGATTTGCAAGTGGGACTGCAGGTTGTATATATGTTATTTTGATGCATTAAAAACATAGCAACAAATTATCTCTCGACACCAGACATTTAACAAATGCACCCTTCCTGAGAGATAAAAATCTAACTGAAGTTTAATGCTAATTTATTTCTGTTAACAGTAAAAATCCCTTTGCCAACTTTTCAACATGGAAAATCACAAGACTTTGCACTGTAATTTCCTCCACAGTTTTCATGGATTATAGCACTTGATGAAATCTGGAGCAGCATTCTAGCATACAGTTGTTCATTTTACATTGGGGGGAAAGAAGCATACATGCGCATAAAGAATGGTGACATGGTTGTATACCTATGAAAAAAAGTCACAGTTCCATAATGCAACAGGTAATGCAATGTAAAGTGAACATTCAGAAATGGAACAGAAATGCTAACATTATAACCAGGTAACCTAACACAATTGTCCCGGCATCTTAATGCATTCCAGGATTCTTTGTATATTCTTATACGTCTCTCTCTCTTTATCTCAACCAAAAACCTAAATCTGGCTTTCAAATGAGAAAATATAAACATCTATATTAAATGATCTTCTAAAACAATGGATAAACCAGGATAATATATTTATTACAGAGCAGTGTTGTTAGGAAAGTATATGTATCGCTAATGGGGAGGGAGATGCTGTAGAGATTTATGAAAGCCATTGGCAGAGCTTTGTGACTTCAGCCGCGGAAGAACAGCAGGCATTTTCTATGGCCTGAGTTTAAGGAATTTGACACAGGAAGCCCATAACAATGCAGCATCCTATTATGCAGAACATATTAGACTTTTCAAAATGATCATTTTAAATATTGAAGCTTCTTAAAAATATTTTTCAGAAGTTGTGGGGGTCAAAGGCAGATTTCAATTTCATGCCATTTTTGACGGGAGAAAAACATGAGAGCAAAAAGCAGAGACCTCATATTGTGGCTTTAATTATACTTAGACTTAAATAAGTACTAGGGATTGGGAATGCTTTTATAGAAGCACTAGAAAAGGAAGAATTTCTTTGCTTCTTCTCTTTCTCTAGCAGCACACATTATTCAGCTGCTTAAAATTCTTCAGGCAACAATATAGACTTGATTACAGCAGAGTAGATTATGATTTTCTGTTTGAAAGAATATTTAAGTTCATTATGTAGAGATCTTTGTGTGCTTCTGATTGTCTCCAGTGGTTAGGCATTTGAAACTCCAGGATTGCTGCTACTATAATCCAGCCCTAATAAAAATGTAGTGTATGCACTACTCAGTCAGGTTTGAGGCAGTTGTGAGCTATTCATATTGTATCCTCAGGAGAAGCCTGACATTTTCTACATTTTTAAATAAAGCGTATTCCTCTAGATAACATCAGAAGAAAAAGAGAAATATATTTTATTAAACTAGGGCATGTTGCAGGGTACAAAGGCTCCCAACTATTTAGTTCAAGCAGTTAATTTTCCTTCTTTTTCTTTAGCAATTATTCTTAATGGCTTAGTTAGATGCTGACAGTTGCCATAATAGCCTACAAGTGATAGAATGCAGTGTCCAATCTCAATATCCTTCAGCCCTCCTGCATTGAACGATTAAGACACATACATGAAAAGCAGTTTGAAAGACACATGCATTTGTCCTTGAATTCTGGTTTAAGTGGAGGTCAAATGGCCAAAGTATTGGGAAATTTTGGAACAAGATGGAGATAAATTGAAACTACAGAGTCATGAGAAATTAAAACCAAAAGTACGAGATTGGTTCCATTATTTTCAAATAATGGAGGTATACAAACAAGACAGGAAAATTGGCTTCCAGGTGGAGAAATCAAAATTAGAAACTGAACTGTTAGAACCCAATACTAAGAATCTGTCAAGAATGTATAATTTGCTGCTGAAATGGAATACACAAGACAAAACAGTCAAATCGGCCATGATTAAGTGGGCACAGGATATTGGTCATAATATTATGTTTGCTGACTGGGAATGGTTATGGAACACTGGTATAAAATTTACGGCATGTAATGCCTTAAAGGAAAATATTATGAAAATGATTTACAGGTGGTACATGACCCCAGTCAAGCTAGCAAAAATCTATCATGTGCCAGATAATAAGTGTTGGAAGTGTAAAGAAACTGAAGGTACTTTCTACCACCTTTGGTGGACGGCTTTCTGGGAAATGATATATAATGAAATGAAAAAGGTGCTAAAATGCACTTTCCCTAAGAAACCAGAGGCCTTTCTCTTGGGCATTAGTAACCAATTGGTGTCGAAGAAAGATAGAAACTTTTTCATGTATGCTACTACAGCAGCAAGAATACTCGTCGCCAAACATTGGAAGACTCAAGATTTACCCACCTTGGAAGAATGGCAGATGAAGGTAATAGACTATATGACACTGGCTGAAATGACTGAGAGAATCCGTGAACAGGGGAAAGAGACAGCAGATGAAGATTGGAAGAAATTTAAAACCTATCTTAAGAAATATTACAAAATTAATGAATGCTAAAATGTCGAGGTTCTTGAAAAGGAGATTACAGCGACAAAAGATTAAGTAAAAGAAAAGAACAAATAAGGAACTAAATTTGTTAAAAATCTAATTTAGGACTTGCTGAAATATTTTCTGGAATTGGGATGTAGAAAGGGGAGGTTTGGGGGAGTCAGAGAAAAGAAGTTTATGAAAAAAGGAGATGAACTTATAGATGTTTGTTTTGTCTTTTTATTTGTGTGTATTGTTTATAAAAAAAGTTGTAAAATCAATACAAATTTTATTTTTTAAAAAAAGAATTCTGGTTTAAGGGTGTTGAAAATGAGTACCAGTGTGGTGTAGTGGTTAAGAGTGGTAGACTCGTAATCTGGTGAACTGGGTTCACTTCTCCACTCCTCCACATGCACCTTGGGCTAGTCACACTTCTCTGAAGTCTCTCAGCCCCACTCACCTCACAGAGTGTTTGTTGTGGGGGAGGAAGGGAAAGAAGAATGTTAGCCACTTTGAGACTCCTTCGGGTAGTGATAAAGAGGGATATCAAATCCAAACTACTACTCCTCCTCCTCCTCCTCTTCTTCTTCTTCTTCTTCGTATTGCCATTGTAACTTTTCACGCTTTGAGCCTTTCTGTCATGCCCATGTGGGGTGGATGGCAGGTCAGTACACTTGCTCCAGGCCTCAGAGGGCTAAACCTGCCAGTGTGTGTGTGTGTGTGTGTGTGTGTGTGTGGCTTCCAGGGACCTGGTGCTTTTTTTTGTTTGAGTTTTTAACTTTATTCTAACAAGACTCCCACCCCAGACCTCAGACAATTTCTGTGTAGGCCTGCTTCATGTGTTTCTGCCTCTAAATAATAGTAGTCTCCTTCTCCAACAACATCCCACCAATTAGGAAAGCATCTGTAACTCCCACTTCTTGGTTGCCTGTGTATACACAGAGAAAAACCAAAAGTAGCCAGCCAAGAAGTTTGATGGCCGATCTGACACTGTCTTGTCCCTCCCACTTCCCCTTTTGGTAAGTGGCAGTGACGTGCAGTGCTGGGAAGATGCTACTGGCCAATATGTATGCTGTGGGATATCCAGCCTCATATAACCAATATGCTTTACTCTAATTAATGCATAAAGGGGTTAAGACCATAGAGTAAACTGTCCTGCTGGATTTAGCTAGGTCACTTCCCCTCACCTTGGGAGAAAGGATTATCAAGTTTTCCCACTGTCAGTCATTCCACCATGTGAACCCTACCAGTAAGGAGGTCTAAGCTGGATGCTCCAAGCTTAGACCATGTGGCTTAAGCAAAACATCTTTGTGTTTCTATACAAATAATTTAGAAACTCTCACCACTTTTGGAACCTCAGTCATACTGCCTTTGTTTTCTTACTACACATGAATCTGACCTTTGAAGAGTTTGTAAGTAAAACATTTTTAACTTACCAAACGTGTGCTCTTTTTCTTTGCTAAGGGAAGTGGGGAAATTTTGGAAGCACCTTAAAAGGGGGTATTTTAAAGGTCTAACAGCCTATACTTCCACACTTTGCTGCATATTTTATTATTTTAAATCTCAGCTGGGGTTCTCTCACCAAACAGTACTTGCCCTAAATCTTGATCTAGATATCCAGGGAATTCTCCTTTTAATTATTTACCTTTTGCTTTCCCAACCAACACATACTATGCGGAATGAAACAGGAGAAAAGAAGAGGAAGAATACAGGTATTCAGAGGGATTTTTTCAGTTAAAAAACAAATGAAGAGATGGAACCACCAAAAGACTACATATTTTCTAAGCTAGAATCTACCACATCACACATTTACAGAAAAAGATACTTGTCACTTTTCAAAGACGGTTGTAAAGTCATTCAGAGCTTGTGTTAGATAATGTTATTTCAGATAAAGCATTAAAAAAAAAGTCTCGCCTCCAGGTATACAGAGCAAGTTGAAAAGATAAGATTTGCAGTCTTCCTGAATAATCTAGACTCATAAGTATCAGTAAGGTCAGAGTTTTGCATGTGATCTACACAATAAATACTCTAATATATCACCGCCCCTCAGGCAGTTCAAGAAGTCTCTTCATGGTTCATGCATACAGCAGCTGGAAAAATTCTGATGAATGTTATTTTTAACAAAGCATTAGCATGCAAATTGATTAATTTCAAGGGAGGGGAAAGCACAGCTTGAACACTCTCATTCTTTTTTTATTGAAAATATGATACTTTAAAAACATGCTTTCTCTCTCAGAGCCAGATTGCCTTCCACATAACAGTTCTTCAAGTATGAAACTGTTGATTATGGCTGAACTGAATGTTTTCTGTTTTGAATGTTAAGTGAATGGATGTGCTTTTAGGGGAGCAGAAATGTTTTCCCCCAAAACCATCAATGCTGAAAATTCTCTTCCCTGCCCGCCCTATGAAAAAACTATGAAAACGCTTTTTATGAAGACTCCACATGGCTAAGAGATTTGGGCAGAGCATTTATTGCCAGCATGCATTAATCACACTCATTTAAGGAGCAGTTCAAACCTCATAAACTTTGTTTTTAACTTTTAATAGTTTTCTTAAATCATTTCTTATTATGCTGTTGATAGCTATTCGCAGACCAATCAGTGATGTGCAGACAATTCAGAACACAGCAGGCAACATGCTTGGCTTTTCTAGCACTTAATTAATGGGTCAGTTACCCATACAGAGTATGTTTTGTTTGCATTATTTTGAAGTCATTTTGGAATGGCAGCTGTTTTACTGCTACCTTACACCTCAAACATCCTTGCTTGATGTTTTAATGCTTAAAACCACGACTAGTGTCAATTCTTGTTCAGAAAATGCCAAGAAGAAACTGCAAAAGGAGATGCCTGAAATATGTTAAGTGTGAACTGACAACCTTGAAAATCAGAATGTACAGCAAAGAGGCAGGACTAATAGGAAATAAACCTTCATAACTAAGGAGGTACCAGCAAATTTATTATTGGGGAGGTTGATATAACAGCTGATGGAAACCATTATTACACAGTGTTTTTCTTTTTCTTTTTTAAAAACTGTAATTTAAAACAATTCACTCCTATCTGTGGTGTCTCCTTGATTATGGAATGTTTTACCCAGAGAGATGCACCAAACACCATAATTTTCATCTTTAGGTGCCTGGTCAATAGTAATTCTTCACACATGTATTTTGCATGTTGTGGGTGGGGTAGGATATATCCTTTTGATGTTATTGCAGGATGAGCACTAAATAATAAAAATATAAAGAATAGCAGGAGGGGGGCAGTGATTGCAAGGACTGAAATACCAGAGCTGCGTATCTGATTTAAGGGAGACTTTACGAAAACAGCCAAATTAAGTCAAGAAACTTTTTCTTCCATTAAGCATCCCTTAAATCCTCCGCAGCCTTGTCAGCTGTCTTCATTTCCTGATCTCAAAATGGGAGGAGTTACCTAATTATGTCTTGTCCTGTGGGAAGCCGTAGTCAGCGGCGTCTTACCCATAGAGGCTAGTGGTGCGGGGCGCCAGGGCACCAAGTTCTGGAGGGCGCCAGGGAAGAGGCGGAGGCTGGATGCGGTGCCTCCCAGCATCAGCTTGCCGCCCTCGCCTGCCTCCACCATACCGTGCCGAAGCAGCGCCACACCTGGAGTCTCCATCTGCCGTGGCCACCATGGCACGAAGCGGCCAGCCCAGCCGGGAGGTACTGCGTCCAGCGTCAACCTCTTCCCTGCCAGAGGAGCCGCCCTCCAGCCGCTGCCTGCCTCCTCCAGCCCCGCCAGCAGTGCTGTCCACCCCCAAAAAAGGTGGACAACTCTGGGAAACGGGGGGGGGGGGACGGACGCCGGAGGGAGCTTTGCAGCATGGCACTGGATATGCTTAAGACAGCCCTGGCCGTGGTGGTGTTGGCTTCTGTCCAATTAAAATTGATGTATTTGCTTGTTTTGTTTTTAAAAGAAATGTTTCACCACTAGTGAGATTTCTTAGATTTTTATTCCACCCTTCCTCCTAAAGGAGCCCAGGACAGCAAACATCAAAAAATTAAAATCAATGCAAAGTGGTGTTGTTGGTGTTGTTTTTTTAAAAAATAAGAACAAATACATAGGACTGCAATCTGATATCCACTCACATGGGAGGAAGCCCCGTTGAACTCAGTGGGATTACTATGCAGAGGATTTTACCCCTAGTGACTTTCACATAGGCTTTTCCTTCACATTTGTGAATTTCAAAGGGGAAAATATATTCTGGGGATGAAAGACTGGAACCAGAAACTTTTGAGTTTTTAAAGCAAGCATATTAATTGCTGTGCACTGCACTTGCTAGATCTTTAAGAATTTGCATTGTGCTGGCAAAGAAAGCATGTCACACATAAGAGCAAGGGAGGGGGAGGGACATTAACATGCAACCAGATGGTCACAAGTATTGATCTGAAGAGTAATAAAGAGTTATAGCTGCAGGTGAGCCTTTAGATGTTAAACTTTACTGAAGGAATAACTCCCCTTTGGTTTCTCGCTAGGTTGCCCAAGACACTAATTCTCAGCTCAAAAGATTATCTCACACTTCACTGGCTTTGGTACCTTAGTATAATCATCTGGTGTGAACTTTTTCTGCACTTCACAGATACACTGCAGGGAACTGAGCAGTCATAAAAGATTTTTGAAAAAGCTATAAAAGGCCACAGCCAGTTTCATCATAATAGCTACTGTTTTCTTTAGATTTCAGACATACTTTTTGCAAATTTTATTTAACGCATAATTCAAGGTGAGTGTAGATAAGAGATCTGTAAAATAGATAATTTTCTTTCCTTCTCTTGTGGCAATTTCCCAAGTCCTTCCAAGGTCAGACACTGTTTGGAATAATAAAAAAGTGGTGTGTCTCTTTTCTAATTGTGACTAATGTAGCTGAAACATGGTGGGATCAAACTGATGGTTGTGCAGGAATAGACAATATGCATCCCGGTCCTAAGCTCATCAACTCATAAATAGCTCAGACTGAGCCCCATGGAATTTACTTTCAATGAAATATACTTGGCCCACAGATGTTTTGGGACTACAACTCCCATCATCCCTGACTACTGGTCCTGTTAGCTATGGATGATGGGATTTGTAGTCCCATAACATATGGAGGGCCGAATTTGCCTATGCCTGCATTAGAATATAGGGAAATAATAAGTGCTATTCCTGCTCGAGTATTAGCCATGCTCAGACCTATTACAATCAGTGGACTGGCTTAGGTGTATTGAGTAGAGTTCCCCATATTGCCAGATCAATTTTGATTTTCATAGAATCCTAAAATCATAGAGTTGGAAGGTACCCGCAAGAGTCATCTGGTCCAACCACCTGCAAATGTCAGAATCTTAAGTAAAGCATCCATGACAGATGATCATCCAACCTCTACTTCAAAACCTCCAATGAAGGAGAGTCCACAATCTCCCAAGGGAGTCTATTACCCTGTTGAAAAGCTCTTACTGTCAGAACGTTGTCCTGATGTTTAATCAGAATCTCCTTTCTTGTAACTTGAATCCATCGGTTTGAGTCCTAACCTCCAGAGCTGGACAAAACAAGGTTGTTCCCTCTTCCATGTGACAGCCCTTAAGATACTTGAAGATGGCTATCATATCTCCTTTCAGTCTCCTATTTTCCAGGCTAAACATACCCATCTCCTTCAACCTTTCCTCATAAGTCTTGGTTTCCACACCCTTGATCATATGGGTAACCCACCATTGCACATGTTCCAGCTTGTCAACAACCTTCTTAAATTGCGGTGCCCAGAATTGGACACAGTATTCCAGATGTCATCCATTTTTTAAAAAAAAAATCCTCACGAATATTCACAAACACAATGGTTTTTAGTTTCTCCTACTATACTGATTTTGTAAGCAATTTCCTCTAGTGGACAAAAATGTGGTATGCAATGTTCCATAATATCAACATTTCTGCAAAGCACTGGTCACTGATATAATGCATTTTGAAATGTTATTTTCATTAATAGATGCATTTATCTTTGTATATTCATTTTTCTTTTGCACAATTCTTGGCTGGAGAACAGCATTGCAGAATTCAGAGAAGTGCAAATTTCAGCAGAACACTGTGCTTTGGTTCACATACTGTTTTGGAAAGTGTAAATTAGGTAGGTTCACCTTTAAGTGGAAACTAAATCAAATTCCTCCTCCATCTCTATGTTCAGTGTCTTGTACATATTAGATTATTTGCTAGATTGTAACTACTTCCCATTATAATTGGATTGTTTAAAATAAACCTACTAACTAAACTTGCCTCTTTCTCTTCTCCATCCCTATTCCTATCTCATCTTTGTTTACAGACTGTCTTCTTGTATATCCAAATTAATTAATTGCACTCTAATTTATGTGTTCTGCATGGGAAAGTTCAGAAGATGACAAAATGACCGGTAGCTTGTGGTCCTCAAGCACTGTAGGCCAATCAGTGAGAGAAAGTGTTTCAATTGTTGTCTAAATTATTACCACTATAATACATAACAATAGACTAACTGAAGTCTCATTTGCAGAGACCTTTTACTGCAGGTCAGAGTCTATGGGTTCCTCTGTCTCCATTGGCCAATTTTTGCACAATTTATGCAAACTTTGCCGACGTAAACTGATTATAGCGCTAAATTACTATTGTATACCATGGGCAAAATCTTGTGTTCCTTTAACACAAATAGTGGTGGTCATTTGGACAAATATGCTGTAGTTTTTTGTATTCTGGCTTCTGTCATGCATGCACTATTTCCATCACTTGCAGCTATTTCCTTAATCCTCTTCCTAACTCACAGATTCATTGATGTGAATGGGTGAATTGATGGACAATGTGGTAGCTGACACTAGATTCAAGGTCGGACATTACTATTCAGGCTGAAGCACTGTTAATGAGTACCCATGTCTCGAAAATGCAAGTATATGCATACCTACTATGGTCTGTGAATCTTACCTTAGGCTTCTGCAATCCACTCATTGTAGTGGTGACATGTATATCACACATTGGTCTTGCTGATGGCAAATGACTCTTTCATATGAATGGTGCCAATCAACAGATGAACACCATATATCTGAATAGTCCCAGTGCAGCTAAGCAAGGGACTAGGAGTCTCAAAACAGAGATTCTGGCAGCTGGTCCCAGGTCTGACTTCACTTGCCATCAGGCTAACTCTCAGAGAGATGGAGCTATTGGACTGTGCTGCAGTGCCATCCAGAGAGGGTACTAAAACTTATCCGTCCAGGTGGACCAGGTAATCACAGGAACCAATAGCAGTTTGGTTCACCTTAGGGTTTTTAGTGTTTATTCTCAGTTGTTCTGGGACATTTGAGTGGATTACAAGTCTTATAAACAAATGAACAAGCCAGCCAGCCAGCCAGCCAGCATCACTTCAAGTTTGCTTCTTCAGTTAGAACAATTACTTGCTAAAAGGCCCCATTCTGCTGCCTGTTCTGCCTTTGTACCAACCAGTAGAGCATAGGGTGATAAATAACAGCACTAGGCACACTTAATATGCACTTTCTAATATTAATGTTTGTGGCACACAATATGGAGATATTTAAAAACCATGCTGTAACAGAGTATCCTTGCCTGTATATGCTGCTGTATTCATTACTCTTTGAGGAAATTATGAATTATAATGGGATCATTATAATTCATTTTACACTGTAAAATTGTTGTTGTTGTTTAGTCGTTTAGTCATGTCCGACTCTTCGTGACCCCATGGACCAGAGCACGCCAGGCACTCCTGTCTTCTGTAAAATTAGAACAGGATAAAACAGCAAGTTAAAAACTTCAAAACAACAAAGGCAAGGAAAGCACACAAATGGTAAAAACTATTATAGGCATGGGGGAATAAATCTGACCTTTCCCGACACTTAAAATACAATAATGAGAAGGGCTGCAACTCAGTGGGAGAGCATCTGCTTTGCATGCCGAAGGTCCCTGATTTAATCCCCAACCTTTCAATGTGGGGCTGGAAGAGGTCCCTGCCTAAAATCCTGTAGAACTGCCGCCAGTCATTGTAGACCAAAGCTAGATAGATCATTGTTCAGTATAACTCAGTTTCCTACATTCCTAATAAATAAGGTCCTGATCATCCATGCCAAGCACCCAAGCAAGTTCCTTAATTTGGGCACCACCACTAGAAAGGCCTTCCCATTTAATCCCAGAAGGATATATGGCAATTCTCACTAGGACTGTGAATATAACTTTTATAAATGTTATGTTCAAGCTAGCAGTAGAGAGCTATCACCAGCAGATTTTCTTCCAGCGAGTGAAAAATGCCCTTGGTTTCACAAACACTTGGTAAATCCCAGGGCTATAATGCCCTTGCCAAATTGTAACGAAACATCATTAGTTTATAATAAAAGAACTCCCATTAAAAATCAGGTGGTTTATTGATTTTAGTGACAAGAGATTTTCAATTATTTGCTTTGCATTTTGTTACTTCCATTCTAAAACCAAACTTCGGGTTTTAGAATCCAGTTATTATGATAATCAGAAACAAAAATGAAATGCATTAGGAATGTTGCTCTGATAAATTACATGAAGCGTCTGTTTTAAATCCCTGCCCAAGGAAAGGTATTTAATCTAGCATTCATTTCTGCAAATACATTCCTCTTTCTCATCAGTTCCATAAAGTTCTGTACTGTTAATGTATTTATTTATTCATTTGCCATTTTTCATCTGGAGATACTTGGCTGAATCCAAACTGAGGTTGCTATTCTGTACTTGGGATTAAGCTCCATTGAACATGAGCAGAGATAAGATCCGAGGGACCAGAAGGAGATATGTAATGAAAGTTAGGTGATGGTTAGGTTCTAAAAGGCAGCAGTACAGTGGTGAAGTGTGGTGAAAAAGTCTGGCTATTTTGACCTGATGGCCAAATAAATAGACCCAGAGGCTGGGTTGATTAAACCCCATTAAAAAATCCTGCAAAAAGGCAACACTATTAGTGAAGCAGCAATCCTCAACCTTAAAGAAAGTGCAACTAGTAGAGTGACCAAAACACTTGCCTGCAGGAGCTGAAGACATACCCATCCATTCTGCATCCCATTCCAAGGCCACAATGTGAAGGTGAGTAGGAAGATCTATGCTGCTTCATTACCCCCCCATTGCTCCAGACCAGTAAAACAGTTTGGGTTCAAGGGCAACCGCTGCCCCACCACAGAGCCCAGAGCATGAGCTCATCATCCTGAAAGGTGCCTAAACTGGATCACCAAGCTGAAACACAACTTTTCCCTTTTCTGCACCAACCGCACTCAAGGGAGATGCAAATTCGGACCAAAGAAGGTGTGGCTGGGGAGGGTGTATGTGGCCTGAGGAGAGTCCCAAAGGCCCAATAGGGTTCTTGGGGGGCTGTATGTGACGTGTGTGTGCTGGTAGTCCATGTTATTAATCTTTCATTTGAAAATTTGTTTCACACCTTCTTCCCTTTTTCAAGAACTAGTGGTTGAGAGGATCTTACCTTAGGGTTTGGATGAAGAAGATCCAGTAATTATTAGTTGCTCATGAAGAGTGACCATTCCTGCAGTTTAACATTCTGCATAGATTTAGGAGGATAAAACAGGAAACAAGCACAAAGTATTATGAGTTTTTTATATGCTAAACTCTTTGGAAATGCATAAACTTCATCTAGGTAGTCCTTTATTATAAGCAAAGGTAGGGATAGACCTATTTTGCCCACTTAAGGCTGGAAGTGTAATTTCAGACACTCTAACATGTGAGATGTGCAACTTTTCAGAAATGCAAACATCCAGCTTCTCCTAGGATACTTCATTCAATTGCCCCAGTTTTCCATTTTCACCCTCTCCAACAGTCAGCCAGCATTCCTCACTGGAGTATCCCCCCCCCCTAAAATTCTTTTGTAATTCTGCAAAGTTTAGGATTCCCTGAGGCTAGCTTGTATTTCCCTTTTGTGCATGGATAGTTTGGGCTACATAAAGACACACACTTTGAGAATGAATTTGCCATTAGCTGTCAATTATGGACACTCATTTCCTTCTCTGCATCTTTCTTCTTCCTTATTGTGTGTTTATTGAGAGGAAGACATAGGTAACATGACTGGCATTCATTTATAAACAGAGACAAAGCATAAGACAATGAAGAACTCTAAACATCCCTCAGGAAAGGTATTATACAATTTGGCAGTTGGGAAAGTTTGATCTCTAGTTGTAGGGGAAATGAGACACACACATTTATAAATCAGAAGAGGAACTCTTTTAAAGAAAAGCTCTATTTTGATAAACCAATGCATCATTCAAGGTTCAGTGAAGATCTATAAGGAAATGTAATTTCACATGTAAATTAAAAAGTTATATCCCTAGGTTAATTTATGGGTGGTAAACAGGAATCATGCTGCATTGAGTAGAATGAAATATTCATGACACTGATTTTTTTTTTTATCAAATTAATATTTTCCTCTTCCCCTCCAAGCACTTATCCTAAATGGAAACCTTTATTCATAAGAGCCATCAGAACAGTAGGCAGGCAGAGGGACTTTGTGTTTATGGCTGACCAGTGTCTCTTCATGACCCTTTGTCTATATAAAGCTTCAATCAGTTTGCACTCTTTTAATGGAAAGATTTCACACAGTGGTTTTCCCCAGAAGCAATGAACAAACAAGCTTGGTGGACAGATTTCTGGGTTTGAACTAGTTTTTAATCTCTTTGTTGGTTATGGCGCAGAGACAAGTAACCGTGCAATGAAAGGTTTGTACTCCATGAACTATCTGCGTCAGCACCACCGGGGGGCTAGGAAGACTTAGAATCCTGGGAAACCTAATTGCATTGGCTCACCTTGAGCAGAATAAGAATAAAACAAAAATGGTTTTTAAGTTCTCTCCTGAAAATATACCCCATTACTTCATTTCATTTTCCCTCCCTCACTTTATCTTGTTTTATTTTTATCCCACTGTTCCCACAGGAAACTCGGGGTTCCATACATTGAGTTATTTCATTTTAACCTCATGACACCACTATGAGGTACATTAGACAGAGAGCAAATGGCTTAGAATCATAGAGTTGGAAGGAACCATGAGGGTCATGCAGTCCAACCAACCACCTGCAATGCAGGAATCTTCTGCCCAACATGGGGTTAGAACCCATGATCTTGAGATTAAGTCTCATGCTCTACTGGCCTTGTATTTAATTTAATCAACAAACAAGGCTGTTTTTAGAGTTTAGAGCACTCTGATAAGCAGTGGGCAACTAGATTTGGCCACCACAACATAGTGTTGCTCTGGGGCATCATGGGAAATTTAAAGGGCAACTAGACCAAGCCACCCATTGCCACTTGAGGTGCTGAGTCAGAACTGTTTTTGAAAGAGGGGACCAATGCAGGGTTCATTTGCAGCTGGTTTCCTAGGCCTCTTTTCTTCTCAGGTATAAAAAACCTGATGTTACTAGTTCCTTTCAGTATAAACACATGCAAATTATGAGGGTGAAATATTCAGAAGTCATGATAGACACAACACTGTTGTGGCTTGTGTTACAGTTTATTTAGGGATGGAGGAGAAATTTGGTTTGGGTTTCATATAGCAAAAGTACACTTATAATTCCACACTACCTGAAACAATATGTGGACTGAAATACAGCTATCATAAACTGACACTTTTCTGAGTTTTGTGATGCCATTCTCAAAACAAACAAAAAACTGTATAAAAATAAGTATACTAAGGAAAGGTGTGCATAAAAATGCATACATTTGTGAAAATAGCACATAATGTACTGGGAAATTTTGCTTCAAAAATGTGTATATTAGTAGAAATGAGTTAAAATGCTACCAATTTTTATGTGAAAACATTTAAAAGAAAATTTACTCAAACTGATGTGGGAGTGTGGAGAATTGAATTTAAAGTGAGAAAAATGAGAAACCAAGAGAAATAGAAATTAACAGATATCTCTCCTTACATTTAGTTGAATGAAAGGGATGTATTCAGAAATTTGTGCCCAACTTCATGAGAAAATTTCATCCCTGCTTCCCCCATAACAAGAAGCAACTGAAAGTCAGTTTTTTTAACACTGGTAAGAACAAACAGTATTTAGAATGATCATTTTATAGTAATAAGGTGCACCAACTGTGTAGCCTTCATTTGGCTTTCTTGCAGTATTCTCTAAGACGAAAACAGAAAGGCAGAAACATGCAAGGGCATTTGGTAAGAAATCTCAAAGAGCTCCATCAAAGTTAAAGTGATGTCTGCAGTCACTTTTCCAGTGGGTGACAGAGCAGGAAATTAATATTTGCCAGTCGTAGCTGGTTGCAGTGATCCCACAACATCAGCACATTTCCTTAAGAAAAGAGAGATAAAAGGCTTTGACCAAGTTTTCCTCCCCTTCCAAATGTGGCAACTTCCAAGTCAAGTGAATCTAATTTAAATATGTATATATTATATTTATCTTTACATGACTCTTTCACAGGCAACAGCTATTCAATATTCCATAATCTGAATTTCATGAAGCAAATTTTACTTTCTTTCACCACCTGCAGAGCAGAGCAAGGTACTGAATTTCCTCAAAGTCTCATTCTAGACCCCCTCCCCCCCTTTTTTTAAGGTTACAGCTTTTAGGGGTTGAGCACACACTCCTGGTCAGTACCGGAGTAGAAACAGAAGCAAATCAGAGAGAGGATGGAATGCAAAACAAGGGGAAAAAATACTTTAGCAAGTAGTGATGAATATTTAAATCCATTTGTCAGAAGCCACTGAGATTTGAACTGGTAGATTTGGATCTAGGAAGTCACAGTTTTGGAAACTGTTGCCCTGTTTGGCGAGCCAAGGAGACTGGCTTGGAGCATTCCCCTGATAGCAGAAGAGCATTGGAACCCTCTTGGGAAGACTGAAGCTTTGCTTGAGCAGTAAGAGAAAATACTAGAGTAGTGCCACTTACAGATCACCAGAAGATAGGAAACAGACTTACATAAAGTGTGCATGCTCTAATTTGTACATAAAGAAACAAATTTAGAAACAATTGCTATAATTAGAAATATAACATATCTCACCACAAAGGGGAAGGCTATGAGCTGGTGACATGTGTTCCTGTTCAGTCTGCCATCCAGGTGCCAACTTTGTATTTTCAATGCTTCAGTTTTCACTTCTGATAAGATGATAAGAAGAAGCTGTTGGATCAGGCCAATAACCCATCTAGTCCAGCATCCTGCTCTCACAATAGCCAACCAGATGCCTGTGAGAAACCAGCAAGCAGGATTAAAGCACAAGAGCACTCGCTCCTCCTGTGGTTTCCAGAACAGAGTTCTACTGTTATGATTCTTTATCTTTAAACTGGATGTGGACCAAACACTCCTTCAAATAAATAACTCCTCCAGACAGAAGACAGTCTTCTGTAAAGTTGGACACACTGCCATCCTAGACCTTACTAGCTGTGACTTCTCAATGTGGCCTTATCCACCAGCCCTTATTCCTGACCACTGCCTCCCAGGTTTCTGGTCCCTTTTTGACCTCAGCTCTGATGCTGCTCTTCAGACTATTTGTGCACTGTGGGTATTCTCAAAGATGACAGATGCAAAAATGCATGCTGGTTGGAATTCAAAATAATATGTCTATGCACAGGGTCTTTCCAGCTCCTTTTCTGGTGGTGGTTCCTCACATCCCTCAAAAGGTCACATCTTAAAGGTTAGGGGAGCACCATGAGATATGAGGAGCTGCCCATAGTACTGAAGAGGATATTGATTCCACCACCATACACACAGGTAGAGTTCATGGCATGAATCTCTCAATCTCAGCATTAATACACCCAACTCCTTCACACTTTTTGTGTAGGAAGAAGACAACTGATTTCAACTGGACGTATGTGCAAATAAGATTGCAATGCCATTTGGTAGGAGATTTATCCAGTCTACATCGTAAACCTACTACTACTTTTTAAATGTTTTTTTCATCAATGAAAAAGGTTTTTCAGTATGTAATAGTTGGTTTCATTTTTACCCATTAAGTATGCTGGAACTAGAATACTTACTCCTGGGTTTTATGAAATGCTTTTAAGGAACATATCAATGTTTCTTGGAAACTATTCTGTCTTCAGCAATGACATCAGCTGGATATGAAGGTACATAAAATAGACATAAACAGAGACTTGGGTGTAATAAAAGATATGGAAGGGAATACATACCATTACTTTGAACCCTTGATGCTAGGTACTTAACACATTTTTCCTGTCTTAAAATGAAAATTTCTTCCTGAATTCTTGTTAGAGGAACAACTACCTGGTTGAACTTGAAACTAACATAGGAGATATTGCCATGTGTGGGTAGGAGTCTGTAATAGTAATTACCAAGATTATCTCTGAGCATTCAGTTGCTCAATGATCTGCAGTGTAAACAAAGTATAAATGACAGTGAAATGTACTTAGCTTTTCATTGGCTTGGCATACTTTCAAGCCACTTATTATTGGATAATGTGTTTTGGGTAGTTTCAGAAACACTAGAGAGATAGGAGCACAAGTCATTCCTTTTGCCGTGCTGTGGTTCTGCTGAGACTTGGAAACATATGCTGTAATGAGGACATTCTAAGTGGCAAAATAGCTGGAGAAAGTTCCTGTGATCTTTGTAATATTTTCTGTACTGAAGTCCGCTTGCTCTCCAACCTTTAATTATTAATGCATTCTTGTTGGACAGTTTTTAAAATATGTTATAAGAATAGGAAGATGTTAATGAATTCACTTCTTTTCTTTTCCCACTTTGCCACATTCTTATAAATAAAATGTGCCAAATGTATATAAGAATAAATTAACCAGAATAATGAAGAACCAGTATAAAGTGAAAAGCTTTCTTGTTAATAGCAAATGATTTCTACCTCTAAGGTTGTAGGAAACGAGGAAGCATTATAATAAGAAAAGGAAAGAATACTGGAGTCAGTCATATTGAAGATAAGTAATGAAGCTGAAAAATTGCCTAAATATGTTGATATTTTACCTGATTGTCCCTCAGCATCAGCTTCAAAGACTTCAGGGGGCAAACAGTATGGATGAAATGATGTTTTGTTGTTGTTGTTGTTTTTAAAAAATCTGACAACCCTCTTTTCCTCAAATTGTTGATGAGAGGAACACGTCTGTGGTGCTACAGAAAATCGTATTAGGTGATTATATTGGGGGTGAGGCATTCACATGGCCCTTTCTGAGTACTGGAAGAAGATGTGGAGCAGTCAAGAGATTACATGCTCCCCTTTGATGCCCATGCATTCAGACTACTTTCATGCTACTCATGCACCATTGACCACACGTGGAGCTCTTTCATGTAAGGAGGAACCATGAGCTGATCAGGATCCTTGCTCATGTGAAATAACGCTAAGCACATACATCACTATGCAAGTAGATAGGAGTAGCACCTCCTGTTTTACTGCTTGAAGTGAAATGGGAAGCGCCGCCCCACTCTGCCATGCCACCCTACATTTCCAACACTGATTCCTGGACTGCAAATATCATAGAGCTATAAACGAATGAATGATACTTCAGTATTAATTCTGCAGTGTCTGCAGCTAGATTAATAAGGGCCTCTTCTGAGGGCAGGCACTGCTGCAGTGTAGGTTTCTACTGTGTATGCCATTGCTCCTGCCAACACTCCTTCTAAAAGCTGTAGTAGCACTGGTGCAGGAAGAATCAACTACATAGAGTTATAGCATGCATCCTTGAAGGAATGCTAAAATGCAGATTACTGGAGGGAATGATGATTGATAAATTCATGATTTGCTCTATTTTTATTTCATTGTAAACAAATATCAAAAATAAAATATAAATTCAAATGTGCCCTGCCCATTTTATAGAGTGCAACATGAAGTAATGGTTCCATTTTCTTTGAGGAAGGGCCATGGCTTAGTGGCAGAGCATCTGCTTGTGATTCGAGGACCCAACCCCCGCTTGGGAATAATAAAGACACGTGGACACCGTATATAAGGTTAATGGGCTAGAAAAGGCCACAACTTTATTGATTACAGCATGTGAGAGGTATTGGCTTAGGCATTGGACAACCGCAAATATGACTCCACCCACTCGGAGAGGGGTGAGTCTGACTAGGGTTAACCACCAGTAAGGGGAGCCTGTTGATGCAAATATAACTATAAGCTCTCCCCTGATGTCACTGGGGGTCGTGCCATGGCCCCCCGCACTACAGGGCATCGGACAGGATCCATGACCTCCGGATTCCTTTAACGGAATACCCATAAGTGAAGGGGTAGGCGATGGCCACACCTTGCCCTTCCATACACCATCAACACATTCCAATGCCTAACCACCAAATACCAAGAAAGTTGTGACGATTGCTACGAGGTAGGCGAAAAAAACCAAGAGGTCAGTGCCAATTTGCCAATTGGAAAAAACTCCTACCAGGCCCCCTCGGCAACCAGGGCGACCAACCATAGGTCCATAGCAAGGTCAAGCAAGAAGCTATGCCCTAAACGGAGTGGTGGGTGGGTGACTCGAGGAAAATCGGAGTGCAATGGCAGGGAGAACTGGCACGGCCGCATTTGAGCGGCTAAACCATACCCCCGCACTGTCACCCTATTGGGTGCCCATCCGGGGGCGCGGCACACCAGCGACAATGACAGGGCAGGGGGTGGAAGGCCCCTGCATGACGAAGGAATCGGCTCCCAGTCACAACCCCTCCCCTCCGGAAGGAGGAGAGGCTTTTGCGTGGAAAAAGTCCTAGGTTCAATCCTGGGCATCTCCAAGTAAGGTGCGGAATGTCCCCTGTCTGAAATTCTGGAGAGTCACTCCCAGTCATGAGCTAGATAGGCCAATAGTGTGACTCAGTATAAAGCAATTTCCTCTGTTCCTATTTAGTAACTTTGCTGGCTCAAAAATTATTTTGATGTCCTAAAAGTATTTCTGGAAACTTCAAGAAATATTACATACATTTTAGAGTCAAGTACAAATAATGCCAAACCACTGTTAATGTTTAATCTCCCCGTGCCACCATATTCAGGGTCTAGTCATCATAGTTAGGTTGGGTCACGAATTCAGCCTGGATTTACGTGCCTAATATGAAGGATCCATCACTCTCTATTAGTGTTTTAATTATGAATCACATCCCAGATGGTTGGAGGATTGACATTTTCAATTATCAGAGTCACACCACATGCTTTCTCTCTTTGTTAAATTCTTCATCACCCGCAATACTTCTGCCATGTAGAAATTTTTATTCACTTGGTGTTAAGTTTGAGCTTGTGAGCTTGGCATGTTAGAATAATAGCCTCTTGTTTTGTGCAACTGGAATTGTGAAGAAGATGTGTTATAAACAAATTATCATGCAAATAAATGAAGAGGTAATATTAGCACTAGGGATGCTTTAGAACAGAAGTGGGGAACCTGTGGTCCAACATATGGCAAGGCCAATGGCCAAGAGTGATGGGAGTGTTGTCCAGCACCCTCTGGATGGCCCAAGCTTCTCCATTCATGTCTTACCAGGTGCTTCTGATGCATTTGTAAGAAGCACATTTGCACAGAGCCGTGTCTTATTTGACCCCATCAAACACCTGTAAGCAAGAGCACGGGATTCCTCTACTTCTTGGGAGTTGTAGTCCAACAACATCTGGAGAGCTACATCCCTGTACAAGCCTTTGGGAGGTAGTGATGCAAGGGTTGCCATATTTTGAAGAGAGAAAAAGAGAACACATTTGTCTACTTCTACTTTTTACTATGCCTATTGTTTTTGTCCAGGCATAGTGCTCACTGGAAGGACAAATCCTGAAGCTGAGGCTCCAATACTTTGGCCACCTCATGAGAAGAGAAGACTCCCTGGAAAAGACCCTGATGTTGGGAAAGATTGAGGGCACAAGGAGAAGGGGACGACAGAGGACAAGATGGTTTGACAGTGTTCTTGAAGCTACCAACTTGAGTCTGACCATACTGCAGGTATCTGAAGAAGTGTGCATGCACATGAAAGCTTATACCAAGAACTACCTTAGTTGGTGTCTAAGGTGCTACTGGACATTTTATTTTATTTTATTTTATATTTATACTGCATCAGACCAACACGGCTACCTACCTGAATCTCAAAGTGCGGGAGGCAGTGGAAGACAGGAGTCCCTGGCGTGCTATGGTCCATGGTGTCCCAAAGAGTCAGACACGACTAAACGACTAAACAGCAACAACTTTTAACTATGGATTGCTATGACAACTCCATGAAAAAGAAGGCATGTCCTAGAAAAAGAGGACATATGGCAACCCTATGCAAGAGGGCATCAGAGGAGCAAGGGAAGGAAAGAGGGACAAAAGCCAGTTTTGCCTGTGGCATCCCTGACCATCATTTGAGGCAGCCCAGGCTGCCACGGCACACAGGTTGAAAATCACTGCTGTAGCTAAAACACTGTCTTATTTGCTGAGAGCTCTATGAGAAATCTCTGCCTCTTGCCTGACTATTAGAAATGACAGGCACAGTTGGGTGGACTAAAGTTGGTAGATTGCAAAAAGGACTAAAGGAGAGCATGTCTTCATGTCTGGTGCAATGGAAAAAAAACCCCCACACATCTCTAGTAAGTATTCATTTTGTTACATTCTTTACTGTATGGTTCAACTACATCCTGCAAATGCAAGTGAAGTGTTTTTAATGGCATATAAGGCAAGATAGTAAATAATCTGTTGATCTGTGAATTGCATAGTCTGGCGAGTCGCTATATTCCCTGTGCCTGTACTCCATAAAGTTTATTTCAAGCATAAAAACCAGGAAATAAAAAATAGTAGGGCTGCAATATAAAAACCAGAAGATGAGTCTGAGAGTGTCCTTGTTCTTCATCTCTTTCTACAGAAGACATTGTTCTAGATAATCAGCACTAAGTTATAGAGAAACTACAAGCAATTATGTTGGCAGGGATGAAAAATGAAACATTAATTAAAGAGGAAAAAGGCAACCATAAGAAATACTGCCAAAGCCGTAACTCACTTTATTGGCTTAATTAGAAATGTGAACATAATATGTATTTGCATGGTTTTTGCTAAAATTTACTCAAAAGGTATCTAAGCACTGCAGAGAAAGTTGGAGTGGAATTAAAAACCAATGCTGAATCTAGACACGAGCTTAGTTTGATTGCATTGGGTGCTCCAAACACAAAAAGCCCTGTAAACTTGGGGAACAACCAGTGATGCTCCAACATATCACCTCGGAGATCACACTGCGATATAAGTGTTCAGGTGGTCCCTAAAATACCCTGGACCTAAGTTGTTTCCTAATATTCTGATTTGTTGGCCACCTTGAGTATCTTTGGGAAATTATGTGGGATAGACATTTTTGAAACGGTTTCATGACAGCACAATTCAAAGTTAAACTGAACCTTCTTTTCTGTTCTCTAGTGGGAACATCTGTGAATATGCAATTTAAAAAAACCTTAACAGCAGCCCAGGGGTGTAGCAAGGGGGGGTGCAGTAGGTGTGGTCTGCCCTGAGTGTCCCCCCGGGGGGGTGACAAAATGGTGGGTGGCACTCACTGCAGGGCCTGCAGCACGCCTGAGCTGTCCTGGGAGTGACACAGGGCTTGAGCACCCACAGGCTCTGCACTGCCCCAAACAGTCCGCCCATTGCCTCCCGCTCAGCTGTAGGGCAGCTGAATGGGAGGAGGCAGACAGACTTCTCAGAGACCCCATGGGTGACTGGCCCCGCCCCCAGGTGCAAGGCACGCATGCTGCCCTAAGCACCTGATCGGCCTGCTCCATCGCTGCAGCAGCCTGCTTCAGGCATTTTGGATCCTGCAATTACTGTCATGAGGACCGGGAGCTTGGGTCCACACCTGATGGCTCTGGTCCTGGAGTTATGTCCTCCATAGAACAAATTCAGCATCACATTAGGACTGAAGATCAGAAGTGGGCAGTCTGCTGTATGGACATAGGTTCCCTAAACAGTCCAAAACCCCGCATTCTAATAATGTATGACGATTCCTGTGTCAGACCTTCAGCCTAAACTATGGCAGTGGTGGAGCTGGACCATCAGGGACATGACAGAAGGAGCTCACCACACAAATGGTGCCCATCACATGGTTGCATTTGAAAACTCTCTGCTCATCATATGGTTGCATTTGAAAACCTAAACAGCATTCTTGTGCTTCCATAAGAACTTCTCCCAACCAGTGGCTGCATCCAGCAACTGATTACAAGCATGAAAATACAAATACAGTTACCCTTCTTGAAACAATAACCTCATTCCTTTTAATGGAAAGGCTGCATGTGTTAAAGAGTGCATGTGCCTATTAGGTCCTATCATTTAATATTGCAGCCTCCAGGCTCAGCAATTCAATCTACACAGCACTCATCGAAGTCTGTCTTATAATGTAGGTGTCTACTCAGCAACCTACCATTCTAACAAACTTTTAAAAAGAGAGTTCTAATTAAAATTTAAAAAAGTCTTTACCAAAACATCAGAGGAATTAAATGCTTGAGGTTTGTGTTCTGATGTATTTTTTCCCCTAATTGAAGACATTAGGCATAATTTTTCTAACTTATTCAGCCAATTTATTGAAATAGCTTTATTGAAATAGCTTACATTACAAATGCCATTAACACCACATGCCATGCTAATGAGACTAGATTTTAATAATTAAAAACAAAATGCACAAGGAGATTGACAGCACTGAAAGGGAGCTATTTCTATGAAATTTTAATAAAAGTATGATGTGACGTTGTTATCTTTCTCCTTCATGACAAAGAACCACATCATTTACATTTTTAACTGATTAAAATCAACACACTGATCTAAATATTTATGATTGCTCCAGGAATGTTCCTGCCACTACTCACCCACAAACCCATGCGTTTCAAAATGCAGCATGCTTATTAAGCCATCTTAGGCATGCAAATAATAATAATGCTTCACCAATGAAGTTGTCACAGTTTGGGGAATTCAAATGACAAGATGAGAGAGCCATGTAACTTAACAAAGATGCAGAAGTCCTCTCAATTAGTGTTCATATTATTTATTATTCACTGTTGACCTTTGTCTTTTGCAAAGAGGAATGCAAAATAAACAGGGGAAGCACTAGCATTTAAGATAACCACTTAGAATAAACCAGAAAGGGGTCAGGTCAATTTCTTTGTTGTTGCTTTGTGCTTGGGTATTCCTGCCATGTGCCCTGTGAAGTGCAAAGAGCACGTGAATGTTAAAGAAGGCATATGGCTTCGGAACTGGCAATCTGATTCTTCCCCCAGCTTCTGAGTTTAAGAGTGCTTAATTCTGAATGCATAGGTCTATCACATATGATGGGGTTTTATGTAATGATATGCAGATTTGATACAAAAGCGAAACAAGGAATGGCTCCGTTTTGCATCTTAGCTTTCTGCATATCAGGGATAGAGTCATGACTAGCCTGCAAAGATCGGCTTTGTGCCACCTGGTTCATAAGGAGGGAACTCAGAAGTTGTTATAGGCCTGATCTATCTACCGGTATAGTGTGGGTTGCCAGTGCCCAGAGCCATACAGAAGGGGGGATGGGAGAGAGGGAAACAGATGGAGCATGCATGTGCATTCAACTGCCTAACAGCATCCATGCCACCCAGGGGATCATAGCTGCAGAGCTAAGAAAAGAAAAGTCATTCCATTGTCTGGAGAGGTAACTTCCTGGTTTTCATGAAGACGCCATTTTCAGTGGAGCCCAGCAATGGAAGCACACAGCTGTGTTGAGGCAGCACCAGATGCTGATTTTTTTGTACTCACTAACAATGTTGAACCCGCGGTAACTGTCCCTGTGGCCCTCCCACACTATGCCACTGCCTCTGTATTGTCTATATTGATTGCTCTCTACCTGGAAGAGCTGGAGACTGAAGCTGGGACTTACTGCATGAAACACTGGTACTCAAACACTAACCTATAATCCCAAGCTATGTGTCTCTTTTCTAGAAGAGGTGATAGCTCACTGGTAGGACATCTGCTTTGCTTGTAGAAAAACCCAGTTTCAATTCCTGGCATCTCTAGGGTTGGGGTAGTTTCCTGCCTAAGGCCCTGCCTAAGACCATTGGCAGTCAGTGTAGACCATACTGAACTGGTGTATGAATAATATGCCTTATTGTATTCCTATATTTCAGCCCCACCTGCATGCAAAGTAGCTGCTCTACCACTGAGCTATGACCCTTCCCACTTCATTTCAGCTGCAGTGGTAAAAGTTCTCACCTACGCTTCTGCAGCTTAAACTTAATCCACAGGCTCAGATGTGAGACACAGGAAGAAACTGTTGGCTGTTGCAGTCAGCATCTGGGAGTTAGAAGAATAATGACTTGGATTAGACGGGATTGATTTTCCAATATTAAAAGTGTGTTCCTTGCTATGCCTCTGCATAGTAAGTTGGTAAATGTGAAGCAACCAATGAAAAACTGAGGAGCTGCCTTGCCCCCCTTACTTTTTCCATCACAAAGGTGCATCAATGAACTGCAATGCAGACACATGCTAACAAACATACAGAGAATGCAAAAGGTGTTAGAAATAAATAAACGAAAATCCATTTCATTTTAAGACCAGGAGCCTCTGAACACCACAAGAAGGATTACTTCTTTTCTTTTTTAATAAGGCTCTGTGGTGAAACAATACATTTTTGATGATATTGTAAAATAAAGAGCAAAAAGATATACAAGGCATATCTAAAAAAAAACAAGCCTAGAAAATACCCAATATATGGGTTCATTTGTGTTTTAAACAGTGAAACAATACTGATAGAAGTTATTCTGATTCTTCAGCTTGGAAGTCTTTCAAAAAATGTCATTTAAAAATAAAACAAAATCGGGCTGCCTTTGGAATGCATATAACCACATCCAATTTGAAAACCACAGGCAATGATAGTAGTCTGTGCTTTATATCACCTGTGTTTTTTAACTGACATATATGAAGTAGCAGCGACATATCCACCTAAGAGGGGTGCGTAATGAAAGTCCTGCATGGATTTTACAGAAACTAAACTCTGCATATAATAACAGAAATGTGTACATGGCTATAGAAGAGATTTAATTCATTACTAAACACAACTGATGAAGGCACAAATATGGAAAGTGAGTAATGCATCAGTGTGTGTGTGTGTGTGTGTGTGTGTGTGTCTGTCTGTCTGTCTGTCTCTGTGTGTATAATGGTGTAAATTATTATGCACTTTTGGGGACTGATCCAAAGTCTATTCAATGCAATCAGTCGCCCGCCGCTATTGTTCCTAGTGGTTGGATTGAACGGAGTATATATCATTGACATCAAGACTAGAAAGGTTAAAAATAATTAGAATGGAGTCCTTGGAAAATACATTTGCCAAAAAAAAATCTAGACAGTTTTTAATAGCTTGTCAACAGATTTCTCAACCCTTATCAGAAACATTTCATTTTCTCCATGAAAAATTTGCATTTTTCTTGTTTATGCATGCTGCATATAACCAAGTGATGAAAACTCATATTAAAACTTGACTCGACTCAATTAGTTGCTACTTCCACATGTTTGAACATAAACCTGGAAGTCATAAACCTAATTCATCAGACCCCTGAGAACTGACTCAAAGTTATTAAAGTGCAGTACTAAATATTCATTACTTGACATTTTTAGAAAGTATATTACTCGTTTTATCCAGAGTAGTATATACCATTAAAAAACTTTTCTTTAATTCAGATGAAAACTATCATCATAAAATGATAATAATAAAATAGATATTTGCCTACACCAATCCAATAAATAGCTTGCATTTTATAACTAATAAAATCAAATGAACCTGAAGTCAAACTAATTGCAAATGTACCGATTAAATAATGACAGAATAAATGTTCCTTTGGTCTTTTATTATTTTTCTGCAAACAATATAAACTTCCTGGAGCAATAAGCTTTATGTGTCTTGGGACACCAGTGCTTCCCAAACCTGCCTTTATGGGCCCTGAAATCATCTTCAGAAGCTCATTTCCAAATCCCTCCTCCAGCAGAAGTTTAGTGGTTGGCAAGAAGAGAGAGGACTTTCCCAGTGGTGGTCCCCATAAATGGAATGCTCTCCCCAAAGTAGCTCACATGGTGACTACATCTACATCTTTTTGGCGTTAGGCAAAGAGCTTTCTCTTGTCCCAAATCTTCAGTCTGTATTGCTGATGGAAGATTTAGCTGGTTGATTCTTACAGCAATCATACTTTGAGTAATGGTGATGGTTTGAGAATATTGTGATCATTTGCAGCGGTCTAGCTGATTATTAGTATTTTTTATAGTTTTATATGTAAGGTATAATTATTGAGTTATTTGCTTTTCTTCTAAGTCAGCTTGAGACTTGCGTATATGGCAATGAACAAGTCAAAAAAAGAAATAATAATGGCATTTTCTTCTTATGGAGAGTTGCTGTTTCAACAATTTATATACTGCTTAACTTAATAATAATAATAATAATAATTTATTTACCCCCCGCCCATCTGGCTGGGTTTCCCCAGCCACTCTGGGTGGCTTCCAACAGAATATTAAAATACAATAGTCTATTAAACATTAAAAGCTTCCCTAAACAGGGCTGCCTTCAGATGTCTTTAAAAAGTCTGGTAGTTGTTTTTCTCTTTGACATCTGGTGGGAGGGCGTTCCACAGGGCGGGTCATAAAAAAATACTGTTTGATCTCAGCTGGGAGAGAGTTACACATAATAGGGTCCACAGTACTAAACACATGGCTCCTGGTGGATGCAAACCATGTGTCTGAGCCATGGGAGATAACTAAGAGAGAGTCACCTGAAGTTCTCAGTAATTGGAAGGGTTATAAGGTCATTGAGGGCCTTTGGCAGTGCAAGAGAACTGTCCTTCCCACCGTGAACAGGGACTGGGTATCTGGGAGGTTGCTAGGGTAACAGGTCTGAGGTGACAGGAAATAAGTGTCTTTAGCAAGGTGTGCTGGGAAGAAGATGGGGCAGAACAATGACAGAAATCCATCTAGGGCAGCCTGGTTGAAAGCAGTCTTGTAGCCTTTGACTCTAGTGCTGCACTGCTGTGGAGAACAAGCTCTGCTTGAGATGACCATGTTGTAGAATCTGGACTACATCCAAACAGATCTAAAAATGTGAATAAATCATATTTCTTAAAGCTTCCGCCTTCTACGACAGCCTTCTATGACAGCCTCCGCCACATCTTCAGTTCTCCAAAGGAGCACAGACACTGCTTGAGGGCCAAGACCTCTGGAATCCTGTGTAGAGATTGGCAGGGATTGATGTGGCCAGTAGCATTACCAATGCGCAAGTCACCATGGTCAGATTATCACTGTCCAATAACTTCTACAATTGGTATACAAGTCATAGTAGCACCCCTATGAAACTTTTCTTGCACAGGGAGTGCAGCCTCATCCAGAACAGGCAAATGGACAGTTTCCCTTACAGAAGAACCACCCACCCACTTCACTTTGGAGAATTTCAGACCAGAGCTGTTTCACTTCAGAAATGGTCCAAATACCCAAGGCTGCTTTAGCTCAGTATTCGAGTTTTCAGTAGCCATTTCCTAAATACCATCTTCCTCAAGGACATAACCTATTACAGTTTACTAGAGCTCAAAGACGCTTCATGGCTCTTTGAAAAATCATGAGTATGTCAGAGTCATCTGCAGCACTCATAGTTTTTTGGACTGGAATCATAAACAATTGGGTCATATTTGCTTAAGGCTCTATAATGTTATAATAAATCAAGCTGTTAAGAGGAGTAAATTTACTTATTTTTCAAAAGAGAGAGAGCATGGTCGCACAAAATAGCTAGTTGAACAATGCAGTCATACTTTGGTTCTTGAACGTAATCCATTCCAGAAATCTGTTACGCTCCCGAAATTGTTTGAAAACCAAGGCACAGCTTCCGGTTGGCTGCAGGAGCTTCCTGCACTCCAGCAGAAGCCATGTCAGACATTTGGCTTCCAAAAAACGTTCAAAAACCAGAACACTTACTTCCAGATATTTGGTATCCAGGAGCCAAAAGGTATGAGTAACAAGGAGCTCGAGAACCAAGGTATAACTGTATAATATTTTAATCTGGCGTTGTGAAAAATATTACTTAAGCAACATTGCAGAAGGACCATAAAACAGTGGTGAAGGATCTGCTTTGTGGGAAGAAGTTCCCAGTTTCAATTCCCAGCATCTCCAGGTAGAAGTGGAAGAAACCCTTGTCTGAAATCCAGGAGAACCTTTTCCAACCAGTATAGACAATACTGAGCTAGATGGACTAAGTAAAAGGCAGTTTCCTATGTTTCGTAGTATAATCATATTCCAGATGTTTTAATGATGTGTACAATAGGATTTATTCCAAACCAATTCTGTAAGTCTTTAGTTTTAGGTCATACAATAAAAGTATTGGTAGAAAAAAGGATAATAATAGTAGTAATACTAATATGCAGATAATAATTAGCGATAGGAAAACAAAATACATGTTTTCTTTGAAATCCTAACAGCCCACATTTAACTAAACATTAGGGAATGCATATGTTCATTAGATGCTGTTTTTATAAAAGTTTCTTTCAACATCAGACATAACATGGAGGGCTTTTTCATTATTCATTAATTGCTATCCTTGTGATAAATGAATTTTTATTTAACTTTTGCTCATGTGTGTGATAAAATAATCAGTAATAAGGATACATATGAGAATATTCACTTTGGACTCATAAACGAGGCAGATTTCCATATGCATGAAGAATTGGTTTTAAACAGTATGACATGTTGTTTGATAAACACTTCAGAGACTTACATTATGGTTTGCGACCTATCATCCAAACAGAATGCCCTTTTCTATTAAAAGTACTTTTGATCAGCAAAACTAATCTAGGGATGCAGTATTTATGGAGCACATTATCACCAGGTCCCTGTATAACCAGAAACTGACACTACCAAAAAAGTTCATAGAATTTTATAGTAACTGGGGTGGTTGAGGAAGGGGGCAGAAAGCCTACAAATTTATTTTAGTGATTCTGGAATATCAGGTTTTAGAATGAATGACTTGCTGCTAACATGAAGGCTGCTATACTGCACCCTGCCCCCCCATTTTTGTCTCTCATCATTGGCTCCTGGAAAAATAAAACAAACTCAATCTCATGAATCAGAGGAACATTTTAATGTGCTCTTCTGCAAATAGAAAAATGCATCTTCCCTGTGAATTCAGTTCACAGAAGAACCTTATGCAAAGAAAATCAAACGGCATTCAGAAAATCAATTCTGCATTCAATAGCCAGATCCATGCAGCTAATTGTAGGCAAGGTTTTGCATCTACATGCAGGACCACTTTAGTGGTATTTTTAGGGATGTTTCTGAAATTTCTCTCCTCCAAATTCCCTCCCAGATTTTGGTGTCCTTAATTACCTGGTCTTGTTTCTAAATTAGAACCAGCAATTTAAGAAGTCATCCGCTACTCTTGGGGAGTTTTTATGGATGTAAGATTTTTATTTATGCTTTTCGTAATACAATAAGATATAGAAGTCTGATTTAAATAAAAACAAAACAAAAACAGATATTAAAAATACAAATAGGATATGGAGTCCTCTTTTAAACATAATTCTTGACCCTTACCACCACCAACGCTGCCTGAAGTTTCTGCTTAAAAAGTTGTTTTTTAAAAAATAAGTAAACAAATCAGTAATCACGATGACCCATTTCAAAGTTGCTGTAGGACATGGCAACTAAACCTGAGCAAGTCTGTGGTGAAGATATACATTTGTTAAATCTGTAATGATACATTGAGCCTTGACAATCTCTTTTCACAGTTTATTTAAGTGCAACTCATAGCAAAGGGAGCTAAATCCTAAGTGTCTATGTTCCTGAAAGTTGCTAGGATGTCACAGTGACAGGCAGCAGCTTTCCAAGATTTTAGACAGGGCACAAACCCAGCCCTACTATAGATGCCAGGGGTTGAAACTTCTGCATGCAAAGCGGAAAGATGCTCTACCAACTGAACTGCAGCAGTTCCGGGGGTATATCCTACTCAAGAGCTTCTCTCCTGCCCACTCCCTGCCCACCATGAGGCTGACCTGGTGCTTGTTGTTTGTTATGTGTATCTTCAGTCTCCCGGGTCTTTAGCATGCACAGTGATGTTTATTGCAGTGTGAAGTCATCAAAGGCAATTAACAACTTATGACCTATATGTCACCAAATACTCACCAAATAATACTTCTGTACATTGCTCTATGCACTGTATTAATCAGCTTGAACAAAGAGTTCACAAAACACTTGGTTCTTCTCAAGGGCACCCTGGCATGTAATTATCTTCAAATGATTCGTGATGGTTTCTTACAACCTGCTGTATCTGATATTTAAAGAAAACAACAAAGAAGGCACTGGGAAAAGCTTTTAAAGCAGCAAAGTAGGAAATTATCTGCAAAATGTTAATAAGAATAGCTGATGTCTGGTACTTGAAAGTATCGCTTTAAGTGTTTGATCCATAACTGAACTTCAGTCATCTTGAACCACTCAAGGAGATAACGTGAACTAGAAAGACAAAAAGAGATGGGGGAAAAGAGACTTATTGTGGGGTTGTTAATAGACATTAACAGTTTTGTTTACCAGGAATGAAATGTTTTATTCCACTTCTGAGATTGTTATGTTTTAGGGTCATGACATTGTAAAGGGCAAAGTCAAGTTCAGCAGAGACCATTATGACAAGGCACTCCATGCTTCTTAAGTATCACAAGTGAGATTAATGAGAACATTGTCACAATTCAGATGTGATGAGGGAGACTGTAGGGATAGGTGTTCCAGACCATTTCTAAATTCCTGTTTTTTTCCTTTCTTTTTAATCTACACAGATTCACAATTAAATGCATATTAAATACGTGAACACACATATTTGAAAACACACACACACACACATGAATTGGAATACATAAGCACACTTAAATACATATCAGTAAATCTCTCTCTGTGTATTTTAAAACGTATCTTGATGCATTTAACCCTGGCTAACATTCTCAATCTGATATCACCTTTAAATGCTACTTCCTTTAAGCCAAAAGATTCTAAATTGCCACTTTTTATTTAATATCCAGGATACTGCTGCAATACATCATACAACAGACAAACAAGTATTTAAAATTCCTCATTTGCAAACGGTGAATGAATTTTGGCAGTTTTTCTGAATTTTCTTCTCCATGGGATCAGGATTTCTCAGCTTCTGGCTGTATGCACCAAATGTCTGAGAACAAGACAAGAAGCACCTTTGTGCCTTGACCAGACACTCACACAAGGCATGAAAACCCAGGCGCAGTATTGGCATAATTACCTCCATCAAAACTGGGAGTTATAGTTTGGTGATGATGATCTAGTGGCATGTAACCTCAAAAGAGCTACAGTTGTGTTAAAAGAGGACATGGCCACTAAATTTGAGCAAGTCGTGTGGTGAAGACATACATTTGTTAAATCTGTAATGGCCTCGGTTCAGTATACCTGAAGGAGCGTCTCCACCCCCATCATTCTGCCCGGACATTAGGTCCAGCTCCGAGGGCCTTCTGGTGGTTCCCTCGCTGCGAGAAGCCAAGTTACAGGGAACCAGGCAGAGGGCCTTCTCAGTAATGGCACCCGCCCTGTGGAACGCCCTCCCACCAGATGTCAAAGAGAAAAACAACTACCAGACTTTTAGAATACTTCTGAAGGCAGCCCTGTTTAGGGAAGCTTTTAATGTTTAATAGACTATTGTATTATAATATTCTGTTGAAAGCCACCCACAGTGGCTGGGGAAACCCAGCCAGATGAGCGGGGTATAAATAATAAATTTTTATTATAAATTATTATACATTGGGCAAAGGATTTTGGTTATAAATATAATTAAAAGATTGGGAAAGATTATGGAAGGAGGGGATTAATTTTATGGCTTGCAATTCGCTTAAAAAAATGTAATGAAAATGCTGTATAGTTGGTATATAACACCAGTGAAATTAGCAAAAAATGTATAGATCAGATAATCAATGTTGGAAACGTAAAGAAAAAGAAGGTACTTTTTATCACATGTGGTGGGTTTGTAAGGAAGTTAAGGCATTCTGGGAAATGATATATAATGAACTTTAAAAAATATTGAAATATACATTTACAAAAAAACCCAGAAGCCTTTCTTTTAGGTATCGTAGGAAGAAAAATACAAAAGCAAGACAAAACATTGTTTTTATATGCAACAACTGCAGCGAGAACACTATTAGCCCAAAGATGGAAGCAGGAAGAATTACTGACGAAAGAAGAGTGGCAGATGAAACTATTGGACTATGCCGAATTGGCAAAACTGATGGGAAAAATTAGGAAACAGCAGGACCAGACTTTTGTGAATGACTGGAATAAATTTATGTTGTATCTGAAAGACAACTGTCAACAACTAACATCATTAGTAGGGTTGCAAGAAGTTTTGCAAGGATAAAAGTATCACTTATTATTAAGAGTAATTTACAATTAATTTATAAGAAAATTGATTTAATTATAATAAAATATAATCAATTGCAGGATTAAAGAATAAGTATGAAAACCATCAGTCGGCGGGGAGCTGGGGAGGGAAGTCACAGGCTTATATAGCCAAACATGTATTTTAATAATAATAATAATAATAATAATAATAATAATAATAATTTATTATTTATACCCCGCCCATCTGGCTGAGTTTCCCCAGCCACTCTGGGAGGCTCCCAATCAGTGTTAAAAACAGTACAGCGGTACATATTAAAAACTTCCATGAACTGGCCTGCCTTAAGATGTCTTCTGAATGTCAGGTAACTATTTATCTCTTTGACATCTGATGGGAGGGCATTCCACAGGGCGGGCACCACTACCGAGAAGGCCCTCTGTCTGGTTCCCTGTAGCCTCACTTCTCGCCATGAGGGAACCGCCAGAAGGCCCTCGCCGCTGGATCTCAGTGTCCGGGCTGAATGATGGGGGTGGAGACGCTCCTTCAGGTATACAGGACCGAGGCCATTTAGGGCTTTAAAGGTCAGCACCAACACTTTGAATCGTGCTCAGAAACGTACTGGGAGCCAATGCAGATCTCTCAGAACCGGTGTTATGTGGTCCTGGCGGCCACTCCCAGTCACCAGTCTAGCTGCCGCATTCTGGATTAATTGCAGTTTCCGGGTCACCTTCAAAGGTAGCCCCACGTAGAGCGCGTTGCAGTAGTCCAAGCGTGAGATAACTAGAGCATGCACCACTCTGGTGAGACAGTTCGCGGGCAGGTAGGGTCTTAGCCTGCGTACCAGGTGGAGCTGGTAGACAGCTGCCCTGGACACAGAGTTAACCTGCGCCTCCATGGACAGCTGTGAGTCCAAAATGACTCCCAGGCTGCGCACCTGGTCCTTCAGGGGCACAGTTACCCCATTCAAGACCAGGGAACCCCCCCACCAACCCGCTCCCTGTCCCCCCAAAACAGTACTTCTGTCTTGTCAGGATTCAACCTCAATCTGTTAGCCGCCATGCATCCTCCAACCGCCTCCAGGCACTCACACAGGACCTTCACTGCCTTCACTGGTTCTGATTTAAAGGAGAGGTAGAGCTGGGTGTCATCTGCATACTGATGAACACCCAGTCCAAACCCCCTGATGATCTCTCCCAGCGGCTTCATATAGATATTAAAAAGCATGGGGGAGAGGACAGAACCCTGAGGCACCCCACAAGTGAGAGCCCAGGGGTCTGAACACTCATCCCCCACCACCACTTTCTGGACACGGCCCAAGAGGAAGGAGTGGAACCACTGTATGACAGTGCTCCCAGCTCCCAGCCCCTCTAGACGGTCCAGAAAGATGTTATGGTCGATGGTCTCAAAGGCCACTGAGAGATCCAGCAGAACTAGGAAACAGCTTTTATTATTTAACAATGTTGTTATGTTTGAAAAACTGTATAACCAATAAAATTATTATAAAAAAGACATGCATTTGATTAAAATACCTTGAGTTAAAGAAGAAAAAGCTCTAGTTTGATTGGCACACATTTTTTCCACACCCTACAACAATGGTGTTGCCGTAGCTAGACATAATAAGTGGCAGGATCCTATTCTTATGGGTTTGGAGAAGACCAGAAGAATAAGGAAATCAGTATAACCAATCTGGGCGTGTTGAGGACAGGATGCTATAAATCCTAAGGTATAAACTGCACAGAAGTGACTATTGAAGTCAGGGGTTTAGAAAGAATAGATGGATTTGTCCATTATGAAACATTTCCTGTGCGTTTGTCCAATACAATCCTAAGGGGCCAATGATTTTATTTTAACAAATAGTTCATTTATTTTTCATATAGTTATATTTGTTCAGTGTTGCTCTGATGCCTCAACAAAGCTTTCAATGGGCTTATTAGCTAATCATCCTGTATAATAATATCTACATTGACACACTTGATTTACACATAAACTGGAGATTTGATTTCCAGGGCTATTTCATGTTATTATAAGCACCTGATTGAATAAGCTGCTGCTTGGTGTCAAGGCTTGTTACCTTCTTAACCATTATGAATTCTCAGGTGGTTTTCTTGTAGTTTAATATACTCGCTGATTTTTTCCTTTTCAACATCTGTTTGAGTGGGTCCATTGCTATTTTTTTCTTTTTATCTTGCACATACCCCTCCCTGCGTAGAGATGGGCAAATCTGTCAGTTTTAGTTTCTCTAAGTTCCTCATTTATTCAGGTTCATAAGTTCAGTTCCACACCTTTTTGTGATTTATTTTAAAAAGAAAATCCTCATTAAAATTCACCATCATTTTAGTGCAATTTTCTCTTAATATTCACATGTTCATATACAATTTTCCATACTGTATACAATTTTGCAAAGCAATTTCTGAAAATATAATGCATTTCTGTAAGTTATTTTCACCAATACATGCATTTCTATGTACACATCACTGGGCTGGAAAATGGAATCGCAAAATTCAAAGAAGTGCAAATTTTGAAGGCCATCTGTGTTTCGGTTTGTGTATTATTTCGTAAAGGTTGATTTAGGTAGCTTTGCCTTTAAATGTGAACTGAATTGAAAGACTTCCCTATCCCCATTCCTACCCCACTTTCACTACTGTGAATACTGAAGAAATAGGTTCATTAATTTTTATCATCATACCTGTCTCAGCAGTCAGGGTATTATTCTTGCAATCTCTCCGAGGGTGAGTTTCTCCTTCCCTAATCTCAAGTTTCTTAGGTACTTGGGGAGAAAGTTTTAATTATGTTCACCTCTTCTGCAATTTATTTCCATTCTCTGTATTAGCTTTTGTTATCTTCACTTAATTCCATTCTGCTATCTCCACATTGCTCATATCTAGCTCTACCTGTTTCATACAGAACATCATCTATCCTTTTATTTTATTCTTGATTACATTATGCAACCTGTTCTATTCACAGATTTTCTTTTTTCCTAGAGCATCTACTATGTGTTGGGGAAAAGCAGGGAAAAGGAAAGAAGCATAATGAACATCTTGGTGTATTCATTTGGCTACTTAATCTTCATTTTAGAACATCTAAATAACAATCACATAATGTAGCTAGTCATGTCTCTTATGCTAATAAAATAATATCTGGTTTCATAGCCATTGTCTGGAGCAGATTATCCTCGATCTCTGGCAGTTTAGGGACTGATTTTCAGTTGTTTTGCAAGGATCAGATTGGCTGTTTGAACAATGGTTGTTAAAATCAGTTTGCCCCCCCCCCCATTGAATGGCAAGTGTATTGAGTTGCTCTTTTTTTTATTTCACATGGCTTTGGGGATGAGGGTGGCGATGCATTTTACAGACATGATCTAAGTGCCTCTGCTTATCGTGTTTCATGAAGTTATTGTTTTTATTAGTTTATTTATGACATTGTTTGGTTTGTATGTTTCTTTGCCATCTCTGCTTGCTGCCATGGGTATGCTGATAGAACTGTGGGATTAAGATGCAACAACTAAATATTCACGGGGATAGTTTATGATCTCTTCATTTAGTGCATGGCAAAGGAAGACAGGCAGGGTTGCTTTGTTCCCACAGGGCCAGGAACACTTCCTTTGAATAGTGTGTGTGGTTTCTTTTTTTATAAAATATTTATTAGATTTTCAAAGTATTACAAAAGAAAAAGAAAAAAAGAAAAAAAATACAAAATACAAAATAAAAATGGTTAAAAACAACTCAATCTTTCCATTACTTATTTTCCATTAGTTTGTTTCCCGGACCTCCTCACGCCTCCCTTTTTTGTATTCTAATTGGGTTTGTTGGTTCAGCAAATCCTTACCCTCTTTGTTTATCCTAGTCTTTAATCTTAAAATATTGTAACGTTAATTTTTTACCTATTAATAATCCATTTTTCATATTCCCTTATAGTATTACAGCTGAAAACCACTTAATTTCTATCCAACATCATTCTAACATTCATTAATTTTACAATATTTCTGCAGATAGTCTTTAAATTTCTTCCAATCTTCTTCCACCGACTCTTCTCCCTGGTCTCGGATTCTGCCAGTCATTTCCGCCAGTTCCATATAGTCAATCACCTTCATCTGCCATTCTTCCAGAGTGGGTAGATCTTGTGTCTTCCAATACTTTGCAATGAGTATTCTTGCTGCTGTTGTAGCGTACATAAAAAAGTTCTATCCTTCTTTGGCACCAATTGGCCGACTATGCCCAGGAGAAAGGCCTCTGGTTTCTTCAAGAAGGTATATTTGAATACGTTTTTCAATTCATTATAGATCATCTCCCAGAAAGCCTTAATCCTTGGGCACGTCTACCAAAGGTGAAAGAATGTACCTTCAGTTTCTTTACATTTCCAACATTTGTTATCGGGCAAATGATAGATTTTTGCAAGCTTGACTGGGGTCATGTACCACCTGTATACCATTTTCATAATATTCTCACTTAAGGCATTACATGCCGTAAACTTCATACCTGTGGTCCATAACTGTTCCCAGTCAGCCATCATTATGTTATGTCCAACATCTTGTGCCCATTTAATCATAACAGATTTCACCGTTTCATCCTGAGTATTCCATTTCAACAGCAGGTTGTACATCCTTGACAAAATCTTAGTTTTGGGTTCTAACAGTTCTGTTTCTAATTTTGATTTTTCCACCTGGAAACCAATTTTCTTGTCCGAATTATATGCCTCCATTATCTGATAATAATGAAGCCAATCTCTCACTTTGTTTTTTAGTTTCTCAAAACTCTGCAATTTCAGTCTATCTCCCTGAATAGTATGTGTTTTTAATGCATCTTAAGGGACAGGCTGGGACACGGGTGGCGCTGTGGGTTAAACCACAGAGCCTAGCACTTGCTGATCAGAAGGTTAGCAGTTCAAATCCCTGTGACGGGGTTTGCTGCCGTTGCTCAGTCCCTGCTCCTGCCAACCTAGCAGTTCAAAAGCACGTCAAAGTGCAAGTAGATAAATAGGTACTGCTCCAGTAGGAAGGTAAACGGTGTTTCCGTGCACTGCTCTGGTTCACCAGAAGCAGCTTAGTCATGCTGGCCACATGACCCAGAAGCTGTACGCCGGCTCCCTCGGCCAATAAAGTGAGATGAGTGCCGCAACCCCAAAGTCGGTCACAACTGGACCTAATGGTCAGGGGTCCCTTTACCTAAGGGACAGGCCATAGCTCCTGCTTTGCCTACAAAATGCCCCAGTTTCAATCTCCAGCACCTCTAGGCAGGGCTGGAAAAGATTCTGCCGAGCT